>NC_089506.1:119596214-120796214 GCF_036850995.1 Saccopteryx leptura
CTTTTCATTTCTTCTTCTTGTACTAGCTGTGGCTAGTATTATGTTGAATAAGAGTGGTGAAATGGAGCACCCACACCTGTCTTGTTACTGATCTGAAGGGGATTGCTTTTAATATTTTTCCCATTGAGTATGATGTTGTCTGTTAGTTTGTCATATGTGACCTTTATTATGTTGAGGTATGTTTCCTATATTCCCACTTTGCTGAGAGTTTTGATCATAAATGGGTGTTAGATTTTATCAAATGCTTTTTCTGCATTTATTGATATGATCATGTGATTTCTGTCCTTCCTTTTATATAATAAATCACGTTTATTGATTTGTGAATATTGTATCAGCCGTACCTCCCAGAATAAATCCAACTTGATCATGATGTATGACCTTTTTAATGTATTCCTGGATCTGGTTTGCTAATATTTTATTGAGAATTTTAACACCTGTGTTCATAGGGATATTGGCTTATAGTTTTCTTTTTTGTAGTGTCTTTACCAGGTATTGGAATTAGGATAATGTTTGCTTATAAAATGAGCTTGGAAGTCTTCCCTCATTTGATATTTTTGGAATAACTTGAGAAGGATAGTGTTAGTTCTTTGAATGTTTGGTAAAATTCACCTGTGAAGCCATCTGGTCCAGGACTTTTGTTTGCTGGGATTGTTTTTGATAACTATTTTAATTTCATTTGTTGTAATCAGTCTGCTCAGGTTTTCTAATTCTACCAGATTTAGTTTTGGCAGATTGTATGAATTTATTCATTTTACCTAAGTTGTCCAATTTTTTGGCATATAGTTCCTCACAGAATTTTCTTACAATTTTTTGTATTTCTGTGATGTCAGCTGTTACTTCTCCCCTTTTATTTTAAATTTCATCTATTTGGGCCCTCTTTCTTTTTCTTGATGAGTCTGGTTAAAAGTTCATCAATCTTGTTTACCTTTTTAAGAATCTTGGTTTCACTGGTCTTTTATATATTTTTTAACCTTTATGTCATTTATTTTCCACTCTGATAGTTATTATTTCTTTTTCTACCTCCTCTGGGCTTTAGTTGTTGTTTATTTTCTAATTCTTTTAGGTACACTGTTAGATTATCTATTTGAGCTTTTTTTTTTTTTTTGCTTGTTAAGGTATGCCTGTTTATCTATGAACTTCCCTCTCAAGACTGCTTTCACTGTGTCCCATAGATTTTGGGTTGTTGTATGTTTTCATTTTCATTTGTTTCAAGGAAATTTTTATTTCTTCTCTGATCTCATTGTTAACACATTTGTTATTTAGTAACATGCTATTTAACATTCACGTGTTTGAATGTTTTTCAGTTTTTTTATTGTAGTTAATTTCTAGTTTTATGCCATTGTGGTTGAAGAAGATGCTGATATGATTTTAATCTTCTTAAATTTGTTGAGACTTGTTTTGTGTTCTAACATGTGGTCTATCCTAGAAAATATACCATGAGCAGTTGAAAAGAATGTATACTCTGCTTCTTTGGGGTGAAATGTATCTGAAGATATCTATTAAATCCAGTTGATCTAGTGTGTTATTTAAAGCCACTGTTTCTTTGTTAATTTTTTTTGTTTCTTTCTTAATTTTTTGTCTGGAGGATCTATCCATTGATGATAGTGGGGTATTAAAATTCCCTGCTATTATTGTATTGCTGTCAATCTTGCCCTTTACTTCCATCATAATCTGCTTTATATTCTTAGGTGCTCCTATATTTCATGCATAGTCTGCTGCCATATCACCCTGAACGTGCCCAATCTTGTCTATATTTTATGCATAAATATTTACAATGGTTGTATCTTCTTGTTGGATTGCTCCCTTTATCATTATGTAATGATCTTCTTTGTCTCTGTTTTACAGGCAATTATTGCTGCTCCAGCCTTTTAAAAAGATTTCCATTTGTATAGAATATTTTTTTCCATTCTTTCATTTTCAGTTTGTATCTTTTGTTGTGAGGTGGGTCTTGTAAGGTGGGTGGATAATGGGGGAACTCAGGCCCTTTGGCTAGGACCACCCACAACCAAGCGTGCCAAAAGAAACTTCCCAGGAACCCTTTGGAAAACAGCAACCGTCTGCCAGCCAGTGAGATTTCACCACGTCATATTAGCTCGACCACCCTAGGGACCCTTTAAATATCTCTCACACGGGTCACTCCTTGCAACTTCCCTGGCCTCTATCTTTCCTCAGGGCCAGTGAACCTCATCGAGTGGGATGCATGCTCTGTACTCAATAAAGCCTTTTATTTTTGCACACTTCGTGGCTCCAGCCCCCTTCCTTTTCGTCGGGGAAAAATACCTTACATTTTGGTGCCGAAACCCGGGAGGAGTTTGAAGTCAAGTTTGAAGTCCGCAAGGACCGCTCCTCTCCCCATCCCCTCCGAGAAAGAACCAGGATCTCCGACCTTTGGCACACAGTGTGGTAAGTCCCCTGCCTCCAGCCACCCTTGAGTTCTTTCCGCCGAGATTCCCTGTCTGGAAACTGTAGCCACATCAGGGAAGTCTTTTCCGTTCCGAGTGAGTGTGTGCTTGTGGAGATGTCCCAAACACGTCCACTTTACCTTATTCGTCTGTGGCCAGAGCTTGAGTTTTGGGATGCTGATGCTCAAATCTGACCACTCCGAGGACTGAGGGCAGCCGTGGGGTCACAGGAATCTCCCTCCCTAAAGAAGAAACTGTTCTTCTCAGCTGTGGCCAGGCCACAGAACCCACTGGATTAGCCTCCTGAAGGGACTTTCAGTGTTGACACCCTCACCAATTTAACTATTGCCAAAAAAGCTGGGAACTAATAGGAGGTCTCTTACATTTACGGCTTCTAATTATTCACGCACCTGTCCTTAATCTCTGTGCCACCTGTTCTACCACGCAGGCCCTTTTTCTGGCCAGAGAACCTCACTTAAAACCTCCACTCCTAAACTTTCCCTCTCTGTGGACTCCTAACTCTCTCCCCCTCCTACCTGACCCCCGGGGTCGCCCCTCTCTCTGGACTTCTCTCTGGTCCCTCTGCGGACTTCTTCGCTTGGTTCTCTTCCCTCCGAGAGCTCCCTCCCCTCCCTTTGCAAAATCCTGTTTCTTATTCACCACTACCAGTCTCTCTTTCTCCTCCCCTGCTGGCCAGGGGCCCCTCCCTTCTCCACTGTGTTCTTAAGTCCCTCTTCCATCAGGCCTTTCTCCACCTACTATTGGCTCTTACACCGGTTTTCAGGATGTCCAACCCCAATTTTCTTGCAGGAAGTTCTGGCCCTGTCCTGCCTTTGGCTCCAGCGTTTCCTGCTCTGCACGAGCCTCCTTCCTCTTATTCTCAACCCCCCAAACCCCTATCCGGGACCTATGAACACAGCATTTAAAGTTTTTAATGGTCTCAGCTAGTAGAAACAGGCCAAGGCTGTTCACCAGGCCCGCATGCAGCAGAAGGTAACACTACAAGCCCCGGCTCTTGTGGCAGCCTGAGACCAGCAGAGCAACAGGGGCAAGGCACAGGAAGTGCCCAACCCAAGTTCAAGCTGGAGAGAAATCCCACCAGCAGCTTGCTTTAAGTGTGGCAAGCAGGGTCACTGGTCCCGGCAGGGCCCCTGCCCATGGCTGCTCACTGAGCCCTGTTCTGACTGCAAACAGCCCGGTCACTGGTGGAGTGATTGCCCCTTTGAGCAATAGGCTTTTCCTCAGCACCTCTACGTGGAGGACAAGCCGCCCGAATGGGAGACTAATCCAGCCATGTGGGCGCATCGCTCAAATTCCTAGGACACGGCCTGGACTCGGAGAACCCAGGGTATGCTGCAACTAGTGGGTAAGTCTATCTCATTTCTTGTGGACACGGGGGCTACCTTCTCTGTTTTGCCATCACACTCTGGACCTCTAGTTCCCTCATGGGTCTCGGTTATGAGAATGGATGAGACCCCTTCCTTTCCCCTTTTTACACCACTCCTGACATGCAGTTTTGCCTCAAGCTTGCCTCCTTACAGGACCACTGGCAGTCGGAACCACTGGACTCCATCTATCTCTGGCTCACCAAAAGGCTGGACCCTGCAAATCCCCCTATTACTCCTCTTTTTTTAAATCCTTACAGGACCGCATCTGCAAAGTTTTTCCAGTCACAGCCAAACAGATGTTCCTCCTGACACACCTCAAAACCACCACCTTCTGATCTCCCCCTCCCCACGATGCCCCAAATCAGCAGGAAGTAGCCAGACAAATAAATGGCACTCCTATTCTATTTAACACAAAAGGTCAGAATGTAAGGTCAGAATGGGTGGATAATGGGGAAACTCAGGCCCTTTGGCTAGGACCGCCCACAACCAAGCACGCCAAAAGAAACTTCCCAGGAACCCTTTGGAAAACAGCGACCATCTGCCAGCCAGTGAGATTTCATCACGTCATATTAGCTTGACCACCCTAGGGACCCTTTAAATATCTCACACGGGTCACTCCTTGCGACTTCCCTGGCCTCCATCTTTTCTTGGGGCCAGGGAACCTCATCGGGCAGGATGCGTGCTCTGTACTCAATAAAGCCTTTTATTATTCCACACTTCGTGGCTCTGGCCCCCTTCCTTCCTTCTCAGCAGGGAAAAATACCTTACAGGTCTCTTGTAGACAGCATATGTATGGGTATTGTCTTCTTATCCATGCAGCTACCCTCAGTCTTTTGATTGGAGCATTTAATCCATTTACATTTAAGGGTGTTATTGATATGTATATATTTGTTTATTACCAATTTATTCTTTAAACCTATAATCCTCTTTCTCTTGATTTCCTTTTTTTTTCTTTCTTTCCTCTTATTAGCAGGACCTTTAACATTTCTTTCAGTACTGGTTTGGTGGTAATGAATTTCTTACATCTTTTTTTGTCTGGGAAGCTCTGTATTTCTTCTTCAAGAAAAAGTCTTGGTTGTAGGTTCTTGTTTTGCATCACTTTGAATATTTCTTGCGAATCCTTTCTGGCCTCAAGTGTTTCTGTTGAGAAGTCAGATTATCAGCCATACAGGGGCTCCTTTGTAAGTAATTAATTGCTTTTCCTTTGCAGCTTTTAGCATTCTTTCTTTGTGTCTTATCTTTGGCATTTTAATTATGATGTGTCTTGGTGTGGGCCTCTTTGGGGGTCACTTTTAATGGGTCTCTCTGTGCTTCTTGAACTTGTATGACTTTTTTCTTCATCAATTTAAGGAAGCTTTCAGCTATGATGTCTTCAAACAAGTTCTCTATCCCTTGTTTGTTCTCTTCTCCTTCAGGAACCTCTATTGCTGCAAACCAATGTGGCTAGTAATTGTCCAGGTCCTGAGTGAGAATGGTGTGGAATGAAGAAATAAACTCAAAGAGAAAAAGAATGGGATCAAGAGGTCTCTGCACAGCCCATAGCTTTCAAGAGCCAAAGCAAAGCCCCCGGTCTGCTTTATTATATAGTGCAGAGCCATATGCAAATTAGGAAGTCTCTGACACAAAGTCACACATCTAAGGCATAAACAGGAATCCTCATAACAGTTCACCACCCCCCACCAAGGGTATGGGGAAGATCTTAGTCTTAGAAGGGTGTGGGAAGACCTTAGTCTTAAAAGGGTGTGGGGAAGAGCTTAGTCTTAAACTAAGCCCTAGGCTATAAGGACTATCAGTTTATAGCCTGTCTCCCATACCTATGATGGGGATGTTGTTTCTCCTCATGTTGTCACAGAGGTCTTTTAGAGTTTCCTCAGCCTTTTTGAGCCTTTTTTCTTTTACATTTTTTAAAAAGTGTTGTTGCTTTATTTTTTTAATTTATTTATTCAGTTTAGAGAAGAGAGACAGAGAGAGAGAGAGGAGAGAGGAGGAGCAGGAAGCATCAACTCCCATATGTGCCTTGACTGGGCAAGCCCAGGGTTTTGAACCAGCAACCTCAGTGTTCCAGGTCGACACTTGATCCACGGCACCACCACAGGTCAGGCGAGCCTTTTTTTTTTTTTTTTTTTTTTTTCTGCTCTGATTCTGGGCTTATGTTTATCTTGTCCTCTAGTGATTTAGAGTCTAAATCACTGATTTGGTTTTCTGCTTTACCCAGACTGCTATTGATTCCTTCTAGTGCAGTCTTGTGTGTGTGTGTGTGTGTGTGTGTGTGTGTGTGTGTGTGTGTGTGTGTGTGTGTGTGACAGACAGAGAGAAAGAGAGAGGGACAGATAGGAACAGACAGACAGGAAGGGAGAGATGAGGAGCATCAATTCTTTGTTGTGGCACCTTAGTTGTTCACTGATTGCTTTCTCATATGTGCCTTGACAGGGGGGTTACAGCAGAGCGAGTAACTCCTTGCTCAAGCTAGTGACCTTGGGCTCAAGCCAGTGACCTTTGGGCTCAAGCTAGCGACCATGAGGTCATGTCTATGAGCCCATGCACTAGTCAGCAACCAGTTGCTCAAGCTTGAGAGCCCATCTCAAGCCGGATGAGCCCACGCTAAAGCCAGATGAACCCTTGCTCAAGCCGGCGACCTTGGGGGTTTCAAACCTGGGTCCTCTGTATCCCAGTCTGACGTTCTATACACTGTACCACTGCCTGGTCAGGCATCTTCTAGTGCAATCTTAATTTCAGATATTGTATTTGTCATTTATGACTGGTTCTTTTTTATTTCTATTATGTGAGAGGCGGGGAGGAAGCAACAGACTCCTGCACATGCCCCCGGGATCCATCCAGCAAGCCCCTTACCATGCGATGCTCTGCCTGTCTGGGCTGATGTTTCATTGCTTGGCAACCAAGCTATTTTAGCACCTGAGGTGAGGTCATGGAACCATCCTCAGTGCCCAGGGCCAACTTTGCTCGAACCATTTGAGCCATGGCTGTGGGAGGGGAAGAGAGATAGAGATAAAGAGACAGAAAAAAGAGAGGGGGAGGGTTGGAGAAGCAGATGGGCACTTCTCCTGTGTGCCCTAACTGGGAATTGAACCTGGAACTTCCACATGTCAGGCTGACGCTCTACCACTGAGCCAACCGGCCAGGGCCAGACTGGTTCTTTTTTACGGTTTCAATGCCTTATTATAGCTTACTAAGTTTTTACTCTGATCATTCATTCTTACTCTAAGATCCTTGAGCATCATAATGACCATTATTTTAAACTCTTTTTCTGGGGATGTCTCTTGTTGATTCATTTGGGACATATTTTTTTGTCTGCCTATTTTGTCTTTGTATTGGGTAGCCATGCTCTGACTCCCAAATTTGTTGTGATATGTTGATGAGAAAGATGGGTTTAGTGTTACTAACCTCCAGGCCATCAGAGCTCCTTCCTCTAGGAATGTTTTTTTGTTTTTTGTTTTTTAATTTTCTGAAGCTGAAAACGGGGAGAGACAGTCAGACAGACTCCCGCATGCGCCCAACCGGGATCCACCCGGCATGCCCACCAGGGGCGATGCTCTGCCCACCAGGGGGCGATGCTCTGCCCACCAGGGGGCAATGCTCTGCCCCTCTGGGGCGTTGCTCTGCTGCAACCAGAGCCACTCTAGCGCCTGGGGCAGAAGCCAAGGAGCCATCCCCAGCGCCCGGGCCATCTTTGCTCCAATGGAGCCCCTGCTGTGGGAGTGGAAGAGAGAGACAGAGAGGAAGGAGGGGGTGGGGGTGGAGAAGCAAATGGGCGCTTCTCCTATGTGCCCTGGCCGGGAATCGAACCCGGGTCCCCCGCACGCCAGGCCGACGCTCTACCGCTGAGCCAACCGGCCAGGGCCTAGGAATGTTTTTTGATGTTTGTATTTACCCTCCTGTTGTATGTGAGTCTTGAAGGCTGTTGCCCCTTTCATGGTTTATCCCTTCAGGCTGGCTGGCTCTAAGAATCAACCTTGATCATATGTATTAGATGCTGTGCAGTGTCTGTCAAATCCAGCATAGTTATTCTCAGCAGTGTCTGGTACCTGCTGAGCTCCTCATTTTTGTGTGGCACTTTTGTGGGTAGCTGAGTCTAGCATTGATGTAGTCTGCCACTCACTACAGGTTGTGTTTGTTCTAGGTCCTCTTGGGCAGGGTTCTGGTATAGGTTGATGTCAGACATTGTTTATAACCCACCATGGGCTACCTGTCTGGAACTATTGCTGTGTTTGCTGTTTGTACATACATTTTCTGCGTGTGTGTGGGAGGGGCCAACCTGTATATAAGTTTCAGCTTATTCCTGCTTAGAGCTGCCAGCAGCTCCATAAAAGAACCCAAGTTCCTTAAGATTTGCCTCCATTTTTTAGCTGCTCAACTTCCTCTTGCTGCTGCCTGGTTGTAAAGCCAGTAGCCACGGCCACCATCACAGCTGCCTGGCCAGTGCAGGTTTGAATTTGATTCTGACAGATGGTAATGAAACAATGGAGCCAAGAACTGGTGGGCCATTACCTTTAATCCTAGCTTGCACCCAGCGGGCAAGTAAAAACACACACTGGGCTCCAAAACACACCCATTCAGTGCTCACAAATCTACTGACCTTATTCACCTCTGTTCCCCATCTCCTTCCCTCTGCACAAACTCTGCACAAACTGGCTTCTCCTTCAGCATTCTGTCATCTTGGCTGCTTCTCCTCTCCTCCACATGGCCTTTCTCTGCTCTCCTACAACATGGGCTTCTCCTAGAACATAATCACTCTTCCCCCGGAACAGCGTGATCTCTCTTTTAAAACCTTTTGGCGCGAAAGCCCTCCCCCAACAAATATTAACATAATCACGCCCATCCCAAGCAAGAAGGGCAACTAATATCATCACCTGGGCAACGGGCTTCCACATGGGCAGCACCATCTTTAACAAAGTGAGCATAATATATTTTATCTGCCCAACACTGGTCTTCCTGCAGAGTTTTCTGTAGAAGGACTACAGCGTTGGCACAGACTATTCTCACCCCCCAACCCTTCCACAGGGTGTAAGTTTAGCAGGTTAGGGCAACTGAGATTGGGATGATAATGTTAGTGAGACCCCCTACTTGGGAGTTCTCTTGGTCTGGAACCCAGTATGGGGAAATATCCTCTACTCCAGAGCCTAATCCCTCAGCCACTGCTGAATATTCCAATTCTGTTTTTCCCAGAGAGGTGAGCAGCAGGTTCAGATTGGGTGGGGCTGACAGTCCCCTCTGAAGAAGTTCTTTCAGAGAGAGAGCCCCTGGTCTCAGGGAGGAAGATTGAGAGAGTCTTTCATTGTGGCTGATCGTACCCCCCCACACGTAGAAGGTGGTTAACCCCTCAACTGGTCCCAACAATAGGCTCCAAAGAACTCACTCTATGCCTCTCTCCCTTCCTCCTGTGGATCTCAGCCCAGTTGGGCGGGATATCCAGGATTTGGGCCAGCTGCCTGTGAAGCTGCACTTTATCCAATGCATGTAAGCTGCTGTGCAGATGCTGACTCCGGGAAGCAGAATCACCTCAGCTGGGTTTGGTGCCTGCCAAACTCTTTCTCTGGATATGCTGCTCTGATGCTGTCTGTAGCTGGCCACTGGATGTGCTGGTTCTGGGCTCTCAGGAGGAACCTGGTGCTGACCAGTGTAAGCACCAGGTCATGCCCATGACCGGCCCTCAGCAACCTTTTGGAGCTACAAGCAACCCAGAGTCTGTGGCTGCCTCTGCTGGGACCAGGTGCAAATGGAAATAACCAAGCTACACACCTCAGCTGGCTTTTATCCACACTGGGCATGGGGACAAGTCAGCAAAAGACCCAAGGTTCCTGCTGCCTCTGTCTGCTGGCTGCTTGTTGGGCTTGGCTACTGAAAAAAACCCTGGTAGTGTCTAAAGACTGGGGAAATTCGGGTATTAGGTAAAGTGGTAGGTGTGGCTCCCGCCCTATGACTGTAGGTATCAGTGTGTCCTGAATTTTTTCATAGATTAGTAGTATGTGGCAAATAGGAACTTGGTGGGTGTGGTTTCTGAAACCCAGAGATTTGGTCTGCCTATAGTCCAGACAGTTTCTACTGAATCTCCCATGAGGCAGAAACACCAGTTCTATTCTCAGGAGAATGGGGGGAAAGCTCCATCCTCAATGTCAGACAACTAAACCACTGTCCCACACCCTGCTTCCTGGCCAAGGCTGCTTACTTCTCTCCATAGGGTGGGGCAAATAGATTCCCAAGGGTAGGGCAGATGCTTTTCCCCAGGCTGATGCCACATTGAAGGGCCTGCTCCACCAAGAAAGATGGTGACGCCTGACCAGATGGTGGTGCAGTGGATGGAGCATCGGACTGGGATGCGGAAGGACCCAGGTTCGAGACCCCGAGGTCGCCAGCTTGAGTGCGGGCTCATCTGGCTTGAGCAAAAAGCTCACCAGCTTGGACCCAAGGTTGCTGGCTCCAGCGAGGGGTTACTCGGTCTGCTGAAGGCCTGCGGTCAAGGCACATATGAGAAAGCAATCAATGAACAACTAAGAAGTCGCAACGCGCAACGAAAAACTAATGATTGATGCTTCTCATCTCTCTCCATTCCTGTCTGTCTGTCCCTGTCTATCTCTGCCTCTGTAAAAAAAAAGAAAGATGGTGACTGTAGTATTGAAGAATGACTCAGCACAGGGGTAGCACAGGGGTTCCGGTGGCCGTCCCCACAGTGTCTCTCCCTGGGTAGCCAATTTCATACTCCCCTCATATGCAGCTCTAGTCCTCTCAGCCCTCCCTCCACCCGAGCCCTGGGTAAGTGGCTGTGAACCTAAGGTAACCAATTGTCCTCCTTTAGGGAGGACAGTCCTTCTTTTGTAAGTTCCATCCTCCCTTGAAAAGTGTCCCCCTACATGTTCTCCTTTTTGATACTGGAAGACTAATCTGTAAATGTCTGTATTTGATCGATGCAGAGTGGATCCATTGCGTGTGATGTGACGTATTTGTATTTGACATGCCGATTCATCAAGGATCAGTACAGTGCTGCGAGACACAATTACGAGATGCATGTGCTCCGCACGGGAGACCTTGAGAGAGCGCGTGATATACTGAGCGTGCAAATGGCTTTGTGTACTTCTTGCTGAAATGTGACACAGCACATACAACATTGTAGACAATTATTTCTTTCTCAGTGAATATTTAATCATAGATGGGTAAGCACAATTCACATTTTATTAATTCAATATCTATTTAATAATTTCCAAATACATATAATTTTATTTACAAGTATTTTCCAGAAATTTGAATTTTAAAGTGGAAATCTACCCTCAAACCATACCTATTAATAACACATTTTGATTAAATAGTTGTATAAAACAGATGTTTTTTAGTTAGAAAATGATAAATACAACCGAATATCACTCCAAATTAGTGGTTTTGTTTGATATTTAGTTTTACTAAATGAGTACATTTTCTTACAATTATTATTAAAAATTAATAGGCATCTAAGCATAATTATAATATAAAATATTACAAATGTTTTATTATAGTGTATAATTGTGCCAATGAATAAAATCTTTCTTTCATTAATGATATTGTTTTCTTCATTTTGTTTTTGTCCTTTTCATTGTAAAAATGTTGGTCACCTTATGTGAACAAGATTTTCTGCACTGGCCCTTTAAGAGGGTGCTCAAGTCTCTGAGAATTCCTATCTCTTTCTCTCAGACAGAAACCTCGCCTCTTTTCACTGTCAAATGTTATGTGGGCACCTCTTCTAGGCCCTGGTGCTCTAGGCTGGGGTGCCCGATCTGGTACTTAAGACCCAGTGTGGCTCAATTTTTTAAGCTGTCAGTATAATTATATTTGAGAATGTGAACCAACAACACAAAATTCATGCAAGAAATAGACTTCTATGTAGTAACGGGAATGTAGTAAGGATGAAGTGATTCTTTACAAAGCCTAGATCATACTGTATGAAAGGTTGCTTTCTTCTCATGAACAGCCTGATTTTGACTTCAGTTTCTTCACCTAGAAAAAGGGAACTATTTTAGTCAGTTCTCCAGAGAAATAGAATACAGTGTGTTCGTAAAGTCATGGCGCACTTTTGACCAGTCACAGGAAAGCAACAAAAGACGATAGAAATGTGAAATCTGCACCAAATAAAAGGAAAACCCTCCCAGTTTCTGTAGGATGATGTGGCAGCATGTGCGCATGCGCAAATGATGATGTAACACCGTGTATACAGCGGAGCAGCCCACGGCCATGCCAGTTGAGATGTGGACGGTACAGAGGAAAGTTCAGTGTGTTCTGTGGCTTGCTAAATTCGAATCTGTGACCAAAGTGCAACGTGAATATCGGCGCGTTTATAACGAAGCGCCACCACATAGGAATAACATTACTCAGTGGGATAAGCAGTTGAAGGAAACCGGCAGTTTGGTGGAGAAACCCCGTTCTGGTAGGCCATCAGTCAGTGACGAGTCTGTAGAGGCTATACGGGATAGTTACCTAAGGAGCCCTAAAAAATCTGTGTGTGAGCCCACATCTAACTGCACTGAATAGGTATGAAACTGGGAGAGTTTTCCTTTTATTTGGTGCAGATTTCACATTTCTATTGTTTTTTGTTGCTTTCCTGTGACTGGTCAAAAGTGCACCATGACTTTATGGACACACTGTATACGTATAAATAGAGTTTCAGGGTCCAACAGGAGGGGAATACAAGTGAAAAATTAAGTATATACAGAATACTGAGGCAGGATAGAAAGAAATTAGGGAAAGCTCCCAATTAGTGGAATGAAGAAATAGGAGTGGACCTCACATTTCAATAATCTGCTAGGTCCTCTTGCCAGAGCCCCCACCTCGCTTCACACATGATCAAAGGGAAAACTGTTTATGTCAGGAAACTCCTGTGGTGGTAACAGAAGTCAACAACAAGGACTGGCTAAAACCAGATCAATCCAAGATGGAGGAAAAATTGACCAGAGACCAGCCCCCAAACTCATTAGACTATCAGTATAATGAAAACTGACACTACAAGTAGAAGGGATGCTGAGTAGGACAACCACCATGACACTTCCCAAATGGACCATATTAATAACAAGAGCCCCCCTCCCAACCAGAGACAGAGTCAGAAATTGGTGCGACAAAGTTCAGAAACAGCCCACCCTTGTAAACACAAAATCCCGAGAACTTACTGAGCACGTGTGCAGCTCACTCATGCTTTCTCCTGCGTTTACTCTGACATGTGCTTTAGTTTCTTTCACAGCAGTGTGTCCTAGCCTTTCTGTCTGCCCTACTACAACTTGCTTGTGCTCTACCTTGGACTTGTTATTGAATTCTTTTTTGTGCAAGTCAAGAGCCAGGAAGGAGGTCCTGGACCATGCTGGGGCAAGGCCAGCCCCCGGTACGAAACTTGCCTGGTAGCAATACCAAGCCCTCAGAGAGAAAATAATGACCAGACTATCTTATCTTTCCTGTGATGTTACTCTATCTCATACAAATCTTTTGGTATAAATATTTATTTTACTTAATATAAATATTTATTATAAATATAACAAATAATTATTTATTATAAATAATTTGCTCATGTGATTATGGAGGCTGGAAAGTCCTCAGACCTGCTGTCAGCAAGCTGGAGACCCAGAAGAGCCAATGGTGTAAGTTCCAATGAATGGACAGGGGAAGACTGATGATGTCCCAGCTCAACAGTCAGGCAGACAGCCCTTTCCTCTTACTCAGCCATTTGGTTCTACTCAGGTCTTCAATTAATTGGATAAATCCCACCGACACGGGGAGGGCAATCTGCTTTACTCAGTCTATTGAGCAAATGGTAATCTCATCCAGACACACCAAAAATATTTGACCAAATGTCTTGACATCCTGTGACCCAGTAAAATTGACTCATAAAATTAACCGTCACAGGTACTGAAAAAGTATGTCCTTCCTGCTTTCAGAACTTCTCAGGGAGAAAGGCATAGGTTGGAGATGAAATGGGGGACATTATCAGTGGGATCTGAGTTGCGACAGTCAAATAATTATAAGGCAGAAACTTAAAAATCAAAAAGAAGTAAATATTTTTTAATTCCAGGGATTTGAAGGCCTCTCAATCTGCTCTAGCTGCTATAACAAAATACCACATACTGGGTGGCTTAAACAACAGAAAATTTTCTCACATGTCCGGAGGCTGAAAGTCTAAGATTAAAGTCCAGCAGGGTCAGTTTCTGGTGAAGCCTCTCTTCCTGTCTTGCAGATGACCACCTGCTCTCTGTGTCCTCACATGGCCTTCTATGCATCTGTAATCCTGGTACCTCTTTCTCTTCTTGTAAAGACACCAGTCCTATTGGATTAGGGCTCCATTCTTTTTTTTTCTTTTGACAGAAAAATCAGAGAGAGGGTCAGATAGGGACAGACAGGAAAGGAGAGAGATGAGAAGCATCAATTCTTTATTGCAGCACCTTAGTTGTTCATTGATTGCTTTCTCATATATGCCTTGACCGGGGGGCTACAGTAGAGCAAGTGACCCCTTGCTTAAGCCAGCGACTTTGGGCTTCAAGCCAGAGACCTTTGGGCTCAAGCCAGAAACCATGGAGTCAAGTCTATATGATCCCACGCTCAAGGCAGTGACCCTGTACTCAAGCTGGTGAGCCGGCACTCAAGCTGGCGACCTTGGAATTTCGAACCTAGGTTCTCCATGTCTCAGTCCGATGCTCTATCTACTGTGCCACCTCCTGGTCAGGCAAGGGCCCCATTCTTATGACCTCATTTAATCTTAATTTCCTCCCTGAAGGCCCTGCCTCAAAATATCTTAGGGGTTAGGACTTCAACATATGAATTTTGGGGGAGGACACAATTCAATCCATAACAGTTACTCTTCTTTTTATCTCCCTGGAACCAAGAGATGCTATAGCTGGCATTTACGGTGTAATCATGGCTCCTTTCAGCCCCAAGCTCCGTGAGAGGAAAGATGATGAGGTTCAAAGGGCCTCATTATAATGAAAGGCAATTAAATACTACCCTAATTGTTAGTGTTACAATTTTTATCAAATAGTAAGAACTGTTTATAACATGTTTACTGGTTTACAAAGAAAATTTAAAGAATCAATTTGTTCAGCAATGCTTATTGAGCATCTTTGTTGCACTCAACTAGCTACTTTGATGGTGAGAGCACAAAGCTGAACAACACAACCCCACCTTCAAGGTGTTCCAATTCTGTAGGAGTGTTTTAGTGCATATACATGTCTCTAGAATCCAAAGTAGAAAGTGATAAATATAATGGAAGAAATAATAGAATATGCCATAGGGGTTTGAAAGAGTGATAAATATATAGTTAATAATAGTCATTATCCTTTATTGAACATTTATCATGTATTAGGCAGTTAGCTTAATCATGGTTGTCAATTTTCAGGATTTTACCTTATAAGAGAGACAAAAATTCAACTCATAAATACTAAGTACTTTATGTATCAATGGGTAAAGCATTGAGTTTAGTATTCTCTCAGATGAAAAGATGTTTAAGACATGTGTCCTTTCTTCTAAGAACTCAGTATAAACAAGAAAATATGTATATAGATGGGTGGTCAGCAGAACAAATCCATCCATACATACATACATAAATAAGTTTTCATTCTACATTGGCCAGAGGATTCTTTTAGGAATAGCAGGGAGAGTATATCTGTATCTGTGCATGGAAATGTAGAGAGTCCCCATGTTTGGTCAGAGCAGCTCTGTGTAGCAGAGAAACCATTAATTTGCCTAATGCGACTGGTGATTGGTAGTCAGGTGCCTGATGAAGTTGGGAGAAAAGACAGAGGCTGGGTCACATATGTCAACATACATGGTGGGAATTTTTTTTTTAGAATTTTTATTTATTTATTTATTTTTATTTTATTTTATTTATTCATTTTAGAGAGGAGAGAGAGATAGAGAGAGAGAAGGGGGGGAGGAGCTGGAAGCATCAACTCCCATATGTGCCTTGACCAGGCAAGCCCAGGGTTTCGAACCGGCGACCTCAGCCTTTCCAGGTCGACGCTTTATCCACTGCGCCACCACAGGTCAGGCCATGGTGGGAATTTTGCAGTGAGACCAAGGACTGGTAGATAACCATATAGCTTCCCACCCAATGGGGGAAGAGAGGGAGGGAAGAAGGAGGATTAATACAGTGTGAAGAGAGGGGCTCTTACTCAGGCCAAACCTTGTTCTCCCCACCACTCTCCAACTAAAGGAAGGGTAGGAGAAATCCTTTGCTGTTCAATGTCATTTGTGACCACAAGAGAAGGTCCTCTTTCTGGGCAAAGAGGCAGCCAGAACCTTAGGATCATTCTGTACTGTCTGGGTGTAAAAGTAGGAAGAGAGAGTGATGATAAATGGATCAAGAAACAGACTTGAAAATAATGGTGGAGTGGTGATGTACCCTGATAAAGTAACAGAAACAGGAGCAACTAAAGTGTTGAGTGCCTGCTTTATGTGTGTTATCTCATTTAACTCTCCAATGGCCAGGTTGCACTTGATGAGGGTAGAAACAGATTTCCAAAGCAGAAATGCCACAGCTTGCTCAAGGCCTCCTGAACAGCAGCAACCACAGAGCTGCGTGTGCAGCCTGCTCTGGACTCGTGAGCGCCGCACCACCCCCACCAGTCCTGCTGTCGCCTGGGGTGAAGGCAGATGCCGTCAGCAGACCCCAACCAGGCACCTTACCTTTTCCTGGTGGCAACTAGTGTTTGGCGGCACGAAGACAATGAAAGTTTGGCAAGTGGTGAATATTTTGTCTAACAGCATTTTTACATTTCTTTCCTGAGGAGCTGGAATAATTAATGATGGCCTGTCTCCCAAAGTGGAGGAGTGCTCCTTAGTAACAGGGCTGCTCCCAGGCCACTCCCAAGGCGCACGGAGGCGCCAAGGCTGGCCAGAGAGGCAGGTGGGGCCAACCTCGGGGTGGGGAGGAGCCACTGTGACCTGCCCGGTTCCTCCCCTCCCTGGCACTGTGATGCTGAAGAGAAGCCGCTGGCCCAGCACTCTGACCCTAGCTCCTCCCGCCCTGTGTGAAGCAGCTGCGGAGGCGGCTGTATCTGGAACAGTTGGGGTGGACAGGCCCAGCCAGGAGGCGAGCGGCGAAGAGAAGAGAACAGCGGAGATGGTGAGCCTGCCGCGCCGGGCCGGGGCCGGGACCGGGACCGGGCCGGGGCCGGGGCGGGCGCCCAGTTGAGAGCCAGGTCTGTGTGGGGGTAACAAATCCATCGCTTTAACTCTGCAGAGTTCAGTCATCTGGGGGTGTCAGCTCAGGCAGGTGGAGGGGGCGTCTGCACCCTCGGTTGTAAGACACCTTGGTGCCAGTACTGTGTTTTGTTTTTTTTTGCGGAGGGAGACTATAGACCTCGGGCAGATCTTCTCTCAGAGGGACCTAATGCAGATTTGCGCACATGGGTGAAGTGGGAGAGGGTATGGGGAGCCCAGTGCGGGACAGGGAGATTCTGAGGGTCCCAGATGGGCAGCTCAGGGACCAGAATAGAGGGAGAAGGGGCAGGCCCTTGATTCCAGACGGGTGGGCCAGCGGTTGGGAGAGTGAGCAGTGTCCCAGAATGTGAAAGGGGACTTTGGGTGGCACAGTTACCCCAGGCTTGGCGTAGTTTTCCTTTCCTGTCTCCACCATCTGGCTTGCTTTGGGGCCCTTATAACTTGAGAGCGCTCAGCTTCCCTGGTATTTTGCACACGTGCCAACTCCCCAGTTTTTCCAGCGGCCAGTCAGAAGGACCTCAGCACACAGATCTCTCCCTCCAGCAGGCCAGGGGACCTTGGACTTTTTGTTTTCTCTCCTACCCTGCCTTACACGGTTCATTGAAGGCCAGGGCCCCCACGCGCCATCTGTGTCCTTCTGCAGACCTACTCTTACTTGCTCGGGAGGAGGCCTCTCTACACTCCTGGTTCTACCCTCTACAATCCCTCACCTCACCCCACACCTGGGATGGGTACGGTCACCTCCGTGACTGCCTGGCAGCCCAGAGTCTCCTGGTATTTCAGCAGTAGGGAGGTGGGTTGTGAAGGTTCAGTGGGGGATGGGTCAGAATAAGCATGTCTCTCAGGGCAAGGTCAGGTTCTCTGGGCACTCTTGGTTCAGGTGTCAGCAGCAAAGCAGGCCAGAGAGAACCTCCCTTCTTCCCCTGGCCTCTGCCCACTGGGGGAAGTGCCCAGAGCCTCTGGCTCTAGCCCCAGCTCTGCTGTTTCCAGCTTTCTACCTCTCCAGCACCCTCTCTGAACGTGCTCCCTGGACACACTTGGGAGATGTAAGAAGGTGGGCAATTCCAGAGGGTGGCTAGAGGCCCCACATACCATAGAGGGAGCCCAGCCTGGGAGTTCAGAATTTTGGATCCTGGCTCTGCAGCTACCTGTGTGACTTCAAGAAGATCACTTAACCTCTCTGGACTGTTTTTTTTCTCACCTACAATATGAAGAAGGGTTATGATTCAATTTTGCAAGGTTTTACCTCACTTTACTTTTAAACTTTTTATTATACAGAATTTTAAACATACAAAAAGAGGAGAATGGTGTAATGAACCCCTATATATGCCTCATTCAATTTCTACAAGTATCTTCTTGTGATGAGTCTTCCTTCATTGATTCTCCTTTCCTCCTCTCCCTGTTATTTTAAAGCAAATCCTAGGCAACATAGTCAAGATTTTATATTTAATATTTATAATATCTAGCATTAGCTAGTGCTTTATAATTTTCAAAGAGCTTTCTCTTGCATATTTTAATTTTTACCTAAACATCATAATGACTCTCAGAGTGGAGCCTAAGGAGGCTTACAGGGGAGCCAAAGGTCATAATCTAGCTCTGAGCCAATGTGTATTCAATAGGCAAGTTTCTGAAAATACCTGAACAATCAAAAATTTAAGCAGTGCCCTGGTTGGCTCAGTGGTAGAGCGTTGGCCTGGCGTGCAAAAGTCCTGGGTTCAATTCCCGGCCAGGGCACACAGGAGAAGCACCCATCTGCTTCTCCACCCCTCCCCCTCTCCTTCTTCTCTGCCTCTCTCTTCCCCTCCTGCAGCCAAGGCTCCAGTGGAGCAAAGTTGGCCCGGGCGCTGGGGATGGCTCCTTGGCCTCTGCCTCAGGCGCTAGAATGGCTCTGGTTGCAACAGAGCATCGCCCCCTGGTGGGCATGCCAGGTGGATCCCGGTCTGGCACATGTGGGAGTCTGTCTGACTGCTTCCCCATTTTCAACTTTAGAAAAATACAAAAAAAAAATAATTTTTAAGCAGTGAAATCTTATTTAAATGTGCTAAAGATTTTGAGTGTTTAGCTGAAAACTTATGGCTGACTATTTTGAAAGAGTATTTTTTATTTATTTTGAAACATTGATTTTTGTATAGCAGGTTCTATTTAGAATATTTAATTGCACAGGCAACATTGTCTTGATGGGAAAACACTTTTTATTGACCTTTTTCCTACTCACAGACCTAGTTTAAAAAGTTCTTTGACTTGTTCCTGAAAGGCAAGAAACATCTATAAATCTAGAGCACAAGAATTCCACCCTTGCAGAAAGGACTCGACCTCATGAAGATCGGGGGCATGGGTGGAGACTGCTTCTGTTTTCAGGATCATAAAGTTCAGCATTTGTATAGATTCTGGCTAAGAAATTTGTAACTGACTTTATAACTGAGCATTTCTATCTGCTTGCGGTGTCCCTCTAGAAGCAGTTCTCCGGGGAACAAAGACTCTGACACTTTTTGGGGGAGTGGAATGGAGAATCCTGGCCAGATGTCCCTGAGCCAAGCCTATGTCAATGATATCAGGGTTCAGAGAAAGCATGTGGTTAGGGGTAGGTGAGATCATGGGCAACACAGCCTCCTTAGCTGCATTACTGCTGGCCTGGGGAGCACCAGTGGGGTTTGGGAGGAAACAGGCATCAGACGGCAACGAAGAGCCCATCTCCTGCAAAAATGGGCAGTTAAAAGGCAGAGTGTTCTGGGGGGGCAATATGGAAACTGCTTCTGTGTCTGAAGTCCTCTGCAAACCAGCCCTGGGTAGGCAGGTGTGGCTGAGCTCCACAGGGCTGTACTTACATTCTAACCTCAGAGCACTGCCTGAGATTTCCAAGGGACTGCCGGGCACTGATGACTCCTCCAGCCCCAACACTAGATGCAGGTTCTTGTAGAGATCACTAGTATATGGCCCTGAGCAGTGAAGAGGCCTGACAGGCAGAGCTCCACCAGGCCACAGCTGGGGCAGAAGTGCTGGGTGCATTTTCAGGGACTGGTGCGTTTTCATAGGAAGTTGCCAGACGCAGGCCACAGACGATTGATTAATGCTAATGCTGAGAGTCCTTTCCAAGGGGACTCCTGAGTGACCTCAAAAGGAAGATGAAAAGTTAAAAATTTTTGAGGAGGAACTAGTTGTTGCATACAGAGCCAATGATAGAGGGTGATTAGCAGTATGTGGCACTCTTGAGGGGAGGAAGTGGACCAACTGTTCCTTTTCTCTTTGGCCACCAATGTCTGATGACATCATCCGCAGCCTTGACATTCCCCCGTCAGTCAGTGTCTTCCTGTTAGGTTTTCTCCCAGGTAGTGAGCTGTGGAGAGAACGGAGAAACAGTGTGGGCACTGTTAACACTCCTTCACTGGCTCCTGCAGTTGCCCCCAGTGTCGGCTATAGCTCAAGGGCCTTTGACATCACAGGGTCTCCTGCAGGGACTCTGCTTGCCCTGCCATTCCTAAACATGGTCTGTGTCACCCCTACTGCTGTCCGACTGCAGGGCCACCTTCACTCACTGATGAGATTTAAGCTGACTCCTTGCTGTTTCTGTTTCTGTTTTGCTATCTAGTCTTAGTTCTGAGTTATTCCAGATATGCTCTAATTGAAGGGATTTGAGAAGAGATAATTTGAACAATTTTTGATGGGTCACTTTGTTCTCACCTTAATTATCTCTCTGTAACACTGTTGGAGCTATGTTTTCCATGGCATCTCTGACCCAAATCCTAAAGTGTGGGTGATTTATTACCCCAGCCTGACAACTAGAAATAATTTGCTCTAATGATATGCTTCCTGAAGCCACTGGGTGGTCACGGTGTGTGGACTGGTCTCAGGTTTTCACATGACATACAGTCCTGGCGTGCATCTGTTCCTACCTAGATAAGATGCCAGTTTTATCGTTTTGTGATACTACCTCAAAACGATTATTAAAGCTACAAAACCTTCTTCTACAGAGGACTGTTATTAGCTGATTTTAGTCCTTTGAGAAGAAAGCAAAAGGAAATGACTAATAGTAAAGTAGAAATAATATCAGATTGAAACCCTATAAAAATTTCTCGCAGTAGAATTATGTATGGTTGTAGAGTTTCTTCTTTCCTGACAGTCTATAAAACGTATGTATTTCCCCATGTATAAGACACACCTTTTCCCCCAAAATTTGGGGTCTAAAAACTGGGTGCGTCTTATACAGTGGATGTAGTCTTTTCTTTTTACTTGCATTTCCCACTTTTTCGCACTTGTTTTTGCACTCATTGTTGAAGACAGTGATTTGTCATCAGGCACAGATGAGGACAAGCTAACAAATGGAAGTTCTGACAGTGATGAGGAATTGTATGAATTTTATGAATAAAACTTGAGTTCAATAACTTTATGTAACACATTCTTTTTTCAAATTTCAGGCCCCAGAATTAGGGTGCATCTTATACATGGGAGCATCTTATGCATGGGGAAATAACAGTAGGCTGCTCTTCCTGTAGATAATGGTTGTAGGTGCACAGACCTGCCCTTCGTGAGCCTGTAGTGCAGTTTGTAGGACCTGCCCTATGTTTTCCTGCCTCATGTTCACACTCCTAAGTCCAACTGAAATGGTCATGTTGGCATATCTAAATTCTTCAAGGTCTCTGCAAATATTCCTCCTCCAAGAAGCCAAGCCAGAAGTTGTTTTTTTTTTTTCCTTTGAACTCCCATTGCCTCTTAGGCACTGGTCATTCTTCTTGTGAAATAGAGGTAAGCCCCATCTGTGTTCACTGAGCACTGCTATGTTCAAGCCCTCACTTAATGATGGGGATTCCATGTGTGAACAAGGGCTCCTGCCCTCACAGAGCTCCCTCCCTCTGCTAGGGAGGTCAGAAGATGGAACAAAGCCGCTCTCCAGTGGTTTGATAAGTGTAATGATAGGAAAGCCAGGGATTGGGGGAGAACATGGGAGGGGCTGTATGTTGGTTTGTGGTTTTCCAGACTTCCTGTAGGAAGTGACTTTTAGTGAGAGACCTGAAGGATGACTAGAAGTTAGCCCAGTACCTTTCACTGACTCTTTGCATGCAGTAGCACAGTAAACGTGAGGAATGACAGAGTCAGGTAACGTCTGCAGTTACCCCAGAAATAGGTCAGTGGGAGGAATATCCTGGTTTTCTTGAAGGAAGGAACTCCTCTCTTAGGTCTCTGCATCTCCCTCACCTGCAGCCTGTGCTTTGCTGGGCAGGGAGGCTCCAGCCGCATACAGGGAACCCCTTTACCTCACAGGGTCCCACGAGCACAGAACTGGTCTAAGTTCTGCAAGCCCAGATCCAAATAGAACTGAGAGAGAAAAACAGCTTGAGAGAGAAAAAAGCGTGAGCTCTGATTGGCTAGAGAGGGGAATCTAAAATATGAGCAAATATGTGATTTAAATACCTGTGCCAGGCCAGCTCACTCTCTGAGCCCGCCCTGCACCACCACTGTCTCCACCCTCCTACAGCCTCCCCACCCACTCCAGAGAAACAACCTCCTCATTCTATTAAAGAAGGCCTACTTTTCAAAGAGGCATACTCATGAGCCCATGAGCCCTTCTCAGTTTCTTTCTGCACTGGAGCTTTTTCCAGTTTGAAGTTCTGCCCCGGCCTTGCACCGATGTAGCTGTGGGCACAGCCAAGGGCGCTGAAGTTCCAGTGCAGGTGAGGCAGGAGGTTGTGTGGTACAAAGGGAATAACTCAGACCAGGGTCAGGAGACCTGGATTCCGGTTCAGGCTCCTTGGCTACAGAGCTGTGACATCCTGGCTCTTTTCCTTTACCTTTCTGAGCCTCAGCTCCTTCATCTGTAAAGTGATGGGGATGGAGTCCTATTTGGTGACCCAGGAGGCCAATCCAGCTCAGATACCCTGACCAGTCTGAGCTAACACAGCATCCCTGGTTTATGGCAGCTGGATGACTGTCCTTGGGCATGACAGCCAACCTCCCAAGGCCACCAGCTCTGGATCTGTTGCTGCACAGCTTCCAGGCAGCAGGCTGGGAATGGTGACTGGCAGAGTGACTGGAGAGGGCTGGCCTGGTGCCTGAGCTGCAGGGACCCGTGGAGGGGCTCTGGATTGCTCCTGTGTCCTATGTGTGTCGAATCGGGTGGGGTGCTGAGCAGGTCCTCTGATCTTAGTGCTCCATGCGGGCTCATGGGACTTTTAATGTCAACATTCTTATTTGCCCTGACAAATGAGGCTCTTAGTAAATGTTGGTTGAGTAAATGACTGAGAGCAATGGGACAGGGTAATGATGAGTCAAGTCCTTACCTCTACTCTCCCTCTATTTCCCTTCTTCAGTTGTTTTTTGTTTGAAAAACTTTAAACCCTCAGAAAAATATAGTAGTATATAAATCCATTATCTATATTGAGTAATACAGGTAGTTATTTTCTGGTATATTTACCTGTTGTGTTTGTTGAAATATTTTAAAGTAAAATGTAAGTATCATGACATTTTACCACAAGTGCTGCAAAAGTGACTCAAATAATGACATTTTCATGCTTAACTGAATTTTCATTATCATGCTTAACAAAATTAATCAATTTCTCTGTTTGTCTTCAAAATGTTTTCTTTCTTCTTCTTTTTTAAAAATTGATTTTAGTGAGAGAAGAAGGGAATGAGAGAAACAGGAACATCAATCTGTTCCTATGTGTGCTCTGACCGGGGATTGAACTGGCGACCTCTGTGCTTCTGGATGATGCTCTAAGCAACCGAGCTCTCTGGCAAGAGCTCAAAGGTTTTGATTTGTTGAAACCAGAATTCAAATTTCACATACGTGTAAGATATTACACTTCATAAGCTTCTTTTGATATCACCTTTATTTTTTATGAATTAAAAGATTGGATCAATTTCCATGTAGAATGTTCTACTTTCTGGATTTTATGGTTTTCTTGTGATGTCACTTTTCTCTCTGATCCCTGTGTTTTCCATAAAATGGAAGCTAAATCTAAAGGTTTAAAGGATTAAAGGCCAAGTATTTCTGACAAGAATCCCTCTTGGGTGGTGCTATGTATGTCACATTCTGTCACGCCAGAAGGTCCTTAATGGTTGGTTTTCTCACTATTAGCAGTGTTAAACTTGGCCTCAGTGTTAGGCTGGTGACCACTGTGCCTACTTTTACCCCTCTGTGACCTGTAGGTAACTGTGAGTCTTTGGCTGTATGTGAATAGCCACCTTCCCATCAACCTTTCACTTCCTGGTGTTGACATCCTTGTTCAAATCAATTAGTAACTAGAAACTGTAATATGGGACTATTTCTTAATATCTTATTCCTTTTACATTGAATAGCTGACACTCCGTTTTTTTTTGTTGTTGTTGTTCTTGTTTCTTTTAAAGAGAACTTTCTCTCACCAACAAGGCTATTTGGATGGGGACAAATGAGTTTGATTTCAGGCTTTTTTTTTTCAACATTAAGGACCTGTGGATTTTTACGGACGTCCTGCTTCAGTCCTGCTTCAGTCAGATAGTCTGCCTTTTGATGCTCAGTGTGTTTCCTCTTCGGTAGTGGGAGCCCCTTCACACTGCTCTCTGAGTCGTTTGGACAACATTCCAGTCTGTGTTTGCGTCTGTGCCTTCAGGGCTCATTGCATACATACCCTGGTCCCAGTAGTGAGAGACTGTGTGGAGACACATCTGCCTTTCCCTTGTTTGCTGTGCCCACTTTGGGGTTTTGGAAGCACCTATGAAGATATCAGTTACTTCTGAGTATATCTTATTCCTCCAGTTGCTCTTGTGAATTCGTTTTACAGGGAAAATAGCTCTTTATGGTGTGTATGTGTGTGTGTGTGTGTCTGTCTGTCTGTCTGTGTGTTTAGTCTGGTGTATCTGTGTTTGTGTGTCTGTATGTCTGAGAGAGAGAGAGGGAAATTTTTGTCAGTGACGACTGGCATGTTTATTAATGTAAGACTAACAGTCATATCAAAAGAGGCCAAAAATATGAATATCACCAGGTTGGTAGTTTTCAGATCCCTAAAATCCTTTACTCTTGCTTTTATGACCTTTGATCTTCTTGAGATATCCTGGCATCCTTGCCCAACAGGCTCAGAGTGTTTCAAAGGAAGGGCTGACTGGACACCAAGCAGCCCACAGATGGGCCTGGACGGTGTTGGGGTGTGGCGCTGGTGAGAGAGCAGGTCGGAGGCTAAGGGGCAGCACCAAGAGGATGTGGTCACCTAGAATGATGAGATGTGGCACAAGGCTTCTTTTAGGCTTTTCCAATGTCCCCTCAGCTTGAGGGGCTCCTTAGGAAGCCACCGGTACATGCTAGATCTAAAGATGTAGTTTGGCTGATAATGTGATGGTTGTGAATAGTTCTTGGGTGTGGGATACTGCTATCTTAGGCCATAGTTCAGTCCGAAGGTAAAGACAGAAAATAGACTTTACAATAAAGGTGAGTGGAATGGGACCCAAGGTCTCTGTCTTTCTATAGGTGTTCCTTCCAAGTAGAGAATAAAGCTACAAGGTAGAATAATAAATTGATATTGGTAAAGATGACAACAAGAGTCATGGCTAAGTTATAATTTTCAGAAAAGGGGAAGTTAAGTAACTCAGCCAAGGTCACACCACATAGCAAGTAAGTTAACATGGCAAGATTCAAACCCAGGGATGTGGACAACCTTGTGAGGGAAGCCCTTCCCTGGACACCAGGACCATGGAAATACAACTGGGTGTAGTCCTGGCTCTGTCCTCTCTGAAGGCCACAGCACAGAGACCGGTGTAGAGTTGGTGTTTAGTTGAAAACTGAATTAGGGGGCAACGAGTCCTGATGTCTCTGACCCTTTGAGCTGTGACTCAGAGAAGCCACCTGCTCGCATGCCTACAGCACTGTCAAGCTCCCAGTAGCCCTTATCTCCGCCCTGTGCTCAATGTGCTTCCTGCCCAGCCATGCGCTTTGGGGATCTTTTCCTGGCTCGGGTTACCTGGAGCTGGAAAGTGCCAGGTAGGGTCATGGATAAGAATAGAAACCCACAGACAAGGCACATGCTTCCCTGCTGGGCTCTGGTGGGAGTTGTGGGCACAGAGTCACCTTGTACTGGTCTCTGATTCCCCACAGGTAGGCGTGAGAGCCAGGTGAGGCACTCCTCCCAGCAAAATCCCGTGGTTAGTTTCTATTCACACACATCTCTCACACACAGCCCCCGCACCCCTTCCTAAGCTGCTAGTGCCAGGACCAGTCAGGTCACATCAGAGTAACACAGACACAAGGACACTCCAAAGGTCAGCTTTATTTAACACTTGGCCTGAAATAGGCAAGGGAGCCGGTTATTATGGTTGCTATAAAGAAACTTCCCAACTTCTCAGAGTTTATGCAGAATCTAGTGTATAGGCTCCCAATTCTCCCGTGCTGATGTACCAACCCTTTATTTATTTATTTATTTATTTTCAGGGACAGGGAGAGAGTCAGAGAGAGGGATAGATAAGAACAGACAGACAGAAATGGAGAGATGAGAAGCATCAATCTTCAGTTTTTTGTTGCAACACCTTACTTGTTCATTGATTGCTTTCTCATATGTGCCTTGACCGTGGGACTACAGCAAACCAAGTAACCCCTTGCTCAAGCCAGCAACCTTGGGCTCAAGCTGGTGAGCTTTTTGCTCAAACCAGATGAGCCCGCGCTCAAGCTGGCGACCAAAGGATCTTGAACCTGGGTCCTCCGCATCCCAGTCTGATGCCCAACCCTTTATTTTTTTGTTAATCAATTAGTCCATTTTATTCAACTCAGTATATCCAACATATTTTAACATGCAATCAATATAAAAGCTATGAATGAGGTATTTTGCCCTCTTTTTCATACTAGGTTTTGAAACCCAATGTGTGTTTGACATTTATAAACATGTCAGTTTAGACAAGCTGCATTCCCAGTAATCAACAGCCCTAGAGCCGGAGCCACTTTAGTGTACAGTACCAGTCGAGAGTCTTTGATGCCAGAATTTGAGTCCAGGCTCTTCAAGTAACAACCCTTTCATATTCCTGCATTTGTAACCAGAGCACTAGCTACACTCATGATACATACTTCCAAAGCATATGCCTTTCATAAGTTTTTATCTGCTCTATGATATTCTGAGACTGTGCATGCATGTGTGTGTGTGTGCACACACGCTTGCGCCTGTCCTCTAGGAAAGTCAGGGATTAGCATGAGTATGAATGCTACCAGTGTGTGCGTTAGTGAATTTAAGGGTAGTTTCTGCTGTTACCACTCTTTGTTTCTTTGGCATCCTCATTAGTATAGGCGTCTCATGGTTTATGTTTTGTTTGTGCAGGTGCTTCCCTTTTCCTTTTCTTGGTACAAAAGGATTAACCCTGGAAAGCAGTCTTTAGAGAAACCACAAAGTGGTTGTGCTTCAGAGCTGATTCTTGGTTCAGATGCCATGGCGCTCAGACACCTGAGACCCTTCAGAACCTGGTTCTGGGATGGCGTGGCTGGGGGATGAGTTGAATGCCAGGAGAGACAAATCCTCAGACACAGAGGGAGATAGGACAGAGACGTGGCTGGGTTCCGGGGCTATCTGACTGTGATTCTGCACTCTCCCGACAGAGGGAATGCATATCAGTTCATGTGGGTCAAGCAGGAGTTCAGATTGGCAATGCCTGCTGGGAGCTCTTCTGCCTGGAACATGGCATTCAGGCAAATGGCACCTTTGGTGCCCAGGCCAGTAAGATCAATGATGACGACTCATTCACCACCTTTTTCAATGAGACCAGCAATGGCAAACATGTGCCCCGGGCAGTCATGGTGGACCTGGAGCCTACTGTGGTAGGTGAGTACGGGCGGGGGCCCTCTCCACAGAAAGCAACATGAGATATGAGGCTTTGTCTGTGATTCTCAGGAAGCTCTCTAACTGGAGAGAAGGAGTGGCTTAGTTAGTGCCCTTCTACCCTCTGTGACTACTGTCAGCTCCTTGAATTCTCCAGTCTTGGGGAGCTCACAGTAGGAGTCAGGACTCTGCTTTCCCATTACAGCTCTAAACTGTGCCAACAGCATGACCTCTGCTTAAATCTGTGGAGACAGATGAAACTGTCAAGATTGTTTACAATATACTAAGGGTTAAAATTACAAATGATTTTCAATATTATAAGAAATCCCCAAATACTGGTAGTCAATTTCTCAGTCTAGGTTTCTGATTCTATAATAATTGCATCTTATTCTCAGAGGTCTGATATAACCTTGCAGAGTCTGGCACACAAAAAGGAGTAATAGAAGGCATATTCTCTTACTGCCAGAGAATAGTGTAGTCCTAGCACGAACCTCATTTGGATCTTAGAAAACAAGATTTCAGGTCTTCTTTGAGCCCTCCTCGCCAAGCACCACTTCCCTGCATCTGACCCGTGTCAGTCCTCAGCTCAACATCAGGATTTCCTCAGCTCCAAGGCTGGCTTACAAGCAGCGTACGGATAAGTGTCACAGAGATGTCTGGGAAGATGTCTGTAAGGCCTGAACACTAATTTCTAGGCACAGCAGACGCCAGGACTCCAGCCCTTGGGTACTTTGTACAAATATGAAAAGTGCAGATCACCTTCCCAGGCCACCATGCAAATGGGTGCTTTCTCTGGGTCAGTATGAGATCTCTGAAGGGAAGAGGGTGTGTAGTTGGGGCCTGGTGCATCTGGCCTGCCATGCATCCACTTCGTGTGGTTGCTTAGAGTTGAGCAGAGCCTGCCTCATGACAGCCTTCTAAGGTGCCTGCTCCTCTAGAACCTGCAGCATAGCTTTGCTTCAACGCCATTCTAAAGCATCCTAATGCCTGACATGTATTATCACCACCTTGAGATGGAGGTTGGTGGGGGTGCTATTCCTGGGAGAGCCTAGGAACTGGCCAGATTACCCTGAATCTTTCTCTGTGTTCCTAGAATATTTTAATGCAAGTGAAATTGCATCTAAGTTTGGCGGGGGCAGGGGGGGGGGACTTTGCAGCATGAAAGAAAATATAAAAGGGAAGCCTTGAGGGGTCAAGGTAGCAGGAAGGAGTGGTGATCAACTTGAGAGTTTGGTAAGCTTGTACATCGAAGGCTTTCCTAAGCTCCAGCCAGTACAGCAGCTGGCTTCTCATCCTCTGCTTGAGTCACTGGCTTCTGATTATTTTAGTGCCTATGTAAACTTGGAATTATCTTAGCCTTTTGCAGATTTGTTATAGGGTTGTCTGACTTCATCTCAGTAGAGATTTACAGGTAGGGGAGGTGGAGACCCAGAAGGGTGTTGTGTGGTATTCCAATGAGAAAGAAGATGGTAAGACCCGATGATCCTCTTCCCTTGGTAGATGAGATTCGAGCAGGAACCTACCGCCAGCTGTTCCATCCAGAGCAGCTGATTACAGGAAAGGAGGATGCAGCCAACAACTATGCCCGGGGCCACTACACAGTGGGCAAGGAGAGCATTGACCTGGTGCTGGACCGCATAAGGAAGTTGGTAAGTGTTAACAGGGACAGGGGATGGGTGAGCCAGGCTAACGTGGACAGGCTTAGACTCATACCTCACTGAGCAGAATGGATAGAGGCACATGGCCCCTGGCTACAGGGTAGAGCCCCTATGATTTGGTCATTTCTGCTTATGTTCTGTAAGAAACACTTATAGGGATGGTGCCCTTCCCTCTGCCTGGACATCATGGACTACCCTACTGGCTGATGCCCTGTTGATACTTACTGATACTCTGTGGTAGTGTCTGGGGGAAATTCCAGGCCAAAGGAAGGCTAAGCACTTTGCTTGTTGGGAGCATAGGTTAACAAAGCATTGAACTGGGAAGAGAGGAGGTAGAGGTAGTGATTATTGATGCATTTCAGCACTTACAAATGCCATTGTGAATGTTGGTTAAATATATACCTTAATTTAATCTCCTTAATAATAATATGAAGGAAGTTGCTTCCCTATACTTTATAGCTGAAGAAATTGAAGGCCAGAGTGGTTCAATAACTTAGTCCAGGTCACACAGATTGAAAGAGGCAGATTTAGGATTAAATCAGGTTGGTTCAACTAGAAAGATCTAGTTGCAGAGAGGTCCTTATCTACTTGAGCCCCCATTTTCTTATCTGTACAATGAAAAAGGTGAAACTTGATCAGGGCTTCTTTACTTGGGAACTAAGGATGCTGAATTTTTTTATGACCACTTTTTCAGTTTAGAGAAGGGGCCGTAATGGTCATCAGTCTCAAAGCTGTCTGATCCCAAAAAGTTCAAAGCCACTGGACTGAATAATCATAGATCACACCCAATGGGAAAGTTCTGTTACTCTATGAATTCTCTTCATTCTGGTAAGAGCTAACATTGAGTGCTTAGTGCATATCAAGCTCTTGCTCAGCATATTATGCTATCTCACTTAATTGTCACAATAACCTTATAAGATGTAGTATATATATATATTTTTTTCTTTGGTATTTTTCTGAAGTTGGAAACGGAGAGGCAGTCAGACAGACTCCCGCATGTGCCCGACCGGGATCCATCTGGCACGCCCACCAGGGGGCGATGCTCTGCCCATCTGGGGCGTCGCTCTGTCACGACCAGAGCCATTCTAGCACCCGAGGCAGAGGCCATAGAGCCACCCCCAGTGCCCGGGCCAACTCTGCTCCAGTGGAGCCCTGGCTGTGGGAGGGGAAGAGAGAGACAGAGAAGAAGGAGAGGGGGAGGGGTGGAGAAGCAGATGGGTGCTTCTCCTGTGTGCCCTGGCTGGGAATTGAACCCGGGACTCCTGCTCGCCAGGCCAACGCTCTACCACTGAGCCAATCAGCCAGGGCCTGTAGTATATTTTTTTTAAAGAATTTTTTTATTAATACCAAAAACATGACCTAACACCCAGTCACAGGAATCAAGCACTGGCTGGTGAAGAAATCTTTCCTTAGAGGCTTGTTGCCAGTACAAGCTGTGTGCTCCACTCAGAGAATGATGGCTTAGCCAGTCATCTGTGGGGACCCCACTGGCCCAGCAGGCACAGGGAGCTGATTGGCAGAAGAGTTAGAATGCCCTGTGGCTGGCTTTTCCCCAACCAAAGCTTAAGGCTTTCTCAAACCAGCCTTCACCAAAAGACCCTCAACTTGGGAGTCCCCATAACCACACACTGCCCTGCCTGGGAACAATGCCTTGATAAAAGTGTCCTTGAATCTTTCTACTTTGGATGTGCCATCTGTTTCCTTCACTTGCTAGTCACCGATTCTCATCCTGGTACCCTACCCAGTGGCTGAGGCCCCTGCAATAAAGCAGAAGAGACGGAAAGTACTGCCTCAGGGCATGGACCAGTCCGAGATGACCAGCCTGTGGCACTGCACTGACTAATAAGCCTGGGGAATATTTTGCAATAGTGTCCGTATTCTTCTGTTATCCTTGTCTGATTTATGCTGAAATTCAGGAGGCCAAGGAAGAACAATTCTTTCTTTTTAACTCTATATATTTTTAAATTAATTTTAATGGGGTGATATTGATAAATCAGGGTACATGATGTTCAGAGAAAACATCTCTAGTTATTTTGACATTTGATTATGCTGCATTCCCATCACCCAAAGTTCAATTGTCTTCCGTCACCTTCTAATTGGTTTTCTTTGTGCCCCTCCCCTCCCCCACCCTGTAACCCCCACACTCTTGTCCATGTCTCTGAGTCTCATTTTTATGTCCCACCTATGTATGGAATCATATACTTCTTAGTTTTTTCTGATTTACTTATTTCACTCTGTATAATGTTATCAAGCTCCATCCATGTTGTTGTAAATGATCTGATGTCATCATTTCTTATGGCTGAGTAGTGTTCCATAGTATATATGTACCAAAGCTTTTTAATCCACTCGTCTGCTGACAGACACTTGGGCTGTTTCCAGATCTTCGCTATTGTGAACAATGCTGCCATAAACATGGGGTTGCATTTCTTCTTTTCAAACAGTGCTATGGTGTTCTTGGGGTATATTCCTAAAAGTATAGCTAGGTCAAAAGGCAGTTTGATTTTTAATTTCTTGAGGAATCTCCATACTGTTTTCCACAGTGGCTGTACCAGTCTGCATTCCCACCAGCAGTGCAGGAGGGTTCCCTTTTCTCCACATCCTCACCAGCACTTATTCTGTGTTGTTTTGTTGATGAGCGCCATTCTGACTGGTGTGAGGTGATATCTCATTGTGATTTTAATTTGCATTTTTCTAGTGATCAGTGATGTTGAGCATTTTTTCATATGCCTATTGGCCATCTATATGTCCTCTTTGGAGAAGTGTCTATTCATTTCTTTTTCCCATTTTTTGATTGGAATGTTTGTCTTCCTGGTATTGAGATTTACAAGTTCTTTATAAATTTTGGTTATTAACCCCTTATCAGACGTATAGATGTAGTATATTTTTTATTGTCCCACTTTAACTAAGAAGCAACAGAAGTCTGGAGAGGTTCAATAACTTGTTCAAAGTTTGCAACTGGGAAATAGAAAATTGATTAAAATTCAGGTTCTCTGACTCCATTTATTGCCACAGCCCAGCCACGATGAGTATATTCCAGGGTCCCGAGCAGGAAAAGGTACGAAATTGAATTAAAGATAGAGAGAGACTTAAAGATATATACATACAAGATGGGTTTGGGAGGATGCCATGGCTTGCCAACGGCTGTTCTGCTGCCGAAACATGGCTGCCCTCAGAAAGACATCCGTCTTTATTCGTGGGTAATGTGGGCCATTAGCAATTCAATGACGTTTCCAAGGCTACTCAAAGACAACCCCCAGCATAGTAGTCAATCTGACTTTACACCAAGAAGAAACATGTTTCTAATCCTTCTGGGGAATAGGGGCTGGCAGAAAGAGCAGAGAAGCACAGCCCTTTGTTAACTTAATTAGGCGGTTGGGCCCAACACTTCTGTCCCCTAGATATCCAAACTGCAAAATACTCTGTTTGATTTTTGGTCCCCAACAATTTATATTTCTGAAATTGTTTCCCTGGGCCACCTTCCAAGGTTGGGCTGAAATGTGTAGGTCAGCCGTTTCCACAAAAATCAAATGATGAGGATAGGCGATGTGGGCAAGGAGTTGGGGGCTCTCAAAGTCCATAGTCATTAACCACTGTAGTTCTGAAACTCTCGTTCCTGGTTCAAAGCCACTGGACTGGAACCTTCATGCACCCAGAGGCATATGCATGTACAATTTGCTGCCTAATATTTTAGCTAGTTCTCCCAAGGTGAGTCCTAAGATGTGTCTCCTTACTCTTTCAAGGCTGTTTTGATTTCACCCACATAAAAATGTTGAGGGATGGAATGGGGCAGCAGAAGGGTTGCCTTCCTCTGTCCTCACAAGAGTATTATTGGAAGCTTGTCTTCATGGTTTCCTCTCATGTCTTACTCTCCCAAGACAGATGCCTGCTCTGGCTTGCAAGGCTTCCTGATCTTCCACAGTTTTGGTGGGGGCACTGGCTCTGGCTTCACTTCTCTGCTGATGGAACGCCTCTCCCTGGATTATGGCAAAAAGTCCAAGCTAGAGTTTGCTATCTACCCAGCCCCCCAGGTCTCCACTGCAGTGGTTGAGCCCTACAACTCCATCTTAACCACCCACACCACACTGGAACACTCAGATTGTGCTTTCATGGTAGACAATGAAGCCATCTATGACATCTGCCGCAGGAACCTAGACATCGAGCGCCCCACCTATACCAACCTTAACCGCCTCATCAGCCAGATTGTGTCCTCCATCACAGCTTCTCTCCGCTTTGATGGGGCCCTCAATGTGGACCTCACTGAGTTCCAGACTAACCTGGTGCCCTACCCCCGCATCCACTTCCCGCTGGTCACCTATGCACCCATCATCTCTGCTGAGAAAGCTTATCACGAACAACTCTCCGTTGCTGAGATAACCAGCTCCTGCTTTGAGCCCAACAACCAGATGGTGAAGTGTGACCCAAGACATGGCAAGTACATGGCCTGCTGCATGCTTTACCGTGGGGATGTGGTACCCAAGGATGTGAATGTCGCCATTGCTGCCATCAAGACCAAGAGGACCATCCAGTTTGTAGACTGGTGTCCCACAGGCTTCAAGGTAAGAGCTGATGACTTAGGAAGGAGATAGACAACTAGAGAGACAGAGGTGAATTACCAAGGACGGGGAAAAAGCTATGTAAACTCCAGGGTATGGGACTGATGTGCAGTTCCATAGGCGTCAGGCTTTATGGAATGATATGGGAAGAGGGGCGTAAGCCAAGTGTAACATTAATTTCATTCACTCATTCTTTTATTTATTTTAGGAAAGGGGAGAATTTATTTGAAAAGATTATTGAAAGAAAGGGAGAGATCTGTAAACATCTCAATGGTCAGGTAGAAAAGGATGTTTCTTTCATAGGAGGAGTGGACAGGCCAGAAAGAAGCTGTGTGGGCAAGTAGGGTACACAGGATAAAGGGGTGGAGGTAGCTGTGATCTGACAATAGATTAGAAAAATAGAGTTAACCAAATTACTCAAGTTGCCAGAGAGGTGTAATTCCCTTCTTTTAACAAAAGAAGTATTCTCCTAATTTATTGTGAAAAGATAAATATTCATGGGGAGAAGTAGAATATCCAGGGAGGAGCTCTGGATCTCAGGGCTCGTTGAATATGGAATGTTGATGAAATTGCCCCTTTGAGCTGCGCCAGCAGGGCATGCCTCTGACTCTGATCATGTGAACTGGTTGATCACTGTGCCCTGTGCTCCATGGCCTTTAATCAGATGCTATCATCAAAACAGCTAGCACCATTTATATTAATTAGTACCACCCAGTCAGGTTTTCAATAATTCAGAGGTTGCTGAGCACCAGACTGGAGACAGTGGCAAGCACGTCTCAGTTTTTCCCTGGTGGGACTTACAAAGAAAAAGGCACTGTGTGCCAGCCTCTTGGTTGACCCATTTGCCCATGAAGCTCTGGCCCAGCTGATCTGTTGAGTAAGGAGTGTAGCATTTTTCCTTACTGCTCTACTCCTAGCTATAAACAATCTCTTTTTCCCTAGACTATGCCTATTTTTTTTGTCAGTTCTGGTCATTCTTGTGAAAACAGTCAAAAACCTTACAAAAAATGCAGTTTTTTTTTTCTCTTTCAAATGGAAACAAACAACAAAACATGCTAATGGGGAAATAATAAGAAAAAAGAAAAAATGAGATGTGAGGATGGCAGGGAAATGAACAAAAAGGAGATACCTCTTCATTCCCTCTCCTTTATTTTAAGCTGAAACTCTTGGGGTTCTGTCCAGAAAGATAAGCTAGTGCCGGGGTCTTGATCTGCTTTCCAGAACAACAACACACACTGCGGGTGAGGGTGTTGTTGAACTTCCCGCTCTTTCATCCTTCGCAAGGGTGCTTGTCTGGCACTTGACTTAAGTCAAGTGATGCTGTTGTTCAAAGGAGAGTTGGCTCCACACAACAAGGTGTTGCTGGTCAGGGCCAGTTCTAGCAAAATATGTAATGCAGCTGAGTTCATCATAGTCATTGTCCTTTCCCTTCTTGTTTTTGGTCTTTGCTTCTGTCTCAGCATCACCTTTATCACCAAGGTGCCATTTTTGTCCAAGAAGAATGGCAGAGAAATCCACTTAATGGGTTACCACCTTGGCTGTATAGCCTGCTGCCACTCCTTCCTCCATGTCTCAAGGGGACATGCATTTTAAAGCTATGAATTAAGAGATTGGCAATTAATGTATGGTGGTGTGGGTAGAAGAGGTATTTTTGGATGGCACCATAGATCTCAGTGTGCCATAAATATTACCACAGTCTGTCACCTTAGATTTTTGCCAGGTTCCTATAGTTCTTATGGTTGGCTTTAGTTTCATATGTGTGTGGGGAAAAGGAAGATTTCTAATATTAGCTGTGCCTCACCATCAGATTGAGCTGGATTCGCTTGATGGACCCTGCCATGCTACCAGAACTGAAAAATAGGCTCAATCCATGCAAGAGTTTCAACTAAAATTTGTTGCATGGAGTCCTTGCTTTTCTTCTAAGAAGCCTCACTCCCTAGAGACATAGGGCCTGTATAACACTAACACCATTGCCAGGACCTTTTGGATCTTTAAAAATATATATTTATTTTTATTTTTTTGGTGGGAGGACGGGAGGCAGTGAGAGACTCCCACATGTGTCCCAACTGGGATCCACCTGGCAAGCCCACTAGGGGGTGATGCTACCCATCTGGGACCTTTGCTCCATTACAATAAGAGCCAATTTTAGTGCTGGAGGTGCAAGCCATGAAGCCATCCTCAGCACCCGGAGCCAACTCATTCCAATCAAGCCATGGCTGCAGGAAGGGAGGAGATGAGAAAGAGACAAGCAAGATGTGGAAAGGTGGAGAAACAGTTGGGTGCTTCTCCTGTGTGTTCTGACTGGGAATCGAACCCAGGACTTCCACATTCCAGGCTGACGCTCTACCACTGAGCCACCGACCAGGGCCTTGATTGATTTTTAGAGAGAGAGAGGAAGGAGGGAGAGAGAAACAGAGAGAGATATTGATTTGTTGTCCCACTTATTTATGCATTCATATGTTGATTATTCTATGTGCCCTGACTGGGGATCGAGCCTACAATCTTGGCATCTGGAGACAATGCTCTAACTAACTAAACTACCCAACCAGGGCTGGATCTTTTTGTTTATTGCACTGGAATATCTCCATGACCTTTCAAACAGTCTTCACTCTTGGCAGAGAAATTTCCCTAAATTTATTGACAGCATCACTGAGAGGAACTTCAGATGACCATTTGGGAAAGAATAAACATTATAATAACTTCAAGTCTAGAAACTAATTTGCCTCCAAAAGGGAACCTAATTCCCTTTTAGAGATAAATATGTACTGTACACTTCCCCCTTAATAACAGTCTCATTCAGTACCCTCCTTTGTTTGCTTGACTCTCCCCACAAACACTCCTGTTACCAGCCCTGTTCTCCTTGTCTTCGCCATTAGATTTCCCAGTTCTTCTTCTTGAATTTGCTTGTACCCAACACCACTCACGTTTACTTTCTCCTCCGCGCTCATCTCTCTCTACCTGCCTGCTTTCTACCGCCTGCTCCCCTCTTCCCACCCCCAGCCCTGCAGTCCCACTCCTGGGCTGCACTTGTGTCCTGCACCTGCACCGTTTTGTGCAGTTGCCCCATCTTGAGTTATCCATTGGCTTTTCTGCCTCTTCTTTTTTGCTCCTTCTCTCTATCTCTTCCCCAGGTGGGCATCAACTACCAGCCACCCACTGTGGTGCCAGGAGGGGACCTGGCCAAAGTCCAGCGTGCAGTCTGCATGTTGAGCAACACCACGGCGATTGCGGAAGCCTGGGCCCGCCTTGACCACAAGTTTGACCTCATGTACGCCAAGCGGGCCTTTGTCCATTGGTATGTTGGAGAGGGAATGGAAGAAGGAGAATTTTCAGAGGCGAGGGAGGACCTGGCTGCCCTGGAGAAGGATTATGAAGAAGTGGGGACTGATTCATTTGAAGAAGAAAATGAAGGGGAAGAATTTTAAATATATGTGCTCCTCTTGGCTGTGTCTCTTTATTTTTGCTGCTCCCCCCAAGCACATAGATGACACGCCCAGCTCTAGCCTGGTCCCTGTCTGACACTGGGACCTGCCAGTGACTGGGCTGAAAAATGGATGCTGTGCCCTGTCAGATCCTCCCTTGGTCAAAAACAGCGTTGTGTCAATAAAGAAAATGAGAGTCACTCTCTCTGGGTTAAGGTGAAGCCAAGTTAGAGTGATGAGGCCTAATTAGGATTTAAAATTCCAGATTAAGTGGTGTCCACCCAGAAACACAGCATGCTGGTGGGGAAGTTAAAACACTAGGAAGAAGAAAGATCTGGGCTTAAGAGCTGGCAAGTTAGTGAGAAACAAGGCAGACACGAATGAATGAATGAGAAATTTCAGATAGTGTTAGGTGATAGGCAGTAAACAGACAGTGGTGACAGCAGAGGGGGATTAAGGTTGGTTGAGGCCCTGGGTGTAGAAGAAAATATTGGGCCCCTTACATTAGAAAAAAAGTGTCAAGTTGGGGTTTTGCAGGGCTCTTCAGAAGCTGGGTCCAGGGTGCGCACCCGGTGCTCTTGCCCACTGCTCTTGCCATTAAATCCGTCTCTGGTGACAAGAAGTGCCTGGTTGTCAGAGAAGGCCCCATAGGGGCCTGGCCAAAGAAAAGAGGCATCATGGGGAGTTCTGCAGTAGGGATGTGGGCATAGGGCAAAACACGTTTTTGGTAACAAGTGTGGAGTGTCTGAAGAACAGAAAGGAGGTCGGTGTGCCTGGACACGGTGGGAGATGGAAGTAGGACCCAGGAGCCAAGCAGGGCTCATAGCAGCCTCAGTCTCACAGATGACGGTAAGAAGTTTAGATTGTTTCTAAGTACACGCAGAAGCATTGGGAGGTTTTAAGCAGGATATCGACTGTACTCTATATCCATATGTACCTTATCTCTAGTCCTCCCAACAATCTCAAAGTGGATATTCTCATTTTACAACTGAAGAAACTGAGTTTGAGAGAGTTTGTGTTAGAGACAGTAAGAGATGGGGCTCAGGGAGCAGGGATCACCAAACCCTATACTGTTTCTCTTCTTTAGTGTTTCACCCAGTTTCCAACTGCTGCCTCATAAAATGACAAACGGAGGGAAAAACAAAAGTGTATATCACTTACAAAGGAGAGGACAAATTAATGCATCTCTTCTGTGAATTTGATAGCTTTGGAGGGATTTTAGAAAATATCAAGACTGCTCTTTTTTTTATTATTATTATCCAGTGAGAGGACAGGGAGGCAGAGAGACTGTCGCATGTATCCCGACCAGGATCCACCTGGAAAGCCAAGTAGGGGGCGATGCTCTGCCTATCTGGGGAGTTGCTGTGTTGCTCAGCAACTGAGCTCTTCTTAGCATGTGGGGTGGAGGCTATGGAGCCATCCTCAGCACCCAGGACTAACTCATTCCAGTTGAGCCATGGTTGTAGGAGGGGAGGAGAAGAGAGAGGGAGAGAGAAAGCGAAGCAAGGGGGGAAGGGGTAGAGAAGCAGATGAGCACTTCTCCTGTGTGCCTTGACCAGGAATTGAACCTGGGACATTCACATGCCTGGCCAATCTCTACCACTGAGCAAACTGGCCAGGGTCAAGACTGCTCTAATTAACTATTGGTAAGATATCCATGATTGGGGCCATAGTAGGTACCTATGCATTCAATGTAGGCCTCATTAATTGCTGACTTTTACTAAATATTTCTACTCGATATTCTTTGGAAGCCCTGAGAAAAATAGAATGAAATGATGGATCACACTGATTTTTTTTTTTTAACTCCAAAAAGTGTGTTTATTGGACCTGGTGAAAAGAAAAGCAGAAACATGTATGATATCCATTAGGCTGCATAATTTTATTTTTTAGATTGGAATAATTTGTTTTCTTCACATTGATTTTTGGATATTGAACTAGTCTGTGATCCCTAGAATAAAACTGTACTTGATTAAGATATAGAATTATTTTTATACAATGCTGAATTCTATGTGCTAATTTAAAAAAAAATTTATTTATTGATTTTAGAGAGAGGTGAGAGAAAGGGAGGTAGGTATAAGAAACATCACCTCATATTGGTGGTATATGCAGGCAAGCCCAGGGTTTTGAATCAGCGGCCTCAGCATTCCAGGTCAATGCTTTACTATGCCACCACAGGTCAGGCTGTTTGCTAATATTTTGTGAAGGATTTTGCATCTACATTCATGAAGGATATTGGTCTGCAGTTTTCTCTTTTTTGCATTGTGTCTGATTTTGGTGTCAGGGTAATACTGTTCTCATAAAATGAAGTGGGAAGTGGTCTCTTATTTTCTGGAAGTGTACAATTAATGTTAATTCTTAGAATATTTGGCAGAATTCTACAGTAAAACTAACTGAACCTGGAGATTTTTTTTTTTTGAGTTTTAAAAATTAACAGTTCTATATTTTTCAAAGTTAGAGGATAATGTAAACGTTCTCTTTTGTATTGGCGAGTTGTGATAGTTTGTGCTGTTCAAGAAACTGATCCAGTTGGAATAACTTGTCAAATTTATGTGTATAGAGTTTATACACATATGGGTTTTGAGGTCTCCAACTATAAATGTGAGTTTTTCTATTTCTTCCTTTAGTTCCATCAGTTTTTCTTCCCATATTTGGCATCTGTCCTTTTTGGTGCACATACATTTAGGGTTTCCTTGTGATCTTGGTGGATTGATCTTTTTATCGTTGTGTGATATGCTGTTCTACCCCTCATAATTTTCTTTCCTCTGAAATCTACTCTATCTGACATTAGTACAACCACTGCTGCTTTTCTTGATCATTGTTGGCACGGCATGTATCTTTCCCATTTTATCATTAACCCATCGACACAATTATATTTAAAGAGAGTTTTCTATAGACAGCATAGTTGGTTCATGGTTTTTTTTTTTTTGTAATTCATTCTGCCAATTTGTCTTTTAATAAGCATATTTAGACCATTTACATTTTGTAATTATTGATATGTTAGGGCTCAGATCTCTTGGTTAATTTTTTTCCCCTTATTTCTACCCTCTGTTCTTTATTTCTCTGTCTTCTTTTTCCTGCCACCCTATGGGTGATGGGGACCTCTTTTTAGAATTCTGTTTTGATTTGTTTATAGTGGTTTAGAATCTATGTGTAAATTTTGAAGTGGCTGCTCTATTTGTCACATTACACTGATATCACAGTCTACTGGTGGTGTTTTAAGAGAAGTGTAGAAACTTTGCATTCCTTCATGTTTTCATCCTCCTTCACTTATAATGTAATTCTTTTAAATATTTATTCTAGATGCTTTGAAAACCAGATTAGGCAATGTTATAATTTTCACTTCCAACATCAAAGGTACTCAAGAAAACAAGAGGGAGAAGGAAAGTCTAGTGCATTTACCTATATATATATATATATTTTAAGTGAGAGGCAAGAAGGCAGAGACAGATTCCCACATGCACCTTTACATGGATCCACCTGGCAAGCCTGTTATCAGGTAATTCTATGCCAAGCTGGGCTTCAGCTTTGTTGGCATCTGAGCTATTTTATTTTAGCACCTGAGGCTGAGGTCATGGAGCCATCCTCAGTGCCCGGGGCCAACTTTGCTTGAGCTTTCAGAGCCATGGCTGTGGGAGGAGAAGAGAAAAAGAGAGAGATGGGGGAAAGAGTGGAGTAGAAGCAGATGGTCGCTTCTCCTGTGTGCCCTGACTGGAAATTTAACCTAGGATTTCCATATGCCAGGCTGACACTCTACCACTGAGCCAACTGGCCGCAGCCTATATTATTATTCTTTCTTCTGTTCTGTGTGCCTCCCTGACGTCCCTCTGCTTCTCATAATCAGCTTTGTATTTCTCAGCCTCTTGGACTATATGCTAAATGACTTCCTAGCTCAAATGACCTTGTCATATTTTATGGTAATCTTGTTTTATTTTCCTGTACTTTTATCCACAGCAGAGACACATAGGATGCCATTGCATCCTGAAACTATATAAAGTGAAACAAATATATCAACCTGTATATATCCAGTGGATACCATAGCCACATAGAAGAAAACAATCTGATCCACAGCATTAAACCCAATATGTGACTATACAGGATGGGACAAATGTAGATGTACAGTTGTGAGTATGTGAAACATAGAGTTTATTATTTTATTATTATTTATTACTTATTGTATTATTTTCCATATGAACAACTATAAGCCTACTTTTGCCCCACCCTATATATCTTTTGCATAGAATGAAAAAGAAATCTTAAACTTAGCAGTTTTGCTGTATGTAGGAGTGTGGATGTGCATGTGTTGTCAGATTGACACTAGTGGAGCCAGGGTTCTCACTAGAGGAAGGAATATATCTTTATGGGATGCAATAGAGCAGTGAAGAACCCTGTAATATTGGACAAAAAATTGGAGGCTTCAGTATGCATTTATTTTTCTTCTTTTCCTCTCTCTTCCTTCTCCTCCACTCTGCCGTTGAAAGGACCTAAAATAAATGACACCCCAGTAGCAATGAGAACATCCAGAGCTTGGATTTTGGTTTCTAAATACCATTTCCCTCTAAAGGAACCATGATTCATTGGAGAACCGGCTGATTTCAGGACTAAGGCAGGAAAAGTACAAGATGAACCCGCAACATCTGTGTCAGAAGGTAAAGAAATGCTCAGAAAATGATGAGGAGCTTGTCATAAGGACATAGGTGTCTGTCTGACAGAACTCCTGTTGGCCAATTGAGCATCAAAATTAATGATGCCAGCACACATTGAACATAAAAGAATTATTGAGTCATAGGGAAAGCTCTTCTTTTTATCAGAATATCAACCAGTAAATGTTATGAATTTCTTCATGGTTCGGACTCGCGAGGCAAAAGACACACCAGATTATATATTCGACATGCAGAGGACTGAAACTCTTAGGCGCTTCCAGCCCCAAGAAACAGTGCCTCTGCATATTTATTGAGTTTCAAAAACCATAGCTCAGCAATTAAAACTAGAAAGTTACACAAGCCTTTTTCCCCATCCGTTTCATCCCCAACCCTGCACATCTACTGTTTCTTTTCATGAACAAGGACACAAGAAGAGTCAGAGTCTCAGAGCTTATCAATCACAAAGTACATCTGGTTCTTGCAGGCATCCCTCCAAGAATCCTGTGTACATGCACTTGAGTAACCCAGGCCAGTGTCTCTCCATGGCCAACACACTCCAAGATCTCCTGTCTCCAATTAACCCTTGCTCTGCAGTCAACTGCTGTCTACATTGGTGCAGAGTCATCTCCTACATATCCCCCTTTTTTCTTTTTTCTTTAGCCTACACTGACTTTTCTAACTACTTTTATTTATACCTAGTTGTCCTTTTCTTATTTATTTATTTAGTTAGTTAGTGTGTATTTTTCTGAAGTTGGAAACGGGGAGGCAGTCAGACAGACTCCCGCATGCACCTGACCAGGATCCACCCGGCATGCCCATCAGGGGGCGATGCTCTGCCCAGCTGGAGCATTGCTCCATTGTGGCCAGAGCCATTCTAGCGCCTGAGGCAGAGGCCACAGAGCCATTCTAGTGCCTGAGGCAGAGACCATAGAGCCATCCTCAGCACCCAGGCCAACTTTGCTCCAATGGAGCCTTGGCTGCAGGAGGGAAAGAGAGAGATAGAGAGGAAGGAGAGGGGGAGAGGTGGAGAAGCAGATGGGCGCTTCTCCTTTGTGCCCTGGCCAGGAATTGAACCTGGGACTCCTGCATGCCAGGCTGATGCTCTACCACTGAGCCAACCAGCCAGGGCTCCTTTTCTTGTTGGTAAAATCTTTTTTAATTGGTTGCAAAAAAACCTTTGGCAATAAGGGTTCTATTAAAGTTACTAAAATTTCCCAAAAACCCTACTGATTTTTTTTTGTTTTTTGTTTTTTTTACAGAGACAGAGAGAGAGTCAGAGAGAGGAATAGATAGGGACAGACAGACAGGAACAGAGAGAGATGAGAAACATCAATCATTAGTTTTTCGTTGCAAGACCTTAGTTATTCATTGATTGCTTTCTCATATGTGCCTTGACCGGGGCCTACAGCAGACCAAGTAACCCCTTGCTCAAGCCAGCGACCTTGGGTCCAAGCTGGTGAGCTTAGCTCAAACCAGATGAGCCCGTGCTCAAGCTGGCAACCTCGGGGTCTCAAACCTGTGTCCTCCGCATCCCAGTCCAACGCTCTATCCACTGCGCCACTGCCTGGTCAGGCAACCCTACTGGTTTTATGGCTACTTTATTGATAGTATTATCAGCTGCTTAGTTTTTCTAGAGTTTCCATGGAGTCCTCCTCTTTAGGTGGCTTGGACAGTGGATAATGACCACTACTTCAGGAGAGCAGTCTCCTACATTCTCGAGGGTGAGGGTTTGAGCCTCACCTTTATTAGTTCTTAAGTCTTCTTCTGATGGCCCCTCTTCGACTGTGCCTGTCTTAGGCTGTTCTTGTCATCAGGAATTTTACCTGTCATTGACTAACCAACCATCTTGGGGGCCAGAGAGTGAGGGAGGAGCAACAGCCTTTCCGAAATGCTTAGTTTTAGCAGCTGATGTTTCTATTTATTGAAAAATTTATAACACATTTTCTTTTTAATTTTTAGAGCTGAATGCTATGCAAAGGCTATTTTGCTTGCCCTTTATGTAACATAAGAGATAACATGGCAGATTGCTGCTCTATTTTGCTTTAACTCTGATCGTCTCTTCTTCTAACTATATATAATAAAAGAAATATAAAACAAATGATTAGTACAATGCCTTCTACAGTTCCTCCAAAAATTTTAAATTGTTTTAGAGGAAACAAGTTACTGATTCCATCAAAAATAAGTTAGAAAATTTTTTTTCATTAATTTCAACTGATCCTTAAAAGTAGCATCAGTATGCTTTTGTAAATTTAAAATTTTCATAGTTAAGTTTCCATGATTTAACAAATGCTTTTTAACATTTTCCCAAGGGAAATAAGTATGATTCCAAGGAATAGGGGTAACACAAAAAGTAGTTACATTCCACCTGACCTGTGGTGGCGCAGTGGATAAAGCGTCAACCTGGAACACTGAGGTTGCCAGTTTGAAACCCTGGGCTCGCCTGGTCAAGGCACATATGGGAGTTGATGCTTCCTGCTCCTCCCCCTTCTCTCTCTCTCTCTCTCTCTCTCTCTCTCTCTCTTTCCCCCCTCTCTCTAAATATCAATAAATAAAATTTAAATGTAAAAAAATAGTTACATTCCAATTATATTTTAGCTTAATTTGTCTTTGCAGACTAACAATTTGATCTCCTAATATAATCACAGTTTGTTCTAAATCATTAACTTTAGCATTAATGTTACTACTTATATGTCCTTGAGAAGTCCACAGTTGTTCAGAATCTTCATGCTATTTCTGTACGAAGTCCACAGTCTGTATACTTTGATGCAGTGCAACTCCAGATACAGCAGCTGCGGTGGTTACAGCTATTAGTCCTATAATGATAGTGATGATTAGTCCAACCAGCCTCTTAATAAGATGTTGTAACAGCATCATGGAAGGGGAATCCTGCTACATCTGATGCATCTGTACTGGAATCCAGACTCCTGTTCAGGCTCTTAAAATGTACAGACTTTGACTACAGCTAGTGCTCGACTTATAACCACGATTGGTTCTGACAGACCGGTTGTAACACGATTTGGTTGTAAGTTGAGTAGGCTATATGTACAAGTACTGTGAAATGATGTTATAAAAATCTTTAAGTCAGCCTGACCAGGCGGTGGCGCAGTGGATAGAGCATCGAACTGGGATGCCGAGTACCCAGGTTCGAGACCCCGAGGTTGCCAGCTTGAGCGTGGGCTCATCTGGTTTGAGCAAAAGCTCACCAGCTTCAACCCAAGGTCGCTGGCTCGAGCAAAGGGTTACTCAGTCTGCTGAAGGCCCGCGGTCAAGGCACATATGAGAAAGCAATCAATGAATAACTAAGGTGTCGCAATGAAAAACTAATGATTGATGCTTCTCATCTCTCTCTGTTCCTGTCTGTCTGTCCCTATCTATCCCTCTCTCTAACTCTCTCTCTGTCTCCGTAATAAAAAAAGCATTCTTAAAAAAATCTTTAAGTCATATTTTATCATAATTTTCTTTCATTATTGTTATATATCATAATTTTCTTTGTTCATTTTATGCCATTTGTATCATCTCTACACCATTTTGTTTCTTATTTCTACATTTGTCAGGTTTAAGTAAAACACTGCATTACCAGTACAATTGGTTTAATATTTGCAAAGACAATTTCCTCTTGGTAGATATCTTGGGAGGGGTTTGATGTAAAATATCCAAGACACAAAACACAAATTGCTGTACCGAGTCTGGGATAACAGTTGAAATGGTGCACGCAGAGATGGTAGTGCTGCCGGAAGCTGGTCCGCACTGTCGTACGCCCAACTGGGCAACGCTTGCGCTGCCAGATGTGGAGCAGTAGTGGCTAGCGATTGTGGTTGTAAAGTTGAATGGTTGTAAGTTGCATAGGTTGTAAGTCGATCAATATTTGTATTTTTATTAAAAAGAATAGAAAAGTTAATACATGTATAAAAAGCACACTTATTGCAAGTTATTGAATAATTTTCAGCTGTCCATTTGGTTTCACCTATAACAAACATATAAGGCAATCTAACACAAGTAGATATGAAATATGTCTCATTTTTTTTTAAAGGTTAACATAGTATGATTAGAAGGATGATCTCTCCAGATTTCTCCTTTCCACATTGACATATGTTTAAGTGCCGTGGCTATTTTCCACAAATGATATTGTATAGGACCAAATTTTATGTGAGGAGCTTGAGGTGACATCCCTCCTCTATGCCATATGATAGAGAGCCAAACTTGAGCTTCTATTTTTAAACAATGTGGCTCATGTCCTATATATATAGGTAATCCCTCAACTCCTGTTGTATAATTTTCTAATTTTATTCCTTCTTCCAAAGGTGCTAAGGGGCCTCTATCATCAAAAGGTCCCGGAAGCCAATTAGAGTCATTAACAAAAATAGGAATGGCACTATCTTCACAATCAATAGCTTTATATAGTGGAGGATTAGGGACGTATGTCCAATAACTAAAATTTTCAGCTCTACTTACCGGAATTGTTGCCAAAGCAATCATTGCTAAAAACAGATTAGTAGCATTTTGTTCTTTTCTAGTAGCTTGTAGCATTTTTTTACCCTCAAAGGTCAGCTTTTTAAGTTGACCCCAATTTGGTATTTTAGCCTTTTCAGTACCAAGCAGCGGCACCTTTAAGGTTCTTCTTCTGAAATTCAATGCTTCTATTTTGGCAATGGGCAGCTATGGAAAGAGTCTATTTCTCATTTTCATGTTGTTAGTTTAATTCTGTGAACAGGACTCCAAAGGACTTCACCGGATTCTGCAATGACACAAGCAAACCCTCTTCCTCAATGTTGCACTACACCAGGTACCTATTGACCCAGCTCATTTTTATAATGCACAGGTTGATTAATCTTAGAACTGTTATTTTTTGTCCAATGTCTGTCTGCAGCAGTCAAATTATCTTCTCCTGTATTTAAAAAATTTAAAGTAAATAAAGCTTTATGTAACATAATTCTAGGAGATAATCTCCTTCCTTTTCCTCCCTTTTGTTTAAGTAACATATTTTTTATTTTTTATTATTTTTTTATTTTTATTATTTTTTTATTTTTTATTATTTTTTGGTGGGCCATCCTATTTATTGGTGTCTCACCAAGACAGGCAAACCACAAAAGAAGACAAAGGAAAAGCAGAAAACTAGCTTTTCCCATGAAGGGCAAGGGATCAGGGAAGCCCTGCAATCGTGATAGCAGGAACTGTGTGAGCAAGCTCCTGGTCTGTCCCACTTTATAGTGTAGAAAACCAAAAACCCTTAATCCAATATACAAATAAGGAAGTCTCTGATACAGTCACTTATCTGAGGCATAATTGGATTCCTCATGAGAGTGCACCACCCAGATTATACAATCAGTTAAGGGTGTGGGGAAAAGCTTAGTCTTAAAACTAAACCTTAGGCTTAAGTAACATATTTTTTTAAAGTGCAATTACTGCACTTAATAATTGCTTGTCCTTGTGGATTATATGGAATTTTAGTAGTATGCTTAATATTTTAAAATGTTAAGAATTGTTGGGGCCCTGGCCGGCTGGCTTACTGGTCGAGTGTTGGCCTGGTGTGCAGGAGTCCCAGGTTCGATTCCTGGCCAGGGAACACAGGAGAGGAGCCCATCTGCTTCTCTACCCCTCCCCCTCTCCTTCCTCTCTGTCTCTCTCTTCCCCTCCCGCAGCTGAGGCTCCATTGGAGCAAGGTTGGCCCGGGCTCTGAGGATGGCTCTATGGCCTCTGCGTCAGGCACTAGAATGGCTCTGGTCGCAACAGAGCAACGCCCCAGATGGGCAGAGCATTGCCCCCTGGTGGGCATGCCGGGTGGATCCTGGTCAGGCGCATGTGGGAGTCTGTCTGACTGCCTCCCTGTTTCCAACTTCAGAAAAATAAAAAAATAAAAATAAGAAAAGAATTGTTGGAATTTAGCAGATGTATAGGCCGGATCATTGTCAGTTTTAATTGCTTTAGGAATGCCCATAATATTAAAAGTTTTACTAAGATGTTGAATGACACAATTTGCCTTTTTTCCAGGCAAAGGTGTGGCTCTTTGAAAGGAAGAATAAGTATTAATAAAATAGTGTATATAAGATAGTTTTCCAAAAGTAAAAATATGAGTAACATTCGTTTGCTACAGGTCATTACTGTGCTGTCCTTTAGGATTCATTCCTCCTGGTAATGGAGGAGCGTTTATGACATTGTACTGAGGACATTTTCTAATAATATTTTGAGTTTTTTGCCTGGTTATTTTAAATTTTTGTATTAAACTTTTTTTATTTGTATGAGTCTTTGTATGAAATTTAGTAGCTATTTTTATTGATTTAATGAGTAATTAATTAATTTTATTATTTGCAGTAGACATAGGTCCTGATAAAGCTGTGTGAGAACAAATATGAGTTATATAGATAGGTGAATTTCGTTCCCACAATAAAAGTTGTAATTCTTGAAACAATTTGTGTAATTCAGAACTATTACTTGAAATATAAATAGTTTTTATAAGTTTAACTGTATGTTTTACATATTGTGAATTAGTGATAATGTTAATAGGATAAGAAAAATTATTAAGAAGTAATAATATAGCAGATAATTCTGCCTTTTGAATTGATGAATATGGAGTCTTTATTATTTTTGTCATTGGTCCAGTATATTTAGTGATACTTAATTTATTTGCACTAGTATAAAAAGTAAAAGATTTTTGAATTGGCTGAGCCAATACCTTAGTCGGCAAAATTTATTGTGTTCTTTTTAGAAATTGAATTTTTTTACTTGTAGGATACTGATTATTTACAATACCAAAATAATCAGCTAATGCAATTTGTCAATTAATATTTAACTTCCAGTTGTCTGAAATTTGATTATATGTCAAAGGTACAATAATTTTATTCAGATTATTTTTAGTTAGTTATCTTATTTTAAGTTTATTTTTAATAATTAAAGTATAGATTTTCTTTAAGTATGTACATAATTTTTTTATTTTTATGTGGTAGAAATTATTTTAATATTTTGGTTTTTTTGACATTTTTGTTAATTGTCTAGGACTGTTTAAATTAGAATTTCCTTGAAGAATATTAAATAAATTTGTTAGTGTATAAATAGGAATTTCTAGAGAGGGTCTTAACTAATTAATATTATTTAATAATTTTTGAAAGTCTTTTAAAGTATTTAAAGAGTCAGTTTGTAAATTAATTTTTTTCTTTTTTTTCTTTTCTTTTATTTTTTTTAATAATTTTATTTTTAATGCGGCAACATCAATAAATCAGGATACATATATTCAAAGATAAGAAGTCCAGGTTATCTTGTCGTTCACTTATGTTGCATACCCATCACCCAAAGTCAGATTGTCCTCTGTCACCTTCTATCTAGTTTTCTTTGTGCCCCTCCCCCTCCCCCTCCCCCTTTCCCTCTCCCCCCTCCCCCCATAACCACCACACTCTTATCAATGTCTCTTAGTTTCACTTTTAAGTCCCACCTACGTATGGAATAATGCAGTTCCTGGTTTTTTCTGATTTACTTATTTCACTTCGTATAATGTTATCAAGATCCCACCATTTTGCTGTAAATGATCCGATGTCATCATTTCTTATGGCTGAGTAGTATTCCATAGTGTATATGTGCCACATCTTCTTTATCCAGTCATCTATTGAAAGGCTTTTTGGTTGTTTCCATGTCCTGGCCACTGTGAACAATGCTGCAATGAACATGGGGCTGCATGTGTCTTTACATATCAATGTTTCTGAGTTTTGGGGGTATATACCCAGTAGAGGAATTGCTGGGTCATAAGGTAATTCTATTTTCAGTTTTTTGAGGAACCACCATACTTTCTTCCATAATGGTTGTACTACTTTACATTCCCACCAACAGTGGATGAGGGTTCCTTTTTCTCCACAGCCTCTCCAACATTTGTTATTACCTGTCTTGTTAATAATAGCTAATCTAACAGGTGTGAGGTGGTATCTCATTGCAGTGTAAATTAATTTTTTTATTTTCAATTATATTCCCTAAATATGTAAAAGGACAAGGTGTTTGAATTTTGTCTTTAGTTATAATTAAGCCATATTGATTCAAGGTTTTAGAAGCATTTTTAAAGATGACTGAAAGTTCATTATTATTTTTATGAATTATTAATATGTCATTTATATAATGGATTATTAAAGATTGAGGATATTTTTGATGAATTTTTTAAAGGTTGATTTATATAATTTTGACATAATGTTGGGCTGTTTAATATTCTTTGTGGAAGGAATATAAACTTAATAAGAATAGTTAGTTTTGCTTATTGTTATAGACATAATAGCTAACATTGCTAGAAACAGAGTCAAGGATGTTTTTGAAGTCTTAGTCTTAATTAAAATATTTTTTGTCTTTTAGGTAAGTTTCTTTAGTTGTCCCTAAGTAGGCAGTTCAGCTTTTTGTGTTATAGTTGTCTTCATTTTTATTTTTTTAATAACCTTTGGCTTTACATTTAGTTTCTTTATTTTTTCTTCTGACGACTCATGCCAAGGCTTTAATTTTCTGGAAGGTATTTACTGGTCTCCTGTATTTGTAGAGATAAGAGCAAAGCCTTGCCCCTATATTTTGTTTACATTGCTGTTGTAAATTAGCAAACTGTCTTTGTCTAAAATGTTTATTTTTTGTAATATTAACAGGTGGGTTAGCATTAGCATTCTGATTAGCTTAAATACAAGCTTGATTTTTTTACTAAATTATAAACTGTAACTATTCCGCTTTTGAAAGAACAGTCTGAGTTAATATTTCTAAATTTTTGAGATTAAACATTCAGAGTCCATGAAGGAGGATAGCAGTTTTTATGTATAAGGACAGTTAGCTTTATACTGGAAACAAGCTGTTTTTAACTTTTTAAGAGCTTTGACAGGGATTTGGTCATACTGAGTATAAAAAACTCCTTGTTAGAAAGTTTAGACTGTAATTTTAAAAGTTGCTTCTTTAATTATTTATAAGATAAATGCTTTTTCTTATTAGAGGCTAAATGACTCTTGTTATTTTACCATTGTAAAAAAATTTTTAGAATTTTGTTAGGAATTTTTCCCTAAGCCTTGTAGCTTAGTGACTGCTGTAAAAGTGGGCCAGGAAGAAAACTAATGTTGCTTAGCAATAACAGATACATTAGCTCCTATATCTAAAAGTCTTTTGTATTGTTAAGTCTATTATAGGGCATTAGAGGAGCTAAATTTCTGCTTTCTGTGGTGCCTCCTTTTTCAGTATGTGGCCTGACAAGCAGCCAACTGTCTGAAGCAGCTTGAGATAAACTCTTAAAATGATTTAATTGTACTTAATTTCTTTGTTTTATAGATTTGAGCATATTTTTATGCACAAAGAAGACAATTTTCAGCATAGAAACAAATATAAGATATAACTTTAATTCTAATACCTGAATTATTATTTGACTTCTAACTTTGGATACACCTTATAATGCATTAGTTAAATTAGCAAGTCTTAAAGATCTATATTCTATTCAATTTAAATTTAAATGAATTCTCCTTATAATTTCTAATTTTTAAAACAAAAAATATATGAATGAAATTATTTTTCAATATAAGCATCGGCATTTCCAATTTTTGTATCAAGAACTTAATTCAGGCCTTAAAAACCATATTTTAGACAACATCAAACAAAAACTAAACAGAAATTAGAATCAGACAAACCAGACCAGACAAACCAGAGAGAAAACCAGGATTTCAAAGCATAATTAGACTAGAAGGATGCCTGCCTGATTTTAATCAGGGCATTTTCTGACAGAGGGACTGACGATGGATGGGACTAAATAAAATTTCCCCAAGAAAATTTTTTTGGCAGCTGCTGGAATATTTTCTATAGTCAGATGTAACACATGTTCCCTGCTTCAGTTTCCAGGCAAAGAATAAGAAAGAAACATAATGATAGTTCAGAGGATTGTAGCTAAAACATTAAAGAAAATTAGTAAGCATTCTCTATTTTCTAGATTTTTTTTCTCTATTATAAAAACTAGAGAATTTTAAGGACTTTGTGATTCTTTTATATGTCCTCATTTTAATTGAGTTTGTATTAATTGATGTAAAGCTTTAAGCTTTTCTTTTTTAACAGTTATTGCTCAACCCATATTGGTTTTTTACTTAACCATTATTAATATCAGACATTACCTGACGAGCTGGAGGCCCTGAGTATTCAGAACTTGACTGCAAAGATTGCAAAGATAAAGAAATAAAATTACAAAGAGACCAAACAGAAAGAGGAATAGTGTCTCCTGGCTGATGAACACGCCATAAGTGCTTTTTACTTGGTTCCAGGTTCCTAAATTTTTAACTAATAACCTAATATTTTTATTTTTTTTGAAACCAGTAACAATGCTTACCAGACCCTTTTAATAATGTTTGCAGTAGTTTCATGGTTTTGGATCTCTATTTATGAGGAATTGATGTGAGAAGTCCCCATCACTCTGCCTCCTGAAAGCTTTGCTTACCATAGAGCGTTCCTATTACCTCCTTTGGTCCAGTGGTCCCGAGACTGCAAATTCTGACCTCTTCGAGCCCCCATTTGTGGGATTGTGACCCACGTTGTGTGCCAGATGTTAAGAATTTTTTCACAGTTTGGACTTGTGAGGCAAAAGACACACCAGATTATATATACAACATGCAGAGGACTGAAACTCTTAGGCGCTTCCAGCCCCAAGAAACAGTGCCTCTGCATATTTGTTGAGTTTCAAAAACCATAGCTCAGCAATTAAAACTAGAAAGTTACACAAGCCTTTTCCCCCACCCGTTTCATTCCCAACCCTGCACATCTACTGTTTCTTTTCATGAACAAGGACACAAGAAGAGTCAGAGTCTCAGAGCTTATCAATCACAAAGTACATCTGGTTCTTGCAGGCATCCCTCCAAGAATCCTGTGTACATGCACTTGAGTAACCCAGGCCAGTGTCTCTCCATGGCCAACACACTCCAAGAGCTCCTGTCTCCAATTAACCCTTGTTCTGCAGTCAACTGCCATTTATGCTGGTGCAGAGTTGTCTCCTACAAGTAAACACAGAAGGACCACATTAGAATCATTAAGGAAAGCTAAAACCATTGGATGAAAGTTTCTTGGGTGATTAAAAAAAAAAAGCCAGATATTAGTTAAACTAGTAAAACAGATTTTATTCAGTAACTACTGACCATGAGGGAAAAACCTGAGTTTCATTCTAATTTGCACTATGTAACTGGGCATTGCAGAAGGAGAATGAGGGTGTAGAGATGGGGAGCTCAAGTGAGAATCTACAAAGGTCTGGTCAGGGTAAATGTGATTAGGCCAATTGGGTGTGCTGTTGACAATAATCAGGATTCTATTCTTCCTGCTGATTGCATTTCAGAAGAATGACTTTCACACTCTTGAGCAAGACACTTGAGTTGTAGAAGATACATCTACATCCTGAAGATACAGATGAAGAAGTCACAGTGATGAGCCTTTGTTCTTAGTAATGCTCTAAGGGGAGGCCAGGGGGCCAATGTCAGATATTGATTAGAGTTATTTTGATAGCCCTGAGCTTTTCCAAACAGGAACTCAAGAGGAGGTTGGGTAGTCCTATGCATGTGGCTTTAGGCTGTTAGGAGCCATATTCAAGTATGGTCAAGTCTTTTAGTGTGGGGGTTTGAATGACGTGTTCATACAGGAAGTTTTTGTTGTTCTCATGGGTTAAAGAATATTTGATATTCCCAAAATATCTCCCCTCAGATTACTTATTAATTAAAAGTGGGGTAATACCTTTACAGTGGAGAAATCTGGTAGACACCACCTTAACTAAGTGATGGAAGTTATCATCACCAACAATAAGACAAACTGGCATCAGGTGGCCCCTAAAGCAATGCACAAAGACACACATAAGACATAGTACTGTTGTCAAAATGTGTCACTTGAATCACATCATGAAGAAGCAATCCAACAAACCCAAAGTAAGGGACATTTTAGGAAACAACAGGCCTGTACTCTTTAAAAAATGTCAGTATCATAAAATACAATAAAAGGTCAACTCTAGATGAAAAGAAGTGAAAGAGACATTAAAACTAATGAAGGCCCTGGCTGTTAGCTCAGTGGTAGAGCATTGGCACAGCATGTGGATGTCCTGGGTTCGATTCCCGGCCAGGGCACACAGGAGAAGGGCCCATCTGCTTCTCCACCCTTCCCCCTCTCCTCTCTCTCTCTGTCTCTCTCTTCCCCTCCTGCAGCCAAGGCTCCTTTGGAGCAAAGTTGGCCTGGGTGCTGAGGATGGTGCCATGGGCCTCTGCTTTAGGTGCCTTAGGTATAATGGAGTGACGGCCCAGATGGGCAGAGCATTGCCCCTAGTGGGCATGCCAGGAGGGTCCCAGCTGGGTGCATGCCGAAGTCTGTCTCTCTGCCTTCCTGCTTCTTGCTTCAGAAAAATACAAAACAAACAAACAAACAAAACCAAATGAAGGTCCTGGCCAATTAGCTCAGTAGGTTAAGAGTGTTGTCCTGAAACAACAACATCGTGAGTTCAATCCCTAGTCAGGGTACACACAGAAAGCAACCAAAATAATACAGGACTGAGTGGAACAACAAATGCCTCCCTTCCCCCTCCCCTCTCTCTCCCTTTCTCTCTCTGTCTTTCTAAAAATTACTAAAAATTAAGCCCTGGCCAGATAGCTTGATTGGTTGGAGCATCGACCCAGAGGGTAGAGGTTGCCAATTTAATTCCTGGTCAAGGCACATTCAGGAGCAGTTCAAAGTTTCTGTCTCTCTCTCTCTCTGCCTCTCTCAAAACAACAATAACACCAAAAAACAAACAAAAAAATAACTAAATTAAAAACCACAATGAGATATTACTATATACCTACTAGAATGGCTAAAATAAAAAATAGTGATAACACCAAATGCTGGCAGGGATACAAAGGAACTGGTTTACATATACACTGCTGGTGGGAATGTAAAACAGTAGAGTCACTCTGAAAAAGAATTAGATAATTTATTTTATTTTATATATATTTTTTTTAATTGAGAGCAGGGGAGGCAGACAGACTCCCATGTGTGCCCCAACTAAGATCTACCTGGCAAGCCTCCTATGGGGTGATGCTCTGCCCATCTGGGGTGTTGCTCTGTTGCTCCTCAATAGAGTTATTTTTAGTGTGTGAGTTGAGGCCATGGAGCCATCCTGGAGGCAACTCACTTGAGCCAATTCAATTGAGCCATGGCTGCAGAAGGCAGGTGGCAGGGGAGAGAAAGAGAGGGAAAGAGACACAGAGGAGAGGGAGGGGGAGAGGGGGAGAAGCAGATGGTCACTTCTCCTGTGTGCCCTGACTGGAAATTGAACCTGGGACATCCACATACCAGGCTGATGCTCTACCAATGAGCCAACCGGCCATGGCAGTTTCTTAAAAATTAAGCATGCACTACCATACAATCTAGAAATTGCACTCCTGGGAATCTATCCCAGGCAAACAAGAAGTTAAGTCCACACAAAATACTTGTATATGATTAACAGCAGTTTTATTTATAATAGACAGAAATTGGAAACAACTTATATATTCTTCAACAGATAAATTGGATTTATATATTGATTTGAGAGAGAGAAAGGAGAGAAGGAGAGGGAAAAGAGAGTGTGAAAAGCATCAACTTGTAGTTGTTTTCTGTTCGTTGTTCATTGATTGCTTCTCATACATGCCTTGACCTGGGAGCTCAAGCTGAGCCAGTGACCCCTTGCTCAAGCCAGTGACCTTTGGACTCAAGCCTGGGACTTTGGGGTCATGTCAGTGATCCTGCGCTCAAGCTAGTGACACCATGCTCAAGCTGGAAAGCCCACACTCAAGCTGTCCAACTCGTGTTCAAACTGGTGACCTCGGGGTTTCAAACCTCAGCATTCTGGGTTTGTTTGATGGCACTGTATCCACTGTGCCATCACCAGTCAGGCAACAGATAAATTGTTCTTTAAAAATAATTTTTTATTTTTCAATAACAGTTGACATACAATATTGTATTAGTTTCAGGTGTACTACATAGTGATTAGATATTTGTATAATGATGAAGTATGATAAATCTAGTACTCATCTGATAACGTACATAGATTTTACAATATTATTGACTGTATTCCCTATGCTGTATTTTACCTCCCTATAACTATTTTGAAACTACCATTATTTACTTTTGAAACTACCATTATTTACTTTTTTTTTTGTTTAGAGAGAAAGGCAGGGGTAGGAGCAGGAAGCATCAACTTGTAATAGTAGTAGTTGCTTCTTGTATGTGCCTTGACCCAGCAAGCCCAGAGTTTCCAACCAGCATTCCAGGTCAATGACTTATCCACTGCACCACCACAGGTCTGGCCATTTTGTACTTCTTAATCCCTTCCTCTTTCTCACCCGTACCCCAACCCCCCCTCCCATCTGAAAACCATCAAAATGTTCTTTGTATCTATGAGGCTTTTTTCTGTTTTCTTTGTTCATTTATTTTATTTTTTTTTTAAAGATTATACATATATAAGTGAACTCATATGGTATTTGTCTTTCTTTGACTTATTTCACTCAGCACAATACCTTCTAGGTCCATTCATGTTGTGGCAGATGGCAAGATTTCATTCTTTTTTGTCATTGAGTCATATTTCATTGTACATATGCACCATTTCTTCTTTATACATTCATCTATTAATGAACACGTAGGTTGCCTGGATATTGTAAAGCAGGGGTCCCCAAACTACGGCCCGCGGGCCGCATGCGGCCCCCTAAGGCTGTTTATCTGGCCCCCACCGCACTTCCGGAAGGGGCACCTCTTTCATTGGTGGTCAGTGAGAGGAGCATAGTTCCCATTGAAATACTGGTCAGTTTGTTGTTTAAATTTACTTGTTCTTTATTTTAAATATTGTATTTGTTCCCGTTTTGTTTTTTTACTTTAAAATAAGATATGTGCAGTGTGCATAGGGATTTGTTCATAATTTTTTTTATAGTCCGGCCCTCCAACGGTCTGAGGGACAGTGAACTGGCCCCCTGTGTAAAAAGTTTGGGGACCCCTGTTGTAAAGAATGCTGAAATAAACTTAGGGATGCATATGTTTTTTTCAAATTAGTGTTTTGGATTTCTTCAAACAAATATCCTGAAGTAAATTGCTGGGTCCTTCTTTGTATCTTGTTAAATAGCCTTTGATTTAAAGTCCATTTTGTCTGGTATAAGTATTGCTACAGCACCTTTGTTTTTCTATTTGTATGATATATCTTTTTCCTTTCCTTTACTTGCAGTCTTTTTTTTTAAATCTGAAGTAAGTCTCTTGTACATAACATAGGTATAAGTCTTGTTTCTTATCCATACAGACAATGTGTGTCTTTTGATTGGATAATTTAATCCATTTATGTGTAAAATAATTGTTGATAGATATGCAGTTACTGCCACTTATTATCATATTTTTTTATCTTTTTTTCTTCTTCTTGAAGAAGTCCCTTTAACATTTCATGTCGTATTGGTTTGGTGGTGATGAACTCCTTTAGCTTTCTTGTCTGGGAAGTTCTTTATCTCTCCTTTAATTTTAAATGATAGTTTGCTGAGTAATCTTGGTTGTAGGTCCTTGCTTTTCATCACTTTGAATATTTCATACCAATCTCTTCTGGCCTATAAAGGCTCTGTTGAGAAATTAGGTGATGACAGTTTTATGAGATCTCCCTTGTAGGTAACTAATTGCTTTTCTCTTGCTGCTTTTAAGATTCTCTGTTTGTGTTAAAACTTTGACATTTTAATTCTGACATGTCATGGTGTGGACATCTTTGGGTTCATATTGTTTAGGATTCTCTGTCCTTCTTGGACTTTTATATCTATTTACTTAACCAGGTTAGGGAAATTTGGAATTATTATGACTTCAAATAGGTTTTAATTCCTTGCTTTTTCTCTTCTTCTGGTATCTCTGTGATGTGAATGTTGGTATGTTTGATGTTGTCATCCAAGAGGCCCCTTAAACTATCCTCCTTCTGTTTTTTTTTTTTTTTTTAGTGAGAGGAGGGGAGGCTAAGAGACAGACTCTTGCATGCACCCCAACCAGGATCCACTCAGCAAGCCCACGAAGGGGGCAATGTTTTGCCCATCTGGGGCCATTGCTCCATTGCTCAGCAACCAAGCTACATTTTTTTAGCACCTGAGGTGGAGGCCATGGAGCTATCCTCAGTGTTCAAGGCCAACTTGCTCGAGCCAATTGAGCCATGGCTACAGGAAGGGAAAAGAGAGAGAGAGAGACAAAGAGAGAGAAGGGGAGAGGGAAGGGCAGAGAAGCAGATGGTTTCCCTGACTGAGAATTGAACCCAGGACATCCATACTCTGGATTCATCCGACGCTCTACCACTGAACAACTGGCCAGAGCCCTCATTCTATTTTTTATTTTTATTTTTTTGCTGTTCTGATTGTTTTCATGATCTTGTCTTCCTAATCACTGATATGATGCTTGGCATCATCCAATCTACTGCTGATTCCCTTTAAAGCAGTGGTCCCCAACCTTTTTTGGGCCATGGACTGGTTTAATGTCAGAAAATATTTTCATGGACCGGCCTTTAGGGTGGGACAGATAAATGTATCATGTGACTGCGACAAGCATCAAGAGTGAGTCTTAGACGGATATAACAGAGGGAATCTGGTCATTTTTTAAAAATAAAACATTGTTCAGACTTAAATATAAATAAAACAGAAATAATGTAAGTTATTTATTCTTTCTCTATGGACCGGTACCAAATGGCCCACAGACCGGTACCGGTCCGCAGCCCGGGGGTAGGGGACCACTGCTTTAAAGTACTCTTCATTCCAGTTATTATCTCTTTATTTTTTACTGCATCTTTTTTATAGTTTCTATGTTCTTTTTTATGCTGTCAAAGTTCTAAGTTCCTTGAGCATCCTTATAACTATTGTTTTGAATTTTGTATCAGGTAGATTGCTTGCCTCCATTTCATTTAGTTCTTTTTTCAGAGATTTCTCTTGTTCTTTTATTTGGGACATGTTTCCTTGTCTCCCCATTTTGGCTGCTTTCCTGCGTTTGTTTCTATGTATTGGATAGCACTATTACATCCGCTGGGCTTGGTGGAGTGATATTTAGTAGGTGTTCTGTGGGGCTCAGTGGTACAATCTCCCTGCTCATCTGAACTGGGTGCTTCAGGTGAGTCTTTTGTGTGGGTTGTGTGTGCCCTCCTGTTGTAGTTGGGCCTTGGTTGTTGTTGGCATGTCAGTGGGAAGGATTGACTCTCTAGCTGTTTGGTTGTGAGGATTGTCTGTGACTATAAGTGGAGCAGCTGTTGTGCAGGTGCACTCCATAGAGTAGGACTTGCTTTAGTGAGACTCTGGTGCCTGCTGAGTCTGTCCTTTGAGTGTGTCATCTGTGGAGGTGGTTGGGTGGTGGTCTGGTGTGGTCTGAGTCTGGCCACCAGCTGTGTTGGTTTAGGGGCCTCTTGGGAAGTGCAGGCCAAGGTCAGCTGCCACTTGTGCCCTGTCTGGAGCCACTTGATGAGCTACAAGGTGATCTGCAGATAGTTGTTGCTTGTGATGGGCTTGGAGGTGCCAGGGAGAAACTAAGCTGTGAATTAATGTTGGCTGCCACTGGTGCTGGAGCTGGGGCTGCTTAGCAAGAAATACAGGGCACACCAAGCTCTGATGCTACTTGTTTGGTGTCTGTGAATCTTTAAAAGTTTTTAGGGAAGTCTGCAACATGAGGCAAGAAAGGCCATTTGTATGGAAATGCTGCTGGAACTGGTTGGTTAGTGTGGGCCTGCAAGTTTGGTGGGGCAGAGTCACCGGGAATCACCAGGGCAGGGTGAATGGTGTTAGACAGATAATGGAGACTCAGATAGAGTGCCTGCCTGTGCCTGCATGGGAAGGCTCAGCAAAAGCAGGGCCCTCCCTCTGCTCTTAACTGCACGTAGGACAGACGCATTTAGATGCAGCGGTTTCCTACATCTCCCCCTTTTTTATTTCTTAAATGCAGGTGATGGCATGCTATGCTTGCTGGGAAGAGCTGTCTTTGGATGATTCAACATTGGACTAAAAACAAGCAAAACAAAACTACACAACGTATTATTATTATTATTATTTTGTATTTTTCTGAAGTTGGAAATGGGGAGGCAGTCAGACTACCGCACACACCCTACCGGGATCCACCCAGCATGACCACCAGGGGGTGATGCTCTGCCCATCTGGGGTGTTGATTTGTTGCAACCAGAGCCATTCTAGCACCTGAGGCAGAGGCCATAGAGCCATCCTCAGCACCCGGGCCAACTTTGCTCCAATGGAGCCTTGGCTGCGGGAAGAGAAGAGAGGAACAGAGAGGAAGGAGAGGGGGAGGGGTGGAGAAGCAGATGGGTGCTTCTCCTGTGTGCCCTGGCTGGGAATCAAACCCGGGACTCCTGAACACCAGGCAGACACTCTACCACTGAGCCAACCGGCCAAGGCCCACAACATATTATTAAAGCAATCTAATACCAAGCAATATGTTTAAGCATATTGAAAGGGTTAAAACCTTGTAAATCATCAAGAGGTTGTTTTGCTACTTGTGCCAGACTAACAATATCATCATGGCTATCTTGAATATTTTGGATATGTTTATGTAGTTTAGCTACATCAATACTATTATTATTATCACTCCAAATTCCTTGAAAATGCATTTTGATTTTTTTCCAGTCCCATTTGGTCTGATCATAAGGGACTGAGGTCACACAAATTCATTGAAACACAGCATGACATAAGAGTTGTCAAATTTTGCCCTGACCGGTTGGCTTAGTGGTAGAGCGTCGGCCTGGTGTGCAGGAGTCCCGGATTCAATTCCCGGCCAGGGCACACAGGAGAAGCGCTCATCTGCTTCTCCACCCCTCCCCCTCTCCTTCCTCTCTGTCTCTCTCTTCCCCTCCCACAGCCAAGGCTCCATTGGAGCAAAGTTGGCCCTGGCGCTGAAGATGGCTCTGGGGCCTCTGCCTCAGGTGTTAGAATGGCTCTGGTTGCAGCAGAGCGACGCCCCAGATGGGCAGAGCATCGCCCCCTGGTGGGCGTGCCGGGTGGATCCCGGTTGGGCGCATGCAGGAGTCTGTCTGACTGCCTCCTCATTTCCAACTTCAGAAAAATGCAAAAAAAAAAAAAAAGAGTTGTCAAATTTTGATATTTTGAATTTGATCTTTTATATACATGACAGTAGCCTCTAAGACATTTAATTTTGCCTCTAATTTAAGATTTATATGTTTTTGTTCATGTAGAGCCAAAGATGTATTTTGTGCTAATTGATTTACATAATGAGCATTTGGGATACTTTGAATTAGGGCTGTGGCCCCTACAGTGGTGGACACCAACAAGCCAACCAGGGTCACAATTCCAAATACAATCATTCCCACTACTCTTTTAGACCTTTGAATGAGTAGTTGGTGGACTTCCTGCAATGCCTGGGGACAAGTATCATGATACCAAGCTTCAAAGACATTGGCTAGTAGCATAAGGAATGAGGGCTATTTCAATACCAGAATATCTTGTTCTCTGTTATATCTTGTAATATAATTTGTCAAATTGCACTGTGGGCATTAGGCAGTATAATATTGTCCAGAAGGAGTAATATTGACTTGGCTTGATAGTAGCACATGAAGAGGCTGGACACAGGCATGAAGGCCATAACAAAAGGTAGAGATTGGGCTGCTCTCAGGACTGCGAGTAAAGTTCACAAAGTCAGTGGCAGTGTCCAATTGCCACAATTCCCTCTGGAGTTGACTAGATAAAGTAATAAGAATATTGCTTATAATTCTCCAGGGGTCATGTAATTGTGATGAGGATGAGAAACATTGAATCTTTGTGACCAATCACAAACTTGTTTGGCCATTCCTGTAATATTAAAGAATTTTGGCAGGACACAAGCACATTCAATCCAATATAGGAACCCACCTAATTCTTGACTAATACTATTAGGGCAATAAAAAATGGGGGGGGGGTGCTGTAAAGCAAGAGTTAAATTCTAATCTGCTGACCCTTGGGACTGTGGTTCAAAATTTTTTGTTTTGGCTGGGTCTGAGGGATATCCCTCACAGTCATATCAGAAAAACTATGTCTAAATTCTTCAGGAGCAAAGCAATCCTGTTCTTCCTGATCTTCTTCTACCTCTTGTTCTAACTCTTGTCTATACTCAGGGGGAAGTTCCTCCTCCTTTTCTTCAACTCTAGCCACAATGAGAGGTGGAGGCGAAGGAGGGGGAGGAGTACAAAGAACCTCAAAGCCTCTCACTGTTTATTTCAATGGTCAGCTGAAGTGCCTAATGGCAATCTCTTGTCTTCTCGGGTAGGATCAAGACAATCTCTAATTAAATTCCCCAAGGAGAAGGTCATAACTGGAATCTTATCCAGGCCTTCTGCCATATAACATGCCTAAAATTGCTTACCAACCCTTTCTCAGGTTTTCTCCTTAATGGTCCCCTCTGCAGAGAACCAGGGGCATGTCTCTTGTACAAAATGTAAAGATTCAGCAAGTTGACTCCCATGGGCAGTACAGCCAAAATCTCTTAACATTGCCTGAGCATCTGCACATAAAAATTTCTTTCTTGAGAATCAGAGTTGCCCATATTTTACAACCGCTTAAAATCCGCTCCTTACTTCAACTTGTATTTGATGCGTCCTCCTCAAGGATTGTCCTCTCACCTATGTGGAGTTCTCTCATACCAGGTTCCTGTTTGAGCACCACTTGCTGTCACCTGTGTAAGGAAGTGAAGACCTGAGTGGGGGCAACGGAGGATTAATGAAAACACAAAGACGTAGATAAAGTTCGGGCCAGGTGGGGCACTCTGCTCGGATGGAGACACAGTGGCCCAGAGCCTGGAAACCCCATTTATTTTATATGCTTAAACAAGAGGGCATTTTGCTGGGGGGTGAAGGTAATAACCTCAAATCTAAAACTACGTGATGCTCTATCCTACAAGCATAGTAGGACATCTGAGCCTGCAGTAGCACTGTGTGCTTGCTGCCCTGCCTCTAGAGTTAATACTATGAACAGCCTCTGAGTTGTTTTTGTGACCTTGCTCTGCCAGGTCACTCTTGGCCGAGCAGGACCCTTCCTCTGCTCTCAGCTACACATAGGCTGGATGCATTTAGATGCAGTGGCTCTCTACAGCAAAGAAACAATAGCCTCTGCCAGCATTTCTGTCTGGGAGAAAGCTGCCCTTCTAGCTTCTCACTTTGAAGACAAACAATTCAGTTCCTCCCTATGTGTCTGTGGTACTTTTCAAGCTGCTGTGCCAGAGTGAGTAAGTACTTCAGAAGGTAAGTCTGTGCACAGGCCCTTTTAGAGGAATTCTGGGGGCACCAGCAGTCCTTGGTCTCATTCAGCCCCAATCGCTCTGGTTGTTACAGCCAGAAGTAATAGGGACTGTCTTCTTGGCACAAAAAAAGCCTCAACACTGATGTAATATATATACATATAGGGTTGTGTGTGTGTATGTGTGTGTGTGAGAGAGAGAAAAGCAATAAAGCTACTGTGCCAAAATGTTAATGAGTGAAGAGTATATGGGGTTGTTGTAATATCTTTGTAACTGTCTATATATTTAAATTTTATTTTCCAAAATAAAAATTTAATAATAATAAAAAAAGAAGTCTTCTGTTAAGGCAACACTTTGCTAAAGGATAGAGCATGACTAGGAAGGGTGACAGACATTGAGCCGTAGTCTGTTTTAATTCTACCCTGAAACCTGTGCCAGGAAAATAAAACTTTAGTTTGTCACCACACTCTCCTTCAGAGTGTGTGTTTGCCCAATGAGCACTGGGAGGGAGAGTCGCTGTGAGGAAGTATCAATCAACACAGTCTTAAAAGCAAACTTATTAGTTATTTTTGGAACCAGGGAAAAGAAAGTAAAATTTACAGTCAAGAAGTGTACCCTGACAAACTGTGAAGATAAAAATAAGCAAGTGAATGAGTTGTGGAGAGGGATGGAGCAAACAAGTCATGTGACCCACGTGTTTGTAAAGAAATCAGCTTTGTAATTGTATCAGAACAGCAAGAAACAGGCGTCTTGCCACACACAATCAAGTAGCCAAATAAAGAAATTAAGGAGTCTTGAATGCCAGCGCACGACAGCATGGAGACCTAAGTCGTTCAAATCAATGCAGTGGGGAACACAGTTTGGAGGTGGCTTTTAAAGACAAAATTACATACTGGCTGAGGAATGGGGAGGAAAGGAAGCATAGCAGTAAAACAAAGCAGTGAAACAAACTTTCTTACAATGTTTATCTATAGGGTTAATTCAGGGAGAAACATTCTGAGAACACCTGCACCCTTGCAAAGCTAGTCCAAGGCCACAGTCTGGGGGACCAGCCTCAAGGTGAAGAATAGGGAGTCTTTTCAGAAAAAGTTAGTTCTGCTAAAAGTCTCATTGTTTTAGAGAAAGTAAGTTCTGCCAAAAATTATTCATGTTAAGAATAATTTCTTTTCTACATTTCAGTAATGAAGCACTAATAAACATTTTTTAAAATTTCTTAAATCACATCACCACTTGCCCTTATCTCATGCAATAAACTCTGCTCTTTTGCTAGAACACAAATTAGCACCAGGCTATATAAATTGCTCCTTACTTTGGACAAATAGCTTTTTTCTGATAGCTTTCTACTGTGAAGGAGAACTAGGTTCTCCCACAGGAAGCCAAGTGTTTTCTTCTGTGACCAAGTTTTTAGGCCAAATTTTCAATCAAGGCACTTAGGTGGGGCATCTTGCCTCACACTTCAAATTTAAAAAAGAAAAAAATTCATCTGATGAGACTTTCAGAGACACTGAAAACATTCCAAATGGGCAGAAACACCGTGTTAACTAGAGAAAATGTTTCTCAGGATTCAAACTTTCTTTTTATGCAATTTCTTTTTTTTTACAAATATATTTGAATATATTTATTCTATTTTGTTTTGTCCTTTCAATTTGTTCCACCTTATCTGTATTTTCTTTTTTTATATATAAATAAATTTTTATTAATGTTAATGGGGTGACATCAATAAATCAGGGTACATATATTCAAAGAAAACATGTCCAGGTTATCTTGTCATTCAATTATGTTGCATACCCATCACCCAAAGTCAGATTGTCCTCTGTCACTCTCTATCTAGTTTGCTTTGTGCCCCTCCCCTTCCCCCTTCCCCTCTCCCTCCTTCCCTCCCGCTCCCCCCCTCCCACCCCCGGTAACCACCACACTCTTGTCCATGTCTCTTAGTCTCGTTTTTATGTCCCACCAGTGTATGGAATCATATAGTTCTTGTTTTTTTTCTGATTTATTTATTTCACTCTGTATAATGTTATCAAGATCCCACCATTTTGGGCCCTGGCCGGTTGGCTCAGTGGTAGAGCATCAGCCTGGCATGCAGGAGTTCTGGGTTCGATTCCCGGCCAGGGCACACAGGAGAAGTGCCCATCTGCTTCTCCACGCCTCCCCCTCTTCTTCCTCTCTGTCTCTCTCTTCCCCTCCCGCAGCCAAGGCTCCATTGGAGCAAAGTTGGCCCGGGCGCTGAGGATGGCTCTGAGGCCTCTGCCTCAGGCGCTAGAGTGGCTCTGGTCGCAACAGAGCGACACCCCGGATGGGCAGAGCATTGCCCCCTGGTGGGCGTGCTGGGTGGATCCCAGTCTGGCGCATGCGGAAGTCTGTCTGACTGCCTCCCTGTTTCTGGGTTCGGAAAAAGAAAAAAGAAAAAAAAATATCCCACCATTTTGTTGTAAATGATCCGATGTCATCATTTCTTATGGCTGAGTAGTATTCCATAGTGTATATGTGCCACATCTTCTTTATCCAGTCTTCTATTGAAGGACTTTTTGGTTGTTTCCATGTCTTGGCCACTGTGAACAATGCTGCAATGAACATGGGGCTACATGTGTCTTTATGTATCAATGTTTCCGAGTTTTGGGGGTATATACCCAATAGAGGGATTGCTGGGTCAGAAGATAGTTCTATTTTCAGGGGTTTTTTTTGTTTTGTTTTCTTTTTCTGAAGTTGGAAACAGGGAGGCAGTCAGACAGACTCCCGCATGTGCCTGACCGGGATCCAGCCGGCATGCCCACCAGGGAGCGATGCTCTGCCCATCTGGGGTGTCGCTCTGTTGCAACCAGAGTCATTCTAGCACCTGAGGCAGAGGCCTCAGAGCAATCCTCAGTGCCCGGGCCAACTTTGCTCCAGTGGAGCCTTGGCTATGGGAGGAGAAAAGAGAGACAGAGAGGAAGGAGAGGGGGAGGGGTGGAGAAGCAGATGGGCGCTTCTCTTGTGTGCCCTGGCCAGGAATCGAACCTAGGACTCCTGCACGCCAGGCCGATGCTCTACCACTGAGTCAACCGGCCAGGGCCTATTTTCAGTTTTTTGAGGAACCACCATACTTTCTTTCATAATGGTTGTACTACTTTACATTCCCACCAACAGTGAATGAGGGTTCCTTTTTCTCCACAGCCTCTCCAACATTTGCCATTACCTGTCTTGTTAATAGTTAATCTAACGGGTGTGAGGTGGTATCTCATTGTAGTTTTGATTTGCATTTCTCTAATAACTAATGAAGATGAGCATCTTTTCATATATCTGTTGGCCATTTGTATTTCTTCCTGAAAGAAGTGTTTGTTCATGTCCTCTTCCCATTTTTTTTATTGGATTGTTTGTTTGTTTGTTGTTGAGTTTTATGAGTTCTTTGCATATTTTGGATATTAGGCCCTTATCTGAGCTGTCGTTTGAAAATATCATTTCCCATTTAGTTGGCTGTCTGTTTATTTTGTTGTCAGTTTCTCTTGCTGAGCAGAAACTTCTTAGTCTGATGTAATCCCATTCATTTATTTTTGCCTTCACTTCTCTTGCCTTTGGAGTCAAATTCATAAAATGCTCTTTAAAACCCAGGTCCATGAGTTTAGTACCTATGTCTTCTTCTATGTACTGTATTGTTTCAGGTCTTATATTTAGGTCTTTGATCCACTTTGAATTAATTTTAGTACAAGGGGACAAGCTGTAGTCGAGTTTCATTATTTTGCATGTGGCTTTCCAGTTTTCCCAGCACCATTTGTTGAAGAGGCTTTCTTTTCTCCATTGTGTGTTGTTGGCCCCTTTATCGAAAATTATTTGACCATATATATGTGGTTTGATTTCTGGACTTTCTATTCTGTTCCATTGGTCTGAGTGTCTATTTTTCTGCCAATACCATGCTGTTTTGATTGTTGTGGCCCTATAATATAGTTTGAAGTCAGGTATTGTAATGCCCCCAGCTTCATTCTTTTTCCTTAGGATTGCTTCGGCTATTTGGGGTTTTTAATAGTTTCATATAAACCTAATGATTTTTTGTTCCATTTCTTTAAAAAATGTCATAGGAATTTATAAATTGCTTTGGGTAATATGGCCATTTTGATTATCTTTATTCTTCCTATCCAAGAACAAGGAATATTTTTCCATCTCATTGTATCTTTTTTGATTTCCCTTAACAATGCTTTGTAGTTTTCATTATATAGGTCCTTTACATTCTTTGTTATGTTTATTCCTAGGTATTTTATTTTTTTTGTTGCAATCGTGAAGGGGATTATTTTTTTGAGTTCATTTTCTAATATTTCATTGTTGGCATATAGAAAGGCTATGGACTTTTGTATATTAATTTTGTATCCTGTGACCATACTGTATTGGTTTATTGTTTCTAGTAGTCTTTTTGTGGAGTCTTTGGGGTTTTCAATGTATAGGATCATATCATCTGCAAAAAGTGATACCTTTACTTCTTCTTTTCTGATATGGATGCCTTTTATTTCTTTCTCTTGTCTGATTGCTCTGGCCAGAACTTCTATCACCACGTTAAATAAGAGTGGAGAGAGTGGACAACCCTGTCTTTTTCCTGATTTAACGTGGAAAGTCCTCAGTTTTATGCCATTTAATATGATGTTGGCTGATGGCTTATCATATATGGCCTTTATCATGTTGAGATATTTTCCTTCTATACCCATTTTGTTGAGTGTCTTAAACATAAAGTTGTGTTATATTTTATTGAATGCCTTTCTGCATCTATTGATAAGATCATGTGTTTTTTTTCTTTGTTTTGTTGATATGGTGTATTACGTTAACCATTTTACATATGTTGAACCATCCTTGAGATTCTGGGATGAATCCCACTTGATCATGATGTATTATTTTTTTAATATGTTGTTGTATTCGATTTGCCAGTATTTTGTTTAGTATTTTAGCATCTGTATTCATTAGAGATATTAGTCTGTAGTTTTCTTTTTTTGTGCCGTCCTTGCCAGGTTTTGGTATGAGGTTTATGTTGGCCTCATAAAATGTGTTTGGAAGTATTGCTTCTTCTTCAATTTTTTGGAAGACTGAGTAGAATAGGAACCATTCTTCTTTGAATGTTTGATAGAATTCACTAGTGTAACCGTCTGGGCCTGGACTTTTATTTTTGGGGAGGTTTTTAATAGTTTTTTTCTATTTCCTCCCTGCTAATTGGTCTGTTTAGGCTTTCTGCTTCTTCATGACTCAGTCTAGGAAGATTGTATTGTTCTAGGAATTTATCCATTTCTTCTAGATTATTGAATTTGGTGGCATATAGTTTTTTGTAGTATTCTACAATAATTCTTTATATATCTATGATGTCTGTGGTGATTTCTCCTCTTTCATTTTGGATTTTGTTTATATGAGTCCTTTCTCTTTTTTCCTTGGTGAGTCTTGCCAAGGGTTTGTCAATTTTCTTGATCTTTTCAAAGAACCAGCTCCTTGATTTATTAATTTTTTCTATAGTTTTTCTGTTCTCTATTTCATTTATTTCTGCTCTGATTTTTATCATCTCCTTTCTTCAGCTGGTTTTGGGTTGTCTTTGTTCTTCTTTTTCTAGTTCCTTAAGGTGTGAAGTTAAGTGGTTCACTTGGGCTCTCTCTTGTTTGTTCATATAGGCCTGAAGTGATATGAACTTCCCTCTTATTACTTCTTTTGCTGCATCCCAGAGAATCTAATATGTCGTATTGTCATTTTCATTAGTCTGTATATATCTTTTGATCTCTGCACTTATTTCTTCTTTGACCCATTCATTTTTTAAAAGTATGTTGTTCAGTTTCCACATTTTTGTGGGTTTTTCCCCTCTTTTTTTGCAGTTGAATTCTAGATTCAAGGCTTTATGATCAGAAAATATGCTTGGTACAATTTCAATTTTTCTGAATTTGCTGATGTTATTTTTGTGGCCCAACATATGGTCAATTCTTGAGAATGACCCATGTACACTAGAGAAAAATGTATACTCTGTCGCTTTTGGATGAAGTGTCCTGTAGATGTCTATCATATCCAGGTGCTCTAGTGTTTCATTTAAGGCCAATATATCTTTATTGATTTTCTGTTTGGATGAACGATCTAGAGCCATCAGTGGTAATTTGAGGTCTCCAAGTATGATTGTATTTTTGTCAATTTTTGTTTTTAGGTCAATAAGTAGCTGTCTTATATATTTTGGTGCTCCTTGGTTTGGTGCATATATATTAAGGATTGTTATGTCTTCTTGATTCAGTGTCCCCTTAATCATTATGAAATGAACTTTTTTGTCTCTGAGTACTTTTTCTGTCTTGTAGTCAGCATTATTAGATATGAGTATTGCTACACCTGCTTTTTTTTGGATGTTATTTGCTTGGAGTATTGTTTTCCAGCCTTTCACTTTGAATTTGTTTTTATCCTTGTTGCTTAGATGTGTTTCTTGTAAGGCAGCATACAGTGGATTTTCTTTTTTAATCCATTCTGCTACTCTGTGTCTTTTTATTGGTGAGTTTAATCCATTTACATTTAGTGTAATTATTGACACTTGTGAGTTCCCTATTGTCATTTTAGAAATTGCTTTCTGTTAGTTTTGTATCTTGTTTGATTCTTCTCTTTTGTTTTTCTATCATTTGTTTTTGTTTGTATTCCATACTTCTTTCCTCTGTTGCTTTTTTAAGTCATGTGCTTCTGTGGTGGTTTTTTCAAGGGTGGTTACCATTAAGTAATGAGAAGGGTACCTATCATATTCATTGTAGTACTCTATCTTATGAGTGTTTCTGCACTTCATCATCCTTTGCTACTGTTAATTTCCGTCCTCTCCCCTTTTTTTGCTTTTGTTGTCACAGTTTAAGTTTGGTTTTATTGTGTTCTTGGTGGAGCTTTACTTGTGGTTTTGTTTTGTTTTGTTCTTTGAATCTGGTTGGAAAATCCCCTTTAGTATTTCCTGGAGTGGGGGTTTTCTGATGATAAATTCCCTCATCTTTTCTGTATTTGTGAATGTTTTTATTTCTCCTTCGTATTTGAAGGATAGCTTTGATGGGTATAGTATTCTTTGATGAAAGTTCCTCTCTTTCAGGGCTTTAAATATTGGGGTCCACTCTCTTCTAAGCTTGTAGAGTTTCTGCTGAGAAATCTGATGATAATCTAATAGGCCTTCCTTTATATGTTGTATTCTTCTTTTCCCTGGCTGCCTTGAGAATTTTTTCTTTGTCGTTGGTTTGTGCCATTTTCATTATGATATGCCTTGGTGTAGGTTTGTTGTGGTTAAGAAAACTCAGTGTTCTGTTTTCTTCTTGAATTTGAGGCTTTAGTTCTTTCCACAGGCTTGGGAAGTTCTCATCTATTATTTGTTCGAATATATTCTCCATTCCATTTTCTCTCTCTTCTCCCTCTGATATACCTATTATTCTTATGTTATTCTTTTTGATGGAGTCAGACAAGGACCAAGGTGGGGGAAGTAGAAATAATAATAATAAAGGCAAGAAGATGAAAGAAACAATAGTGGAACAAGTTATAAAGTCTGTGGATTTTTCTTGATTTTGAGAGGTTAACTTCTTCCGTTTTCTTTCCTCTCCCTCTTCCTGGTTGATGACTCTGTACCCCAGGCTCTGCCCCTGTGGCATGCTTAGGTAGAGATTTGCAGTTGATGGGACTCTACGGCGATGTCATATATTAGGCTTAAGTCTTGTTGGTAGTCAAGGCTTGTTAGCATTTGCAGGCTCCGACAATGAGAGAGTCCGTTTTCCCGGAGCCTCTCTTCTAGTCTCTCCTTTCTGAATTTGCAGCCTGATGATCCAGGTATGAGGCTGCCTCTGCCTCTGCCTCTGCCTGGGGAGTAAGAGGCTCTAAGATCTGGCAAATCCCCACTCTATCCCCACTCAACGCAGGGCTTTGGGTAAGGCTCTGGCAGTCAGAGCCGCCAGCGTAATCAGGCAGGGCTGGGAGCCAAATTGCTCTCAAGGTGACTTTCTATGAGCCTCCAGGCCTGTTCAGCATGCCTAGCACTCTGTGGGACCACTCTCCCCAGGCTTTCTGCACTTTGTAACCTGTTTTGGCTGGGAAGAAGATGCCTTAGTCGCTGCCTGCAGTACAGGAGGTCTTAACATCTGCCAAGTCCCTCTTTTTAGCATATATCCCTGAGTATGAAAGCTCTGCCAATTAGAAGTTGCCCCACCCCTTTAGCAAGAGGCACTAAAAAATATCACACCTCTTGTCTTAGATCGCTGAACTGAGAGAAATCTTGTCAGAGCCATGTAGGTCAGTTGGGAGGTGAGCAGACTGTGTATTAAGCTAATTTCAGCAATTGGATCCACTGATCTGCTCCAGAAAGGACTGCAAGCTGCCCGTGCACCCCTCCCCCGATGCTTGATTGTTAGCTTGAATGGCTGGGTGAGGTGCCCCACCCACCAGAGAAGCTCGGGCGAAGGGGAGTTTGCTTTGGTGCACTCCCCGCGCGTGCTGGCAGTTTACTTGCGGCATGGGCGTTTGCTCCCAGCACGAGCGTTTGCTCGCATGGGCTGATTCACCACAAGCACACTTTCCTCGGCTTGAACGAACGTCCGTTCTGCAGCCTAGCTTCCTCCACACCCTTAGTCCTCCCGACTCTCAGTTCCAAGTGAAAGCAGCCTTTGCTCAGGTTAGTGAGGAAGGCAGAGTGTTCCTTTGTCCGACTTATTTCCTTCAGGGTTGATTATATATTTAGTCAATTTTTTGCTTGATCCCACCTTCGCCTTCAGTGTGTGGAACTCCTGGACACTCCAAGGATAGATTTTTCTGACTCTGGTTGATGAACTTGTTGAAATTTTCAGGAGATTTGTAGGTCACGCTCCTCAAGGCACCATTTCTCTGACGTCACCTCTCTTTTTATGCAATTTCATTTTAAATTCTTTTTTGCATGGTTTTGAGAAATCTTTCAACCAATGCTTTCAAAGAACACAATTTTGATAGTCTTCAGAAAGAAATAACCAACTCATATTATTATTATTATTATTATTATTATTATTAGAGACAGAGAGAGGGACAGACAGACAGGAAGGGAGAGAGATGAGAAGCATCAATTCTTCACTGCGTCTCCTTAGTTGTTCATTGACTGCTTTCTCATATGTGCCTTGACCAGGGGGCTCCAACTGAGCCAGTGACCCGACCCCTTGCTTGAGCCAGTAACCTTGGGCTCAAGCCAGCAACCATGAGGTCTGTGATCCCACATTTAAGCCAGATGAGCCCGTGCTCAAGCTGGTGACCTTGGGATTTCGAATCTGGGTCCTCTACATCCCAATCCGACACTTTATCCACTGTGCCACCATCTGATCAGGCTGCTTTCTAAATTTTAAATCCCATTCAAATCACACCAGTTGCCCCAATATTGTCCATACTAGCTAAAGGATCTTCCGTTAGATCTACTTGTAATTACCTTTTAGGTCTGGAACAGTTTTTTGAATCTTTCTTTGATTTTCATGACCTTGGCAATTTTCAAGGTTACTGGCAGCTATTCTGTAGAATGTGCCTCAGTTTGGATAGTCAGATGTTTCCTCAGGAATGGATTCAGATTTGCACAGAAGTGATGCCGTGTTCTTTTATTTCATTCTAACAGATGGCACATAAATATCAATTTTCCCATCACTGTTGGTGTTCATTGCTATTGTTAAAGAACTTATTTGTCCCTTTGTAATTACTATTATATTAATAGTAATTAAAATGTAATATTATTAGTATTAATAATATGTATTTTGTGGGAAAGAACTTTGAAGTTATATAAATGTTCTATTCTTCATGAAACTTTGAATTGACTCATTTATTTTTATGTGTATGGGCTATGGTTTTCTATTTTATTTAATAGTTATAATCTGTTAATATCACCATTTATTTTGATGCTCAAATTGTTTAGGTTTGACCAATGGTAGCTTCTTTAGGCTGGTTTCCATTTCCTTTTGACATGTCCCTATCCTTCTTTGAGAATTTCCTTACTTTCTGGCAGAAAAAGTTGTCTTAGGCTAATCTTGTAGTTCACCCTGGAAACAGCCATTTCTCTAAACAATTCTGGTTTCTTTTATTAGAGAATAGTAGTTTGAAGCCAAGATCTAGATGTTAGATGTACACATTGCTGTTCAGATGTCACTGCTTCCAGGCCTTCTCAGTGGACAGAGTTAGGAAATACATGTACGTATACACACATTTACCTCCACAAATATATCTTTACCTATCTCTATAGACATACTGAAAATCATGAATTCACACTGATAACTCCAGTTACAATTTAACACTACAAGGTTCATCCTCCCTTTCTTTATCTGTAATTCACTCTCTGACAGTGACAAACCTGGCCTCATTATCCTTTATGTAGTTACTTATGTGATAGTCCCCTTGCATATAACCAGTGTCTCATCTTCCCAAGCACCCTCTCCTACATGGTCACCCTCCTGATCCAACCAATCACCCAACACCACACATTGAGCACTTCTTGCTGTTAGATAGGACAAGGGTCTCAAGGTCTGGGCAGTTCTTAGTAAGCTAAGTGCTATTGTGCTAAATGCTAAAATGTAGCATGTATTTTCATATATTTTTTAAAGATTTAATTTATTCATTTTAGAGAGGGGAGAGAGAGAGAAAAGAGGGTTAGAACAGAAAGCATCAACTCCCATTTGTGCCTTGACCAGTCAAGCCCGGGGCTTCGAATCAGTGACCTCAGCGTTCCAGATTGACACTATATCCACTGCGCCACCACAGTTCAGGAAGCATGTATTTTCAGAACAGCTATAAACAGGATGAGTTTGACAGGGACCTAATCCAATAGGTATAACCAACTACAATGAAGAAATTAACATGTAAGTGACCTAATTGTGTACATAAGCTATGGCTAAACCTCCCTTAGGGGAGATAGAGCTTTGGATGTGAATCCTATCTTCTTTACTTGCTGCAAGTAAACAGAACTACTTTGCAACAACCACATTTGTTCATGAATAGAGCACCCCAAGCACCAAACCCCTTGAGTTTAGTAACACTGCCACACAGAACCTTTCCTCAGACCACTTGGGCTCTAACACCTAGACCAGGCTGCACCCCCTCCTCACATGGAGGTTTTTTGCACCCCACCTAGATTCTAACTCCTGTGCTGGGCAGCCTTCCTGGGCTGACACCCTCTTCATCCTGCTTGGGCTCTACAACTGTGCTGGGCGGTCCTCCAGTCATGTGTGAACACCCATCTCCCCTTGGAGGACAGCACCCTTGTTAGGCGCCTCTTCCGTGCAGATGCGATTCTTACCCTGCCCTGAGCCACTGTGGAACCCTACTGCGTGCATGTCTGCTGTGCTGGCCCCACCTAGTGGCTTTATCCCTGAATTGTTTAGGAAGGTAAGATGAAGAAAGGGAAGGGAAGAGAAAGAGCCATCACAATTATAATGGATCTTTACATTATTTAGTCCAGTCTCTAGCCCCCAAGGTTGACTCTTGTCCATTTTACAGGGGCATCAATTGCTCCACTGCATACCAAGATTCAAGTAGAATGAATTGATTGACTAGAAATACTCACTGCTAATACTCACTGGAATTGACTGCTAATACTCACTGGAAGCAAATAAAACTTGTTCTCTAGAATTATACTGACTTGAAATATTTAGCAAACTCCAACCACATCACATTTTGCAACATCCTTCCCACAATTCATCTCATCTCAGAACTTATGATGTTCCTTTTTACTGAGAAGGCTTAACAGATATTGGTCAGCAACTATATTGAGGACCAGTTCTGTGCTCACTATTGTGTACCTGTGTAACACCATGTTGTGTACACTCAACCAAAGCACCAGTGAGAATATGCCCTGCTGTGTACCACACTGCTTGCTTTCTATTTGGACCACAAGCAAAGGGAGCCTGAGCACAGGTGAGAAGGTAAACATGCATTTGTGCACATGGGTATATGTATGTAGCACATATATATGTGTCTGTATTCAGGCTTCTAAAACACACATTCACATGTGTTATGGATATGTATATCTTCATGCCAGGATAGTTGAACAGAATGTGTACCTTGCTCCACACCCTACTCAGGAAGGGCTGGGTTTCTGGAGCCTTTCACTCTCACATCTGGCCGATGGATGGCTTTCAGAAAGGATGAGCACATGTGAGGAGATTTCATTTTGCTTCCCTGTACAAATTTACCCCTGCTCAACAGCCAGAATCTGAGATCCCTGGAAGATAACCCTTCTGTCCCCTACCCTAGGAGTCTATGTACATGAAATACATTCTAAGGAGTTAACAAGCATGTTATAGACCCTTTAACCTTATATATCTGCATGCCTACCTGGTCAGTTCCTAATTTCACTGAACTTGTATTTTACATGAAAGGGTAAAAACAAAGTCAGAGCTGGTGTTGGCAGTGGTTAAGACCCAAGGTTCTGAAGTCAGACCCTCGTAGAATTCTAGCTCCACCACTTGTAATCTTCTGACCTTGGATAGTCACTTAACTTCTTTGAAACTTAATATTCTCATCTGTAAAATTAGAATTAAAAATAGGCTTTACATCAAGAGGCTGTTGTCTAGATTAAGTTAGGTTTAAAGTTTAGTAAAGAGCCTGGCATATCTCAGGGATCCAGTAAATGTTAGGTCTTATGAACCCTAATAAAGAAGACACCTCCTAAGAAGGGATCAGGAAGGTACCTAACTAGGCTCAAATAAAAACAACAACAACAACAACAACAACAAAGAGCCTGGCAGCCATTACTGCAAAGAAGCCTCTCACAGAAGCTGCACTTCAGAGAGAAGCCTGCACTGAACTCCCTGCGTCCAACACTGAACTGCCTGCCTACACTATGTTCCTTGCACCTGAACCAGCGTTTATAGAGGAGTTCCTGGAGTCCTATTTCAACCAATAAAACTGAGGCTTCTCCCATTCAATTGGAGCTACAGCTCCAACCAACTAGAGTGGCTCTATTCTGACAGTCAGGACAGTGCCTTTTGGGCCAATAAAACTTCAAGGGTTGGAGTCCTCATTTGCATGAGAACAGACCAATCAGGGGTACTTCTATACATATAAACCAGTTCCCCTCCGGTTCTGGCAGAGTACTTTCCCTTTCTAGGGAAGAATGCATTTTCTCAGCTGAGCTGAAATACTGAAGATATCTCACAGGAACAGAGCTGAGCAGATCAGGGCAGGCCATGGCAGACTGGCACAGAATGGTACAGACCAAAGCACAGTGTAAAGCAGAGTGGCAAAGAGCAGAACAGAGCAGGAATCAACCAATGAATGCAAAAATACGTGGAACAACAAATCGATCTTGCTCTCTGTTTCAAATTTAAAAAAAGCTAGACCTTGCCATTAGAAGTTTTAATGAACCCTGGCCAGTTGGCTCAGTGGTAGAGCATTGGCCTGGCATATGGATGTCCTGTGTTCCAGTCCCAGCCAGGGCACACAGGAGAAGCACCCATATGCTCCTCCTCCTCAACAACTCCTCCTCCTCCTCAACAACTCCTCCTCCTCCTCCTCCTCTTCCTCCTCCTCCTCCTCTTCCTCCTCCTCCTCCTCCTCCTCCTCCTCCTCTTCTTCTTCTTCTCTCTCTCCCCCTCCCACAGCCATGGCTTGATTGGTTCCAGCAAGTTGGCCTCTGGTGCTGAGGATGGCTGTGTAGCCTCTGCCTCAGGCACTAAGAAAATGGCTCCAGATAGGCAGAGCATTGCTCCCTAGTGGGCTTGCTGGGTGGATCCCCATTGGGTGCATGGGGGAGTCTCTCTCTTTCTCCCCTCCTCTCACTAAAACAAACAAACAAACAAACAAACAAACACAAAAAAAACAAAGAAGTTCTAATGAGGAATAAGCTGTTCACTTTCTTTGCTCTACCATTCACCTTGTGGATCTTCTTCTGATTCTGCAGAGTGGCAGAACAATAGAATAACGATTTTATGCCTGTGTTATAATATAACCAGCGAGTTCCCCAAAGACACCAAGTCCAGATTAATTTTTGAGGAGTTTATTAATTAGCCAGCTAACTACAGGGCACAATCCCAAATCATGTAGAAACTCCCTCAATTCTGTGGCTGCTTTTATAGACCAAATCACATACTGGTTGGGGTGGGTAAGGAGGGGCTTGTGATTCCTTTGTAGAGGTATATGTTACTCTCATGACTTTAGGGTGAGTCCGAGTATAGGAATTCTTGATTAAGGTACATAAACATTGTTTTCTAAGATTTTTAGATAAATTCTATCTCCTTTGCTCTGTGTGGCAAGTGGCCCCAGGCATCCTTTCAGAGAATTCTAGGAATTAGCTAAACTATGACTAGGTGACCCAGTTGTCCTCGTAAGCCAGGAAGCTCCTGCATTCTTCTCTTTCCATTCTCTACAGAAAGGAGGGGGGTAAGGAGCCTGATTTTTCCTCTTTAAAATGGCATTGTTAATGCTAAGTTTTATAGTTCCTTGGCACCTTATCAGACCTATGTGCCTTATTTCATCGAATCTACAATGTATTGATTTAAATTTCTTTTTGATTTTTAGAGAAGAGGAAGAGAAACACCAAATTGTTGTCCTACTTACCTATGCATTCACTAGTTGATCCTTGTACGTGCCCTGACCCCCTGACCCACAATTTTGGCTACCAGGACGACTCTCTTATCAACTTAGCTATCCGGCCAGGGCCTACAAACGTATTGATTTTAAGGTATGCAATTTAAGAAAATATATTATAGCATTAGAAAAGAAAAAATGCTGCCATATGTACTATGAAATGCCAAGCGATTATAATACGCGACCTAAGTACAGGGATCGTAGAATGTCAAAAGAAAAGAAGCCTGTCTTCTTGGGATCCTCTACAAAATGTGCATATTGAAATCAGCGTAATTGAACGCACAAATGCACCACGCAGGATGCATACTCAGGAGCTGAGCGAGCTACAGCTCCGTGGTCGAGGCTCAGGTGCGCAGGCGCCCTTCTGCTCCGGGTAGGGTTTAGCGTGCACTACGCTAAGTTTCACTTTCCATTCCGTGGGAATCGAAAGCCCATGGCAGGGGGGAGTGGCCTGGCAGGCGGGCCGCGTGAATTAGTCGCAGTAGCTCCGGCTCCGCGGCTCCCGCCGGAGCCGGCGCGGGCAGCACAGGGAGCTCTCTTCTGAGTGTCCTGGGCATCAGTCTTCAGCGGAGGAAGCCTGGCGCTGGCGTGGCAGGTAAGGCAAGTTTGATGCTGATTTGGAAGCTTTCTCCAGGAAAGATATACCACGGTACTCTGCTCCTATTCCACCGGGATAATTAAGGTATTTATTAGGCTCTAATAATTAGGGGATCTACACATTTTAATAATGGTCAATAGTCATTAATTCATAAGTTGGACCAATGAATTTACTTCCAAGCTGATATATGTATTTATTTGGACTTTTTGCATGACTTTGAGTTTAACTGAAAAAGAAATTACAAAAGTCTTGCAAACTTGTAAATAAAAAATACAAACCAAGCAGACAAACCTATAATGTAGAAACAAAAGTTTCTCTTTATCCTTAACTCAGTAACAATTTTGTATACACCGTACCAGAAATTTTCATATGGACAAGTCTTTAAAATTGTTACGTAATTTGCTTAACAGTATATTATGGACATCTATTCATGGCAAAATATAGAGATAGGTCTACCTGATTTTTCAAAATCATTGAATAATATGAGAAGTATACCGTCTGTTTAAACAACTCATGGACAGTTTGTTTCTAGTTTTTACTGGTATAGATGATGTAGCAAGAAATATCTTTTTTTTTTTTTTTTTTTTAAGTGAGAGGATGAGAGGAGGGAAGATAGACTCTCGCATGTGCCCCGTCTGGGGCCAATGCTCGAATCAACCAAGCTATCTTCAGCACCTGAGGCCGACACTCCAACAAGTTGAGCCACTGGCTGAGAAGAGAAAAGAAAGAAGGGGGAGAGGGAGGGGAAGAGAAGCAGATGGTTGTTTCTCCTGTGGTCTGACTTGTGGTTGTACCCTGGATATCCGCATGCTGGGCTGAAGGTCTATCCACTGAGCTAGCCAAGGGCCAGGAATATAATTTTATTAACACATTTATGCTAATATACAAATATATTTGTGGAAAATTCCTAAAAGAGGAATTGCTTAGTCAGTGGGCATTCATATTGAGAAATTTGAAAGATTTTGTCAAATTGTGCAAATCAATATTTTAGACTTGATCTTCCAACCTCCTCTCCCTTTTTCCTGGAGAAAAGCTAAATTTAGATCTTTGAACATAAAACTTTCTTCTATGACCCTGGAAAAGCTGGGTTCAAAGCATTTGTAAATTAAATCATGTGCTTTCCAGCACTGAAGTAGTTGTATTTTGAAATTGTTCCAATAAACAAGGCAGATATTTAGAACCTTTCAGTGTTAAATTGTGCAGAGTGAGGCAGAGATCTAGTTTATGTGGTGTATTCCTTGGAGAAATGGGTAGGAGACTAATAAAGGTATATGACTTCATTTTGATTTATGGAACAGTAGAAAAAAACTACAGGAAAGGCCCCCCCCCTTTTCCACTATTAAAAGATGTGTTGCACAGTTTTGGCACTTTTGCACAATGATTGCAAAGGGGAAATGATTAACATGTATACAGACTCAAAGAAAGTAAGACCTAATGCCTTTCACATGGGCTATTTCTTTCTTTTCTTTTTTCTTTTTCTTTTTTTTTTTTTTTTTGAGAGAACAGCCCCAAAGTCCCCTCTTATTTTAGGTTTGTGTGCTATGTGGTAATCTGCATGCCCAGCACATTGCTGCCACTCAACACACCTCACGTGGTTAAGAATTAGGTCTCGGCCCTGGCCGGTTGGCTCAGTGGTAGAGCATCGGCCTGGTGTGCAGGAGTCCCGGGTTGGATTCCCAGCCAGGGCACACAGGAGAAGCGCCCATCTGCTTCTCCACCCCTCCCGCTCTCCTTCCTCTCTGTCTCTCTCTTCCCCTCCGGCAGCCAAGGCTCCAGTGGAGCAAAGATGGCCTGGGTGCTGGGGGTGGCTCTATGGCCTCTGCCTCAGGTGCTAGAATGGCTCTGTTTGCAACAGAGCAACGCCCTAGATGGGCAGAGCATTGCCCCCTGGTGGGCATGCGGGGTGGATCCTGGTCGGGCGCATGCGGGAGTCTGTCTGACTGCCTCCCGTTTCCAACTTCAGAAAAATACAAAAAAAAAAAAAAAAGAAAGAAAGAAAGAAAGAAAGAAAAAGAAAAAAGAATTAGGTCTCGATTTGCTGTTGCCAATATTATGGGTTTGATTTGGAAGATGGGGCAGCTTGGATCATGTTCCAGGCATATTAATTTTGTTCCTCTTAGGGCAGTTAGTGATGGAGTCAGTTTTTCTTACAGAGAGGCTACTTGTGAGTGAACAGCAGCCCAGTTAAGAGACCAGAACCAACTAGGTGTTTTGCCTCATGATTTTTGCTGTTTTTCAAACACCCTGATTGATTCTGTGGCTACGACGGTGGACCTAACCCAGCTGTTTCTGTTATTCACATCTTCTACTTATTTTAAGGGTAAAATTTTGGAAAGGGTGGGAGCTAAGTTGGTTTAGTTCTTTGAAGCCAAATAAATATTTTCAAAAATAACATTATTGGCCTGACCTGTGGTGGTGCAGTGGATAAAAGCATCCGCCCGGAATGCTGAGGTCGCAGATTTGAAACCCTGGGCTTGTTCAGGGAAGGCACATATGGGAGTTGATGTTTCCTACTTCTCCCCCTTCTCTCTCTCTCTTCCTCCTCTCTAAAAATGAATTAAAATTTTCTTTAAAAAAAAATAACATTAACCAATGTCACCCCAATAAATTTAATAAAAAATACGTCTATATTTTAGAGCAATTTATATTCATGGCAAAATTGAGTGGGAAGTACAGAAACTCTATACCGCTCCCTACTCTCAGCCTGTCATTATGGACTCCCACCCACCCTACCCCACACACGGGAATGAATATATATTTGTTACAATTGATGAATCTACACTGACACATCATTATCATCCAAAGTTCATACTTTACAATAGGGTCCACTCTTGGTATACATTATATCATCATACAAAATAGTTTTATTGCCTTAAAAATCCTCTGTTGGAGCCAATTTTTTGTCAGGGGTTGAGTTTGAAAATTCAGCTTTCTTGGACTATACCTATCCTCTTTTCTTTGGTGGGTGCTTATTCAGCTGCATGCTGTCTGCTCACTCTGCTCTTCCCAATCCTCCTTGGAGTCTAAGTTTCACTTTCTTTCATTGCTTGACTCACCCGTCTGTCTTCTGTGATCAGCTCTGAAGGATGCGGCCTTTTTCTCTTGCCCTGTTCCTAGCCTGCTAGCCTTCACAGTTGATGTACTCTAATGCCTTTTACTGACCTGTTTGGCTGACTTATTTTTGAGTGCAAAACAATGTCTCTGGAAAACACAGGCTGGCCCCTTTTGACTTTTTTTTTTAAGCGAGAGAGAGAGAGAGAGGGACAGACAGGTACAGACAGGAAGGAAGAGAGATGAGAAGCATCAGTTCTTCTTTGCAGCACCTTAGTTGTTCATTGATTGCTTTCTCATATGTGCCTTGCAAGGGCGGGGGGCTACAGCAGAGCGAGTGACTCCTTGCTCAAGTCAGCGACCTTTGGGCTCAAGCCAGCGACCATGGAGTTATGTTTATGATCCCACGCTTAAGCCAGCGACCCCGCAGGCTAGTGTGATGAGCCTGTGCTCAAGCTTGCGGCCTCAGGATTTTGAATCTGGGTCCTCTGCATTCCAGGCTGACGCTCTACCCATTGCGCCACCACCTGGTCAGGCCCCTTTTGACTTTGGTCCATCAGATTCCCCTCAGTGTTTCTCAAAGTCCTATCCCCTGTTCATGGGATTGTCAACTGTCATCATTTCTTTTTCAACTTAACTCTCCTTCACTGAGGTTCATAAGAGGAACAACTGTTTATGACTTTCAAAAATAAGTATTTCCTAAGAATAAGAGGTTGTTTGTTAACATGAATTTAATAATATATTCACTTATATTTGTTTCCCAACTTCAGATGTTCTCTTTTCTTCCTCATTTTGTAAAAGAATTAAGAAAAAAAGATTCTAACACTTCTTTCGTTTCTAATTCACTAAATTTTTGGATCTTGGAATGGGAACACTATTGCCAACAAAGGCTACATTGCAAGATATAAAATCTATCCTCTAAATGAATTATTGATTATTTTTAAATTACATATCAATCACAAGATATTTGGAAATTAAGAGAAATAATCAAGAAAAAACCCAAAAATTATTAGTAATCTTATCAATTAGAATTAACTTCCAATGACATTTTTGGTACTTTTGGTACATTTCATTCAGGTTGTTCTTCTGTATGTGTGTATATGTGTGTATAGTTATATTTATGTTTTATAAAATAAACATACCATATAATTTCTTTTTTTAAATTTTCCTTAGAAAGTTAAATTTCATGAGATGACACTGATCAATAAGAGTACATAGGTTACAGGTAAACATCTCCATAGATTTGAACTGCTGTGTTGTGTGTTTATCACCCAAAGTCAGATCATTTTCTGTCCCAGTATATTTGTCCCTCTTTACTCACCTCCAGCCCAACCTTATCCCCAAACCTGCCTACCCCTTGTAATCACTTCACTTTTATCTGTGTCTGTGAGTCTCATTTTTATATTCCACCTATGTGTGAAATCATTTGGTTCTTAGCTTTTTCTGATTTACTTATTTTACTCAGTATCATGTTCTCAAGGTCCATCCATCTTGTCATAAATGGCAATATGTCAGCACTTCTTATGGCCGAGTAGTATTCCATTGTATATATGTACCACATCTTCTTTATCCAATCCTCTATCGAAGGACACTTTAGTGTTTCCATGTCTTGGCCATGGTGAATAATGCTGTGGTAAACATGGGTGTGCATGTGTCGTTGCTTACCAATATTTTCGAGTGTTTTGGGTAGATACCAAGTACAGGAATTGCTGGGTCATATGGTAGCTCTATTCTTAATTTTGTGAGGAACCATCATACTTTCTTCCATAATGGCTGTACCAGTTTACATTCTCACCAGCAGTGATTGAGGGTTCCCTTTTCTCCACAGCTTCCAAAATTGTTGTTACCTGTGTTGTTGGTAACAGCCAGTCTAACAGGTGTGAAGTGGTATCTCATTGTTGCCACGGACCAGAGTGGCTCCTAATACTGGAGGCCTTGCAGCTAAGGCAGCCATAGCCATGGACTTTTTATCCCCTGAGTCATCCTCAGACTCCAAGTTGTCCTCATATTCATACCCCCTGTTTCCGGCTCACCCTGATACTCTTCAGAGAAAGATTTGTCCTCATACAGAAACGTTTCTACAAAAAGGTCCCTTATTTTTTACCCTATCTGTTCCATAATTTTTTACTTCCGCTTATATATACTTTCCCCAAAAACTTTCTTTATTCACTGTGCACACTTCACTTGGGGGGTTCTGTCACCTGCCTTCAGTTTTAGTTTCCTCGTACTCAAGTCTTCTGTTTGGGCGCCACTTGCCACGGACCAGCGCAGCTCCTAATAACAGTGCGGAATTAAGGAAACAGACTTATTAAGAAAAAAAGATGGGACCGGGAAGACTTTTCAAATGCTGATGGCAATATCCGAGTGTCTCATAGCTCCCGTTTGCTTTATTATATAGCCATATGCAAATCAAGGAAGTCCTTGATACAAAGTTACACATCCAGGCTAAAACAGGAACTCTCTCCCAAGGCATAAACAGGAATCCCCCTACCATGCATAAGTGAAATCAACCAACATCTAAACAAACAAAGAGTAAGTGGAATGGCATGTAAATTGCTTCCAGCAACTTAAGCAAGCAAGTGAAGTGGGTGCAAATACTCAGCATCATAGCCAACATGGAGGTGAAGGGGGGGGAGAACTTAGCCTTTTGCTAAGCCTCGAATCTATAAAGGATTTTTGCCATTTACAGTCCACAACATATTGTAGTTTTGATTTGCATTTCTCTAATAACTAGTGAAGATGAGCATCTTTTTTATATCTTTTGGCCATTTGGGTGTATTCCTGGGAGAAGTTTCTGTTCAGGGCCTCTCCCCATTTTTAAATTGGATTATTTGCTTGTTTTTTGCTGAGCTTTGTGAGTTCTTTATATATTTTGGATATTAACCCCTTACCAGAGATGTTCTTTGTGAATATCATCTCCCATTTGGTTGGCTGCCTGTTTGTTTTGTTGTTGGTTTATTTTGCTGTGCAGAAGCTTTTTAGTTTTACAGAGTCATATTCACTTATTGTTGCCTTTACTTCTCTTGCCTTTGGGGTCAAATTCATAAAATGTTCTCTACGGCCAACATCCATAAGTTTAGTACCTATGTTCTCTTCTACGTAATTTATTATTTCAGATCTTATAATTAGGTATTTGACCCATTTTGAATTAATTTTTGTGCATGAGAACAAGGTATAGTCAAGTTTCATTTCTTCACATGTGGCTTTCCAATTTTCCCAGCACCATTTATTGAAGAGGCTTTCTTTTCTCCATTGTATGTTTTTTGGCTCTTTTGTCAAAGATGATTTTTCCATATATGTGTGGTTTTATTTCTGGGCTCTCAGTTCTGTTCTATTGGTCTGTATGTCTGTTTTTCTGCCAATAACATGCTGTTTTGATTATCATGGCTCTGTAGTATAATTTGAAGTCCAGTAGTGTGATAACGTCCAGCTTCATTCTTTTTCTCAGAATTGCTTTGGCTATTTGGGATTTCTTATGGGTCCATATAAACTTGGTGATTTTTTTGTTTTCTTTTTCTTTTTTTGTGTGTGTGAGAGATAGATAGATAGAGGAATAGAGAGACAGGAATATTGAGCTGTTCCTGTATGTGCCCTGACTGGGGATCAAACTGGCAACCTCCATGGTTTGAGACAACCCTCCAACCTACTGTCTATCTGGCCAGGGCTTTCTATTTCTTTAAAGCATGACATTGGGATTATAATGGGGATTGCATTAAATTTGTATATTGCTTTGGGTAGTATGGCCATTTTAACTATGTTGATTCTTCCAATCCATGAACATGGAATATTTTTCCATTTCATTGTGTCTTTTTATTTTTATTTATTTTTTTATTTTTTTGTTTTGTTTTTGATCATTGTATCTTTTTAAATTTCTTTCAATAATGGTTTGTAGTTTTCTGTATTTAGGTTCTTCACATTCTTTGTTAAGTTTATTCCTAGGTATTTGTTGTTGTTGCAATTGTAAAAGGAATTATTTTTTTTTTTTACTTTGTTTTCTGGTTTCATTGTTACCATATAGGAAGGTTGTAGACTTTTGCATTTTGATTTTGTATCCTGTGACTTTACTCTATTGGTTTATCATTTCTAATAGTTTTTTGGTGGGGGTCTTTGGGGTTTTCTATATACAGGATCACATCTTCTGCAAAAAGCGATACCTTTAATTCTTCTTTCCCAATGTGGATGCCTTTTATTTCTTTCTCTTGCCTGAGTGCTCTGGCTATGACTCCTAGAATTGTGCTGAATAAGAGTGGAGAGATTGGGCAGGCTTGTCTTGTTCTTGATTTTAGAGGAAAAGCCTTCACTTTTTCACCATTTAGTATGATATTGGCTGATGGTTTGTCATATATATGGCCTTTATTATGTTGAGGTAGTTTCCTCCTATACCCATTTTATTGAGTGTTCTAAACATAAAAGGATGGTGTATTTTATCGAATGCCTTTTTTGCATCCATTGATAGAGTCATTGTTTTGTTAATGTGGTGTATTACATTGGTTAATTTATATATGTTGAACCATCCTTGAGCTCCTGGATTGAATCTCACTTGATTGTGATGTATTGTTTTTTTAATGTGTTGTTGTATTTGATTTGCTAGTATTTTGATGAGGATTTTTGTATCTGTATTCATTGGAGATATTGGTCTGTAGTTTTCTTTCTTTTTTTAATTTTATTTATTTATTTATTTTTTTACAGAGACAGAGAGAGAGTCTGCATCCCAGAAGTTTTGATATGTTGTGTTGTCATTTTCATTTGTCTGTATGTATCTTTTGATCTCTGCTTTTATTTCTTCTTTGACCCAGTCATTTTTTACAAGTATATTGTTTAATTTCCACATTTTTGTGGGTTTCTTCCATTTTTCAGTTGAATTCTAATTTCATAGTCTTATAGTCAAAGAATACAGTGTGTCTGTAAAGTCATGGTGCACTTTTGACCAGTCACAGGAAAGTAACAAAAGACTATAGAAATGTGAAATCTGCACCAAATAAAAGGAAAATCCTCCCAGTTTCTGTAGGATGATGCGCTTGTGCAGATGATGACATAACACCATGTATACAGCGGAGCAGCCCACGGCCATGCCAGTCGAGATGTGGACAGTACAGAGGAAAGTTCAGTGTGTTCTGTGGCTCACTAAATTTGAATCCGTGACCAAAGTGCAACGTGAATATCGGCGTGTTTATAACGAAGCATCACCATATAGGAGTAACATTACTCGGTGGGATAAGCAGTTGAAGGAAACCGGCAGTTTGGTGGAGAAACCCCGTTCTGGTAGGCCATCAGTCAGTGATGAGTCTGTAGAAGCTATACAGGATAGCTACCTAGGAAGCCCTAAAAAATCTGTGCGTGAGCCCACATTGAACTGCACTGAATAGGTATGAAACTGGGAGAGTTTTCCTTTTATTTGGTGCAGATTTCACATTTCTTTCATCTTTTGTTGCTTTCTTATGACTGGTCAAAAGTGCACCATGACTTTACGGACACACTGTATACTTGGTATAATTTCAGTCTTTTTGAATTTATTGATATTAATTTTGTGGCCCAACTTAGGGTCTGTCCTTAGGAATGTTTCATGCACTGGAAAAAAATGTATAATCTAATGTTCTGGGATGAATTGTTCTATTGGGTTGGGGAATAAGTTCGTAGCGTTTTTACTGACTTTTATTTAAACAAAAAACAATAATTATATCAATAAGTTAATCAATTATATATTTGCCGTTGCTGTTTACAACCTCTTCCCACCTCTCGACCAATTTGTTGATGCCGTTCCGCCAAAAATCACCTGGTCTGGTGTCGAAGTTGTTGAGCCAGTTTTTAAGGACCTCTTTGTTATCGAAGGTAACGCCCTTCATATGGTTTGACAGGGAGCGGAAAAGATGGTAATCGGTCGGTGCAAGGTCCGGAGAATATGGCGGATGCTGAAGGACCTCCCATTCGAGCTCTTGGAGTGCGGCTTTGACGACTTGTGCAACATGGGCCTGGCGTTGTTGTGAAGGAGTATGGTTTGACCATGTCGATCAGGTCTTTTCAGTCAAATAGCCTCATTCACGCGGTGTAGCTGGGCAATGTAGAGCTCCTTGTTGACCGTGGCATTCTTTTCGAGCATTTCCCAGTTCTTCATCAAATTCAGAAGGCCTTCCGCTGCGGCACGTGTCATCGACGTCAAAGTCGCCATTTTTGAACTTTGCAAACCATTTCCGTGCTGTAGACTCGCCTATGACACCTTCTCCATACACGTCGCAAATGTCCCGGGCTGCTTCGGCAGCTTTTTGACCTCGATGAAAAGCAAAAGAAGAGCAGGTGTCGAAAATGTTGATTTTTGCCTCCTGGGTATTCCATTTCTAAACCTCAAAACTAATAAAAAATTAAATAACTCAAAAATACAATTAACATAGTTTTGTAGAGCAGAAAGAGTTTTATCGAATGAATACTTACCCTTTGCCAAACAGCAAACAAATCGTTGTAAAATAAAAGAAAATATAAAAACGCTACGAATTATTCCCCAACCCAATATAAATGTCTATTAAGGCAATTTGGGGCCCTGGTCAATTGTCTCAGTGGTAGACTTTTGGCCCCACGTGTGGATGTTCTGGTTTGATTTCCAGTCAGGGGTCACAGGAGAAATGACCATCTGCTTCTCCACTCCTGTCCCTCCCTCTTCTCTCTTTCTCTCTCTCCCCACCACCTGCACAGCCATGGCTTGATTGGTTTGAGTGAATTCACCCCAGGCACTAAGAATGAATCCATGGAGTCTTTGCCTCAGGCACTAAAAAATAGCTCAGTTGCTGAGCGATGGCCCTAGATGGGCAGAGCATCCCCAGTAGGGGCCTTTTCAGGTGAATCCAAGGGGGGCGCACATGCAGGAATCTGTCTTGCTGTCTCCCTTCTTCTCACTTAAAAAAAAAAGGCCATTTGGTTTAGTGTGTCATTTAAGCTCAATATTTCTTTATTGATTTTCAGTTTTGATGATCTGTCTAAAGCTTTCAATAGTGTGTTGAAATCTCCAGGTATGATTGTGTTTTTGTCTGTTTCCACTTTTACATCAGTTAGTAGATGTCATATATTTTGGTGCTTCCTGATTCAATACATACATATTAAAAAGTGTTATGTCTTCTTGATAATGTGTGCCCCCATTATTGTTATAAATGTCCATCTTTGTCTCTTGTTACTTTTGCTGTCTTGAAGTCAGAATTGTCAGATGTTAGTATGCCTTCACCTGCTTTGCTTTGGGTATTATTTGCATGGAAAATCATTTTCCAGCCTTTTACTTTCAGTCTACTTTTGTCCTTGCAGCTTAGCTGTGTCTTTTAAAGGTAGCATACGGTTGAGTTTTGTTTTTTGATCCAGTCTGCTACTCTGTGCCTGTTTATTGGTGAGTTCAGTCCATTTACAATTAGGGTAATTATTGATGCTTGAGGATTTCCTTTTTTAAAAATTTGATTTAGGAAATTAAATTTAACAGGGTGACATTGATCAATAAGAGTACATAGGTTTCAGGTAAAGATTTCTATAGCATTTGAACTGTTGATTATGTTGTGTATCCATCACCCAGAGTGAAATCATTTTTTATCACTGTATATTTATCTCTCTTTATACCCTTTATCCTACCCTCTCACCCACATCCCCTGGTAACCAACCACTTCACTTTTATATAGATAATAGTGAAGTCTCAGTTTTATATCCCACTTACATGTGAAATCATACAGTTCTTAGCTTCTTCTTTTTTTTATTTTTTTATTAAGCAGAGATGGGGAGGCAGAGAGACAGACTCCCCATGTGACCTGACTGGGATCCAACTGGCAAGCCTCCTGTAGGGTGATGCTCTACCCGTCTGAGGCCGCTGCTCTGGTTACTTGGCAATCGAGCTATTTTAGCCCCTGATGTGAGACCACTGAGCCATCCTCAGCTTCCGGGGCCAACTTTCTCAAGACATTTGGGCCTTGACTGTAAAGGGGTGGGGGAGAGAGAGAGAGAGAGGGAAAGAGAGAGAGAGAGAGAGAGAGGGAGAGAAAGAGAGAAAAGGGGAGGGCTGAAGAAGCAGATGGTCACTTCTTCTGTGTGCCCTGACCAGGAATCAAAGCTGGGACTTCTACACGTTGGGCTAATGCTCTACTGCTGAGCCAACTGGCCAGCTTTTTCTGATTTATTTATTTCACTCAGTATAATGTTCTCAAGGTCCATTGAGGATTTCTTATAGTCATTTTGTGTTTGTTTTCTGGTAGTTATGTGTCTCCTTTAGCTCGTCTCTTTAATGCTTCTGTCACAGGGGTCGGGAACCTATGGCTCGTGAGCCAGATGTGGCTCTTTTGATGGCTGCATCTGGCTCGCAAACAAGTCTTTAATAACGTTAAAAATATAAAACATTCTCATGTATTACAATCTATTTATTTCCTATTGCTCATGTTCATGGTTGCGGGTGGCTGGAGCCGATCACTGCTAGCCTCCAGGACACCACCAAATTTTTATTGGATAATGTGTAACATACACGGTCATTGTGAGGTCAGGAAGTAAACTTCCCTCCTTTTAATCAAGTAGTCAGCTAGCTGTTTGCAGAAACCCTTTTGACAAAGGAGATGGCTAAAGAAAAAAAGATGAGGAGTATCATACTTTTCAGCAGGAATGGACAGAGGAATTCGCCTTGTGGAGAGAGCAGGTTCTGCAATGTGTCTAATATGCAATGATAAAAGTGCATCGATGGCCCTGGCTGGTTGACTCAGTGGTAGAGTGTTGGCCTGGCGTGCAGGAGTCCCGGGTTCGATTCCCAGCCAGGGCACATAGGAGAAGCACCCATTTGCTTCTCCACCTCTCCTCCTCTCCTTCCTCTCTGTCTCTCTCTTCCCTTCCCACAGCTGAGGCTCCATTGGAGCAAAGTTGGCCCAGGTGCTGAGGATGGCTCTGTGGCCTCTGCCTCAGGCACTAGAATGGCTCTGGTTGCAACAGAGCAATGCCCCAGATGGGCAGAGCATCGCCCCCTGGTGGGCATGCTGAGTGGATCCCGGTCGGGGGGCATGCAGGAGTCTGTCTGACTGCCTCCCCATTTCCAACTTCAGAAAAATACAAAAAATTAAAAAATGCATCGATGAAACGGTCAAATATAAAGCAGCACTTCGACACACACCATACTACATTTGCATCAAAATATCCAGCAGGGGACAGTAGGAAAAAAGCATGTCACGAGCTACTGTGCAGAGTGCAAGCTAGTCAGCAGCAACTCCGTGTTTGGACCCAACAAGGTGACTGGAATTCAGCTAGCTTTGCTGGTGCTTTAGCAATTGTGAGAAACGGAAAGCCATTCACAGATGGGGAGTATGCCAAAACATTCATGCTTGATGTTGCCAATGAACTTTTTGATGACTTTTCGGATAAAGACAAGATAATCAAATGAATAAAAGACATGCCTCGGTGGGCAAGAACTGTTCACGATCGTACCATCATGATGGCAAATCAAATTGAGGCAACAAGTGAAGGACATAAATGCAGCACCATTCTTTTCTCTCGCTTTGGATGAGTCAACAGACATAAGACGTTTATCCCAGTTCAGTGTGATTGCAAGGTATGCTGTCAGTGACACACTACGTGGGGAAAGTCTTGCTGTTTTGCCTATGAAAGAGACAATAAGAGGGGAGGATTTATTCAAGTCTTTCACTGAGTTCACTAAAGAAAAAAATCTACCAATGAATAAACTTATTTTGGTATGTACTGATGGTGCTCCGTACATGGTGGGGAAAAACAGAGTATTCGTAGCGCTTCTTCATGAACATGAAAAGAGACCCATTCTAAGTTTTCACTGCATCCTACATCAGGAGGCACTTTGTGCTCAGATGTGTGGCGAGCAGTTTGGTGAGGTGATGTCGCAGGTACTTTGGGTGGTCAACTTTATTGTTGTCTGAGCTTTAAATGATCGCCAGTTTAAAACACTGCTGGATGAAGTTGGGAATAATTATCCTGGTCTGCTTCTGCACAGCAGTGTGTGTTGGTTGTTAAGAGGGAAGGTGCTCAGCCGTTTCGCGGCTTGTCTGAGCGAAATCCAGACTTTTCTTGAAATGGAAAACGTCAAGCATCCTGAGTTAGCTAACGCCGAGTGGCTCCTGAAGTGCTACTATCTCATGGATATGACTGAACATCTGAACCAGCTCAATGTGAAAAATACAAGGTGTTGGAAATACAGTCTTATCCCTTCAACAAGCAGTGTTTGCATTTGAAAACAAACTGGAACTCTTTGTTGCGGACATTGAAACAGGTCGTTTACTACACTTTGAAAAACTGGTAGAGTTTAAAGATGCAGATGCATGCACAGCAAGCAACCCTGCTCAACATCTTTTTTTTTTTTTTTTTTTTTTTTTTTTTTACAGAGACAGAGAGAGAATCAGAGAGAGGGACAGACAGGGACAGTCAGGAACGGAGAGAGATGAGAAGCATCAATCATCAGGGTTTTTTTTTTTCATTGCGACACCTTAGTTGTTCATTGATTGCTTTCTCATACGTGCCTTGACTGTGGGGCTACAGCAGACCAAGTAACCCCTTGCTCAAGCCAGTGACCTTGGGTGCAAGCTGGTGCACTCGCTCAAACCAGATGAGCCCACGCTCAAGCTGGTGACCTCGGGGTCTCGAACCTGGGTCCTCTGCATCCCAGTCCGACGCTCTATCCACTGCCCCACCTCCTGGTCAGGCTCAACATCTTGATCTCTAGCAGCTAGACCGCTTCACATCTAATCTCTTGCAGTCATTCAAAGCACGCTTTGAAGAATTTCATGAGCGCACTCGTCTTTTTAAGTTCATCACCCATCCACATGAGTGTGGAGTAGACAGCACCGACCTGAGTTACATCCCTGGTGTCTCCATCAGAGATTTTGAGCTACACGCTGCTGACCTGAAGGCCTCAGACATGTGGGTGAATAAGTTCAAGTCACTGAATGAAGGTTTGGAAAGACTTGCATGACAGCAAGCAGAGTTGGTGAGCAAACACAAGTGGGGAGAAATGAAAGACCTTCAACCCACGGACCAGCTGATTATCAAAACTTGGAACGCACTTCCCGTCACATACCACATATTGCAGCGTGTGAGTATTGCTGTACTGACAATGTTTGGCTCTACATATGCATGTGAGCAGTCTTTCTCACATCTAAAGAACATTAAGACCAACATATGATCACGTTTAACAGATGGAAGTCTCAACACCTGCATGAAGCTTAACCTCACCATGTACCAACCAGACTACAAAGCCATCAGCAAAACCATGCAGCACCAGAAGTCGCATTAAAGATAAGAAGTACTTTATTCATCATTGGTTAGCAACAGCATAACAACGTTATTTAAAAAAATTCAGATACTTATTGTACTTTAAAAGTGTTGGTCTTACATAAAATGCACACATTTACTTGTATTTAGTGTTAAGCATATTGTATGGCTCTCATGGAATTACATTTTAAAATATGTGGCGTCATGGCTCTCTCAGCCAAAAAGGTTCCCGACCCCTATTCTGTCAGGTTTTTTTTAAGTTTTTTTTTAAATTTTATTCATTTTGGAGAGGAGAGGGAGAGACAGAGAGAGAGAGAGGAGAGACAGAGAGCGAAAAGGGGGGGAGGAGCTGGAAGCATCAACTCCCATATGTGCCTTGACCGGGCAAGCCCAGGGTTTCGAACCGGCAACCTCAGCATTTCCAGGTCGATGCTTTATCCACTGCGCCACCACAGGTCAGGCCTCTGTCAGTTTTTTTGGTTGGTGGTATTCCAACATTCTTTCCCCTGTTTCTTTTTTTAAGTTATTTGTCTCAGTAGTGGCTTTTTTTTGTGAGTGGCTATTAAGACTATGACTCTATTACTGTTGATCTCTCCCTTTATGTCCATCAAGTCTTGCTTTACATATTTGAGTGCTTTTTACATTGGATGCATAAATATTTACAATGATTATATCATCTTTTTGGATTGTTCCCTTTATCATGATGTAGTGTTTTTCTTTGTCTCTTACTATAGCCTTTGTTTTAAAGTCTGTTTTCTAAGATATAAGTATAGATATCCTAGCTTTTTAAAATTTCCATGTGCATGAAATATTTTTTTCATCTTTCACTTTCAGTCTGTGTGTATCTGTAATTCTGTGGTCAGCCTGTTTTAGACAGCATATATATGGGTCAATGAAATTTCAGAACATCTATAGGGGACCTGAGTAAGGGGGGGGGGGTAGAGGGATTGAACCAAAAAGGACAAAAAAGAGAAAAACACTCATGGACTCAGACAGCAGTGCGGTGATTGCAGGAGTGTGGGAGGTAGAGGAGGGTATAGGTGGGATATATTGTGATGGAAAAGACTTGACTGGGGAGCAGTGAACACAGAATAGAGTGCACAGAGATGTGTTGTGGAATTGGGCACCTGAAACCTATATAATTATGTTAACCAGTGTTACCCCAAAAAATACAATTAAAAAAAAAAGAGGAAAAGATAATTCCTTTGCAATTATAACAAAAAACAACTACCATGAAATACCTAGGGATAAACTTAACAAAGCATACAAAGGACCAGAAACAAAGGACACTGAAAACTACAAAGCATTATTAAAAGAAGTTGAAAAAGACACAATGAAATGGAAAAATATTTTGTGTTCATGGATTGGAAGAATCAATAGTGAGAGAAGGAAAGATAGACTCCTATATGCACCTGGACCAGGATCGACCTGGCAGCCCTCGACTGGGGCTGATGCTTTGCCCATCTGGGGCCATGCTCGCAACCAATTGAGCCATGGCTGCAGGAAGAGAAGAGATTGAAGGGAGAGAGAGAGGGTTGGAGAAGCAGATGGTTGCTTCTCCTTTGTGCCCTGACTGGGAATCAAACCCAGGACATCTACATGCCAGGCCAATGCTCTACCACTTAGCCAACTGGCCAGGGCCTAGTTAAAATATTTCTATTACCCAAAGCAATATACAGATTTATTGTAATCCTTATCAAATCCTCAATGTAATTTTTTAAAGAAATAAAACAATAAATCATTAGATTTGTATGGAACTACAAAAGACCCTGAGTAGCCAAAGCAACCCTGAGAAAAAAGAATGAAGCCAGAGGTATTATACTAACCTGACTCCAAATTATTCTACAGAGCTACAATAATTAAAACAACATGGTATTGGAAGAAAAACAAACACACAGACCAATGGAACAGAGTTGAGAGCCCGGAAAAAACCCTACATGTATACAGGCAAATAATTTTTAACAAAGGAGCCAAAAGCACAATGGAGAAAAGAAAGCTACTTCAATAACTGGTGCTGGGAAAACTGGAAAGCCACATGCAAAAGAATGAAAGTAGATTATAGTTTTCCTCCATGTACAAAATTTAAGCCAGACCTAAATATGAGAGCTATAACAAATTACATAGAAGAAAACGTAGGTACTAAACTTACAGACCTTGGCCATAGAGAACGTTTTATGAATTTGACCCCAAAGGCAAGGGAAGTAAAGGGAACAATAAATAAATGGGACTCGATCAAACTAAAAAGCTTCTGCTCAGCAAAAGAAACTGACAACAAAACAAACAGGCAGCCAACCAAATGAGAGATGATATTTGCAAACAAAGTTCTGACGGGTTAATATCCAGAATATTTTAAAAACTCATACAACTCAACACCAAACAAACAATCTAATTAAAAATGGAGAGAGGACCTGAACACACACTTTTCCCAAGAGGACATGCAAATAACCAACAGATATGTGAAAAAATGTTCAACTTCACTAGCTAATAGGAAAATGCAAACCAAAACTACAGATACCACCCCACACCTGTTAGATCGGCTATTATCAAGAAGACAGGTAACGCCTGACCAGGCGGTGACACAGTGGATAGAGTGTCGGACTGGGATGCGGAGGGCTCACCTGGTTTGAGCAAAGCTCACCAGATTGGACCCAAGGTCGCTGGCTCCAGCAAGGGGTTACTGGGTCTGCTGAAGGCCCATGGTCAAGGCACATATGAGAAAGCAATCAATGAACAACTAAGGCAGGGGTCCCCAAACCTTTTACACAGGGGGCCAGTTCACTATCCCTCAGACCGTTGGAGGGCCAGACTATAAAAAAAAACTATGAATAAATCCCTATGCACACTGCACATATCTTATTTTAAAGTAAAAAAACCAAAACGGAACAAATACAATATTTAAAATAAAGAACAAGTAAATTTAAATCAACAAACTGACCAGTATTTCAATGGGAACTATGCTCCTCTCACTGACCACCAATGAAAGAGGTGCTCCTTCCGGAAGTGCAGCAGGGGTAGATAAATGGCCTCAGGGAGCTGCATGTGTCCCGCGAAAAACTGATGATTGATGCTTCTCGTCTCTCTCCGTTCCTATCTGTCCCTGTCTATCTCTCTCTCTGACTCTCTCTCTGTCTCTGTAAAAAAAAAAAAAAAAAAAGACAGGTAACAACAAATGTTGGAGAGGCGGTGGAGAAAAGGGAACTCTCATTCACTGCTGGTGGTAATGTAAACTGAAATAGCCATTATGGAAGAAAATATGGTGGTTCCTCAAAAAATTAAGAATAGAACTACCATATGATCCAGCAATTCCTGTACTTGGTATCTATTTGAAAAACTTGAAAACATTTACTTGCAAAGGCATATGTATCCCTTATTCATGATGGCCAAGGTGGGATAAATTGTGACGTGTCCTTCGATTGATGACTGGATAAAGAAGAGATTGGTCATATGTACAATGGAATACTGCTCAGCCCTAAGCAAAGATAAAATACTGCCATTTGTGACACTAGGGATGGTCTTTGAGAATATTATGGTAAGTGAAATAAGTCTGAAAAAATAATCATATGGTTTCACTCATGTGCGAGATATAAAACTGAAAGTAGCAAATGAACAAACAAGAAAAACAAAAACTCATAGACACAAATAACAGTGTGGTTGTTACCAGACCGAGGGGATTCAGGGGTAGTAGAGGGTAAAGTAGGTGAAATACTGTATTTTTCATTCCATAAGACGCACCTAGACTTTTAAGGAGGAAAATAATAAATAAAATATTCTGAACCAAATGGTTTGTTAAAATATTTAATAAAATATACCACAATAACATTTCAACAATGTAAACTCAACAGCAGTATTAACAACCATTAACACTGTTATTAACAAATGAGAAGAGACTTTAATGTTCAAATACTCTTCTAGTTGTCTGGGAGCCCACAGCTGCTAAAAAATAATGAACATTCGTTCCATAAGACGCACGGGCATTTCCCCTCCACTTTTGGGGGAAAAAAGTGCATCTTATGGAGCGAAAAATATGGTATATGGTGATGGAAGGAGACTTGACTTTGGGTGGCAAGCTCATAGTGCCTTATTCGGATGATGTGTCATAAAATTGTACACATGAAACCTGTATAATCGTGTTAAGCAATGTTACCCCCATAAATTTAATTTTAAAAAGAAAAGAAAGAAAACTATTAAAAGATTGTAAAAAATATATTTTCTCTTTGGGCATGGGGTGTTAGAATATAAAGCGACTCTCTTCTCCAGGGATAGTGTGGGTTCTTTCCCACTGTCACAGTAGTTCTTCAGAATATGGACTTAAGCGGGACATACTTGAATACTTCTGTTTGAAAGAAAATAAGTGTCTAGGTGTAAGAATCAATCTGAGGCTTCAGTTTTGGAAAAGAAATGAAAGCTCTTAACCTCCTACCCTGCTCCCCAGCTCTGCCTCTGGCTTTTCAGTTCCTTCCTGTACTGGCCTTCCTTCAAAGGCTGGCCTTGCAGGCTCTGCATTAACACCTCCATGAGGAACAGATTACTACTTGGGCAGGCTCACTGCCTCTGAAAAGGGTTGTGGAGTGACGTCACGGAAATGGCGCCGTGAGCAGCGCGTCCGACAGATCTCCCCAAAATCACAACAAATTTATCAACTAGAAACAGGAAAATTTATCTTCGGAGCATTACGGAGTTCCACACAAACTGAAAGCGAAAGGACTGTTTATCACTTGAATCTGAGAGATGAGGGTGTGGAGGAAGCTACCGCAGGGACGTCCATTCAAGCCACGAGGAAGTGCGCCTGTGGTGAGTCATCCTGCACTCGGGAGCCGCGAGCCGCCGCCGCGAGCAGCGCCGGGGTCGGTTGCAGAGCTAGCACCGCCGCCACGAGCAGCCGCCGCGAGCAGCCGCGAGCAGTGCCGGGGTCGGTTGCAGAGCTAGCACCGCCGCCGTGAGCCACGAGCAGCGCCCGGGTCGGTTGCAGAGCGAGCACCGCCCACACTCCGGAGCGGCGAGCAGCCGCTGGTGCGCGCCCGGTCTGGTTGCAGACCGAGCATTGCAGACCGAGCACCGCTAACGTTCCCAGCGGCCCGCGCACGGGGAGCGGGAGAGGCCCCAGGGCGGTATTCCCTACTTGGGAGATTCTCTCCGCAGGCGGGGCACCTCACCCAGCCATTCAAGCTAACAATCAAGCATTGGGGGAGGGGCGCGCGCAGGCAGCCTGAAATACCTTCGGGAGCACAGCTGCGACCCAATTACTAAAATTAACTTAACCCGTGAAATCTGCGCACCCTCGGTTCTAATTGATAAGATCTCTCTCAGTTCACCGACCCAAGACAAGAGGCGTGATATTTTTTAGTGCCTCTCGCTAAAGGGGCGGGGGCAACTTCTGATTGATAGAGCCTCCATATTCAGGGATAAACGCTAACAAGAAGGACTTGGCAGATAATAAGATCTTTACTACACTAGTCGCAAGCAGAGACTAGTGCCTCTTCTTCCCAGCCGAAACAGGCTACAAAGTGTGGAAAGCCTGGGTTGAGAGGTCCAACTGAATGCTAGGCGCTGAACAGTCACCTTGACAACAATTGACTCCCACCCCCGCCTGATTACACTGGAGGCCCTGACTGCCAGAGCCTTTCCCAAAGCCTTGCACTGAATGGGGATAGAGTGGGGATTTCCCAGCTCTTTGAGCCTCTTACTCCCCAGGCAGAAGCAGTGGCAGCCTTATAGCTGGATCACCAGGCTGCTAATTCAGGAAGGGGGGACTAGGAGAGAGAATCCACGAAAGCAAACTCTCTCATCGTTGGACCCTGCAAACGCCAACAAGCCTTGACTACCAGCAAGACTAAAGCCAATTATATGACATTGCCATAGAATCCCATCAACTGCAAATCCCTACCTAAGTGTGACACAGGGGCAGAGCCTGGGGTACAGAGTCACCGACCAGGAAGAGGGAGAGAAAAGAAAAAGGAAGAAGTTAACATCTCAAAATCAAGAAAAATCCACAGACTTTACAACTTGTTCCACTAATTTTTTTTTGTTGTTGTTGTTGTTGTTTGTTTCTTCTATCTTATTGCCTTTATTTCCTCCACCTCGGTCCTTCTATTCTCTGCCCATCTTATGCTTCCCTTTTCTTGAACTACACTACCCATAAGTGTTACATTTTATTTCTCTTCTTCATCCTCACCCTCCTTTGGGGTTATACTCCAGGACACTTAACTCTCACTCTCTCCTCTTTTTTTTTTTTTTTTTTTTTTTTTTGCTTTATTTTGTTTTTTTCTCTTCCTTTTTTATTTCTTCCTTCGTTTTTCTCTTTTTCTTATTTTTCCCTTTCTATTCGTTTTTTCTTTTCTCGTTTTACTTTCCTCCCATTTAATCCTCAATCACGAACAAATTAGTTAATTTGGGACTCAAGGCTTTTTTTGGCTTTATTTTTCTTTTTCGCTTTTGTTTTTGTTTTTTTCTTGTTAGTTTATTTTTGTGGCATTTTGGGTCCTCCCAACCCAAGGTCTCCATTGTATTTGGTCTTCGCTCCACTTAATACAACAGATTTTTACTTATTATTTTTATTTTTTTCTTCTTTATTATTCCTTTTTTTGTCCATTTTTCTGGTTCCCTCTTATCCCTCTCATTATATCTCTTAGTTGACCATCACCCGCAGGCAGATCATCTTATGCTTGTCTAAGATTTTCTTCCTTTTTTTTTTTTTTTTTTTTTTTTTTTTTTTTGCATTTAGTAGGTCCCTACTCCCCTTTTTTTTTGCCCCTTGAACTCTTCACCGCAAACCAGGCCCTCCATTATAGGCACGATATTTCCCTGAGGAGGGGAGAGGAGGGAAGAAGAAGAAAGAAAAAAAGGGGGAAATAATAAATTATTACTGCTTTTTTTTGTGGGGTGTTTTACCCCTTGTTTGTTTTTTTTTGTTTTTTTTTTTGTTGTTTTTTTTTTCCCTTTTTACTCTTTATTAATTCTAATTAGTGCTACCAACAAGACCACACACAGATGCCAATAAGAAAGAGGAAATCGAATATTATGGATACAAAAGAAAGAGAGGTAACACAAATAGATGTGGAAAAATCTATGGTGAAAAGACTTAACATATTGGAAGCCTTGGAGCTAAATGACAGAGAATTTAAAATAGAAATCTTAAAAATACTCAGAGATATACAAGAAAACACAGAAAGGCAATATAGGGAGATCAGAAAACAACTCAATGAACACAAAGAATATATTACCAAGGAAATTGAAACTATAAAAACAAATCAAACAGAAATGAAAAACTCAATTCACGAGCTGAAAAACGAGGTAACAAGCTTAGCTAGCAGAACAACCCAGATTGAAGATAGGATTAGTGAAATAGAAGACAAACAACTTGAGGCACAACAGAGAGAAGAAGAAAGAGACTCAAAAATAATAAAAAACGAGAAAGCCCTACAGGAATTATCTGACTCCATCAGAAAGAATAACATAAGAATAATAGGTATATCAGAGGGAGAAGAGAAAGACAATGGAATGGAGAATATACTCAAACAAATAATAGACGAGAACTTCCCAAGCCTGTGGAAAGAACTAAAGCCTCAAATTCAAGAAGCAAACAGAACACCGAGTTTTCTTAACCCCAACAAACCCACTCCAAGGCACATCATAATAAAGATGACACAAACCAATGACAAAAAATTCTCAAGGCATCCAGGGAAAAGAAGAGTACAACATATAAAGGAAGGCCTATTAGATTATCATCAGATTTCTCAGCAGAAACTCTACAAGCTAGAAGAGAGTGGACCCCAATATTTAAAGCCCTGAAAGAGAGGAACTATCAGCCAAGAATACTATACCCATTAAAGCTATCCTTCAAGTATGAAGGAGATATAAAAACATTCACAAATACAGAAAAGATGAGAGAATTTATCACCAGAAAGCCCCCACTCCAGGAAATACTAAAGGGGGTTTTCCAACCAGATTCAAAGAACAAAAGAAAACAACACCACAAGTAACAGCTCCACCAAGAACACAATAAAACCAAACTTAAACTGTGACAACAAAGGAAAAAAAAGGGGGGAGAGAATGGAGATTAACAGTAGCAAAGGACGATGAAGTGCAGAAATACTTATAAGATAGGGTACTACAATGAATATGGTAGGTACCCTTTTCATTACTTAATGGTAACCACCCTAGAAAAAACCACCACAAAAACACATGACTTAAAAAAGGTAGCAACAGAGGAAAGAAGTATGGAACACAAACAAACAGAAACAAATGATAGAAAAACAAAAGAGAAGAATCAAACTAGATACAAAACTAACAGAAAGCAATTTATAAAATGGCAGTAGGGAACCCACAAGTGTCAATAATTACACTAAATGTAAATGGATTAAACTTACCAATAAAAAGACACAGAGTAGCAGAATGGATTAAAAAAGAAAATCCAACTATATGCTGCCTACAAGAAACACATCTAAGCAACAAGGATAAAAACAAATTCAAAGTGAAAGGCTGGAAAACAATACTCCAAGCAAACAACACCCAAAAAAAAGCAGGTGTAGCAATACTCATATCTGATAATGCTGACTACAAGACAGAAAAAGTACTCAGAGACAAAAATGGTCACTTCATAATGATTAAGGGGACACTGAATCAAGAAGACATAACAATCCTTAATATATATGCACCAAACCAAGGAGCACCAAAATATATAAGACAGCTACTTATTGACCTTAAAACAAAAACTAACAATAATACAATCATACTTGGAGACCTCAATACTCCGCTGACGGCTCTAGATCGGTCATCCAAACAGAGAATCAATAAAGATATAGTGGCCTTAAACGAAATACTAGAACACCTGGATATGATAGACATCTACAGGACACTTCATCCCAAAGCGACAGAGTATACATTTTTCTCTAGTGTACATGGAACATTCTCAAGAATTGACCATATGTTGGGCCACAAAGACAATATCAGCAAATTTAGAAAAATTGAAATTGTACCAAGCATATTTTCTGATCATAAAGCCTTGAAACTAGAATTCAACTGCAAAAAAGAGGGGGAAAAACCCACAAAAATGTGGAAACTAAACAACATACTTCTAAAAAATGAATGGGTCAAAGAAGAAATAAGCGCAGAGATCAAAAGATATATACAGACAAATGAAAATGAAAATACGACATATCAGAATCTCTGGGATGCAGCAAAAGCAGTAATAAGAGGAAAGTTCATATCACTTCAGGCCTATATGAACAAACAATAGAGAGCCGAAGTAAACCACTTAACTTCACACCTTAAGGAACTAGAAAAAGAAAAACAAAGACAACCCAAAACCAGCCGAAGAAAGGAGATAATAAAAATCAGAGCAGAAATAAACGAAATAGAGAACAGAAAAACTATAGAAAATATCAATAAAACAAGGAGCTGGTTCTTTGAAAAGATCAACAAAATTGACAAACCCTTGGCAAGACTCACCAAGGAAAAAAGGCACAGGACTCAAATAAATAAAATCCAAAATGAAAGAGGAGAGATCACCACAGACATCATAGATATACAAAGAATTATTGTAGAATACTATGAAAAATTATATGCCACCAAATACAACAATCTAGAAGAAATGGATAAATTCCTAGAACAATACAACCTTCCTAGACTGAGTCATGAAGAAGCAGAAAGCCTAAACAGACCAATCAGCAGGGAGGAAATAGAAAAAACTATTAAAAACCTCCCCAAAAATAAAAGTCCAGGCCCAGACGGTTATACTAGTGAATTCTATCAAACATTCAAAGAAGACTTGGTTCCTATTCTACTCAAAGTCTTCCAAAAAATTGAAGAAGAAGCAATACTTCCAAACACATTTTATGAGGCCAACATAACCCTCATACCAAAACCTGGCAAGGATGGCACAAAGAAAGAAAACTACAGACCAATATCTCTAATGAATACAGATGCTAAAATTCTAAACAAAATACTGGCAAACAGAATACAACAACATATTAAAAAAATAATACATCATGATCAAGTGGGATTCATCCCAGAATCTCAAGGATGGTTCAACATACGCAAAACGGTTAACGTAATACACCATATCAACAAAACAAAGAACAAAAACCACATGATCTTATCAATAGATGCAGAAAAGGCTTTTGATAAAATACAACACAATTTTATGTTTAAGACTCTCAACAAAATGGGTATAGAAGGAAAATATCTCAACATGATAAAGGCCATATATGATAAACCATCAGCCAACATCATTTTAAACGGCATAAAACTGAGGACTTTCTACCTTAAATCAGGAACAAGACAGGGTTGTCCACTCTCTCCACTCTTATTTAACGTGGTGCTAGAAGTTCTGGCCAGAGCAATCAGACAAGACAAAGAAATAAAAGGCATCCATATCGGAAAAGAAGAAGTAAAGGTATCACTTTTTGCTGATGATATGATCCTATACATCGAAAACCCGAAGGACTCCACAAAAAGATTATTAGAAACAATAAACCAATACAGTAAGGTCGCAGGATACAAAATTAACATACAGAAGTCCATAGCCTTTCTCTATGCCAACAATGAAATATTAGAAAACGAACTCAAAAAAATAATCCCCTTCACGATTGCAACAAAAAAAATAAAATACCTAGGAATAAACATAACAAAGAATGTAAAGGACCTATATAATGAAAATTACAAAGCATTGTTAAGAGAAATCGAAAAAGATACAATGAGATGGAAAAATATTCCTTGTTCTTGGATAGGAAGAATAAATATAATCAAAATGGCCATATTACCCAAAGCAATATACAAATTTAATGCAATTCCCATCAAAATCCCTATGAGATTTTTTAAAGAAATGGAACAAAAAATCATCAGATTTATATGGAACTATAAATAACCCCGAATAGCCAAAACAATCCTAAGGAAAAAGAATGAAGCTGGGGGCATTACAATACCTGACTTTAAACTATATTATAGGGCCACGATAATCAAAACAGCATGGTATTGGCAGAAAAATAGACACTCAGACCAATGGAACAGAATAGAAAGCCCAGAAATAAAACCACATATATATGGTCAAATAATCTTTGATAAAGGGGCCAACAACACACAATGGAGAAAAGAAAGCCTCTTCAACAAATGGTGTTGGGAAAACTGGAAAGCCACATGCAAAAGAATGAAACTCGACTACAGCCTGTCCCCGTGTACTAAAATTAATTCAAAATGGATCAAAGACCTAAATATAAGACCTGAAACAATAAAGTACATAGAAGAAGACATAGGTACTAAACTGATGGACCTGGGTTTTAAAGAACATTTTATGAACTTGACTCCAATGGCAAGAGAAGTGAAGGCAAAGATAAATGAATGGGACTACATCAGAATAAAAAGTTTTTGCTCAGCAAGAGAAACTGATATAAAAATAAACAGACAGCCAACTAAATGGGAAATGATATTTTCAAACAACAGCTCAGATAAGGGCCTAATTTCCAAAATTTACAAAGAACTCATAAAACTCAACAACAAACAAACAAACAATCCAATAAAAAAATGGGAAGAGGACATGAATAGACACTTCTCCCAGGAAGAGATACAAATGGCCAACAGATATATGAAAAGATGCTCAGCTTCATTAGTTATTAGGGAAATGCAAATCAAAACTACAATGAGATACCACCTCACCCCTGTTAGATTAGCTATTATCAACAAGACGGGTAATAGCAAATGTTGGAGAGGCTGTGGAGAAAAAGGAACCCTCATTCACTGTTGGTGGGACTGTAAAGTAGTACAACCATTATGGAGGAAAGTATGGTGGTTCCTCAAAAAACTGCAAATAGAACTACCTTATGACCCAGCAATCCCTCTACTGGGTATATACCCCAAAACCTCAGAAACATTGATACGTGAAGACACATGTAGCCCCATGTTCATTGCAGCACTGTTCACAGTGTCCAAGACATGGAAACAACCAAAAAGCCCTTCAATAGAAGACTGGATAAAGAAGATGTGGCACATATACACTATGGAATACTACTCAGCCATAAGAAATGATGACATCAGATCATTTACAGCAAAATGGTGGGATCTTGATAACATTATAAGGAGTGAAATAAGTAAATCAGAAAAAAACAAGAACTACATGATTCCATACATTGGTGGAACATAAAAATGAGACTAAGAGACATGGACAAGTGTGTGGTGGTTACCAGGGGTGGGGGGAGGGAGGACAGGGGGAGAGTTAGGGGGAGGGGGAGGGGCACAGAGAACTAGATAGAGGGTGGCGAAGGACAATCTGACTTTGGGCGAGGGGTATGCAACATAATTTAATGACAAGGTAACCTAGACATGTTGTCTTTGAATATATGTACCCTGATTTATTAATGTCATCCCATTACCATTAATAAAAATTTATTTAAAAAAAAAAAAAAAGGGTTGTCTTTTGTTTCTAGATGAAATCTGTTTCTTTGTCATTTTTACACATTAAGTAGTTTGTCTGCCCACCTACAGACAACAAAGACAATAAATCTAATTATGTCTCTTCCATATGGTCCCTCTTTAGTTATTTGAAGACAATTGTTTTGTTCCCTATAAGACCTCCTTCATTCAGTCATTCATTCATTTATTGACTGTCCACCATACACTGTACAGAGTGTGATGGAAGCAGTTGAAAACACAGTGCTCACAGTTGGATGTCCATTTAGATGCTAAGACTCTGAGATGTTCGATCAGGAAGTATATTGGGAGTACCCTTAGAAGTAACAACTGAGAGGGGTGAGCAAAATTGGTATGGGAAGAAGGAAGAGGTCGCCTGCTAGACAGTTGCAAAAGAGGCCTCAGAAGATCTTAACGGGAGCTCTGGGGCTGGATGACCCTCAGAGCTATTTCACCTTAAAGGCAAGGCATTAAAGTCTTTGTATCACCCCTTGTCTGGTCACTGAGCTGGGTTTGGGCCAGCTTTCTTTGCTGGGTAAATTTCTGGAGAGAGACTCAGTTGGGAGCTGTTAACTACTAACACTCCCCTCTGCCTGGGGTGTGATATCATCCTGCAGGAGCCTGAATGGTGCACTCATCATCTCCAAGTGGAGAGAGCTATTCCCCACATTAGAATACTATAATGAACCAAATATTTCCATAGGTCAGTGTACAGAGTTCCTGGGAGCATAGGCAACATCAGTCCTGCCTGAGGAGCTAGGACAGGCTTTCCAGTGTTAACCTAAAATAAAAGGACAAAGTGAGAGAAACAAGCATTTATTGGAGATCAAAGAACAACTCTTCAGAAAGCTCTGATTCAGGGGCAAACCCAGTTAGTATTCTGATTAGGACACAGAAGCAAGGGATACAAATTTAAAAGGGAAGAAAGGGCAGTTCTATTGGTTGCAGATATGCGAACCTTGTGATTGTAATTCTCAACAATGTTTTAAAATTTCAGTCTGGTAGTCATCAGGCCTTTAGTGGTAGTACTGCTTTCTTGTTATCTTTGCAAACAGTTCTTTCGGATACACTGTTGCTTTATTTGCGGTCCAAAGGTTATTTTGCCCTGTTTTAACATTCCAAAAGACAGGAGAGGCTGTTTCTCTAGCATGGCAGCTCAGACTTCATTTTGAAGTGGCTCTGTTTGCATTATTTGTCTACACCAGGAAGTCAAGAGTATGAATAGCAAGGAGAATGCTTGTGAGCAGACTTTAAGCAGTAGAAGGGCCAACAACCCTCAATGGTTTTTTGTACCTGGAAGGGTGGAGCAAGGAGACACCATGCTTCTGATCTGCAACCCTTGGTGACTATTGTGCCATTTGCGAGAATAAAGAACCTGAGTGCAGGAAGAAAATAAGGCAGTCCACTCTGATGAATAAGGAATGGGGACATGGGGGACAAGAGGGTGGATGTGCAGCCTGCTCCCCACTTCTAGCCCGGAGCTTTGTGAGCCAGTCTTGCATTCATCTCCCTCTTGGGCGTGGCTCCTTGGAAGCAGAGCTGACGACGTGAATGTGCTTTCCCCTTCTCCTACCCTTAACTGCCTGTGGTGTGTTTTCACAGTTGTCCAACCAAGGCTGACTCGTGAGAGATCTTCCTGGAAGTATGGTCGTGCAGTGCTGAGGACAGGCCAGCCAACGGCCTGGGGATTTTGGAGTGATCGTGAACGCGCAGTGTGTTTGGATTCCTGAGGAAATTTGACAATCACTTGGTTGAGTCTCAGCATTTCCTGGCAGACCCTGTTGAGGAGGAGCAAGAGAACCGCAACATGAAGAAGAAGAGGGAACAGCCACCAAAACACCTTGGGGCCTGGGGATCCCCTCAGGGTCGTTATCTCCCTCCCATCTTTCTCTTTCTTTTACTGCATAGAAATGTTTTGTTCACCCACTGTGCTTTGAATCAGTAGAACTTTGTAGTTAATAACTGCTGGTCTCTTGTACCTCCGTTTCTGCACCTTTAAATGGAAAAACTGTAGCACTGATGCATATGATCATTGGAATAAATGAGATAATCTGTGGAAACCGCTCTAGACCCATGTTTGGTATGCGGTAGCAGTTAGCATGGGTTCCTGTGGTTATTATTTTTTTTTTAGAGAGAGAGAGACAGAGGGAGAGAGAAGGGGGAGGAGCAGGAGGCATCAACTCCCATATGTGTCTTGACCAGGCAAGCCCAAGGTTTTGAACCAGCGACCTCAGTGTTCCAGGTTGACGCTTTATCCCACTGCGCCACCACAGGTCAGGCCGTTCCTGTGGTTGTTGTTAGACCTGTGTGCTCATGCATCTAAGAGACAGGCACTTCTGCTGACTCAGGAGTATGAATCTGAGATTACCTGCTACTCCTGGATTTTTGTGTTCTTAGTACCCTGTCTCCTATACACCAAAGCCCTTTTCCCAGGAATACTGAGAGTAGTGATACTCCCTCCCTCTTCAATATTACTCACCTTGTGGAGTCCATGGCTGGGTTGGGAAAGGAGAGGTTGGTTGCAGGTGGGTTAGAGAAATGCTATCTTTTGGTTTTCTCATTTCCTTATAAGTTCCTTTTGGCTTCCAGCCTCTAGAGGTGAGTTTAGATTAGTGGCTCTCCCCTGAAGCTTTCTTCAGATTTCTTCAACCACATTGTGGGGACTGGGCAGGCTTTTTCACTGGAGTCTGAAATTACTCTTACCCCTGAGCCCTGTAGATGCCCATTCTGACTGAACTCCTAATTCTCCCAGGTGCACTTCCTGTGATGTTTCTTGCTTTTCCTTTATTGTAAGAACCACAGTGGTTTGTACTACACATTTGACAATGAGTAATACAGTTTCTTGTGACCTCCTTTTTCCTATGGACTATTAACACTTATTGCTTTTTCACTTTTCAGAGTTCATGCCTTATCTCTACTCCCCAATTTGTTTGCAAGCTCCCTAGTGAATTCTTTGTTCCATGAGAGCACTTTATAGGATTTCATGTCCTTCAGTAGATTCTTGAAAAATATATGACTTCTGTTAAATCCCTTAGCTAGGTCTTCTCCTCAGTATTTTTTTTTTCTCTTTTCTTCATAGGCCCAGTTGGTTTACACAACATCGGACAGACCTGTTGCCTTAACTCCCTGATCCAGGTATTAATTAGGAACATGGGCTTCACCCAGATATTGAAGAGGTAAGACTATCACTCAGGTTATGAACATGTATATGGCTTTTTATTTTCAAATATTCAGTTATTTACAGTAAATTGGACTTTTATTATTATTATTAAATTTAATACAGTGACATTGATAAATCAGGGTACATATGTTGAGAGAAAACATCACCAGATTATTTTGACATTTGATTGTGCTGTATACCCCTCCCCCAAAGTCAAATTGTCTTCTGTCACCTTCTATCTAGTTTTCTTTGTGCCCCTCCCCTCCCCCACCCCCTCTTTCCTTCCTTGCGTCATCCCCCCTCCCCCCACCCCTCCATCCCCATTGCCATCACATTCTTGTTCATGTCTCTGAGTCTCATTTTTATGTCCCATCTATGTATGGATTCATATAGTTCTTAGTTTTTCCTGATTTTCTTATTTCACTCCGTATAATGTTATCAAGGTCCATCCATGTTATTGTAAATGATCCGATGTCATCATTTCTTATGGCTGAGTAGTGTTCCATAGTATATATGTTCCAAAGCTTTTTAATCCACTCGTCCTCTGACGGACACTTGGGCTGTTTCCAGATCTTTGCTATTGTGAACAATGCTGCCACAAACATGGGGGTGCATTTCTCCTTTTGGAGCCGTTCTATGGTGTTCTTAGGGTATATTCCTAAAAGTGGGATAGCTGGGTCAAAAGGCAGTTCGATTTTCAGTTTTTTGAGGAATCTCCATACTGTTTTCCACAGTGGCTGCACCAGTCTGCATTCCCACCAGCAGTGCAGAAGGGTTCCCTTTTCTCCATGTCCTCGCCAGCACTTATTCTGTGTTGTTTTGTTGATGAGTGCCATTCTGGCTGGTGTGAGGTGATATCTCATTGTGGTTTTAATTTGCATTTCTCTAATGATTAATGATGTTGAGCATTTTTTCATATGCCTTTTGGCCATCTGTATGTCCTCTTTCGAGAAGTGTCTATTCATTTCTTTTGCCCTTTTTTTTTTTTTTTTTTGTATTTTTCTGAAGCTGGAAACGGGGAGAGACAGTCAGACAGACTCCCGCATGCGCCCGACCGGGATCCACCTGGCACGCCCACCAGGGGGCGATGCTCTGCCCCTCCTGGGCGTCGCTCTGCCGTGACCAGAGCCACTCTAGCGCCTGGGGTAGAGGCCAAGGAGCCATCCCCAGCGCCCAGGCCATCTTTGCTCCAATGGAGCCTTGGCTGCGGGAGGGGAAGAGAGAGACAGAGAGGAAGGAGGGGGGGTGGAGAAGCAAATGGGCACTTCTCCTATGTGCCCTGACCGGGAATCGAACCCGGGTCCCCTGCATGCCAGGCCGATGCTCTACCGCTGAGCCAACCGGCCAGGGCCTCTTTTGCCCATTTTTTGATTGGATTGTTTGTCTTCCTGGTGTTGAGATTTACAAGTTCTTTATAAATTTTGGTTATTAACCCCTTATCAGACGTATTGTCAAATATGTTCTCCCATTGTGTAGTTTGTCTTTTTATTCTGTTCTTATTGTCTTTAGCTGTGCAAAAGCTTTTTAGTTTGATAAAGTCCCTTTGTTTATCCTGTCTTTTATTTCACTTCCCCGTGGAGATAAATCAGCAAATATATTGCTCCGAGAGATGTCGGAGAGCTTACTGCCTATGTTTTCTTCTAAGATGCTTATGGTTTCATGGCCTACATTTAAGTCTTTTATCCATTTTGAGTTTATTTTTGTGAGTGGTGTAAGCTGGTGATCTAGTTTCATTTTTTTGCAGGTAGCTGTCCAATTTTCCCAACACCATTTGTTAAAGAGGCTGTCTTTACTCCATTGTATTTCCTTACCTCCTTTGTCAAATATCAGTTGTCCATAGAGCTGGGGGTTTATTTCTGGGTTCTCTGTTCTGTTCCATTGATCTATGTGCCTGTTCTTATGCCAATACCAGGCTGTTTTGAGTACAATGGCCTTGTAGTATAACTTGATATCAGGAAGTGTGATACCTCCCACTTTATTCTTTTTTTTTAAGATTGCTGAGGCTATTCATGTTATTTTTTGGTTCCATATAAATTTTTGGAATATGTGATCTATAACTTTGAAGTATGTCATTGGTATTTTAATTGGTATTGCATTGAATTTATAGATTGCTTTGGGTAATATAGACTTTTTTTTTTTTTTTTGTATTTTTCTGAAGCTGGAAACGGGGAGAGACAGTCAGACAGACTCCCGCATGCGCCCAACCGGGATCCACCCGGCACGCCCACCAGGGACTATGGTCTGCCCACCAGTGGGTGATGCTTTGCCCCTCCGGGGCATCGCTCTGTTGTGACCAGAGCCACTCTAGCGCCTGGGGCAGAGGCCAAGGAGCCATCCCCAGCACCCGGGCCATCTTTGCTCCAATGGAGCCTCGGCTGCAGGAGGGGAAGAGAGAGACAGAGAGGAAGGAGAGGGGGAGGGGTGGAGAAGCAGATAGGCGCTTCTCCTGTGTGCCCTGGCCGGGAATCGAACCCGGGACCTCTGCACACCAGGCCGATGCTCTACCACTGAGCCAGCCAGCCAGGGCCAATATAGACATTTTAATGATGTTTATTCTTCCTAACCATGAGCACAGTATATGCTTCCACTTGTTTGTATCTTCCTTGATTTCTTTTATCAATGCTTTGTAATTTTCCAAGTACAAGTCTTTAGTCTCCTTGGTTAAGTTTACTCCTAGGTACTTTATTTTTTTGGTTGCAATAGTGAAGGGGATTGTTTCCTTAATTTCTCTTTCTGACTGTTCATTGTTGGCATATAAAAATGCCTCTGATTTTTGAGTATTGATTTTATATCCTGCCACTTTGCTGAATTCATTTATCAGGTCCAGTAGTTTTTTGTCTGAGACTTTAGGGTTTTCTATATACAATATCATATCATCTGCAAATAATGATAGTTTTACTTCTTCTTTTCCAACTTGAATGCCTTTTATTTCTTTTTCTTGTCTGATTGCTGTGGCTAGGACTTCCAGGACTATGTTAAATAAGAGTGGTGAAAGGAGGGCACCCCTGCCTTGTTCCTGATCTTAAGGGTATTGCTTTTAAGTTTTGCCCATTGAGTATGATGTTGGCTATGGATTTTTCATAGATGGCTTTTATCATGTTGAGGTATGTTCCCTGTATTCCCACTTTGCTGAGAGTTTTGATCATGAATGGGTGCTGGATTTTATCAAATGCTTTTTCTGCATCTATTGAAATTATCATACGGGTTTTCTCCTTCTTTTTGTTTATGTGATGAATCACATTAATTGATTTATGAATATTGTACCAGCCTTGCTTCCCCAGAATAAATCCCACTTGATCATGGTGTATGATTTTTTCCATATATTGTTGGATCCAGTTTGCTAATATTTTGTTGAGTATTTTAGCATCTATATTCATCAGAGATATTGGCCTGTAATTTTCTTTCTTTGTGTTGCCTTTGCCTGGTTTTGGAATCAGAATTATGCTCGCCTCATAAAAGGAGTTTGGAAGTCTTCCTTCCTCTTGAATTTTTTGAAATAGTTTGAGAAGGATAGGAATTAGTTCTTATTTGAATATTTGGTAGAATTCACTTGTGAAGCCATCAGGCCCCGGACTTTTCTTTGTTGGGAGTTTTTTGATAACTGTTTCGATCTCATTTGGTATAATCGGTCTGTTTAGGTTTTCTGATTCTTCCAGATTGATTTTTGGAAGATTGTATGTTTCAAGGAATTTGTCCATTTCATCTAGGTTGTCTAGTTTTTTGGCATACAGTTCTTCATAGTATTTTCTTACAATATTTTGTATTTCTGTTGTGTCAGTTGTTATTTCTCCACTTTCATTTCTAATTTTATTTATTTGAGTCCTCTCTTTTTCTTGGATTATTCTAGTTAAAGATTCATCAATCTTGTTTACCTTTTCAAAGAACCAGCTCCTAGTTTCATTGATCCTCTGTATTGTTTCTTTAGCCTCTATGTCATTTATTTCTGCTCTGATCTTTATTATTTCCTTCCTTCTACTAGCTCTAGCCTTTACTTGCTGTTCTCTTTCTAGTTATTTTAGATGCAGGGTTAAGTTGTTTATTTGAGCTTTTTCTAGCTTCTTTTTTTTTTTTTTTTTTTTTTTTTTTTCATTTTTCTGAAGCTGGAAACAGGGAGAGACAGTCAGACAGACTCCCGCATGCACCCGACCGGGATCCACCTGGCACGCCCACCAGGGGCGACGCTCTGCCCACCAGGGGGCGATGCTCTGCCCATCCTGGGCGTTGCCATGTTGCGACCAGATCCACTCTAGTGCCTGAGGCAGAGGCCACAGAGCCATCCCCAGCACCCGGGCCATCTTTGCTCCAATGGAGCCTTGGCTGCGGGAGGGGAAGAGAGAGACAGAGAGGAAGCGTGGCGGAGGGGTGGAGAAGCAAATGGGCGCTTCTCCTGTGTGCTCTGGCCGGGAATCGAACCCGGGTCCTCCGCACGCTAGGCCGACACTCTACCGCTGAGCCAACCGGCCAGGGCTTTTTCTAGCTTCTTAAAGTGTGCCTGTAGTGCTATGAACTTCCCTCTCGGTATTGCTTTTGCTGTGTCCCAGAAATTTTGAGTTGTTGTATGCTCATTGTCATTCGTTTCTAGGAATTTTTTTATTTCTTCTTTGATCTCATTCTTAATCCATTCATTATTTAACAACCTGCTATTTAGTTTCCATGTGTTTGAGAATTTTTGAGCTTTTCTGTTGTGGTTCATTTCTAGTTTCATGCCATTGTGATTGGAGAAAGTGCTTGATATGATTTCAATCTTCTTATATTTGTTGAGACCACTTTTGTGCCCTAACATGTGGTCTATCCTAGAGAATGTGCCATGAGCACTTGAAAAGAATGTATATTCTGCTGCTTTGGGTGAAAGGTTCTGAAGATATCTATTAAATCGAGTTGATCTAGTGTGTCCTTTAAGTCTGCTGTTTCTTTGTTAATTTTCTTTCTTGAGGATCTATCTAGTGATGTTAGTGGGGTATTGAAATCCCCTACTATTATAGTATTGCTGTTGATCTCGCCCTTTAAATCCATCAAAGTCTGATTTATATATTTAGGTGCTCCTATATTAGGTGCATAGATATTTATAATAGTTATATCTTCCTGTTGGATTACTCTCTTTATCATTATGTAGTGGCCTTCTTTATCTCTTACTATATCCTTTGTTTTAAAGTCCAATTTGTCTGATATAAGTATTGCTACCCCAGCTTTTTTTTCATTTCCATTTGCATGAAATGTTTTTTTCCATCCTTTTACCTTCAATCAATGTGTATCTTTTGTTTTAAGGTGTGTCTCTTGTAGACAGCATATGTACGGGTCCTGTTTTCTTATCCACGCAGCTACCCTATGTCTTTTGATCGGATCATTTAATCCATTTATATTTAAGGTTATTATTGATATGTAGTTGTTTATTGCCATTTTATTCTTTAAAGCTGTATTCCTCTTTTGCTATATTCTTTTCCCACTTTGATCTGTTTACAACAGGCCCCTTAATATTTCCTGCAGCATTGGTTTAGTTGTAATGAATTCCTTGAGTTGTTTTTTGTCTGGGAAGCTTTTTATTTCTCCTTCAATTTTAAACAATAGCCTTGCTGGATAAAGTAGTCTTAGTTGTAAGTACTTGTTCTGCACTACTTTGAATATTTTTTGCCATTCCCTTCTGGCCTCAAGTGTTTCTGTTGAGAAGTCAGATGTCATCCTTATGGGGGCTCCTTTGTAGGTGATAGCTTTTTTTTCTCTTGCAGCTTTTAATATTTTCTCTTTATCACTTAGCTTTGGTATTTTAATTATGATGTGTCTTGGTGTAGGTTTCTTTGGGTTTCTCTTTAATGGAGTCCTCTGTGCTTCTTGAACTTGTGAGAGTTTCTCCTGCATTAATTTAGGGAAGTTTTCAGCTATGATATGATTGAACAAAGTCTCTATCCCTTGTTCTTTTTCTTCTTCTTCAGGAACCCCTATGATGCGGATGTTATTTCTCTTCATGTTGTCACAGAGCTCTCTAAGAGTTTCCTCAGACTTTTTGAGTCTCTTTTCTTTTTTCTTCTCTGCTTTCATGCCTTCATTCCAGTTGTCCTCCAACTCGTTGATTCAGTCCTCAGCTCTATCTATCCTGTTTTTCATTCCTTCCATTGTGGTCTTTATTTCTGATATTGTATTTGTCATCTCTGACTGATTCCTTTTTATACTTGCTATTTCTTTATTTGGGTGTTCATAATGACCAACCATTGTTTTCTAAGATCCCTAAGCATCCTTACAATCATTATTTTGAACTCCGCATCTGGAAGTTTGATTATTTCCATATCACTCAGTTCATCTCCTGAAGGTGTCTCTTGTGGTTTCATTTGGATTGCACTTTTTTATCTTCTCATTATGTCTGTGTTTGGGTGTTTTGCTTATAGAGCTGGTTGAGTCTAGGCTTGGTGTTGTCTGCCTCCAGTTTTCAGTTGTGTTATTTCTAGGTCTTCTTGGGTTGGTATCAGCTATTATTTGTAATCCACTTTTGGATTTGGGCAGCTTTGAAGTCTTGATTTGTTTGTTTTCTTAACAGGTGATAGTCTTGTTTACTGATCTCAGCAGGGGGCTTCCTTGAAACTGTATCCAGGAATGCCATGGTGTAACCTGAGGCTCTGAAGTCCTCTTCTGCCAGTAAATCTCTCTGGGGGCAGGGTGCTTTCTCAGCTTCAGTAGGGGGAGGTGTATCTCAGATCTCCATGGAGACCTGAGTTACTGCCCCTCCTCCCCACTTCTTGTTTTCAGCTGTGTCTTATTGCACTGAGTGGAGCTGGAAAGATGTCTGGAGATCTCTGCTCCTGAAGCAGTTCAGTACTGTTTTGTGGGGAAGGATCAGTCCCTCCCCCAGCTATGACCGCCTCCAGCACAGATGAGTCAGCTTTTTTTTTTAGGTCGTCTCCTGGATTCCTTAGCCCCTCACAGTCTGTCCCTCTCTCTTTCCTTTCCACTTGGGAGATAAGCTGGTCCTTTCAACACACTTCGCTCCCTGGCCGTCAGGCAAGTGGCTGCGAGCAGTACCTTCTGTTCTTTTCCCTGGAGTGAGATCCCCTCGGGGCTCCCAGCCTCTTCCCCCCCCTCCATTCCTGTAAGCAGGGGAGATTCAGGTGCTCCCTACCAGGTTTGTTGTGGCTTCTTCTTTGCTCCTTGGTTTTTGAGAGCTGTTCTTGTAGTCCAGAGTTGGTTTTTCATGCTGATTTTTCCTAAATTGATTTGTATTTCAGTTTGGTGGTGAGAGCTGGGCGTCTGTGCATCCACCTACTCCATTGCCATATTCTCTCCCCTGGACTTTTTTTTTTTTAATTTAGCGAGAGAGACAGAGAAATGCTGGGGAAGGGAGAGAGATGAGAAGCATCAACTCATAGTTGAGGCACCTTAGTTGTTCATTGATTGCTTTCTCATATATGCCTTGACCAGGGGACTCTAGCTGAGCCAGCAACCCCCTTGCTCAAGCCAGTAACCTTGGACTTTATGCCAGCGACCTTTGCACTCGAGCCAGTGACCATGGGTCATATTTATGATCCCACACTAAAGCTGGTGAGCTCGCACACAGGCCAGCGACCTCAGTGTTTCAAACCTGGGTCCTAAGTGTTATAGGCTGGCACTTTATCCACTGTGCCACTGCCTAGTCAGGCTGAATTGCATTTTTTTAAAATAATTTTTAAAAAATTTTAATTATAGCTGACATTCAATATGATACTAGTTTCAGATGTACAACATAATGACTAGACATTTGTATCACTTACTAAGTGATCACCTTGGTAAGTGTAGTGCCTATTTGGCACCACACACAGTTATTACAGTATTATTGACTATTTTCCTTGTGCTGTACTTTACATCCCATGACTATTCTGTAACTGCCAATGTTTACCTATTAACCCCTTTTTACTTTTTTCACCCATCTTCTCAACCCCACTCTCATCTGGCAACCATCAAAATGGCATCTGTATTTATAAGTATTTCTGTTTTGTTTGTTTTTTTGTGTGTTTTAGCTTTCACATATAAATGAAATCAGAAGTTATTTGTCTTTGCAGACTTATTTCACTAGGTCCATTCATGTTGTCACAAATGGTAAGATTTCCTTCTTTTTTATGGCCAAGTAATATTCCATTGTATATATGTACTAGCGGTTTTTTATCCACCCTTGTATTGATGAGCACTTAGGCTGTTTCCATATCTCTACTATTGTACGTAATGCTGCAGTGAACATAAGGGGACATATATTTTTCCACATTAGAGTTTTGGATTTCTTTGACTGTATACCCAGAAATAGAATTGATGGATCCTACTTTATCTCTTCTTATATAGGCTTTGTTTTAAAGTTCTTTTTGTCTGGTATAAGTATTGCTTCCTCAGATTTTTTTTTTGGGGGGGGGGTTACCATTTACATGAAATATCTTTTTTGTGTGTGACAGAGACAGAAAGAGAGTGAGAGACAGACAGGGACAGACAGACAGGAAGGGAGAGAGATGAGAAGCATCAATTTTTCATTGCGGCGTCTTTGTTGTTCATTGATTGCTTTCTCATATGTACCTTGACGGGGGAGGGGAGCGGGGGCAAGGCTCCAGCAGAGCAAGTGATCCTTTGCTCAAGCCAGTGACCTTGGTCTCAAGCCAGCGACCATGGGATCATGTCTGTGATCCCACGCTCAAGACAGTGACCCTGTGCTTAAGCCAGAGTCCTCTGGTTTTCAAACCTGGGTCCTCTGCGTACTAGTCCAATGCTCTACATGAAATAGCCCTGGCCGGTTGGCTCAGTGGTAGAGCGTCGGCCTGACGTGCAGAAGTCCCGGGTTCGATTCCCGGCCAGGGCACACAGGAGAATCACCCATCTGCTTCTCCATCCCTCCCCCTCTCCTTCCTCTCTGTCTCTCTCTTCCCCTCCCGCAGCCAAGGCTCCATTGGAGCAAAGATGGCCCGGGCGCTGGGGATGGCTTCTTGGCCTCTGCCCCAGGCGCTGGAGCAGCAGAGCGACGCCCCGGAGGGGCAGAGCATCGCCCCCTGGTGGGCAGAGCCTCGCCCCCTGGTGGGCGTGCCGGGTGGATCCTGGTCGGGTGCATGTGGGAGTCTGTCAGACTGTCTCTCCCCGTTTCCAGCTTCAGAAAAATACAAAACACACACACACACACACACACACAAAAAAAAAAATATATATATATCTTTTTTCATCTCTTTATTTCAGTCTGTGTGTCTTTCAATCTGAAGTGAGTCACTTGTAGGCAACATATGTAAGGGTCTTGTTTTTTTATCCATTCAGTCACCCTATGTCTTTTGATTGGAGCATTTAATTTATTTACATTTAGAGTAATAGTTGATAGGAGGCCCTGTCTGGTTGGCTCAGTGGTAGAGTGTCAGCCAGTGTGTGGAAGTCCTGGGTTTGATTCCCGGTCAGGGCACACAGAAGAAGTGACCATCTGTTCCTCCACCCCTCCCCCTTCTCTCTCTCTCTTTCTCCTCTTGTAGCCCTCCAATTGATTCGAGTTCAATGGCTCTGGAGGTTGAGGATGGCTCCATGGAGCCGCTTCCTCGAGTGCTAAAATTCACTCATTTGTAAGCATCACCCCAGATGGTCAGAGTATTGGCCCCATTAGGGCTTGTCAGGTAGGATGCATGTGGGAGTCTTTCTATCTCCCCTCCTCTCACTTGGAAAAAAATATAAAAATTTTAAAAAGAAGTCTTTCAAAAGTTACCAGAGAAGAAACTTGTTCTGCTCATTCTGGCCTGCACATTCTAATCCTCTAAGAAGCTTTAAAAATATATAAATTCTTGGTTCTACCCCCAGATATTTGGTTTCATTTTGCCTATAGTGGGGCACAGGCACTGATACTTTAAAAAGATGCCCCAGGTGATTTAAAAATGTAGTCAGGATTGACAGCTGCTGATTTGATTAAAAAGAAATTGGGACTGGATCAGTGTCAGAGGAGGAGTAAATCAGGGGGTAGGTGCTTGAGTCTCTTTATTGATTTTTTTCAAACCACATACACACACAGAATACACATGTATGTATGCCTCATGCTTTCTATTTTTCCCTTCCATTGGCATGGGCGGTTCTGAGATACCTATAATTAAATAAATCATTTTCAAAATATACTGATATACCTTCATGTTGCCCTTTCTTCCCAGGACCTAGCTGGGTATTTGCTTTCTCCCTGGAGTGCTTCTGGGTTGATATTGTGCTGCATGCCCACGTTGCCGTGGACCCAGGAGGACCTACTGTGTTTTAATGGGATTGTTAGGCAGGGTCGGGAGAGAGGTGAGGGTGCTGATCCCCTCTCAAGATGTTACTCACTGTAGCTCATTTGCTAACATGGTGTTTCTAAACCTTGTCTGTACATATAAATCATTTGGGAAACTGAAAAAAGTTAATAATTGGGTCCTACCTCCAGAAATTCTGATTTAGTTAGTCTACAGAGTGGCCAAGACATGGGGATTTTTGGAAGTTCCCTCAAGTGATTCTAGTATGTGCCTAACTTTGAGAACTGTAGGAATGGGAGGCTCATGGCTGTTCTTCCTCGGCAGAATGACGGTACCAAGGGGAATGGAGGAGCAGAAGAGAAATGTCCCCTTCCAGTTTCTCTTGCTGTTGGAGAAGATGCAGGACAGCCGGCAGAAAGCAGTGCAACCCATGGAACTCGTCTCCTGTCTCCAAAAATACAATGTGCCATGTAAGACCATCCTCCTAGCACCTGCTTCTGGTCTAGTACTCTAAAGCAGTGTTTTTCAACCAGTGTGCCATGAGACATGGTAAGGTGTGAGTATAAATACATTTAGAAACTATATTATTATTATTATTTTTTTGTATTTTTCTGAAGCTGGAAACGGGGAGAGACAGTCAGACAGACTCCCGCATGCGCCCGACCAGGATCCACCCAGCACGCCCACCAGGGGCAACGCTCTGCCCACCAGGGGGCGATGCTCTGCCCCTCCGGGGCGTCGCTTTGCCGCTACCAGAGCCACTCTAGCGCCTGGGGCAGAGGCCAAGGAGCCATCCCCAGCGCCCGGGCCATCCTTGCTCCAATGTAGCCTTGGCTGCGGGAGGGGAAGAGAGAGACAGAGAGGAAGGGGGGGTGGAGAAGCAAATGGGCGCTTCTCCTATGTGCCCTGGCCGGGAATCGAACCCGGGTCCCCCGCACGCTAGACCGACGCTCTACCGCTAAGCCAACCGGCCAGGGCCTAGAAACTATATTATTAACTATATGTATAATATGTACTGTGTTAGAGTGTCATTTTGTGTCATTTTGGTAGGTGGTGTGCCCCAGGATTTTGTAAATGTAAAAAATGTGCCGCGGCTCAAAAAAGGTTGAAAATCACTGCAAGGGTGTGGGGGCTGGATGGAGAGATAGGAAGAAGTGGGAGCGTGGGAGGGAGATGGGGAGAGAGAGAGAGAGGATGAGGATGAGGGAGAGGGAGCAAGAAGGAGAAGGCATGGGAAGGAGGGGATAGGAAGAGGGTGAGCAAGAGGAAGTGAGTGAGGGAAGGAGAGGGAGAGGAGAAGGACTAAGAAGGAAGTTAGACTGTGGACCCCTTGTATTGGAGGCATTTATGTGATTTGAAATATTTTGAAGAGCCCACATTTTTACACAGAATTGGTATTATGCATATATTACTTTCACACTCATTTTCTGCCTCTTAGTAGAATAAGTAAGCCTAAGAGTTTCCTCAGAGCTGATTCAGCTGCAGGTAAGGAATCCCAGGAATACCGAATAAAGGATTAATAAGGAGAAATCATGTTCTACAAAAGAAAACTCATAAATTGGTTATTTAAAAATTTTTTTTAATTAATTTATTTTTTAAGTGAGAGGAAGAGAGAAGAGTGACAAAGAAACAGATTCTGACATGTGCCCCCACCAGGATCCACCTGGCAAGCTCCCTACTGGCGATGCTTGGCCCATCTTGGGTCATTGCGTGGAAACCAAGCTATTTTTAGCGCTCGAGGCAGAGACTCCATGGAACCATCCTTGGCACCCAGAGCCAACTTGCTCAAACCAAGAGCCATGGCTGCAGGACAGGAAGACAGAGAGAGAAAGAGAGAGAGAGAGAGAGAAAAGTGAGAGGGGGAATGGCTACTTCTGTGTGCCCTGACTGGTAATTGAACCTGGATATCCACATGCTGGGCTGACACTCTACCACTGAGCCAACCAGCCAAAGCCAGAACAATATATTTCAATGCTTTTTATTCATTTAGATTAATTTGAGCCGGCATTTTCTAACTTTGCATGCAAAAAATTAGTTCAGGCATAAAAAGAGCTCCATTTTGGCCATCTTAAGTTTGTATTCCTTCTAGTTAAATCTTTCTATTTTTGTTAAGTACTTGCAAGTAAATGCTTTCTATTAATTGAATCCCAACCCTTAATATTTAGTGCTACATTGAGGATTTAATCCCATTTCCCTAAACATTGACAGAACAATTCAAGCTGATATATAGTATAATAATTTAAAGATTCTTTAGGGTGGCCAGTGCTCATGGAGTCAAGTATATACATTGGCCAAACAGTATTACAGAAAAACATCATTCTTTTCTTTGTCATAGGCTTGTAAGCATATGTTGACCAATCAGCCAACATTCTCCCTAGGGGCTCTTTTTGGGAATGGACTGTGTGTTACCCATTCTGTTACAAAATCAGAGCAGAAAATTTAAACAGGAACCAGAAACAGAAAAACCAGAGAGGAACCTCTGACCTGTTATGCGATATCGTGACCTGGAACTTCAGCATGCAACCACAAAGATGCCTGCCTGATGTCAGTCAGGGAGTTTTTGACAGGGGTCGCTGGAGGATGAAATTAGCAGAACTTCCCTGAATAGATACATACTTGGAACTGCTCAGAAGCACTGTAATCATATCCTCTAGGACAGTGGTCCCCAACGTTTTTTGGGCCATGGACCGGTTTAATGTCAGAAAATGCCTAGCGTGCGGAGGACCCGGGTTCGATTCCCGGCCAGGGCACATAGGAGAAGCGCCCATTTGCTTCTCCACCCCTCCGCCACGCTTTCCTCTCTGTCTCTCTCTTCCCCTCCCACAGCCAAGGCTCCATTGGAGCAAAGATGGCCCGGGCGCTGGGCATGGCTCTGTGGCCTCTGCCTCAGGCGCTAGAGTGGCTCTGGTCGCAATATGGCGACGCCCAGGATGGGCAGAGCATCGCCCCCTGGGGGGCAGAGCACCGCCCCTGGTGGGCGTGCCGGGTGGATCCCGGTCGGGCGCATGCGGGAGTCTGTCTGACTGTCTCTCCCCGTTTCCAGCTTTAGAAAAATGAAAAAAAATAAAAATAAAAAAAAAAATAAATAAAAATAAAAAAAAAAAAAATAATGTCAGAAAATATTTTCACGGACCGGCCTTTAGGGTGGGACGGATAAATGCACAAAATAAAATTATGCAACTGGCGTAAAAACTGATATTTTTAAATATAATTGTTGAACTTACGAGACAAGCGTCAAGATTAAGTCTTAGACGTAACAGAGGGAATCTGGTCATTTTTTAAAAATAAAACATCGTTCAGACTTAAATATAAATAAAATGGAAATAATGTAAGTTATTTATTCTTTCTCTGCAGACCGGTACCAAATGGCCCACGGACCGGTACTGGTCCACGGCCCAGGGGTTGGGGACCACTGCTCTAGGATCTCCTAATCTGGGCAACCAACACCCCACCACCACCACCAGGGACATGCTACAGAATCTCTGGGATTTACCTGAATCTTGTGTAGGGTCCCCTCTAGGGTGCTAGAAATAAGTTATGGTACTACAACCGGTCTGGGGTTTGGGTCACTCACCGCTGCAATAACCAGTAAGCAGAGTCTAGGTCTGAAAGGGAAACAGGCATCTTTAATCAAGATTGCCAGCAACTTGAGAACTGGTCGTATCCTAGCCCAAAGCCTGCCTTACAATCATGGTTGTAAAGGCTGATTATATACTTTTTCAAGGGAGGTTAGTACAATGGTCTTTATGAGGTTAATCCTGGAGGAGTCCTGAGGCTGGACAGCAGGTTCCTGGAATCCTAATAATCTCTTTTTTGGGAGGTCAAGATTGTTCCAATCCAATCACAGTCTTTACTGCTTCTTGGACTCAGTATTTCTTTATCTGCATTCTTGTCACTGGGAATTGTGTCCTTAGAGCATGGAGGTAGGGGGCTTAGATACCATCTAGCTATGGAGCTCCCGGGCCTGGGGCACAGAGGTGGATTGCCTGCAGCCTCATGAAATCATCTAGGCCTTTACAATTATCCAGCTCCTGGAATAAAGTTTTTACTTACATAAATCATTAATCCTATTTATTGTAGCTAAAAGGTACTATTACTAAAGCTATTGTACATTTCTAACCCTGAGTTCTCCTATCATTAGGGCACACCTTCAAAGCTCGGGCAGTTTAGGACACTTTTAGCCTCCATTCTTCTTTCATTTCTTCCTCGCACAGGACCTCAAAGTCAGCTAGAGCTAAGAGTTTGGGGCCCTCTCAGGTCTTCTAGGTCATTTGGAATATGTGAGACCTTTTAAAAGTTCCCTGTGGACATCTCATTCCCCAGATCTTTCTTTTAAGTTTTTGGCCAGGCTCTTTTTTGTCCTAGCAGTCAGTATTGCAGCCTTAGTATCAATTGTCACTGCTTGTTTTCCACTAATGCTCTGGGGCTAGGGTATTGAGCTCTGAGACAGGTCAAATAATGACCACATCCTTTGAATGGGGCTTGACCACATACATCCTTTGAATGGGGCTTTTCCACATAGCTGCATTCAGGTCAAATGATGCAAATGCTCCCAGTTCTGGATGGAACTTTTTCTGAGGATTTCCAGTCCCAGCCTACTTCCTCTTGTTGCTTGCAACAAGGACACCTGATGGAGGAGACCAAAGACGCTCAGACAATTTAATAGAGGAAGGAGAATTTGTTAGTAGCCTACGGAGTACATGTGATTAGTAGCACCAAAGCACGAGCTCCCTGAATTAGATTTTCTTACAGGTTATAGACCTTTACAGTATCCAAGCAATGGGCATGTGATTTCTTTGTTTAAGGTTTCCCAGGACTCAAGGAGAGAGAGGGGGAGAGGGAGTTTTGGTGGGTCAATGAGGGGGAAGGGGTTTCTGAATCATTCCTTGTAGCTACAAACAGATCCTGCTTTTCTTGCTTTGTGTTGCCAGCGGCTCCAGGCAACCATTTAGAGAACTATGGGATGTAGTTAATTTATAACTGGCTGACTCAGTTATCCCTGCTGGCTCCTTTCCCTCGTATTCTTCTGGTTTCTCCCCTCTCAAGGGAGAAGGGAGGCTTGCTCCTTCCTCACTCTGGTGGTTGCAAGGCTTCTGGTTTTCAAGGCTACTGCACAGTTGAGAAGGAGGTGTCAACATAAAAATCTTTCAAACTTGTAAGATATTTTAATGAGTTTATTTGAGCCAAACTGTCAACAATTAATGGGACATAAAGTTTCAATGAATTGAGAAAATGTTCCAGAAAATGGTGGTCTCACCACTTATTTTATCCATCAGAATCAGAGGGAAAAATATAAAGGATTATGAAATCCATAGGTGATAGATTAGGGAGGTTAGGAGAAAGGAAAGTGGGGAAATCTCTAGGATGGTATAAAAAGTAAAAATGTATATACTGAAACTTCTCTTATATAGGCAGGTATAAAATAGTTAACAGCGATTAACATGATAACAATAACAATGAGGGGGATCTATTGGCTTCTGCTCTGGTGGGGTGGCTGCCCTGAGGAGGGCAGGACAAGATTACCTGCATATTATGAGATACCATTATTGTAGATGCAAAAGATGACAGACCGGCTAAATTGAAGTAATCATTGACCTTTGTTAGAGAAAAATACCACCTGAGGACATGACTACTGTCCCAGTTTTTGCCAGCCAGGTGTCTCTGGGACTGGCTATCCTCATGGAGTGGGACATACTACGCAGTTTGTAAAGTGGTTCATTCGATATGTGTCCTTGAGACTACTCTTCACACAATTCAGAGGGTTCTACTAGAGCTAGCCCAGTTTTGCTTCCAGAGGAAAGACATGCTGTAAGGCTAATAATAGTGGCTGCCGCCTTGGCCATGCAAGTTCACATAGGATACAGGCAGACAGTAAAATAACTGTGGAGCCAGAAAATGGCGGGCCATTCCATTTATTAAAGTCTCCTGACGAGCAAACATGCAGGGAAGACTTCCCTTCTCTTGGAGCGCCCAACCCCCAACTCACCTCTCCAGACTCCTCCTCCAGACTCCTCCTCCAGACTCCTCCTCCAGACTCCAGACTCCTCCTGTACTCACCAGCTAAACAGGCGGGGTAGAAATACCCCTACTTCTGCAAACAAAAGCAAATGATTGCCCCTCCTCATGGAGGCAGACAGTCTGCAATTTACAATCTGCCGTCCTGAGGGCAGCCCTCCATAGACTACACACCCATGGCACTGCCCCAATACAAGCGAGAAAACCTAAAAACATTTGTTACAAACTTGTTTGCCCAGCGCATGCACTGAAAACAAGTTGCAGTTCAAAGCATAGGCAATATTTATTCACTCACAGATGCAGAGATGCTCGTTTAGGAAGGGGCCCCATTGGTGATGCTCCTCTGGGTGGCATCTGGTTCAGGATCTGGTCTGATGTGGAGACATGCCACTCTGTGTTAGAGGCAAGACAACTGACTGCGGTTCAGGGGCCCCGTGCTTATGAACCTTTACATGCAGCACTTCTCGCCATATGGTTATCACAAATCAGAGAAACATCTGGCTATTGCCAGGGTTCGCTCTAATCACTTCTTTGCACTCCTTGCTTGGCTGTTTGCCTGGCACGTAAATATTTATAGTTTCACTCTGTATTCATTTCAATTGTTTACAAGTTTTCCTATTAATATTTCCACAACTTATTTTCCTATGTTTACTATAACTTTCACCCCTTGGTTCCAACATCCTATGTAGTTGGGGGGGCACACTATATTTTGTCTTTATTATTTCTAAATATACACAAAGAATATTTATCACACATAATCACCTCAATATTATTACAAACAAGCAAATAAACATTATAATTTCTTTCACTCTAGTCCAAATGGATGTGAAGGTATGCATACACTGTTCAGTATAGTATGCAATGTTCAGTAAATTCCATGTGGGTTTACAACTCAATGTTGAGATTATAGATCCCACAGTCTATAAAATTGCATGGTTTACCAAGTCCTTTTGCATCATGGTCTAGGATGATGCTCATGCTGTTAGGTATGTCTCAGTTCCCTTATGATGTCTTGTTCTTGTCATGCTTTAGAGATGTTTTTTAGTTTCAATATGGATTACTTCAAGTTTTTGTAGGTTTCTTTGTAGCCTTTTTCCGTTTATATGTTCTTCCTATAGTTCACTGAACGTGGTTATCAGTAAATATTTCAGTGTGTTGTGAACTGCATATAAGTAGATGGTTTTTCCATTGTTTGTCACATTCATGGTGTCAGTGATTAGTTTGCAGGTGTCTGCAATGTTGTCCATTGTCCAATTCCCTGAGTTCGCAGTGTGGTCCCAGTAGGTCAAGTTGGCGTTGCAGTGTACGAAGGCGAAATTTCCTAGATTGTAAAATTCTTCCCTCAGGGTGGTTTCCACCATGGGTAAGTAAAAAGTTTATGTCTAGCTGCTGTGTGGTTATGTATGTGTTTTTTGTCCATGTTATTAGCTGTTCTGGTTTCAAGAAATAAGGTTTCTCGTATAACAAATTGCTTACTGGTAATACATGTTTACCATTATCTAGTCTGTGTGGTAAAGGTATAGTGTGGAATCCTAATAGTGTTGTGCCTCCTGCTATAGTCTTTATAGCGAATTCAGATAGTGACATTATGTATCCTTCTGGTTCTGAGGATTCTAATAATGCTAAATTTTGCGTCCAGAGGCGTGAGTACCTTCTCTGCTCATCATTATGTCTCTAATACTTCTTAGTGCAAATGTTAGTTGGTCTTGGGTTCTTTGGCAGGCTGTTAGTAAAACTAGGTTTTGTGTGAAATTTCTTAGGCCTTGTATATCAGTGACCAGGTAATCTATTCTTTCTTTGGATGCTTTTTCCAATACTTGTATTTGTATCTGCATGTGTGTTGCTATGTCAGTTACAGTTGTGAAATGTTTCCAGAGTAAGCCTAGAGTTTGTCCATAGTCTCTCTTGTTAGTTTTAATTCTGCTAGTTTTGTTGTGATCTTGCTGATTTTGACTGTGTTGTATACTGATATGGTAATGCTAAGGCTGATACTCCAATAGCTGCTGCTTTTAGGAATTGTAAAAAGTTTTCTTTCTCTGTTTATGTCTATTCTGTTTGGTACTATGATCTAGTAGTCTATATTTTTATTTTTTTATTTATATTTATATTTTATATTTATTAATTTTAATTTATTGTGTTAACATAGATTCAAGTGTCTCAATCAATATAACACCCTTACTCCCCAACCCACATGTCCCTCATTACACCCCCTTTCCCCCCTCCCCCTAACTCCCTCTCCCTTCCCTCTGGGATTTGCTGTCCTGTTATCTGTATCTATGTGTTATGTATCAATATATATAATTTTACTAATCCCTTCGCCTTCTCTGATCCCACCCCCTCATCCTCCTTCCCTGTGACAGCTGTCCCTCTGCTCCCTGTGACCCTGTCTCTATCCTGATACTCCATTCACTTTGTTCATTAGATTCTACATATAAGTGAGATCATACAATATTTTTCTTTCCCTGCCTGGATTATTTCACTTAGCATAATAATCTTCAGGTTTCATCCATGCCATCACAAAAGGTAAGATTTTCTTCTTTTTCATAGCCATGTAGTATTCCATTGTATATATGTACCACAATTTTTTGTTTTTTTGTGTGTGTGACAGAGACAGAGAGAGGGACAGATAGGGACAGACAGACAGGAAGGGAGAGATATAAGAAGCATCAATTCTTCCTTGTGGCACCTAAATTGTTCATTGATTGCTTTCTCATATGTGCCTTGACCCAGGGGCGGGGGGCTACAGCAAACCGAGAGACCCCTTGCTCAAGCCAGCAACCTTGGCCTCAAGCTGGTGAGCCTTGCTCAAACAGATAAGCCTGTGCTCTGGCCAGTGACCTCAGGGTTTTGAACATGGGTCTCTGTGTCCCAGTCCAATGCTCTATCCACTGTGCGACCATTTGGTCAGGCTGTACCCCAGTTTTTTAATCCACTTGTCCACTGACAGACACTTGGGCTATTTCCAGATCTTGGCTATTGTGAACAATGTTGCCATAAACATGGGGGTGCATATCTTCTTTTGAATCAGTGATTTGGTATTTTTAGGTTATATTCCTGAAAGCGGGATGACTGGGTCAAAAGGCAGTTCCATTTTTAATTTTTTGAGGAAACGCCATACTGTTTTACACAGTGGCTTCACAAGTCTGCATTCCCACCAGCAGTGCAGGAGGGTTCCCTTTTCTCCACACCCTCGTGAGCACTTATTGTGTGTTGATTTGTTAACAAGCGCCATTCTGACAGGTGTGAAGTGGTATCTCATTGTGCATTTCTCTGATGATTAGCAATGTTGAACATTTTATCATATGCCTATTGGCCATTTATATGTCTTCTTTGGAGAAGTGTCTATTCCAGGGATGGGGAACCTATGGCTCGTGAGCCAGATGTGGCTCTTTTGATGGCTGCATCTGGCTCGCAAACAAATCTTTAATAAAAATAATGTTAAAAATATAAAACATTCTCATGTATTACAATCCATTTCTTACTGCTCATGTTCCATGGTTGTGGGTGGCTGGAGCCAATCACAGCTGTCCTCCGGGACAACACCAAATTTTTATTGGATAATGCGTAATGTACACGGGTCGTTGTATGGCTCTCACAGAATTACATTTTAAAATATGTGGCGTTCATGGCTCTCTCAGCCAAAAGGTTCCCGACCCCTGCTCTATTCAGTTCCTTTGCCCATTTTTTAATTGGATTGTTTACCTTCCTGGTGTTGAGTTTTAGAAGTTCTTTATAAATTTTGGTTATTAACTCATCAGATGTGTTGGCAAATATGTTCTCCCATTATGTGGGTTTTCTTTGTATTTTGTTCATGGTGTCCTTTGCTGTGCAAAAGCTTTTTAGTTTGATGTAGTCCCATTTGTTAATTTTGTCCTTTATTTCACTTGCTCATGGGGATAAATAGGCAAAAATATTGCTACAAGAGATATTGGAGAGTTTACTCTCTATGTTTTCTTCCAAGATGTTTATGGTTTCACGATTTACCTTTAAGTCTTTTATCCATTTTGAGTTTATTTTTGTGAATGGCATAAGTTGGTGGTCTAGTTTCATTTTTTTTGCATGTACCTGTCCACTTTTCCCAACACCATTTATTAAAGAGACTGTCTTTACTCCATTGTATGCTCTTACTTCCTTTGTCAAATATCAATTGTCCAATATCAATTGTCCATACAGGCAAGAGTTTATTTCTCGGTTCTCTGTTCTGTTCCATTGATCTGTATGCCTGTTCTTATGCCAGTACCAAGCTGTTTTGAGTACAATGGGCTTGTAGTATAACCTGATATCAGGAAGTGTGATACCTGCCACTTTGTTCATCATTTTCAAGATAGCTGAGGCTATTCGTGTTCTTTTTTGGTTCAATATAAATTTTTGGAATATTTGTTCTGTATCTTTGAAGTATGTATGCTATTGGTATTTTAATATGAATTGCATTGAATTTATAGATTGCTTTGGGTAGTATTTTTACTGTAATTTTAATACATAATAATTTTATGTATTAAATAATTTTAATTTTATTTTACATAATAATTTTAATGATGTTTCTTTTTCTATCTATAATCACATTATATGCTTCCACTTGTTTGTATCTTCCTTGATATCTTTTTTCAATGTCTTATAATTTTCTGAGTACAAGTCTTGTACCTCCTTGGTTAAATTTACTCCTAGACTTTATTTCTTTTTGTTGTTGCAAAAGTGAAGGGTATTGTTTCCTTAATTTCTCTTTCAGACAGTTTATTGTTGGTGTATAAAAATGCCACTGTTTTCTGAAAATTAATTTTATATCCTGGCACCTTGACAAATCCATTCATCAGGTTTAGTAGTTTTTTGACTGAGACTTTAGGGTTTTCTATATATGGTATCATGTCATCAGCAAATAATGATAGTTTTACTTCTTTTCCAATTTGGATGCCTTTTACTTCTTCTTCTTGTCTGATTGCTGTGGCTAGAATTTCCAAAACCGTGTTGAATAAGAATGATGAAAGAGGGCACCCCTACCTTGTTCCTGATCTTAAGGGGATTGCCTTATTTTTTTTAAAGACTTTATTTATTCATTTTAGAGAGGAGAGAAGGAGAGAGAGAGAGAGAGAGAGAGAGAGAAAGAGAAGAGGGGAGGAGCAGGAAGCATCAACTCCCATATGTGCCTTGACCAGATAATCCCAGGGTTTTGAATCAGCGACCTCAGCGTTCCAGGTCGACGCTTTATCCACTGTGCCACCACAGGTCAGGCTTAAGGGCAGGGGTCCCCAAACTACGGCCCGCGGGCCACATGCGGCCCCCTGAGGCCATTTATCCGACCCTCGCAGCACTTCCAGAAGGGGCACCTCTTTCATTGGTGGTCAGTGAGAGGAGCATAGTTCCCATTGAAATACTGGTCAGTTTGTTGATTTAAATTTACTTGTTCTTTATTTTAAATATTATATTTGTTCCCGTTTTGTTTTTTACTTTAAAATAAGATCTGTGCAGTGTGCATAGGGATTTGTTCATAGTTTTTTTTTATAGTCCGGCCCTCCAACGGTCTGAGGAACAGTGAACTGACCCCCTGTGTAAAAAGTTTGGGGACCCCTGCTTAAGGGGATTGCTTTTAATTTTTGCCCATTGAGTATGATGTTGGCTGTTGGTTTGTCATAGATGGCCTTTATTATGTTATGGTATGTTCCCTGTGTTCCCACTTGGCTGAGCATTTTGATCATAAATGGGTGCTGGGTTTAATCAAATGCTTTTTGTGTATCTATTGATACAATCATGTGATTTTTATTCTTTCTTTTGTTTATGTGATGAATCACATTTATTGATTTGCAAATATTGTATCAGCCTTGCCTTCCTGGAATAAATCCCACTTGATCATGCTATATGATGTTCTTGATGTATTGCTGGGTCCGGTTTGCTAATATTTTGTTGAGAATTTTAGCATCTATGCTCATCAGGGATATTGGTCTATAATTTTCTTTCTTTGTAGTGTCTTTACCTGGTTTTAGAATGAGGATAATGTTTGCCTTATAAAAGGAGCTTGGAAATCTTTCTTCCTCTTGAGTTTTTGAAATAACTTGAGAAGGATAGGTGTTAGTTCTTCTTTGAATGTTTGGTAAAATTTGCCTGCAAAGCCACTTGATCCAGGACTTTTGTTTTCTGGGTGTTTTTTGATAACTGTTTCAGTTTCATTTGTTGTAATCAGTCTGTTTAGGTTTTCTGATTCTTCCAGATTGAGTTTTGGAAGATTGTATGTTTCTAGAAATTTATCCATTTTACATAGGTTGTTCAATTTTTTGGCATATAGATCTCTACAGTATTTTCTAACAATCCTTTGTATTTCTGCAGTGTCCGTTGTTACTTCTCCACTTCCATTTTTAATTTTATTTAAGTCCTCTTTTTTTCTTGATGAGTCTGGTTAGAGGTTCGTCAATCTTGTTTACCTTTTCAAAGAATCAGCTGTTGGTTTCATTGATCTTTTGTATTGTTTTTTTAGCCTCTATGTCATTTATTTCTGTTCTGATTTTTATTATTTCTTTTCTTCTACTTCCTCTGGACTTTATTTGTTGTCCTTTTTCTAGTTCTTTTAGGTACAGGGTTAAGTTGTTTATTTGAACTTTTCCTTGCTTCTTAAGGTATGCCTGTAATGCTATGAACTTCCCTCTCAGGACTGCTTTTGCTGTGTCCCATAGATTTTGAGTTGCTGTAAGTTCATTTTAATTTGTTTCAAGAAAATTTTAGATTTCTTCCTTGATCTCATTGTTAACCCATTCATTATTTAATAACATGCTATTTAGCCTCCAAGTGTTTGAATGTTTTTCAGTTTTTCTATTGTAGTTGATTTCTAGTTTCATGCCATTGTGTTCAGAGAAGATGCTTGATATGATTTCAATCTTCCTAAATTTATTGAGCCTTGTTTTGTATCCTAACATGTGGTCTGTCCTAGAGAATGTACCATGAGCACTTGAAAAGAATGTATATTCTGTTGCTTTAGGATGAAGGTTCTGAAGATATCAATCGAATCCAGTTGATCAAGTGTGTCATTTAAGGCTGCTGTTTCTTTGTTAATTTTCTGTCTGGAGGATCTATCCATTGATGTTAGTGGGGTATTAAAATCCCCTTCTATTATAGTATTGCTGTTGATCTCGTACTTTCTGTTCAAAAAATCTGCTTTATATATTTAGGTGCTTCTTTATTAGGCACATATATATTTACAATGGTTATATCCTCCTGTTGAATTGCTCCCTTTATCATTATGTAGTGACCTTCTTTATCCCTTACTATAGCCTTTGTTTTAAAGGCTATTTTGTCAGATATAAGTATTGCTATCCCAGCTTTTTAAAAATTTCCATTTGCATGAAATACATTTTTCCATCCCTTCTCTTTCAGTCTATGTGTATCTTTTGTTCTGAGGTGGGTCTCTTGTAGACAGCATATGTAAGGGTCTTGTTTTCTTATCCATGCAGCTACCCTGTGTCTTTTGATTGGGGAATTTAATCCATTTACTTTTAAGATTATTATTAATATGTACTTATTTATTGCCATTTTACTCTTTAAATCTACAATCCTCTTTTTCCTGATTTCTTTTTATCCTTTGTTCTTTTTACAGCAGGCCCCTTAACATTTCTTGCAGTACTAGTTTTGTTGTAATGAATTCCTTAAGTCTTTTTTTTTTTTTTTTTTTTTTGGTCTGGGAAACTTTTTATTTCTCCTTCAATTTTAAACGATAGCCTTGCTGGATAAGAAGTCTTGGTTGTAGGTTCTTGTTTTGCATCACTTTGAATATTTCATTTTTTTTTTCTTGGATTTTTCTGAAGCTGGAAACAGGGAGAGACAGTCAGACAGACTCCCACATGCATCCGACCGGGATCCACCCGGCACGCCCACGAGGGGCGACGCTCCACCCACCAGGGGGTGATGCTCTGCCCCTCCGGGGTGTCGCTCTGCCGCGACCAGAGCCATTCTAGCGCCTGGGGCAGAGGCCAAGGAGCCATCCCCAGCACCCGGGCCATCTTTGCTCCAATGTAGCCTTGGCTGCGGGAGGGGAAGAGAGAGACAGAGAGGAAGGAGGGGGGGTGGAGAAGCAAATGGGCACTTCTCCTATGTGCCCTGGCCAGGAATCAAACCCGGGTCCCCCGCACGCCAGGCCGACGCTCTACCACTGAGCCAACCGGCCAGGGCCACTTTGAATATTTCTTGACAGTCCCTTCTGGCCTCAAGTGTTTCTGTTGAAAGGTCAGGTGTTATCCTTATGGGGCTCCTCTGTAGGTAATTAACTGCCTTTCTCTTGCAGCTTTTAGTATTCTTTCTTTTTCTCTTAACTTTGGCATTTTAATAATGATGTGCTTGATGCAGGCCTCCTTGGATTCCTTTTTAATGAGACTCTGTGCTTCTTGAACTTGTTTAACTTTTTCTTTCATCAATTTAGGGAAATTTTCAGCTATGATTTCTTCAAACAGGTTCTCTATTTCTTTGTTCATTTTCTTCTTCAGGAACTCCTAAACTGCAGATGTTGTTCCTCTTCATGTTGTCACAGAGCTCTCTTAGAGTTTCCTCAGCCTTTTTGCACCTCTTTTCTTTTTGTTGCTCTACTTCTGTGCTTATGTTTATCTTGTCTTCTAAATCACTGATTTGATCATCTGCTTCATTCAGCCTGCTGTTGATTCCTTCTAGTGTAGTCTTCATTTCTGATATTGTATTTGTCATTTCTGACTGGTTCTTTTTTTATGATTTCAGTGTCCTTTTTGATGCTTGCTATTTCTTTATTTAAGTTCTCACTATGACCATTCATTGTTGCTCTAAGATCTTTGAGCATTTTAAAAATCATTATTTTAAACTGCATCTGGTAATTTGGTTACTTCCATTTCATTTAATTCTTTTTCTAGGGATTTCTCTTGTTTATTCATTTGGATCATACTTCTTTGCCCATTTTGTCTGTGTGCTGTCTGACTTTGAAATTTGTTGTGGTGTCTGTATGAAGAAGATGGGCTTGGTGGTCCTGACCGCCAGGCCACCTGTTTTCCTTGCTCTAGGAATGCTTCTTGTGGGTAGTATTTTTCCTTCTGTTGTATGTGGGTATTGAATGCAGTTGGTCCTCTTGTAGGTGCGGTTATCCCTTCAGGCTGGCTGGCACTAAGGATCAACCTTGATCATGTGTATTAGATACTGTGCAGTGTCTGGCCTGTTGGGAATATTTATTTTCCACAATGTCTGGTGCTTGCTGAACCACTTCTTTGGGTGTGCTGCTTGTGTAGCTTTCTGAGTCTAGGGTTGCTGCTTTCTGCCACCCACTTTCTGCCACCCGGTGTTGGCTCTAGATCTTCTTGGGTTGGCATCAGCTGTTGTTTGCAACATGCTTTGGGCTACCTGTCTGCAGCTACTGCACTTTTTACTGTTTATGTCTGCGTTTTCTGTTCCTGGGTAGTGTGGGAGGGACCAACTTTTGTATAACGATTAGCTTCCTCCTGCTTAGAGATCACAGAAGCTCTGTAAAAGTCCCAAGCTCTGTAAAATTTGTCCAGACTTTTCAGCTGCTCCTTCTCCTCTTGCAGCTGCCTGGTCTTCCCACAGAGTCTTCTGTAGTAATGCTGTAGTGTGGCCTAGTCTGGCCTCACCCAGCTAACCCCTCTACAGGTTGCAGCTGAGGTTGTGAATACAACGTCAGTGGTGTCTTGGTCAGGATCTTAGTATGGGGAATGTGTCCCCTCCTCCAGAGCTTAATCCCTCAGCCACCGCTGGATACTCAAAACTTATTTCTCCCCAACAAGGTGAGCAGCAGGTTCAGACTAAGTTTGGCTGACAGTCCCCTCTGCATAAGTTCTTTCAGCTGGTGAGACCCTGGTCTCAGGGAGGAAGAGTGAGAGAGTCCTCTCCTGGGGCTGAGTGAGCCCCAAAGGTGGCTAAGCCCATCAACCAGATCCAACAATAGACTCACAGAGACCCACACGTTAAATGTTCATACTCCACGCCTCTCTCCCTTCCCCCTGTGGAATCTAGCCCTGCAGGGCAGGATATCCAGCGCCCAGGCCGGCTGACTGTGAAGCTACAACCTATCTAATGCACATGAGCTGCTGTGCTGGTACTGATCACAGAGAGTGGAACTTGCCTCAGCTGGGCCAGATGTGAGGAGCCTTTCCTTAGGATACCAGTCTAGCAAGGGCGGTTAGGTCCTGAACCAATGCTTTCTGCTGCTGGCCCCTGGATGTGCCAGCCCGGGCCTCCCTGGCAGGAACCTGGTGCAGACCAGTGGGAGACATTGCCCTTGACTGTCCCTCAGCAACCTTCTTGGAGCTACAAGCAATCCAGAGTTTGTGGCTGCCTCTGCTGGGCCCAGGTCTACATGGAAATAACAAGCTGCACACCTCAGCTGGCTTTTACCCACACTGGGTCTGGGGCAAGTTCCACTTAAAAGGCCAAGTTTCTCTGAGCCTCTGTTTGCTGGCTCCTTGTTGGGCTCAGACTGAATAAAACTCCTGCTAGAGTCAAGCGCCTATAGCAATTCGGGGATTAGGAAGGGTGGTGGGTGTGTCTCTGCCCCTCAATCCCAGATGTCAGTCTTTCCAGACTTTTTTCACAGACCTCAGTAGGGTGTGGCTCCAGGAGTTTGGTGGTGTGGCCTCTGAGACCCAAAGGTACAATATAATCTGTCCCCTCTTGGGACAGTTTCTACTGAGCCTCCCGTGAGGCGGAAGCACCAATCCTAGAGTTGGGAGTGTGTGGGGGACACTCTGGTCTCAACACCAGAAAACTGAGCAACTGACACACCCCCTGTTTCCTGGCCTCTCAGAATGACCAGTTTCCATGATGGGCAGAAGAGACTCCCAAGGGCAGAGCAGCTACTTTTCCCCAGGCTGATGCCATTCAGAGGGGACTGCTCCACCCAAAAAAGATGGAGACTGCAGCATTGGAGAATGACTCAGCACAGGGGTTCTGGTGGCTGTCCCCCACAGTGTCTCTCCCTGGGCCTCCAACTTTACACTCTCCTCACGCAACTCTAGTCCTCTCAGGTCTCCCTCCACCAGAGACCTTAAGTGGCTGTGAATGAGGTTTTCTGCGTGGGCCCTGTAAGATGGAGTCTGCGTCTCAGAAAGCTCAGTCTCTTTATCACAGACAGAAACCCAGCTCCTTTCACCACCAAATGCTGTCTGGGTGCCTCTTCTAGGCTCTGGGGCTCTAGGCTGGGGCTCCGGGCCTGGGGCTGAGCACCTACCTATACCTCTCATGGCACCCCTCCCCATGGTGACAGTCCCTTCGGACCTTCAGCCACCCCTCGCTCCTGGGAGCGGGGCAGCCTTTTCTGCATCTCTGCCCTTCTACCAGTCTCGGTGTGGCTTCTTCTGTGATCTTTGGTTATAGAGGCCTCTTCCTTTAGTCCAAAGTTGATTTTACAAGATGATTGTTCTTATATTAATTTGTAATCCAATTTGGTCCTGGGAGGTGGTAGTTGGAACAACCACCTACTCCTTTACCCTCTTGGACGCCCCCTGGATGGGCGTTTTGACAATGATGAGGAGTTGTATGAATTTTATGAATAAAACTTGAGTTCAATAAGTCTATGTAATACTTTTTTTTTTTTTCAAATTTAGGGCCCCCAAATTAAGGTGCATCTTACACATGGGGAAATATGGTAGGTGCCTGTAGTTTCTGAAAATGTTCTAGATATTCCTTTTATTGGTCTAGTGAGTCTTGTTGTTCCTTTCCCCATGTGAAATCTATTGCTTTCCTAGTCACTTTATATATCAGTTCTGCTAGTACTGGTAAGTATGAAATATGATTTCTCCAGTATGCAAATAATTCTATTTGTTGTGCTTCCTTTTTGTTAGTTGAGGCTTTTATGCTAAATATTTTATTTACTACTTTTTCTGGTTTTTGTTTGTTTTTTGTTTTTCCAAAGTTAGAAGCAGGGAGGCAGTCAGACTCCCACATGTTCCTGACTGGGATCCACCCAGCATGCCCACCAGGGGGCAATGCTCTGCCCATCTGGGGCACTGCTCCACTATGACTGGAGCCATCCTCAGCGCCTTAGACAGAGGCCATGGAGCCGTCCTCAGCGCCCTGGCCAACTTTGCTCCAATGGCGCCTTGGCTACAGGAGGGGAAGAGAAAGAGAGAGAGAAAGGAGAGGGGGAAGGGGTGGAGATGCAGATGGGTGCTTCTCTTATGTGCCTTGACCAGGAATCAAACCTGGAACTCACCGGGCCAAAACTCAACCACTGAGCCAACTGGCCAGGGCCCCTTTTCCGGTATTTTTCTACCATCTGAGTTTCATTGAATTCCTACAAATTTTACTTCTGTCCCAGGGGGTTGTATTTTCTCTGGATTTATTGTCCATCCTGCTTTTTAAAATCGTTCTACTAGTTTGTTTAGGTCTTCTTGAAGGTTTTCTTTGTCTTCATTACACATGATAATATGACCAATGTATGTGATAATTTTGGATTGGTAGTCTTTTGGATTTATGCTAGAAGTTAACAGGTTATGTGCAGTGGCAATTGAATTTTTATACCCCTGTGACAGCCTTTTAAATTGATATTGTTTTCCTTTCCAGGTAAAAGTTGTTATTGGTCTAGAGTCCTCATGAATGGGTATTGTGAAAAACATCCAAGAGATCAATTGCTGCCATAAATTTTGGGTTATCTTTTTGTAAAATATTGATTACTTCTTGTGTATCAGGTAAAGTTTTGTCTATGCTTGGGGAGTTTTCACTGATATTTCTATAATCTGTGGTGATTCTGTAAGTTCTATTTGGCTTTCTTACTGGCCATACTGGGCTATTATACATGTGTGATCTGCCTACTTCAGTTATATCTTCATCAATTAATTTGTTTATAGCCTCTGTAACTTTGGTGTCCTCCCTTTAATGGGTATTGTGGCATAAATGATGCTTTTAAGGGTTCTGTTAGTGTTATGGGCTTTATCTGTAATTGTGCCAAGTTTTTTTTAATTTATGCAAGCCAGGTGTATGTATTTTTAATTCTGTTAAATGTGGTAGTACGTCCATTCCTCTGATATTTTGGAAATTTGGGTTTAATTAGAAAGTTGTTACTTCTTTAGTCAGTCCTTTATAATATATAACTCCATCTCTGGCTGATGCTATTAGTGAGTCCCCTTTTAGTCCTTCTACTCATTTCTTTGTTGGATTTATATATTCCCTTTAGTAATGAGACCTGGGAACCTGTATCTAATAAAAATTGTGTCTGAAATTTCCTTCCACTATCTGGAAATTTTACCTCTAACAGGGAGTCTGTTATCTCCCTGTCTCTTAGCAATAATTTTGGCTAATTTTTTGGAATTCCCCCCTCACTGTTCCATCGGGGGGAGTTACCTTTTTCTGTCTGGCAGTTTCTACTCTTCTCATTATAGAATGATTTGTTCTATTTTCCTCCAGTCTTATTTTTGTCCCTGACTCTGGTTTTCTTCTTGCTTTTTATTAGATTTAAATGGGTTATTATTGTTTTGATTTTGTCTGTTAAATGGGTTATTCCTTTTCCAATACGGGGCTTGATTTTTTAGATAGTTGGGGTTTCCCTGTTTAATAGGATCACTGTATGAAGATTTAAAATGGTCATTTTCAGTATTCATTCTTCTATATTTGAATCTATTTGTAGTTCTTTTCCCTAGGTTTGGCATAGATGTGTAGTATGTAGATTAATTTTTTCTATTTAGGTCCTCATGTATTGTATTCTTTCTCTAATGTGCTCTGTTGTGGGTGCCCCTTGTAACAAGTTTTGTAATGTTATTTTATAATTCTCTGGGGCTCCAGGTATGAGTGCTGTGATCATCCCTGATGTATTTTTATTTTCCCGTGGATTTCCTAAACCATCCTCATATATACTTAATCAATGTACTAGCTTTCTTAACTGTATTTTTAACTCTCCTGTTTCTGTCCATCTAGCTGTTATTGCTCCTGATGTTAAGTCTATGGTGGGATATGCTGTTCTCCATGCTTCTCTAATCCAATTCCATAGTGATGTGATGTTATTCTATCTTTATTCCTATCAATTAATAACCCTAGCTGGTATTTAATTTTTAGATTTTCAATTGCATCTATTACTGCTTTTAATTCATCTGTAGATAGGAGTATCTACAGATGTGTGTATTCCCATTCATAAATTTTGATTAACCAATCTACATCTGTATTATTTCCTTGAGTTAGTGTCTTTCTGAGTTCTGCTAATTCTGTCCTGTTATATGGGCCAAATTCAATAGTTTCTTCATTATTAGGATCTTCCTGTTCTATAGATTTTTTTTCTCACCACTACTGGATCTGCTTTTACTTTTTGCAATACTTCCCTGCTAGTTCCTTGCCTTTGTGTCTGCATCAGTTTGTTCAATGGTTTGGAGGAGAATTCCGTAATTTCTTCTCCTTCTGCCTTTTCTGTGATGGGGTTTACATTTTTTGGGTTTTTAAGTTGCATGAGATATTTTCTGCAACCAGGACCTTTAAACCTTTTCCCTAGGGAGTCCTTGGTAGTCCTCCAAGGACTTTACGAAGTAAAATTTCTACTCTGTATCTCCCAAGTAGGTAAAATATTTTGGGTTAGTATGTGGATATTTAAAACTAGTTTCTACATTCTACTTCCTCTAACACTCTCTTAGGCCTTTAGTTACCTTTAGCTTTAAGCAATATAATATTTTCATGAATTTGCTCCAGAGCTTATTTTGTAGATCCTCTTTTCACAGACTATTCTCTTTTATTCCATTTGGAGGTGTTAGTGTGGTTTTCTCATGCTCCTTGGTACCTGGCAGGTCAGCATAATACCCCAACTAGGCCTGACCCTAAGATGGAAAAGAAAATAATTTTCCAGCTTTCTGTGGACTACCTTATCCCATATGGAGTCACAGTCCTTTTCACTGTCACCTTCCAGCCTTATTTTATTTTATTCTTTTTTGTGATAAAGACAGAGACAGGAACACAGAGAGGGGCAGATAGGGACAGACAGGAAAGGACAGAGATGAGAAGCATCAGTTCTTCGTTGCAGCACCTTAGTTGTTCATTGATTGCTTTCTAATATGTGCTTTCACTGGGGGACTACAGCAGAGTGAGTGACCCCTTGCTCAAGCCAGCAACCTCGGGCTTCAAGCCAGCGACCATGGGGTCATGTCTATGATCCCACGCTCAAGCCAGTGAGCCCATGCTCAAGCCGGCGACCTTGGGGTTTTGAACTTGGGTCTTCTGCATCCCAGTCTGACACACTATCCACTGCACCACTGCCTGGTCAGGCCTTCTAGCTTTTGATGCTAGACTTGCTTAATTTATATGTCCTTATGGGACTTCCGACTCTGACAATTATCCCAGGTTTTGCCAGCTATGTGTCCCCAGTACTGGCTATCCTTGTGCATTGGGACATACTATGCAGTTTGTAACATAGTTCAGTTTGTGTCCTCAAGACTACTCTTGACATTATTCAGAGAGTTCTTTTTGGGCTAGCTCAGTTTTGCTTCTGGAAGAAAAACATGCACCAACAACAAGTTGCAACAGCAGTTCAAAGCACAGGCAATGTTTATTCACTCACAGTTACATGTGGAGATGCTGCCTAGGTACTCGCTTAAGAAGGGGCTCTATTGGTGATGCTCCTCTCGGCGGAGTCTGGTTCAGGATCTGGTCCAACGTGGAGACATGCCCACTCTGCATGGGAGTCAAGACAGCTGACTGCGGTTCAGGGGCCCCGTGCTTATGAACCTTTACATGCAGCACTTCTCGCCATATGGTTATCACAAATCAGAGAAACATCTGGCTATTGCCAACGTTCACTCTTTTTATTTTTTTCTGACAGAGACAGAGTGAGAGTCAGAGACAAGGACAGATAGACAGGAAGGGAGAGAGATGAGAAGCATCCATTCTTTGTTGCGGCATCTTAGTTGTTCATTGATTGCTTTCTCATATATACCTTGATGGGGGGCGGGGACTCCTTCTGAGCCAGTGACCCCTTGCTCAAGCCAGTGACCTTTGGACTCAAGCCAGTGACCATAGGGTCATGTCTATGATCCATGCTCAAGGCAGTGACCCCACGCTCAAGCTGGTGAGCCCACGCTGAAGCCAGCGATCTTGGAGTTTCAAACCTGGGTCCTCTGCATCCCAGTCTGACGCTCCATCCACTGTGCCACTGCCTAGCCAGGCTAGGTTCACTCTTATCACTTCTTTGCACTCCTTGCTTGGCTGTTTGCTGGCACGTAAATTTCTTTAGTTTCACCTGGTATTCATTTCAACTGTTTACAAGTTTTCCTATTAATATTTCCACAACTTATTTTCCTATGTTTATTATAACAACTACCCACACCAAACTGCTTTTAGTTAGAACTTTTTTTTTTTTAATTTTAGACCATCTTGTGTGGGTGGTTACTTTAGGTCTCTGAGTCTGCAAGGCAACAGTGTAGGGCATTTGTGAGCTTGTCAGGTTCAGCACGACTCCTTTTTCATCCACAAAAGAAATGTAAATGGGCCAAGTTGAAAAGTTTCTTCTTACTCAGATTTTGCAGTTTTTCTTTTTTTTTTTTTTTACAGAGACCGAGAGAGAGTCAGAGAGACAGAGTCAGAGATGAGTAACATCAATCATTAGTTTTTCGTTGCGACGCTTAGTTGTTCATTGATTGCTTTCTCATATGTGCCTTGACCGTGGGCCTTCAGCAGACTGAGTAACCACTTGCTCGAGCCAGCGACCTTGGGTCCAAGCTGGTGAGCTTTGTGCTCAAGCCAGATGAGCCCGCGCTCAAGCTGGCGACCTTGGGGTCTCGAACCTGGGTCCTCCTCATCCCAGTCCGACGCTCTGTCCACTGCACCACTGCCTGGTCAGGCGCAGTTTTTCTTGAATAGACATTTTAAAGATTTTTTTAAACTTTTTGGTTAGTTTCCAGAGTTGTGAAAATTTTTAGCAGCATTTTTATTGCTTTTATGGAGGATGTTAGAGATGGAATTAAGCAAGACTTGTGGAGACAAAATACCTCGGCAAGGCAACTTTAATAACTTCTGCAGAAGGGCGTGCTGCTGCTATTGAAAGCCAGCCAGCAAGCATGCGGGCAGAGAGCCAATTCTGTTTTTAGCCCTAACGCAGACCCTAGGCTGCTGGGTCTTGCTCCGTTGGCTGGAGTGTTGACAGCACAATCTTAGTTTTTCTGGATTGGCTAGTTTAAATGGCGGCACCAACGTGGAAGGGAGAGATGGGGATATCATTAACTAGGTAAGGGGGTTGAGGAATGGTCGGAAACAACTGGACGACCGGACGAAGGGGGTTGGGGGATTTGTAGACAAGTGAGTTATTTCTCATTCTACTCTCTGGTCAGAGGGACCCCAATGAAGGGGGTTGGGAATTAGTTGAAGAAAAGAACATGAGTTAAACATTTCCTTCAGAGGAGTAGATTTATAGAGACTCTCACTCTATCGTTTCAGTTTTATTCTCACTTTCCTGTAACTTTCTTTAGCTGTTTGTGCACCTTTGGGAAGTTTCCTTATTCTTCTTTGCATTGTGATTATATGAATACTTGTCTTCCACTAGCACATGTTAAGTTGAAAACGTCCTCTCTGACAACAAATCATTAACTGCTTGCTGTCTGCCTTTCTCTGGACAAATGCTTAATTGCCTGGAACAATGTTTTACATGTATTAATCCTTAAGCCCATCAGTTAAGACTTAAAACTGAAGCATTAAGCACTAAGTCTATTGACTACAACTAAAGCTAAAAATGTAAACTCAAGAGTTCCCTTATCAAAGTCATTTTATGGGCTGGGCAAACATCCCAGTATTTCTTAGACAAATTGGGACTTTTGATTCTGGTATGGTCACATGAGGCAAAATGTTTCTGCAATGCAAGGTGATCCTACTTCTTTTCTGTCCAGTGTTGTCTCTGTGGCAGGCAGCCTTCTGTAAATAATTACTGGGAGACAGCATTAGTTCAACCTTGCTGTTTGTCTTTGTTTAGGGATGATTATCTTAGAATATGGATGAATTAGTCCATTCAACTAGTATATAATATTTACTTGTTATGTACCAGGTATTGTGCTGGTGCTATAGATAAGAGAAGTAGAGTCTTTGTCTCCCTGGAGCTTACAGTTTAGGGGAGAGACAGGCAAAAATAAAACAGCAAAAAACCCCCATAACATTAAGTACAAATTGTGGTAAGTATTATGAAGGAAATAAAGTGGTGCTGATATAGCAGATATGAACATTTAGTATACTTACACTGACGACCCTTCCTTGCCATGCCTTTGTAGTTTGGCAGATATATTGGTCCTTGTATAAGATGGTCCTCAGTGTGTGTTCATTTTCTTGGTCTTCCTAGGTGTTTTCCTAGAAGATAGGCATCTACTATTTTAGTTGTACATGCTCTGCATGTACTTGTATGACATGTAGAACCCACTGCTTAAATCTTGCCTCCTCTTAGCAGCAGCATCTCATTGCTGCAGTGGTCTTTCTCTTCTTGTTCTCCTAGACACAGCTGGGGAAGACCTGGGTCACATATGAGTATTGGGAAACTGTTTATATTTTAGAGGGATTAGTAAAGAAAATACATAAAATCACAGAGAAATGAGTGGCCATTGGAGTCTCTTGAGAGTATTGGCTTGGCATAGAGATAGGAAAGAATACACTGTTGACTGCTGGTTTTATCTAGCTGTGTCCCTGAGTGGAAGCCAAAAGTGGTGGGTGGCAAATCAGAGGACAGAAAACTTGAATTTTAAATTTTAAGAGGATCTCTCAAAAATCAGTATCAAACTTGTCTTCCATTTCTAGCACCTGACATCTAGTGGAACCTTAGTGAAAATGGGGCAGAGGCTAGGAAAAACCACTGTGGTGAGTGTTCGTGTGTATCTAGGTCACTAGGGCACAAGGTGACCTCACTAACTGAGCTGTTACTTTTGTCTTTGGCCAGTATATGTCCAGCATGACGCTGTTCAACTCTACCTCACAGTCTGGAACCTAATTAGGGACCAAATCACTGACGTGGACTTGGTAAGATTCTAGAACTAGAGAATGTAGAAGTTTAAAATGCTGTTCATTTAATTTATTCAGCAGTTGTTAATATACTATATAGAGAGGATTAAAAGAGAAAATTTTTATTTTTATACAAAATGCTTGTCATAATTCCATAATATTATTAATGTTGTTATTCTGCACCTTTCTGAGTGGAGCAAAGAACATTAGTAGGTGCCATTTCTGGGCTTCGGTCTGGTGGCTCCAACTTCCTGAAATTGTCCTGAGCTGGTCTATGGATGGCCCTGTGCCCTTCTTACCTCTCCTTTCCTGTTTTGTATTGTAGGTGGAGAGGCTGAAAGCCCTGTATACAATTCAGATGGAGGAATCCTTGATTTGCCTTGAATGTACCGTGGAGAGTAATAGGAATAGTAGCATGCTGACCCTCCCACTTTCTCTTTTCGATATGGACTCAAAGCCCCTAAGAACACTGGTGAGGGATTTCTTTGGTGACTTTTCTGTGCCCACACAACCCAGGCTGCAAATGACCCTTGCTTCTTTAGTTCCTTTGGCTTTTAAAGAAATGATTTCTGTTTCCTTTGCATGGTTCTGGCTAAGTTCTCCTTGGCTGAATAAATAAGTAAAAATTTCCTCCTACTTCCACTTTCAAATGCCCCCTCCTGTTTCGTTTTGTTTTGTTTTTTTTCTCTAATCAGTAAGTACTGTTTAAGATCCTGCCCTGTACACAACTCTGGGCCAGACATTAAGGGGGATGTGGAGATGACCAGAAAAGCTTAAACCCCCTTCTGCAGGACAGGGGCTGTACTCTGGATGGGAAACACCAATCCTGCTTTTCTGCTTGCTCTCCTGGGACAGGAGGATGCCCTTCACTGCTTCTTCCAGCCCAGGGAGCTATCGGGCAAGAGCAAGTGTTTCTGTGGAATCTGTGGGAAGAAGACCTGTCGAAAGCAGGTACTCACTCATCGCAGCCAGTTTCTTCCCCAGCCTGGGGATGCGTCTAGAGAGCTTCCTGAGAGACTTCACGGAGCCCCCCATGGTAGTTGAGGGAGGGATTCCTAATTTGACCCAGGGATCCTGGGGCTCCTCAGATCACATCCCTGAGAGAAGGACAGAGTCTTTTAAGGGTGAGAGGAGGTCTGGGAACAGGAGCAGAGTTTTCTCCTCAAGGCTAGACTAGGTCCCTAGAGGACCCAGGTTGCTCAGGCCTTCTGTAGGAGAGCTCAAGAGACAGCCAGTGCCCCCTCCCCTTACACAGTTTGCTGTGGTATTTCTCTGAATCCACTGTTTCAACTGCCTTAGCACTTCATCTCCAGTGCTTTTGCTTTTGTAGGTCTTGAAGCTGACACATTTGCCTCAGACCTTGACAGTCCATCTCATGCGGTTCTCCATCAGGAATTCACGGGCAGAAAAAATCTGCCACTCACTATATTTCCCCCCGACTCTGGATTTAAATCCGGTTCTTCTAACTGGGAAAGACCTCTGTGATACTGAGTATCAGGTAACGTGTTCCTCCCGTCTACCCTCATCTCCTCAGACAGTGTCCTTTTGATTTTGCTCCCTCTCCCTAAGCTGCTTGAAGTCACCCACTTATCAGAAATGGCATTTTTGGATGTCTCATCTGTGTCATTATCTCATCTCAGAAATGATGCCCTCTGCTGGCCATGCTCGGTATACACTAAAGGAGGAAAACTCGCCAGCCGGTGGATGTCATTCACAGAAACATATTTTTTTTAAATCGGTATTTTGAGCCTGACGAGGCAGTGGCACAGTGGATAGAGCGTTGGACTGGGATGAGGAGGACCCAGGTTCGAGACCCCAAAGTCGCCAGCTTGAGCGTGGGCTCATTTGGTTTGAGCAAGGCTCACCAGCTTGGACTCATGGTCACTGGCTCGAGCAAGGGGTTACTCGGTCTGCTGTAGCCCCACGGTCAAGGCACATATGAGAAAGCAATCAATGAACAACTAAGATGTCACAACGAAAAACTAATGATTGATGCTTCTCATCTCTCTCCGTTCCTGTCTGTCCTTATCTATCCCTCTCTCTGACTCTCTCTCTGTCTCTGTAAAAAATAAATAAATAAATAAATAAATAAATCAGTATTTGATGGAAACCTGTGTGTTCTTGAACAACAACAATGAAATGTTATCACCATGCCACCACCACTACCATTTCCTCTTTGTAGCTGCTTTTGTTCTAAGATCAAAAAGACTGTATTTTTAAATATTGGGTCTGTACTTATATGCTTCATAGCACAGAGGGAAGGAACCCATAATGCAGAACCTTCTTTTTAACTAACGTGTAATATGTACATGTAGATAAGTAAACATAACACCTTGGATTCTAAATATAACACCAACCAAGCTTTCTTCTTTAAACAGCTTATGCCTACTTTGAAGATAATAAGGGCCCTGGCTGTTTGGCTCAGTGGTAGAGTATCAGCCAGGCATATGAATGTCCCAGGTTTTATTTCTAGTCAGAGCACACAGGAGAAGCACCATCTGCTTCTCCAACCCTTTCTCTCCCCCTTCTTTCTCTCTCTTCCCTTCCTGCAGCCATGGCTCAATTGATTCGAGTGTATCATCCCCAGGTGCTGAGGATGGCTCCATGGAGCCTCTGCCTCAGGTGCTAAAAATAGCTAGGTTTCTAGCATGGCCCCATATGGACAGAACCTTAGCCCCAGATGGGGCTTGCTGGGTAGATCCCATTCTGGGTGCATGCGGGAGTCTGTCCCTCTATCTCTCCTCTCACATGGAAAAGAAGAAAAAATAAATAAAGAAAAGATGAAGATAATAAGGAAGTAGCCAGTACATTGGGCCAAATTTAATCAAAGTAAAGTTGAATTCAGTTTTCCTGAGCTAATAACTTATTGGGAGATTCTGAGAAATAAAAAGAGACATAAAAAAACCTTTTCTCCACACATTTGAAATTCTACATTTAGTACAGTCTACATTTAGATATATATGTGTGTAACTATTTTTTATAGGAGTATTATTTTTCTAATTTTATTTATTAATTTTAGAGAGAGGAGAGAGAAATAGAAAAGGGTAGAGGAGTGGGAAGCATCAACTCATAGTAGCTTCTTGTATGTGTCTTGACCAGGCAAGTCCAGGGTTTCGAACCAATGACCTTAGGTTGATGCTTTATCCACTGCATCACCACAGGTCAGGCTACACATAACTATTTTTGAACTGTTTTGTTCTATTGGTCTGTTTACTATTCATGCTCTAGTATTTTAAATATTGAGGTCTGATAATATGTTAGAATACCGCCTATTATAATATAGGCTTTAAAACCAATTTAGGGCATATACCCTTCATAAGATTCTCCTTTTCTTTCCTAGTTTTCTTTATTTCTACTTCTACATACCTGATAAGGTATATTAGATTTCTTTCTACTTAAAAGTGACTTTGGGCCCTGGCCAGTTGGCTGAGTGGTAGAGCATCGGCCTGGCGTGCAGGAGTCCCGGGTTCGATTCCCGGCCAGGGCACACAGGAGAAGCGCCCATCTGCTTCTCCACCCCTCCCCCTCTCCTCTCTGTCTCTCTCTTCCCCTCCCACAGCCAAGGCTCCATTTGAGCAAAGATGGCCTGGGCACTGAGGATGGCTCTATGGTCTCTGCCTCAGGCACTAGAGTGGCTCTGGTTACAACAGAGCAATGCCCCAGATGGGCAAAGCATCGCCCCCTGGTGGGCATGCCGGGTGGATCCTGGTCGGGCGCATGCGGGAGTCTGTCTGACCCCCTCCCCATTTCCAACTTCATAAAAATACAAAAAAAAAAAAAGTGACTTTGTTCCTGTCTCACTATCACTAAAAAAAAAAAAAAAAAAAAAAAATTTATGGAAAATTTTGAATATATACTGAATATATACTGAAGTAGTGAGGAATTATGCAATGAATCCCCACATCTATCCAGCAAGTTAAACAGCTACCATAACTCCCATCCAGTCTTGCTTCATCTAACCCCATCTCTTCTTTCCTTGATCGTCCTGGATTATTCTGATGAAATCTGAAACGCCATCCCATTTCATTAGTATTTCATCATGCCCCTCTAAAGAATAAGCACTCTTTTTATAAATATAACAAGTTCTATATCGTAATTCCTTAATGCCAGCTAGTGTCCAGTCAATATTCAGATTCCCTAACTGTCCCATCATTTGTTTGGTTTGAATCTAGGTCTGCATTTGCATTTGCTTAAATTGGTTTCTTCTTTCCCTCCTTTTCTTTCTTCACGTAGGTTATATTTCTTTATGTTTTCTCTCTCTTTCTTTTTCCTTGAAATTCATTTGTTTGAAGGGTTTTTTATAGATATCCAAAATTGGCTGGTTGGTATTATCTAACATGTTCTTCTATCCCTTTTATTTCTTGTAGCCTAGTCAGTTAGATCTAGAGATTGCTTTATATTTTTAAAATCCAACATAAAGTCTCCAAATGAAAACAGAGAAGAACCTGAGCCCTCCCTTTTGGATGAGTTAACTTCACTTGCTCACCTGTCCTGCTGACCTCACCCCATCTTGCTTCACTGACCCTGTTTCTAAATCTCGTTATTTGGCTGTGTGGGAAAATGGACCACTCCTGACTAACAGGGAGATCCTGTTTATAGCCAGTCTCACTCTGTCTCTCCTGCCATGGTTACCTTTGCACAGGGAGTTATTTCTTATCTTGAATTTCTAATATTTGAGCGAATAGAATGACTTACTGCCAAACCTAATACTTCTTGGTCTTACCCTTTACTTGATCTTTTTGTGTCTGTCTATCCTGTTGATTCTTCTCCAAAACTGATATACTCTAGGTTTCTCTTTGGCTGGATCCTTTCCCATCCATACTATCACTGGTATTTAGCTTCAATTCCATTCCATCCTTCTCCTCATTTTTCATATGTCATCTTATTTATTTTCATAGTTTCAATGACTACCTCAAACTGCGGACTTGTAAATATATATCTCCTGACCAGGTCTCTCTTGACCTCCAAATCAGTGTACTTGTCTCCTAGTGAATGTTGTCACACAGTCCCTGGATTTATTCTTTCATTCCCAGACAGCTCTGTACCATATTTAACTTTCTGGTACCAACATCTTAATCTTTACAGAAATCTGGGGATGGCCTTTATAATGCCTTCAGCTTACTCCCCACCTCTGCATCCAATCAGTGACAGTGTACCTTTAATTTTACACAAATCTGTTTCCCCATCTCTATCTTCACTCTCCTTTAGGATAGTGAAGGGGTTAAGGGCTTGAGCTTCAAAGCTAAACTTTGAGGCCTGAGTTCAAATCCTGCCTTTTCTATTTATAAGTTCTGAACTTTGGGTAAATTACTTTACCTCCCTGAGCTCAGATTATGCCTCTATAAAGTAGGATTTGTACTAGAAGCACCCAGCTTAAAGGAAACAATGCATGTAAAGACTTGGCTAAATTCATAATGAATGCTAAACGTTAGCTAGTAATTATTATGTTAGTAACTATTATCATTTTAGTGATCACTTCTGACAGTAGTTATATATTCAGATTATCACCATTTCTTCTTGCAACATGGTGGCCCCTTATGTGTCTTGTTGACTTGTGTCTCACATGAACTCTCAACCCATTTTTTTCAAACAACTTTATTTCAGTGTATTTCTCAAACAGAAATCTGATGACATTCATCTGTTCAAAATTTTGATGGTGCCCAATCACTCATGGGATAAAGTTCTAATTCCTGACCTGGCTTTCAAAGCCTGATCTCTCAGGACTTCCCCGTACCCTCCCTGATTTCCATTGCCTCAACGTGCTCTGCAGTGCTGTGCTGTAGAACCTTTTGAGGTTTCTAGGTCCACATTCAAGTGTACCCCCTTTTCATAGCTTTGTTAGCAACCTTGTTCATTCTGCAGGATCCGTTCATACATGTCTTCTCTGGGGAGCTCTTTCCCCACCTTCTTCCTTAGCCTTCCATTAGCTGGTTGTTTCTTTTCCCTTTGGGAGCAAAAGTTGGGTTTTCTCTAATTAACCTGTAAATGCATTTGATATAAAACATGGCTGTAAATTTTTTGAAGTCAAGGACTGTTTCCTAGTCCTCGTGCAGGAATACACTCAGGAAGGCCTGAGCGGGCAGCTCACTCGCAAGAAAGACTGCCCCGATTAGTTACAAAATTTAGGTATTTATGGGCTTTACTTCCTGAACTTCCCATTCCTGTTTTTTCTTTCTTTCCAGCTTCTTGTTATCATTTCTTTGCCTTCATTGTAGTGCTGTGTGGTTGATACCACATCAGGGAACTCGAGACCACCAGTCTGGGTGTGGTGAGGTCTGTTCTAGCTTAAAGATTTTCCTAGATCCTGCAGACCAGAAATGCATGGAGGCAATTCACCCCTCCCCCCTCCTTCGCCTGTCCGGGCTCATGCTTAACTAGCTACCTAACCTAACAAAATGTTTCCTTGTTCTGAAGCAGGGTCAGAAAAGGAGGGCTGATGCCGAATCACTTTGTGCCTTGTGCTCTTGCAGCTTGGAGGACAGTATGAACTTTTTGCTGTGATAGCGCACGTGGGGCTGGCTGACTTTGGTCATTACTGCGCCTACATCCGGAATTCTGTGGATGGAAAGTGGTTCTGCTTCAATGACTCCAGTGTGTGTTGGGTGAGAACCATCATCTAGAATTGCCTCTTGCTCTGGATTAACCAGCTCTCATACAGTCTAAGCCCAGGGCTCAATGGGTCCTCAAGGTCAGGCAAGCTACACTGTGGTCCTGCTCTCTTTGTGGGGGGACTTTTTATGAACTTGAAAGCTGTTTTCTGCATGAGGTGCCTATCTGGTTTCTCTCTCTATCAGAGTCCACTTAGCTCAGCATCCAGGTTTTTGGTGTTCTAAGCTCAGTGCCCTGCAGCTTAAAGCTCTGTGAGACACTTACGGAAAGCAAGAAGAGTTAGAAATATGATGTTAAAACTGTGACCTGAACATAACCAAATTTAACCAGAGGAACAGTGTTACTAAAAGAGACTTCATGTGCATTGGCATTTATCACTAGATGCCGTTGGTCTTGGGAGTTTCTAGGGGTAGGTTTGTCTGGAGGAGTGAGGGAGGGCAGATTGTAGCACCCTGTGTTCTCTGGGTACTTCACAGATGTCAGCTGGATGCTTTACTTTATATGTGTATTTACTTCCAGGTATCTTGGGAAGATATCCGGTGTACCTATGGAAATCATAACTACCGCTGGTAAGAGTGACAAAAACCCAGTCAGCTCACAGAGAGTTCTTGTTGCTTTCTGAGACTCCCATGGATTCAGCCTCCACTTGTATTTGCATAACTGCCCATCTTCCAATCCTTATCCCACTGCAAAACGATTTTCTCACAGCTTAGACGCCAATGATAACTAGAGTAGAAGTAGCTCCCCAAACAGCATATTATCCATTTTCTCTCCATGGTTTTGCACATGCTATTCCTGGCCAGTGTTTCCCTCTCTCAACTTACCATCAAGGCCAAGTCCCATCCCTGCTTCAGGGCCTCTGCTCACGGCTTCTTCCTACTCTGTAAAGCTTGTGCTGATTCCCAAGGCAGATCGAGGAGGGCTTCTCCTGGGCTTTCACTGTGTTTGGAGCACACCTCTTACAGAAAAGGTCACACTGTTTTGTAATTGTTTGCTTACCTGACTTTCACATTAGACCGTGAGCTCTCTAGGAGTAAGGATCACTTTTTTCCCCTTTCTTGGTCTGGTGCAGTGGCCTATGCTTAGTAAATACCAATGACTGTATTTTTAAAAACAGTAACTGCAGAGGGAACGCTAGAAAGAAAAAGTGGATGAAATTAAATCAGAGACTTTGCAAGTTTTCCCAGCTGGGTGAGGGGTGACTTTGTACACCAAAGGTGCTATTTGAATGATGTTAGTTACAGAAGTAGGCCAGACCATTTGAAAAATAATGAATTAGGTGAAATTTGTGTTTGAAATCCTCCCCCAATGTTTCTTTTCTCTCTCTCATCAGTACCTCCCATGGATGCTCACTCGCTGTTCCTTTCTGTTTGTTAGTGACCCTCCTGTTATTTAGGTGAGACTTTGGCAAACTCTCTCTATAGAGGGCCAAAGAAGAAATATTTTAGGCTTTGTGGGCCGCACATTCTCTGTTGCAACTTTTTAAAACTACTTTTATAGCCAAAATCAGTGACCAGCCACCGACAATAACATGAATGAGTGATCATGGCTGTGTCCCAATTTAATTTATTTGTGAAAACAGGGTCGGATTTGACTCGTGGGTTCCTAGTTTGTCAGCCCCTGATTTGGATATTAACTAACCACAGTTTGGTGGCGATTTTCCCAGACCACACATTTTGTTCTTCTCTGGGATGGTGGATAGATTAACACTTTATCCAACAGCCTAGGAAATTTGCCGATGTTTATCCTGTTGTGAATTACTAATGTATCAATTAACTATGAATGTTTTATTCTGCTATGATGTTGCATTTTTTTTTTCCTTTCTAGGCGGGAAACTGCCTATCTTCTGGTTTACATGAAGACTGAGTCCTAATGGATGTACCCTAAATCTTCAGAGACTGACAAAGTATCATTTCCCTTTTCAATTTCTGAATCTGCTCTTTTAAGAGATTTTGCAATGAAGAGGAGCACTGTTTTCAAATTGTATAAGTAAACTTTATTTATAATTAGGGGTGATTATAGAAATATTTAACAGTGACACTGTACCCATCTTGACCAGCCAGAATGGATACTTCCACCAGTGGACCTTGGACATGTCCTGAGTGTTTCCTGCTATGCAAGACAGTAATCCTTTAGTTTGGAGATGTGGGAGTTAGGTGCTTTCAGGGAGTACAGCCCTGGCCAGCAATGATAGAGGGAAACGTTCAGGTGGCAAGGGGCAATAGTAGGAAAGTATTTCAATATTTTACAACTAGTGTGGCTACTGGTATGTATTGGCTGAACAGGATTTGTATATAGTTTTTAAAAAATTTTAAACCTATGCTGATTTCATAAACCTCAAATGTTATATCATTGTACTGGCACAGCCTGACCTGTGGTGGCGCAGTGAATAAAGCATCGACCTGGAAAGCTGAGGTCGCTGGTTTGAAACCTGCACTTGTCTGGTCAAGGCACATATGGGAGTTGATGCTTCCTGCTCCCCCCTTTCTTTCTCTCTCTCTCTCTCTTTCTCTCTCTCTCTCTCTCTCTCTCTCTCTCTCTCTCTCCTCTCTAAAATGAATAAATTTTTAAAATGTTATATAATTGTTAGTTTATATGATATGTACTCCCCAAAAGATTGCATGCTAGGCACAATAATGAATAAAATTCTTTTTTCTCTCAAAAGGTGTTTGCTGTTTAATGAATAGTGATTAAAATACAGAAGATACTGAAGGTTTGTGTTATAGGAATTCAAAGGGAAAGGGAATTCCTTTCTTTTCAGAGCCAGGGGAAGACTTAAGGCTGAAGAAGGGCGAGAGCGAAGGGCAGTCCATTTCTAGAGAGAAGCACACTCATTTGCTTTAAACCAAAAAAGCAAGTGGACAGTGATAATGATGGCAGGTAGGTGGGGCTCTGAATGTAGAGGGTCTTGTACTAAATTAAGAAGTTTGGATCTAATTTAATGGCTTATTAGAAACTGTTGAAGGGTTTCAAAAAGGAAAGGAATATGTAGTGGTATTTTGGTAAAATGAATCTGCTAGAGGCTAGGTTAGAGACAGGTGTGGTAGGTGAATGGAAAGGTATTTATAGTCACTAGAGTCATTTTGGAGGAAGAATGGATGTGGATAGTAAGAGAAGAAGGTCCATGGAGACTCCTAACCAACCTCGGAAGTGAATAGGGTGGATGATTGTCCCGGTAGAGCCTGAGTTCTACATCAATCAGGTGTCCCTGATTTGACTTCCCCGTGCAGTGGGACACTCCTACTTATCAGCAGGGCTGGCAGCCTCTTCGAGACTACTCTTGAGGCGGCTATGAGGATGCTACTAATCAGTGCTGACACTAACTGCTACCGGAGGAAAGACATGACTGACACACAAGTTAGTTGCAAGAATCACACAGACAGTTTATTACTCATCCCTTTGGCATGCCTCGGTACAATTTAAGGGGGTCATGTCGGCGTGCTCCTCTTGGCTGTCTTTGGTCAGAGCTCAGGGTGGCGTGGAGGCAGTTCACGTTCATGTTGGAGTCTGGGCGACTACTACAGCAGGAGGCCCCTTAGCTTTAGTAACTTTTCTGGCTAACACCTTCTAACAGGTGTCAATTTATAGGATTATCACCTCAAATCACCTTTTTGGGAGTTCCTCTCAGAGAGCCCTTTTTTGTTAATCTACTGAAATGTTACATCAAGCCACTTTTAAAATGTTCCTAGAGAAGCTTCCTGTCTACGTCAACCCACAGAGTTATGACATCAAGCCACTTCTTATCTATACATAACTTCACACACACACTAACTGGGCCCTGCGTGAAAGGCAGAGTCTGTTTATCATATCTGTACACACTGTATTAATTCCTATCCAGACAGCATAACTTTATTTAATTTCCTTAATTACTTTAAATATTATATCCTAATTATATTTATATATCTTCCATGTTTTTCTATATTTCTATATATTTGATTACTATAACCTTATATTACTGCAATAATTTTTTTCTTTTTCTGTTAACTTATTGTGTTTACATAGATTCTAGTGTCCCCCTGAGTACATCCTTCCCTCCCCAGTATATCCCCTTGTCCTCCTCCCCGTAACGCCCTCCCCCCTTCCCTCCAGGATTTGCTTTTCTGCTCTCATCCCATCTTTTCATCCTATCACCCTATCATCCCCTTTCCCTCTGTCTGCTTTCCCTCTGGATCCTTTGATCCTGCCTCTGTCTCTGTTCTGCTCTGTTGCAGTGCAACTCGTGAGGAAATGGAACCAGAGCCCAAACTGACAAATTGATTAAGAATTTGAAGAGCCTTTGTTAGCCGGCTGGTGACTGTCTGCTGTGGGGAGCAACAAACAGTCCCGAGCTCAGGGGGAGAGAGGTATTTAAGGGCAAAACCCACAAGGTTACAGTTGTTTCAGCACGTTTTCACAGTATCTTGCAAAAGTACACATTGCTCTAAAGATAATAAACCGCCTTCCTGCAATATCTGCAATACTGAAGCACAAAGAACGCATCCTGCCTCTGTTAGCAAGATTAGATCTGAGCCTAACTGCTGAGGCTTGTAAAAGTTTTCTAGTTGCAGCTGTAGCTATAAACTGGTTCCTCTTAAGTGTTGAGCTGAATTGGGTCAGGGGTCCTCAGCATGGGCTGGCACGCCAGCCCATTCCCCACTGGTTTTATGGGGGAATCAAATCATTGTTTCCTCATCGGTATGGATGGGCTGATAATGGGCCCTTAGTACTAGAAGCTTTATGGCTTGAATTCTTTTTGTACATACTGTATGAGGCAGTTAATAATACACAGACCAATGGTGACCCCTACTATAAGTAAAATGAGGGTCTGGTAAGAGCAGTAAGCAAAGTAGTGAGCCAAGGGGATGAAGAGAATAAATTTTTTTTTTTCATTTTTTTTTTTTCTGAAGCTGGAAACAGGGAGAGACAGTCTGACAGACTCCCGCATGCACCCGACCGGGATCCACCCGGCACACCCACCAGGGGCGAGGCTCTGCCCACCAGGGGGCGATGCTCTGCCCATCCTGGGCGTCGCCATGTTGCGACCAGAGCCACTTTAGCGCCTGAGGCAGAGGCCACAGAGCCATCCCCAGCGCCCGGGCCATTTTTGCTCCAATGGAGCCTTGGCTGTGGGAGGGGAAGAGAGAGACAGAGAGGAAAGTGCGGCGGAGGGGTGGAGAAGCAAATGGGCGCTTCTCCTGTGTGCCCTGGCCGGGAAACGAACCCGGGTCCTCCGCACGCTAGGCCGACGCTCTACCGCTGAGCCAACCGGCCAGGGCGAGAATAAATTTTCATACCAATTTCTTTCTGCCTTGTGGTTGTCTTCTCTGTCCTGGCGTCTTTCTCTAAGTTGGCTGAGACTTCCTCTGCTTCTCCTGAGTGGTTAGTATAGAAACAGCAAGTCTCTCCTAAGGCCGGGCAGAGGCCTCCTTGCTTCAGGAACAGAAGCCCTAAGGCCCGTCTGTTCTGTAAAGCTACTTCAGCAAGGGAGCTGAGGGAGTCTTCAAGCTTCTCTACATTTCCTTCTAGGGTTTTAAGGTCATGGTCTATTAGGGCACTTAACTTCCTATAATTCTGATGTCCAGTTACTAGAGCCGCTGTTCCTGTGGCTGCTGCGCCAGCCATCCCGAGACCCACTAACACAGGAACTAGTACAGTGCCCTTTGTATGCGGCCTGTTTCCTCTAAACCTAAGTGCTCTCTTCCTCCTTCCCCTGAGCAGTAATAGCCTGTGGAAAGCTATGGGTTAATACACACAACTGGGGAGAGCTAGCGAGAGACCAAGATGAAATGCAGGGAGAGATGCCCGCCGTACAAGCAAACCAAGTCCCTCTGATGCTGCTGAACAACAGCAGCTGTCCCAGTGCCCCTCCCGGAACTGACGGTCTCTGATTCCGCTCCTGGAGGTGCAGGAATCCTGAGAGGGGAGGTGTAACTGCTAGAGGAAAAGCAGGTGCCTCGTCCCTGAAAGCCCCCTAAGGCTAGTCTGGGGGTATGTCCCCACTGACAGTCTTTATCGGAGATGCTGGTGACACCAAGCTTTCGAATGTCTCCTTCCTCATTCCCTATGCTCCGGTTAGCCCCAATCCCTGTGTAATAAGGGGGTCAGGATTAAGGCAAAGCCAGCAGTCCAATATGACTATATTAGGGGAGGTATGATTGAGAAAATCAAAAACAATCTGGAGGGTGTCGAAAATTTGCTGCTGGAGTGATGCCCCTCCTGAAGGACTCTGAGGCAGTTCCCTTGGGGAACTTGGGGGCAGCTGCATGGGGGCTAAGAAGCTAGGTACCCTAGGAGTACTAGGGGGTGCTCTGGGTGGCTTGGTCACAGGTTGTGGCCGTGGTGTGACTGGTCTAGGGGGGGGCTGAAGGGGTAGTCCTTCAGAGCTAATGTCTCTAAGGGGTCCTATGGGGTTACGAACTCTCAAGGTAAGCCTTTCTATAGGGGTCATGCCAGTCAACATATCATCTAAGACCCCAAGTTTTCTCCCCTTCCCACATGTCACTTTGAAAGTCATGGCTATACTACAGCGGATTGCAGTCACCTACGGCACAGTTTTCACTGGGGGCTTTACGGCAAACAGTTCTCTTAAAGTCAAGGAGGGGATCCTTGTTCTTCCAAGTAGCTATAGTCTCAAACCCTATTCCTTGCAAAAATAGTCCTGCACTGCATTGCCACACCTCTGTGGTCCTGATGAGGGGCATATGTGATGGTTGGTTCGCCAGAGACTGTGCTCCCTACTGAGGGTGCCACAGCCATACTGCTTTATCCAGGCATGGTATGGTATACTAACATCCCGCTGTTCCCTGCTGTGATGTCCCAAGACCAGTTCTGCTTGGGTTAGTCCAGAAGCTTCCTAACAGCTGGCAGAGGTCAAATTCAAATTTTGGCGCCCCAGTAGTGGTCACTTGGCTGATTATTTCACCATTGGTGGTCCTTGTTAGCTACCAGGTTGGGGAGGAGTGCCCCTGGAGTCCTCCTGCAAAAACACTTAACAAAATGATTAGACTCACTTGAACGGTAACTGAGTAGGGTTTACCATCTTCTGGATTACCCATTTCCAGTTGTTTGGGGGGGGGGGGAGGCTCTGCCTTCTTGACCTGGAGCAATGGATCCAATGTTTCTTTCCTTCTACCTTAACAGCCGTCGGCGTGTTAAGGATGACCTGAAAGGGACCGGTCCACTTGGCTTCAAGGGTGTCCAAGTCCCGCTTTTTCAGCCAAACAAATTCTCCTGGGTCTGTGACCAGCATTAAAGTTCTTTCCTTGGGGTCAGGGTGTGCCTCCCGTACTAGGCGGTTGGTTTCCTGTAAACCTTTATTCCAGGACTGTAGGGATCTAACAAGATTAGAGTTAGAAATCTGGGCTAAGCTTTCTTCTCTGAGCTTAGGAAGGAGAGGAGGGGGTCTTCCAAACATTATTTCAAATGGAGTTAAACCTTCTACATTGGGGGTGCACTGGGCTCTAAGGAGGGTAAAGGGGAGAAGACTCACCTAGTTTTCGCCAGCCTCTAACCTTAGTTTAGTTAAAACATCTTCAAGTGTTCGATTCATCCTTCCTACCTGTCCTGAACTCTGCGGCCTGTATTCACAGTGTAAATTCCATTTTACTCCTATTGCTCTAGCCAAATTCTGGGTTACGGCAGCTATAAAACCTGGGCCATTGTCAGACCCTATTGCAACAGGTAGGCCAAACCTGGGGATAATTTCAGACAAAAGCTTCTTAGTGACTACGTGAGCTGTTTCTGACCAAGTAGAATAGGCTTCTGCCCATCCCAAGAAAGTATCCACAGCTACTAGCAGATACTTGTGCCCCCCGTGCCCCGTGGCATTTCAGTGAAGTCTATTTCCCATTGTTCACCAGGCTGTTGTCCTCTCAGTTGGTGCCCAGTCCCGTGGGCCATTTCTGGGCTGGGGTTGACTTTTGCACACGTCAATCACCTCTGGTTTACCTCCTTGGTGACCTGATGTAATCTGGGAATATACAGTGTGTCCGTAAAGTCATGGTGCACTTTTGACCAGTCACAGGAAAGCAACAAAAGACGATAGAAATGTGAAATCTGCACCAAATGAAAGGAAAGCCCTCCCAGTTTCTGTAGGATAATGTGGCAGCATGTGCGCATGCGCAGATGATGACATAACACCGTGTATACAGCGGAGCAGCCCACGGCCATGCCAGTCGAGATGTGGATGGTACAGAGGAAAGTTCAGTGTGTTCTGTGGCTTGCTAAATTCGAATTCGTGACCAAAGTGCAACGTGAATATTGGCACGTTTATAACGAAGTGCCACCACATAGGAATAACATTACTCGGTGGGATAAGCAGTTGAAGGAAACCGGCAGTTTGGTGGAGAAACCCCGTTCTGGTAGGCCACCAGTCAGTGACGAGTCTGTAGAGGCTATACGGGATAGCTACCTAAGGAGCCCTATAAAAAACCTGTGCGTGAGCCCACATCGAACTGCACTGAATAGGTATGAAACTGGGAAGAGTTTTCCTTTTATTTGGTGCAGATTTCACATTTCTATCGTCTTTTGTTGCTTTCCTGCAACCGGTCAAAAGTGCACCATGACTTTACGGACACACTGTAGAAATCAGTTCTTAACAGTTCTATGAGTTTAGTCCTGCCGAGGTGGGTCCTGGCGTGCAAATCTTGGACTAGCTTTTGCTGAGTACTTTGGGGACTAGCACCAGGGAGTCCGGCAATACTTTCCAGCCCGACAGATCCTCAGTGGCCCTTAAGGAGATCCCTAGAGCTTTGAGTCCAAATATTCTGGGGACAATTGTAGAGTACGTCCTGGCAGTACCGGGAGGATGTTGAGGGGCCCCACTGGTTTTTGTGCGGCCTCTTTTGCTACTCAGTCTGCAAAGGCGTTTCCCAGAGCCTCTGGGGTGTTCTCCTTTTGGTGCCCATGACAGTGGATTGTGGCTACTTCTTTGGTAACCATATTGCTTCTAGGAGAGAAAGAATTTCGGGGGCATGCTTAATGTTTTTCCCTCCGGTGTTAATAATCCTCTCTCCTTGTAGATGGCCCCATGAATATGAGCAATAACAAAGGCATACCTGCTGTCTGTGTAGATGTTGACCCGCTTTCCCTTTGCCCACAGCAGGGCCTGGGTTAAGGCAGCTAGCTCTGCCTTCTGTGCAGACATGCCTTGGTTGAGTGCTGCAGATCAGACTACCTTGTCCTGCGTTATAACTGCTGCCCCTGCTTTCCGGGTTCCCTCCTGTACAGAGCTGCTTCCATCCATGTAGGGAGTGGCTTCTGCCGCCAGCAGGGGCTGATCGGTGAGATCCTTGCGGCAACTGGCTACTGTAGCCAGGAGGTCTAGGCAGTCGTGTGAGGGGGCCTCCGGATCATCGCCAGGGAGCAGGGTGGCTGGGTTGAAGGCAGAGGTCTGCAAGAACTTAATGCGGGCAGAGTCAAGCAAGGTTACCTGATATTGAGTGATTCAGGCATTGGACATCCCCCAGTCAGGAGGGCTGCGGAGCAAAGCCTCTACTGAGTGCTGCGCTACGACCTGGAGCTCTTTTCAAAAGGTGAGCTTTTCGGCCTCCTAGGCAAGGACGGCTGTGGTGGCGATGGCCTGGAGACAGTTTGGCCATCCAGCCGCCACTGGATTCAGCCTTTTGGACAGATAAGCAACTGGCCTCTTCCAGGGTCCGAGGTACTGAGTGAGTACCCCCTTTGCAATGCCTCAAGTCTCACTGATACACAACTGGAAAGGCTTAGCTAAATTTGGGAGCGCTAGAGCTGGTGCCTGGGCTAGAGCATTCTTTAACTCTTGGAAGGCTTTCTCTTCTTCAGGGTCCCACCGTAGCGCTTCTTCCTTTCCCCCAGTACAGGTGTATAATGGCTTTGCTATTTCTGCTAACTCGGTCAATAACTTTCCTTCAAAGCCTTCTAACTTTTGTAATTTGCGTCTAATGTCTAGGGCTGACTGGGAAACAAAAGTGATATTAATCACCCTTTGGTTCCCCGGGGCTTCTGGGTCTATAGGAGTATAAACATGGTAAGGCTCCTGGAGACGTTCTAAGAAAGCTGCTGGGGATTCTTCTTTCCCTTGGATAATTTCAGATACCTGAGACAGGTTAGTGGGCTTGCAAGCAGCTTGGCGCAAAGCTCCCATTAGAGTCTGGCAATACCATTCGAGCCTCCTTACCTGAACTCTTGTTGGGGTCCCAATCAGGGCGTACAAGGAGATACACCACCTCAAGGCTAGCGGGGTCAGTGGTCAGCTGGCCATCATGGCCCAAGACGAGCTTTCGCCCCTGTGCCCAGATTCTCTCTCTCTTCAGAGGTGAAGAGAGTCTGAAGCAACTGCTGGCAATCATCCTAAGTGGGCTGGTGAATATAGAAAATAGATTCTAATAAAGTAATTAGACCATGGGGGTTTGCAGAGAAAGATGGGTTTTGGTTCTTCCAGTTATAGCGATCACTGGTGGAAAAGGGGACATAAACCATGAACTGGCAGCTGCTTGCTTCCGGCACCGCCTGGCGCAAGGGGAGGATGGGGGTGACAGGAGCAGTGGAGTCCGGGTCCCCAGTCCTGGGGGGAGAGGAAATCTTCCGGGTGAGGGGTGTGCAGTGTTGGGGATCCGCATCGTAGGATGTGCCCTGTAGGGTATGGAGAGGACTGAGTGCCGTGTCAGCCTCGGAACAAGAAACTGATAGATACATGAATTCCAAACTGCCCTTTTGCTGTTCCGCTTGGCTGCCTGACCTCCACCCTTACTTACCGGACAATCGCCCATGGGACAAAGGAATTCCAGGAAGCTGGTCAGTCAGCCCAGTGAAGAGTTTTCCAGAAAGTGGAACATACCAGCACACCCTTACTCGAGGCTATCCCCAACTCTATAAAGTTTTACCTCAGTCTGTTTTTGGTGCTCTTCTCCCCCAAGAAGTGCCTGGCAGGGTTCCTTTTTTCCTTTCAATAAAGCCTGTTACTCTGGTCTTTTGGACTCCCATGGATTCCACAGAAATTTTAAGCTCTGGGGCCTGAGGCATACAGCGGAGGACCCGAGAGTTCTGGGCTTTCTGGAGGTGGTAGGAGAACTGGCCAAAGGAGTTTAGATTTGGGGTTTTCCAGAAGAATGGTTTGCCCTTCTTCTGCGTTTTGGAGGGCGGGAGGCAGTCTTTAAGCCATTTTGGCTGCTCAATGAGAACATCAATCCAAATCTGTATATACAGAATTTGGTCAGGATGCCCAGGACACCCAAAGATGACTGATTAAACCTAGTAAGCAAGAGAGATATTAGTAGATCCCTCTGAAGGCCAGTTCCCTGGGGGGAGCACTGGCCACTCTAACTCGCATGAAGTGCATCATCTCCCAGAGCTAACAGTTGCTCCATAGTCAGCAGCTCGTTTATTTAAGTTCTGGAAATTATTCAAAAAACATTCAAGCAGCATACACTTAGCACACGAAGCAAACTGACTGATGTTGATGGACTGGGCAAGGTCTAGACAGAGAGAGACAACCAGATATGCTCCCCAAAGAAAGTATAGACAGAAACCAAACCTGAGATCACTGGCCACTGTCATGTGCCAGGATGGGGTTGCAGAGGATATGCTGCGTCCAGCCCTGTGGCAGACCCCTTGGGGGCGCCCCAACCTGTCAGGACCAAGTTTATTACCGGTAAGATCCTGAGAGGCTCAATGCCAGTTGAGAGTTGAGTAGAGATGTTCCTTGGTTCCTCCATCTGCCTCGTGCCAGTGGCTGAGAACATCTCTCCCCCTAGGCAGGGCACCTGAAGGCCCAAAATGGGCACCAGCCTGATCACCAAAAAAGTCTGGTGAATCCCGGACGAGCCCCCAAGATGTTGCAGTGCAACTCGTGAGGAAACGGAACCAGAGCCCAAATTGATAAATTGATTAAGAATTTGAAGAGCCTTTATTAGCCAGCCTGTGACTGTCCGCTGTGGGAAACAACGAACAGTCCCAAGCTCAGGGGGAGAGAGGTATTTAAGGGCAAAAAGCACAGGTTACAGTTTCAGCATGTTTGCACAATATCTTGCAAAAGTACATGTTGTTCTAAAGATAATAAACCGCTTTCCTGGAATATCTGCAAGGCTAAAGTACAAAGAACTCATCCTGCCTCAGCTGTGGCTATAAACTAGTTCGTCTTAAGTGTAGAGCTAAATTGGGTCAGAAGTATTTAGCATGGGCTGGCAGGCCAGCACATGCTCCTCAGTTTGTATTGTTTGTCGGATTCCTCAAATGAGTGAGGTCATATGATATTTTTCTTTCTCTGCCTGGTTTATTTTACTTAACATGATAGTTTCCAAGTCCATCCAGGTTGTTGCAAAAGGTTAGATTTTCTTCTTTTTCAAGGCCCCATAGTATTCCATTGTGTATATCTACCACATCTTTTTTTAAAATTTTATTTATTAAATTTAATGCAGTGACATTGATAAATCAGGGAACATATGTTGAAAGAAAACATCTCTAGATTATTTTGAAATTTGATTGTGCTGTATACCCCTCCCCCAAAGTTACATTGTCTTCTCTCACCTTCTATCTGGTTTTCTTTGTGCCCCTCCCCTCCCCCAACCCCTCTCTCCTTCTTCACCCCCTCCCCCCTCCCCCCACCCCCCCACCCCTGTTGCCATCACATTCTTGTTCATGTCTCTGAGTCTCATTTTTATGTCCCATCTATGTATGGATTCATATAGTTCTTAGTTTTTTTTCTGATTTACTTATTTCACTCCGTATAATGTTATCAAGGTCCATCCATGTTATTGTAAATGATCCGATGTCATCATTTCTTATGGCTGAGTAGTATTCCATAGTATATATGTACCAAAGCTTTTTAATCCACTCGTCCTCTGACGGACACTTGGGCTGTTTCCAGATCTTTGCTATTGTGAACAATGCTGCCACAAACATGGGGGTGCATTTCTCCTTTTGGAGCCGTTCTATGGTGTCCTTGGGGTATATTCCTAAAAGTGGGATAGATGGGTCAAAAGGCAGTTCAATTTTCAGTTTTTTGAGGAATCTCCATACTGTTTTCCACAGTGGCTGCACCAGTCTGTATTCCCACCAGCAGTGCAGGAGGGTTCCCTTTTCTCCACATCCTCGCCAGCACTTATTCTGTGTTGTTTTGTTGATGAGCGCCATTCTGGCTGGTGTGAGGTGATATCTCATTGTGGTTTTAATTTGCATTTCTCTAATGATTAGTGATGTTGAGCATTTTTTCATATGCCTATTGACCATCTGTATGTCCTCTTTGGAGAAGTGTCTATTCATCTCTTTTGCCCATTTTTGGATTGGATTGTTTGTCTTCCTGGTGTTAAGATTTACAAGTTCTATATGAATTTTGGTTATTAACCCCTTATCAGACATATTGTCAAATATGTTCTCCCATTGTCTACCACATCTTTTTAATCCACTTGCCCACTGAGGAACACTTGGGCTGTTTCCAGATCTTGGCTATTGTAAACAATGCTGCCATAAACATGGGGGTGCATTTCTCCTTTTGAATCATTGATGTGGTGTTCATGGAATATATTCCTAAAAGTGGGATGGCTGGGTCAAAAGGCAGTTCTGAACATTTTTAATTTTTTGAATAATCTCCATACTGTTTTCCACAGTGGCTGCACCAGTCTGCATTCCCACCAGCAGTGCAGGAGGGTTCCCTTTTCTCCACATCCTGGCCAGCACTTATGTGTTGTTTTGTTGATGAGCGCCATTCTGGCTGGTGTGAGGTGGTATCTCATTGTGGTTTTAATTTGCATTTATCTAATGATTAGTGATGTTGAGCATTTTTTCATCTGCCTATTGGCCATCTGTATGTCCTCTTTGGAGAAGTGTCTATTCATTTCTTGCCGGGGTCCAGCCCCGGGGGGAAGGATCCAGGGGTCCCACAGGAAGAGACGGCGTCGGCACGAATCGAGTGAGAGAGCCGAATTCTTTTCTTTCTCTTTATTCTCTAGTTAGCATTTACTGCCAGGCATCTCTCTCAATTGCTGGTCTAGCTTTCCTTTTATGCACACACACTAAGTTACAATCACATGGTATTCAGAATACATTGATTAATCATTGTTTTTGTTTCACTATGGTTACATTTTCTAGGTAACAGTTAATTCATTTCTATAAACTGTAAGTCATTCAAAGTACAATTATACAATAACTTGAACAGCAATAACAATATTGATACAAACTTCCAAAAGGTCAGTACTGATTAATAACTCTACCTTGCCTAGGATACTATTGTCTAGTCAAATTTTATTTATTACTATATTCATACACTAATTAAGTTCTAACTTTACTTTTCTCAGAGTGTTCCACCACCTGCAGGTCAGGTATGCAAGAAGAATGGAAAGTTTCTTTACTCTACCACATGAGAAGGCTAGGGAGGAAAAGTGATGAATTAAGTGAAGGCTGAAAGGTGCTCTGTGTATAGTTACTGTTTCCTACCTATTCATAAGTCACAATCTATTCTTTCTAACATGATTAATAAGAAGAAATTCTCCTACAAACTTAACCCTTTACGAGGGATATCATAGCCAGCCTCTTATGTCTATGAGCCCAGTTCAAGGGGCTTACAGGCTTTTCTGTGGAATTCACACCCTCTGTCTCATTTCCAAAGAAATTACTATGAATCTACAGGGAAAGCATGGTACTATTATCCCTGTGCCATAAATAATAGCATACACCCAGAAAGGGGGGGGGATATAAGGCCAGATTAATTCAAAAAGGTCAAAAGGGGGAAGTATCGTTGTGCCTCTCCTCTGCGGTGACTTTGTCAACCCGCAGCTGTTAGTCTTCACTGCGGTGACTTTATTAACCAGCAGCCATTGGTCTTCTTCTGCTGTGACCTTGTTAGCCAGCACTAGTGGATCGGCTCCCGACATCTCCCCCTTTTTTATTATTTAAATAAAGCTTTTGTATTTTCACCGCTGTTTCCCTGAGACCATTGTTTAAGAGTCGGAACATGACTGGAAGGACAAGAAGAGTGATAATTGCCACAGCTATTATAATGCCTATATCAGTAGCCAAAGAGGTCAGGCCATGCATAGAAAACATACTTTTAATGTTTTCAACAAATTGATCAGCTACTTCTGAGGCAGAGACTAAAGAGCCTGAATGTCCTAAGTTTTGTATCTGCTGATGTAATTCCCTCAAATCTAAACTAACATCACTATTATTCCATACACCTAACAAATGATTCTGTATATTATTCCATGATATGATAGACTGATTGTATTCTAAAGGAGTCACACATATCCACTTGAATCCTGCATGGCATCTAAGAGTCATCCTAGCCTTCATAGCTAACAGCTCATTACTTATGTGAATGAAAGCCTCCTCTAAAGCATTCACTTTCATTTCTAACTTTCTATCTATAGTCTCCTGTACTGCTAAGGCAAGAGATATATTACGAGATAAACTATCTACATGATTTGCAGTGTGAACTGATTGAGCTAAAGCAGTGGTGGAAGCAGCTACAGATCCTATAATAGCAATAAGAGCAGTAATTCCTAAAATTAATTCTGCAATAAATCGCTTTCCTCGATAGCGAGCAAGCGCTTCAGAAGCAGCCTGTAGTGCATGCAACCCTGGGTCATCATACCAAGGCCGAGACAAACTAACAGGTAACATCACATAAGGTGGCTGCTGCAAAATAAACATGACTTGAGCTTTGGTGTCATAAGATAGACAGTTTGTTAAAACACAGTGAGAGCAGGAAATGCTAAACATAGAATCATAATTGCTAACAGAAAGATTACTGTTCCTTGTAGCAATCAAAAGTACATAAAGAGCCTGTACACAAGCCTGAACAAAAATATTCTGAGCAGGATAAGGGTGAGGCCTAACCATATATGCAGGTGCAGCAGCTGCAATTAGCTGCCAAAGCTTTGTTTGATACCTGGTGGTTGATTCATCCTGATAAGTCAGCTGTGCAGGTATCCATTCAGTAGACTGCCATCGTGTGATGATTTTATTTAAAGGATTATATTTACTTGACCAATTGTAAACATCTTCCATTTCCTGCACTAATTTTCTATAATCATATTCAAAATAAGGACTAGACCAATCTTGTACAGTGAAATTAATAGCACATGCAGTATAATTCATATAATTAGAATATGCACACTCTTGCCATGGGGGAAAACCAAATCTATTCTCTACAGACCACCAGTAAGGCTCTTGAGTTGCCCTTTTTGGAGGATAAAGTTTACATGGGTGAAATCCCTTAGGAGGCAAAGTAACAGGATTATACTCATGGGTGTCAGGGCCTCCAGGCATTAAAATTGTGAGAGACCATAAATCTCTTGTAATGTGTCCAGGTCTATTACTTTTAGGAGAGTCAGTTAAAATAGTCTTAAGTGTAGTAGGAAAACACCCAAAAATCTTACGAGTATTGTTAAACATAAAACATATGGGTACATTATCTGTTTTTCCATGAAATGAGAAATTTGAATCAGTTTTATGCATAATAAAAGAACTAGATGATCCTCCTAAAAACTTAGTATGATTATTAAACACAGGTATGTCATCTCCTCCCCAAGTAACAGGCTTAACCAATGGTGGATTTGGAATATAAGCCCAATAAGATTTGTTTTGTCCAATAGCCTCAACATTAAGTACCTGAATTGAAAGTACAGCGAGCATAGCAATAAACATATTAACAGGGTTACTATGTATATTTTGTTGACGACAAATTAAATCAGCCTTCTAAGTCAATGCCTTCAACTGGTCCCAGGTTGGTGGGTTGACAGTTCGAGTAGAGCGAGCCATCCGTTGACCATGATTGGGAGGTCATCTAGCTTCCTGTAGTGACAATCGCTGCATCACTCGAGTAACAGGATCATACAGAGAGTTTCTTGATGGCCTTTGCTGGAAAGTCACTGGTGACGCGGGTGGCACAGGAGTCTCCTCCGGGCTGGGTGGTGTATAAGGAGGAGGATGGAGATAAGGAGGGGGCAGCAGTAGCAGCGGAGGCCTCTGGTGAGACATGGCAAATCAGCCGGTCTGGGATCCAGAGAGGCGAGTCAGCATTCTGTGGATATACAAGCATACCCTCTCCCCTGGGTTAGAATTATATCTGGTCACTTCCATTGACCTGTCAATAAATCCTTCTACTTTGCCATTGGTTTAGGCTTATCCAGATCCAGATTCCAGTGTCTCAGCATGCGAGTGTGGCCTTGATAGTCTGAATTAAGATTGTTAATAACAAACAAAGCATGATTTAAAAGCTGATGTGGGGAACTATATCTTAACTCACCTTCCTGTAGTTTTTGAATCTGCATTTTCAGGGTCTGATGAGTCCTTTCTACTATACTTCGTCCCTGTGGATTGTAAGGGATGCCAGTAATATGTGAAATGTTGAAAGTGTTACAAAACCTTTTAAAGGCAGGCTTTAGCTCAAATGACCTTTCTTTTCACTCTTGCTCAGATTTTGTTGAGGGGTTTGAGGGTTCTTATTTGCCTATATAAATCATTTCCGTATATCTGGAGCTATTTGGAAAAAGACAAAACAGTGTTATTAGCTGGATCAAACAAAAGAGGGTAAAAGTTTGCAGAAGAAACAGGTTCAGCATCTCCTGTAGGATTCCAGAGTCTCTCAGCTGTTGAATAACCCTGTATATCAGCATTCAAAAGAAATTTTTTAAAGTAAGAAGCATGATAAAGATTTGTAGAAGTTCCAGTATATGACTTTCCTATATTCATAAAAACATTTCTACTCTATTAGTTAACAGGCAATTTAAAGAACACGTTAAAGCTGGAAAATTCTAGTGTGACTTTTATTATTTTCCTATATTAAAAAAATCTACACCTTTGTTAGGTAAATCTACTCTGCTTCATGCTCTGCAGCCACAGCAAGCAGCCTGAAGCTTGAAGCAGTTTAGTCAAAATCAACAAGTCTTTAGGATTCATATTTCATTCTATTTAAATTTAAATGAGCGCGCTTTACTTGTTTCAATTAAAATTATAAATTTGTAGGGATGATATTTTTATAATATTAGAGCCGGCATATTCAATTTTTGCATGCAAGAACTTAAAAAAATCACATTTAGACAACATTAAACAAAGACCAAACACAAACAAGAATCAGACAAAGTAGACAAATCAGACAGATTAGAGAGAAACCCGGGTTTTTAGAGATTAGAATATGGCCTGCTTGATTTTTACACAGGGCTATTCTGATTGGAACATAGTGGATAGAAACCAAACAGAACTCTCTCTCAAAAAGTTTTGAGAACGGCCGTTTATGAGATTCTGTTTAGCCATATCCAAACAGGTGCTCCCTTTGCCCTCTTTTCAGGCATAGAACAGGAAAGAAATAAAATGAGTTGAGAGAAAGAGGAGAACAGAAAAAACTGTAATTTTTCCAAACTCTTAAGTCCTTCTATTTACTAAAGAAAATCAGATAACAACACAACTTTAAAACTCATCTCAGTCTCTAATCATTCTTAAATTCTAATAGCTGCTACAACCGGCAGCCGAAATCCCTCCATTTCAACCCCCACAAGAGGCTTGCTTCTCATATTTTGCATTCCAAAGCAGGTAATTTTCTCCAGATAAACAGGCTTTAGGAACTTGTTTCCAATCATAAGGAGTCATCCAATTATGAGAAACTGTTTCCACCAAGGACATAGTATAAGGAGAGGTGGGTCCATATTGACTGCAAGCCATTTTCAACTCTTTCAATAATTTATAAGGAAGTGGCTCCCATGTAGGAGTCTCCTCATCATCAAATTCACCAGCCACAGCCACAGGAAAACACAATGCCAAATCAGTTTCCCCTTGGTCGCAAGAAGCTTGAATTGCCTTCTGCAACCCTGTTAACCCTGATGATTTTTTCTTTTCATTAACATCTAATGATTGTATTGGTAGAGGCAAAGACATTCTAATATCCTTATTTTTATCCTTTTTGTCAGTCTTGGGGGGATATAATATGGGCAAGACTGTTTTTGTATTCCAATCCTCATTATCCCTATTATATTTAGCTGCCTCATCTTCTAATTCAGCCTCATCAGATGGAGATAAATGATCTTCACTATCATCCTGATGTTTACTTAATTTTAAAGAGGCCATTCCATAATCTGTACTATCTTGAGACTGCCTTCTATTTCTAATTAATGGAGTCTCTTCTTTTGGAGGAGCAGTTGCCTTAGAAAATTTATGCATCTCATGTTCTGGATCTAAGGCATCTTTAATCAAGCTCCATAAAGCAAATGTATCAACTGGGACCCTTTCAGGTCCATGTAGCTCATAGTAAAGTTTTAGATTTTCTCCAACCTTAGCCCATGTCTCAAGACTAAGCATTCCCTCATCTGGAAACCATGGAGAACATTCTTGTACGAAATGCAGAAAACGAGCTACTTGTTGAGGGGAAACACTAACTCCCTTTAGGGAAAGTGTATACTTAATGACTTCTATAAAGAGTCTTCTTTCTTTAGACTCAGTATGGCCCATGACTTCTCAAAATCTTAAGTTCTGAAATCCTCCACCTATCCTCACCCCGTCTTCCTTACAGGGGGGTCTGCAGCACCCTGAGTGGAGTCCTAGCCATCCCGAGACAACGAGGGGGGCTTACCTGTGGGTCCCTGTTTGGGCGCCAAATGCCGGGGTCCAGCCCCGGGGGGAAGGATCCAGGGGTCCCACAGGAAGAGACGGCGTCGGCACGAATCGAGTGAGAGAGCCGAATTCTTTTCTTTCTCTTTATTCTCTAGTTAGCATTTACTGCCAGGCATCTCTCTCAATTGCTGGTCTAGCTTTCCTTTTATGCACACACACTAAGTTACAATCACATGGTATTCAGAATACATTGATTAATCATTGTTTTTGTTTCACTATGGTTACATTTTCTAGGTAACAGTTAATTCATTTCTATAAACTGTAAGTCATTCAAAGTACAATTATACAATAACTTGAACAGCAATAACAATATTGATACAAACTTCCAAAAGGTCAGTACTGATTAATAACTCTACCTTGCCTAGGATACTATTGTCTAGTCAAATTTTATTTATTACTATATTCATACACTAATTAAGTTCTAACTTTACTTTTCTCAGAGTGTTCCACCACCTGCAGGTCAGGTATGCAAGAAGAATGGAAAGTTTCTTTACTCTACCACATGAGAAGGCTAGGGAGGAAAAGTGATGAATTAAGTGAAGGCTGAAAGGTGCTCTGTGTATAGTTACTGTTTCCTACCTATTCATAAGTCACAATCTATTCTTTCTAACATGATTAATAAGAAGAAATTCTCCTACAAACTTAACCCTTTACGAGGGATATCATAGCCAGCCTCTTATGTCTATGAGCCCAGTTCAAGGGGCTTACAGGATTTTCTGTGGAATTCACACCCTCTGTCTCATTTCCAAAGAAATTACTATGAATCTACAGGGAAAGCATGGTACTATTATCCCTGTGCCATAAATAATAGCATACACCCAGAAAGGGGGGGGATATAAGGCCAGATTAATTCAAAAAGGTCAAAAGGGGGAAGTATCGTTGTGCCTCTCCTCTGCGGTGACTTTGTCAACCCGCAGCTGTTAGTCTTCACTGCGGTGACTTTATTAACCAGCAGCCATTGGTCTTCTTCTGCTGTGACCTTGTTAGCCAGCACTAGTGGATCGGCTCCCGACAATTTCTTTTGTCCATTTTTTTATTAGATTGTTTATCTTCCTGGTGTTGAGTTTTACAAGTTCTTTATGAATTTTGGTTATTAATTTCTTATCAGACGTATTGCCAAATACATTCTCCCATTGTGTGGTTTGTCTTTTTATTTTGTTCATATTGTCTTTAGCTGTGCAAAAGCTTGTTATTTTGATATAGTCCCATTTGTTTATCCTGTCCTTTATTTCTCTTGCCCGTGAAGATAAATCAGCAAATATATTGCTGCAAGAGATGTCAGAGAGCTTACTGCCTATGTTTTCTTCTAAGATGCTTATGGTTTCATGATTTACATTTAAGTCTTTTATCCATTTTTGTGAATGGTGTAAGTTGGTGGTCTAGTTTTATTTTTTTGCAGGTAACTGTCCAATTTTCCCAACATCATTTGTTAAAGAGACTGTCTTTACTCCATTGTATGCTATTACCACTCTTGTCAAATATCAATTGTCCATAAAAGTGTGGGTTTACTTCTGGGTTCTCTGTTCTGTTCCATTGATCCATATGCCTGTTCTTATGCCAGTACCAAGCTGTTTTGAGTACAATGGCCTTGTAGTATAACTTGACATCAGGAAGTGTGATACCACCCACTTTATTCTTCTTTTTCAAGATTGCTGAGGCTATTCCTGTTGCAATAGCGAAGGGGACTGTTTTCTTAATTTCTCTTTCAGACAGATTATTGTTGGTGTATAAAAATGGCTCTGATTTCTGGGTATTGATTTTATATCCTGCCACCTCGCCAAACTCATTTATCAGGTCCAGTAATTTTTGACTGCGACTTTAAGGTTTTCTATGTACAGTATCATATCATCAGCAAATAATGATAGTTTTATTTCTTCTTTTCCAATTTAGATGCCTTTTATTTCTTTTTCTTGTCTGATTGCTGTGGCCAGGACTTCCAGAACGATGTTGAATAAGAGTGGTGAAAGGGGGCACCCCTGCCTTGTTCCTGATCTTAAGGGGATCACTTTTAACTTTTCCCCTTTGAGTATTATGTTGGCTGTAGGTCTGTCATAGATGGCCTTTATCGTGTTGAGGTATGTTCCCTGTATTCCCACTTTGCTGAGAGTTTTGATCATGAATGGGTGCTGGATTTTATCGAATGCTTTTTCTGCATCTATTGATATTATCATGTGGTTTTTGTCCTTTTGTTTATGTGATGAATCACATTTATTTATTTACAAATATTGTACCAGCCTTTCCTCCCCAGAATAAATCCCACTTGATCATGATGTATGATTCTTTTCATGTATTGCTGGATCTGGTTTAGTACTATTTTGTTGAGAATTTTATCATCTAAATTCATCAGGGATATTGGCCTATAGTTTTTTTTTTTCTTTGTGATGTCTTTGCCTGGTTTTAGAATCAGAATTATACTTGCCTCATTAAAGGAGCTTGGAAGTTTTCTCTCCTCTTGAATTTTTTGAAAAAGCTTGAGAAAGATAGAAGTTAGTTCTTCTTTGAATGTTTGGTTGAGTTTGCCTTTGAAGCCATCTGGCCCAAGGATTTTGTTTGTTGGAGTTTTTTGATAACTGTTTTCTCCTTTGTTATAATCGGTGTATTTAGGTTTTCTGATTCTTCCAGATTGATTGTTGAAAGATTATATTTTTCAAAGAATTTGTTTGTTTCACCTAGGTTGTCTAATTTTTTGGCATACAGTTTTTCATAGTGTTTTCTTACAATCCTTTGTATTTCTGCTGTGTTCGTTTTTACTTCTCCACTCTCATTTCTAATTTTATTTATTTGAGTCCTCTCCCATTTTATCTTGGTGAGTCTGGCTAAGGGTTCATTGATCTTGTTCACCTTTTCAAAGAACCAGCTCTTGGTTTCATTGATCCTCTGTATTGTTTTTTAGTCGTTATGTCATTTATTTCTGCTCCAATATTTATTATTTTCTTCCTTCTACTTCCTCTGGACTTTACTTGCTGTTGTTTTTCTAGTTCTTTTAGATGCTAGGGTAAGTTGTTTATTTGAGCTTTTTCTTGCTCCTTAGGGTATGCCTGTAATGCTATGAACTTTCCTCTTAGTACTGCTTTTGCTGTTTCCCATAGATTTTGAGTTTTTATATGTTAATTTTCATTTGCTCAAGGAAATATTTTATTTCTTCCTTGATCTCATTGTTAACCCATTCATTATTTAATAACATGCTATTTAGCCTCCAAGTGTTTGAATGTTTTTCAGTTTTTCTATCGTAGTTAATTTCTAGTTTTATGCCATTGTGTTCAGAGAAGATGCTTGATATGATTTCAATCTTCCTAAATTTATTGAGCCTTGTTTTGTATCCTAACATGTGGTCTATCCTAGAGAATGTACCATGAGCACTTGAAAAGAATGTATATTCTGCTACTTTGGGGTGAAAGATTATGAAGATATTAATTAAATCCAGTTGATCAAGTGTGTCATTTAAGGCTGCTGTTTCTTTGTTAATTTTCTTTCTTGAGGATCTATCCATTGGTGTTAGTGGGGTATTGAAATCCCCTACTATTATAGTATTGCTGTTGATCTCACCCTTTATGTCCATCAAAATCTGCTTTATATATTTAGGTGCTCCTATACATAGATATTTATAATGGTTATATCTTCCTGTTGAATTGCTCCTTTTATCATTATGTAGTAATCTTCTTTATCCCTTACTGTAGCCTTTGTTTTAAAGTCTAATTTGTCAGATATAAATATTGCTACCCCAGCTTTTTTTCATTTCCATTTGCATGAAATATTTTTTTCCATCTCTTAACTTTCAGTCTATGTGCATCTTTTGTTTTGAGGTCGGTCTCTTTAGACAGCATATGTACAGGTCCTGTTTTCTTATCCATGCAGCTACCCTATGTCTTTTGATTGGATCATTTAATCCATTTACATTTAAGGTTATTATTGATATGTAGCTGTTTATTGCCATTTTATTCTTCAAATTTACATTCCTCTTTTACTAGATTTTTTTCTCCCTTTGTTCTGTTTACAACAAGCCCCTTTACATTTCTTGCAGCATTGGTTTGGTTGTAATGAATTCCTTGAAGTTTTTTGGGGGTTTTTTTTGTTTTGTTTTTTTGTTTTGTTTTTTGGTCTGGGAAGCTTTTTATTTCTCCTTCAATTTTAAATGATAGCCTTGCTGGATAAAGAAGTCTTGGTTGTATGCTCTTGTTCTGCATTACTTTGAATATTTCTTGCCATTCCTTTCTGGCATCAAGTGTTTCTGTTGAGAAGTCAGAAGTCATCCTTATGGGGACTCCTTTGTAGGTGATTGACTGCTTTTCTTTTGCAGCTGTTAGTATTCTTTCTTTATCTCTTAGCTTTGGTATTTTAGTTATGATGTGTCTTGGTATAGGTCTCTTTGGGTTCCTTTTTAGTAGTATTCTCTGTGCTTCTTGAACTTATGTGACTTCTTCCTGCACCAATTTAGGGAAGTTTTCAGCTATGATTTCTTTAATCAGGTTCTCTATCTCTTGTTCTTTCTCTTCTTCTTCAGGAACCCCTATTATGCAGATGTTGTTTCTCTTTATGTTGTCACAGAGCCCTTTTAGAGTTTCCTCAGACTTTTTTATCTTCTTTTCTTTTTGCTATTCTGCTTCTGTGCTTTCTCTTATCTTATCCTCTAAATTGCTGATTTGATCCTCTGCTTCATCCAGCCTGCTTTTATTTCCTCTAGTGTAGTCTTCATTTCTGATATGTGTTTGTCATTTCTGACTGTTTCTTTTTTTTATGATTTCAATGTCCTTTTTGATGCATGTTATCACTTTATTTAGGTGCTCATTATGTCCATCCATTGTTGCTCTAAGATCTTTGAGCATCCTAACAATCATTATTTTAAACTCTGCATCCTGTAATTTGGTTATTTTCATCTCATTCTATTCTTTTTCTGGGGATTTCTCTTTTTGATTCATTTGGATTGCATTTATCTGTCTTCCCATTTTTTCTGTGTATAGACTCCTCCTTTGCGTGTGTTGTTTGTGTAGCTAGCTGAGTCTAGGGTTAGTATTGTCTGCCTCCAATTTTCAGTTGTGTTGTTTCTAGGTCTTCTTGGGTTGGCATCAGCTGTTGTTTGTATTCCACTGTGGGCTACCTATCTGCTGTTACTGTTCTTTTGGCTATTTATGTCAGCGTTTTGTATGTCTTAGGTGGGTCAGGTGTGAGGAGCCTTTCCTTAGGCTACCATTCTAACAAGGGTTATTAATTAGGTCCTGAACTGATACTCTCTGTATCTGGCTTCTGGATATACCTGCACTGGACCTCCCTGGGAGGATCTTGGTGCAGATCAGTGAGGGTCACTGCCTATGACTGGCTCTTATCAACCTTTTTGGAGCTACAAGTGATCCAGATCATGTAGTTGTCTCTGCTGGGCCCAGGTGGTGTTGTAAATATCAGCTGCATTCCTATACTGGCTTTCATCTACTCTTGGCCTGGGGGAAGTTCATTTAAAAGTTCACATTCTCCTCAGATCCACTTTCTGCCATCTCTTATTGCTGATTACTTGTTGGGCTCAGTACAGTAATTCAGTGATTAGATACGATATCAGATGTGGCTTGCCCCTTAGCCTCAGGTTTCCTTCTATCCAGACTTTTTATTTATTCATTTTATTTTGTTTTGTTTTGTTTGTTTTTTTCTTTTTCAGCACTCAGAAGGGTGTGGTCACAGTAGTCCAGTGGGTGTGGCCTCTGTGTTCCCGGTGTGTGGTCTGTCCATCGGCCAGCCACCACGGCTGTTGCCACCTTGAGCGTTGGTGCTTGGGCACTGCCAGCACCAGCCCGCCTCCATGGCTGCCATGGCTTCTGCCACCCCGAGCAGACTTTCACGGGAGCTCTAGTCACTGTTGTGGCCGCCACAGCTTCTGCCTCTGTGGGTGGGCTTGCATGCACCTGCTCAGACTGCTTCCATGGTAGCCCCGGCCTCCACCGCCGAGGGCGGGCTTGTGTCATGGTGGGCTTGCACGCACCCGCTTGGATCGCCTCCATGGTCGCCCCAGACTCTGCCATGGTGTGCAGGCTTGTGCATGCTTGCTCGGATCGACCCGACCCCTGTGGCGTCACCCCACTGCTGCCGGCCTGCCCGCCCCTGGTGAGTACTCAGCAGTGTTGGGGGGATGGCAGTGTAGCTCAGACCTCAGCACTCACTACCTGTATCCCTAACGTGCTGCCTGCTTCTAAGTGCCTCTTTGCTCTGACTGGAGCAGGAGAACCTCCGGTGGGTGGGGTAATTTCTTCTCTTTGCTGGTGGTGTTGCTGCTCCCAGGAAAAATGTTCATTTTTAGATTTAGGGAGTGACTCAGCCCAGGGGTTAGGGTGGCTGTCCCTCAAAGTATCTCTCCTTTTGCCTCAGAGATTACCCTCTCCTCTGGCAACTCTAGTCCTCTCAGTGCTCCCTGCTCCTGTAGCCCCGGGTAGGTGGCTGTGAGTGAGGTTTTCTGCACAGTCCCTTTAAAACGGAGCCTGGTTCTGAGAGTTCTGTCTCCTTCTCGGAAACAGTATCTAAGCTCTTTTCTCAGCTAAATACAGTTCGTACACCCCTTCTAGGCTCCAGGAATCTAGGCTGGGGATGAGGACCTACAACTCTCCGGGCAACCCTCCCCGCCATGAGAGTCCCTCAGTGCCGCCACTTGCTCCTGGGAGCAGGGCAGCCTTTTCCATGTCTCCACCTTTCCTACCAGACTCAGTGTGGCTTCTTAGGTGGTCCTTGGCATAGAATCCTCTTAGTTTAGCCCAAAGTTGGTCTTACAAGATGACTGTTCTCAAAATTAAGTTGTAATTCACTTTGGTTCTGGGAGGTGGTAGTTGGAACATCTGCTTACTCCATGGCCATCTTGTCACCTCTCCTGCAACAATGTTAACATCTTCATTTTACAGATGAAGTGATTGAGACCTTCATATATTTAATAACTTTTTCAAGATTTCATACTGGGTAAGTGGCAGAGGCAAAAACTCCACCATAAAATGTGGATAACTTCTTTATTAATTCATTTTTACTGGGAAAAATATTAGCCATTGTAAGGCCAGGAGCCACCATAGTGGCCATTCACATGCAGATTTGCATTGGATTCGGACAGTCGGTAAAGAAACAATGGAGCCAAAAACTGGTGGGCCATCATCTTTAATCCGAGCTTGCACCCAGCGGGCAAGTAAAAACACACACTGGGCTCCAAAACCCACTCATTCAGTGTTCACAAAGCTACTGACTTATCCGAGTTTCCTAGAATCAAAGGTTTCTAGCTCACCAGCCTTAATCACCTCTGTTTCCCATCTCCTTCCTTCTCCCTGCACAAACTCTGCACAAACTGGCTTCTCACTCAGCATTCCACCATCTTGGCTGCTTCTCCTGGCCTCCTCCATGTGGCCTCTCTCTGCTCTCTCCTCTAATGCTTTCTCAGGAACCAAGAGAGCAAGCTCCTGGCCTGCCCCACTTTATAGTGTAGAAACCAAAACCCTTAATCCAATATACAAAATAGGGAAGTCTCTGATACAAAGTCACTTATCTGAGGCATGATAGTATTGCACCACCTCACATCAAAAAGGGTGGGAAAGGCTTAGTCCTAAAACCAAGCCCCAGGCTACAAGGATCCTGCCTGCCCACAGCCCACCCCCAACACACATCAATATCACCTGGGTGACGGGCCTCCATGTGGGCAGCGCCGTCTTTAACAAAGTGAGCATAATATATTTTATCTGGCCCAACAATCCACCCCTATGCTCACTTTACTACCCACAATCTACATCACCGGCATCCCTGTGCAAGGAAATTAGGCACATTACACAAATTACAACATGACAAATTATACAATTTCAACAATTACAGAGGTACACTTCACCAGTCTCTGAGCACTTTGCTAAAAGCGCAAAATGTCCTAGGCCTTTTTTCTAGCCATTTGAAAGGCTTCCCAGGGCAGCAAAGCTGCCTCTCACCCCCATCAGGGTATTTCACATTGTCCAAAATCCGTAAGTCCATCCAACAAAAGAGCCATTGCTCACTTCAATCATAGTCCAGGAAATCAGTCCATGCACATGGGGCTCCCCCTTCATCCCTGCTGTCCTGGCAGGTCTTACACTGTCCCAAAGAGAAGCATGTGGCAATGGAAGTCAGCATTTCCATCTCTGCTCTGGAGAGCATGATGGCGTTCACCCCTTTGTCCCAAAATGTCAGCAAACCCACCAACACCTTAGCAGGCACTCCCTGCCGTTCCAGCGGCCACTTGGAGATGCAAGCCTGGCTTCCGGGATGTCCGTTCATCCTCCCGCTGCAGCTGCCACCGTTTACCTTCTGGAGTCTGCAAACGCTGCACAAACTGGCTTCTCACTCAGCACTCCACCATCTTGGCTGCTTCTCCTGGCCTCCTCCACGTGGCCTCTCTCTGCTCTCCTCTCTGCTCTCTCCTCTAATGCTTTCTCAGGAACCAAGAGAGAGCAAGCTCCCAGTCTGCTCCACTTTATAGTGTAGAAACCAAAACCCTTAATCCAATATACAAAATAGGGAAGTCTCTGATACAAAGTCACTTATCTGAGGCATGATGGGATTGTACCACCCCACATCAAAAAGGGTGGGGAAAGGCTTAGTCCTAAAACCAAGCCCCAGGCTACAAGGATCCTGCCTGCGCACAGCCCGCCCCCAACACACATTAATATCACCTGGGTGGCGGGCTTTCACGTGGGCAGCGCCATCTTTAACAAAGTGAGCATAATATATTTTATCTGCCCAACAGCCATAAAAGAAGAAATTTTTACTGTAAAATATTCAAACAATACAGAAATATATAGACTCTTCCTTAGAGCTAACCACTGATAAACAAACGTATTAATTTCCTAGAGCTGACATAGATATGAATGGCTTAAAACAACAGAAATTTATTTTTTCACAGTTCAGGAGGCCAGAAGTCTGAATCAGGATGTCGGCAGCATTGGTTCTTTCTAGAGCAGCGGTTCTCAACCTGTGGTTCGCAACCCCGGCGGAGGTCAAACGACCAAAACACAGGGGTCGCCTAAAGCCATCGGAAATACATATTTTATTTAAAAATGTATTGTATAATAAATATATATTTTCTGATGGCTTTAGGCGACCCCTGTGTTTTGGTCATTCAACCCCTGCCGGGGTCGTGACCCACAGGTTGAGAACCGCTGTTCTAAAGGCTCTGAAGGGAAACTTGTTCCTTGCCTCTCTCTTAGCTTATGGTGATGCCTGTAGTCTTTGTCATTCCTTGTCACTCCAGTCTCTCCCTGAACCTTTATGTGGCCTTCTTCCCTGTGTGTTTGTCTACACATGGCCTTTGTATGAGGACACCAGTTGTTGGATGACTGGTGGGTGTACATATGAGTCCTTCAGAGACTAATTAGAGGGTTAGCTGGAGATCCAGATGTATATCTAAGCATTGACACAAGACTGGAAGGTTCAAAAAATTTAAGTTCCCAGACTAGTTGGCAAATGAATAGAATTTTTCTCATGCCTGAAACATCACAATGTTAACAATTTTAGCAGCTTGGTTAAAGTGATGCCAGTTTACATATTTTCTATCTTCAAGTTTCCTCACATCATAAATTTACTGTACAAATTATTCTGCTCATTGCATTTTTAGCTTAACAATGTACAATATTACAAAAAATTTCAAGTTTGTATATAGGTGATAGAATTCTTTTAAATTGTTGCATTTTAAGGGTTTGTTTCCAGATGGCTTTTATTCCATTTATTAAATTTATTGGGGTGACATTGGTTCCCAAAACCATACAGGTTTCAAGTGTACAACTCAACAAAAGATCATCTACACACTGCATTAGGCACCTATCATCCAAAGCAAAGTCTCTTTCTGTCCCTATTTTCCCCTTTTCCCATCTCTACCTACCCCCACCCTACTTTCCCTCAGGCTGTCTGTGTCTGTGTGCTATGTATATCTGTTTTTGGTTAATCCCTTCACCTTTAATCCAGTTCCCCAACACCTCTCCCCTCTGATAACTGTCAGTCTGTTCCATGTACCCATGACTTTTTCTATTTTGTTCATCAGATTATTTTGTTTATTAGATTCCACATATATGTGAGTTCATATGGTATTTGTCTTTATCTGAATGGCCTATTTATTTCTTTAGGTGAGAGGAGGGAAAACAGAGACAGACTTCCACATGTGCCCCAATTGGGATCTACCCAGAAAGCCCCTACAAGGTGATGCTTTGCCCATCTTAGGCCATTGCTCAGCAACTGAGCTATTTTTAGTGCCTGAGGCAGAGACTCCAGGGAGCCATACTCAGCTCCAGGGACCAAATCACTGAGCCAATTGAGCCACTAGCTATGGGAGGAAAAAAGAGAGAGAGATAAGGAGGGACAGGCAAGGACAGACAGACAGGAAGAAAGAGATGAGAAGCATCAACTCATAGTTCTGGCACCTTAGTTTTTCATTGATAGCCTTCTCATATGTGTCTTGACCAAGGGGCTCCAGCCAAACCAGTGACCCCATGCTCAAGGCAGTAACCTTGGGCTCAAACCAGCGACCTTGGGATTCAAGGTAGCAACCCTTTGGCCTCAAGCCAGTGACCATGGAGTTACATCTATGATTACATTCTCAAGCCGGTGACCCTGTGCTCAAGCTGCTGAGCTCATGCTGGAGCCGGATGAGCCTGCACTCAAGCCAGTGGCCTTGGGGTTTCAAACCTGGGGTCTCGCCTGACCTGTGGTGGCGCAGTGGATAAAGTGTCGACCTGGAAATGCTGAGGTCACCGGTTCGAAACCCTGGGCTTGCCTGGTCAAGGCACATATGGGAGTTGATGCTTCCAGCTCCTCCCCACCTTCTCTCTCTCTCTCTCCTCTCTCTCCCTCTCTGTCTCTCTCTCTCTCTTTCTCTCTCCTCTCTAAAATGAATAAGTAAAATTAAAAAAAAAAAAGAAAATTAAGGAAGAAGTAATATGACTTACTAATAAATTGATTTCTCTCTTTAAAAAAAAAAAAAAAAAAAAACCTGGGGTCTCAGTGTCCCAGGCTGATACTCTATCCACTGCCTGGTCAGGCTGTTTCACAGTTTTTTAATCAGCTCTTTAATTACTAAAGAAAACAGTCTCAATCCTAAGAACCAAAGATGTGATAACCATATATTAATCTGATGCCAATATGACAGAACCCCTACTCTCTCAGGTAAGACTCCTCTTAATACAGGACTAAGAGCTGTAGTGACTGCACACCCCACTGTCATGTATGTCCCTCTCCACACTCACAGCACTTAGAGCTAACCTCATAGGTCCCCCTAAATTCTTAGATTGGACTCCTCCACACAGTTACATGACCTACAGATGATGTCAAAGGACCCCATACTCTCTCAGGTGGGACCCCTACACACAATCACAGGAACCAGATATGACATGTTAGGGCTGTGCATTCTCTCAGGGAATACTCCTCCCAACACTCAGAGGATATAGAACTGATGTGACAGGACTCTATGCTGTCACTGTTGATCCTTCACACACACTCATACACTGCCAGAAAACAACTATTCTCTGCTGTCATCTAGTGCACATCTTGTGGATATCACCTATTTATTAAGCATCGAATGTTATCATTTCTCTAGGGCAGTATCAATCTCTGAGTTATCTTCCATCATCCCTATCTCAAGATGACTCACATACACATAGAGGTAGGACCCAAAGTGCATGTGATGAGATCCACTAGTCTCTCATGCGGGACTCCTCTCCATAGTGACGTAATCCACAGCTCAGGTGACAAAACTCACTATTCTCTTAGGTGAAATCTTGACCCAAACTCACAGGACTCAAAGGTAATTTGACAGGATCCTCTATTCCTACTGTCTAGGGAACAAACCAAAGGACTTTCTAACACTGCATGAGTTTTGATTTGGGGTGTACTTCTTATGAATCAGGAACCCTGAACAGCAGTTCAGAGTTTTTTTTATACACCCCCATTTAACCTGTTATGTTTCTCCAGACTGTGTTCAAGTGATTACATCCTCAGGACTGGTTTCCCAGGGAGTCCTCCAGGTTCTGTTGGGACCACTGTTTATGAGCACCTCTTTCAGACTGGAGAAATTGATGGTGTAAGAATGAGATGGCACTCAAACACCAGGTGTGCAGGCTTTATTAGAGGAGAAAGACCTGCTGGGGCACTCCTCCGGGAGAAGTGCACTGAAACAGACTCTGAGGCAAACATTTATTAAGGTGGGGAGAGCTTTGAGCAAGTGTGCGTTGTGTCAGCAATTCTGGTGTGCTCCCTTCTGCAGTCCTACGATTTCGGCTTCCTGGAACACTTCTCCTCGGGGCAGCTGACCAGCTTCCTAGAACTTTTCTGCTTCAGTGGTGATAGTAAGTAAGCAAGGGTGGGGTCAGATAGACAAGTGGAACAGCAAAAGGGCAGTTTGGAAGTTCTGGTGAATTCATGTATCTATCAGATGGAAAAGAATAGAAGGTTTATTAATAGACTGAAATCTACAGGTCAGTTTTGTATGATAAAGATGTCTCCTTAGATCAACTTTAAAAGTGTGCACTATATAATAAATGGTATGAGGATATGAGGCAAGGGGCAGGTCATGAATTAAATTCTAGCAACCAGACCTTGCTTGAGGTGAGAGGCATGGTCAGAGCATGAGGCTAGTGGCCTGGCAAACAGGAAGTGATGTGCCCCAAAGCAGGGTGTGGGGTAGGGTGGTACTGTAGGCAACAGGCAGTTGGATCTGAGGGAAGCAGAAGTGTGGAAAGAGGGAAGGAATGTGACCTACCTGGAGACTGCACAGGTATCACAGATATGAGGCAAGTGTCTGGCAGACATGAAGTGAGTAGACACCTGTCTTGTCCTGAGGTGGGAGGGGAACAGTGGAAAGGATTTGAGGTGACAGGTAAGGAGCAGGCAGGATGTGAGAAATGGGTCAGGGACAGGGATGAGTGTCTGGGGCTACAAGTCAGGCCATGTGTGGGAGGGCATGAGGGGAGCACTTCCGGTGGGACCACTTATTTTGAGCACATCCTCTACACTGGACAGTGGATTTGGAAGTACACTGTTTTTTGGTTTCAGTTTCGATTGAGCATTGTGAAGTCCAATATCTCAGCATTTTGGGAGGCAGAGCCAAGGCCTAGGCCTTTTAGCAATGTGTTTTAAAAATGGCGAATTTTACAAGTGAGGAAGTAAAGACCCTGAGAGGTGTGTTCTGTATCCAGAGGAACCTAGCTTATAAGTGGCAGATCCAAGCTCAGATAAATTCCAGATGCCCAAAGGTTATGAGGTCATTCAACGGGAACTGCTGCAAGTGTGTATGAAAAATTGCAAGTTAGAAGGTGCTGCAAACCAGTGTGGCTAGTAATTCCAGGTCCTGAGTAGGAACGGTGCAGAATTAAGAAAATAGGCTTAAAGAGAAAAAAGGTGGGTTCAGGAGAATTCTTTGCAATGCAAAAGATAGTTTTCAAAAAGCGAGTCTCCACCCCCTTACTGCTTTATTAGGCAAAGTGAAGTCATTAGCAAATCAAAGAGATTATTAAAACAAAGTCACATTTTCAAGACAACCCAAAAATTCTCCCAAGTACCAAAAACCCTCCAACCTGCATAACATCTTCACAAAACAAAGAATAAAAAGAAACTGCCCTTAGTCTTTCTGAGAGACATGGAGGATAGGACAGGTAGAAACAATCCAGCATCACAGCTAACCTGGAGGTGTGGAGAAAAACTTAGCCTTTAGCAACTTAACCAAGCAAGTGAGGTAGGGGGTTGGGATGAGTGCAAATACTCGGTTTCGTTACCAATATGGAGGAGTGGGGGGAGGAGATCTTAGCCTTTTGCTAAGCCTCGAACTATAAGAGCTTTGCTACAAGAAGAGTAGGCACTCTGGGCTAATCAATTTGAAGAGGCTTCTTCCCCTCTGACTGACAGGAGACCAGGACGGATGAATAGAGAAGAGGCTTCTGGTGGTGTCACCACAACATTCTAGGCTGTTATTATTTTTTTAATTATATGGTTTTTCTTGACTGTCTTGGTTTTTTTTTTATTGATTTTAATTTATTGTGTTTACATAGATTATAGTGTTGCCCCGAATGCATCCCCCTCCCCCATATTCCCCTCAACATCTCCCTTGTCCCCCTTCCCATAGCACCCTCTCCCCTTCCCTTCAGCTTTATTCCATCCTATCATCCCCTTTCCCTCTGTCCTCTTTTCCTCTGGTCCCTTTGAACCCTCCTCTGTCTCAGTTCCGTTCCTCAGTTCACATTGTTCATTGGATTCCTCAAATGAGTGAGGTCATATGATATTTTTTTTTTCTGCCTGGCTTATTTCACTTAAGATAATAGGTTTCCTCTTTTGGGAAAAAAAGTACACTTTTGCCCAAAATGCATGTGTTTTTGTTGTTGCAGCTTATTAAACAATACAAAAAAATAAAAGTAATTTAAAATCCTACTCCAAGAAGTATAAACTGTTATATTTTATATGTATACTCTTCTAGACAATTCTATGTTCACACTTCTGTACTTTGTGGATTTAATTAACTATTCTAGGTTCTTAGGAAGGATGCAAAAATTGTGAATTTTCAGTGTTTTTTATAATTTGCATTTAAGAATGTACATTCTCTCATATGTTTTACTTTTATTTTAATTATTTATATAGGGGCTTATTCAGAAATCTACATCACTTCTAAATATGAAGATATTCCTGTTATTCTTTGTTAATGATTTCTAGCTTAGCTGTAACGAGAGCAAGACAGATAATTTCAATCCTCTGAAGTTTGTTAACACTTGCTTTATAGTATAATATATTTACTTTTAAAAACTGTTCTAAGTGTACATCTCTGCTGTCATCTTGTGTGCATCTTGCAAATAACAGCTTAGTGCACGTCGGCAGGAAAAATGGTTGGCTATAGTGGATTATCTATGAATCTTGAATGCAATTTTTATGTAGACATGTATTTCATAAGTTTTAAATATATGGAATTTATAGGTGCCTTTTGTTACTGATTTCCAAATTAACTGCCATTAGGGCAAGAAATAAATAGACTTTACTTAAATTTATTTTTTTAAGTTTCTTGAAACTTGCTGTTTAGTACACTATGGCCAGTTTTTAAAATAACCCAAGTGAGATTTTCTGCTGTCATCTCATGCTGTGCATTTTGGGAGAAACAGCTTAGTGCTGTTTAACAAGAAAAGTTTTTTGGGTATAGTGGATGATCTGAATATTGAATCCAACTTGCTGCTCATGTAGTTTTTTTATATCCGTACTGATTTGGGGGGAGGGGGATGGGAAGTTTATGGGTTCTGAAAGATGTGTGCTCTATCCCTTAATGAGAATGGTGTGTTAAATCTCCTAATATAGTTATGAATTTGTTTATTTTTCCTTGTAGTTGTGTTCTATATGATTTAATTTATATTATTAAGTGCATGTGAACTAGGAACTTACTGTTATATTGAACTTATTGCTACGAAGTGCTCTCCTTTACTTCTAGTAATGCTTTTGCATATAAGTGTATTATTATATAATTTTCATTTGGCTTATTTTTGCATAACGTATCTTTTTCCATTCTTTAACTTTTCATCCCTCTGTTCCTGATGTGTTAGGTAACTCAGTGTTTTATATGAGTTGTGCATCGTTATTAAAATGAATTGCTTTTGGTGGAGGGTATGATGTCAGTGTGCAGTATTTTCCCCAGTCAGTGGTCCCAATACCACTTATTATCTAAAATGTAATGCATATTTTCCTACTGATTTAAGGAGACATCTTTTTTTTTACACTTCCCTTTTTTTAATGTTGCCTTAAACATTTTTTATCTTATTTTTATTAATTTTAATGCAGTGACATTGATAAATCAGGGTACATATGTTCCGAGAAAACATCTCCAGATTATTTTGACCTCTGATTATGCTGCATACCCCTCACTCAAAGTCAAATCGTCCTCTGTCACCTTCTATCTGGTTTTCTTTGTGCCCTTCCCATCCCCCACCCCCTCTCTCCTTCCTTGCACCATCCCCCCTTCCCCCACCCCTCCTCCCCCATTGTCATCACATTCTTGTTCATGTCTCTGAGTCTCATTTTTATGTCCCATCTATGTATGGATTCATATAGTTCCTAGTTTTTTCTGATTTACTTATTTCACTCCGTATAATGTTATCAAGGTCCGTCCATGTTATTGTAAATGATCCGATGTCATCATTTCTTATGGCTGAGTAGTGTTTCATAGTATATATATGTACCAAAGCTTTTTAATCCACTCGTCCTCTGACGTACATTTGGGCTGTTTCCAGATCTTTGCTATTGTGAACAATGCTGCCACAAACATGGGGGTGCATTTCTCCTTTTGGAGCCGTTCTATGGTGTTCTTAGGGTATATTCCTAAAAGTAGGATAGATGGGTCAAAAGGCAGTTCGATTTTCAGTTTTTTGAGGAATCTCCATACTGTTTTCCACAGTGGCTGCACCAGTCTGCATTCCCACCAGCAGTGCAAAAGGGTTCTCTTTTCTCCACATCCTCGCCAGCACTTATTCTGTGTTGTTTTGTTGATGAGCCCATTCTGGCTGGTGTGAGGTGATATCTCATTGTGGTTTTAATTTGCATTTCTCTAATGATTAGTGATGTTGAGCATTTTTTCATATGCCTATTGGCCATCTGTATGTCCTCTTTGGAGAAGTGTCTATTCATTTCTTTTTCCCATTTTTTGATTGGATTGTTTGTCTTCCTGGTGTTGAGATTTACAAGTTCTTTATGAATTTTGGTTATTAACCCCTTATCAGACATATTGTCAAATGTGTTCTCCCATTGTGTAGTTTGTCTTTTTATTCTGTTCTTATTGTCCTTAGCTGTGCAAAAGCTTCTTGGTTTGATATAGTCCCATTTGTTTATCCTGTCTTTTATTTTCCTTGCCCGTGGAGATAAATCAGCAAATACATTGCTCCGAGAGATTTCGGAGAGCTTACTGCCTATGTTTTCTTTTAAGATGCTTATGGTTTCATGCCTTACATTTAAGTCTTTCATCCATTTTGAGTTTATTTTTATGAGTGGTGTAAGTTGGAGGTCTAGTTTCATTTTTTTGCAGGTAGCTGTCCAATATTCCCAACACCATTTGTTGAAGAGACTGTCTTTACTCCATTGTATTTCCTTACCTCCCTTGTCAAATATCAGTTGTCCATAGAGCTTTGGGTTTATTTCTGGGTTCTCTGTTCTGGTCCATTGATCTATGTGCCTGTTCTTATGCCAGTACCAGGCTGTTTTGAGTACAATGGCCTTGTAGTATAGCTTGATATCAGGAAGTGTCATACCTCCCCCTTTATTCTTCTTTTTTAAGATTGCTGAGGCTATTCGTGTTCTCTTTTGGTTCCATATAAATTTTGGAATATGTGATCTATAACTTTGAAGTATGTCATTGGTATTTTAATTGGTATTGCATTGAATTTATAAATTACTTTGGGTAATATAGACATTTTAATGATGTTTATTCTTCCTAACCATGAGCATGGTATATGCTTCCACTTGTTTGTATCTTCCTTGATTTCTTTTATCAATGTTTTATAATTTTCCAAGTACAAGTCTTTAGTCTCCTTAGTTAAATGTACTCCTAGGTACTTTATTTTTTTGGTTGTAATAGTGAAGGGGACAGTTTCCTTAATTTATCTTTCTGACTGTTCATTGTTGGTGTATAAAAATGCCTCTGATTTCTGAGTATTAATTTTATATCCTGCCACCTTGCTGAATTCATTTATCAGGTCCAGTAGTTTTTTGACTGAGACTTTAGGGTTTTCTATATACAATATCATATCACCTGAAAATAATGATCGCTTTACTTCTTCTTTTCCAACTTGAATGCCTTTTATTTCTTCTTCTTGTCTGATTGCTGTGGCTAGGACTTCCAGGACTATGTTGAATAAGAGTGGTGAAAGGGGGCATCCCTGCCTTGTTCCTGATCTTAAGGGGATTGCTTTTAATTTTTGCCCATTGAGTATGATGTTGGCTGTGGGTTTCTCATAGATGGCCTTTATCATGTTGAGGTATATTCCCTGTATTCCCACTTTGTTGAGAGTTTTGAATGGGTGCTGGATTTTATCAAATGCTTTTTCTGCATCTATTGAAATTATCATGTGGTTTTTCTCCTTCCTTTTGTTTATGTGATGACTAACATTAATAGATTTGTGAATATTGTACCAGCCTTGCCTCCCCAGAATAAATCCCACATTATTATGCTGGGATTTTTTCTATATATTGTTGGATCTGGTTAGCTAATATTTTGTTGAGGATTTTAGCATCTATATTCATCAGGGATATTGGCCTATAATTTTCTTTCTTTGTGTTGTCTTTGCCTGGTTTTGGAATCAGAATTATGCTCACCTCATAAAAGGAGCTTGGAAGTCTTCCTTCCTCTTGAATTTTTTGAAATAGCTTGAGAAGGATAGGAGTTAGTTCTTCTTTGAATATTTGGTAGAATTCACTTGTGAAGCCATCTGGCCCAGGACTTTTCTTTGTTGGGAGTTTTTTATTACTGTTTTGATCTCATTTGGTATAATCAGTCTGTTTAGGTTTTCTGATTCTTCCAGATTGATTTTTGGAAGATTATATGTTTCAAGGAATTTGTCCATTTCATCTAGGTTGTCTAGTTTTTTGGCATACAATTATTCATAGTATTTTATTACAATCTTTTGTATTTCTGTTGTGTCAGTTGTTATTTCTCCCCTCTCATTTCTAATTTTATTTGAGTCATCTCTCTCTTTTTCTTGGTGAGTCTAGTTAAAGGTTCATCAATCTTGTTTATCTTTTCAAAAAACCAGCTCTTTGTTTCATTGATCCTTTGAATTGTTTCTTTAGTCTCTATGTCATTTATTTCTGCTCTGATCTTTACTATTTCCTTCCTTCTACTTGCTCTGGCCTTTACTTGCTGTTCTTTTTCTAGTTCTTTAGATGTAGAGTCAAGTTGTTTATTTAAGCTTTTTCTAGCTTATTGAGGTATGCCTGTGATGCTATGAACTTCCCTTTCAGGACTGCTTTTGCTGTGTCCCATAAATTTTGAGTTGATGTATGCTCATTATCATTCATTTCTAGGGATTTTTTTATTTCTTCTTTGATCTCATTCTTAATCCATTCATTATTTAACAACCTGCTATTTAGTTTCCGTGTTTTTGAGAATTTTTGAGCTTTTCTGTTGTGGTTGATTTTTAGTTTCATGTGATTGTGATCAGAGAAAGTGCTTGATATGATTTCAATCTTCTTAAATTGGTTGAGACCACTTTTGTGCCCTAACATGTGGTCTATCCTAGAGAATGTACCATGAGCACTTGAAAAGAATGTATATTCTGTCTGACCTGTGGTGACGCAGTGGATAAAGCATCGACCTGGAACACTGAGGTCGCCGGTTCGAAACCTGCACTTGCCTGATCAAGGCACATATGGGAGTTGATGCTTCCTGCTCCTCCCCCCTTTCTCTCTCTCTCTCTCTCTCTCTCTCTTCCCTCTCTAAAATGAATTAAAAAATTTTACAAAAAAAGAATGTATATTCTCTGCTGCTTTAGGGTGAAAGGTTCTGTAGATATCTATTAAATCAAGTTGATCTAGTGTGTCCTTTAAGTCTGCTGTTTCTTTGTTAATTTTCTTTCTTGAGGATCTATCTAGTGATGTTAGTGGGGTATTAAAATCCCCTACTATTATAGTGTTGCTGTTGATCTCACCCTTTATATCCATCAAAGTCTGCTTTATATATGTAGGTGCTCTTATATTAGGTGCATAGATATTTATAATAGTTATATCTTCCTGTTGGATTGCTCCCTTTATCATTATGTAGTGGCCTTCTTTATCTCTTACTATATTCTTTGTTTTAAAGTCCATTTTGTCTGATATAAGTATTGCTACCTCAGCTTTTTTTTCATTTCCATTTGCATGAAATGTTTTTTTCCATCCTTTTACCTTCAACCTATGTGCATCTTTTGTTTTAAGGTGTGTCTCTTGTAGACAGCATATGTATGGGTCCTGTTTTCTTTTCCAAACAGCTACCCTATGTCTTTTGATTGGATCATTTAATCCATTCACATTTAAGGTATTATTGATATGTAGTTGTTTATTGCTATTTTATTCTTTAAAGCTGTATTCCTCTTTTGCTGTATTCTTTTCCCACTTTGATCTGTTTACACCATGCCCCTTAACATTTCCTGCAGCATTGGTTTGGTTGTAATGAATTCCTTGAGGTTTTTTTTTTGTTTTTTTTTTTGTCTGGGTAACTTTTTATTTCTCCTTCAATTTTAAATGATAACCTTGCTGGATAAAGTAGTCTTGGTTGTAGGTTCTCGTTCTGCATTACTTTGAATATTTTTTGCCATTCCCTTCTGGCTTCAAGTGTTTCTGTTGAGAAGTCTAATGTGATCCTTATGGGGGCTCCTTTGTAGGTGATAGCCTTTTTTTCTCTCGCAGCTTTTAATATTTTCTCTTTATCACTTAGCTCTGGTATTTTAATTATGATGTGTCTTGGTGTAGGTTTCTTTGGGTTTCTTTTTAGTGGAGTTCTCTGTGCTTCTTGAATTTGTGAGAGTTTCTCCTGCATTAATTTGGGGAAGTTTTCAGCTATGATATGATTGAACGAAGCCTCTATCTTTTGTTCTTTCTCTTCTTCTTCAGGAACCCCTATGATGCGGATGTTATTTTTCTTTATGTTGTCACAGAGCTCTCTAAGAGTTTCCTCAGACTTTTTGAGTCTCTTTTCTTTTTTCTTCTCTGCTTTCATGCCTTCATTTCAGTTGTCCTCCAACTTGCTGATTTAATCCTCAGTTCTGTCCATCCTGTTTTTAATTCCTTCCATGTGGTCTTCATTTCTGATATTGTATTTGTCATCTCTGACTGATTCTTTTTAATATTTCAATATCCTTTTTTATACTTGCTATTTCTTTATTTAGGCATTCGTAATGACCATCCATTGTTTTCTAAGATCCCTAAGCATCCTTACAATCATTATTTTAAACTCTGCATCCGGAAGGTTGATTATTTCCATATCACTCAGTTCATCTCCTGAAGGTTTCTCTTGTGGTTTCATTTGGATTGAACTTCTTTGTCTTCTCATTGTGTCTGGCTGTTTGGGTGTTTTCTTTGTAGAGCTGGTTGAGTCTAGGCTTGGTGGTGTCTGCCTCCAGTTTTTACTTGTGTTGTTTCTAGGTCTTCTTGGGTTGGCATCAGCTATTATTTGTAATCCACTTTAGGATTTGGGCTGCTTTGAAGTCTTGATTTGTTTGTTTTCTTAACAGGTGATTGTTTTGTTTGCTGATCTCAGCAGGGGGATTATTTGAAACTGTATCCAGGAATGCAGTGGGTGTGACATGAGGGTCTGAAGTCCTCTTCTGCCAGTTAATCTCTCTGGGGGCAGGTTGCTTTCTCAGCTTCAGTAGGTGGAGGTGTATCTCAGCTCTCCATGGAGACCTGAGTTACTGCCCCTCCTCCCCACTTCTTGTTTTCAGCTGTGTCTTGTTTTAATCTGTGACAACAAAAACAAAAAAGGAGAGAGGACAAAGATTAACAGTAGCAAAGGAAGATGGAGTGCAGAAGCACTTATAAGATAATGTACTATAATGAACATGATATGTATACTTTCTATTACTCAATGGTAACCACCCCTAAAAAAACCACCACAGAAACACATGGCTTAAAAAAGATCAACAGAGGAAAGAAGTATAGAATACAACCAAACAAAAACAAATGATAGAAAAACAAAAGAGAAGAACCAAACAAGATACAAAGCTATCAGAAAGCAATATATAAAATGGCAATAGGAAACCCTCAAGTGTCAATAATTACACTAAATGTAAATGGATTGAACTCACCAATAAAAAGACACAGAGTAGCAGAATGGATTTAAAAAGAAAATCCAACTGCATGCTGCCTTCAAGAAACACATTTAAGTTACAAGGATAAAAACAAATTCAAAGTGAAAGGTTGGAAAATTATTCTCCAAGCAAATAACATCCAAAGAAATGCAGGTGTAACCATACTCATATCTAACAATGCTGACTACAAGACAGCAAAGATAATCAGAGGCAAAGATGGTCATTTCATAATGATAAAGGGGACATTGAATCAAGAAAACATAACACTTCTTAATGTATATGCACCAAACCAAGGAGCACCAAAATATATAAGACATCTACTATCTGACCTAAAAATAAAAACTGACAAAAATGCAATCATATTTGAAGACCTCAATACACTGCTGATGGCTCTAGATCATTCATCCAAACAGAAAATCAATAAAGAAATATTAGCTTTAAATAAAACACTAGAACAATTGGATATGATAGACATCTATAGGACATTTCATCCCAAAGTGCCAGAGTATACATTTTTCTCCAGTGTACATGCTCAAGAATTGACCATATGTTGGGCCACAAAAATAACATTAACAAATTCAGAAAGATTGAAATTATACCAAGCATATTTTCTGACCATAAAGCTTTGAAACTAGAATTCAACTGCAAAAAAGAAGTAAACAAACCCACAAAAATGTGAAAATTAAACAACATATTTCTAAAAAATGAGTGGGTCAAAGAAGAAATAAAAGCAGAGATCAAAAGATACATACAGATGAACAAAAATGACAATACAACATTTCAGAATCTCTGAGATGCAGCAAAAGCAGTAATAAAAGGGAAGTTCATATCACTACAGACCTATATGAACAAACAAGAGAGAGCCCAAGTAAACAACTTAACTTCACATCTTAAGAAATTAGAAAAAGAAGAACAAAGGCAACCCAAAACCAGCAGAAGAAAGGAAATAATAAGAATCAGAGCAGAAATAAATGAAATAGAGAACAAAAAACTATAGAAAAAATCAATAAAACAAGGAGCTGGTTCTTTGAAAAGATCAACAAAATTGACAAACCCTTACTAAGAGAAAAGAGAAAGGACTCATATAAACAAAATCCAAAATAAGAGAGGAGAAATCACCACAGATATCATAGATGTACAAAGAATTATTGCAGAATACTATAAAAAACTATATGCCACCAAATTTAACAATCTAGAAGAAATGGATAAATTCTTAGAGCAATACAATCTTCCTAGACTGAGTCATGAAGAAGTAGAAAGCCTAAACAGACCCATAAACAGGGATGAAATAGAAACTACTATCAAAAACCTCCCCAAAAATAAAAGTCCAAGGCCAGATGGCTATACTAGTGAATTCTATCAAACATTCAAGGAAGACTTGATTCCTATTCCACTCAAAGTCTTCCAAAAAATTTAAGAAGAAGCAATACTTCCAAACACATTTTATGAGGCCAACATAACCCTCATACCAAAAACCTGGCAAGGACAACACAAAGAATGAAAACTACAGGCCAATATCTCTAATGGATACAGATGCTAAAATACTAAACAAAATACTAGCAAATAGAATCCAACAAGACATTAAAAAATAACTTATCATGATCAAGTGGAATTCATCCCAGAATCACAAGGATGGTTCAACATATGTAAAACAGTTAACGTAATACACCATATCAACAAAACAAAGAACAAAAACCATATGATTCTATCAATAGATGCAGAAAAGGCATTTAATAAAATACACCACCTTTTTATGTTTAAAACACTCAACATAATGGGTATAGAAGGAAAATATCTCAACCTAATAAAGGCCATTTATGACAAACCATCAGCTAACATCATATTAAATGGCATAAAACTGAGGACTTTTCCTTTAAAATCAGGAACAAGACAAGGTTGTCCACCCTCTCCACTCTTATTCAACATAGTGCTGGAAGTTCTAGCCAGAGCAATCAGACAAGAGAAAGAAATAAAGGCATTTTTATTGGGAAAGAAGTAAAGGTTTCATTTTTTGCAGATGATATGATCCTATACATCGAAAACCCCAAAGACTCCACAAAAAGACTATTAGAAAAAATAAACCAATACAGTAAGGTCACAGGATACAAAATTAATACATAGAAATCTATTGCCTTCCTATATGCCAACAATGAAACATCAGAAAATGAACTCAAAAAAATAATCGCCTTCATGGTTGCAACAAAAAAAATAAAATACCTAGGAATAAACATACAAAGAATGTAAAGGACCTATATAATGAAAACTACAAAGCATTGTTAAGGGAAATTGAAAAAGATACAATGAAGTGGAAAAATATTCCTTGTTCTTGGATAGGAAGAATAAATATAGTCAAAATGACCATATGACCCAAAGTGATATACAAATTTAATGCAATTTCCATCAAAATTCCAATGTCATTTTTTAAAGAAATGAAACAAAAAATTATCAGGTTTATATGTAACTAAAAAACCCTGAATAGCCAAAGTAATCCTAAGAAAAAAGAACAAAGCTGGGGACATTACAATACCTGACTTCAAATTTTATTATAGAGCCACGATAATCAAAACAATATGGTATTGGCAGAAAAGTAGACACTCAGGCTAATGAAACAGAATATTGAGCCTAGAAATAAAACCACATATATATGGTCAAATAATCTTTGATAAAAGGGCCAACAACACACATTGGAGAAAAGAAAGCCTCTTCAATAAATGGTGCTGGGAAAACTGGAAAGCCACATGCAAAAGGATGAAATCGACTAGTTTGTCCCCTTGTACTAAAATTAATTCAAAATGAATCAAAGACCTAAATATAAGACCTGAAACAATAAATTATATTGAAGAAAACATAGGCACTAAACTCATGGACCTTGGCCATAAAGAGCACTTTATGAATTTGACTCTAAAGGCAAGGGAAGTGAAGGCAAAGGTAAATGAGTGGGACTACATCAGACTAAGCTTTTGCATAGCAAGAGAAACTGACAACAAAACAAACAGATAGCCAACTAAATGGGAGATGAGATTTTCAAACAACAGCACAGATAAGAGCCTAATATCCTAAATATACAAAAAACTCACAAAACTCAACAACAAACAAGCAAACAATCCAATAAAAAAATGGGAAGAGGACATGAACAGACACTTCTCCCAGGAAGAAATACAAATGGCCAACAGATACAGTGGTGCCTTGAGATACGAGTTTAATTTGTTCTGTAACCGAGCTCATAAGTCAGTCAACTCATATATCAAACAAATTTCTCCCATTTAAAATAACTGAAATAGATTTAATCCATTCCAGCCCTGTGAAACATCCCCAAACCATCCTAAATTATGAAAAAATATGTTTTAAATTAAGAAACACACATGTATACTTTACCAATACATAACAAAATATATGAAATAAAAGAAAAGAGTATTATTTAGTACTGTATTCTTAACTTGGAGACAGACGAGTGCAGCTAACAGAGATGAATGGTAGAGGAGGAGGAAGGAAGGGATGAAGGCACTGTAGACACGTAAACTAAAACTGCACTTTCTTAACACTAAATGTAAACTAAAATTACATTTTCTTTACTTTAAACAAAACTAAAACTGCACTTTTGTTACTTAAAATTAAACCACAAAAACTTAATTGTAAAAAAATGCACTTTCTTAACTTTAAACTTAACCTAAGCTTAACATTACGTATTTTTCATTTAATCATCACCTGTTTTTGCCTTTTTGGCTGCATTTTTGGCACTTCCACTTGCAGGACTTTTGAATAAAAATCTATCCAAAGAGGTTTGCTTTTGCCTGCCTTTTAAAATGTTACAGAAATGTGACAAACAAGTGTCATTAAAAAGTGCTGAAGTGCCTGGCCAGGTGGTGGCGCAGTGGATGAAGCATCGGACTGGGATGTGGAGGGCCTGGGTTCGGGGCCCCGAGGTTGCCAGTTTGAGTGTGGGCTCGTCTAGTTTGAGCAAGGCTCACCAGCTTGAGCACAGGGTCGCTGGCTCGAGCAAGGGGTCGCTCGGTCTGCTGTAGCCCCACGGTCAGGGCACATGTGAGAAGGCAATCAATAAACAACTAGGGAGCCACAACAAAGAATTGATGTTTCTCATCTCTCTCTTGAAAAAAAAAAAAAAGTGCTGAAGCACAACCAGTTCAAACTTTTTCTGGGTGTTTCTTTTCAATGAAACTTGAAAGCTTCTCCCACATTGCCAGTATGTCTTTAATTTGACTTGTAGAAATCACTTCCTCTGACTGTACCTCCTCCTCACTACTAATCTCTTGCAGAAGCTCCGTATGTTGCATCATCTGTAGCTCCTTCAACTCCTCAGTTGAGAGTTCCTCCTCATGTTCCTCGATGAGCTCATTTACGTCACCCTCATCTACCTCCAGACCCATCTACTTTCTGAGGGACACAATCTCCTCCAATGCTTCTACCTCTGTCTTGGTCTCTGGTTTGAATCCTTTGAAGTCCCTGTCTGCAACAATATCAGGCCATAACTTTTTCCATGCCAAGTTCAAGGTTCTTCTTGTAACCTTTTGCCATGCCAAGTCAATAATGCGTAAACATATCACGATGTCTCAGTGATCTTTCTAAAACTCTCGAAGGGTTAGATTTGTATTCTCAGTCACCTCAAAGCAGTGGCAGAACAAGTGCTTTGTGTAAAGCTTTTTAAAGTTGGAAATGACCTGCTGATTCATAGGTTGCAAGATTGAAGTCATGTTGGGTGAAAGGTAGAGAACTTTCATGAATTTGAACTTATCAAGAATGTCATCTTCAAGACCAGGTGGGTGGGCTGGAGCATTTTCAAGGATTAGTAATGCTTTCATTGGGAGTTTATTTTCTTGAAGATATTTCTTCACTGCAGGACCAAAGATGAGATTTATCCATTTAATAAAAAACTGCTTTGTAACCCATGCCCTAGCATTGGCGCACCGTATAACCTGCAGTTTTTCTTTAAGAATCTTGTGAGCCTTAAAGTTCGAGGATTTTCGGAATGATACACTAGCAGTGGCTTTACTTTACAGTCACTGCTAGCATTTACACACTATGCAAAGGTCAGACAGTCCTTCATGGGTTTATGGCCTGGCAGCTTCTTCTCCTCTGCAGTGATGAAAGTCCTCCAGGGCATTTTTTTCTCAAAACAATCCTGTTTGGTCACAGTTTAACACTTGTTGGGGATTGTAGCCTTCCTTTGCGATAAGCGCAGCAAAACGTGCGATGCACTCCTCAGCTGCCTTAGCGTCAGCACTCGGCAGCTTCACCATGCCTCACCACCGAGTGGATGCCAGATCTCTTCTTGAAATTTTCAAATCAGCCGTGACTTGCCTTAAATCAGTGATTTTCAACCTTTTTTAAGTCGCAGCACATTTTTTACATTTACAAAATCCTGGGGCACACCACCTACCAAAATGACACTTTAACACAGTACATATTATACATATAGTTAATAACATAGTTTCTGTTAATCCAAATTCGGAGGGACCCAAAACATGAAAGACAGAAATAAGGTCCGTAGTTTACACACCAAAGCTTTATTGTTTAGCTTGGCCAAGTGGCGGCAGCTCCGACAGAAATCTGAGGGAGAGCGTGCGTGCCCTTTGTTCTACTTAGTTTTTATAGTTTTGTAAGTGGGAAGTACAGAAGCAAAAAATTGCAATTAGGAGCCCCTTACCACTATTGGTTATAGTCATATGTCCTTTAACATGATAGGACCACATTCAATTTGCAAACCATACATTATTTTGGAGAAAACAAAATTTACAAGCCAACACAATGGTAGAAAGATGTCTCTTTACATATTAAAGGCATTCCTATATTATCTAGTGTTTATCTGCTATCTCTCTGTCCAGAGTCACACATGCATTTACATAGGAGAGGTAGTTTCGGTGGGGACAAATGCCCGCAAATGACTCATTGCTATAAGAAAAGGTTTATTTTGGCTTTTCTCTTCCTGCACCTGGCTAGCCATTCACCCCTTTCCCCACAGGTGTGGTGGAATGTTTGGGAATCCATGTTTTCCTCCCCTTGCATTTACAATACAATGCCAAGGGCCATCCTGGTTATGCCAATCACACAGTACAGAGACTATTCTCACAATTTCTCTGCACACCTTAATCCAAATCAATAAAATGTTCTCCAAGCCTCCCAAAATATTAATATTAATTCTGTAGCCTTTGGCACTTTACCACACCTGCGGGTGAAATGGCTCAGTGGCTCCTCAGTTTCTAAATGTATTTATACTCACTTAGTGTAAAACCTGGGTCGTTTCGATGAACACAAAAGGGATATCCTGGCAGGAATGGTAGAAAGGCACACGAAGCTCTTCCTCAACAGTTCTCAGTCTCTCTCTGTTTTTAGTTTTTATCACAGTTGTTGGGCAGATAAAATGTATTATGCTCACTTTGTTAAAGAGGCCGTTGCCCAGGTGATATTAATGTGTGTTGGGGTGGGCTAAAGGCAGGCAGAATCCTTTAGCCTGGGGCTTGGTTTTGGGATTAAGCCTTTCCTACCCTTTTTGATGTAGGGCGGTACAATCTTATCATGCCTCAGAGAAGTGACTTTGTATTAAGAGACTTCCCTATTATGTATATTGGATTAAGGGTTTGGATTTCTACACTATAAAATGGGAACGGAGCGGGAGTTTGGCTCTTGGTTCCTGAGGTTAGCATGAGAGAGCAGAGAGAGTAGAGCCAGCAGCTAAAGGAGGCCACGTGGAGGAGGCCAGGAGAAGCAGCCAAGATGGCGGAGTGCTGAGTGAGATGCCAGTTTGTGTAGAGTTTGTATCTGGGATAAGGAAGAAGATGGGGAACTGAGGAGAAGAAGGCTGGTGAGCTAGAAACCTTTGATTCTAGGAAACCCGGATAAGTCAGTGGCTTTGTGAGCACTGAGTGTGACTGGGTTTTGGAGCCCAGTGTGTATTTTTACTTGCCCGCCGGGTGCAAGCTAGATTAAAGGCTATGGCCCACCAGTTTTTGGCTCCATGGTTTCTTTACCGACTGTCCGAATCCAATGCGAACCTGCACTGGCTGGGCTGCTCTGATGCTGGCCCTGGCTGTGGCCACTGGCTTTACAGCAGTCAAGCTTGAGAAGCTCAGCTCACATAGATATGTGGTTGAAAACAGGAGCAATGTCAAAATAGCTTTGTTGGCCAGAATGGGGAACTCTTTGGCAACAGATAACCAAAAACTGTCCAAAGGAAGATCAGCAAACTTTAGCTTTAAAGTTAGATAACATTGTGATGCATTGTATATCACCCTCTGTGGGGGCCTCTTTGAAAAAGAAAAAGGTCAAATATCTATATACACCATCAGGATAGACATAACCAGCTGAGGCTGAGGCTTCTTCTAGTGGTGGCAACATTTACCTCTAGTCCTGACCAGAATTAGAAATCGGGACCGGAGTGACGTCACGGAAATGGCGCCGTGAGCAGCGCGTCCAACAGATCTCCCCAAAATCTCAACAAATTTATCAACTAGAAACAGAAAAATTTATCCTCGGAGCATTCCGGAGTTCCACACACACACTGAAAGCAAAAGGACTGTTGCTGAGGAGAGAGCACACCTGTGATTCAAAGAACAAAAGAAAACATAACCACAAGTAACAGCTCCACCAAGAACACAATAAAACCAAACTTAAACTGTGACAACAAAAGAAAAAAAAAAGGGGAGAAAGGATGAAGATTAATAGTAGCAAAGGACGATGAAGTGCAGAAATACTCACAAGAAAGGGTACTACAATGAATATGGTAGGTACCCTTTTCATTACTTAATGGTAACCACCCTTGAAAAAACCACCACAAAAACACTTGACTTAAAAAAGGTAGCAACAGAGGAAAGAAGTATGGAATACAAACAAACAAAAACAAACAATAGAAAAACAAAAGAGAAGAATCAAACAAGATACAAAACTAACAGAAAGCAATTTATAAAATGGCAATAGGGAACCCACAAGTGTCAATAATTACACTAAATGTAAATGGATTAAACTTACCAATAAAAAGACACAGAGTAACAGAATGGATTAAAAAAGAAAATCCAACTATATGCTGCCTACAAGAAACTCATCTAAGCAACAAGGATAAAAACAAATTCAAAGTGAAAGGCTGGAAAACAATACTCCAAGCAAACAACACCCAAAAAAAAGCAGGTGTAGCAATACTCATATCTAATAATGCTGACTACAAGACAGAAAAAGGACTCAGAGACAAAAATGGTCATTTCATAATGATTAAGGGGACACTGAATCAAGAAGACATAACAATCCTTAATATATATGCACCAAACCAAGGAGCACCAAAATATATAAGACAGCTACTTATTGACCTTAAAACAAAAACTGACAAAAATACAATCATACTTGGAGACCTCAATACACCGCTGACGGCTCTAGATCGGTCATCGAAACAGAGAATCAATAAAGATATAGTGGCCTTAAATGAAATACTAGAACAACTGGATATGATAGACATCTACAGGACACTTCATCCCAAAGCGACAGAGTATACATTTTTCTCTAGTGTACATGGAACATTCTCAAGAATTGACAATATGTTGGGCCACAAAGACAATATCAGCAAATTTAAAAAAATTGAAATTGTTCCAAGCATATTTTCTGATCATAAAGCCTTGAAACTAGAATTCAACTGTAAAAAAAAGGGGGAAAACCCCACAAAATTGTGGAAACTAAACAACATACTTCTAAAAAATGAATGGGTCAAAGAAGAAATAAGCGCAGAGATCAAAAGATATATACAGACAAATGAAAATGAAAATATGACATATCAGAATCTCTGGGATGCAGCAAAAGCAGTAATAAGAGGAAAATTCATATCACTTCAGGCCTATATGAACAAGCAAGAGAGAGCCGAAGTAAACCACTTAACTTCACACCTTAAGGAACTAGAAAAAGAAGAACAAAGACAACCCAAAACCAGCCGAAGAAAGGAGATAATAAAAATCAGAGCAGAAATAAACGAAATAGAGAACATAAAAACTATAGAAAAAATCAATAAAACAAGGAGCTGGTTCTTTGAAAAGATCAACAAAATCGACAAACCCTTGGCAAGACTCACCAAGGAAAAAAGACACAGGACTCAAATAAATAAAATCCAAAATGAAAAAGGAGAGATCACCACAGACATCATAGATATACAAAGAATTATTGTAGAATACTATGAAAAACTATATGCCACCAAATACAACAATCTAGAAGAAATGGATAAATTCCTAGAACAATACAACCTTCCTAGACTGAGTCATGAAGAAGCAGAAAGCCTAAACAGACCAATCAGCAGGGAGGAAATAGAAAAAACTATTAAAAACCTCCCCAAAAATAAAAGTCCAGGCCCAGACAGTTATACTAGTGAATTCTATCAAACATTCAAAGAAGACTTGGTTCCTATTCTACTCAAAGTCTTCCAAAAAATTGAAGAAGAAGCAATACTTCCAAACACATTTTACGAGGCCAACATAACCCTCATACCAAAACCTGGCAAGGAGGGCACAAAGAAAGAAAACTACAGACCAATATCTCTAATGAATACAGATGCTAAAATACTAAACAAAATACTGGCAAATTGAATACAACAACATATTAAAAAAATAATACATCATGATCAAGTGGGATTCATCCCAGAATCTCAAGGATGGTTCAACATACGTAAAACAGTTAACGTAATACACCATATCAACAAAACAAAGAACAAAAACCACATGATCTTATCAATAGATGCAGAAAAGGCTTTTGATAAAATACAACACAATTTTATGTTTAAGACTCTCAACAAAATGGGTATAGAAGGAAAATATCTCAACATAATAAAGGCCATATATGATAAACCATCAGCCAACATCATATTAAATGGCGTAAAACTGAGGACTTTCCACCTTAAATCAGGAACACGACAGGGGTGTCCACTCTCTCCACTCTTATTTAACGTGGTGCTAGAAGTTCTGGCCAGAGCAATCAGACAAGACAAAGAAATAAAAGTCATCCATATCGGAAAAGAAGAAGTAAAGGTATCACTTTTTGCTGATGATATGATCCTATACATCGAAAACCCAAAGGACTCCACAAAAAGATTACTAGAAACAATAAACCAATACAGTAAGGTCGCAGGATACAAAATTAACATACAGAAGTCCAAAGTCTTTCTATATGCCAACAATGAAATATTAGAAAATGAACTCAAAAAAATAATCCCCTTCACGATTGCAACAAAAAAATAAAATACCTAGGAATAAACATAACAAAGAATGTAAAGGACCTATATAAAGAAAACTACAAGGCATTGCTAAGAGAAATAGAAAAAGACACAATGAGATGGAAAAATATTCCTTGTTCTTGGATAGGAAGAATAAATATAATTAAAATGGCCATATTACCCAAAGTAATATATAAATTTAATGCAATTCCCATCAAAATTCCTATGACATTTTTTAAAGAAATGGAACAAAAAATCATCAGATTTATATGGAACTATAAAAAACCCCGAATAGCCAAAGAAATCCTAAGGAAAAAGAATGAAGCTGGGGGCATTACAATACCTGACTTTAAACCATATTATAGGGCCACAATAATCAAAACTGCATGGTATTGGCAGAAAAATAGACACTCAGACCAATGGAACAGAATAGAAAGCCCAGAAATAAAACCACATATATATGGTCAAATAATCTTTGATAAAGGGGCCAACAACACAAAATGGAGAAAAGAAAGCCTCTTCAACAAATGGTGTTGGAAGAACTGGAAAGCCACATGCAAAAGAATGAAACTTGACTACAGCCTGTCCCCGTGTACTAAAATTAATTCAAAATGGATCAAAGACCTAAATATAAGATCTGAAACAATAAAGTACATAGAAGAAGACATAGGTACTAAACTCATGGATCTGGGTTTTAAAGAACATTTTATGAACTTGACTCCAATGGCAAGAGAAGTGAAGGCAAAGATAAATGAATGGGACTACATCAGAATTAAAAGTTTTTGCTCAGCAAGAGAAACTGATATCAAAATAAACAGACAGCCAACTAAATGGGAACTGATATTTTCAAACAACAGCTCAGATAAGGGCCTAATATCCAAAATTTACAAAGAACTCATAAAACTCAACAACAAACAAACAAACAATCCAATAAAAAAATGGGAAGAGGACATGAACAGACACTTCTCCCAGGAAGAAATACAAATGGCCAACAGATATATGAAAAGATGCTCAGCTTCATTAGTTATTAGAGAAATGCAGATCAAGACTACAATGAGATACCACCTCACCCCTGTTAGATTAGCTATTATCAACAAGACGGGTAATAACAAATGTTGGAGAGGCTGTGGAGAAAAAGGAACCCTCATACACTGTTGGTGGGAATGTAAAGTAGTACAACCACTATGGAGGAAAGTATGGTGGTTCCTCAAAAAACTGCAAATAGAACTACCTTATGACCCAGCAATCCCTCTACTGGGTATATACCCCAAAACCTCAGAATCATTGATACGTAAAGACACATGTAGCCCCATGTTCATAGCAGCACTGTTCACAGTGGCCAAGACATGGAAACAACCAAAAAGCCCTTCAATAGAAGATTGGATAAAGAAGATGTGGCACATATACACTATGGAATACTACTCAGCCATAAGAAATGATGACATTAGATCATTTATAGCAAAATGGTGGGATCTTGATAACATTATATGGAGTGAAATAAGTAAATCAGAAAAAACAAGAACTACATGATTCCATACATTGGTGGAACATAAAAACAAGACTAAGAGACATGGACAAGAGTGTGGTGGTTACCAGGGGTGGGGGGAGGGAGGACGCAGGAGGGAGGGAGGGAGAGATTTAGGGGGAGGGGGAGGGGCACAGAGAAAACTAGATAGAGGGTGACAGAGGACAATCTGACTCTGGGCGAGGGGTATGCAACATAATTTAATGAGAAGATAACCTAGACATGTTTTCTTTGAATATATGTACCCTGAATTATTAATGTCATCCCATTAACATTAATAAAAATTTATTAAAAAAAAAAAAAAAAGAAATCGGGACCATGGGGAGGAGTAGCAGCTTCAACTACTTGCCGCGCCACACAATGACAAGTGCGCAGCAGCCCGAGCATGGACCTTCCTGGGTGTGGATGAGAGGTGGCCTACTATTGGTTCATTGCTAGTGGTCGGGATGAATCCTAGAAGGTGATTGGTCAGTGAGCATTCCCTGTGCCTCCACTCTTCCTGCCGCTGATAGCTGGAGGGATTGTGAGGGGAATGTTTATGTTCGGATGGAGGTGGCTGGCGGCAGGCCAGATTAATAGCCTCCATGGGCCGTATCCGGCACGCAGGCCATAGTTTGGGGACCCATGTTTAATTTCCCCATGGCACACCTGACCATGTCTCACAGCACACTAGTGTGCCGCGGCACACTGGTTGAAAAACACTGCCTTAAATGTATCTTCTGCTGCCTCTTTTGAGGTTAATAGTTCTTTCTTCTTCAAGGCACTGTAAATAATACATGCCTTTTCGCATATTATAGACTCCGTCACTGTATCTCCTGCGAGCTCTTTCTCTTTCACCCACACCAGCAGAAGCTTCTCCATTTCTTCATGGATATTTGTCTTTAATTGGGACAGAATTGTAGTTACTTTTGCTGGATTTGCGCTTTTGATGGCATCCTTTTGTTTAAGGATGGTACAAACTGTAGATGTTTTGCAGTCATACAGCCTTGCCAGTTCAATCACTTGTACACCACGCTCATATTTTTCTATTATTTCTTGCTTTACTTCTATCGACATCATTCTCTCCTTCTCACTGTTCTTTACACTCACTTTCTTCAGCCCCATGATAGCACACACAAAAAAGTTAGTAAAAAATGAAAAAATTATGCAAGAACGAGTACAGCGCACGAGATTCAACTTGATTCTGTGGGTAACACATGAGAAAAAACAAGATCCTGGTGTTGTGCTGCCAATACTGGACCCATGCACCAACATGCCAACTAGCGGCAGCTTCCCGAATCACTACTCATGTCTTGAAATTTCACTCGGATCTTGAACACAATACAGACCGAGTCATATCTTAGAAAGAATTCGTATGTTGGTCTGCTCATATCTCAAGGTACCACTGTATATGAAAAGATGCTCATCTTCATTAGCTGTTAGAGAAATGCAAATCAAAACTACAATGAGATTACCACCTCACACCTGTTAGATTAGCTTTCATCAACAAGACAGGTAATAAGTGTTGAAGAGGCTGTGGAGAAAAAGGAACCCTCATTCACTGTTGGTGGGAATGTAAAGTAGTACAACCATTATGGAAGAAAGTATGGTGGTTACTCAAAAAATTAAGAATAGAACTACCATATGACCCAGCAATCCCTCTACTGCAGTGGTCCCAATCCCCAGGCCGTGTACCGGTACCGGTCCATGGGCTATTTGGTACCAGTCCTCAGAGAAAGAATAAATAACTTAAATTATTTCCGTTTTATTTATATTTAAGTCTGAACGATGTTTTACTTTTTAAAAATGACCAGATTCCCTCTGTTACATCTGTCTAAGACTCACTCTTGACGCTTGTCTCAGTCACATGATACATTTATCCATCCCACCCTAAAGGCCAGTCCGTGAAAATATTTTCTGACATTAAACCAGTCCGTGGCCCAAAAAAGGTTGGGGACCACTGTTCTACTGGGTATATACCCCCAAAACTCAAAAACATTGGTACGTAAAGACACATGCAGTCCCATGTTCATCGCAGCATTGTTCACAATGTTCCATGTTCATTGGCCAAGACATGGAAACAACCAAAAGCCTTCAATAGATGATTGGATAAAGAAGATGTGGTACATATATACTATGGAATACTACTCAGCCATAAGAAATGATGACATAGGATCATTTACAACAACATGGATGGACCTTGAAAACATTATACTGAATGAAATAAGTAAATCAGAAAAAACTAAGAACTGTATGATTCCATACATAGGTGGGACACAAAATGAGACTCATGGACATGGACAAGAGTGTGGTGGTTACCGGGGGTGGGAGGAGGAGAGGGAGGGGGTGGGAGGAGAGGAGGGGAACAAAGAAAACCAAATAGAAGGTAACGGAAGACAATTTGACTTTGGGTCATGGGTATACAACATAATCAAATGTCAAAATGACCTGGAGATGTTTTCTCTGAATCTGTGTACCCTAATTAATCAATGTCACCCTGTTAAAATTAATTATCTAAATAAAAAAATTTAAAATTAAAAAAATTTAAAATTAAATGAATAAATAAATAAAGTGAGAGATGTTTAACTCTTTCACTTGAAAGCTTAGAGGCTGTTCTTTGGTTATTAATTGGCTTAATTTTAATATTTTTTGTGTCTCAGAGAATGGGGGAGCTGAGAGGAGAGAGACAGAAAAACAGCAGGCTGGTGAAGCTGACAGAACACATGAAACATTTATGATTAAGGTTGCTGTCCTTATATGGGCAAAACAGTTATTTCCTCCAGCGAACTTTGGGCTCAAGCCAGCGACCATGGAGTCATGTCTGTGATCCCACACTCAAGCCAGCCACCCCTCACTGAAGCAGGTGACCTTGTAGTTACAAGCCTGGGTCCTCAGCATCCAGGCTAACGCTCTATCACTGTGCTATCGCCTAATCACAAAACAATTATAATAACAACAAAGATCTCTGATCACAGATCACCATAACTAGTATAGTAATAATAAAAAAGTTTGGAATACTGTACAATGAAAATTACCAAAATGTGACAGAGATACAGTGAGAAAATGCTTTTGGAAAAACAGGGCTGTAGACTTGCAGTATGTTGGGTTTGTAAGGTCAGTCAAAGGAGGACACTCTAGTTCAGGCAAGAAAGTTTATTAGGGGATCATCTGCCAGGCTGACTCCTAAGGCATAGGTCTGCAACCAGTTCTCTACCAGGTAGGGTTAAATAGGGTGTTCAAGGGTGGGGGCTGGTAGTCGTTAAGGAAAAATGTAGTTTTCAGTAATTTATATAAGATTAACCATAAGTAAGCTAGGGGACCTTCCACACCTTGGTTAGTCACCCGATGCCCAGGGTTTCAAACCTGGGTCCTCATCCGATGCTCTATCCACTGCGCCACTGCCTGGTCAGGCAAAATAAAAAGGCTTTTTCTTTAAAACATAGATTGTACTGCCTTTTTCTGAGGGATAAATGAATATATATTAGCTTATATTAAAAAAAAGAAAGGGGGCCCTTGCTAGTTGGCTCAGTGATAGAGTGTCAACCTGGCATGTGGAAGTCCTGGATCCCTCCTGCTCCCACTTTTCTCTCTCTCTCTCTCTATCTATCTATCTAGCTAGCTATCTCTCTCCCACACACACACACAGCCATGGCTTCATTGATTTGAGTGCATGGCCTCAGGCACTAACAATGGCACAATAGAGTCTCTACTTCAGGTGCTAAAAATAGCTCATTTGCAAACATCAGCTCCATATGGGCAGAGCATCAGCCTCAAATGGGGTTACCAGGTAGATCCTGATTGGGGTGCATGCAGGAATCTGTATTACTCTCTCCCCTGCTTTGACTAAAAAAAGGGTGGGGGGATAAACTAAAATAAAAAATATTACCTGCAGGTGGATGATAGAAAAGCTAAAATTTTCTAAATAGATCAGTTTTAATATTTTTGGCTTTAGAACCATGTAAATATTTTATACATTGTTAAAGTGGAAAATCAACTCACAGATTTTGAGAGCAAAATGAAACAAATTAACATATTTTAAATTGATGGATAAGTCAAACTGGAATTATTTTTAATTACTTTAAAACACATAAATTGATTATTTCTAGTGGGTATATTGTAAGATTGAAGAATGGAGCAAAAAAGTATGGCACTGGGAACCAAGATTTTCAAAATAGAAGAAAAGAGATTCAAATATTAAAATAAAACAAGTGAAAATTCTGTTTTTCCAAACTTAAATTTGAAATATCAGCATGCAGTCAGGTTGAATCATCTCTTCAAAAAAAGAAAATTTCCTATCCCTGTCCACTGAATAAGCCTAGAAACAACAACCGACCCAATGGCGATGAGCATACAGATGCTCGAGTCTAATTTCCATTTTTCACTAAAGAAAACCAGGACTCCTTCAGGAAAAAAAAAAGGAGTGATTCTTAATCTTAAATAAAAACTGTACAAGCTGAGCAGGAACACCATGTCTTTCTAGAAAGCAAGGAAAGTATCAAGGATTCCATGGTTGCTCAGAGTTTTGGGAACTGATTTGAAGGAGCTTCCTCTGACCAAAGAAGGGGCCATTTGAGCATCAAGATGAATTATCAGTGAATTGAGTAATATCAATTTTTTATAGAATTATGAATACATAATGACATCATACAACAATTACAGTTTTAAAAATAAAACCTCTTTGGACCTTCTTGGAGTATATGAGGTATGTAACTTGTATTGAAAAGCAATAAAAAAGCCTGACCAGGCGGTGGTGCAGTAGATAGAGCATTGGACTGGGATGCGGAAGGATCCAGGTTCGAGACCCCAAGGTTGCCAGCTTGAGCAAGGGCTCATCTGGTTTGAGCAAAAAGCTCACAGCTTGGACCCAAGGTCGCTGGCTCCAGCAAGGGGTTACTCGGTTTGCTGAAGGCCCACGGTCAAGGCACATATAAGAAAGCAATCAATGAACAACTAAGAAGTCGCAATGCGCAATGAGAAACTAACGATTGATGCTTCTCATCTCTCTCTGTTCCTGTCTGTCTGTCCCTGTCTATCTCTGCCTCTGTAAAAAAAAAAAAAAAAAGGCAATAAAAAAAAGGAATGAAATCAGGTATCCATCTACCTTTACTGTAAAACTCTATCTCAGAGTAGCTATATTATTTCCAAGGAAAATTTCTTAATAGAAGAATTCCCACTAATAAATGCAATAAGAATAAAAGAACTAGATTAATGATATTTTGTAACCCTAATGCATGAAGGCAAATAGCTACTAAAACCTTAGATAGAAAGTTAACGGAGTCCTTAATAATGAATAGATATGGATGGTTATGGATAACACCCAGACTCAATGATGAATCTTAATATCTGTAAACAAGTTAAAACTGCTGTGGAGTGAATAAAGAGAAACTCTATTCAGGTAATAGCTGCAAACTAGGCAGAGGCAGCCTCCATCAGAAACAAAGTGTTGAAAATGTTGCTCCACTGAGACAAATGAGAGGTCACCTTTTATAGAGAATTTTCTTGACTATAGTTGCCATTTTGGTCCATTTCATCATATAAATGAGGTTTCCAAATTGTACAGTTCTGATTGGTCCAAATCATGCAGTTCTGGTTTGTCAGTATAGATGCAAATGAGAGAATAATTTGCATAGTTCTAATTGGACAGGGGAAGTCTCTGTCCATTGCTCAAAAGATGAAACCAGCCCTGGCCAGGTAGCTCAGTTGGTCAGAGCGTAGTCCCATTACATCAAGGTTGAGGGTTCATTCCCTGTCAGGGTACATACAAGAGTCAACCAATGCATGCATAAATAAGTGGAACAACAAATCAGTGTTTTGCTCTCTCTAAAAATCAATAAATAAAAATTAAAGGAAGTAAAAATGAAACCAGAGTATCCCTGCAATGGCTGACTCAAATTGACATAATTGACTCCAAGTCTGTAGGAAATTTGGAGACAGAGAGGGTGACATGTTAAACAAGTGTGGTATAGTGCATGAGGTGGAGGGTGTAGTCAGGTCTATCCTGGGATAAAAAATATGTGAGAAGAGAAGTCCCTGTCAGCAAATGACCTCTAGGCTGTTATTATAGGGGTAAGCAAAAGTAGGTTTACAATTTTGAGTACACAAAACAGTTTATTCTTGTATTATTTTTTTATTATTTTTTATTTGAACAGCTGTAAATCTACTTTTGCCAACCTTGTATTTTTTAAATTGGGGCCCTCTCTTGATCATGGAGAGTCCATTTCAGCAGATAATTTCCTTTTCAGTAATATCAAATGAATCTTCTTGGGGTCCACACATTCAAAAAGAGACAGACATTCTGTGCTTCACAAGGTCTTGCAAAGAGACATACAAAATGCCATTTGCCAGAAAACCAGACTTGATCTGATCCAGCCTCTAGACCTGACTGCCAGTCTATAGGAAATTCAGGGACAGAGAGAGAGACATGTTAAATGTGGTGGTGCAGTGGTAGAAGCATCAACCTGAAGAGCTGAGGTTGCAGGTTCAAAGCCCAGGGCTTCCCAGTCAAGGCACATATGAGAAGCAACTACTATGAGTTGATGCTTGCTGCTCCTCTCCTACCCTCTCCTCCTCTCTAAAATCAATAAATAAGATATTTTTTAAAACTTTAGTTTATGGGAAACTACCAAACAAACTGCTCTGTTTCTTTAGCAAATTGTCAAAAAGAAAGGAAGAGGGAAGGAACTTTATAGATTAAAAGGGAGACATATCAGAAACATGTAATATGCAGCTTTTGTTGGACTCTGAACATGGCAACTTTATAAAATACAGTGTGTCCGTAAAGTCATGGTGCACTTTTGACTGGTCACAGGAAAGCAACAAAAGACAAGAGAAATGTGAAATCTGCACCAAATCAAAGGAAAACCCTCCCAGTTTCTGTAGGATGATGTGGCAGCATATGCGCATGCGCAGATGGTGACGTAACACCGTGTATACAGTGGAGCAGCCCACAGTCATGCCGGTCGAGATGTGGATGGTACAGAGGAAAGTTCAGTGTATTCTGTGGCTCGCTAAATTCGAATCTGTGACCAAAGTACAACATGAATATCGGCGCATTTATAACGAAACGCCACCACATAGAAATAACATTACTCGGTGGGATAAGCAGTTGAAGGAAACTGGCAGTTTGGTGGAGAAACCCCGTTCTGGTAGGCCATCAGTCAGTGACGAGTCTGTAGAGGCTATACAGGATAGCTACCTAAGGAGCCCTAAAAAATCTGTGTTTGAGCCCACATCGAACTGCACTGAATAGGTATGAAACTGGGAGAGTTTTCCTTTTATTTGGTGCAGATTTCACATTTCTATCGTCTTTTGTTGCTTTCCTATGACTGGTCAAAAGTACACCATGACTTTACGGACACACTGTATAACTTATGAGATAAATGGGGAAATTTGGATACTAACTGGATATCTCATGATTGAAAAATTCTCAGTAAGATGCAGTAATGGTATCAAGATTATATTTTTTAGAAAGAATCTTATTTTGTAGAAATAGATACTAAAGTATTTATAGATGAAATGGATTATGTCTAGGATTCGCTTCAAAATCTGGAAGTGGATGAGGGAACAAGATTGACCAGATGCTGATAATTGCTGAAGCCAGTTGATGGAACAAGTTAAAATACTGTTCAGAGTTTGGTAAGATTCTAGAGAAATTATAGGACCTGGTGAAATTACCTAGGAAAACTAAATGACTGAAACATTCCTGGAGTTGGCTTTACTAATTAATACCCGTCCTAGTTACTAAGGAGAAATAAAGCATCCTGGTTCCCTGTAGCAGCAGTTGGAACTGTAGCCAGGCCTGTAACCTTTTCAGGGACATTCCTTCTCTGTAGTTATAGAAGTTATAGAAGTGTTATCAAATGGCAGTCTGATGTCTCCCATCTTCCAACTAAGAACTTCTCCTGATTCTTATAACATGAGCCTGCATCTCATGCTAAAAGAAGTCTGGTTTACTTCTAAGAATTTTGGGCCAAGAGTCTGAATATCAAGGGAGATTGGAAAATTTTTTATTTTTTTCTTGATAGAGAGAGAGAAACGGAGAGATAGAAAGGGAAACAGAGAAGCATCAGCTTGTAATTGCTTCACTTCAGTTGTGCATTGATTGTTTTTCATAGGTGCCTTGATTGGGGATTGGACCAGCCACCACTCAAACCAAGCCAGCAACCCCTTGCTCAAGCTGGCAACCTTGGGCTTTAGTCCTGCAACCTTGGATTCGAGCCAGCAACCTTGGGATCATGTTAACAATCCCACACTCAAGCGAGACCCCACACTCAAGCTGGCGAGCTCACACTGAAGCCAGGAAGCTCAAACACAAGCTGCCGACCTTGGATTTCAAACCAACCAACTTAGCGTTCTGGGTTGATGCTCTATCCACAGCACCACCTCCAGTCAGGTGAAAAACCTTTTTAAAACAGAAGTTTTGCAGAGTACCTATGTTCTATTCTCAAATATTGATACTTCATGGGAGGAATCTATAAGAGGCATGTTAGAATTGATCTAAAACATTGTCATTTCTTTGTAAATATATATTTCAACCTCTTGATACTTCAGGATTTGCAGAGAGGAAAGAATGCAAAGACGTCTCCCCTTCACAGCTTCCTGGTTTCCTTGCCGTTAGCATAACGTACACATACACTGGGCAATGTTCCCACTCTTCCCATCAAAACAGGATAGTTGGAACCACTAGAACAGGGGTCCCCAAACTACGGCCCATGGGCCGCATGTGGCCCTCTGAGACCATTTATCCAGCCCCCGCCACACTTCCGGAAGGGGCACCTCTTTCATTGGTGGTCAGTGAGAGGAGCACAGGATGCTCCTAGAGTCGGTGGTCCCCAACCCTCAGGCCACGGACCAGTACCAGTCTGTGGGCCATTTGGTACCGGTCCACAGAGAAAGAATAAATAACTTACATTATTTCTGTTTTATTTATATTTAAGTCTGAATGGTGTTTTATTTTTTTTAAAATGACCAGATTCCCTGTTATATCCGTCTGAGACTCACTCTTGACGCTTGTCTCAGTCATGTGATTGATTTATCTGTCCCACCCTAAAGGTCGGTCCGTGAAAATATTTTCTGACATTAAACCGGTCCGTGGCCCAAAAAAGGTTGGGGACCACTGCTGTATGTGGCAGCGCCACAAAGCGAGGCATTGCTCACATACAATACTACTTCCGGTGACGCAAGACGCACGTGTCATGGCTCTGGAAGAGCATCATATCACTTGTTATGGCTAGCAGTGACAAATATGGAACCGGACATTGACCATCTCATTAGCCAAAAGCAGGCCCATAGTTCCCATTGAAATACTGGTCAGTTTGTTGATTTAAATTTACTTGTTCTTTATTTTAAATATTGTATTTGTTCCTGTTTTGTTTTTTTTTTACTTTAAAATAAGATATGTGTAATGTGCATAGGGATTTGTTCATAGTTTTTTTATAGTCTGGCCCTCCAGCGGTCTGAGGGACAGTGAACTGGCCCCCTGTGTAAAAAGTTTGGGGACTCCTGCACTAGAATATCACGGTAGGAGTCCCAGGCCTAAATACACAGAGAAGAAACCGACCAGCAGAAAGCCTAATAATTTTACTGTGTGGTTATTTATATAATCCTTATTTACTTTATATTAAAAAATAATTTAGAGCCTGACTAGGCTGTGGTGCAGTGGATAGAACATCAGCCTAGGACACTGAAGACCCAAGTTTAAAACTCCGAGATTCCTGGTTTACCAGCTTGAGTTTACCAGTTTGAGCATGGGGTTGCCAGCTTGAGCATGGGATCATAAACATGACCCCATGGTTGCTGGCTTGATCCTAAGGTCACTGGCTCGAGCCCAAGGTCCCTGGCTTGAGCAAGGAGTCACTGGTTCAGCTGGAGCCCCCTGGTCAAGGCACATAATGAGAAAGCAATTAATAACGAAAGTGCTGCAACTATGAGTTGATGCTTCTCATCTCCCTTACTGTCTTTCCCTCCCGCCTTCTGTCTCCCTCTCTCTAAAAAAAAAAAAAAAAAAAAAAAAAGACCAGTGGTTGTGTAGGGGATAGAGTGTCGACTTGGAACACTGAGGCCCCAGGTTTGAAACCCAGAGGTCTCACACTTGAGTGCTGGCTCATCTGGCTTGTATGCAGGCTCACCAGCTTGAGTGTAGGGTCACCAATGTGAGCATAGGATCATCGACTATATCCCATGATTGCTGGCTTGAACCCAAAGGTTTCTGGCTTGAGATCTAAGGTCGTTTGTTTAAGCAAGATGTCACTGGCTCAGCTTGAGCCGCCTGGTCAAAGCATGTATGAGAAGCAATCAGTGAACAACTAAAGTGATACAACTTCAAGGGGATGCTTGTCATCTCTCTCCCTTCCTGTCTGTCTGTCTCACTCAAAAATAGATAAAACATCCAGAATTTTTTTTCAGGTACAATGTTGAAAAGATTATGGAGAATTTGAAGTTGATGATGGTACTTCAGTCCTAGTTAAAAAAAGATAGCCAGATATTTCTTGTGTTAATATATTTTAAATGTTGTGTTTCATGATGGAAACATTGAAATCAGTAGCAAAATGTGATGATCATTTATATCTAGGCATTATTTTAATGTAAAACTACACTTTCTAAATAGAAATGTTGAGGCAAATGTTGCATATATTAAGAAAAGTTTAATTAATTTACTAGAATATTGCTTGTATTTGATTTTAACACTAAGCATTTTCCAGGGAAATTATCACAATGGGTCTTATTCTAGTTAAGGCACTCTGAAAATATTGGGTTTAGCTCCTTTCTTTGAATGATAATTAAAAAGGTGATAAATAGTCATTTATAACTTATACTTCACTTTACAAATCTTAGTTCTTTAGCAAACAGATAATGATATAGATAAAACACATTTACAGAAATATTTTAACAGAGTTTAATAGGGAAAGACTAAAATGGAAGTTATAATTTAAACCAAATTTTTTTCTAAGAATCTCAATATATTTATTGTTTCCTTGGAAATTTTCGATTTCACACTAATTTCACATTAGCTAAATTTATTTTTATCCTGCTTCAATTTATTTGTAATTACATAATACAGGTGGAAAAATTATCTAATGAAACCCACTCTTTCTTGCCTTTCATCTTGTTATCAACTGGTTAGTATTGACCTTACATCTTTGTTTATGTCATGGAGTAAAAGAATGCTTCAGGTTATGTGGTTCTTGGACTGATTTCCTTAAGAAAGGGTGACTTGATTGCTCATTTTATGAGTACCCTTAAAGCTTTGAGTAGTTTTCAAAAACAAAGGTTGAATATTTTAAAGATATTTTTTATATCTTTATAAAGATATAAAAACATATCTTTATATATATTTTAAATTAAAATATAATTTAATTTAAATTATACCTTAAAATCTATTTTTGTTGCAAAATTTCCCTCCCGGTGTTCTCTAAGAAGTAGGATATTACTGAATTAAATAATACTAATGAATTAATATTAATACTGATAAATCAACGGTCATAAGAACCTGTATTTCTGGAGGGCCCAATGTCAAGCCCTGGTTCACAAGAATAAAGCTATCTTCATAAAGCAAGATAATAGAAAATGGCCTGATTTGCGGTGGTGCAGTGGATAAAGTGTCAGCCTGGAACTCTGAGGTCACCAGTTTGAAACCCTGGTAGGCTTGCCTGGTCAAGGCACATGTGGGAGTTGATGCTTTCCGCTTCTCTCCCCCTCCTCTCTTTCTCCTCTCTCTCTCTCCCCTCTCTAAAATGAATAAATAAAATCTTTTTTTTAAATGATTTTTAAAGAAAAATGATGTTTAAAAAACAAAAGAGCCTGACCTGTGGTGGCGCAGTGGATAAAGCGTCGACCTGGAAATGCTGAGGTCGTGGGTTCGAAACCCTGGGCTTGCCTGGTCAAGGCACATATGGGAGTTGATGCTTCCAGCTCCTCCCCTCCTTCTCTCTCTCTGTCTCTCTCTCTCCTATCTCTCTCTCCTCTCTAAAATGAATAAATAAAATAAATAAATAAATAAAATAAAAATTAAAAAAACAAAAGAAGATAGGAGAAAATGTCACTTTCCTAAACACTCTTCTGTGGTTGAATTTTTTTCTCAAGCGTTATGGCTGATCTTCCCACCCAGTGTGCCCAGAGGGTGATGATTCCTCAGTGGCAGGGAAAACCTTGGTAGGGCTGAGACAAGTGGAAACCCAGCTGAGCCCCTCTTCCATTTTCTCCTGTGTTACACAATTACCCCTTGGTGATGCTTTTAACTTTCTCAGTATCACCATACCCTTAATTATAAAAATGAGAAAAAAATTTAAAACATATCTACTATAGTATGATTAATGTACTGTACTATAGAATATGAACTATAGTTCATATTCAGGGACTTCTAAAAATGTCTGACTACCTTTCTTCCTCTCTCTTCCTGTCTCTCCCTTCCTATAAATAAATGAATACATATGTACATACATACATACATAAATAGACCACATCTAAAATCAGTTTCCTATAGAATCTGTCCACATAATATGAAACATAACAGGGAGATATTTTCTTATTAGTATGGTAAACATGTTTCTGTTTGTCTAAAAATCAGAAACTCCATATTTTTATAAAAAATTGGAATAACATATAACTCAGTATGTTTCTTCCCTTCTTTCTATTGGGATGGTGATGAAGTGGTAGTAGTGGGCCCCCTTTTTTTGTATTATACATCCTAAAGTCTTTTTAAGAATTCAGTTAACATGTTAGCTAATAGTCCTTGGCCCATGTATTTCATGACTGGTTTAGAGGCATTTATTTGGTCATAGGCCTTGCATAAGGGCTTCGAAGTTTGTAAGAAGAGACCTTTCGGTGCACAGTCGCACTGAAATTACAGTTTGCTTTTTTGATTGCTTTTGATAACCTCTCCTACTGCAATTATTTTTTAAGGCTATACAGTACTGCTTTTTTTTTTTACCCAAGTATGTCTTTCTTTTCTTTGAGATTACGTTGGTCACCCATGAGCTGGAAAATCTTCCTGCCTTGCTTCCTGTACCTCCTCACTTCAAAGTTTAGGAAATGTTTACTTCTGTTTTAAGCCCGTGTGTGCTAAGAGGGAATCAGACAAGGAGATTCCTTTTCACTTCAGAATGAGAACAGTATAATTCCTCCATCACCAGCCCAATAACCTAACAGAGGCATTCAAAGTCCTCCAGAATCAGGAGATGGAAGTCGAGCGTTAGCTGGGCACCAGAGTCTTCACAACACAGAGTGTAAACTGCACCGATTTTATAGGTTACAAATTCTTTTAATCCTTGAAAATTACAGAATACTTGGCACTGTTACTAGAAAATGTTCAGACTCAAATTCTAGAAAAGATTTAATGGAGATGTTCCTTAGTTGTAGTGAGTTGTACAGCTTGTCATCTGGTGCCCAAAAATCTCACCTATCTGGGTTTTCTGTGCATAAATTCAAAATGCAAACTCTAGGGAAAATACCTACTTTAGAATGCAGAAGTCTTTCATTTAACTTAATCAAACTAAGAATTTGTTTATAAAAATCAGAATTTAGTACAGCTCTGCATACCATCAGTTTCAGTTGATGAACACAGCAGATATACTTAAATTTAACTTTTAACTATATCTGTTGGAATATGAAAAATATATAATATAATCAGTTGGTGCTTTTTAATGATGTAAAATGTAATTTAAATTTCTTTTACAATCATCTCTTTCTCTCCCCTACGTGTTCCTTTCAGCACTCTCGACCTAGGTGGAAGTGTTAGACAAGGCATTCTGGAACATGTCCTGTGGTAACCCTTGTACTGAGGCCAAGCTTCCCTGTGGTACGAGGCTGAACCCATCCACACAGACTTCTATACTTCCTTCTCCACCCTCCCTTGATCCCACCGCTCTTTAGTTTTAAAGATTACAATCTCCTTTGGATTTTTTGGGGTTTTTTTGTATTTTTCCGAAGCTAGAAAGGGGGAGAGACAGTCAGACAGACTCCCGCATGCGCCCGACCGGGATCCACCCGGCACGCCCACCAGGGGGCGATGCTCTGCCCCTCCGGGGCGTCGCTCTGCCATTCTAGCGCCTGGGGCAGAGGCCAAGGAGCCATCCCCAGCGCCCGGGCCATCTTTGCTCCAATGGAGCCTTGGCTGCCGGAGGGGAAGAGAGAGACAGAGAGGAAGGAGAGGGGGAGGGGTGGAGAAGCAGATGGGCGCTTCTCCTGTGTGCCCTGGCTGGGAATCGAACCCGGGACTTCTGCACGCCAGGCCGATGCTCTACCACTGAGCCAACCGGCCAGGGCCAAGATTACAATCTCCTTTAACCAGAAATACTGGGCTGAGAATGGTTTGTTTTCTATATTACCAGATTCTTCCTCTTTTTTGTAATCTGTATCTATAATTATAACATTCCTACATTTGCTATAATGCGTCTGTGTGTTTAATGAACGTAAATATTTATTACATTTGAACCTTTTAAACAATAAGAGAGTTGCACTTGGCTATTCAGGGACAAAGTAGGTGCCTGGGCATCTTGTGTTGTTTCTGGTAGTGTGAATTTTGTAAGTCAGGGAGCTGAATTTCTGGAATATGTGTTTCCAAATCACATGGGCAGGTGGAGATGGTGGTCTATAAAAGTTTTCATTATATATAATGTTTAATGACAACTGCATGGCTACTTGAGAAGGAAAACAAGACACAATAATTTTGCCCCTTTCTAACAGCAGTGGCTGGTCTGGCTCATGCTTGTCTGTGGACTTGTAGTGTGAGCATTAGTAAAGAAACTTTGCACAGTTTTCCTCCAGAATCACATTGATAGAAAAGTCACATGAAGAGTAGGTCAGCTAAGAGCAGGGCAGTTTCTATGGTAGGAGTTGGAGAGGCACAGAGTGGTCCTGCCTGGTCGTCAGTGGCCTTTCAATGGCCTTTCCCACCAGTTCCCTCCATCACCAGCCCAGTGACCTAAAAGAGGCATTCAAATGTAAAAGACTAGGCAGTTTTGTTTTTATAAAGGGGAATATTTCTGGCCTAAATCAAGTTACAGAGAAGGTTTACCTATGATGTGGATTTGCATGTTTTCACAATAGACCTACTTAGGTCAGTAGTTTGCCCTTTGCAGATTATTTTTATTATTGAAAATGAATTCTCCCCATACTTTTGGGAGCCAGATCAGACTTCTATCTAAATTTCTGCGAATAAACAATAAGAAAAATTTTCCTAGTGACTGGAATTGATAATGTTGATATTTACTTTTGGGTCAGTAGTCACTTCTCTCTTTTATATTTACTCCCAGAGCACATGGTACCATACACACAGGTGAACCCTAATGTCCATGTGAGTTAGCTTTGAGGAAAAATGGCTCTGAAGGCCATTACCATGTTGCTAGCCCTCTGTCACTCCTGAACGTAAATTGTACCATGTTCTTTTGTGTTTAATTCCCCAAATAAAATATATCCCTTATTTAAAATGATTATGGACTAGTTGAACATTTAAAATTTTAAAGGTGTTATCAATTTATATATTTTTATAGCTTGTTTTTTTAAGATTTTATTCATTTTAGGCCCTGGCCGTTTGGCTCAGTGGTAGAGCGTCGGCCTGGCGTGTGGGAGTCCCGGGTTCAATTCCCGGCCAGGGCACCCAAGAGAAGCGCCCATCTGCTTCTCCACCCCTCCCCCTCTCCTTCCTCTCTGTCCCTCTCTTCCCCTCCCACAGCCAAGGCTCCATTGGAGCCAAGTTTGTCCGGGCACTGTGGATGGCTCCATGGCCTCTGCCTCAAGCGCTAGAATGGCTCTGGTTGCAACAGAGCAACGCCCCCTGGTGGGCATACCGGGTGGGTTCTGGTAGGGCGCATGCAGGAGTCTGTCTGACTGCCTTCCCGTTTCCAACTTCAGAAAAATACAAAAAAATAAAAAGATTTTATTTATTTTAGAGAGAGGAGAGAGAAAAGCGGAGGAGCAGGAAGCATCAACTCCCATATGTGCCTTGACCAGGCAAGCCCAGGGTTTTGAACCGGTGACCTCAGCGTTCCAGGTTGACGCTTCATCCGCTGCACCACCACAGGTCAATTTATATTGACTATTTAGAATTGTGGCTAGAGGTAATAATACGCGTAGTTTTTTTTAAAAAAGGTAAAAAATATATCATGCAGAAAAATGAAAGTTCCCCCTTCACCTACTAAATACCACCATCCCATGTGCTGTTAGCTGGTTACATATGTAAAGTACAGTACCATTTCTTAGTGGTTTACCAATTATTTTCTAGTTTTTGTACCCGATATGAATTTAATCTTTTTTCTATTTAACCAGTTTTGGCTGATACATGTACAAAACTTGCAAATTATGATGACTTGGCCACATTCTAACATTTATATAAATTCATTTTTTTTTCACAGTAATTTAGTTGTCTACAACTTTCAGAAAAATGTTGACTGCTGCTGATAATAAATGGCAGCTTGTCCTGTGGTGGTGCAGTGGATGGATCATCAGCGTGGAACACTGAGGTCATTGGTTTGAAACTCCGGGATTGCCGGGTCAAGGCACATATGAGATGTTTCCTGCTCCTTCCCTGCCCCTTTCTCTTTCTAAAATCAATTATTTATTTTTTTAATATTTTATTTAAACCTTAAAAAATAAATGGTGGTAGCTTATCTTTTTCATGACTTGATTGGAAAGCCAGTCTCCCTTCTCAGTCTTTTTATCCCATACTTCTCCAGGGAAAATACCAAAACTGTGGCCTCCTTCTGTGCAACTTGAAGCCTCAAAATAAATTAAGTGGGGGCATGACGTCAGAGTAATGGCGGGATAGGAAGCGATACCGATAAATCTCCCCCAAAACTCAACAAGATCTTCAACCAGAAACAGAAAAACCTATACTTGGAGCCTCCAGATGCTTCGCAATACACCCAAAGGTATGGTCGAGTGAAAAATTGGCTAAATATATAACCAAACCCCGAAGGAAATAGGGAGTAAGAAATGCTCCGCCTTCCTCACTAACCTAAACAGGGCGGCTTTCTCTGGTAACTGTGAATATAGAAACTGAGGCGGGCAAAGGGGATGAATAGATCCAGGCCGCAGCACAAACGGCCGAACCAGGCTGTGGCACGGAGATCCAAGCCGAGGAAAAACTGATCCTGTGGCAACCCGGGCAATACAAGCTAACACTCGCGCCAAACCCAAACAAAGAAAGACAAGCGGGGAGGCCATTTTACCTGGTCTCCTGGTTGGCGTGCGCGCAGTTAGTGGGCGAGAGATTTCTTCCTAGGCCCCGAGAGTGGGTGCCCGTGTTGCCCCACGGAGAGGCAGGGTCAGAGGCCTTTCTGTGGGCTGAGGGCAGAGTCTCTGGGCAGCCCCAGCGCCCTGGGAAAGCCACGCATGGGAGGGAGTGAGAACTAATTCCAACGGTGGAGATTTTCCGTGCTGGTGGGGGTTTCACTCAGAGGGAAACGCGGCCGGCCTCATATCCTGGTTTGCGCGCGCAGATAGTGAATGAGAGATTCCTCCGAGTGTCTCGGCAGTGCGCGCCCGTGTTATCGCACAGAGGGGCAGAGTCAGGGGCCTTTGTGTGGGCCAAAGCGGAATCTCGGGCCGCCCCAGCGCCTTGCAAAAGCCGCGCACGGGGACGGAGCGAGACTCAATTCCAACGCTGCAACTTTTCCCTGCGGTTGGGGGTTTCACTCAGAACGTGAGACTGCTGGCCGGATATCCTGGTCTGCGCGCGCAGCCAGTGAGTGAGAGTTTCCTCCAAGCATCCCGGAAGTGGGCGCCCGCCTGTGTTACCGGACAGAGTGGCAGACAGAGCCAGAGGTCTTTGAGTGGGCGGAAAGCCCGCCTGATTATGCTAGCAGCTCTGACTGACTGAGCCTTACCCAGAGCCCTGTGCTGAGTGGAAATAGAGTGGGGAGTTGCCAGCTCTTTGAGCCTCTTACTATCCAGGCAGAGGCAGCAGCAACCCCATAGCTGGATTATCAGGCTACTAATTGAGGAAGGAAAGACTAGGAGAAAGGCTCCAGGAACACGGACTCTCTCACTGTCGGAGCCTATAAATGCTAATGAGCCTCGACTGCCAACGAGACTAAAGCACAATACATGACATTGCCATAGAGACTTATCAACTGCAAACCTCTACCTGAGCGTGCCAAAGGGGCAGAACCCGGGGTACAGAGTCACCGACCAGGAAGAGGGAGAGAAAAGAAAAAGCAAGAAGATAACCTCTCAAAATCAAGAATAATCTGCAGACTTTATAACCTATCCCATTTTATTATATTTGTTCGTTTGTTTCTCTTATCTTCATTCTTGATACTTTTTTTCCTCCTCCAATTTGGCCGATTAACTCTCTGCCAGTCTTACTCTCTCCTCTCCTTGAACTACACTACCCATAAGTGTTACATCTCCCATTATCTTTTCTCTTCTCTTCCTTTCTCTCTATGAGGGTTGCACTCCAAAACCCTTAACTCTCTCTCTCTCTCTCCTTTCTTTTTTCTTCTTTTAGTGGTTCCCTCTTTTTTTCTCTCTCTCTCTTTCTTTTCTCCCTCTATATTAGTTTCTTCCTTTCTCCTTTACATCTCCTCTCATTCAAACCTCAATAACAAACAAATTATCTTATCTGGGACTCAAACTTATGTTTGTGGCATTTTGGGGGGTTTTTACTTCACCTTTTTAACTCACTAGCAGTGCTCCCATCCCTGGCTCTCCATTTTATCTAGTTCTTTTCCACTAAATATAATAGTAATTTTTTAATTTGTCCCCCCATTTTTCCATTTTCCTCTTATTCCTCTCATCATAACTCTTAGACAACCAACACCTAAAAGCAAATCATTTTATTCTTGACCCAAATTTTTTCCTTATTTGCTTTTTGTGGGTCCATATGCTTTTTTTTTTCTTTTTTTCGTTTTTCTTTTTTTTTTTTTTTTTTTTTTTGCCCCTTTATTACTTTTCCCCAATTCAGGCCCTCCATCACAGGCATTGTTTGTTATAATTCACAGTTCACCACAAGATTTTCTCAAGAAAGAGGGGAGAGGAGAGGAGAGGAAAAAAGGAGGGGGGGAATAATTTCCTTTTTAAAAAATTTTTATTTTATTTTATTTTTCTTTATTTCAGTATTAATTTTTTAAAAAAACAACTCTTTTTGATTTTTTATTTTTTTTATTATTTTTTTAAACTTTTTATTCTTTATTAAATCTCATTAATACTATCAACAAAACCACCCTCAGATGCCATTAAGGAAGAGAAAATCAAATATCATGGATACAAAAGAAAGAGAGGTAACACAGCTAGATGAGGAAAAATCTATGGAGAAAAAATTTAATATATTGGAAACCTTGGAGCTAAATGACAGAGAATTCAAGATAGAAATCCTAAAAATCCTCTGAGATATACAAGAAAACACAGAAAGGCAATTTAGGGAGCTCAGAAAACAACTCAATGAACACAAAGAATATATGTCCAAGGAAATTGAAACTATAAAAACAAATCAAACAGAGATGAAAAACTCAATTCACGAGCTGAAAAACGAAGTAACAAGCTTAGCTAATAAAACAGGTCAGATAGAAGAGAGGATTAGTGAAATAGAAGACAAGCAACTTGAAGCACAACAGAGAGAAGAAGAAAGAGACTCAAAAATTTAAAAAGTGAGGTAGCCCTACAAGAATTATCTGACTCCATAAGAATAATAGGTATATCAGAGGGAGAAGAGAGAGAAAATGGAATGGAGAACATACTCAAACAAATAATAGATGAGAACTTCCCAAGCCTGTGGAAAGAGCTAAAGCCTCAAGTTCAAGAAGCAAACAGAACTCCGAGTTTTCTTAACCCCAACAAACCTACTCCAAGGCATATCATAATGAAATTGACACAAACCAACAGCAAAGAAAAAATTCTCAAGGCAGCCAGGGAAAAGAAGAATACAACATATAAAGGAAGGCCCATTAGATTATCATCAGATTTCTCAGCAGAAACTCTACAAGCTAGAAGAGAGTGGACCCCAATATTTAAAGTCCTGAAAGAGAGGAACTTTCAGCCACGAATACTATACCCATCAAAGCTATCCTTCAAATATGAAGGAGAAATAAAAACATTCACAGATACAGAAAAGATGAGGGAATTTATCATCAGAAAACCCCCACTCCAGGAATTACTAAAGGGGGTTCTCCAATCAGATACAAAGAACAAAAAAAAAAAACAGAGCCACAAGTAAAAGCTCCAAGAAGAACACAATAAAACCAAATTTAAACTGTGACAACAACAAAAAGAAAGAGGGGGAGAAGATGGAGATTAACAGTAGCAAAGGACGATGGAGTGCAAAAGTACTCACAAAATAGTTCGCTACAATGAACAGGGTAGGGACCCTTTTCCTTACTCAAAGGTAACTACCATTGAAAAAACCACCACAGAAGCACATGAGATAAAAAAGATAGCAACAGAGGAAAGATGTATGGAATACAACCAAATAAAAACAAAAGATAGAAAAACGAAAGAGAAGGATCAAACAAGACACAAAACTAACAGAAAGCAAGATATAAAATGGCAATAGGGAACTCACAAGTATCAATAATTACACTAAATGTAAACGGATTAAACTCACCAATAAAAAGGCACAGAGTAGCAGAATGAATTAAAAAAGAAAATCCAACTGTATGCTGCCTACAGGAAACTCATCTAAGTAACAAGGATAAAAACAAATTCAAAGTGAAAGGCTGGAAAACAATACTCCAAGTAAATAACATCCAAAAAAAAGCAGGTGTAGCAATACTCATATCGGATAATGCTGACTACAAGACAGGAAAAGTACTCAGAGACAAAAATGGACATTTCATAATGGCTAAGGGGACACTGAATCAAGAAGACATAACAATTCTTAATATATATGCACCAAACCAAGGAGCACCAAAATATATAAGACAGCTACTTATTGATCTTAAAACAAAAACTGACAAAAACACAATCATACTTGGAGACCTCAATACACCGCTGATGGCTCTAGATCGGTCATCCAAACAGAGAATCAACAAAGACATAGTGGCCTTAAACAAAACACTAGAGCACCTGGATATGATAGACATCTACAGGACATTTCATCCCAAAGTGACTGAGTATACATTTTTCTCCAGTGTACATGGATCATTCTCAAGAATTGACCATATGTTGGGCCACAAAAACAACATCAGCAAATTCAGAAAAATTGAAGTTGTACCAAGCATATTTTCTAATCATAAAGCCTTGAAACTAGAATTCAACTGCAAAAAAGAGGAAAAAAATCCCACAAAAATGTGGAAACTAAACAACATACTTTTAAAAAATGAATGGGTCAAAGAAGAAATAAGTGCAGAGATCAAAAGATATATACAGACTAATGAAAATGATAATACGACATATCAGAATCTATGGGATGCAGCAAAAGCAGTAATAAGAGGGAAGTTCATATCACTTCAGGCATATATGAACAAACAAGAGAGAGCCCAAGTGAACCACTTAACTTCCCACCTTAAGGAACTAGAAAAAGAACAAAGACAACCCAAAACCAGCCGAAGAAAGAAGATAATAAAAATCAGAGCAGAAATAAATGAATTAGAGAACAGAAAAACTATAGAAAAAATTATTAGAACAAGGAGCTGGTTCTTTGAAAAGATCAACAAAATTGACAAACCCTTGGCAAGACTTACCAAGGAAAAAAGAGAAAAAACTCATATAAACAAAATCCAAAATGAAATAGGAGAAATCACCACGGACACCGTAGATATACAAAGAATTATTGTAGAATACTATGAAAAACTTTATGCCACTAAATTCAACAACCTAGAAGAAATGGATAAATTCCTAGAACAATACAACCTTCCTAGACTGAGTCAAGAAGAAGCAGAAAGCCTAAACAGACCTATCAGTAGAGAAGAAATAGAAAAAACCATTAAAAACCTCCCCAAAAATAAAAGTCCAGGCCCTGACGGCTATACAAGCGAATTTTATCAAACATTCAAAGAAGACTTGGTTCCTATTCTACTCAAAGTCTTCCAAAAAATTGAAGAAGAAGCAATACTTCCAAACACATTTTATGAGGCCAACATAACCCTCATACCAAAACCAGGCAAGGATGGCACAAAAAAAGAAAACTACAGACCAATATCTCTAATGAATACAGATGCTAAAATACTAAACAAAATACTAGCAAATCGAATACAACAACATATTAAAAAAATAATACATCATGATCAAGTGGGATTCATCCCAGAATCTCAAGGATGGTTCAACATACGTAAAACGGTTAATGTAATACACCATATCAACAAAACAAAGAACAAAAACCACATGATCTTATCAATAGACGCAGAAAAGGCTTTCGATAAAATACAACGCAATTTTATGTTTAAGACTCTCAACAAAATGGGTATAGAAGGAAAATATCTCAACATGATAAAGGCCATATATGATAAACCATCAGCTAACATCATATTAAATGGCACTAAACTGAAGGCTTTCCCCCTTAAATCAGGAACAAGACAGGGTTGTCCACTCTCTCCACTCTTATTTAATGTGGTACTAGAGGTTCTAGCCAGAGCAATCAGACAAGACAAAGAAATAAAAGGCATCCATATCGGAAAAGAAGAAGTAAAGGTATCACTTTTTGCAGATGATATGATCCTATACATCGAAAACCCCAAAGAATCCACAAAAAGACTACTAGAAACAATAAGCCAATACAGTAAGGTCGCAGGATACAAAATTAACATACAGAAGTCAATAGCCTTTCTATATGCCAACAATGAAACAACTGAGAAAGAACTCAAAAGAATAATCCCCTTCATGATTGCAACAAAAAAAATAAAATACTTAGGAATAAACATAACAAAGAATGTAAAGGACTTATATAATGAAAACTATAAACCATTGTTAAGGGAAATCGAAAAAGATATAATGAGATGGAAGAATATACCTTGTTCTTGGCTAGGAAGAATAAATATAATCAAGATGGCTATATTACCCAAAGCAATATACAAATTTAATGCAATTCCCATCAAACTTCCAATGACGTTTTTTAAAGAAATAGAGCAAAAAATCATCAGATTTATATGGAACTATAAAAAACCCCGAATAGCCAAAGCAATCCTAAAGAAAAAGAATGAAGATGGGGGCATTACAATACCTGACTTCAAACTATATTATAGGGCCACGACAATCAAAACAGCATGGTATTGGCAGAAAAATAGACAATCAGACCAATGGAACAGAATAGAAAGTCCAGAAATAAAACCACATATATATAGTCAAATAATTTTTGATAAAGGGGCCAACAACACACAATGGAGAAAAGAAAGCCTCTTCAATAAATGGTGCTGGGAAAACTGGAAAGCCACATGCAAAAGAATGAAACTGGACTACAGTCTCTCCCCCTGTACAAAAATTAACTCAAAATGGATCAAAGATCTAAACATAAGACCTGAAACAATTAAGTACATAGAAGAAGACATAGGTACTCAACTCATGGACCTGGGTTTTAAAGAGCATTTTATGAATTTGACTCCACAGGCAAGAGAAGTGAAGGCAAAAATTAATGAATGGGACTACATCAGACTAAGAAGTTTTTGCTCAGCAAGAGAAACTGATAACAAAATAAACAGAAAGCCAACTAAATGGGAAATGATATTTTCAAACAACAGCTCAGATAAGGGCCTAATATCCAAAATATACAAAGAACTCATAAAACTCAACAATAAACAAACAAACAATCCAATAAAAAAATGGGAAGAGGATATGAATAGACACTTCTCCCAGGAAGAAATACAAATGGCCAACAGATATATGAAAAGATGCTCATCTTCTTTAGCTATTAGAGAAATGCAAATCAAAATGGCAATGAGATACCACCTCACACCTGTTCGATTAGCTGTTATTAGCAAGACAGGTAATAGCAAATGTTGGAGAGGCTGTGGAGAAAAAGGAACACTCATACACTGTTGGTGGGAATGTAAAGTAGTACAACCATTATGGAGGAAAGTATGGTGGTTCCTCAAAAAACTGAAAATAGAATTACCTTATGACCCAGCAATCCCTCTACTGGGTATATATCCCAAAAACTCAGAAACATTGATACGTAAAGACACATGCAGCCCCATGTTTATTGCAGCATTGTTCACAGTGGCCAGGACATGGAAACAACCAAAAAGCCCATCAATAGATGACTGGATAAAGAAGATGTGGCACATATACACTATGGAATACTACTCAGCCATAAGAAATGATGACATCAGAACATTTACAGCAAAATGGTGGGATATTGATAACATGATACGAAGAGAAATAAGTAAATCAGAAAAAACCAGGAACTATATTATTCCATACGTAGGTGGGACATAATAGTGAAACTAAGAGACATTGATAAGAGTGTGGTGGTTACGGGGGGGGGGGGGAATGGGAGAGGGAAAGGGGGTGGGGAGGGGCACAAAGAAAATAAGATAGAAGGTGACAGAGGACAATCTGACTTTGGGTGGTGGGTATGCAACATAATTGAACGACAAGATAACCTGGACTTGTTATCTTTGAATATATGTATCCTGATTTATTGATGTCACCCCATTAAAAAAATAAAATTATTTTTAAAAAATAAATAAATAAATTAAGTACCATAATTTAAAATAAAATAGTAGTAATTAACAAATATGGTTTTTCCAGGTGCGCCTTTGTAACTTGAGTTATTATTATACTGTTTCTTACTTAACTCCCTACTGTTATGAATTATATGAATAGAATTTCATTGTTAAAACTACTTGCATTTTCTGGGCTACACTCTTCTCAGCCATGGTGTGTTAAACATTTAGTGAACTGTAATGTCTGATTTACTGTTATTTTATTTAGGAATTTTGCAACTGTGAGTGATGTTGGTTTCTAAAGTTTTGGAAGAGAGGAATGTAGCATGTGTGTATGAAAGTCTGTGCTTTGTCAATTATCTGTTCCTATTACACCAGTGGTCCCCAACCCCTGGGCCGCAGACCAGTATTGGTTCGTGGGCCATTTGGTACCAGTCTGCAGAGAAAGAATAAATAACTTACATTATTTCCATTTTATTTATATTTAAGTCTGAACGATGTTTTATTTTTAAAAAATGACTAGATTCCCTCTGTTACATCCATCTGAGATTCACTCTTGACGCTTGTCTCGTAAGTTCGACAATTATATTTAAAAATACCACAGTTTTTATGCCGGTTGCATAATTTTATTTTGTGCATTTATTCATCCCACCCTAAAGGCCGGTCTGTGAAAATATTTTCTGACATTAAACCGGTCCGTGGCCCAAAAAAGGTTGGGGACCACTGTATTAGACCATTCCAAACAGTGGCTTTAATCCATACCATTTCATTGGCTCTTACAATTCTGTGGTTGACTAGACTCGGCTACATGGTTTTGCAGGTCTTGCTTGGGGTCTCTGGAGCAATCATATTCAGATGGTGGTTGGTTGGCTTAACCTCCTGTTTTTGTGTGGTCTCTCCCCGTGGTTCTCTCCAGCAAACTGGTTGGCCTTCTTACCTGGCAACTCAGTTCTCCCATGGGGTTGAGGATGGAAGTAGGCATTGTTAGCTTTCTGAAAGGTAGGCCTGGTACTGGACTAGCATCGTGTCTGCTGCATCCCATCAGTGGGCACAGTTATAGGCTGCCCAGATCAGTAAAGGAACTACATTAATCATACCAATGGTGTGTAAAATGAGTTGGTATTTGTTCTTTTCTTATTTTAAATAGAAATATAATAGCCATGGCTGGATGGCTCAGTTGATGAAAATGTCTTCTTGAGTAACAGAAGTTCCTGGTTCAATTCCCCGTCAGAGCATATGCACAAAGATATTGATATTCCTTTCTTTCTTTTCTGTCTCCTCTCTCTGTCTCTTTCTCCCCCTTCCTTAATTTCTAGAATCAATTAAAATTTAATAGTTTTAATACATATGTTTAATAGTTTTAATATATACATACTGTTAGAATGATCTGGGAATGAATCTTTAGGAAAGAAATGTTGATCTTCAATATGTTTTTTTCCCCAGTGTTAAAATAACCCTGTATTCCTGGCATAATCCCACTTTAGATTTGATTGCCTACACTTTTGTTTACACTTTTTGTGTCTGTGTTCATGAGGGATATTGGTCTGTAGTGTTTTCTTGTCATGTCATAGAATGCGTGGGGAAATACTTTCTCCTCTTCAATTTTTTGGATTAGTTTTGTAGACTTGATATTATGTCTTCCTTAAGTTTTTAATAGACTTCACATTTAAAACTTCTGGGCCTGGAGTTTTTTTTTCAGAGAGGTTAACTGAAATTTTAATTTCTCTCATAGATGTAGGGCTATTCAGTGTATTCTTCTAGAATGAGCTTTGATCATTTTCATCTGCTCCATAATATCTTATTTCATTTATTGGCACATAGTGTCATTTACAATATTGCCTTATACTTTTTGTAGATTCTGTAGTGATGTCACCTCTCTTATTCCTGATTTTGGTAATTTCTTTTCTCTTTTTCCTGATCATCCTGACTAGGGGTTTACCAATTTTATTAATCTTCTCAGAAAACTAGCTTTGGCTTTTTTTTTCTCTTTTCTATTGTAAAGATTGTAAAGTTGGTGGATAATGGGAAAGGTCAGGCCCGAGAACTTTGGCTAGGACCGCCCACAACCAAGCGCACCTAAAGAAACTTACCTGGAGCCCTTTGGAAAACAGCGACCGTCTGCCAGCCAGTGAGATTTCACCACGTCATATTAGCTCGACCACCCTAGGAACCCTTTAAATATCTCACACGGGTCACTCCTTGCGACTTCCCTGGCCTCCATCTTTCCTCGGGGCCAGGGAACCTCACCGGGTGGGATGCGTGCTCTGTACTCAATAAAGACTTTTGTTATTCCACACTTCATGGCTCGGGCCCCTTTCTTCCTTCTTGGTGGGGAAAAATCCCTTACAAGGATCAACAAACTTTTTTCTGTATCTTAGGCTTTGTAGACTTTGTAGGCCAGTTTCTTATGGCTGCTATTAAAGCACAAAAGCAAGGATGGGTGTGGTATGTCAATCAAACTGTTTACAAAAACAGGCTACAGGGCTGGGTTAAACCTGAAAGCATGTAGGTTTAACACATTCTTCTGATCCTTGACTTGTTTTTGTTTTTGTGAAAGACAGACAGACAGGAAAGGAGAGAGATGACAAGCATCAAGTCATAATTGTGGCACTCATTTGTTCATTGATTGCTTCTCATACGTGCCTTGACTGGGGGGATCCAGCCAAGTCAGTGACCATGGGTCATGTCTGTAAGGTCGGTTGGCAATGGGGGAAGGTCATATGAGGACTTTGGCTGGAACTACCCACATCCATGCCCGCCAAAAGAAACGGCCCAGGAGCACTTTGAAAAAGAATGACTGTCTGTCAGCCAATGAAATTTCACCACATCATATCAACCTGCCACAACCATACCGACGCTATAAATTACCCCAGGGTGGGGAAGGCTGTGTGACTTCCCTGGCCCCTGTCTTGTGGACCGGTGAACCTGGCCTGGAATGCGCTCTAAATAAAGCTTTTGCTTCTCCACACTTGGTGGCTACGTCCCTCTTTCTTCCTCAGCATAAAATACCTTACTTTTTGTGCCAAAACCTGGAAGGAGCTTGAAGCCCACGGGGGCCACTCCTCTCCCCTTCCCTTCCAAGGAAGACCAGGACCTCCAACCTCCCACCCACTTCAGCATATAGTATGGTAAGTCCCCTGCCTCCAGCCTCCCCTCAGTTCTTTTCACATTCGAGACTCCCTGTTCGTAATCGCAGCTGCATCAGGGACCTTCTATCCATCCCGAGTGCGTGTGTGCCCATGGAGACATCCCGGACACTCCCACTCTACCTGACCGTCCGGTCGCCAGAGTTTGAGTTGCAGGACGCCAATTCTCATCTCTGATCACTCTGAGGCTGAGGGCCACCATGGGGGCACAGGAATCTAAACTTGGCTCAAAAAACACCCCTAGCCTGACCTGTGGTGGCGCAGTGGATAAAGCAAGGATGGGTGTGGTATGTCAATCAAACTGTTTACAAAAACAGGCTACAGGGCTGGGTTAAACCTGAAAGCATGTAGGTTTAACACATTCTTCTGATCCTCGACCTGGAAATGCTGAGGTCGCTGGTTTGAAACCCTGGGCTTGCCTGGTCAAGGCACATATGGGAGTTGATGCTTCCTGCTCCTCCCCCCTTCTCTCTCTCTGTCTCTCCTCTCTCTCTCTCTCTCTCTCTCTCTCTCTCTATGTCTTTCCCTCTCCTCTCTAAAAAAAAATGAATAAAAAAAATAAAATAAAAATAAAATGTTAAGTATTTAAAAAAAAAAAACAAAAAAAAAAAAACCACCCCTGGGGTGCCTTATTCAGAATCTCTTCCTCCCGAAAGAAGAAGAAACTGATCTTCTTCTCCACCATGGCCGGGTCACAATAACCACTGGATAATCGAACCAGGTGGCCTCCTGAAGGGACTTTTGATTTTAATACCCTCACTGATTTCTATTGCCAGAGAACTGGGAAATGGTCAGAGATTCCTTACATTCAGGGCTTCTGGTATCTGCGCTCCCATCCTAATCTCTGTGCCACCTGCTCTATGATACAAGTCCTTTTAGCCAGAGAAACCTCAGCTAAACCCTCCATTCCTGATCTTTCTTCCTTCACCGACCCCCCTGCAGAACTCTCTTCTTTTCCTTCTTTTCCTTCCCCTTGTGCGGTGCCATTACTGCATGTCCCATCCAAATCTCTTCATAAAACTTCTTCTGTATCCTGCTTTGGGGTCTCTACGTAAACCTGCGGAACGCTACTTTACAACATTTGTGAACTCGTCCAGAATGCTGGTATTCTGCATCACCGGGCAGAGACACCTGAATCGGCTGGTCTTGCCAAAGGGTTGCCTGACCCCGCTGGAATCTCAAGGAAAGGTGCCACCTGAGATGTTCCAGGGTTCCCGTTTTCCTTTGGGGTTCGGACAAATCTTTGGCAGACACCTCTGGTCCCCAAATTCGACAATTCGGCAAAAAGATCGAGGAATGTAAATTATGACCTCTGGAGGTAAGTGAGGCAGATCTCTTACTTTTCTAAATTCTGTTTGGGATTAGTCAATTTGAAACTATTGAGTGGACATTTGGTGGTGCTCTCAGGAAGAGACCTGAGTAGGAACTGAGTTAATCAGTCCTGTCTCGGACTTCCAGGGACACCTTTGTGCTTTCTGAAATCTCATTCTTTGCTTTTATTGTTTCTGTCTAAAACCCCTGAGTGGGCCCTGGCCGGTTGGCTCAGCGGTAGAGCGTCGGCCTGGCGTGCGGGGGACCCGGGTTCGATTCCTGGCCAGGGCACATAGGAGAAGCTCCCATTTGCTTCTCCACCCCCCCCTCCTTCCTCTCTGTCTCTCTCTTCCCCTCCCGCAGCCAAGGCTCCATTGGAGCAAAGATGGCCCGGGCGCTGGGGATGGCTCCTTGGCCTCTGCCCCAGGTGCTGGAGTGGCTCTGGTCGCGGCAGAGCGACCCCCCTGAGGGGCAGAGCATCGCCCCCTGGTGGGCAGAGCATCGCCCCTTGGTGGGCAGAGCGTCGCCCCTGGTGGGTGTGCCGGGTGGATTCCGGTCGGGCACATGCGGGAGTCTATCTGACTATCTCTCTGTTTCCAGCTTCAGAAAAAAAAAAAAAAAGCGAAAAATAAATAAATAAATAAATAAAACCCCTGAGCGATTGGTGTGTGAGTGAGGATCTCTGTGCCTAAGCCTAAGTTCCAGGAACGTGGCCTGTGAGCACCTGAGAGGCCCCTGACGGGGAACCACTTCCTTTGTCTGTTGAACTGTGTGCCTAAAAGTCAAGTGTAGATGTAAATAGTAGATGATCTGTTTTGTAAGTTCTTTGTCAGGAAAATGGTATAATTTCTATTGGAATAAGTAAAGCATGCTCATTTAAATTTCTCTATTTGTATGATTGTATGTGAAGTCTTTGTTTAATGTCTAAATATATCTGTTTTTAGGCCTGAATTAAGTTCTTGCATGCAAAAAATTGGAAATTTCTGGCTTAAAACCAAAGGGCAAAAGCCAAGGGAAGTTCTAAGGTTCTGAACCTTGAAGACTGACAGGGCCGAGGTGGGTGTTGGGTCCCCTCCAAGTTTCCCCTACCCTTCCCCAGTTCCTTCGTGTGGCATGGTTGTTGTCTGATGTGAGAGGCATGGGGTTCACAGGGAGACCTATTGCTTTAGCCATAATGGTGGGAAATTGTAAGAGAGGGTTCTCAGGGAATTGCGGGGTTGCTGTGTCCCTGGAAGTTGAGAACCTCATGTGGGCTAGCTTAGCCCATTGTTGGGAAGATGAATTTGTGAAATTTGTACTTTTTTGGTTTGCTGCTTTTGTTGTGGGAAATGGCATTAGGCAGATGCTCGGAACGGGGCAGTTGGTTGCAGGTGGCGGATTGGATTGCGTTCCCGCTTGGGAGGTGCCATTGTTTTGCTAATGGATGCACAAAAAAGCAGTGGGGGGGGGAAGAAAAAATAAATAAAAGGAGCAGGCTCCTCTCACAGCTCTGAGCACCTGCTCCCCCTCTGGCACCTGAAATCCCAGGCACCCTGACCGATTCCCTTATATTGACTTAATAGTGTAAAAAGCACTGTGGGCCAAGAGGAGGGTTAGCATCTTTTCTGCCAGTTGGGTAGTTATGAAATAGGGAGTGCATTTTTACCATTCCTTATTTTTATCAGTAAATTGGTGGTTCATTGAGGATAGTAGTTTACAATCCTCTTATTGTAAATTGTACTAAAATTGTACTAATGAAAAGGCATATAGAATTTTACTGTCTGCCAAATCCAACGACTTCCTTTTTGTACCAAGGATCTCTTGTTGTGTAAAAAGTATTTTCTATGTTAGAAATGTATTTGTTATTTCAAGAGCCTTTTGTTAATTCTCCTTTTTATTTGCTATTTCATAGCCCTGTGATGTTGAAATCTTGGTTTAGGAAATAATTTAAATCCTTTTTTCCCAAGTAAGCTATAGAATTAGAATGCTCAGAATTCCCTTTATCAGAAAGCCTCAAACCTTAACAGGACTGTTAGAATCTGTACTATACATACGCTGCCCACTTAAGACAACCGAGACCACCACAAGAAAATGTTTCTGGTTACCTAGCTTAAGTGAAATTCTAGCACCCAAGCAAGTAAGGAAATTTTGGACACTTTCCACCAATTTCTGTTAGCTAGAATCAAAGAAGATACTAAGGCAGTCAACTTAGCCTTTACATAGCAATCAGCTCTAAAAATTAGAAAGGAAATGTATTGTAAGATAGCATTATCAGCTGCTAAGAATGAATAAATGAATAAAACTAAGCATTTTGGAAGGGACATTGCTCCTCCCTCAATCACATAACTCTGGCCCCTAAGATGGATGGTTAGTCAAAGATGGGTAAGATTCCTGAAAGCAAGGGCGATCTAACTGAGGCCCAGTCAAAGAGGGATCATCAGGAGAAGCCTTAAGAACTAACAAAGGTGAGGCTCAAACCCTCACCCCAACAATGCAGGAACCTGCTCCCCTGAAATAGTGGTCTTCATCCTCTGTCCAGGGCACCAAAACAGGGGGACTCCACCCCCACTTCCCCACCATCAACTGAGGGGGCACATGCCAGGCCAGAATTGGCAAATTGACTTCACTCACATGCCCCCTCACAAAAACTCCGTTATCTCTTAACTTTTGTTAATACCTTTCTAAGGTGAATAGAAGCCTTTCCCACCTCTCAAGAGACGGCAGACACCGTTGCCTCCATTCTCGTTGAAAACATCATCCCGCCTGACCTGTGGTGGTGCAGTGGATAAAGCATCGACCTGGAATGCTGAGGTCGCCGGTTCAAAACCCTGGGCTTGCCTGGTCAAGGCACATATGGGAGTTGATGCTTCCAGCTCCTCCCCCCCTTCTCTCTCTCTGTCTCTCCTCTCTCTCTCTCTCTGTCTCTCCCTCTCCTCTCTAAAATGAATAAATAAATAATAAAAAAAAAAACAAATTAAAAAGCATACTAGCTATAACATTTAAAAAAAAAAAGAAAACATCATCCCATGGTTTGGACTGCTGACTACCATTTAGTCAGACAACGGCCCGGCCTTCACTGCCCAAATAGTCCAGCAGGTCGCCACCTCTCTCAGCATTACCTGGAAACTCCACATACCCTATCACCCTCAGTCGTCGGGTAAGGTGGAGAGGGCTAATGGCATCCTGAAGGGCCAGCTAACCAAACTTTCCATCAAGACCAGACTCTCCTGGCCAAACCTCCCCCCCCCAACCCCGCACTCATAGAATCAGAGCAACCCCGCGAAACCCCACTGGACTCAGCCCTTTGAGCGGTTTACGGTAGACCATTCCTAATCAATCACAACTTACCTGTCAACCCCCTTCCTCTTGCCACATTCCTCCCCTTTCTATCCTTACTCCGCCATATTCTCAGGGAACACACAGACTGGACCCTTCCTCCCATAGGGGGTCCAGATGAAGCTCATCCAGCAGTCCCCCTCCTACCAGGGGACAAAGTTCTTCTAAGGGAACTCCAACCTGGCTCCCTACAGCCCAGGTGGACAGGACACCATATGGTAATATTGACTACTACTACTGCAGCCAAGCTCCTAGGGCAAACACCTTGGTACCATGTCTCTCACCTTAAGCTTGCCCCCATGCAGGACTGCTGGCAGTCAGAACCACGTGGGCTTGCCCTGGTCGGTTGGCTCAGCGGTAGAGCGTCGGCCTAGTGTGCGGAGGACCCGGGTTCGATTCCCGGCCAGGGCACACAGGAGAAGCGCCCATTTGCTTCTCCACCCCTCCGCCGCGCCTTCCTCTCTGTCTCTCTCTTCCCCTTCCGCAGCCAAGGCTCCATTGGAGCAAAGATGGCCCGGGCGCTGGGGATGGCTCTGTGGCCTCTGCCCCAGGCGCTAGAGTGGCTCTGGTCGCAGCAGAGCGATGCCCCGGAGGGCAGAGCGTCGCCCCTGGTGGGCGTGCCGGGTGGATCCAGGTCGGGCGCATGCGGGAGTCTGTCTGACTGTCTCTCCCTGTTTCCAGCTTCATAAAAATGAAAAGAAAAAAAAAAAAAAACCACGTGGGCTTGGGATCCCACCCATTTTCAGTTCAACAAAAAGTTGGGTCCTGCAGATCCTCCTGTTACTCCTGTCCCTCTCACCGGAAACCTGCCACCAGAGTAAGTTAAAGTAGGAAGCAATGCTGTTACTATATCAATGAGACTGGCCTGCTGTTACTATATCAATGAGGAAAATATCAATGTCCTCAACCGTCTGCAAGAGAAACTGCGCAAGGACCTCTCTTCCTACAACCCACTTAACTCCTGGTGGCAGCCACCCATCCTTACCTGGACTGCCCCTATCCTAGGTCTCTTCTAATTATTCACATATTACTCATATTGGCTCCTCTTTTTTTTTTAATTCTTACAGGGCCGCATCTGCAAGGTTTCTTGAGTCATGGTCAACCAGATGCTCCTATACCCATATACGTGACTCCCCTCAGAGCCACTACCTTTCGACCTCCCCTCCCCACTACACCCCTAACCAGCAGGAAGTAACCAGACGAATAGCGGCGCCCCTATCTAACATAAAAGGTTGGAACATGAGGTCGGTTGGCAATGGGGGAAGGTCACATGAGGAACCAGGTCCAGGGACTTTGGCTGGAACCACCCACATCCATGCCCGCCAAAAGAAACGGCCGAGGAGCACTTTGAAAAAGAACAACTGTCAGCCAATGAAATTTCGCCACGTCATATTGACTCTATAAATTACCCCCCCCCCCCCCCCCCGCCCCAAGGCGGGAGAGGCTGCACGACTTCCCTGGTCCCTGTCTTTCAGACCAGTGAACCTCGCCTGGGATGCGCTCTAAATAAAGCTTTTGCTTCTCCACACTTTGTGGCTACGTCCCTCTTTCTTCCTCAGCGGAAAATACCTTACAATGTCTATGATTCCAAGCTCAAGCTGGCGACATCGGGATTTTGAACCTGGGTCCTCAGCATCCCACGCTGATGCTCTATCCACTGTGCCATCACCTGGTCAGGCTACTATGATCTTCATTATTTCCTTTCTTCTGATTACTTTGGGTATAACTTGCTTTTTTTGTTACTTAAGGTGGAAGCTATAAGGTCATGGGTTTTTTTGACTCCTTGATTCTTTTTGTTTCTTAATAATTTTTAACTGAATTTATTGGGGTGACACTGGTTAACATAATTATACAGGTTTCAAGTGCCCAATTCTATAACACATCATCGAACTCCATATTGTGTGTTCACCCCTCCCCCAAATCGAGTCTCTGTCCATTCCCATTTATTACCCCTATTACCCCCCTCCACATACGCCCTCACCTCAAACACCTCCTCCTTGTGCCAGGTGATCACCACACTGTTGTCTGTGTCCATTGCTCATTTTAAGTTTTTTAATTTTTATCATGTTGACATGGTTTAAGTAAGTGCCCCACTCAATATGATGCCCTGTACACACCGCATTATGCCCACCTTTCCATATGCAAAGTCTCCACCCCTGTATTACCCCTTTGCCACCCTCCCCTACCTCCGTCTTCTTTTTCACTCTATGAACTGCTACCTTCTTGCTGTATCTATGTGTTATATTGTTGTAAAGTACCCATATCTGAATCCCGCGAGTTTATATAGAGACACCAAGTCCAGATGAATTTTGAAGGGTTTTATTAAAGGAGGAGACTTATTTAATATGCCGACCACATATGACTAACACAGGGCATTGCAGACCCAAATTGTGCGCACCAGGCACAGCCCTTGCAGCAGGTTATATACCTTTGCTCACATACACACACACAAGTTGGTGGGAAAAGGAGGACAAGGATGGGACACAATTCATTATCAAGCTTATAACATTTGTCTATAGAATTTATAAAAATATTCCTATATATCAAAACTTACAAGATAACACAATAGCAAAAATGTTGTTCCAGCCCTGGCCGGTTGGCTCAGCGGTAGAGCGTCGGCCTAGCGTGCGGAGGACCCGGGTTCTATTCCCGGCCAGGGCACACAGGAGAAGCGCCCATTTGCTTCTCCACCCCTCCACTGCGCTTTCCTCTCTGTCTCTCTCTTCCCCTCCCGCAGCCAAGGCTCCATTGGAGCAAAGATGGCCCGGGCGCTGGGGATGGCTCCTTGGCCTCTGCCTCAGGCGCTAGAGTGGCTCTGGTCGCAACATGGTGACGCCCAGGATGGGCAGAGCAACGCCCCCTGGTGGGCAGAGCGTTGCCCCTGGTGGGCGTGCTGGATGGATCCTGGTCGGGTGCATGCGGGAGTCTGTCTGACTGTCTCTCCCTGTTTCCAGCTTCAGAAAAAAAAAAAATGTTGTTCCACATATTAAAAGATATTCCTAAATTTTCTAGTGTTCATTTGCCATTCCTTTGTTTAGAGATGTATACATTAATTACACGCTTTCAGGAGGGGAGGGGTAGTTTCCATGGCTCCAGGGGATAAATGCCTGCAAATGGCTCATCAAAATAGAAGGTTTTCTCAATCTCTCTCTTCCTGTACCTGGCTAGCTATTTACCTGCGTCCTTATAGGTATGGGGAAGGGAGGGAATTTAAATCTCCTTCCCCTCTTCATTTACTATACGATGCTATCAGCCATCCTGATTTGTTATAAATCACACAAGTATAAAAATTATTGGAATCCATGGGAGTCCGAAAGACCAGAGTAACAGGCTTTATTGAAAGGAAGAAAGGAACCCTGCTGTGCACTCCTCCTGGGGGAGAAGAGCACCAGTTACAGACTAGGGGCGAGTTATATAGTGTTTGGGAGAGCCTGAGGGGATACTGAGGCAAAAGTCCTGGTATGTCCGGAATGCTCCTCCTTGGGGGGCTTCGAGCATGTGGGTGTTGAATCAAAAGTCCTGGTATGGCCCTGGCCGGTTGGCTCAGCGGTAGAGCGTCGGCCTAGCGTGCGGAGGACCCGGGTTCGATTCCCAGCCAGGGCACATAGGAGAAGCGCCCATTTGCTTCTCCACCCCTCCGCCGCGCTTTCCTCTCTGTCTCTCTCTTCCCCTCCCGCAGCCAAGGCTCCATTGGAGCAAAAGATGGCCCGGGCGCTGGGGATGGCTCTGTGGCCTCTGCCCCAGGCGCTAGAGTGGCTCTGGTCGCAATATGGCGACGCCCAGGATGGGCAGAGCATCGCCCCCTGGTGGGCAGAGCGTCGCCCCATGGTGGGCATGCCGGGTGGATCCCGGTCGGGCGCATGCGGGAGTCTGTCTGACTGTCTCTCCCTGTTTCCAGCTTCAGAAAAATGAAAAAAAAAAAAAAAAAAAAAAGAAAAATCCTGGTATGTCCGGAGCCCCTCCTTGGGGCGGCTTGTCAGCTTTTGGAATTCCTCTGTCTCAGGGTCAATAGTCCAGTAAGGGTGAGGTCTGACAGATAAGCGGAACAGCAAGAGGGCAGTTTGGAATTCACGTATCTATCAAAAATCACTTTTACAAAATCTCTCTGTAAGCCTAGCCCAAATTAATAAAATGCCCTTTAAGCTTCCTAGTAGAAGGGAGTTTCCTACACAGTATGTTTCTGCAAGCTAGGAAACTTTCACATTTCTTTCCCTTTATTCTCTACAGAAAAGAGGGGACAAGAAACCTGATTATTTTCTTTAAAATATTAATATTAATTTTGCAGCTTTTAGGTACCTTACCACTATATATATATGCAATTTGTCTCATCTCTTCACCTTTGATCAAGTCCTGTTTTCCCTTCCCTCTGACAACTGTCCATCTGTTCCCTGTGGCCTGACCAGGCAGTGGCGCAGTGGATAGAGCATTGGACTGGGATGCAGAAGGACCCAGGTTCAAGACCCCGAGGTTGCCAGCTTGAGCGCAGGCTCATCTGGCTTGAGCAAAAAGCTTACCAGCTTGGACCCAAGGTTGCTGGCTCCAGCAAGGAGTTAAGGCCCCCGGTCAAGGCACATATGAGAAAGCAATCAATGAACAACTAAGGTGTTGCAAGGAAAAACTGATGATTGATGCTTCTCATCTCTCTCCATTCCTGTCTGTCTGTCCCTATCTATCCCTCTCTCTGACTCTCTCTCTGTCCCTGTAAAAAAAAAAAAAAAAAAAAAAAAAATGAATTCTCTAAAATGTTCATAAATTACCTCCATAAAGAGGTCTCTAATACCTGTGACCCTGCCTCTGTTGCTGTTTTGTTTCAGTTTATTGTGTTCATTAGATTTCACATATAAATGAGATCATATGGTATGTGTCTTTCTCTGCCTGGCTATAAAGCCAGTAGCCATGGCCACCATCACAGCCACCTGGCCCATGCAGGTTTGCATTTGATTCGGACAGACGGTAATGAAACAACGGAGCCAAGAACTGGTGGGCCATTCCCTTTAATCCTAGCTTGAACCCAGCAGGGAAGAAATACACACAGTGGGAAAACACTTCCCTTTCCATTCAGGACTCCCAAAGCCACTGACTTATCCAAGTTTCCTAGAATAAAAGGTATCTACCTCACCAGCTTTATTCACCTCTGTTCCCCATCTCCTTCTCTCTGCACAAACTCTGCACAAACTGGCTTCTCCTTCAGCACTCCGCCATCTTGGCTGCTTCTCCTCTCCTCCATGTGACCTTTCTCTGCTCTCCTCCTGCATGGGTTCCTCTGCCCCATTTTATAGTGTAGAAATCAAAATCCTTAATCCAATATACAAACAAGGAAGTCTCTTATCTGAGGCATAAATGGGATTCCTCATAAGAGTGCACCACCCTCTATCATGCAACAGTCAAGGGTGTGGGGAAAAGCTTAGTCTTAAAACTAAGTCTTAGGCTATAAGGACCCTGCCTGCTTACAGCCTGTCCCCTACACCCAATACAAACTATAAGCAAGCAAACATATATATCATATTTACAAACTTATTTGACTAACACTGACTTATTTCACTACCATAATAATCTATGCCAGGTCCATCTACGCCTTTGCAAAATGTAAGATTTCCTTATTTTTTATGTCTGCATAGCATTTTATTGTGTAAATGTACCACAGCTTTTTTATTCATTTGTCCAGTCGGACACTTGGGCTGTTACCAGATCTTGGCTATAGTAAACAATGTTGCAGTGAACAAGGGAGTGCATATTTTCTTTTGAATTAGTGTTTTGAGATTCTTAGGCTATATTCCCAGAAGTGGGATACCTGGGTCATAAGGCAGTTACATTTTAATTTTTTGAGGAAACACTATCCTGTTTTCCACAGTGGCTGCACAAGTCTTCATTCCCACCAGCAGTGCAGGAATGTTCTCCTTTCTCCACACCCTTGTTAGTACTTCTAGTTTGTTAATCTGTTCATGAAAGCCATTCTGGCAGGTGTGAGGTGACATCTCATAGTGGTCTTAATTTGCATTTCTCTAATGATTAGTTACTTTGGGCCTTTCTTCATATGCCTATTGGCCATCTGTATGTCCTTTTTGGAGAAGTGTCTATTCAGGTTCTTTGCCCATTTTTAAACTGGCTTGTTTACCTTCCTGGTGTTGAGTTTTAGAAATTCTTTATAAATTTTGGTTATTAACCCTTTATCAGACATATCAGCAAATAAGTCCTCCAGTTGAGTGGGTTTTCTTTTTGTTAATGTCTTTTGTTATGCAAAAACTTTTTAGTGTGGTATAGTCCAATTTGTTCTTTATTTCACTTGCTCAAGGAGATATATTGGCAAAAATATTGCTTCCAAAGATGTCTGAGAGTCTACTGCCTATGTTTCCTTTTAGGATTTTTATGGTTTTAAGACTTGTATACATTTAAGTTTTTTATCCATTTTGAGTTTACTTTGAATGGTGTAAGTTGTGTTGGTCTAGTTCAATTTTTTTACATGTAACTGTCCAGTTTTCCCATCACAATTTATTGAAGAGACTGTCTTTACTTCACTTATACTCTTGCCTCCTTTGTCAAATATTAATTGACCATAAACACATGGGTTTATTTCTGGATTCTCTGTTCTGTTTCATTGATAAGTATGCATGTTCTTATGCCAGTACTGTAAGGTCAGTGGGCAATGAGGGAAGGTCACGTGAGGAACCAGACCAAGGAACTTTGGCTAGAACCACCCACACCCGCGCGTGCCAAAAGAAACTTCCCAGGAGTCCTTTGGAAAAGAGCAACTGTCTGTCAGCCAATGAAATTTCGCCACGTCATATTACCTCGACCACCCTAACGACTCTTTAAATTTCCCCCGCGTGGTTTCCTAGATGTGATTTCTTTGGCTCATCTCATGGACCAGAGAGCTCTGCCCAAGATGCGCTCTGAATAAAGCTTTTGTTATTCCACACTCGGTAAATATGCCCTTCTTTCTTCCTCGGAGGAGAAATACCAGACTGTTTTGATTATAATGGACTTTATAGCTTGATATCAGGAATACCTCTCACTTTGTTCTTCATTTTCAAGATTGCTGAGGCTATTTCGGTTCTTTTTTTGGTTCCATTAAATTTTTGGAATGTTTGTTCTAGATATGTAAAATATGCCATTGGTCTTTTAATATGAATTGCATCGAATCTAGATTGTTTTGAGTAATATGGACATTTTAATGATGTTAAGTCTTCCTATCCGTGAACACGGTATATGCTTCCACTTGTTTGTATCTTCCTCAATTACTTTTTTCAATGTCTTATAATTTTCCAAGTACATGTCTGTTACCTCCTTGGTTAAATTTATTCCTCAGTACTATTTTTGTTGCTGTTGTTCCAATAGTGAATAGGATTGTTTCCTTAATTTCTCTTTCTGACAGTTCATTATTGGTATATAAAAATGCCATTGATTTCTAAATATTAATTTTTTGTCTGACCTGTTGTGGTACAGTGGATAAAGCATTGACCTAGAATGCTGAGGTCAACAGTTCAAAACCCTGGGCTTGCCTGATCAAGGCACATATGGGAGTTGATTCTTCCTGATCCTCCCCCCCCCCCCTTTCTCTCTCTCTGTCTCTCTCTGTCCTCTCTAAAATAAATAAATGAAATCTTTAAAAAAATTTATATCCTGCCACTTTGCTGATTTCTTTTATCTAGCCTAGTAGTTTTTTGGCTCAGATTTTTTCTATATATAGTATCATGTCATCAGCAAATGACAGTTTTACTTCCTCTATTCCAATTTGGATGCCTTTTATTTCTTCTTATCTTATTGCTGTGGCTAGAAATTCCAGTACTTTGTTAGATAAGAGTGGTAAAAGGGTAAACCCCCATCTTGTTCCAGACCTTAAGGGAATTGCTTTTAATATTTTTCCATTGAGTATGATGTTGTCTGTTGATTTATCATATATGATCTTTACTATGTTGATTTGTTCCCTGTATTTCCACTTTACTGAGAGTTTTGATCATAAATGAGTATGGATTTCTCAAATGCTTTTTCTGCATCTATTGATATGATGATATGATTTTGCTTCTTCATTTTGTTTATGTAATGAATCACATTTATTGATTTGCAAATATTGTACCAGCCTTGCCTTCCCAGAATAAATCCTACTTGATCATGATGTATGATCTTCTTTTCTGTTGCTGGATACAGTTTGCTAATATTTTGTTAAGAATTTTAGCATCTAGGTCCTGGCCGGTTGGCTCAGCGGTAGAGCGTCGGCCTAGCGTGCGGAGGACCCCGGGTTCGATTCCCGGCCAGGGCACATAGGAGAAGCGCCCATTTGCTTCTCCACCCCTCCGCCGCGCCTTCCTCTCTGTCTCTCTCCTCCCCTCCCGCAGCCGAGGCTCCATTGGAGCAAAGATGGCCCGGGCGCTGGGGATGGCTCTTTGGCCTCTGCCCCAGGCGCTAGAGTGGCTCTGGTCGCAACATGGCGACACCCAGGATGGGCAGAGCATCGCCCCCTGGTGGGCAGAGCATCGCCCCATGGTGGGCGTGCCGGGTGGATCCCGGTCGGGCGCATGCGGGAGTCTGTCTGACTGTCTCTCCCTGTTTCCAGCTTCAGAAAAATGCAAAAAAAAAAAGAATTTTAGCATGTATGTTCATCAGAGGAAATGACCTATAGTGTTCTTTCTTTGTAGTGTCTTTACCTGGTTTTGGATTTAGGATAATGCTTGCCTCGTAAAATGAGCTTGGAAGTCTTCCCTCCTCTTGAATTTTTTGGAATAGTTTGAGAAGGAGGGTGTTAGTTCTTCTTTGAAAGTTTGGTAAAATCTGCCTTTGAAGCTATTCAGTCCAACTTTTGTTTCTTGGGAGTGTTTTGATAATGGTTTCAATTTCATTTGTTGTGATCAATCTGCTCAGATATTCTGATTCTTCCAAATTAGGTTTTGGAGGATTGTATGTTTTTAGGAATTTCTCCATTTCACCCAGGTTACTCAATTTGTTGGCATATAGTTCTTCATATTTTCTTTCATTCCTTTGTATTTCTGTGGTATCAGTTCTTATCTTCTCCTCTTTCATTTCTGATTTTATTTATTTGTGTCCCCTCTTTTTCTTGACGAGTCTGGTTAAAGGTTAGTCAATTTTGTTTACTTTTTCAAAGAACCAGCTCTTGGTTTTATTGATCTTTTGTATTATTTCTCTTAGCCTTTATGTTATTTATTTTGTCTCTCCTCTTTATTATTTATTGCCTTTTACTTCCTCTGGGCTTTGTTTGTTGTTCTTTTTCTAGTTCTTTTAGGTGCAAGATAAGAATATTTATTTGAGAGTTTTCTTGCTTCTTGAGGTATGTCTGTAATGCTATCAACTTCCTTTCAGGACTGCTTTTGCTGTGTTCCATAGATGTTGGGTTGTGTATGTTCATTTTCATTTGTTTCAATAAAATATTTTATTTCTTTCTTGATCTCATTGTTAACCCATTCATTGTTTAATAACATGCTGTTTAGCCTTCAAGTGTTAAATCTTTTTCAGTTTTTCTATTGTACTTGACTTCTAGTCTCATGCCATTGTGGTCAGAGAAGATGCTGATATGATTTCAGTCTTCTTAAATTTATTGGGAGTTGCTTTGTGTCCTAACATGTAATCTGTCGTAGAAAATTTACCAAAAAACACTTGAAAAAATGTATATTCTGCTGCTTTGGGGTTAAATGTTCTGAAGATATCCATTAAATCCAGTTGATCTAGTGTGTCACTTAAGGCTGTATTTTTATTTTTATTTTTTGTATTTTTCTGAAGTGAGAAGCAGGGAGGTAGAGGGACAGACTCCTGCATGTGCCCAACCAGGATCCACCGGGCATGCCCACCAGGGGGCAACACTCAGCCCCTCTAGGGCATTGTTGCACTACAATTGGAGCCATTCTAGCACCTGAGACAGAGGCCATGGAGCCATCCTCAGCTCCCAGGTCAACTTTGCTCCAATGGAGCCTTGGCTGCTAGAGGGGAAGAGAGAGATAGAAAGAAAGGAGAGAGGGAAGGGTGGAGAAGTATATGGGCACCTCTCCTGGGTGTGCCCTGGCCAGGAATCGAACCCAGGACTTCCACATGCCAGTCAGATTCTCTACTGCTGAGCCAACTGGCCAGAGCCAGGCTTTAGTGTCTTTATCTGGTTTTGGAATTAGGATAATGATGGTCTCATAAAATAATCTTAGGAGTCTTTCATCCTCTTGAGTATTTTGGAATAGTTTGAGTTGTATAGGTATTAATTCTTTGAATGTTTGGTAAAATTTACCAGAAAAGCCATTCAGTCTGAGACTTCTGTTTGTTGGTAGTTTTTTTTATTACTGCTTCAATTTCAGTAGCTATAATTTCTCTATTCAGATTATGTGATTTTTTTTCTGATTTAGTATTGGAAAATGGTATGTGTCTAGGAATATATCCATCTTGCCCAGATTGTCCACTTAGTTGGCATATAGTTGTTTGTAATATTTTCTTAGAATGCTTTGTATTTCTTTGATGTCTGTTGTTATTTCTCCTGTGTCTCTGATTTTATTTATTTTGGCCCTATCTTTTTATTTTCTTGGTAAGTCTAATTAAAAGTTTGTCAGTATTTATCTTCTCAAAGACCCAGCTCTTGGTTTTATTGATCTTTTCTAATTGTTTTTTAGACTCCATTTTGTTTATTTCTGCTCCCATCTTTATTATTTCCATCCTTCTGCTCACTTTGGACTTAGTTTTTTTCTGTTTGGTTTTGTTTGTTTGTTTGTTTTTGACAGAGACAGAGTGAGACAAATATGAACAGACAAACAGACAGAAAGGGAGAGAGATGAGAAGCATCATTCTTTTTTGCAGCACCTTAGTTTTTCATTGATTGCTTTCTCATATGTGCCTTGACCAGGGGGCTACCGCAGAGCAAATGACCCCTTCCTCAAGCCAGCAACTTTGGACTCAAGCCAGAGACCATGGGATTATATGTAGGATCCCATGCTCAAGCCAGCAACATTGGGGTTTCAAACCTGGATCCCCTGCATCCCAGTTCGACACTCTATCCACTGCAACACCACCTAGTGAGGCAGTTTTTCTTTTTCAAGTTCCTTTAAATGTAAAGTTAGATTGTTTATTTGAGATTTTTCTTTCTTCTTGAGGTTGGCATTTCCTGCTATGAATTTCCCTCTTAGAACTGCATTCCCTGTCTCATAGATTTGAAGTTGTTGGGTTCTAATTTTCTTTTTTTTTTTTTTTTTTTTTGTATTTTTTCTGAAGCTGGAAACGGGGAGAGACAGTCAGACAGACTCCCGCATGTGCCCGACCGGGATCCACCCGGCATGCCCACCAGGGGCGACGCTCTGCCCACCAGGGGGCGATGCTCTGCCCCTCCGGGGTGTCGCTCTGCCGCGACCAGAGCCACTCTAGCGCCTGGGGCAGAGGCCAAGGAGCCATCCCCAGCGCCCGGGCCATCTTTGCTCCAATGGAGCCTTGGCTGCGGGAGGGGAAGAGAGAGACAGAGAGGAAGGAGGGGGGTGGGGGTGGAGAAGCAAATGGGTTCTAATTTTCATTTATTTCAAGATATCTTTTGATTTGTTCCTTGTTCTCATTGTTAACCCACTCATTGTTTAGTAGCATGTTATTTAGCCTCCATATCTTTGTGTGCTTATCAGTTTTTTCATGTCATTGATTTCTAGTTTTATAGCATCATGATCAGAGAAGATGCTTAATATGATTTTAGCCTTCTTAAATTTATTGAGACTTATTTTGTGTCCTAACATGTGGTATACTATAGAAAAAGTATCATTTGCACTTGAAAATATATTTTCTGCTGCTTTGGGGTGAAATGCTCTGAAGATATCAATTAAATCTGGCTGATCTAATGTTTCATTTAAGTCCACTGTTTCCTTGCTGATTTTCTTTCTAGATCTATTCATTAATGTCTGGCGTGAACCAGCACAGCTAGTAATTCCAGGTCCTGAGTGGGAATGTTGCAGAATTAAGAAAATAGGCTTAAACAAATAAAGGATGGGGTCAGGAGAGCTCTGCAATTGCTGCTGGAAAGAAGAGAGTGTGCTCCACAACCGCTTCTGGCTTTATTTATTGGGCAAAGTGGGCCATTAGCAAATCAATAAGATCTCTGATTATATTTCCAAGCCAACCCAAGAATTTTACCAAGTGCAGAAAACCCCCACCATGCATAACATCTTAACTTCACACAAAACAAAGGATAGAAGAAACTTGCCTCCAGTCTTTCCAGGGGACATGGGGGGTAGGATGAGTATAAACAATCCAGCACCACAGCTTAACAACCTTTTTCAACTTCACATAACAAGTGAGGTGGGGGTTGGGCAGACTGTCAGCTTATGGACAATTCCCCACACCTCTGTCCCCAAAAACTCTAAACTGCAAAAATCCTATTGGCTTTTTGATTCCCAACATATCCCCCTTTTCTATTTTTTAACTTCAATTTGTGTGTTGTGAATCATACTCATTTAATTTCCCATGTCCCAATTTGGAGGCAGACTGGAAAAATATCAAATAAACATAAAATTAAAATGGCCAGTACTAACAGATACCAAAATAAGTGTCTTAATACAATGAAGGGATTAAAGCCTTTTAGATTATTAAGCAAATTCTTAGCTAATACAGCAGGGTTTAAAATAAAATTTTTGCAGTTTTGAATGCCCTTAACATGTTAATGTAATTTCACCAAGTCTATGTTGACACCATCACCACTCCACATTATTTGTAAGTGCAACCCAACCCCACTTCAGTCTGAGAACCGTCCCAAGGAGCAGGAGTCACACACATTCAGGAAAGGTCCACAAGGCATTGGAACTGTTGTCACATTTTTACATTCTGTAGCTAGAGACTAAGTCCCAATGACCACTGCTTCTAGCACATTAAGCTTTTGTCTCAAGCTTAATGTCAATACTGGATTTCTGGAAATGATTCAGGTAGACTGGGAGGGCCATCTGCAGCATGTATGGAGATGGAGCTCCTGTCTTCTTTAACTTGGAGAGATGAACCCAAGGGGCCTTTCCCTGGAGCTTTGCAGCTGTGGGGTGGTGAGGAGAACCTTGGGATACACTATGCTAGGTGGTAGAGGTAAATTTGTAACAGAAGTGAGCAAAAAGGAGAGAGAGAGAGGCTCTGAATTTAGATAGTAGGTCACAGCCTAAAATAGACATGGGGCATTGAGGCAGGAGGAGAAAAGAGTGTGTAAAGGATTTGTGGCAAACAGGGAGGAAAATAAAACCATTAACACCCATAACAGATATTTTTGAGAGATGAGCAGATCCCAAATATTTGGGCAAGGCAGAGTAAGTGGCCCTTGTGTCTATAAAAAAGGAGATTGGCTTATCTGCTACTTGGATGATTACCCTAGGCTCGTCTATGGTGACATGAGATGGTGCCGACACCCTGGGCACCTTCAGTCTTCAGTGGCAAGTCCCAGAAGGGTGGGCAAGATTAGGTCAGAGGTGGCTGGAGTAGGGCTGGAAGAGACTGAACCCACCCTTGGAGGAGCGAGGGGGCAGCCTACCTTTCAGTGTCCCTTTTTCCAACAGCAAGGGCATGGCTCTGGTGGGGACCAAGAAGCCAGGCAGGCTTTAGGCCAATGACCATCCTTTCCATTCTTGAGGCAGGGCCCTGATGGAGTCTTATGAGGCCCCTTAGGGGCATTGGTGCCTTTAAAGGCATATGCCAAGAGCTGATATTTTGCCTGATCTCTTTGGGCTCTGTCTGCTTTTTCATGTTTCTCTTGGTCATTATAGACCTTAAAAGCCATGTTCAGAAGATTTCACTGAGGAGTTTGAGGATCCTCCTTTGCCTATATAAACATTTTCTGTATATTTGGAGCTTATTGGAAAAAGACAGGACAATGTTATCAGCTGGATTAAATGAAGGAGGGTAGGGATTTGCAGGATAAAGAGGTTTGGAGTGTGCTAAGAGGATTTGATAGATGGAATAGGTTTGACAGAGAAAGGAATAATAGCATAGTAAAATAAGCCTTATACAATTGCTTTTGTGAAGTGAATCTCTCATTCTGGCTCATGATGTCTTACAAATGTTCAGGAACCCACCAAGGAGCCTCAGCAGACCTAGGAAAAACACACACACATATCTTCAGCCCCATAAGAGAACAGGGTCTGGCTCTTGCCAGATTCCTGTGAGTGGGACCCCCATCACACTTCAGGAAAGGCTTTTCTTGTTGGATTCCAGAGTCTCTGGGCTGCTGAATGGCCCTGTACATCAGCATTCAAAAAAAATTTTTAAGGTGAGACAAGATGGCGATGGAGTAGGCGGACGTACCAACTTCCACCTCCCAGAACCAAAGTGGATTACAAACTAATTTTAAAACCATCATCTGGAGGCCCTGGCCGGTTGGCTCAGTGGTAGAGCGTCAGCCTGTCGTGCAGGACTCCTGGGTTTGATTCCTGACCAGGGAACACAGGAGAAGTGCCCACCTGCTTCCCCACCCCTCCCCTCTCCTTCCTCTCTGTCTCTCTCTTCGCCTTCCATAGCCAATGCTCCATTGGAGCAAAGTTGGCCTGGGTGCTGAGGATAGCTCCATGGCCTCTGCCTCAGGCACTAGAATGGCTCTGGTTGCAACAGAGCAACACCCCAGATGGGCACAGCATCGCCCCCTGGTGGGCATGCTGGGTGGATCCCGGTCAGGTGCATGCAGGAGTCTGTCTGACTGCCTCCCCATTTCCAACTTCAGAAAAAATAAAATAAAAAAGAACCATCATCTGGAAAAATCAACTTTGGACTAAACTAAGAGGACTCTTCAACCAAAGAACACTGAAGAAGCCACATTGAGACTGGTAGGAAAAGCAGAAACACAGAGAGGGCTGCCCAGCTCCCCTGAGCGAATGGCAGCCGGGAGAAACTCACATGGCGGGAAGTGAGTTTAGCAGAGAGGGGAGGGTCCTGAGTCCCAGGAACAAAGCCCCAGAGCCTAGAAGAGTCGTATGGACAGTATTTAGCTGGAAACAAGTCAGGATACTGTCTGTGAGAAAGAGACTGATTTTTCAGAACCAGGATTCTTCTTAAAGGGACCATGCAGAACACCTCCCTCACAACCACTCACCCGGGGCTCCGGGGAACAGGGAGAGAGGAGAGGACCGGAGTAGCAGGAAGAGAGTGTAATCTAGGAGGCACAGGGAGAAACATTTTGAGAGACAACCACCCTAACCTCTGGGAAGAGTCCCTCCCCAAATCTGATGCAAATATTTCCCCTGGAAACAGCAATACCAGTGAAGGGAAGCAGGACACCAGCCAAACAAGCTCTCCCACGGCACTCAGAGCAGAGTTGCTTAGAAGGAGAGAGCTTTCAGGACTATAGTAGTGAGTTTTAGGGTCTGAGCTGCAGCGCCTCCATCCACACGGCTGAGGGCTCCCCCAAGGGTGGGTGGCAGTGGGACATGGAAGTGCGGTTCTGTCGGCAAGGGGGGAAGCTGGCTGGCCACCACTGAGGCCCAGGTGTGAGCTCAGTCTTGCACAGCTGGGGAGGAGGGGGCGTGCAAAGTTGTGGGCCACCTGCAATCTAGCCTGTGAGGAAAGGGCAGGAGCCCCGGAACGGGTGGTGACCCACACTTGAGCAAGGGCACAGAAGCACAGCCTTGCCCCACCCGCGGAACTGAGGCTTGTGGCCTGACGCAGGAGCTGGCTTCTCCCGTGCGGATGGAGCCAAAAGCCCAGAACAGGCGGAGTCCCGCTACTGAGCATGGGCAGGAAGTCCCACCCAGCCTGTGGAGCCAAGGCTTGCAGCCGTCCCACGAGCGGGCTCCTCCTGCAAGGGCAGGGCGAAAGCCCAGAATCAGGCGGAAACCTGCAGCTGAGCAAAGGTGCTCACCCCTGCCCTCAGGGCTGAGCATAATGCCACCTGCAGGGGCAGGGTGAAGTACAAGGCCACCCAGGCTTGTATACCCGAGCATGTGATCACAGCCACTCCCGTGAAGGAGAGGTGGAGACCACAGCAACAGCCCCAGTAGGCAGGCACCGGCAACGCCCATACCAGAATGCCCTAGGCAGCAGCAGCAGAGGGAGTAGTGAGCCTGCAGACAGACCACACCTAGGGAACACAAAGGCCACACCCAGTGGACTACAGTGGCCAAAACCTTCTTTTACACAGACAGAATGAGAAGGCAGAGAAATGCAACACAAATGAATCAAGAGAAATCCCCAGAAAAGGACCTGAATGAGTCAGATATAAGCAAATTACCAGATGCAGAGTTTAAAATAATGATTGTTAGGATGCTCAAAGATATTAGAACAACAATAGATGGTCATTACGAACACCTAAATAAAGAGATAGCAAATATAAAAAAGGACATTGAAATAATAAAAAAGAATCAGTCAGAAATGACAAATACAATATCAGACATGAAGAACACAATGGAAGGAATTATAAGCAGGATGGATGAAGCTGAGAATCAAATCAGCGAGTTAGAAGACAACATAAATGAAGGCACAGAAGCAGAGCAGAAAAAAGAAAAGAGACTCAAAAAGTATGAGGAAACTCTAAGAGAGCTCTGTGACAACATGAAGAGAAATAACATTCACATCATAGGGGTTTCTGAAGAAGAAGAGAAAGAACAAGGGATAGAGACTTTGTTCAAACATATCATAGCTGAAAATTTCCCTCAATTAAGGCAGGAAAACATCTCACAACTTCAAGAAGCACAGAAAACTCCATTAAAGAGAAACCCAAAGAAATCTACACCAAGACACATCATAATTAAAATACCAAAGCTAGCCCTGGCCAGTTGGCTCAGTGGTAGAGCATCGTCCTGGCGTACGGAAGTCCCAGGTTCGATTCCAAGCCAGGGCACACAGGAGAGGCACCCATCTGCTTCTCCACCCCTCCCCCTCTCCTTCCTCTCTGTCTCCCTCTTCCCCTCCCGCAGCCAAGGCTCCATTGGAGCAAAGTTGGCCTGGGCGCTGGGGATGGCTCCTTGGCCTCTGCCCCTGGTGCTAGAGTGGCTCTGGTCATGACAGAGCGACACCCCAGATGGGCAGAGCATCGCCCCCTGGTGGGCGTGCCGGGTGGATACTGGTCGGGCACATGCGGGAGTCTGTCTGACTGCCTCCCCGTTTCCAGCTTCAGAAAAATACAAAAAATAAAAAAAAATACCAAAGCTAAGTGATAAAGAGAAAATATTAAAAGCTGCTAGGGAAAAAAAGAGTATCATCTACAAAGGAGCCCCCATAAGGATGACTTCTGACTTCTCAACAGAAACACTTGAGGCCAGAAGGGAATGGCAAGAAATATTCAGAGTAATGCAGAACAAGAGCCTACAACCAAGACTACTTTATCCAGTAAGGCTATTGTTTAAAATTGAAGGAGAAATAAAAAGCTTTCTAGACAAAAAAAAACTCAAGGAATTCACTACAACCAAACCAACGCTGCAAGACATGCTAAGGGGCCTGTTGTAAACAGATCAAAGGAGAAAAAGAATATAGCAAAACAGGAATACAGTTTTAAAAAATAAAATGGCAATAAGCAATTACATATCAATAATAACCTTAAATGTAAATGGATTAAATATCTGATCAAAAGACATAGGGTAGCTGCATGGATATGAAAACAGGACCCATACATATGCTGTCTACAAGAGACACACCTTAAAACAAAAGATACACATAGACTAAAAATAAAAGGATGGGAAAAAATATTTCACGCAAATGGAAATGAAAAAAAAGCTGGGGTAGCAATATTTATATCAGACAAAATGGACTTTAAAATAAAGACTATCATAACAGATAAAGAAGGTCACTACATAATGATAAAGCAATCCAACAGGAAGATATAACCATTATAAGTATCTACGCACCTAATATAGGAGCACCTAAATATATAAAGCAGACTTCAATGGATTTAAAGGGCGAAATCAACAGCAATACTATAATAGTAGGGGATTTCATACCCCACTAACATCACTAGATAGATCCTCAAGAAAGAAAATTAACAAAGAAACATCAGACTTAAAGGACATACTAGATCAGTGGTTCTCAACCTGTGGGTCGCGACCCTGGCGGGGGTCGAACAACCAAAATACAGGGGTTGCCTAAAGCCATCGGAAAATACATATTTATTATACAATACATTTTTAAATAAAATATGTATTTCTGATGGCTTTAGGCAACCCCTGTGTTTTGGTCGTTCAACCCCCGCTGGGGTCGCAACCCACAGGTTGAGAACCGCTGTACTAGGTCAACTCGATTTAATAGATATCTTCAGAACTTTTCACCCTAAAGCAGCAGAATATACATTCTTTTCAAGAGCTCATGGTACATTCTCTAGGATAGACCACATGTTAGGGCACAAAAGCAGTCTCAACAATTTAAGAAGATTGAAATCATATTGAACACTTTCTCTGATCACAATGGCATGAAACTAGAAATCAACCACAACAGAAAAACTAAAAAATACTCAAACACTTGGAAACTAAATAGCATGGTATTAAACAATGAATGGGTTAACAATGAGATCAAAGAAGAAATAAAAAGATTCCTAGAAACAAATAAAAATGAGCATACATCAACTCAAAATTTATGGGACACAGTAAAAGCAGTCCTGAGAGGGAAGTTTATAGCATCACAGGCATACCTCAAGAAGCTAGAAAAAGCTCAAATAAACAACTTGACCCTACATCTAAAAGAACTAGAAAAAGAACAGCAAGTAAAGCACAGAGCTAGTAGAAGGAAGGAAATAATAAAGATCAGAGCAGAAATAAATGACATAGAGGCTAAAGAAACAATACAGAGGATCAATGAAACCAGGAGCTGGTTTTTTGAAAAGGTTAACAAGATTGATGAACCTTTAACCAGACTCACCAAGAAAAAAAGAAAGAGGACTCAAATAAATAAAGTTAGAAATGAGAGTGGAGAAATAACAACTGACACAACAGAAATACAAAATATTGTAAGAAAATACTGTGAAGAACTGTATGCCAAAAAACTAGACAACCTAGATGAAATGGACAAATTCCTTGAAACATATAATCTTCCAAAAATTAATCTAGGAGAATCAAAAAACCTAAACAGACCAATTACAACAAATGAGATTGAAACAGTTATCAAAAAACTCCCAAAAAAGGAAAGTCCTGGGCCTGATGGCTTCACAAGTGAATTCTACCAAATATTCAAAGAAGAACTAATTCCTATCCTTCTCAAGCTATTTCAAAAAATTCAAGAGGAAAGAAGACTTCCAAGCTCCTTTTATTTTTTTTTATTTTTTTATTTTTTGTATTTTTCTGAAGCTGGAAACGAGGAGAGATAGTCAGATAGACTCCCGCATGCGCCCGACCAGGATCCACCCGGCACGCCCACCAGGGGCGATGCTCTGCCCACCAGGGGGCGATGTTCTGCCCCTCCGGGGCGTTGCTCTGCCGCGACCAGAGCCACTCTAGCGCCTGGGGCAGAGGCCAAGGAGCCATCCCTGCTCCAATGCAGCCTTGGCTGCGGGAGGGGAAGAGAGAGACAGAGAGGAAGGAGGGGGGCAGTGGAGAAGAATATGGGTGCTTCTCCTATGTGCCCTGGCTGGGAATCGAACCCGGGTCCCCCGCACGCCAGGCTGACGCTCTACTGCTGAGCCAACCGGCCAGGGCCTGCAAGCTCCTTTTATGAGGTGAGCATAATTCTGATTCCAAAACCAGGCAAAGACAACACAAAGAAAAAAATTATAGGCCAATATCCCTGATAAATTTAGATGCTAAAATCCTCAACAAAATATTAGCAAACCGGATCCAACAATATATGGAAAAAATCATACACCCTGATCAAGTGAGATTTATTCTTGGGAGTCAAGGCTGGTACAATATTCGCAAATCAATCAATGTGATTCATCACATCAATAAAAGGAAGGAGAAAAACCACATGATAATTTCAATAGATGCAGAAAAAGCATTTGATAAAATCCAGCACCCATTCATGATCAAAACTCTCAGCAAAGTGGGAATACAGGGAACATACCTCAACATGATAAAGGCCATCTATGACAAACCCACAGCCAACATCATACTCAATGGGCAAAAATTAAAAGCAATCCCCTTAAGATCAGGAACAAGGCAGGGGTGCCCCCTTTCACCACTCTTATTCAAAATAGTTCTGGAAGTCCTAGCCACAGCAATCAGACAAGAAAAAGAAATAAAAGGCATCCAAATTGGAAAAGAAGAAGTAAAACTATCATTATTTGCAGATGATATGATATTGTATATAGAAAATCCTAAAGTCTCAGTCAAAAAATTACTGGACCTGATAAATGAATTCAGCAAGGTGGCAGGATATAAAATTAATACTCAGAAATTAGAGGCATTTTTATACACCAACAATGAACTGTCAGAAAGAGAAATTAAGGAAGCAATCCCCTTTACCATTGCAACCAAAAAAATAAAGTACCTAGAAATAAACTTAACCAGAAAGATTAAAGACTTGTACTTGGAAAATTATAAAACATTGATAAAAGAAATCAGGGAAGATAAAAACAAGTGGAAGCATATACCGTGCTCATGGTTAGGAAGAATAAACATCATTAAAATGTCTATATTACCCAAAGCAATTTATAAATTCAATGCAATACCTATTAAAATACCAATGACTTACTTCAAAGATATAGAACACATATTCCAAAAATTTATATAGAACCAAAAGAGAACACGAATAGCCTCAACAATGTTGAAAAGGAAGAATAAAGGGGGAGGTATCACACTTCCGGATATCAAGTTATACTACAAGGCCATTGTACTCAAAACAGCCTGGTACTGGCATAAGAACAGGCATATAGATCAATGGAACAGAACTGAGAACCCAGAAATAAACCCACACTTTATGGACAACTGATATTTGACAAAGGAGGTAAGAGCATACATTGGAGTAAAGACAGCCTCTTCAACAAATGGTGTTGGGAAAATTGGACAGCTACCTGAAAAAAAATGAAACTAGACCACCAAAACTTACACCAGTCACAAAAATAAACTCAAAATAGATAAAAGACTTAAATGTAAGCCATAAAACTATAAGCATCTTAGAAGAAAGCACAGGCAGTAAGCTCTCTAACATTTCTCGCAGCAATATATTTGCTGATTTATCTCCACGGGGAAGTGAAATAAAAGACAGGATAAACAAATGGGACTATATCAAACTAAAAAGCTTCTGCACAGCTAAAGACAATAAGAACAGAATAAAAAGACAAACTACACAATGGAAGAATATATTTGACAATACGTCTGATAAGGGGTTAATAACCAAAATTTATAAAGAATTTGTAAAACTCAATACCAGGAAGACAAACAATCCAATCAAAAAATGGGTGAAAGAAATTAATAGACACTTCTCCAAAGAGGACATACAGATGGCCAATAGGCATATGAAAAAATGCTCAACATCACTAATCATTAGAGAAATGCAAATTAAAACCACAATGAGATATTACTTCACACCAGTCAGAATGGCGCTCATCAACAAAACAACACAGAATAAGTGCTGGCGAGAATGTGGAGAAAAGGGAACCCTCCTGCACTGCTGGTGGGAATACAGACTCGTGCAGCCACTGTGGAAAACAGTATGGAGATTCCTCAAGAAATTAAAAATCAAACTGCCTTTTGACCCAGCTATAACACTTTTAGGAATATACCCCAAGAGCACCATAGCACTGTTTGAAAAGAAGAAATGCACCCCCATGTTTATGGCGCATTGTTCACAATAGCGAAGATCTGGAAACAGCCCAAGTGTCTGTCAGTGGACAAGTGGATTAAATAGCTTTGGTACATATATACTATGGAATACTACTCAGCCATAAGAAATGATGACATCGGATCATTTACAACAACATGGATGGACCTTGATAACATTATACTGAGTGAAATAAGTAAATCAGAAAAAAAAACTAAGAACTACATGAATCCATACATAGAAGGGACATAAAAATGAGACTCAGAGACATGAACAAGAATGTGATGGCAACAGGGGTGGGGGGTGGGGGGAGGGGATGGGGTGAAGAAGGAGAGAGGGGTTGGGGGAGGAGAGGGGCACAAAGAAAACCAGATAGAAGGTGACAGAAGACAATTTAACTTTGGGGGAGGGGTATACAGCACAATCAAATGTCAAAATAATCTAGAGATGTTTTCTCTCAACATATGTACCCTGATTTATCAATGTCACTGCATTAAATTTAATAAATAAATTTTTTTTAAAAAGACTAAAAAAAAAAAAAGAGAGACTCAGAGACATGGACAAGAGTGTGGGGGTTATGGGGAGGGGGGAGGAAAGGGAAGGGGTTGGGGGAGGGGCACAAAGAAAACCAGTTAGAAGGTGACAGAAGACAATTGGACTTTGGGTGATGGGACTGCAGCATAATCAAATGTCAAAATAACCTAGAGATGTTTACTCTGAACATATGTACCGTCATTTATCAATGTCACCCCATTAAAATCAATTTTTAAAAAATTTTTTAAGTAAAAAGCATGATAAAGAAGATTTGCAGGAGTTCCAGGATATGACTTCCCCTTTTTTATTTTTTACAGTTGACTTTTAAGCATTTTCTGGGCACACTTTATAATGCCTTGACCCTGAGGATTATAAGAAAATACTAGCCCTCAGGTTAATTCTAAAAGTCTGACAAAATATAGTAAATGCTTTTCTAAGTAACACTCTAATATTTTTCAAAATATTTCTACCCCATTAATTAACAGGCAATTTAAAGAGCACATTAAGCCTGAAAAAATTTAGTATAACCTTCGTTATTTTCCCATTCTTTTAAAAAAATTACACCTTTGTTATGGAAAATCCACCCTGCCCCAAGCCTTGTAGCTTGCAGCTCAGCAACTGCTTTTTGAGTGAGTAACCAATGTTGCTTAGCAAAAATAGGTGCATTATCTCAGCAAAGTCAGTAATTCTTTAGGATTCACATTCCACTTTATTTAAATTTAAATGAGCATGCCTTACAAGTTCCAGTTTTAAAAAATGTAGAAATTATTTTATTTTTTCAATATTAGAGCCAGCATTTCCAATTTTTGCATGCAATAACTTAATTTAGGCCTTAAAAACAGACACATTTTAGACAACCTTAAACAAAGTCTAAATAGAAACAAGAATTAGACGAATCAGACTAACCAGGGAGAAACCTGGGATTTCAGAGCATAATCAGATTAGAAAGATGCCTGCCTGATCTTAGGGTATTTTTTTTGACAGAGGGACTAACGACAGATCAGACTAATCAAAACTTTCTTGAGAAAATTTCAGGCGGCCACATGAAAATTTTGCATACTCAGATCCAACAAGCATCGCCCACCCCAATTTCGAGGCAAAGAATAGGAAAGAAACAAAATGATAGTTCAGAGGATTGTAGTTAAAACATTAAAGAAAATTAGACCATAACAGGAAAAGTTTTAACTTTCCTAACACCTGACTCTTCTATCCATTCTCAAATTCCAGTAGCTGCTGCAACTGGCAGTTCAGATTGATTATGCTGAGATTTCTTTACCTCAATTTTAGCTGAGTGGTAAACTTAGTTGACAGGGGTGGGGAAGGTTCCATTGTCTGTTCCCCTGAATCACTTGCCCTCAGCAGTATACATAGGTTTACAATCATTCACCTAATATTTCCTTCCTACAGCGTGGGCAGAGATCCAGAGCCTTAGGAGCTGGCCGCCCTTGAAGGAGAGGCCAAAACTGATATCTGGGGGGAGCAGGGTAATTTCTAGCAAAATGTCCCAAACTCCCGCATTGGAAACAAGATCTATGGGCAGAAGAACTTCCCTGACCTTCCTTCTTTTGTTTGTTTTGCCTTTTATCAAAATATTGTCCTGGAAGCCTCCCCTGAAACACTGAAGCAATAGCCAGACCTTGTATATATGAAGGCCCAATATCAGCACATATTCTGATATAATCCCCTATATCTTTTTTTTTTTTTTTGTATTTTTCTGAAGTTGGAAACAGGAAGGCAGTCAGACAGACTCCCACATGTGCCCAACCAGAATCCACCTGGCATGCCCACCAGGGGGCGATGCTCTGCCCATCTGGTGCATCTCTCTGTTGCGACCAGAGCCATTCTAGTGCCTGAGGCAGAGGCCATGGAGCCACCCTCAGCGCCCGGGGCCAACTCTGCTCCAATGGAGCCTTGGCTGTGGGAGGGGAAGAGAGAGACAGAGAGGAAGGAGAAGGGGAGGGGTGGAGAAGCAGATGGGCACTTCTCCTGTGTGCCCTGGCCTGGAATCAAACCTGGGACTCCTACACGCCAGGCCGACGCTCTACCACTGAGCCAATCAGCCAGGGCTAATCCCCTATATCTTGAGACTGATCTAAAGCTTGTTGGAGCGGAAATCTCCAAAGGTCTGAGACGAAGACCCTGGAAGCAACCTGATAAACATAAGAAAGAGCAGAGGGCTGCGGAGGTGCAAAGGTTAAAATGGCCATAGCCGCAACATTCTCAATATCTCCCGAGTCATCCTCAGACTCCAAGGTCTTCTCATATTCACATCCCTCCATTTCTACTTCACTCTGATCAAACAACAGTTTCTCCTCAAATAAAAACATTTGTACAAAAAGAAAAAGTTCCCTCACTTTTGACCCTAACTGTCTCTTAATTTATTACTCCCGATTATACTCTTCCCCAAAACTCTACTCAAAAACTTTACTTACTGCATGCACCTGGGAAGTTCCGTCACCTGCCTTTAGTTTAGATTTTCCTTTCTCAGGTCCCTGTTTGAACACCACTTGCCGCGAACCAGTGCAGCTAGTAATTCCAGGCCTGAGTGGGAATGGTGAGGAATTAAGAAAATAGGCTTAAAGAAGTAAGGATGAAGTCAGGAGGGCTCTGCAATTGCTGCTAGCAAGAAGAGGGTGCGCTCCACGACTGCTTCTTGCTTTATTTATAGGGCAAAGTGGGCCATTAGCAAATCAATGAGATCTCTGATCATATTCCCAAGGCAATCCAAGAATTTTTTTTCTTTTTTTCTTTCTTTTTTTTTTTTACAGGGACAGAGAGAGAGTCAGAGAGAGGAATAGATAGGGACAGACAGACAGGAATGGAGACAGATGAGAAGTATCAATCATCAATTTTTTGTTGCAACACCTTAGTTGGTCATTGATTGCTTTCTCATATGTGCTTTGACCACGGGCCTTCAGCAGACCAAGTAACCCCTTGCTTGAGCCAGCGACCTTGGGTCCAAGCTGGTGAGCTTTTTGCTCAAACCAGATGAGCCCGTGCTCAAGCTGACGACCTCGGGGTCTCAAACCTGAGTCCTCTGCATCCCAGTCCAATGCTCTATCCACTGCGCCACCGCCTGGTCAGGCGCAACCCAAGAATTTTACCAAGTGCAGAAAACCCCCACCATGCATAACATCTTAACTTCACACAAAACGAAGGATAGAAGAAACTTGCCTCCAGCCTTTCCCGGGACATGAGAGGTAGAATGAGTATAAACAGTCCAGCACCACAGCTTAACAGCCTTTTTCAACTTCACATAACAAGTGAGGTGGGGGGTTGGGCAGACTGTCAGCTTATAGCCAATTTCTCATACCTCTGTCCCCCAAAAATCTAAACTCCAAAAACCCTGTTGTCTTTTCAGTCCTCAAAAAATGTCAATGGAGTGTTAAAATCCCTTGCTATCCTGTTCATCTCTCTCTTTATGTCTATAGAAATTTGCTTTGTTACATATTTAAGTGTTCCTGCATTGGGTGCATAAATGTTTACAAGAGTTGTATCCTGTTGCTGGATTGCTCCATTTATCATTATGTAGTTTGCTTCTTTGCCTCTTAACATAGCTTTTGTTTTTTTTGTTTTTTGTGCATGTGTGGTTTTTTCTGACAGAGAAAGAGAGAAAGAAAGACCAAGACAGAGAAATGGACAGATACGGACGGACAGGAAGGGAGAGAGATGAGAAGTATCAATTCCTCGTTGCAGCATCTTAGTTGTTCATTGATTGCTTTCTCATAAGTGCATTGACTGGGGGGCTACAGAAGTCTGAGTGATCCCTTGCTCAAGCCAGCGACCTTAGGCTCAACCTGGTGAGCCTTGCTCATACCATATGAGCCCATGCTCAAGCCGATGACCTCGGGCTTTCCAACCTACATCCTCTGCATCCCAGTCTGATGCTCTATCCACTGCACCACTGCCTGGTCAGGTAATATAGCCTTTGTTTTAAAGTCTATTTTGTCAGTTCTAAGTATTGCTATGCCAGCTTTTTAAAAACTTTCATTTGCATAAAATATTTTTTCCATCCCTTTACTTTTAGTCTGGGTGCATCTTTTGTTCTGAGGTGGGTGTATTCCTCCTCTTCTTCCTCTTCTTCTTCTACCTCTTCCTTCCTTTCCTTCTCTTCTTTTTCCATCTTCTTCTTGCAGACCCTTTAACATTTCTTATAACTGTTTGGTGGTAACAATCTCCATTAACTTTTTCTGTCTGGGAAGCTCTTTATTTCTCCTTCAAGGGCATCCTTGCTGGGTAAAGTAGTGTTGTTTATAGGTCGTTGTTTTTATCATTTTGAAAATTTGATGCCAATCCCTTCTGGCTGAAATCTTTCTGTTGAGAAATAAGCTACAGTCTTATGGTAGCTCTCTTGTAGGCAACTAACTGTGTTTATCTTGCTGCTCTTATAATCTTCTCATCTTTAAACTTTGCCATTTTAATTATGATGTGTCTTGGTATGGGCCTCTTTGGGTCCACCTTGTTTGGGACCCTCTGTACTTTCTGGACTTGTGTATCTTTTTCTTTCACCAGGTTTAGGGAAACTTTCAGTCATTATTTCTTCAAAAAGGTCCTCAAGGCGCTGGCCTATTGGCTCCGTGACAGAGCATTGGCACAGTGTGTGGAAGTTCCAGGTTCAATTCCAGTTCAAAGCACACGGGAGAAGTGCCTGACTGCTTCTCTAACCTTCCCCTTCTTGTTTCTTTCTTTCTCTCTCTCCCTCTCTCTCTCCCTCTCTCTCTCTCCTCACCCGTCCTGTGGGTTGATTAGAGAAAGTTGTCCCCAGGCACTGAGTATGGCTCCATGGCTTCCACTTCAGGTGCTCAAAAATGGCTCTGGTTGCAAAGGACCAAGGGCCCCAGATGGGCAGAGCATCACCTCCTAGTGGGCTTGCTGGGTGGATCCTGGTCAGGCACATGAGGGAGTTTATCTCTGCCTCCCCTCCTCTCACTAAAAAAAAAAAAAAGAAAGAAAGAAAAAGGTTCTCGATTCTTAGCTCTCTCTCTCTCTTCTTCTTCTGGTACCTGTATGATATGGATTTCCTTATGCTTCATGTTATTCCAAAGGTATCCTCATTCTTTTTAATTCTTTTTTCTTTTTTCTGCTTTGATTGGTGGTTTTGTTTTTTTTGTTTCTTTCTTAAGTGAGAAGCAGAGAAGCAGAGAGACAGACTCCTGCATGAGCCTCAACCAGGATCCACCTGACAAGCTTCCTATGGGGCGATGCTCTGCCCATTTGAGGCTGCTGCTTTGTTGCATGGCAACTGAGCTATTTTAGCACCTGAGGAGAGGCCATGGAACCATCCTCAGCGCCTGGGACTAACTTGCTCCAACCAAGCCATGGCTGCCAGAGGGGAAGATAAATAGAGAGAAGGGTGAAGGTGAGGGTTAGAGAAACAGATGGTTCCTTCCCCTGTGTGCCCTGACCGGGAATTGAACCCAGACATCCACATGCCAGGCTAACGCTCTAACACTGTGCCAACCGGCCAGGGCCTGTTTTTGTTTTTTACCGTGTCTTTTAAATTGCTGATTCAGTTCTATGCATCATCCAACCTATTGTTTATTTCTGCCAGTGTATTTTTGATGTCACATATTATAATTTAAATTTCTGACTGGTTCTTCTTTAGGTTTCTATGTTCTTTTTCATGCTTGCTATATCTTTGTTGAAGTTCTCACTTTGTTCTTTGAGCATCCCTATAGCCATTACTTTGATCACTATATCTGACAAATTTCTTTTTTTAAGGCTTTATTTATTCATTTTTAGAGAGAGGAGAGAGAGATAGAAAGAAAGAGAGAGAGAGAAGGGGGGAGGAGCAGGAAGCATCAGCTCCCATATGTGCCTTGACCCAGAAAGCCCAGGGATTCGAACCAGCGACCTCAGCATTCCAGGTCAACATGTTATATGGTAACAGAGAGATAAGACATCTTGCCACATAATCAATCAATTAGCCAAATTAAAAAATTAGGAGTCTTTAATTTGCCAGCTACGTGGACCGCATGGAAACCTAAGTCGTTCAAATCAATGTGGCCTCAACTGCAATTTGGAGTTAAGTTTTATAGGAAGAATTACATACTGATTGAGGAATAGGGAGAGGAGAAAGTATAACAGTAAAACAAAGCAGTGAAATAAGCTTTCTTACCATGTTTATCAATAGGGTTAATTCAGGAAAAAACATTCTGAGAACACCTGCTACTTCAAAGCTAGTCCAAGGCCACAGTCTGGGAGACTGGCCCCAAAGCCAGGAATAGGGAGTCTATTCAGAAAAAGTAAGTTCTGCTAAAAGTCTCTTTGTTTTAGAGAAAGTAAGTCTGCCAAAAATTATTTATGTTACAAGCCTTTCTTTTCTACACTTCAAACACTTTATCCACTGCGCCAACACAGGTCAGGCTATCTGACAAATTTCTTATCTTCAATTAATTTAGCTCTTTTTCTGGAGATTTCTCCTGTTCTGTCATTTTGGGCCTGTTTCTTTTTCTTCCCAATTTGGCTGCCTCTTTGTTTTTCTTCCTAGTCTTTGTGGGCTGGCATTAGGTCATAGTTGTTCTGTTGTGTCCAGTGGTGCAATCTCTGATCACCTGAGCTGGGTGCTCCAGGAATGTCCCTTGTGTCTGTTATTTGAGCCTCCTGTTATATTTGAGTCTTTTTCTTTTTTTACAGAGACAGAGAGAGAGTCAGAGAGGGATAGATAGGGACAGACAGACAGGAACAAAGAGAGATGAGAAGCATCAATCATTAGTTTTTCATTGCGACACCTTAGTTATTCATTGATTGCTTTCTCATATGTGCCTTGACCATGGGGCTACAGCAGACCAAGTAACCCCTTGCTCAAGCCAGTGACCTTGGGTCCAAGCTGGTGAGCTTTGCTCAAGCCAGATGAGCCCGTGCTCAAGCTGGTGACCTCAGAATCTCGAACCTCGGTCTTCCGCATCCCAGTCCAACGTTCTTTCCACTGTGCCACTACCCGGTGAGGCTATATTTGAGTCTTGATTGCTATTGGCCCATTGTGTGTAATTGACCCTTGGGCTGGCTACATTTCAGCCCTTCCTACCAGTCTCCATATGACTTCTGTGAATCATTGGTTATAAGATCCTTAATTCTTTTTTTTTTTTCTTAATTCTTTTCTAATACACGTATTTAGTACAGTGAGTTTTCTCTTAAGTAATACATTAGCTTTACTCCACAAATTTTGGTATGTTGTATTTTCATTTTCATTCAGTTTGAAATATTTTCTGATTTCCACCTCTGGTCTCTTCTTTGCTTTGTGGCTTATTTAGCAGTGTTTCTGTTACTTATTTTCCAGATATTTGGGGATTTTTCAGATATTATACTGGTCTTGATTTCTAATTTGATTCTACTGTGGTGAGAGACCATACTTTGAGAGAGAAAGTGAGAGATGGGGATAATAGAGACAGACAGACAGGAAGGGAGAGATGAGAAGCATCAACTCATAGTTGCAGCACCTTACTTGTTCATTGGTTGCTTCTCATATGCGCCTTGACTAGGGGACTCCTTGTGCTTGAGCCAGTGACCCTGCAACTCAAGCCTGAAACCCCACAATTCAAGTCTGTGACCCCACGTTCAAGCTGGTGAGCCACTGCTAAAGCCAGATAAATTCATGCTCAAGCCAGCAACTTCAGGGTTTCAAACCTGGATCCTCAGTATACTAAGCTGATGATCTACCCACTGTGCCACCGCCTGATCAGACAATAGAACATACATCACTCAAAACCTTTTAATATTTTGAGCCTTGTTTCAGGGCCCAGCATATGGTCTAATTTGGTAAATGTTCCTGGCACACTTCTGCTATGGTTGGCTGTTAGGTTCTATAAACATCAGTGTTGTTCACATCTATTAGATTCAATCTCCTTGTTGCTCCTAATTTCAGTTAGAAGCCCAAGATTAATGGTGTGTATCCTTTTTTTAGTTGATTTTTGGAGAGAGGGGAGAGAGAGATAGCAAATGAAAGATGGGAAGCAGGAAATATATACTCATAGTAGTTGCTTTCTGTAATATGCCTTGACCAGGCAAGCCCAGGTATTCGAACCAATGACCTCAGCATTGTCCATGTCAATGCTTTACCCACTGTGCCATCACAGGCAAGGCAAGATATGTATCCTTTGATGAGTTTAGTCAAATGTATATACCCACGTAACCCAAACTATATTGAGAATTGCTATTTTAATAACTGGTAGAACTAATTCCATTCATTGCTTTTTTTTCATTTTTCCACATTAATTTACTTATCTAGTTATGTCTGTAAATTTTAGAACTGCTCAATTCTTAGTCAAGGGGTTGATTGAGCCAGTTTGTATTTTTTGGGGAATATATAACATTAATCAGGCAATGTTGAGTCTTCCTGTCCAAGAATTGAGCTTTCCGCCTATTCCAGTCTTTCAGTCTTTTCATAGCGCTTTAAGGTGTTTCTCATACAAGCATGTGTAGTAAATAAACAGCTGGAAAGGGATGGGAAGCAGGGGTTGCAGGATGGTGGTTGCCAGCTGCAGGAGGGGAAAGGAGGATAAAATGTAATCAGAATGTTTTTAGTACGCCTAATTGATGCATATAGGAATGTTTCTTACAAAACTAGTTTTCTGTATATTTCATTTTATAATTAAAAAATTAAAAACAAACTCAGAAGTTAAATCAATTTAATAAAAAAGTATTAGAAGTAGTGACTTCGAATTATAGTAGTTTATCCTGATAAATTGAATAACTGTAATCTGTATATTTTGGATATAAAACTACTCTTTGTTTAAACATATAATACAACTTCCAGTGTGATGACATTTCAATAAAGAAAAGATTCCATTTGCAATAAATACCATTTTCCCTGAGTCCACAGACCTAAAATAAGCACTGTCCAAACATCTTCGCATGGCACAGCAGTCCCTGAGAAAGGGGCTTCTCCCCCTTTGCCCTTTATGATAGTCACAGAGTGAAGCCTTTCTAGAATGTTTGTTTAGACTTACCATTGAGAATACTAATGAATGAAACCAAAAGCAGTTAACAGTGGAATGGTAACACTATATATACAGAGGCCTAATTTTGTATTTTAATCTCTGCAGCCAAAGTCAAGACCACAACCCCGAAACTTTTTTTCTTCTTTTTTAATTTTAATTTATTGTGTCTACAAAAATTCTAATGTCCCCCCAAATGCATCCTCCCCGGTGTGTTCCCCACAACATCCCCCTTTCCCCTCCCCCCACAACACCTTCCCCTTTCCCTCCAGGATTAGCTTTTCTGTTCTCAATAACGTTGTGTTATGTACCAATCTCTTTCCCTTTTCTGACCCCATCCTCTCCTCCCCTTTCCCTCTGTCCACTTTCCCTCTGGTTCCTTTGATCCCGCCTCTGTCTCTATTCTGTTCCTCAGTTCACATTGTTCAATGGATTCCTCAATGAGTGAGGTCATATGATATTTTTCTTTCTCTGCCTGGCTTATTTCACTTAACATAATAGTTTCCAGGTCCATCCATGTTGTCGCAAAAGGTAAGATTTCCTTTTTTCATGGCCCCATAGTATTCCATTGTATATATGTATCATGACTTTTTAATCCACTAGTCCACTGACAGACACTTGGGCTGTTTCAAGATCTTGGCTATTGTAAACAATCCTGCCATAAACATGGGCAACCCCAAAACTTTTATCATTTTGTTTTAGTCATTCTTTTCTGAGAGCCCTCATAATCTGATTTCACCACTGAGTACCACACTTGGCAATTTTACCAGGAAATTACTAAGGACTGCTAATAAAAATGTATTCTTTTCCAACATGTCTATTTCCCCAGCATCTGGCTCATATGTCCAGGGGTTCATGGCCAATAAGCCATAGAAAATTAGGGCATCATAGTGGCTTAATTTTAAAAGATGCTCTTTCAAACTGAATTCCAGGAAAACAAGCAGTCTATACAGAGAAGAATGCTGAAGTCATGTTACTGATTAGTTTTTTGAGAGCTCTAACATTTTCTTCCAAGATTTGGGGTTTTTTTTTCTCAGTCCCTCATTGCTTCTGTTCAGTGACCTGAAGTGCTTTTATCGGATGAGCATTTTCCACATAGAGCTCCTTGAGCAGCAAATCTGATTTTGTGTTCTTCTCAAACTAGAGAGAGGAGAAAGCAGTACTTTACTGTGAATCTAGTACAGAAATTCTACACAACCAACCTGCCTCCTTTTATCCTTCCATCTTTATTCAAACTACAATTTGAGGGTTTTTAGAGATCTGATACAAACATTGGATGTCATAACAATTTTTGGTATCCTGGCATCAGAGAGGAAGTTGAAAAGCTGAAGAACTATGTGGTAGAGAAAATTTAAGTCAACTTTTTGAGACTTTAACATGAAATGAAGACATGGAAGCCTCAAAAAGGACTGTTCAGGACAATGTAAAACAAGGAAATTGTCAAAAGCACCAAAAATGTGTTGTCATCCAAGTCTGCTCTCTACAGAGGCACTGCACTCACCCTCACAGATCATGTGGTCACCACACAACAGCCATGGAGACACAAGGCCACTCTAGTCATGAGTCTTTGTTCAAGATACAAAGGCAAGGAGGTGCTGACCTTGGGCTTCCTAAGTCAACACTGCATTCTTTCATTCAATGAGCACCCCTCCTGGGCCCCTGTCCTAGCAACAACCCTGCTCTCACGCAGCACCCATTCTAGTGGAGAGAGACAGATCAGAAACAAATAGGCAGTGTATCAGGTATTGAAAAATGCTTTGAAACCAGCTGGAGACAGATAGCTAAGGAGGGGTTCCTGATTGGTTGGGGTGAACAGAGGGTTTCCCTGGATGACACAGAATAGAATTCTGAAAAAAGCACTGGAATGTCATGAGGCTATCTAGGCATGAAGATTCCAGGCAGAGAGTGGAATAAGTGTAGAGATCCAGAGGCAGTACCTGCTGTGAGTGGAAGAATGGCCAGGAGGTTGTGGTGTGACTGAGAGCATGGTTGTACAGAGGCCAAATGAGAGGAAATCAGCCTACCATGCTGGCTGGGTAGGGCACTCGATTGTGCAGAACCTTGGAGGTCAGTGTAAAAATTCCACCTTTTACTCTGAGAGTCCTGGGAAAACTGAAGGGTTCTGAGCAGAGGAGGACTAGCACCTCAACCACATTTGGAAAGGACTGTTGCCGCTCCTGTGTTGATAACAGATTAGAGGAGGAAAGACATGTTAGCTGAGACATCAGAGATGAAGGTAGGAGCAGTGGAGGCAGGGCAAGAAGTGGCTGGGTTCTGTTTCTACACTGAAGACGGAACTAGTGGACTAGATAGAGACATGGCTTTGGTGGGTGGGTGTAAGGAGAAGCCCACGGCACTCCAAGGCTGTGGACCTAAGTCAGTGTCAGCAGTCAACCATGAGGGAAGGCAGATGGTTTCAAAGACAGCTATTTGAAGGTATTTCAGTGAAGAGGAGTAGAGTCAAGAGGATACCCACACCCTTCAGCGTGGCCTTTGATCCAGATGTTAGAGACCATGCCTATCACTTGGGGGTGCCTTTTGTTACTATTTGTGTGTTTGAAGAGTCTAAAATGTGACTTGGGGAGGGGTCAATAAAGACGTGAAACAAACTTCTGAACCTTGAGACCTATGGTGTATATTTTCTAATACTGCAAGCTCCTGGCTTTTCATTGTCAACATTAAGATTCTCAAACCGTGTCCTGGCTGGATAGCTTGGTTGCCAGTTCGATACAGAAACAGATTGATGTTTCTGTCTGTCTCTCTCTCGTCCTTGCTCTCTTCACTAAAATCAATAAATAAAAAATTTTTTTAAAAAAGAAATGTTTCTCAAACCACATCCTGAAGATGAATTTCACCTTCTCTAGCAGGGCTTTGCACAAAGTTCTAATTTTTCCTGCTGCTAAACTGCCTGAGGGGGTGATGGCCCTTCTTCCTCCCCACTTTGATTTTACTGACTCTGAAAGGAGAGTGCTGAGAAACAGAAGGCAGGAACAGATGGGCTACACACAAGAGAGCTAGAAAGAAACAAAGGGAAGGTATATGTAATTGTTTTTGTTTCTGTTTTTTTTTTTTTTTTTTTTTTTTTCATTTTTCTGAAGCTGGAAACAGGGAGAGACAGTCAGACAGACTCCCGCATGCGCCCGACCGGGATCCACCTGGCACGCCCACCATGGGGCGACGCTCTGCCCACCAGGGGGCGATGCTCTGCCCATCCTGGGCGTCACCATGTTGCGACCAGAGCCACTCTAGCGCCTGAGGCAGAGGCCACAGAGCCATCCCCAGCGCCCGGGCCATCTTTGCTCCAATGGAGCCTTGGCTGCGGGAGGGGAAGAGAGAGATAGAGAGGAAAGCGCGGCGGAGGGGTGGAGAAGCAAATGGGCGCTTCTCCTGTGTGCCCTGGCTGGGAATCGAACCCGGGTCCTCCGCACGCTAGGCCGACGCTCTACCGCTGAGCCAACCGGCCAGGGCCTTTTTTTTAGTTTTGTACATCTATTTTATTGTTCTTATTTAAGTATTAAATGCATGAAATAATAAACTACATATATATCTCTTTTTTTCTGTATTTTTCTGAAGCCGGAAACGGGGAGAGACAGTCAGACAGACTCCCGCATGCGCCCAACCGGGATCCATCTGGCACGCCCACCAGGGGGCAACGCTCTGCCCACCAGGGGGTGATGCTCTGCCTCTCCAGGGCATCGCTCTGTTGCGACCAGAGCCACTCTAGCGCCTGGGGCAGAGGCCGAGGAGCCATCCCCAGCACCTGGGCCATCTTTGCTCCAGTGGAGCCTCGGCTGCAGCTGCGGGAGGGGAAGAGAGAGACAGAGAGGAAGGAGAGGGGGAGGTGGAGAAGCAAATGGGTGCTTCTCCTGTGTGCCCTGGCCGGGAATCAAACCCGGGACTTCTGCACGCCAGGCCGACGCTCTACCACTGAGCCAACCGGCCAGGGCCATATGTAATTGTTTTTAAGGGAGAGAGTCTTCCTGGAAGAGAAGTGACCAGGTTGCCCATTTTCTCTGCAAGGTAAATGGTAAGAAATGTGAGGTGAAAATCCAGTAACCCAGTGAAGGAACAATCACTTGAATCACCAGCCAGGGTGTGAGGTCCAAACCTGGAGGATAAATTTCTAGAAAACACCATTACCAAAATTGATACAAGAAGTCAACTTCTGTCCCTGGCATGTTGGCTCAGCAGTGGAGCATCAGCCCAGAATGTAGAAGTCCCAGGTTACATTCCCAGTCAGGACACACAGGAGAAGCACCCGTTTGCTTCTCCACCCTTCCTGCTCTCCTCCCTCTCTATCTCTCTCTTCCCCTCCCACAGCCAAGGCTCGCTCCATTGGAACAAAGTTGGCCTGGGTGCTGAGGATGGTTCCATGGCCTCTGCCTCAGGTGCTTTAAAAAAATGGCTCTGGCCGCAATGGAGCAAGGCAGAGCATCGCCCCCTGGTGGGCATGCTGCGTGGATCCTGGTCAGGCATATGCGGGAGTCTGTCTGACTACCTCCCCACTTCTAACTTCGAAAAAATAAGATAAAATAAAAAATAAATTAAATAGTTCAGTTGCTCAACAGAGCAGTCCCAGATGGGGAGAGCATTGCCCCCTGATGGGTTTGCTGGGTGGATCCTGGTCAGACACATGCAGGAGTCTCTCTCTCTGCTTCCCTGCCTCTCATTTAATAAAAATAAATTTTAATTTCTTTAAAAAAAGTCGACATGTATCAATTCTAAATCTCTGGGAAAAGTTGAATATATAATTAATAACCTTTCCACAAAAAAGTGTCTTGAAGCCCAAGGTCGTTGGCTTGAGCCCACAGTTGCTCGCTTGAGCAAGGGGTCACTCGCTTTGCTGTAGCCCTCCAGTCAAGGCACATATGAGAAAGCAATCAGTGAACATCTAAGGTGCTGCAATGAAGAATTGATGCTTTTCATCTCCCTTCCTGTCTCTCTGTCCCTATCTGTCCCTCTCTCTGACTCTGTCTCTGTAAAAAAATAAATAAATAAAACAAATAAAACACTGCCAACTCATTTTATGATACCCAACTCAATACCAAAACTTGACAGGCCAATCTCAATTCATGAATATAGATGCAAAGATTCTAAGATAATACTAGCAAATAGAATCCAGCATATGAAAACAGCATAATACATCATGACCAAGTAGAATTTATTCCAGAATGCAAGGTTGGCTTCATAATTGAAAATTAATAAATGTAATTCTTCCATATTAGCCGAAGAGACAAAGTCTATCTGAAAAGATGCAGAAGAATTAGGTAAAAATCAACATCCTTTACAGATAAAAAACAAAATGGCAAACCAGATAGGAAGTCTACATAATCTGATACAGGGTGTCTACAAAAAACCTATAGCAAGAATCATAATAGAGAAATATTGAAAACTTTTCCTCTGAAATGAAAAAATGAAAAAAGTTTGCCTTCTTTTTACCATTTTTATCCAAAAAGCAGGGCCCAGCTAACATTTTTGGAGGAAGAGAATGATATTTTGGAAGCTTTTAATGACATTTATCCTGTTGTATGGGGAAGAATGGGAAACAGAAAGACTGACAAGAAGCCCTTAGAGTAATGACAGTCTCTCTTCAGTTTTGCTCATCCTTTTTTTCCCCTCTGAGGGTCAGAACCAGAGTGCATAGCAATAATATTTACGATCATCAACCAGATATATTTGGACCATTAAACTTTAGACCAAGAAAGGGCCTTGAATTTTCTACCACAACCCTGTTGATTTGTAAGAGAAGAATTATGGTCCAGAGAGATTTAGCGAATTGCCCAAGATCCTACTGCCACTGAGTTGCCATTTTCCCTCTCTGGTTGGTAATGTGAGTCCCTGCATTACCATAAAGTTCACTGCAGGTGGTCTCATGTGCAACGGTGACCGTCTCCTGGGATGCAGGCTCCGGAGTGAGGAATAGCCTGTGGACAGGCAGAACACATCGGCACCGCAGCAGGTCTAGTGGTACACCTAGTGCCCTGCTGACATCACAAGCAGAATGCTGGGGAAGGCTGCACTTGAACTGTGACTATAGGAAACAAAATTGCTGGCAGTCCTCCAGAGGGGGATCCAACTTGAGAGGGAGATCACAAAGCACAGACAAAGGGAAAGGTGAGAAGGTGGGCATCAGACCCAGGGAGATTAAAGGATTGGGTGGAGGCCCACTGGACTGACGGGGACCCTACCAGCTGCTAGTGAAGTGGGAACAGGAGTGAGGGCACTGCACCTCAGTGACAGGGGGTTCTTTTCCCTCCCAACATAGAGCAGCCAAGCCTCTGGCTCTCCCTGACATGCAGAGAGTTTCATGTAAGTACCTGTGCTTCCTACCTGGGCTCTGATGGGCTAAGGAAGTGGTTCCTGTCCCTCACCAGGGAACTGCTTTCTGCCATCCACTCTCTTGTCTAGGATTTGTTCCAGGAATTAGGGCTGGGACAAGGAGAACAAAATCCCTAATTTATGTGCCCTGTATGGGTTGACCAATGACACAGTCCCTCTGCCCTCTGGGTGGACAGCTGCTTCTAACAGGAGTGTTGTTCTCCTCTAGGGCCCCCTCTGCTCCTGCCTAGACTCTTGCATAGCTTTGCTCTGTCTTCCCAGAACCAGTCCAGGACCATGTCTCAGCCCTGCAGACCCTTGTTCAGCCCTCAAGACCTCCCCAAGGCCAGCTCCTGATGAGTAACAGCAACCTCAACAAGTTTGAGGACCAAGTCCTGTCCCATTTGACTGGAGGTGTTTTGAAACCCAGTCACCACTGCCTGCGGTCACAACTTCTGCATGGCCTGCCTCCAGGGTTTCTGAGACCATCAGGTTGCCATGGGCAAGATGCTCTATTGCCCCCAGTGCCGAGAGAGCTTTCCCTCCAGGCCGCACCTCGGCAAGAACGTCATCCTGGAAGAGACGGTGACCTGCTTCATCCAGGCCAAGAGCCAGAACTTGGGGACCTCATGGAACCTTAGCTGAGCCCAGTAATGTGCCTTGTGACTTCTGTTCTCCACAGAAGCTCAAGTCAGTCAAGTTGTGCCTGCAGTGCATGGCCTTCCTGTGTGAGAAGCACCTGCACAGCCACTTGGAGGAACAGGTGTTCCAGGACCACGAGCTTCTGGAGCCCTTGTGGGATTTCAAAAGCCGCTCATGTCAGAAGTACCACAGCTTTGGGGGCTGTACTGCCACACAGAAGGCTGCTGCATGTGTGGGACCTGTCTGCTGGAGGAGCACAGGAACCATGACACCATCCCTGTGGAGGAAGAGCGTGCCTGCAAGGAGGTGAGGCGGAGGGTGGGGGCAGGAGCAGGTCGGACTCAGGGCCTCATGGTTCTGAGTCTTTCACTGAAGGTGAAAGTCTTTCACAAGCCCTTACACCCTGGCACACCTTTCCTTGGAAGAAAATTCTGCAGCCATTCAAGTGATGGTCACAAGGGTTGTTCCGTGACATAAAACTACGGGTGAGTTAAATGAATGAGGATCCAACATTATATGTATGAATCCTATGAGCGATTTTTTTTGCACAGGAAAAAAGCAAAGGCTGAAGGAAAACATCTCCTTATATGTGAGACATTCTATCCTGTGTGTTCTATAACAGTGCAATTCCAACATAGCCACCCATTAGTCCATGAGTAGAGCTCGTGCCAGGGTGCAAACCAATTCATCATACTGTTGAGTGATAAGATGGCATGCTTTTTATGGCAAGACTCTCTCAATGAAGAAAATGGTGTGTTGATTTACAGTCTGGCATGAGCTTCTTATTTTGCTGTGGGTCTGTAGGAGATGACCTCGCACAAATATAAATGGCAGTTAACTTCAGAGCAGGCGTTACTTGGAGACAAGAGATCTTGGAGTATATCAGCCATAACAGGAGACTGGCCTGGGTCACTTGAATGCAAGTATGCAGGATTCTTGGAGGAATGTCTCCAAAAACCAGATGTCTTTTATGATTGATAAGCTCTGAGACTCTGACTCCTCTCATGTCCTTGTTTCATGAAAGAAACAGTACACGTGCAGGGTTGGGGATGATACGAGTGGGAAAAAAGGCTTTTGTAGCTTTCTAGTTTTATCTGCCAAGCTATGGCTTTTGGAACTCAATAAATATGCAGTGGTGCAGTTTCTCGGGGCTGATTCCGCCTAAGAGTTTCAGCCCTCTGTCCATTTACTTGCATCTGGTGTGTCTTTTGCCTCACGAGTCCAAACCGTGAATAAATTTATAACATGGGTCAGCAACTCGGAGCAGCATATAGTTCTATAATATATTATAAAATATGAAAACACACGTGCCCCAGGAAGCCCAGGGCTCCATATCTGATGTGCCCCTCCTTGACCCACTGCTTCCCAGGCCTCTCAAGCCCCTGATCCCTCCACAACCCCTTCTTGTGACCTGAAATCTGATGATCATCACTTCAGGAGGAGAAAACCTGACTCCTAAGAATGGGGAGAAACTCTCGATAAGTGAGACCAAGAGCAGAGGGGTGAACCCTCAGCCTGCTCCCCTTCAGCTCTGGTCTTTCTTAGTCTCATTCTCATTCAAACTGCTTAAGAATGTGAGAGTATATCTCTTCTGGGCTTGCTTATGGGGCTGCTTGCAAAAGGGCTTCTCCTAGGTCTCCCCCTCTATCAGGGAGGTAACCTCTCCTCCTCCACTCACCCTGTCACCCCAGGTCAAGGTGCAGCAGGTCCAGGCCAACATGGAGAACCAGCTCCATGATCACCTCCAACAGCCAGAAACACTGGGGCAGGTGGCCTTTCTTGGTAAGGTTGGCCCACTCTACCCTAGACCCAGGCTTTCCCAGTACCCTGCATCAGGCTGAGAGGAATCTCAGGGCTTGGAATGGGGTGGTGTGGAGCCATGCTGACAGAGACAGGATACCTAGGTGGGCTCTGGGCCATGACAAATGGGCTACCAGGCAGGATGGGGCTCAGAAGTGCCTCTCTATGCACCCTTCCACCTCCACCCCCAGAAATTGATCCAGACAACACGAGATGAAGTGAACTCTTGCTTCTCTGAGATCATCCTGGAGGTCAGACAGCTGCAGATGAAGGTCTTAGATTTGTGGAGAAGGCAGCAGCTGCCCTGGGGAAGCTGGGCAGCTTCATCCAGCAGAGCCACAACCAGCTTCTGAAGCTAGAGGGGGACAGCATCTGGCTGCACACCCTGCTCACCAACCGGAGTGACCAGCAATTTTTGCAGGCAAGCCCCCACCCCATCCCACCTCCACCCCAGGCCCTGTCACAAGCTCCATTCCTCCTCTGCCTACAGAAATAGCAGACCTGCCTAGCCCTGGGAAGAAGAGACCAGCATCTGGGGTGGCATCACTTGCCCATTCCCCTGCCTCAGAAAGCCCCCTATCCCCAGTCATCCGTCCTGAGTTTACACCAACACCCTCGGCTTCCTCCACTTCAGCACTCAGCCCTACCCTAACATCCTGCCTTCACTTCCCTGGAACAGATGGGGTGCACCCTAGGATTCTGGGCATCTGATAGTCTATGTCTCTCTGCACTACCCGAGGCAGGGCTCTAAGTGAGACCAGAAATATCTACAGAGCCTGGATTGAAATCCCTTTTCTTTCCTCCACCCTGGCCTATTGCCACAGCCTGGCCTGGTACTGCTGCAGGAGGGTACCAGGCAGGGTAGCTGGTGGGGTGAGGTGGGGTTTGGGAGTGGTGGCCTTCTCTATGGGTGGGGCTTGGGGCTGCCCAAACCCTGTGTTTGGAACTCCTAGTACAGCTCCCCTTTCTTCAGGGGCCATCACACCCCTGAGCAGACTTCTGGAGCTATTCCTCACTTTGTCCCCCCCAACACACACACAATAGGAAGTATTTGCTAAGGTTTTCACTAAGTAATTAAAAGCTCTTAGGAAATCCTCCCAGCTGTTTTTGGCCTTTTTTTTTTTTTTTTTTTTTTTTGATAGACAGAAAGAGGGACAGATAGGGACAGACAGACAGGAAGGGAAAGAGATTAGGAGATTAGAAGCATCAATCCTTTTTTTTTTTTTTTTTTTTTTTTTTTTGTATTTTCTGAAGCTAGAAACGGGGAGAGACAGTCAGACAGACTCCCGCATGCGCCCGACCGGGATCCACCTGGCACACCCACCAGGGGCGACGCTCTGCCCACCAGGGGGCGATGCTCTGCCCCTCCGGGGCGCCGCTCTGTTGCGACCAGAGCCACTCCAGCGCCTGGGGCAGAGGCCAAGGAGCCATCCCCAGCGCCCGGGCCATCTTTGCTCCAATGAAGCCTCCGCTGCGGGAGGGGAAGAGAGAGACAGAGAGGAAGGAGAGGGGGAGGGGTGGAGAAGCAGATGGGCGCTTCTCCTGTGTGCCCTGGCCGGGAATTGAGCCCGGGACTTCTGCACGCCAGGCCGATGCTCTACCACTGAGCCAACCGGCCAGGGCCTAGAAGCATCAGTTCTTCATTGCAGCTCCTTAGTTGTTCATTGATTGCTTCCTCATTAGTGCCTTGAGTAGGGGGGTTACAGCAGAGTGAGTGACCCCTTCCTTGCTCAAGCCAGCAATCTTGGGCTCAAGCTAGCAACCTTGGGATTTAAGCCAGTGACCATGGGATCATGTCTATGATCCCATGCTCAAGCTGGTGAGCCCACGCTCAAGCCAGCGACCTCAGGGCTTTGAGCCTGGGTCCTCTTTGTCCCAGACTGACGCTCTATCCACTGTGCCACTGCCTGATCAGGCTAAAATTCACTGTTTTTAATGCACTAGGCCATGCCTTTGGCAAAGCCTTAACCTACCATGTCCAAACACCGGAAGCTGGGGAAAGAGATGTCCAGATTTGAGAACCAGCAGCTTCTCCACCGCCCCATGCTTCTGGGTACCACCAAGCCTCTGGCATAAGCAGGAGCTCCTGGCATCTGTTTGGGCTCTGGTGAAGGGTGATACTTCTGCCCCTCCCTGCATGCAGGAGTTCTCCAAGCTAAAGTACTTCCCAAACTGCATGGAACCCTTAATGGGCACCTACTGTGAGGAGAAGCAGAGCTTCCTCTAGCTAGCTAAGATCCTGGCAGAACTCTGTAACTAGCTAGTGGATGTGGGTCTCAGCTTCATCAATCAGCTCCTCCTAAAGGGTCAGTACCAGGAGGCGGGTCAGTACCAGGAGGCCTGGGGCTCCTAGAGACTCATCCACATTGTGATGGTGGGACAGCCCTACAAGGCAACGGTTGGGGTGTGGGAACTTGTCCAGAGTCCTGCCTGCCTGTGTGCACCTTCCCAAGGTGACGTAGCCTCCTGAAAGCCTATGTCTCTCTCCAGAAAGATGCTGGGCTGTGAGAGTGTCTTCAGCAAAGCTCCTCCATCTCCCCCAGGCATTAAAATGAACTCTTATGAGGTGCTGCCCCCACCCAGCTGTGAACAGGAAAACACTTTCAAGTGTGAGTCCTAAGTACTGAGGTTGGAAAGGAAAGGAGCAGGGCCCTTGGGTGCCTCGACTTCCCCAGTTCCACCTCCATTCAGGCTAGGTGTCTACAGAGATGGCAGCTCTCTCTTCTCTTGGGACTGGAGACCTCAGAAGGGTCAGCTTGTGACTCCAAGGCCCTAATAGGAAAGAGAGGAGACTGTCCTGTCCTACACCTGTGGGTGAGGCAAGGCTTCACCTACTCCCCAGAGGCCAGCTCTGCCACCCTCCCTGGCCCTGGTGTGGCACAACCTCTGTCCTCAGCAAGGTGCCTGCCAACCTCCCCTGGGCTTTAGCTAAACCAGTTTGGCAGAACCATCCCTTTCTTCTTCAGACAACTTCTTTTCTCACTTTATGTTCCCACAGCTCCTCCCTCTCCCACACTGGGCTAGGGGCCAAATCCCAATGACTTCTCTGAGAACTCCGGGGTCAAGGTTGTATTACCTTTGGTGAACCCCTCTGAGAGACCTCCTCTAGGGGCCCTTGACTCTCCCTCAGTCCCACTCCATCTTGTGTCCCAAATAAATAAAAAAAAGGAGATTGTATTAGAGTCTGGTGAGGGCAGGGAGGAAGGCTCAGCTCTAAACTTTTCTAGAAAGGTGGACTTTAGGACAGCACCAACTCATCCTTCTCCAGACTATGTCAGCCACCTCCAGCCCCCACCCCCCACCCCAGAGTTGAGAATTTAAAAAGGGGAGATAGAAGGCCACTCCTAGGAGCTGGGGGTGGAAGCACTTGGAGTCCTCTATGCAGATGCTCTGGGACCCTACCCCTGGCTCCCTTTCCATCCCTTGCCCCCAGGTTACTGCAGCCTGAACTTCGACCCGCCATGGCCAGTGAGGACCTCTTCCTGTTCAAGGAGACCCAATCAGTGCTGAACTTGGCCATCCTCCTGGAGCCCTTTCCCACTAGTGGCCCCTTCCCAGGCTTTAGGCAGTAGCCGCAGGTGCTGTGCTCACGTGGCCTGTCCAAGGGTCTCCACTACTGGGAGGCCGAGGTGTCTAGCTCCTGGTTGTGCCTGGGCATCACCTACAGTTGCAGCCCCCGGGGTCAGCGGCTGCCCGTGCCGCAACATCGTCTACCTGCTGGGCAGCAACCCCACTCCTGATGCCTGGATTAGGACTCGCTCATGTTCTCCGTGTGGCACGAGAACACGCAGACAGTGCTGTAAGGCGGCAACCACCTCACGCTCCTGGTGGCGCTCAACTGCGGTGCCAGCTGCCTGTCCTACGGTGTGACCAGTGGCATCAGCCTCATCTACTGCTTCCTCGCATCCTTTCTGGATCTGCTCTACCCTGCTGTCATGGTCAGCAGCGGTGCCTTAGTCACGCTCAAGCAGGTGAAGGCAGCAGTGAACCCACCATGCAACCCACAGCACTGCGGTGGTCCCTGGAGTCTCAGAAAACAAACAGACCCGTCCATCCCCAGGGCCACGGGAGCGGGACTCTGAGCCAGGCTAGACGTGCTCCCGGACTGAGCACAGTCCTATGCTTCTGGAGGGTGCATTCCTGCCTGGAGTCCACAGCTTCCCCACTCTCCCACCTCCCCAGACCCTTCAGAGGTCCCTGGCCTTGGTTCTCAAAGCTGGTCCTAGCCACTCAGCACCAGGTACCTGTCCCTAAAGGCCTCATGGCCAGAGAGTGGGTGGGGCTTGGACCAGGTATCCAGACAGAGGTGGGATCCTTACAGATTGGGGCACAGGGGTGTTCTGTCTGAGACTGGCTTAACTGTGGGCTAGAGGTTAAGCCGAGGAACCCAGGTCCATCTCAGATCCAAAATAAAAACAGAAATGGGCTGCTGACCCTACTGCCAGAGCTGAGCTTCTCACGTGGCTGGTGTTCTGTAGTCCACAGCAGGTGTGAAACTGAAGCTATCCTGTGCGGGCAAACCTTACACCACTCTGCGCCCCCCCCCCCCCCAGTGTTCCTGAAAGCTGCCTTCCTGTGCCCAGCCGCAGGCCCACCCCACACCGCTCCCAGAGGGTAGTGTTGCCTGAAGACAAAAGGGCTTGTCCTCAGCGAGGCCTCTGCCATCCCACCTGAACAGCAGGTTTGGAAGTCTGCCAGAGAGGCTGGACCCCGGCGGGGCCACTGCAGGGTGACCCTAGCAGGAGCTTGCCTGGGGCTTGGCTCCTTTCGGGAAGCCACCTCTGCATTTCCAGCTTCAACCAGCCACTTGTCTCCATGGCTTATCATGTGGCGGCTCTTGGTGAGGTTAATGACTGGCCCTGAAGAGGAAATGAGGCAAGTCACAGGAGAAACCCCTTAGGGCCCCAAGGGGGGTGTGCCTGAATTCCATCCCTGGGAGGCTTGTTCTCAGAAGTTACTGAGGAGCCCGCTGGAGGAGGGCATTGGTACAGGGTGTGCTCCCAGGGCTCGCAGGGCAGGGCACCCTTGGGCTGCTCTGAGCAAGCCTTGGCTGGGGTCTCCCACTGATCTTCCTCCCTGCTGTCTTCATTCAGCAATAATTCCAATCACTTTTCCCCGTGGGCTGCTACCTGTGGTGATGGATAGGAACAAAATCGAAACCTTTCCCTGCTATTCAAGAGAAACCTTTTATACCAAAATGCCTAAATCTTGCCTCTCTGCCCCCAAACTTATTCTTCCGCAGCCTTCTGCATTACTGGGTGGAGGTGATGTGGAGGAGATGAATGTGTGACCCAAGGACACGGGCCTGCCTTTGCTGGCTGCATGGGCATCCGAACCCTTCCCAGTCTGGGAGCTGACAAGGAGAGCGAGCTGCCCTCACCTTCTGGCTCTGCAGGACATGTAGTTCCAAGGTGGGGCAGGGTGGGATGTGATGCTGGAACCATGATACTCTCAGGCACACGGAGTGAAACCACATCCTAATGGAAGAAGGACATTCTTCACTTTCTTAAACAGTAGTACTCATTTGGAGTTTCTAGGCCTATAGGGGTCTACAGTGATAGTCCTGGGGATCCTCAGACAACTGCTAGTATTTCAAAAAGCCACATGGAAAGCAGGTCTGCACATTGGTGAGGTTGGCCAGCAACCCAAAATGTCAGGGTTCTTTGCTCGTGACTCAGCCTGTGCCTCCTAGGGGAAAATATAGAGGGACTTTGGGGTGCGAGATCAGCTTGTGCTCTTAGATAACCCACATCAGTGAGCCCAACCCCTACCATTGCACCACTATGGAGAGACCAGGAAGGGCACTGTCCCTGGAATGCTGCCCACACACTTCTCATGCCTTCCTGCTCCTGCCTTAGCTCGCAAAGAATGTTTTGTTTAATGTAAATCCAGTCAGGCTGTAAACTAATCTGTCTCCAAGAATTATTTCACTTAAAAATGTTCTGTGTTATTCCTTACAAAAAGATTGTATTCCAGTATTGAGTAATTTTTAAATGTACTTTTGTATTTTCTATAAAAGTAATTTTGCTTTTACTTAACAAGCACCTAGTGCCTCCTATGTGCCAGCCATTGGTCATGTAAATATGAACTCACTGAATCCTCATAACAACCTGATAAGTATTATTAATTCTCCCCATTGTATGGATGAAGAAATTATTAACTGACTTCCCCAAGATCATGAAGGTGTATATTTTATTTGGGGATCCAGATTCAAACCCAGGCAGTCAGCTCTTGTTTTGTTTTGTTTTTTAAGAGATAGAAAGGAAGGGAGAGACAGAGGGGACAGATGAGAAGCATCAACTCCTAGTTGCTTCATTATAGTTGTTCATTGATTGCTTTTCATACGTGCCTTGATGAGGTAAGGGGGGGGGGGGCTCAAGCCAAGCCAATTACCCCTTGCTCAAGCCCTGGGCTTCAAGCCAACGACCATAGGATCATGTGTGTGATTCCACGCTCAAGCCAGCAATTCCACTCTCAAGCCAGATGAGCCCATGCGCAAGCCAGTGACCTCGGGGTTTTGAACCTCGGTCCTCAGCATCCCAAGTCGATATTCTATCCACTTCACCACCCCCTGGTCAGATGGATTTCAATAAAATTTTAATCATGAAACCAGGTGACTGCTCCATTGGCCATAGTTTGTTGATCTAATTTTCTTTTAAAATTATTTATCTCTGCTGAGGTCGCCGGTTCGAAACCCTGGGCTTGCCTGGTCAAGGCACATATGAGAGTTGATGCTTCCTGCTCCTCCCCCCCTTCTCTCTCTGTCTCTCCCCCCCCCTCTCTCTCTGTCTCTCCCTCTCCTCTCTAAAAAAAAAATAAAATAAAAAAATAAAAATAAAATAAAATTATTTATCTCAATTACTGAGCTGAATTGGCATCTCTATAAATTTTGAGACCCAAGCATTTGTCTGACTCACCTCACCCTAGTTGAGGGTGTCACATGTCCAGAGGGACTACTGGAATTTAGGAGCTGGACCAGAGGGAGGTGTCAGGGACACCAAGTGTCCTCCTGCAAGCTCAGAACAGTCATGCCCCAAATGTTCCTTCCTGTTGTTAGTAACTTCAAGTGAAAAGCAAATAATGTTTGTGTGGCTGCTCACCATCTCCAAAATAAATCACAAAGTGACAGAAGGCAAAGGACACCCATTGAAAGGCTTTGGTTCCTTGCCAAGTGCTTCTGGAAACAGAATCTTCCTCACTTATGGCTAGATTATTACTGCCTGGAGGACATGTGTCTTTGTTTTGTATTTCACACGCATTGGAGATGACATGGATGGTTAGATTTCTGTCTAGTTTGCCCAGTGTTCTACAAATGTCCCTAAGTGGTCCCTATGGGCCAGGCACAGGACTCCTCATGGGGGATGCTGTGGGAAGCAAGATAGTAGCTTGGGGGGGGGGGGCAAATCTTCACTTCTAGCCACACACTGAGACATAAGCCTCTTCAGGCAAGAGATGACTAAGGAGCCATCCCATAACAGGTGTCCTTAAAAACGGGAAGTTGACCTGATACATGGAGGGTACACCTGCTGGATGGGGGGGGGGGTTGCCTGGCTGGGGTGGAGACATTGTTTTGCCACATCAGACCTTAACACCATGACAGTTCTCAACAAACACTAGATTAAGCATGCAGACTCCAAAGCCAGACTGCCTGGGTTCAAATCCTGACTCTGCCCCTTACAACTCTGTGACCTTAAACAAGTTACTTAACCTCTCTGTACCTTAGATTACTCACCTGAAACGAAGTGAAATAATAATAATAGTACCCACCTCGTTAGTGAATTAACCTATGTGTCTGGATATTCTTATTCATTCAACAAATATTTACTGAACTGGGATGGGGGTGGTAGAAAAGAGAGAAGAATATTCTTTCCATATATTAGGCAGTAGTGACACAATAGTGAGCTAAGCAGACTCAGTCCCTGCCCTCACGGAGTTTATGATCTAGTGCTGGCAGGAGAGAGGAGATTAACCACAGAAATGTCTAACCTGGGACTCAGTAAACTATGGCCCACTGACTCTATTTTTCCCCACTGCCTCTTTTTGTGTAGCTTGCAAGCCAATAAATGTTTTCACACATTTTAATGGGAGAAAAGCTCAAGAGAGGAATAATATTTTGTGACACATGAAAATTACATAACATTCAAATGTCAGTGTCCATAAGTAAAGCTTTATTGGAACACAGCCATGCTCACTTGTTTACATTGTATTTGTGGCTGCTTTGGCCCAGTGGCAAAGTTGAGTAATTGTGCCAGAGATGGACTAGCTTGTGAAACCTAAAATCCACCATTTGGCGCTTTAGAGAAAAAGTGTGCGGACTCCTGATTTAAATCAGTGTTAATACACAATAGTGGAAAGGGCCAGGAAGAGAGGTAGATGTGCTAGGAGAAGAAAGAGCTGGGGGGTACCAACCTTGCCAGGAAAACTAGGGCAGGCGTCCTAGGAAGTGGTGTTGAGCTGTTCTCTGAGATGACAGGGGTTATCCAAGGAAAAGGGGTCAGGATGGCACTCCAAGCAGGGTGACCAGCAAGGGCAAGGCCTGTGCGGCTGGGGGAGCACAGCAAGCAGAGAAGGCCAGTGTGGCTGGAGGGCAGTGAGGGGGGGGAGCAGTTAGGGGCTGGAAGAGTGCTCAAGGGCCAGGCTTTGAAAAACCTTTGGCCCCACCTGGGGCATGTCTTTATTCCACAAGTCTTGGAAATTCACTGCAGAATTCCAGGAAGGGTGAGCACTGAGGCAAAGTCAGACTTAGATTTCAAAAGATCAGTCCAGCACCAGTGTTGAACAGGGATTTGGGGTCTGAGCTGGACAACAGTGGCTGTCGCTGGTCTTGGACGGGGTGGTAGAGATGAAGGTAAGTGGTGAGAAGGGAGGAACTGTCAGGGTAAAGTGAGCAGGATTTGGTTATGGGTTAGATACGAGAGACATGAAACATCAAGAAAACTCAGGGGAGTTGACTCAACACCTAAACGGATGCTGGCACTGCCACTGACTGAAACAGGGAGCACTGAGGGCACACCAGGTTCAGCAGGGGGAGGAGGGGAGGGTGGTAGAAGACAGTGTCCATGGCAAGTTGTTAGCTGATGTTGGATTTGGGGGCCTTTGGGGCACACACGTGACAGTGTCAGGTTGGATATCTGGGCTGGGCAAACACAGGTGTGGAGTGAGAAGGTAAAGGTCAGAGCCTGTGGAACTCTACCAGGCAAAGGTCAAGTGTGGGGGGAACACTGCAAAGTATATTATTGTCTAAACACTATGCTGTACACCTGAAATGAATGCACAATGATATTGAAAAAAAAAACTATAATTGAAAAATAAAAATTAAAAAACACCTAAAAAAATGTCAAGAGTGAACAGCAGAGTGGCCAGAGATGAGGGAGGAAACCCAGGAGAGAATGATGTTCTACAGGCCGTGGAAAGAGCAAATTTTAAGGAGGGGGTTAAACAGGTCAGAGCTTTAGGTGGATGAGGTCTAAGCATGCTCATTGGATGTGGTAACTTGGGAATGACCAGAAGGAACCAAAGTTCAGCTTTAGATGGTGGAGGGAGGAGGCGAAATGTTCCCAATGAGAGGAGATGCCTCTCACACCAGGTCAGCCCGTGGAGGGGGCTGGGGCAGAAGCTGGAGGGGCACAGGAGTAGGAAGAAGGTGAATTTTGTTTGTTTCCTTTTAGGAGAGAGCTGAGCTTGTTAAGTGCCAGTTTTACACGACAGCCTGCCTACCTGGTGCTTTGAAATTCCTCTGGGGAGATCTGTGCCCAGTAGAAATTTTAGATTTAGCAGGAAGTACCCCAAACTGCACAGTTCTCAAGGAAAGGAGACAGGGGATGGGACACAGGCCAGAGCACCAGGGAAGCCCTCCAGGAAAGAGATGGGCTTCGGGCTGCACCCTGACGCCACAGCTGTACACTGGACCCCTGTACTGGGTTGAATAGTACCCTCCTCAAATTCATGTCTACCTGGAGCCTCAGAATGTGACCTTATTTGACAATAGGTTCTTTACAGATGTAATTAATTAAGATGAGGTCATCCTGAAGCAAGGTGGACCCTCAGCCAAATGATTGGTGTCCTTATAAGAAAACAGAGATATGGAGACAAACAGACACAGAGAGAGGACAGAGCAGAGATTGGAATGATGCATCTACTAGCCAAAGAAAACCATGGATGGCCGGTCGTCACCAGAAGCTAGGGGACAGGCATGGAACAGATTCTCCCTCAGAGTCTCCAGAAGGAACCCTGCCAGCACCTTGATCTTGGAGGTCACTCTTTGAGAATTGTGAGAGATTAAGTTTCTGTTGTTTTAAGCCCCTCAGTGTATAAACTGCTGAGCACTGGAGATACCAAAGAAGATAATCCCCCGAGAAGTCCTGGCTCTCAGGAAGCTGTGATACCAGGAGCTCCCAGAGAGGACTCTCCAGAGGAGGTGGCTCCTGGCCTTTGTCATTGCAAACAGGGGAGGTTATCCAGAGTGATGGGGGAGCACCTGTGTGAGAGTAGGGAGGTGACCAAACATGGGTCAAGGCTGAGCAGAGGAAGGGAAGAGACCAGTAGGAGACGAGGGCCCTGGAGGAACGTGAACTTGAATCTGGAGCACTCTGGGCACCATCGAGAAAGGCCCTCTATGGGAGTGACATGATCCAGTTTGTTTTAGGACACTCTGAAGGGCATAAGGGTGGCTGGAGTGGAGAGTACCATGTGTGGTCTGAGAGCCAGGGTCAGGCTGAGTGAGAGAAAGGGTGATAAAGAGGAGGCAAGGGCACGATGGGGGAGGGAAGGTAACAAATGCACATGGGGTGGGGTGGAAGAGGAGATGAGTCCAAAGGGTGAGCTGTCAGGCACCTGGGCTAAGGGAACTGAGAAATGGGCATGTAGACCAGAGCCCTGCCATGCCATGCGCAAAGTGGAGGCTTTCTAGGGCAGCCCCTGAAAAATAGAAGCTTTCGGAAGGTGAGTCTGGCAATCCAGGCAGAGAGGCTGAGCAGAGAGATCCTATCAAGGCTCAGTGTCCAGGCCATGTTGGCCTGAGGTGGCCCCAGTGTCAGGAAGAGATAAGACATGAGACGAGCAAGGCTGCAAAGGGAAGTAGTGATGATAAGCTGGATATGAAAATGAGGCCCCGGACTGAATTGAGGAGTGGAGGTGGGGCCTTGACTGAAGAGGAAGATTCTGAGGTTGGTGTGGGGACAGGTTGAGCTGGAGTGACAGTGAGAAAATCTCAAGGAGATGGGCCTGGAGCTCCAGAGAGAGGGAGTGGGCTGGAGGAGAGAGTCTGCGTAAGAAAGGTGAGAAAGAGGAAACAGGAGAAGGAAGAGGGGCGCAGGGTAAGGGGTGGTCCCAAAACCACAAGAGCACGACTCCAACAACCTCTCCCTAGGCCAGGTAGGACCAGGCACAGTGGCCTTTGGAGCGAGGGCTGTGCCCAGGATGTAGTTCAAGCAGTACCTGCTTGCCTGATTTATGACCATCACCCCTTCCCACACACCTTAAATCAGGGCAGGGCTCAGCACAGGGACAATCCCAAACCAGGGGGTATGAGGCCACCCTGCAGTTTCTCTTGTCCTTCTCCCCAGACTAGTCTCAGCATTAAGCAATCTGCTGCCCCTATATGAGAGAGATCAGGAGTAGAGTGAGGGTGGGAGTAGTGAACCCCCCAATATCAAAGCCAGCATTTATGGCCAGCCCTGGGACAGACTGTGCCCATTAGATCTGAGTTCAAAGGGTCTTGGAGGAAATAGCCAGCTATTTCCAAGTGGCACAGCCAAGACCTCTGGGGCCAGCCGACAAGCTTCCACCTGCCCTGGGCAAACAGGCAGAGGTGAGTGACATGGAGAAAGAATGGAGAAGCTTTCCTGGAGCTGGAGAAGAAAGAAAGAGGCTGCAAACAGGAAGGCGCTGAGGGACCCAGCTGCCAGTATCATCAGGGAGAGTAGGAACAGACCTTGTCCCCATTGTCCCAGCAGAAGGCACTCTGGCTATGCCAGGGACACCAGAGGGTCACAGTAGGGGCCAAGAGCTAGAGCGAGAGACACAGGGACCATAACCCCATCCTGAAGCTTTGAATTAAATATTTTGAAAGGACCCCAGACCCTGGGATTGGGATGTTAAGACCCAGGGATGGGTAAATGACTTCGGTGAGCATACTCCATTCTTTCAGCCAATGTGTCAGTACCTGGACAGCACTTAGAACTGTGCTTCACATAGGTTGACCCTTATTTTTATAGTTATTATTATTTACTTTGCTAAGTGCTAGGAAGCATTGATCAATGGGGAAAAAAAGCTCTTAAGCTGTAGGGAGCTTAGTGGGGGAGTCACACAATACTTAGCAGGATTAATGCCTCAATTTAGGAGATCTCGGAGGCCTTCCTGGAGGAAGGGGCTTTTAAGCTAACACCTGCAGGCCAACCAGGGGCCAACCAGGTAAACAAGGATCATCAGAACAGAGTGTTCCAGGAACAGAGCATAACCATACATGTACAAAGATCTCCTGTGGACTACAACAGAATGTGATGGTGGTGGTTATAACTAACGTATGGCAACTATGCTATTAACTACAATTATTCACTGCTAATTTCTAAAGATGTATGGTTTTGAACAAGTGCCTCCCTCTCTCTTTGAGAAGATACCTCAGTTCCCTTATCTATGTATAATGACCCCTCCCACTCTAGGCTCCCGGTCACCCACCCCTCACTGGCAACTGTCATGTGCCCTAACAAAACTGGGTCTGGTGACTGGGCTGGGTACTGAGACTTGCCCTTAGGGGACAGAGTCACAAAGGAAGGCTGGGGAAGGCCCTGGCTCTAAGTGCCACAGCAATACAGTGACCATAACCCAGACCTAGGTTCTGGAAAGGCACTCAGAGTCCAGGAAGGTAGAGGGGGTGTCATTAATTTTATCTTGATGAAGTATAGATTGAAGATTAGGATGGGGCTTCCTAGAGGACAATGGGATCCTGGGAAGCCTCCCTGCTTGATTTTTTCAGAGAGCACAGGGTCCTCCAGGAAGTCTCTGGGTATGGAGTCCCTGGGTCCTGCCAGAGAGCCCAGGGAGGGGGTGGAAGGCTGCATCCAGCCTGTTCTGAGTACCCAGTATAGTTCTGCCACTCACAGCACCTGGCTAGGCTGAGATAAGGAGTGCCAAGATGATGCAGACCTCTAAGTCTATCCTCTCTGTCCCCCACACAGGACCTCCAAAGGTCTGGGATTTTCCCTATAGGACCATAACGTAAGTCTTAACAGATCCCATTCCCTCCTCCCAATGTTATTATCCAGAGACCTTCAAGTTAAACTGAACACCCTCCCATGTCAGAGCCAACCCCATACTGAAATAGTTGGCAAACAAATGAACCACAAGCACAGAGACGATTATGTCTAAGATATGCCTTACAACTTAACACAAGTGTCTCCTATATAATTTCCCTGATAAGTAATAATGAGCATATTTTCATGCTGGCTAATTGTGTATTTTCTTTGCAGAAATGTCTACTTAGATCCTTTGCCCATTTTTAATGGGTTGTCTTTTATTGTTGAGTTGTAAGAGTTCCCAATACAAGTCCTTTATCAGATGTATGATTTGCAAATCTTTTCTTTCATTCTGAGTTCTCTTTTCACTTTCTTGATGGTGTCCTTTGGTGCACAAGAGTTTATTTTAATGATGTCCAATTTATGTGTTTTTTCCTTTGTCGCTTGTGCTTTTGGTGTCATATCTAAGAATCCCTTTAATAATCCAAGGTCACACCTGACCTGTGGTGGCACAGTGGATAAAACGTCAACCTGAAACCAAGGTCACCAATTTGAAACCCTGGGCTTGCCTGGTCAAGGCACATACAGGAAGCAACTACAATGAGTTGATGCCTCCTGCTCTTCCTCTTCTCTCTCTCTCTCTCTTTCTCTGTATTTCTCCTCTCTCTAAAAATCAATCAATAAAAAAAATAATAAAATAATCCAAGGTCATGAAAATTTACTCCTATGTTTTCTTCTAAGAGTTTTATGGTTCTGGTTCTCACATTTCCATCTATGATTCTTTTATTTATTGATTTTAAGAGAGAGGAGGGAGAAAGAGAGAGAGAGGTGGCAGGGGTCGGGTGGGGAGGAAGCATCAACTCATTGTTGCTCCTCTCTTCTCGTATGTGCCTTGACTGGGCAAGTCCAGGGTTTCCAACAGGCGACCTCAGCATTTCAGGTTGACACTTTATCCACTGTGCCACCCCAAGTCAGGCCTTTTCCCCCCCCTTTAAATGATGTAATATAAAAGTCCAACCTCATTCTTTCACATGTGGTTATCCAGTTGATCAGCACCATTGCTGAAAAGACTATTCTTCCCACATTAGATTGTCCCAGCACTCTTGTGAAAAATCAAAATGGAAGGGTTTATTTCCAATTCTCTTGCATTGATCTACATGTCTATCCTTATGCTAGTACCGCACTGTCCTAATTACTGCAACTCTGTAGTTACTGAATACATTTTAAACAATACATATCAAGGCTAGCAGGTTGGGGAAGGTGGAGGCACCTGTGGCTTCCAGGGGGTTCATTCAGACGAGGTGGGAAGCTTCTGAACATCTCCCAGGACTGAGGTGTCTCCCCTCTGTTCTGCCTGGGTTCCTTTGGGTGTGGCCCTCAAAGCTCTAGGCTTTCATTGGAAGGACCCTGTGCAGCTAAAGACTCCAAAGAAAGGATCTTCCACCCTGGCTTCTTACCCCATTCCCTCTGGCAAACGGAGTCTCTGAAGCACACACTTTCTCCCTCCCACTCCTGGAGCCCTGGAACCTGGGACTTTGGAGAATGAGCCTATGGTCTATGCAAATCATATGCTAATTAATTCAAATGAACCCGCCGAGCCGGCCTTCGGCCTGGCCACTGGACGGTACAAGCCATTCAGAGGAGGGGACCGGACCAAGCCATTCACATAAGGGGTGCTGGCCCTGGGCACGCCCCGCCACGCCTTCCCACCTCGAGGCAAGGCCTCCTTCCCCACACTCCCAGGCTGCTCCGAGGTGGTCCCACCCACCGGCGCCCTGCGGCCCGCCCTTCCCCTGCCGCGGTGCCAGGCCGGTCCCCGCAGCCCGTCCCGGCGTCCTGCACCTCCACCGCAGGAGGGCCGGGTCGCAGGAAGCCGCGCTCGGCGGGAGTGAAGCTGCCAGTACGCTGGGCCCGTGCGAGCCGGTAAGCGGGCTCCTCGGTTCCCCCACGGCCCCCAAGGCGTCCTATCACCGGGGTCCCCGTCAGAGCGTGGCAGACCCGCCCCGCTCTGGGCCTCCTGGGCCCCTCCCGCCTCTCAGGAGTGAGGATCTGGAAAAATCTTTTTGTCCCATGTCCTGGGCTGCCCCAGCCTCGAATGGTTGGGGACCCCCGCGCCTGAGGGTGCCTCTCCAAAGCCTGGGGAGTGAGGGGACGAGCACCACCCAAGGCCAGGCCTGAAATCCGAACCCGGGCGCTGCCTGGACGTCCCAAAGCCCCACCCAGAGGAGATCCGTCCAGAAGAGGGTGGGAGGCCCAGTGGAAACTAGATCCCGGACGGCAGGGACACGACCCAGGGTGACAAGAGGTCATGAATTTCTGTTGCTTATCCCATCCCCCTTCCTGGCCGTGGTCAACCGGCCCCTGTGGAAAATGTGAGGCACGTGCAGGGGCCGAGAGGGGAGAGGGTGACTTGCCCTGGCTCACCGACCTGTAGAACTACCGCCTTCCTTCCCGGGCCCCTGCCAGGTGCAGGGGTTTGAGGGCTTGTCAGCCCGGAACCTCAGTACAAGCTGGCTCTTGCAGCTCTCCTGCTTGCAGCTCTCCTGGCCCAGTGGGGAGCCCTGCTGCCACCTGTTCTGTGTCCCGGGCTCCAAGGCCAGGTTCCTGCCTGATATGTATGTATGTAGGCTGATGAGGGAGAGTGTCTCAGGGTCTGCCTGGGGCTGCCCATCCTTTTGCTGCACTGGAGCTTGCGGCTCCTCCTTTCAGGGAAGAGGAAGAGAGAGGAGGAGGCCTCTCTGCACACCATCCGGGTAACCCCAAACCCTCACATGAGAGCATCTGCTCACCCTTTTGACCATACTTGCAAACTCAGAAGGGCAGGAAAATGATTCTGAGGGCCTAGCAACTCTTCTGTCATCAGATGGGAAGCCCTAAAAACAGCCTGAGGGGCTGTGTGATGATAGGACAAGAAATGTCATCTTAGCATTGTCACTTGAGCATGAAGATGGTCTCACTCTAGGTAGTAGGCACGGGGGGGGGGGTGTCCTTGAGGACTGAGGTGGGCAGCTCCTGTGGAAATCGGCTCACCTCCAGTCCCAGGAAGTGAGGGTGAGGTGTCTCCAGCCACATCTCCCTCCTTGCCCCAACCACACACCAGGCAGCGATCGAGACTCATGGTTCCCAGTACAAAGGAAAGACTACTTCCCTACTGGGACAAGGGCAAAACTGAAGCCCCCGACCACACCTCTTCTCTGCTCTGCTCAAGTCTTCTAGAATGGACCTGCCTGCCAGGGAACAGGATCACCCTTGGTCCTGGGCTTGCCTGCCTTTTGGGAAACACAGGTAGGTCACATTAATATTATTTTTTGTGTTCTGCCAGAGGCTGGGTGGGAGTATGTGAAAAGGTCCTTACTTATAGTGTAGAAGAGGGGGGAGTAGGGACGGGGGACAAGATAAATAAAGGATTGAACTACTCCAATGTGGTGTGAAAACCATTAAGGAGAGAAAAAAGGGAAAGGAAGGATGGGTGTCTGGGTAGCTTCCTAGGAGTACTGCCAGGGCTGAATCTTGAAGGACCAATCAGATTTTTCTCTGGCTAAGGATTTCAGAGGAACCACCACTGTAGCCAAGTTTAGGGGGGGGGGGGGGAGATAGCTAGTGGAGGGGGGGTAGCTAGTGGGGGGAAGGGGCTGAAAGATCAACTAGACATAAAAGCTCTGTGTGTGGCCTAGAAGTTGCTGGGTTGTGGGAAGGGATGGTCCTCTCCTCTCCAAAAAGACTAGGTCTGTAGGGGAGTTTCCAGAAGGACGCCAGGGGTCCCCAGACCTGGGATACTGCAAGTGAAGAGAGGGCAAAGGTGCTTAGTGGTTTCCTAGGCTCTGATTGTCCCATGAGGCTCCAGGTAGGAGAAGCTGTGAAGAGCCAGCCCCATCCAAAGTTTCAGGAGGGAAAGTGGGTCCAGAGTGAAGGTCAGAATCCTGGACAAAGTCCCCAAAGGTACTGCCCAGAGAAGTAACTGCTAAGAAAGGCAATAAAGAGAGCTCTCCACAGAGGGGCAGGACCAGTATGAACAAGAGGGACAAGAGCCAGGGAGAGAACCCCACATCTCTTCTCCAGTCTCCCCTCCTCTTTGCCACCTCTTGGTCAGTGACAGTGTGTTGCTCTGAAGGGAAACTATCAGGGTGCTGAAGCTTGGGAGAGCCAGGGGTAGGGCAGCAGTGGAGTTAAGAGCAAGAGGAAGTGAGGGCAGCAGAGGAGGGCTGGTGGCCTTTCTGAGAGGAAGACAGGCAAGTGGCAGGTCTCAGAAGGTTGAGAGGCCAGGATGTATCAGGGAGGAGGGGTGAGCTACAGAAAAGGGTGTGGAGACTTGACATTCAGTTCACCATAGAGAGGATCAGGTGGCATTGGTGGCCTTTTCATTTGCTGAGGGAACAGAAATCCTGGAAGGGGCAAGAGCCAGTGTGCTGGATATGCCGTATCTGCGATTTGCCCGAGCCTGGAGCTGGGCCAAGAGAATTGGCGCTGAAGGGATCTCCAGGGCCCGTGTCACATACAGGAGCCCACACAGGGCTCAAGGTCTCTCTCACACACACCCTACCTTGAGGCTGGGATAAATGAGATACTCACTTTGGCAGGGCTATAACCTAAGAAGGGACTGGAGCATGTGAAGGAATCATTTCAGGGTGGATCTAGCTACTTAGGTGCTATTTGAAAGCTCCTGGGCTTGGGGGAAAGGTGTGGGCTGCTGGGTTTCATATTTCTGAGAGTTTCCTGAGTTTCCATGGATCTTCCCTGGACCTGGGCCTAAAAGGAGGGAGGCTGTGGGAACAATAGCTCATGGTACCCTTGGTTTCTTGGAGGTGGAAAGTTGCTCCCGTTGTCTGCGGAAGCTGGAGCCCTGAGCACAGGTGACAGAGAGCCAGGATGGAGAAAGGGGTCTGGAAAAAGATTCTGCATTTGGGGAGGGGCACTTGGGGCTTCAAGGTCTGGTTAAAGCTTCTGTGATGAGGGGGAGTGGCCTGGTGGTAGAAAGGAACTGAGAGAGGACTGAGCCAAAGACAGGACAGTGTGTGTGTGTCTGTCTATATGTCTGCAGCGTGTATCTCTGTGCCTTTGTATGCCTCTGGGCTTGCCTGAACTGTCTAGTTGAGTGTGTGTCTACATGTGTATGTGTGGGGGGGGGGGGGGTGTCTTGATGTGTATTAATGTGTGACTATGAATGTATTTGTGTGTGTATTGTATGTGGGGGGTGCTCAGAGAAGCCCTTGCATTATTCAGAATGGTTGACTCCTGGCCATGACTCTGTAAAAGGAGCATTGTAGGGTGCTTTCAGAGGACTCCCCCCAGAAAGCTGCTTGTTTGCTGCCCTTCTTTTTTTTTTTTTTTTTTGTATTTTTCTGAAGCTGGAAACGGGGAGAGACAGTCAGACAGACTCCCGCATGCGCCCGACCGGGATCCACCCGGCACACCCACCAGGGGCGACGCTCTGCCCACCAGGGGGCGATGCTCTGCCCCTCCGGGGCGTCGCTCTGCTGCCACCAGAGCCACTCTAGCGCCTGGGGCAGAGGCCAAGGAGCCATCCCCAGCGCCTGGGCCATCTTTGCTCCAATGGAGCCTTAGCTGCAGGAGGGGAAGAGAGAGATAGAGAGGAGGGGGGGGTGGAGAAGCAAATGGGCGCTTCTCCTATGTGCCCTGGCCGGGAATCGAACCCGGGTCCCCCGCACACCAGGCCGACGCTCTACCACTGAGCCAACCAGCCAGGGCCTTGCTGCCCTTCTTAAGCTGCTCTGTATACTTCTTTGCTGCATCCAGCACCAGCTTACTCTCCTTGGCCTTTACAACAGCACTGATTGAATTTTGCTGTTAATGTGGCATTACAAAAGTCTGTGTTTGGCCTAACCAGGTCATGGCACAGTGGATAGAGCATCGGACTGGGATGCGGAGGACCCAGGTTCGAGACCCCCGAGGTCGCCAGCTTGAGTGCGGGCTCATCTGGCTTGAGCAGAGCTCACCAGCTTGGACCCAAGGTCTGCTGAAGGCCCACGGTCAAGGCACATATGAGAAAGCAATCACTAAAGTGCCACAACGAAAAACTGATGATTGATGCTTCTCATCTCTCTGCGTTCCTGTCTGTCTGTCCCTATCTATCCCTCTCTCTGACTCTCGCTCTGTCTCTGTAAAAAAAAAAAAAAAACAAACAACAACAACAACAAAAAGTCTGTGTTTGGGTACAGGCGGTCTGGTTATGAATGAAAATGTGTGTATGTGTGTCTGTGTGCGTGTTTGGGGTCAGTGGGAATGCACTGGCCCTAGAAACCTCCATTCTATAAACAATTACTGAGTGCTTGCTGTGTGTAGGACCCAAGACCGGGCCAGAAAGTTCTACCTACTGACCACCAAGTGATGTTAGACTAGAAAGAACTCCACGCACTTGTCCTGTCCCACTGCCCCTTCACCTGACTGACCTTCCTGTCAGGCCGGCTCTGGCAAGTGGGTGAAAGGAGATGCCAAGGCCAGCTCATGGGCCTCTGGCCACCTCCCAGAGTGGTGCGCCTCTGATACCTGGTGCTGAGGCAAGAGGAAGGGACGGTTTCAGCTGCCCGGGAAAGGTGGCAGGTGAGCCGGGGGAGGGCTGGAAGCTTCATTCTGTCCCCTCCCCAGGCAGCCCAGGAACTGGTAGCAGTAGCAGCAAGGCTGTGACAGCGCTCCCATTAAAGGATGCCCCAGGCCCTGGAGCACGCGGAGGGCTGCTGGGCCTGGGTGGTCCTGCTATCCTCCATGGTGACCCAGGGCCTCACCCTGGGCTTTCCCACGTGCATCGGCATCTTCTTCACTGAGCTACAGCGTGAGTTCCAGGCCAGCAACAGCGAGACTTCCTGGTTCCCCTCCATCCTGACAGCCATGCTCCATGCAGGGGGTAAGCAGCCTGAGGAGGGGCCCCGGGAGGGATAAGAAAAACCCACAACCTTCCTGACCTCTTGGGCCCTTCTCAGAGGTCACAGGCTTTGTCTCCCAGGTGATTTTCTAAGGCTTCACCTGATTTCAGCAAGGCCTGCTCCTCGGGCTGGAATCCCTCTGGGCTGGGCTGGGCTGAGCTGGGCTGGGCTGGGCTGGGCTGGGGTAAAGGCAGAGAAATGCCTAAGATGCAAAGCCAGTCATCTCAGTGGCCACTGAAGAAGGATGGAGCCATATGGTAGGAGTGCTATGCCCAGCACAGAATGCAGGAGGAACGGCCTGGGGTCCAGCTGCAAGATCACTCTGAACCTTAGTTTCTTCCCCTGCAATATGGGGGTAACACCCAGCACCCTGTCCACCTCCCACATGGGATCATAGAGATGACATAACACTCGACAAGTGTTGAGAACTAGGGAAATGTAAGCAGGTGTGAATGGTTTGTATTTGGAGACGTTTGTCAGGGGCTTCAGGATGGGAAAGGGCACTCTTTGAAGATACCAGAAGCAAGATGAAGACAGAGCAAGAGCCCCATCTCTCACCAGGAAGCAGAGGGGGAGTTGCAAGGGCTGGGGAGATGAAGGGAAGGCAGTCTGCCTCATTTTCTTCTTGGCTCCTCCAGGATTGTGACCAGCTCACCCTGACCCCAGCCATAGGGGAAGGTCAGGAGCTGCCCAGGAGGGTTCTCCACAGCAGTCTTGGGCTCAGTTCTGGTTGCTCTCTAGGGAGATTACACAGACAGTGGCCTTTAGGGGAGCTTGGTCGACTGGAGTGGTCTGATGGGTCTCCCCATGTGAGGGTGTGCTTGCTTTAGCTGACCCCATCTCCCTGCCTACCTCCTGCCACTTCCTCCACTTGGCACCAGTAGCCTGCTTGTTCTTTCAGTTCCTCCCCTCCAACTAGGAGGGAGGTCACACTGCAATAAGTGCCACCCTTGCTCAAATGACCTCTACCTATCACCCAGGGCTTGGGCTCAAGGCAAGGGGAAAGGCCAAGCCTGGCTCAGACTGCATGACATTTTTACCTGCAAGTTGGTGCAGAAGTGGGAATCTCACTTCCAGACAGGTTTCCTTTCCTGCGTGGTTCCTTCCACACAGCCAGAGAAGGGTCTAGGCCAGAGGCTGGGAGCCGGGCATCCAGTGGGGACCCCCATTCCCCAGTAATGGGGCTTACTGGGTGGACTCACTGCCCCCTAGCAGGCTCTTCAATATCTCAGTCAGCTTGGCACTCCTATCTGTTTGTCTCATATATACACACCTTTTTAGCCCATGCTCATTCAGAGTGTGATAGAAGTTTTATTTTTATTATTAAAAAAATTTTTGGCCCTGGCCAGTTGGGTCAGTGGATAGAACATTGGTAGGGATGCCCTGGGTTCAATCTCCAGTCAGGGCACACATGAGAAGCAACCATCTGCTTCTCTCCCCCTCCATTTCCCCCTTCTGTCCCTCTTTCCCTCCTGCAGCCAGTGGCTCAGTTGGCTCAAGTGTCAGCCCCAGGCGCTGAGCATAGCTCAGTTGATTCAAGCATTGGCCCCAAATGGGACTTACTGGGTGGATCTCAGTTAGGGTGCATGCAGGAATCTATCTATCACCCCTCTTCTCACTTGAATTTTTTTTTAATTTTTTTAAAATTTATTTTATTTTATTTTATTTTTTTTAGAGAGGAGGGAGAGAGACAGAGAGAGAGAAGGGGGGAGGAGCTGGAAGCATCAACTCCCATATGTGCCTGACCAGGCAAGCCCAGGGTTTCGAACCGGTGACCTCAGCATTTCCAGGTCGACGCTTTATCCACTGCGCTACCAGAGGTCAGGCTATTTATTGATTTTAGAGAGCAAGAGGAAAGGAGGGAGGGAAGGAGGGAAGGAGGGAGGGAGGGAGGGAGGGAGGGAGGGAGGGAGGGAGGGAGGGAGGGAGGGAGAGAGAGAAACAGTGTGTTGTTCCACTTATTTATGCATTTATTCATTGGTTTTTGCATGTGCCCGATGGGAGACTGCACCCACAACCTTGGCATATTGGAACAATATTCTAACCAACTGAGCTACCAAGCCAGAGCGAGTATGACGGAAATTTTAAACTGTATAGTATCATTGATCCAAAGTGTCCCCTGCTCCCACACATTTTACAGATGAGGAAAGCATGCAGGTGCAAAGTACAGGGCCTGCCCAAGGTTGCAGAGTGAGATCAGGGCAGAAGGAGCACCCCTGCCAAAGAAATGCCTTGCCTCCCAGCGCCCCACCCCAGCACCCTCAGCTATCTTGGCTAAGCTGGAACATGTCCCAGCCGATTCCCAACTCAATGACTCAGGGCTTTCCCCAATATCAACTTTCCTTAAGTCAGGTTAAAATATGGTGGTAGTAGAGCCTGACTTGTGGTGGCGCAGTGGATAAAGCATCAACTTGGAACACTGAGGTTGCCGGTTCAAAACCCTGGGCTTGCCCTGTCAAGACACATATGGGAGTTGATGCTTCCTGCTCTTACCCCCTTCTCTTTCTCTCTCTCTCTCTCTCTCTCTCTCTCTCTCTCTTCTCTAAAATGAATAAATAGAATTAAAATTAAAAAAAATATATGATGGTAGTAGAGATGTGTGGATCAGTGGTCCTATCCACTCCTCCACTCCAAAGCCTGTCGCTCCCTCTACAGCTGTACTCACTTCCTCTTTCACTCCCAACCTTATACTGCCTCACACCCACGCATCCCCTCTCCACCGCAAACACACACACACACACACACACACACACACACACACACACACACTGTGCACATACACACTTCCCCTGAAACTCCATTACATGTATGGGCAGGGCACTCGGTGAATGGGACCTTGCAAGGCCTTGAGGAGCAGCCAGCCAGGACTGACTTGTTTCTACTCCTCTGGGGCTGGGCCTAGAGAAAACCACTCAGGGTGGGGATGGAGTGGAAGAAAACTGGACCCTCTCCAACAGGAGCCAAACATCAGAGTGCTGGACTCTGGTAGTGACTGGAGGTGATGGGGAAGGAGAGAGGTACTTCACCCAGTTTTCTCCAGAGGCCAGTACAAGGGGGTACAGAGTGGCCCAGGGCCCCCACTGCCACCCTAGACAAGTGGGAGGATGGAGGGAGAGCTGTGGCCAGTCATTCAGGATGGGGAAGGAACAGGGACTGGGGGTGCTCACCACGATTTAGATGCAGGACCCCCCCCCCCTCAGAGACAGCCCCCCAGTGAAGAGTGTTCACCCAGGTCACGAGCCAGTCCTGTTTCACCCACCTGGAAGCACCTCAGGTCAGTGCAGTGAAGGTGCTTGGTCTGCACCTCTGGGGATCTTTGTCTGGGTCAAACTGAACATTTGCAGCACCTTACCTTACACCTGGTCAGAGCCCTCATTCTGCAGAGGAGGAAACAGACGGAGGGATCACCTTGCTCAGGCCATGTGGCCAGTCTGCGGCAATGTGGGCATCAGAATCCAGGACTGCAGGCTCCAGAGTTTATGTCCTTTAAGCCTCCTGGCTAGTTTCTACTGGAACCCCCTCCCAGTCTCACTCTCCTCCTCCCTCCAGACCTCCTCATTCCAGTTGCCACTTCTGGCTGGCTTCTCATCCCTGCCTCTCCTGCCTCCACCCCACAGGACCCCTGTGCAGCATCCTGGTGGGACGCTTTGGCTGCCGAGTGACAGTGATGCTGGGGGGGGTGCTGGCCAGCCTGGGCATGGTGGCCAGCTCCTTCTGCCGCACCCTTACCCAGCTCTACTTTGCCGCAGGATTCTTCACAGGTGATTGTCATTCCATTTTGAGAATTACTGGGCGCCTACTAAAAAGTGCCTGGTGCAAGTGAACAGGGCAGGCAAAACTACTAATCTCTGGGGCTGCTTATGTGAGGGAGTCCATGAGGGAAAAGGACAATGAAGAGATAAGATAAATAAGAAGGGTTATGTCTGATTATGACAAGAGCATGTGAAAACAGGACAGCTGATGTAATAGTGTCCTGGCTGAGGGTAGTGATGATGGGCAGAGATTAAACAAATACAAAGATAGAATATCTAGAATACCCATACTAAGGGTTGGGGAAGAGATTGTTGTTTTTAAGAAGGCAAGCAGAACCTGACCAGGTGGTGGCACAGTGGATAGAACACCAGACTGGGATGCAAAGGGCCTAGGTTCGAATTCTCAAGGTCACCAGCTTGAGTGTGGGTTCATCCAGCTTGAGTGCGGGCTCATCGGCTTGAGTGTGGGGTTGCCGGCTTGAGCATGGGATCATAGAGATGACCCATGATCACTGACTTGAACTCAAAGGTCACTGGCTTGAAGCCCAAGGTCGCTGGCTTGAGCCCAAGGTCACTGGCTTGAGCAAGGGGTCTCTTGCTCTGCTGTAGTCCCCTGGTCAAGGCACATATGAGAAAGCAATCAATGAACAACTAAGGTATTGCAACAAAGAATTGATGCTTCTCATCTCTCTCCCTTCCTACCTGTCTGTCACTACCTGTCCCCCTCTCTGTTTCTCTGTCACTAATAAAAAATAAAAAAAAGGCGGGCAGAGAAGGCCTTGCAGGGAAGGTGATGTTTGGGCAGAGACCTAATGGAAGGAGTCTGCCCCTAAGCTCTGTGGGGGAAGAGCAAGTGCAAAGGCCTTGAGTTTTCAAGGAGCAGTGCAGTGGCCAGTAGGATAGAGGGGTGAGGGGTGTGCACAAGCATTGGAGACTGGATGGGGGTTCAGTTGTAGTGAGAGGGGAAGCCATTTGAAGTGAGTGACATAATCATAATCAGGCATCCAAGTGAGTGACATAATCTGACCACTATTTGTAAAACGTTACACTGGTAGCCGGTGTATTAAGAATACACTATAGGGAACTAAGCACATGAAGTGCAGAGAAGAGTTCAGGGTGACCTAATGTCCCAAGAGCAAGAAGGTGGACACCAGACCTTTTTGCCCAGAGCCACTGGAAAAAAAATGAAGTGGCCACTACCCATGGGAAATGAGGGGAGGGGCAGGTTTGCAGGAAGAGGCGAAACTCGGATTTGGACATATCCAGAAAGAAGCCCTGAGCTACAGCGAGCAATTAGGACATCATGAGATGGCTGGTATTCAAATCTTGAGATGAGGTATCACTTGCTGTCACTAAGGAAACGAGGGAGAACTGAGCCCCAGGACACTCCAGTGTTTAGAGGTCTAGGCAGGAAAAAGTGACAGAGAAGTAGGAGAGCCAAGAGAGGGTGGGGTTTCTCAGGAAAGCAAATGAATCAAGTTTGAGAGGAAGAGGGAGTGATGTACTGTGTCAGCTGCTGATTGGTCAGACTGAATGGAGATTAGACTGTTTGGCTTTGGCAATATAGAGGCTGGTGGCCTCGGTAAGAGCAATTCTAGAGCAGAGGTGGGGTGAAAGTCTGATTGGAACAGTTTCAACAGAGAACAGGAGGAGGGAAATTGAAAACAGCTGAGATAATCAAAACTTTCAAGAAACTTCAGTGTAAGGGGAGCAGAAAAACGGGCCAGGACCCAGAAGAGGATATGGGGTCAAGAGAGGATTCTGTTTTCTTTTAATGGTAGAAATAACAATGAAGGTGAATGATCTAGAAAAGAGGAGAAAATGGATGATGCAGGACAGAGAGAGATATTGCTGGAGGGATGTCCTTTGAGTGGACAAGATTCAGGGCTGGCCTTCACTGGGAGTACACACTGTCCACTGTCTCAGGCAGGAAGGCAGGTTGTCAGCCATGAGTGAAGAGGGGTGAGGTGTGGAGTGTAAAGAGGAAGAAAGCCCAGGGGCCACCTAGGAGGAGAAGGAATAAACAGAAGAGGGATCCACATTGGCATCTTGGGCAACCCAAGGCATGCCTGGGCCAGTGGTCATGGGTGGTTGTGAGCTTTCTCTCCAGAAGGTTCAGCCTTGCAGGGCAGGCAAAGAGTGGGTGAGGAGGTGGCATCTGAGCTGAGTCAGGAGAGGTAAGTTCAGGAAAAGTATGTTCCGGGTAGAGGGAACCAAAACAGCAAATGTCCTGAGCTTGGTGTCCAGAAGAGAAGGAAACTGATGTGGCTGCATCGTGGTGAGTGACAGGAGAGTAGCCTGAGATGGCACCCGAGATGTGGCCAGGAGCCAGACCATGCAGAGCTTTCCAGGAAAAGTAAATATTTTGGCTTTTTTTCCTAGGTGTGATGGGAAGTCTCTGGAAGGTGTTAAGCAGGGGAGAGACTTAAGTTTTTAAAGATCACATGGGTGCTGTGCCAAGGGGCCAGGTGTGCCTCTGACAGCCTTGGGAGGGCAGATCTGAAGGGCAGTATGCTCCTAGGGAGATGGCAAGGCGAGCTGATTTCATCGTAAACCCTGAGGACCTGGAAGTGGGTCTGGGCTAGAAGGGAAAGAGAGCAGACATGGGACATGACGCTGTGATCCCCCACTGCAATGGGAGGCCCCAGAGTACCTGCAGCTGGTCTTCCCTCTTCCACCACAGGCCTGGGCTTATGCTTCAGCTTCCAGTCGACCATCACTGTCCTGGGATTCTATTTCACCCGTCGAAGGGCGCTGGCCAATGCGCTGGCCTCGGTGGGCGTCTCCCTGGGCATTACACTCTGGCCCCTGCTCTCCCGCTACCTCCTGGAGGACCTGGGCTGGAGGGGCACATTCCTTGTCTTCGGCGGAGTGTTCCTCCACTGCTGTGTCTGTGGAGCCATCCTGAGGCCCGTGGCCCACAGTGTGACCCCTGAAACCAAAGAAGGCCCTTCTTCACCTACCAAGACACCTGCGCCTGGCTGCCTGGCAGCATGTGGTCAGGCCATCCTGCGCCACTTGGCCTTCGACATCCTGTGGCACAATGCAGGCTACCGAGTGTTCACGCTGGGTGTCACGTGGATGATTGTCGGTTTCCCGCTGCCACATGTCTTTCTGGTGCCATATGCCATGCGGCATGGGGTGGACGAGCAGAGAGCGGCCCTGCTTATCTCCATTATTGGCTTTAGCAACATTTTCCTGCGTCCCATGGCTGGGCTGGTGGCTGGCCGGCGGGACTTCAGCAGCTACCGCAAGTACCTCTTCAGCCTAGCAGTCCTGCTCAATGGGCTCACCAACCTGGTGTGCACAGTGTCGGCCAACTTCCGAGTGCTGGTGGGTTACTGCCTGGTGTACAGCGTGTCCATGAGCATAGTTGGTGCCCTGTTCTTCCAGGTCCTCATGGATGTTGTCCCCATGGATCGGTTCTCCAGGGCCCTGGGCCTCTGCACCATCCTGGAGAGCTTCTCCATCCTCATCTCTCCCCCACTGGCTGGTAAGGACCAGAGGGAGGACCAGGTGTTCAAGGGTGTGGCTTGTGAGGGAGGGTTAAAGGGGTGGGGCAAAGGGAATAGTCTGGTAGATTTGGGCCCCATCCATCATCTCAGGGGTAGGGACTTGAGATCTGTGATTTTTCCAAGCACCCCAAGAGACTGGCTACAGCCTGTTCCCCAGCTGGCACTCAGTATGAACAGTTTAAAAATAAGGGTTCTATACCAGATTTATCTGAGTCTGTTGTCTTCCTCTGTATTTCTGCTTTCTCAGCAAGCAGAATAAGTGAGAATAATAGAATCTACCTGATAGGTTCGTTGTGAGGGTCACAAGTTACACAGTAAAGAGTTCAGCAAAAAGGAGGCACAGAGTGAATAATCCACATGGATTTGCTCGTATTAACATTCTGGTTCTCCCACTTCCAGCCTGTAGTATTCCAGTGAGTCATTTACCTTCTCTGAGCCACAGTGTGTCATCTGCAAAATGCAGAAAAGAGCACATGCCATAACCATTGATTGGCCTGTGCCAGTCACTGGGTACACAAGGCTGGATACAAAGATGTCCCTTCTGATGGAAGAGTGGGGGATGAAAGCAGAGACGTATTTGTGGTCACAGTGGTGATTTGTGCTGGGAGGGAAACACTGATAAGGAAGCAGAGCCCCACAGGAGAGGTGTGACAACCAGAGCAATAGAGGTTTGTGAAGTCTCTGGTGCTGGGGGGCAGTCAACAGACATCATGTGGCTGAGGTTATTACAGTAAGATAACAGGATTCTTCCCCCACGTGTGCAGTTTCCAAGGGTTTTCCCTAAGCCGGCAAGTAGAGAGAGCTCTCCAGGAGGAGGTATGAGGTCAGGGGGCCACAGGACATGACCACACAGATATTCCAGACTCCACTGGCCTTTGTCTTCTCAGCTTTCTGCCACCAGGATAAGAGAGACCTGGCCTTATGTGCTCTTCGGCCAGAGGACTCTCTCTCTGCCTGGGCCAGAGTAGGTTTAGAGTTTCCTCTCTTCGTTCCCCACTTAACAACTATTTATTGAGTGCCTACTAGATGCCAGCCACAATTCCTAGTACTGGGGATAAACCAGAGATAAAAATAAAGTCCCTGCTCTCACAGAGCACACAATTTAGTGGGAGGCTGGTAGCCCTCAGCAGTGGCCTAACTTGCTCTCTGTCCTTCAGGGTTTCTCCTGGACAACACCGGCAACAATTTCAGCTACGTTTTCTACATGTCAAGCTTCTTCCTCATCTCAGCTGCCCTCTTCATGGGTGGCAGCTTCTGTGCCCTTCGGAAGAAGGAGAGGCAGGGCAGGCAGGCCGAAGGAGAAACAGCCATCACAGAGGCTGCCCCGCAGCAGGCCCTCACAGTGGAGGGCACAAACAGTTCTGAGAAGCAGCTGTGCACTGAAATCATGTATGTGACTAGCGTCTGAGCCCCAGGATCATGTATGTGACAAGCATCTGAGCCCTGAAGTCAGTGAGTGACCACTGTCTTAGCCCAGGAATAGGATATCCGGCTGCTTCACCAGGTGAAGTGCTGCCCAGAGGCCATCCAGGCTCTACACAACTCAGCCAGGCACTGGGACCCTGGAGTTTGGCCTTCAAAGACTCAGGGTTCCTTCCCATGAGCAAAATCCAGGAGCGGGTCCTCCTGGTTTTTCCTTGGGCACCAGGATACTTGGGGCCCAGGAAGGTAAGTCTGAGCCCTGCTTGGGTCTGTCATGGCCAAGTTGGCTCACCTGACTGCCGACTACTTCTACAAAACACCATACCATCAAGACCATCCTGGATACCTCCAATATGATCACTTTGTCCTTCTCTGACTTCCAGACAGTTCCAAAGAGCTCACCTGTTCTCCTAAACCCTTCCTCCCACTGACCCAACCCTTGCCCTTAGGGCTGCCCCCAGCACAGGTTTTTGGGCCTCCTGCTGATTAGAACCTTAGGAAAAAGGGCCTTGTAAGGGAATGAGTTGTAGCCTGCAGAGTGGAGGGCCAAGCTGAGGACTTGGCCTGGTTGCAGGTTTGGACTGATTAAATATTGGGTGGAATACCTGTCTTGGCGTCTGTGCAGAGAATCAGGGGAGCACCTGATTCGGTCATAGAATCAGTGAAGTCTGAGGGGCCCCCACACATGCAGCTGAGCCTGCTCCAGGCAGGAAGATTAATGCTCGGGTTGGGGAAGCCAGACATTTGACCAGGGAGGATAAGGATTGCTAGGCAGGGCCAAAAACTTCTGTGAAAATAGAGCTACTTTGCAACAGAAGCCCTTTTACTCCCTCTCCTGCCGTCCTCTTTTCCCTGCTGTGTCAGAAGTGTGAGCCCTGGGGTTAAGTAGCTGGCTGGGCCCCATTGGCCTGTGTCTGTGGCCTGAAGATCAGAGTTCCTCACACCCTTTTTGCTGGTGCCCTTCCTTGAGGTCATCAGAAGGTGGAGACTGGCTGTCATCAGCCCAGGCTTGTCCCAGCACGATACCAAGGGAACAGAAAAACTGTTTGTTTGAATTATACACAAAAATGTTTCCTGCAGCAGGTTATAAACCCTGTGAACTAATGAAGCAGGAAAATAGACCTAGAATAAGTCCCCCTCCCTCACTTCAATTCTCCCAGCTTGGCAGGGGCTGCTCACGCCCAGGACCTTGTTTGTTGATTCAGGCTCAACCAGGCTCCAACAAGAAAACCTTATCAAGAGGATTGATTTTATTTGCATGACCCGACTCTAGACTTCCTCCTCCACGTGTCCAGCTGACAGTGAGTAAGCATCCTTAGGGATATCCCGTCTTCTCCATGATCCCGCCATGAATGTTCCCTCATGGCCAAAGAAAGTAGTGCAGAGGCAAAGCAAAGGGCTCTTGGCTGGGTAGTAGAGACCTGAGTTTGTGTTTGACTCCGCTACAACTTCCTGTGTGATTTTGGGGAAATTGTTCACCATCTCTGGAATTTTAAAAGGAGTTTGGCCTGGATAAGCTAAAGCCTCTTCCAGTTTTAAAGTCTGATCCTGAAGATCTTCACTGCCTTTCTGCTCCCCTCCAGGTCTGTGCTTGGCCACAATCCACAGTTTGTGACTTGAAGAGGAAAAGCTTGGACACATTTTACCAAGTCCTGTCTCCTCTATCTTTAAATTTTTTTTATTGATTTTACAGAAAGAGAAGACAAGGTTAGGGGAAATAAGTGCCAACTCATAGTTGCTTCACTCTAGTTCATTGGTTGCTTGTTGTATGTGCCTTAACCAGGCAAGCCCAGGGTTTCAAACCCACGACCTCAGTATTCCAGGTCAACGCTCTACCCACTGTACCACCACAGGCCATGCTGTCTCCTTCATCTGAATAGAGTAGAAAAGGAGAGAGCTGGGCCCTGGCTGGATAGCTCAGTTGGTTAAGCATCATTCTAACACACAAAGGTTGAGTTCAATCCCCAGTCAGGGCACAAACAGGAAGAGATCCCTGTTTCTCTGTCCCTCTCTCTCTAAAATCAATCAAAAGATAATATTTTTTTGAGAGATGGAGAGAGACAGGAACATCAAGCTGCTCCTGTATGTGCCCTGACCCAGGAATCAAACCAGCAACCTGTGCACTCCAGAACAACACTCCAACCAACCAAGTTATCCGGCCAGGGCTTAATTCTTTTTTCTTTTAGAGATGGAGAGGGGAAGATGCTGCAACCAGCTCGGCAATGGGGGTACACGAAAGGAAGGCACTGCTGGACTTAAGAAAAAACACACACAAGACACAGCATAGAGAAAGGATGGGTACAGGGGACTCCCAGCCTCTAGGACTGAGAGCCCAGATCTCTGCAGCCTCATCGTATTTATTGGTGTCTTTGCTCATCAAGCAAACTAGCAGAGCCTGAGTCAAATTAATCTAGAATTCAGGTGCAGAGAAAGATGATTAACTAATAGCTTTCAGGTATGCAGGAAAAGGCTATAGGGATCAGCTGCTTCCTTTAAACAATCTTATCAGTGCTTGCCTGAGAAGCTGCACCCCAACCCCGACATCCCCCCTCCCCCCGCAGGACTTGGCATTCCAAAGTCCACACCAAGATTTGTCTCAGGACAACAGTCTAATTCCCAGCCATTTTCCTACATATCCCCCTTTATGTTTTTGTATAGCCATGTAAACAGTTTTTGCAGCCTCCTTCTGTATTAATTGTTGGAGGGTTTGTTGCAAGAATGTGAGAAAGCTACTGCAAGAAGAGCAAAAACTGCAACCATCATATTAGGGGCTGTCACCAAAGTTTTCTGCTGCAATTGTTTCTCTGCTTTTTTGGCACAGATGTTTTATCTGCTCCAGGTTGGAGAGGTGCCTTCTTAGTTGGTGGTCTGGAGGGTTAGTCCCTCCATCTGCATGTTTGGGAGTTCCAGGTCATAGAGGGTACCCAAAGTGGGGCTTCTCCTGTAGAAGGTGAGATACAAGCAAAACTCCATCCCCAGGTTAACAGTTGTCCCATTGCCCAAAGATTGGTCACCAGATCCTGCCACCATATGAGTAGATGTTCTGAAACCAAAGATAAGGAAGAAGTAGAGTAATGTTGATCCACGGCTGTGGAGGGCAAAGAAGGTGGATAATTCAAAAAATTAAGAATAAACAATGCTTTATACAATTGAGTTGCTGGGGATCCTTCCCCTTTTTGTTTTTGTAACATTTGTTTAAAGGATTTGCAGACCATCAGCAATGCCACACAGGTTAGAAGCTGATAAAAGTTGTAACTGCATTTTGCATGGGGTTTTTTTGTTTTGTTTTTTGTTTTTTTTTCTTGTATTTTTCTGAAGCTGGAAACGGGGAGGCAGTCAGACAGACTCCCGCATGCACCCGACCAGGATCCATCCGGCACGCCCACCAGGGGGCAATGCTCTGCCCCTCCGGGGCATCGCTCTGTTGCGACCAGAGCCACTCTAGCGCCTGAGGCAGAGGCCATGGAGCCATCCCCAGCGCCCAGGCCAACTTTTGCTCCAATGCAGCTTCAGCTGCGGGAGGGGAAGAGAGAGACAGAGAGGAAGGAGAGGGGGAGGGGTGGAGAAGCAGATGGGCGCCTCTCCTGTGTGCCCTGGCCAGGAATCAAACCCAGGACTTCCACACGCCAGGCCGACGCTCTACCACTGAGCCAACCAGCCAGGGCCTGCATTTTGCATGTTAAAAACATCAGCTTGAAGCTGTAATGTCTAAACTAAGATTATAATGCCAGACACTATTCCAAGAAGTAAGAGTCTCATTTTGAGCTGTGATTTCAGTCAAAATGAAGTTTAAACTGTATTTTTGTGTGTGTGACAGAGAGACCAAGAGAGGGACAGATAGGGACAGACAGGCGGGAAGGGAGAGAGATGAGAAGCCGTTCTTCATTGTGGCACCTTAGTTGTTCATTGATTGCTTTCTCATATGTGCCTTGGGGGGGGGGGGGGCTACAGCAGACCGAGTGACCCTTTGCTCAAGGCAGCAACCTTGGGCTCAAGCTGGTGAGTCTTGCTCAAACCAGGTGAGCCCACACTCAAGCCAGCACGGGGTTTCGAACCTGGGTCCTCCATGTCCCAGTCTGACACTCTACCCACTGCTCCACTGCACCACCACCTGGTCAGGTTAAACTGTATCTTTCCAGTTAGTAATTCTTCCCTGAGCAGCAACACCGCATTTTCTAAATCTACTAGGAGTGTGTTGATTTCTTGATCGATGTGAATTTGACTTCCCCATGCTAAACTAGCATTTTCATGCCATTTTTTTATAAATTCAGTAGTTTGGATACTTTGTTGTAAGGCTACTCCTGATACTGCTGCAATAGTAGTAAGCATGATAGCAGCAATTAGCATTCCAATAAACCTTTGGACCGTGATTGTTTACCAAAAGATGGAATGAGCGTCACATTCATCTGCCAAATGTGATTTGGTTCCAAGCATCAGGTATTAATCTCAGGATGTGATGGTTTGGAATTAATAATTTGACATTTAGGACACGTGTGTACAATGTCTTTAGCCTGTTTCCAAGACAACTGGAATCTAGCACAGAGTCCTGTAGCATTAACATGAGTCAAGTCATGAAACTGTTCTTGCCTCTGTAAAAGCAGTTATAACCAGTTTGTCAGCTGTAGCATTGCCTGCAGCTAAAAGTACTGTAATGCCTTGATGTTTACCAGTGCCACTCCCCGGAATACATCCTTGCTGCTTCATAATATTTTGGCTTTGTTTGCTGTGCTGTGGGAGAGTGGGAATATGAATTTCTGCTTGCCGTTGTTCTAAAAGATCTCTTCCCCAAAGTTTGATAGGAAGTTCTGCAACATAGGGATATAATGTCGCAGACTGACCATCTGGTCCAGAGCAAGAGTATATGTTAATATTTTGCTTTAAACCTCTTGCAGTACATAGGCCAATTACAGAGATATCGGCCTCTTGTTGAAGGGGCCAATTGCAAGGCTAAGAATTAATACTGATAACGGATATATCTGCCTCTATATCAATTAGACTCTTAAATTTTTTATTTTGTAATTTCACAGGTAGGACATTCGTCTAATTTTTTTTCTGTTAAAAAGACACCTGCTTGTCCAGAACTCCCAAATCCTTGTAAGCCACAGACCTGACTTGACCCAGTTGGAATATAGGGCAACAATAAAAATTGAGCAATCCGTTCTCCAGGATCTGCCTTCCATGGGATTGAGGAAGACATCAGGACTATCATTTCCCCAGTATAGTCACTGTCAATAACTCCAGTGTGAACTTGGGCTCCTTTTGATGTTAAACTGGAACGTCCTAGCAAAAGTCCCACTGTATTAGGAGGTAGTGGTCCACATAAACCAGTCTTAACCTTTACAGGGTCCTGTCCAGGGGTTAAAAGAATGCTCTCTATGGTCGTAACATCTATTGCTGCACTCCCTGCTGTGGCTGGGGATAATTCCAGGACACTGCAGAGTATTACTCCTGAGGAAGTTCGGAAGCTTCCTGCTGCACTGGGTATGCTCCCTATGGGAACATGCCCCGCTGGTAGTTTCCCTGAAACAGTGTTCCATTTTTATGATATTGAGAATGGCATTGGCTAAAGTTTACTAAACCAATGGTTATCTTTCCTACAACGTGGGCATATTCTGGGCGGCTTTCTTCCCTCATTCCCTCATTTTTGCTGAGGAGTTACTCTTATTGCCTTTTTTATTACAATTCTTTTTAGTATGTCCTAACTTGCCACAATTATAGCATTTTCCTGGAAATTTTGAGTTTAACTTTAATCCTGCTATAGTTTGAGCCATCATATTCACCTGTAACTCTCAGTACCAACTCCTTGGCATATTTTAATGTATCCATTTAAATCTAATTTTCCTTTCATTGGGCCAATAGCCTTTTGGCAATCTTGGTTAGCATTTTCTTTTTTTTTTTTTTCTTTGATTTTTTTTTTTTTTTTTTTTGTATTTTTCTGAAGCTGGAAACCGGGAGAGACAGTCAGACAGACTCCCGGCACGCCCACCAGGGGCGTCGCTCTGCCGCGACCAGAGCCACTCTAGCGCCCGGGGCAGAGGCCAAGGAGCCATCCCCAGCGCCCCGGCCATTTTTGCTCCAATGGAGCCTTGGCTGCGGGAGGGGAAGAGAGAGACAGAGAGGAAGGAGGGGGGGGGTGGAGAAGCAGATGGGCGCTTCTCCTATGTGCCCTGGCCGGGAATTGAACTTGGGTCCCCCGCACGCCAGGCCGACGCTCTACCGCTGAGCCAACCGGCCAGGGGCGGTTAGCATTTTCAAATGCTAATAGTTGGAGTAAAGTTTCAACAGCTTCAACATTGGTAATTTTTGTTTTTAAGATTTTTTTTTTTTTATACAGAGACAGAGAGAGAGTCAGAGAGAGGGACAGACAGACAGGAACGGAGAGATGAGAAGCATCAATCATTAGTTTTTCGTTGCGACACCTTAGTTGTTCATTGATTGCTTTCTCATATGTGCCTTGACCGTGGGGCTACAGCAGACCGAGTAACCCCTTGCTCAAGCCAGCGACCTTGGGTCCAAGCTGGTGGGTGAGCTTTGCTTAAACCAGATGAGCCTGTGCTCAAGCTGGTGACCTTGAGATCTCGAACCTGGGTCCTCCGCATCCCAGTCTGACGCTCTATCCACTGCACCACCGCCTGGTCAGGCAGTAATTTGTTTTTTTAATAGCCTCCTGGAGCCAGGCAATGAATTCAGTATAGAGCTCCTTTGGTCCTTGCAATACCTTTTGAAAAGAGGCAGCCACTTGTCCCTTAGATTCAGTTTTCTCCCAAGCTCGCAAGCAACATTTCCCAAATTGGGCAATGGCCTGATTGTTCATAGGAAGTTGATTTGGGACACCTGCCCATGCTCCAGAGCCCACCAATTGTTCTAAGGAAATAAGAATGTTATGGGCTCTGTTATGTGCAGCCTGAACTTCGGCATGGTCATGCCATCAAGTCTTAAGTTGCAGAAATTCCCCAGAACTTAATACAGTTCGAGCCAAAGTGTTCCAGTCAGCAGCAATTAAGCAAGAACCTTCAGCAAGACCCTGAATCAGGCCACAAGTGAAAGGAGAATTAGTTCCATATTGTTGTACAGCTAATTTCAATTCCTTCAGTATTTTAAAAGAAATTGACTCATGGGTGAATTCATAAACACCATTAGGATTTTGGGGATCCACCCAGGAGCCACTGTCTTTGTAACTGTTATTGGAAAAGCCATTTGTAATGCATCCAAATCTCCCTCTACGGGCCTGTAATACTCCTTTCTGAAGAGCAATAACTGTGGCAGAGACTCTCTAGGTACAAAAATAGGTGGTGGAGGGGGTGGCAAAAGTTCCACAAAATCAATGAAAGAAGCAGATGGTGAAGGTTTGTCAACCTTCGGAGCACTTTCAGGCTCAGCGTATTTATTTTTTTGTTTGTTTGTTTTTTGTTTTGTTTTTTTTTAATTATTTATTTATTCATTTTAGAGAGGAGAGAGAGAGAGAGAGAGAGAGAGAGAGAGAGAGAGGGAGGAGCAGCAGGAAGCATCAACTCCCATATGTGCCTTGACCAGGCAAGCCCAGGGTTTTGAACCGGCGACCTCAGCATTTCCAGGTTGATGCTTTACCCACTGCACCACCACAGGTCAGGCAGGCTCAGCGTATTTAATCTCCTCAAATTCTTCATCTCCTTCATCATCATCATCAGTTTGTAAAGGTTCTAAACAGATTTTACTAAGGTCCAAGTTTGCCAGATAGTAACCAGCAATGGAACACCTTGAGTATAATTTTTTCAACTCTTTCCTACCTTTTCCCAGTCATGTAAATCTAGACTTCCTAAAGTAGAGAACCAAGTATAATGCTTCTCAATTACCTGTAATAATTCTAAAAGTTTCGCTTCACTGGCTTTAGCCCCACCAGCCTTCAACAATTGTTTTAAGACACAGATTTAGGGATGGCATTTCCTAATACTGTCCCCATTCCCCATTGTTACCCTGTATTTTCCCAAGGATGTCCTTACCATTTTCCTGTGACAGACTGATCTGAGGCCTCTATTTCCCCTCGGGGTCCAGCAGTTACTTCCTTATTTTATTTATTGCTCCGGCGATCCTTCTTCCAATCAGGTCCCTGTTCCAATCAGGTCCCTGTTCGGGTGCCACTTGCCACTACCAGCTCGGCAATGGGGGTACACGAAAGGAACTCGCTGCTGGACTTAAGGAAAAACACACACAAGACACAACAAAGATGGGTACAGGGGACTTCCAGCCTCTAGGACTGAGAGCCCAAATCTCTGCAGCCTCATCATATTTTTTGGTGTCTGATCATCAAGCAAATTAGCAGAGCCTGGGTCAAATTAGCCTAGAATGAATTCAGGTGCAGAGAAGGATGATTAACTAATAGCTTCAGGTATGCAGGAAAAGGCTATAGGGATCAGTTGCTTGCCTTAAACAATCTTATCAGAGCTTGCCAGGGCAGCATTCTGCTCCCACAGGACTTGGCATTCCAAAGTCCACACCAAAGACTTGTCTCAGGACAACAGTCTAATTCCCGGCCATTTTCCTACAGGGAGAGAGAGAGGAGGGGGAAAAGAAGCATTCGTGTATTGTTCCACTCAGTTGTGCGTTCATCGATTGCTTCCCATGTATGCCCTGATCAGGGATTGAACTTGCAACCATGTCGTTTCAGGACAAGATTCTGACTGAGCTAACTGGCCAAGGCCAATATTTTTAAAAAGAAAAAGAAAAGAAAGAAAAAAGGAGAGTAGGTGAATGCTTTTGGTGCTAGTAGCCACCAGGCTTTGAAATATGCATCCCCTAATATGCCCACTTCCTTAAAACAGATTTTTTTATTTTTTTTATTCATTTTAGAGAGACAAAGAGAGGAAGAGAGAGAAGCATTTGTTGTCCCACTTAGTTGTGCAGTCATTGGTCCTTTCACATATGTGCCCTGACAGGGAATCGAACTTGTAGCGTTGGTGTTTTAGGATGATGCTCTAACCAACTAAGCTAACCAGTCAGTGCTTTTTACTGATTTTTTTGAGAGATAGGAATGGAGAGAAAGAAAGAGAAACATCAATTTGTTGTTCCACTTATTTAGTTTATTCGTTTTAGAGATAGGAGAGAGAGAGAGAGAGAGAGAGAGAGAAGGAGGGAAGGAGCAGGAAGCATCAACTCCCATATATGCCTTGACCAGGCAAGCCCAAGGTTTCGAACTGGCAACCACAGCATTCCAGGTCAATGCTTTATCCACTGCACCACCACAGGTCAGGCTGTTGTTCCACTTACTTATGCACTCATTAGTTGATTCTTATGTATGCCTTGACTGGGGATCAAACCTGTAACCTGGGTGTATGGGGACAATGCTCTAACCCAGTGGTCCCCAACCTTTTTTGGGACACGGACAGGTTTAATGTCAGAAAATATTTTCACAGACCGGCCTTTAGGGTGGGACGGATAAATGTATCACGTGACCAAGACAAGCATCAAGAGTATTAGACGGATGTAACAGAGGGAATCTGGTCATTTTTTAAAAATAAAACACCGTTCAGATTTAAATATAAATAAAATGGAAATAATATAAGTTATTTACTCTTTCTCTGAGGACTGGTACCAAATGGTCCACAGACCGGTACCGGTCCGCGGCCTGGGAGTTGGGGACCACTGCTCTACAGAGAGTCTGGAGTAGTTACTGAGTAGCACAAGGTGGAGCTCATATCTATCCTGTCCTCAAGCCCTGAGCATCTGGTCATCAAGTCTTTGCTGTTCTAGCCAGACGCAGAGAAGCCCCCTGGCCACCTTGGCTAAGATGTACATCAACAGGTCGCATCAACTCTCCAAAAGAAGTTGAAGGGCCTGGTGAGGGTCCTGGGACCACCGCTGTCATGGAGCAGCCACAGTATCCAAGCACCCAGATTATAGTCATCACTCCTGCCCCAGCGGATGTGCATAGGGCAGGGGTTGACCACAGGGACCTGAGCCCCCAGATGGGCCTGCTCCCAATGGGGCTGTAGCGGGATGGAGTATGGTGGCCACTCTGCCCTGCTGCTAGGCCCAGACAAAAGGCACTTAGTCCTTGCCCTCAAGAAGCTCACAGCCCTCACATTTTCAGCACGATGGGAGTGCGGCAGGACCACCTCCCTCCCTGGTGCTTTATCCCTGTGCCTGAGGTCTTGGTCACACACCACTTTCCTGAGAAGCCCCAAGAAATAATTAGACCAATGGGCTTCAATATCCCGGGCTGTCCCCCGCCCCAACCCAGAAAGCTACCAAAACAATACATGTAAGTGAACAGAGGTTCCTACCACCCGTCGGTGCTGCCCCAGAGCTCCCCAGAGCTGACAAAGGACCTTACCCAGTTCCCGAGATTTCTGGCCAGAGGTGGAGGGCTCAGCTCAGGGCTGGAGAGCAAGAGGTGCCAGGCTTGCCCGGCTTTTTGAAAAAGCCAATCAGAAAGTAGTGTCATGGAGGAGAGCAGGGCACGCTCCAGAGGGGCGTCCCTTGGTCGAGGAAGTTGGCCTGTGCCCCTCGAAAGATACAAGGGGTTCTAGAGGTGGTTCTGCTTCCAGCGCCCCTTAACTTCTTTTTTTTTTTTTTTTTTAATTTTTTATTTATTTTATTTATTCATTTTAGAGAGGAGAGGGAGAGAGAGAGAGAGAGGAGAGAGACAGAGAGAGAGAAGGGGAGAAGAGCTGGAAGCATCAACTCCCATATGTGCCTTGACCAGGCAAGCCCAGGGTTTCGAACCGGTGACCTCAGCATTTCCAGGTCGACGCTTTATCCACTGCACCACCACAGGTCAGCCCCCCTTAACTTCTAAGGGCCCTAGAGATGTTTTCAAAGCACTCGCAGCCCTCCGTGGCCGGCGGCTGTAAAGCGTTAAGCGTACTGCGCACGCGCTCGAGCTCAGCAGAGGCCCCTCTGATTCGCCTCGATCTACCCCTTTCCGCCCTCTGGGGCGGAGCAAAGCGCTGCTTCCGGTGAAAGCTCGGGATCAAGCCGAAAATCATACCTAGCAGCTGGCGGCCGGCTGAGGCCTGCCACTCCCTCCTTCGGTGCTCTGTTGCCTTTGAGTCTCCCATTACCCAGTTTAAGTTTTTTACGCCCAGCTTTTACAAGGTCCTGATACCACACCACATCCCAATTCCAGCTGCAAATTACTGCAGAACCTGAAGCTAAGAAAGGAACCTCCATCCCGCCCTGGTCCGCCCTTGCCCAGTGAGGCCCAGTGAGGTTCTCGCCCGCCTTTCCGGCCTCATCTGCCACACTCTTCGGGCCTGTCTCCCGTGGACCCTCCGCCACCCCGACCATGACCCAGAAGCCGAAAGTAGACCACCACGTCGGTCGTCTGGGATACCTGCAGGCGCTGGTCACGGAATTCCAAGAGACGGAGAGCCAAGGTGAGAGCGACAGGGAGGGGGTCCGGGAACGGGGCAGGGGTCAGCCCGCAACCGTCACCGGGACCTGGCTCCAAATGCCGCTTTTCCGCCGCAGACGCCAAGGAGCAAGTCCTAGCCAACCTCGCCAACTTCGCCTATGACCCCAGCAACTACCAGTATCTGCGACAGCTTCAGGTCCTGGATTTATTCCTCGATTCGCTGTCGGAGGAGAATGAGACCCTGGTGGAGTTTGCGATTGGTAAGGATGGTATCGGTCTCCCCGCTGCCTGACGAGCTGTGGTGAGATAAGTGAGTCGTTGGGGAAGGAATCTGGCATCTCTCCGGCCGCAGTGGCAGACTTGGTCATTCACACATGACCCGGGTCACGGCTAGCTTGAGTCAGGTCTGGAGACGCCCTCTGCATGCCTGTCTTCTCTCCTGCTAAGAGATGAGATCGTAAATGAGGGAATGGATGGAAGCCACTGGAGGAGAGGGGGCGGGGTGTTAGCGTGCTCTTTTAAACATCTTTATTTTAATGTTTTAATATCAACAGAAGTAGAAGTGGCTATGGTTCTTGTAGTTGTTACGGTATAAGATCTGTTGAATTATTCACCGGAAAGATATTTATTGAGCATGAACTGTGTAAGGTACTGTTCTCAGTGCTGGAGAGATGGCGAACAGGTCGGGGAAATGTGTTTGACCTCAAGGAACTTTAATTCTAGTGTGGGGGTTGGGGGGGGGGGGCGTGGGAAACAGATGGTGATCAAACGAATCAAAAAGCTGACGCTGTGAAAGAAGTAAACAGGATGGTGAGATAGAGCAATAGGAGATGGGGGCTACTTTCGTTTTGACTGTCATGGGCAGACATTCAGGGCAAAGGTACATCATGGGCAGGAGATCCTTAAGCAGGAGGAGCCAGAAGGAAGGCTGATGTGTCAGGACTGGGGTGAGTGAAGCAGAGTAGTACAAAGTGAGGTTAGAGAGATGGCAACACCAGAACTTACAGAGGTTAGATTTTAAATCTTTTTATTTATTCATTTTAGAAAGGGGACAGAGAGAGAGAAGGGGCTGGAAGCATCAACTCCCATATGTGCCTTGACCAGGCAAGCCCAGGGTTTCTAACCAGTGATCACCCTCAGCGTTCCAGGTAGACACTTTATCCACGGTGTCACCACAGGTCAGGCTAAAATCTTTTATCAAAATAACATTTCTCTATATAGTGAAAGGAATCTTATCTGTGGTGTGAAAGAAACCTTTAATAATAATTCCATTGTCACCTAATACTCAGTTATGCAAATTTCTCTCATCCTTCCTGAAAGTACTTTTTTTTTTAGTTGGTTTGTGTAAAACAGGATTTAATCCGGGATCCATGCATTTAACCCTTTGAGTAGTGAGTTTTTTTCATGCTCACTGACCCCCAGGAGTGAGGGTTTTTTTTCAAAAAATGAAATTAGTTCCAGTTTTATTAACTTAAAATCATGTTTGTTTGATAACCAATTTATGGAAACAAGAAAAACATACATTTGCCTTTTTTTTTTTTTTTCTGTATTTTTCTGAAGCCGGAAAAGGGGAGAGACAGTCAGACAGACTCCCGCATGCGCCCGACCAGGATCCACCCGGCACGCCCACCAGGGGGCAATGCTCTGCCCCTCCGGGGCGTCGCTCTGTTGAGACCAGAGCCACTCTAGCGCCTGGGGCAGAGGCCGAGGAGCCATCCCCAGCGCCTGGGCCATCTTTGCTCCAATGGAGCCTCAGCTGCGGGAGGGGAAGAGAGAGACAGAGAGGAAGGAGAGGGGGAAGGGTGGAGAAGCAGATGGGCGCTTCTCCTGTGTGCCCTGGCCGGAATCGAACTCGGGACTTCTGCACGCCAGGCCGACGCTCTACCACTGAGCCAACCGGCCAGGGCACTTGCCTTTTTTAAATGTTGCCTTACACATGTATGATTGTACTCTGGATGGTCAGGAGACACAGGATGTACATAAACGTTCATACTACTCAGGGTTAATCTGGTTGTTATATTCCTTAGATCTCAGTGTCCATCTCTCTCTCTCTCTCTCTCTCTCTCTCTCTCTCTCTCTCTCTCTCTCTTTCTCTTTTAAAATAAATTTTGTAGCCTGACCAGATGGTGTCACAGTGGATGGATAGAGTGTTGGCCTGGGATGCTGAGGAGCCAGGCTCGAAACCCCAGGGTCACTGGCTTGAGTATGGGGTCATCCAGCTTGAGTGCAGGGATCATAGACATGACCTCGTGGTTGCTGGCTGGCTTGAGCCCGAAGGTCACTGGCTGGAAGCCCAAGGTCGCTGGCTTAAGCAAGGGGTCACTGGCTCAGCTGGAGCGCCTCCCCCACCCCACCCCCATCAAGGCACATATGAGAAAGCAGCCAATGAACAACTAAGGTGCCACAATGAAGAATTTATGCTTCTCATCTCTCTCCCTTCCTGTCTGTCTCTCTTTGGCTAAAAATAAATAAATAAATAAATAAATAAATAAATAATATTGTATTTTAGAAAAATTGCAAAGATAATATAGAGAATTCCCATATATGCCATACCCAATTTCCCTGTTATGAATATCTTACACTAGTGTAGTACATTTGTTACAATTAATAAACTAGTACTGATACATTATTAACTAAAACCCATATTTTATTCAGATACTCTTAGTTTTAACTTAATGTCTTTTTACTGTTCTAGATCCCATCTATATTACATTTAATTGTCACATCTCCTTAGGCTCCTCTGAGCTATGCCAGTTTCTTAGATTTTCCCCCTTTTGCATAGCTTTGAGGAGTACTGGGCAGATATTTTTTTATTTTTATTATTATTATTACTGATTTTAGCAAGAGAGGGAAAGAGAAAGAAATACAGGAACATGAATCTGTTCCTGGATGTGCCCTGACTGGGGATTAAACCAACAACCTCTGCACTTAGGGATGATGTTCTAACAAACTGAGCTGTCTAGCCAAGGCTGGGCAGGTATTTTGTAGACCATCCCTCCTTTGGGATCTGTCTGATGCGTTCTCATAATTAGACTGGGTTATGGGTTTTGAGGAGGACAACCACAGAGGTAGAGTGATGTTCTCATTACATCATATCAGGGGTACATGCTACCAACATGACTTATCACTGTTGCTGATAACCTTGATCACCTGGCTGAGGTAGAGTTTGTCAGGCTTCTCCACTGTAAAGTTACGGTTTTATTCCCTCCCCCCCACCCCCACCCCTTTCCATATTGTACTCTTTGGAAGAAAGTCACTGCATAAATTATATCTCTTTTAATCACTGTTAGACTTTTTTTTAATAACACTAATTGTTGAAGAATCCAGATCAGTTCAACAGAATGCCCACCTTCCAAATTGTATGGTTGCCTCTATTTTTTTTATCGATTTTATTTACTAATTTTAGAGAGTGGGGGGGAGGGAGAAAGTAAGAGAGAAAGAGAAGGGGGGGAGGAACAGAAAGCATCAACTCCCATATGTGTCTTGACCGGGCAAGCCCAGGGTTTTGAACCGGCAACTTCAGCATTCCAGGTTGACACTTCATCTACTGCGCCACCACAGGCCAGGCTGGTTGCCTCTTCATGGTGTTAGTTTGTTCCTCTCTGCCAGGGGTCAGGAACTTATGGCTCGCAAACCAGATGTGGCTCTTTTGATGGGTGCATCTGGCTCACAGACAAATCTTTAATAAAAAAAAATAATAGCGTTAAAAATATAAAACATTCTCGTGTATTACAATCCATTCATTTCCTACCGCTCATGTTCATGGTTGCAGGTGACTGGAGCCAATCACAACTGTCCTCTGGGACAACACCAAATTTTTATTGGATAATGCGAAAGGTACACGGGTCGTTGTATGGATCTCACGGAATTACATTTTAAAATACGTGGTTTTCATGGCTCTCTCAGCCAAAAATGTTCCCGACCCCTGCTCTATGCCCTTCAATTTCTTGTAACCTAAAAATTAGATCAAGCCCTGGCCGGTTGGCTCAGTGGTAAAGCGTCGGCCTGGCGTGCAGAAGTCCCGGGTTCAATTCCTGGCCCGGGCACACAGGAGAAGTGCCCATCTGCTTTTCCCCCCTTTCCCCCTCTCTGTCTCTCTTCCCTCCTGCGGCCAAGACTCCATTGGAGCAAAATTGGCCCAGGCTCTGAGCATGGCTCCATGGCCTCCACCTGAGGTGCTAGAATGGCTTTGTTTGTAACGAAGCAACACCCCAGATGGGCACAGCATCGCCCTCTAGTGGGCATGCCAGGTAGGTCCTGGTTGGTTGGGCACATATAGGAGTCTGTCTGCTTCCACACTTCTCACTTTAGAAAAATACAAAAAAATTAAATGAATAAAATTTTGGGCCCTAGCCGGGGGGGGGGGGGGGGCCCTTAACAAATAAAATGTTGGCCTAGTGTGTGGACGTCCCAGGTTCAATCCCTGGTCAGGGCATACAGGAAAAGTAAGCATCTGCTTCTTCCTCCTCCCTCTCCCCCTTCTCTCTTTCCTTCTGGCAGCCAGTGGTTCAACTGGTTCGAGTGTTGGCCCTGGTCAACCTCAGGTGCTAAAAATAGCTCAGTACTTGAGAATTGGCCCCAGATAGAGTTGTTGGGTAGATCCCTGTCAGGACACATGTGGGAGTCTGTCTCTATCTCCTCTCCTCTTTCCTAAGGAAAAAAAATTTTTTTTGAAGATCATTCAGATCTGCCCCTAATATTTGTGGTATTGGAGATAGAGTATAAATGGGGGCTGCCCCTCCTCTTCCCACATGACAGGTCTTACACACGTGTGTGAACATCCCAGCTCTGTTCATACCCCTCCACACACCTGACCATGACTTCTCCTATGTCTTAGGACTGTGGTCGGCAAACTCATTAGTCAACAGAGCCAAATATCAACAGTACAACAATTGAAATTTCTTTTGAGAGCCAGAATTTTTTAAACTTTAACTATATAGGTAGGTACATTCCTTATCGAGATAGCGCCCGCACGTGGTATTTTGTCGAAGAACCACACTCAAGGGGCCAAAGAGCCACATGTGGTTCACAAGCCGCAGTTTACTGACCAGGGACTTAGGAATATACACACCAACAGTGGGATTCACCTGTGAGAGTTGACTTAGAAAAGAGGCCCATGCAGCTATGTGAGGTTTAGGACCTGGAGCACCAGGTTTGGAGAAAACAGGACTTTGGGTGGGCTCCCCGGATTTTTCAGCCTGTGGAGAAGGCCACCGTGAGTCCCTCTAAAGCTAGTCCAGAAGCAGGAGTTCCAGTGGCCCAGGTCTAATAGAGTGGTGCTAGCTCATGTCTCTGGCCCTCTAGAAGATTATTATGCTAAATAAATATTCTAGGCCCTGGCCGGTTGGCTCAGTGGTAGAGCGTCAGCCTGGCGTGCAGGAGTCCCGGGTTCGATTCCTGGCCAGGGCACACAGGAGAGGCGCCCATCTGCTTCTCCACCCCTCCCCCTCTCCTTCCTCTCTGTCTCTCTCTTCCCCTCCTGCAGCCGAGACTCCATTGGAGCAAAGTTTGCCCGGGCACTGAGGATGGCTCTGTGGCCTCTGCCTCAGGCGCTAGAGTGGCTCTGGTCGCAACAGAGCGACGCCCCAGAGGGGCAGAGCATCGCCCCCTGGTGGGCGTGCCGGGTGGATCCTGGTCTGTCTGACTGCCTCCCCATTTCTGGCTTCGGAAAAATACAATAAATAAATTAATAATAATAATAAATAATAATAAATAAATATTCTAAAAAATTGATACTTTTTTTTTTGTGGCAGAACAGAGTCAGAGAGAGGGACAGACAGGAAGGGAGAGAGATGAGAAACATCAATTTTCGTTGCGTCTCCTTAGTTGTTCATTGATTGCTTTCTCATAAGTGCCTTGACCGAGGGGCTACAGCAGACCGAGTGACTCCTTGCTCGAGCCAGTGACCTTGGACTCAAGCTGGTGAGCCTTGCTCAAACCAGATAAGCCTGCGCTCAAGCTGGCAACCTCGGGGTCTCGAACCTGGGTTCTCCAGGTCCCAGTCCAATGCTCTGTCTGCTGCACCACTGCCTGGTCAGGCTAAAATATTGATACTTTTAAGATTCTCTGCAGCCTGACCAGGTGGTGGCGCAATGGGTAGAGTGTTGGCCTGGGATGCTGAGGATCCAGGTTTGAAACCCCGAGGTCACCAGCTTGAATGCGGGGTTTTTGGCTTGAGCAAGGGGTCACTGAGTTGGCTGGAACCCCTGGTCAAGGCATATGAACAACTAAGGTACTGCAACTATGAGTTAATGCTTCTCATCTTTCTCCCTGTCTGTCCTTCTCTGTCTCTCTCAGTAAAAAAAAAAAAAAGAAAGAAAAAAAGATTCTCTGCAATGTAAGTCTTCCATCCCCTCCCTTTTAGTAACTCAGCTCCATGGCTTCTGACATCTGAATGCTGACAGTGACCTCTGCAGAAGCATGTGGCTAAACTTCACTTGAGAGAGAGAGTGCTCCTCTAACTCAAGCTTTTGGTCCTGGAGAAAACTTGCCTAAAAAAGAGCAGTCACCCAAGAAAAGTTTTTACAGGATCAGGGAGCAACTTTCCCAAAGCAGGAGCTCTCTGGGATCCTGGCCTAGTGAGCTGGGAGCTGTGGGGAGACTTGGGCCTGGGCTGCATTCTTCCTTTCTTTAGCAGCTTCCCAGTTTTACATTTCCCAGTCACCTTTCCCTCATTCTTTTTTTTTTTTTTTTTTTTTTCTTTTTGTATTTTTCTGAAGCTGGAAGCGGGGAGAGACAGTCAGACAGACTCCCGCATGCGCCCAACTGGGATCCACCCGGCATGCCCACCGGGGGCGACGCTCTGCCCACCAGGGGGCGACGCTCTGCCCCTCCGGGGCGTTGCTTTGCCGACCAGAGCCACTCTAGCGCCTGGGGCAGAGGCCAAGGAGCCATCCCCAGCGCCCAGGCCATCCCTGCTCCAATGGAGCCTTGGCTGCGGGAGGGGAAGAGAGAGACAGAGAGGAAGGAGGGGAGGATGGAGAAGCAAATGGGCGCTTCTCCTATGTGCCCCGGCCGGGAATCGAACCCGGGTCCCCCGCACGCCAGGCCAACGCTCTACCGCTGAGCCAGCCAGCCAGGGCCCCTCATTCTTTTTTTTTATTATTATTTATTGTGCATAACCTAAAAGGAGAGCCTTGGCCCTGGCCAGTTGGCTCAGCAGTAGAGCGTCAGCCCGACGTGTGGAAGTCCCAGGTTCGATTCCCAGCCAGGGCACATAGGAGAAGCACCCATCTGCTTCTCCACCCTTCCCCCTCTCCTCTCTCTCTCTCTCTCTCTCTTTCTCTCTCTCTCTCTCTTCCCCTCCCACAGCCAAGGCTCCATTGGAGCAAAGTTGGCCCGGGCGCTGAGGATGGCTCTATGTCCTCTGCCTCAGATGCTAGAATGGCTCCAATTGCAGCGGAGCAACGCCCCAGAGGGGCCAAGCATCAACACCCCCTGGTCGGCATGCTGGATGGATCCTGGTTGGAGTCTGCCTGCTTCACCCCCCACTTCAGAAAAATACAAAAAAAAAAAAAAAAGAGGAGAGCCTCGGTGATACTTAGAAGCAGATTTTGTTACTGCCATTACTTTCTCTTAATGCATCTTGTGCCAAATGAGAAATACTGTCAGGCTCTTATTCTGCTGTTAAAAGGCTCTGTGCTGTGTTTTGTAGTCTTTTAGTCTTTTATCTCTGATGTCTACCCTAAGATTGTGATCTCCATGAGGGCAGAGCCTACCCTTCCTTATCTCTGTTATGTCTTGAATTCTGTGACCTTTTGGTCTGGAGAAGATGAGAGAAGAGCCCAAAAGGTGCAGAGAACTGGCCATGACTTGGCTCTGCAGCCCTGATTGGGAATCATTTTGGAATAACTGGCAGAGAGGAGAGCTGGGTTAGATTGCCCATAGCCATGGCTTACTGAACTGAAACCAATGGACATTAACAAATGTCCTAACAAGCAAGGAACATAGTGAATTTGGAAGAGCTGGGCTTTGGGTGAGGAGAAGAGAGGACTTTGGATGTGGCTCCCTGTGGATTTTTCAACCATGAGTCCCTCTAAAGCTGGTCCGGGGCAGGAGTCCCAGTGGCCCAGGTCTAATAGAGTGGTGCTAGGTCAGGCAGGCCTGGGATTAACTCCTCCCTCCCCACTTACCTCTGGGTATGTGATTTCCCTTTCCCATCATCTGTCAGGTGGGGCAGTAGCAATACCTGCTTCATAGAATTGTTGAGAGAGTTAAATGAGATACGGGGTCCTCGGGTTACTTCTAGTCTCGACATACGACGTTTCAAGTTTATGATGCTCACTCTCATAAAAACTTTAAAAAATTGAGATGTTAGTGTTTCGGCTTGCACCATTAGTGTCATACTTCTTTTACACTCATTTTTTGTCATTTTTTCTGTTACTACAGTATAGTGTACAGTAGTACAATATATTTATGTCCTTTTCCTTTTTTTGTGGCTTAGTTGTGGTTTTTATATTCTAGATTATGATTTTTACAGCTGTGTTAGGATAAGTGACTTAGGCTAGGGTGTGTTTTGACTTACATCAAAAGTCGGGTTATGTCACTGCCATAGGAAGAGAGCTATGTCATAACTCGAAGACTTCCTGTACAGTGTTTGCAGCTGCAGGATCCCCAGGTATCTGGTTCCCCTTAAGGATAAACAGTTCCCTCATCTTCCAGAGAGGTGAGGAGGGATGGGATTGTGACCTATCAAGGGACCTATCTGCTCAGGGGAGTCTTCCCTTCTGCCAAAACATCATTGTATGATAGGAAAACATAGGAAGGTTGATCCTAAGCCCCTCAGCAGTATCTGGGTGTTTTTAGGTGAAGTGAGCCTGGTTGTGGTGTTTCATTGGCACTGAGCTCAGCCTCTCAGCTGTGGAGCTGGTACTGCCACGCTGACTAGGATCTTTGATAATAGCTAGCACTTATGGAGCCCTCTCTGTGTGCCAGGCTATGGCCTCCTGTACTTTATTGCCGTTGACCTTGAAACCACTAAAATCAGGTGGGCTCATAACATGCATTTTCTAATAATGAATCTGAGGCTTAGGAAGGGTCAGTAGGTTGTTCAAAGTTGTTTTTTCTTTAAATATTTTTATTGAATTTATTGGGGTGACATTGGTTCATAAAATTATACAGGTTTCAGGTCCATAGTTCTACAGTACATCATCTTTATATTGCATTGAGTGTGTTCAGAGGTTTCAAGAGTGCCAGACTGACTGACCAGGCGGTGGCACAGTGGATAGAGCATCGAACTAGGATGTGGAGGACCCAAGTGTGAGACCCCAAGGTCGCCAACTTGAGCGCGGGCTCATCTGGTTTGAGCAGAGCTCACCAGCTTGAGCCCAAGGTCGCTGGCTTGAGCAAGGGGTCACTCGGTCTGCTGTAGCCCCGCAGTCAAGGCACATATGGGAAATCAATCGATGAACAACTAAGGAGCCATAACAAAGAATTGATGTTTCTCATCTCTCTCCGTTCCTGTCTGTCTGCCCCTATCTGTCCTTCTCTGTCCCTCTCTCTGACTCTCTCTGTCTCTGCCACACAAAAAAATAAAAATAAAATAAAATAATACAGAATGCCAGACCTGGACTTAAGCCTACTAAGGCTGTCAGATTCTAGAAGCCGTTCTCTTGGCCACTCTCCTCCCCATAGAGGAGTTCCTAATTTCTAGGGCTGTGCACTGTGAAAGCTAAAAAGAAACTCTAAATCCTGCATTTTACTGATGTGGAAACTGAGGCACAAACAGCTGCTTCTCGGCTGGTTAGTGGCAGACCAGAGTCAGAATGCAGCCCACTGCAGTTGCAGGCTTTGTTCCGTGGTGGTTCTGAAGGTTCAGCTCTGAGGTAAGACCTCTCTTGTCAAATGGCTCTGCCTCCTCTTTGAGGGCTGAAAACCTGGTCTCCATCAGCACTTGTTTTGGCTGTAGTTATTTCTGTCAGTTGTGGCAGTTGGCCTGAAAATCCATGCAAGATAGTGTCCTTGAATATTGTCTCTGTGGAGGTTATCCTCCAGTGACCTCGCAAACACCCTGTTCTTCATACCCGCGGTTTTAAAGAAGAATGTGGTTATAGCAATTGCAGATAACACATGGGTTTTCAGGGCTCCTCTGTACCTGCTCCTTTGTAGGCCTTTTCTTTTGTAGATTTGTTCAGTTAGAACTATTTTAGTTACCTTTTGGTTGTGGTCTTGGCTGCTTTTTCTCCCGGCAGGGAAAAGCTGATAGCTAGGATTTTACCCCAGTTTTCCCGAATCCAAATTTTGTGCGCGTGTACCCAACTGCATGAGCCAGGGCTCAAAATCTAGTGTGTCTTCCCTGGTTCTTTGTTTCCACTGCCCCTTGCCACCTCCAAAGTATCTCTGAGATGGTTCTGGTGGCAAGTCATCCCCCACCTAGGTGTTAAGACGAACTGCCACCAGGAAATGGTACTTCTCAGGCCAGGACAGGGGGTGGGAAGTGAATGAATTATAGGAACCAGATATAAATCCAGGATTTCAGCAACTACTTGAGTGAGTATTCCGATCTTGTGCCCCAAATGAAAACTCTGTTAGCCTTTGGTATTAATTTGGAAATGTTTGCCCAAAGAACTGTTGGTTAACTCCCAGGTATCCTCTATGGTGCTCGTGCACACCTGCACCATCCTAGATGCTGTATGGAGACCAGAACAGAATTATCCACTTCTGTGAAAACTGATTGAATCCTAGGATCTCCCACCACTTGAGAGTCTTGTTATTAAAACAGGTTTCAAGTAGGTTGCCTCCCAGGGTTTAGGTGAAATCCTTTTCCTATATTCTACTTTGTGCAATACATGTAGCTGCCACAAGATGGCGGTGTTGCTCAGAAAAAGGCTGGTAAATTAATGCTCAGGGGCCTCTTTTTGGAAAACAGTATTTAGTAAAATTGAAGTAGACACACCGCATGACCCAGCAGTTACCGGTACATTCATAGGGTTAGGGCACATGCATATCCAGACAGATGCAAAAATGTCACTAATAGTCTGTAATGCCTGTAATAGTCCCAAACTAGAAACAGTAAATAGTAAAATGGATATCAACATTGTGGGATATTGATACTATTTAGTGAGGTAAATGAACAATCTACAATTATAAAGTCTAAAAACAGGCAAAAATGAACTATAGTGTTCAGAGATGTGTTTGGATTTTGGTTTGTTTTTTTTTTTTTGACAGAGAGTCAGAGAGAAGGGCAGACAGACAGGAAGGAAGAGAGATATAAGGCATCAATTCTTCATTGCAGCTCCTTAGTTGTTCAGTGATTGCTTTCCCATATGTGCCTTGACCGGGGGCTACAGCAGAGCAAGTGACCCCTTCCTCCAGGCAATGACCTTAGGCTTCAAGCCAGCGACCTTTGGGCTCAAGCCTGCAACCCTCCACCCACCCACCCATCAAGCTGGTGAGCTGCTGCTCAAGCCAATGAGCCCGCACTCAAGCCGGCGACCTTGGGGTTTCAAACCTGGGTCCTCCACGTCCCAGTCCGATTTCTATCCACTGTGCCTCTACCTGGTCAGGCTAGATATGTGTTTATAAAAATTATTTTTAAATTAAAAATATAGAAGGGCCTTGGCCAGATAGCTTGGTTGGTTAGAGCGTTGTCCTGAGGGCAGAGGTTGCCAGTCAGTCCCCAATCAGGACACATACAGGAATGGATCAGTACTCCTGTCTCTCTCTCTCTTTCTCCCTTCCTCTCTTCAAGATCAGTAAAATAAGCACTAATTTAGCCCTGGCCAGATAGCTTGGTTGGTTAGAGCATTGTCCCAAAGCGCAGAGGTTGCCCATTCGATCCCCAGTCAGAGGACATACAGGAATGGCTCCATGTTTCTGTCTTTCTCGCTCTCAACCTCCTCTCACACTGAAATCAATCAATTAAAAAAAGATAAAAAGATAAAATAAACTTTTTTTTCCTTCTTTTCCAAGTGAGAGGAGAGGAGATAGAGAGACAGATTCCTGTATGTGCCCTGACCGGGATCCACTGGGCAACCCCTGTCTGGGGCCATGCTCGCAACTGAGCTATTTTTTAGCACCTGAGGTGGAGGCTCCAGGGAACCATCCTCAGTGCCCAGGAGTGATGCGCTGGAACCAATGGAGCCATGGCTGCGGGAAGGGAAGAGATGGGGGGGGGGGGGAGAAGCAGATAATCCCTTCTCATATGTGCCCTGACTGGGAATCAAACCCAGGACATACACACACACACACACACACACACACACACACGGCCAACGTTCTACCACTGAGAGCCAACCAGCCAGGGCAGATAAAATGAATGTTTAAAAAATAAAATAGCCTGACCAGGCAGTGGTGCAGTGGATAGAGCGTTGGACTGGGATGTGGAAGGACCCAGGTTCGAGACCCTGAGGTCGCCAGCTTGAGCGCGGGCTCATCTGGTTTGAGCAAAAGCTCACCAGCTTGGACCCAGGGTCGCTGGCTCCAGCAAGGGGTTACTCAGTCTGCTGAAGGCCCGTGGTCAAGGCACATATGATAAAGCAATCAATGAACTAAGAAGTCGCAATGCACAACGAAAAACTAATGATTGATGCTTCTCATCTGTCTCCATTCCTGTCTGTCTGTCCCTGTCTATCCCTCTGACTCTCTATCTGTCTCTGTAAAAAAATAAAAAATAAAAAAAATAAAAATAAAATAGCCTGACCGGGCGGTGGTGCAGTGGTTAGAGCGTCGGACTGGGATGTGGAGGACCCAGGTTCGAGACCCCAAGGTCACCAGCTTGAGCATGGGCTCATCTAGTTTGAGCAAGGCTCACCAGCTTCAGTCCAAGGTCGCTGGCTCCAGCAAGGGGTTACTTGGTCTGCTGAAGGACCACAGTCAAGGCACATATGAGAAAGCAATCAATGGACAACTAAGGTGTCGCAATGAAAAACTGATTGATGCTTCTCATCTCTCCGTTCCTATCTGTCTGTTCCTATCTATCCCTCTCTCTGACTCTCTGTCTCTGTAAAGAAAAATTTTTAAATAAATTAAAAAAAAATAAAATATAAATATAAAAAGCTCTGCTTAGTAAAAATTATATTATTAAATTATTACAAACCAGGAAAGTGTTACCTCTGAGGGAGATAATGGGATCAGGAAAGGACCTACACAGGCTTCTGGATTGCCAACAGTATTTTAATTCTTGACTTTGGCGCTGGTTACACAGATATTTGCTTTATCACAAGCTCTGTATGTGTCAGCCCTTTTCTGTATGTGTGGTTTGCTGGTAGGGTCCTTTCTCAGCTTCTGGGGCTGTAAACATATCTATTGTGTGTCAGGAGGAAGCCTTAATCACATTATTTAATTCTCTCTGCCCATTTTACTGATGATGAAATCAAAGCTTAGAGAAATATTTGCTTGCTCTGGTCACCTAAATCTTCAGTAGCAGTACTGGGATTCTAACTGGATCTGCCCACAACAGAGCCCTTGGACCATCCTCCATACTCCGGGTTCCCCTGTACATCCTTCTCCCGCTGATCAGTTAGGCTCCTGCAGTCATACATCTTCTGCTTAAGAAACTCTTCAGCCATCCACCTGTGGTAGGATTCCCCTTATAGGAAGGAGGTGATGTTGAGGTTCTCTTCCACTGCCCCCAGGGTGTCCTCACTTGGACCAGGGAAGCCTCTGCCATCCCTCTGTGACTTACAGAGACCAGGTCCCATCCTCTTAATATGTGTGTGTTATTAATTTACATGAGTACATAATTGATACATATGGTATAAAATTCAAAAGGGTATGTAGTGAAAGGTAGCCTTCTCTGTAACTAAACCACTGTTACTAATTTCTTGTGTAGCCTCCCAGAGATAGTTTTGGGATTTAAAATGTGTATATATATATTTATGAATACTTTTCTTGCATGTACTATACATGTAGTAGTATACTATATCTATATTCTGCTTTTTTTTGTTTTTTGTTTTTTTTAGGGGGAGAGACATTGATTTGTTATTCTGTTTATTTATGCATTCATTAGTTTCTTTTTTTTTTTTTTTTTTACAGAGGCAGAGATAGACAGGGACAGACAGACAGGAATGGAGAGAGATGAGAAGCATCAATCATCAGTTTCTTGTTGCGCATTGCGACTTCTTAGTTGTTCATTGATTGCTTTCTCACATGTGCCTTGACCGTGGGCCTTCAGCAGACCGAGTAAACCCCTGCTGGAGCCAGCGACCTTGGGTCCAAGCTGGTGAGCTCTCTGCTCAAGCCAGATGAGCCTGTGCTCAAGCTGGCGACCTCGGGGTCCCGAACCTGGGTCCTTCCGCATCCCAGTCCAACGCTCTATCCACTGCGCCACCACCTGGTCAGGCTGCTTTTTTTCGTTTTAACTTAGCAACTTATCTTGACACACCCACATTGTCAGACCATAAGGAGCCTCTTTCTGTGTAAAGCCACATGGAATTCCATGCTATGGAGGGACTGAAGATTAGCCAGCCTCTTAGGGATGAATGTTAAGCTGGCTTCCATTTTGCTCTCATAAGCAGTATGTAGGTAGATAACCTTATTTGTGTGTCATTCTTACTTTTGGGACTCTATCTGTAGGATAAATTTGTAGAAATAAAATTCATTAGTTTAGTCAAAACTATATTACAAGGTTTTTTGTTTGTTTGTTTGTTGTTTTTTTTACAGAGACAGCGAGAGTCAGAGAGGGATAGATAGGAACAGACAGACAGGAACGCAGAGAGATGAGAAGCATCAACCAGTTTTTCGTTGCAACACCTTAGTTGTTCATTGATTGCTTTCTCATATGTGCCTTGACCGTGGGGCTACAGCAGACCAAGTAACCCCTTGCTCGAGCCAGCAACCTTGAGTCCAAGCTGGTGAGCTTTGCTCAAACCAGATGAGCCCGCGCTCAAGCTGGCGACCTCAGGGTCTCAAACCTGGGTCCTCCACATCCCAGTCCAACACTCTATCCCAGGGGTGGCCAACAGTTTTTGCCCCCAGGCCAGATTAGAAATTTTTTTTTTCACGGACCGGACGAAATATTAAAATTAAAAAATGTTAAATACAAAAACGATTCATTTTAGTAAACAAAATTTTATTATGTAATTTGTTTATGAATAAATGTGAGTGATTTTTTTTTTTTTTGGTATTTTTCTGAAGCTGGAAATGGGGAGAGACAGTCAGACAGACTCCCGCATGCGCCCGACCGGGATCCACCCGGCACGCCCACCAGGGGCGACGCTCTGCCGTGACCAGAGCCACTCTAGCACCTGGGGCAGAGGCCAAGGAGCCATCCCCAGCACCTGGGCCATCTTTGCTCCAATGGAGCCTTGGCTGCGGGAGGGGAAGAGAGAGACAGAGAGGAAGGAGGGGGTGGGGGTGGAGAAGCAAATGGGCGCTTCTCCTATGTACCCTGGCCGGGAATCGAACCCGGGTCCCCCGCACGCCAGGCTGACGCTCTACCACTGAGCCAACCCGCCAGGGCCGAAAAAAATTTTAATATACAATATTATTTTAATAAAAATATTTTTTAATAAAAATATAACTACATACCGTATAAATATCCAAACTGTATCACAATCAATTGAAACAATATTTAATTAATAGAATGAGCTTAAAGGGGTTATGTCACAAATAAAACAATTATTTTGTTTTACAAACAGCCTGGACACGTTTTCAGTTATCAGCTACAGCTATTGTCTATGCTACAATGCCACTTGATTCAGCACACTTGACCACAAAAATAATAAATTGTTTGACCTTGGGTGCACACTGGCAAACTCCGCCTAAAACAGGGATCTCAAACTCGCGGCCCACAGGCCGCATGCGGCCCGCCTAACAATTTTGTGCGGCCCCGCAGACTAATCCACAAAGTTCAAAATATTCCCGCAGGCCACGAGTTTGAGACCCCTGGCCTAAAAGAATGTGGGTTTCACATCACTACTAAACGTCAAACAGTTCATATCAAATACAAATGAGTACAAAAGTTGTAAATCTTTATAATGGAATTTTTTTAAAAAAATAAAGAAGTATCGTGAATCCATTCAACCAATTATTGGAAGTTAACCCTAGATTAGTCACACACGGAATTCTTTTCCACGTATCACTATCTTCTTAAATATCTTGATTTCTAATAATCAAAGACACTTCTGCTTCTGAGTAGCTGAGATTTTAAAGTAGCAGAGAATATTAAAAATTTAATCGTGGGCTGCATAAACTCATTACGCAGGCTGAATGTTGGCCATGCCTGCTCTATCCACTGTGCAACCACCTGGTCAGGCTATATTACAAGGTTTCTAAAGAAGTCTCCCTACATTCCTATCTCTTCCACATTGTCCTCCCCTCAAAATGAACCAGCATTTGACTGTCTCTCCCTGTTTCCAGCTTCAGAAAAATACAAAAAAAAAAAATTTAACCAGCAAATGTCGGCCCTGGATGGTTGGCTGAGTGGTAGAGTGTCAACCTGGCATATGGATAGCCCAGGTTCAATTCCCTGTCAGAGCACACAGAAGAAGCAACCATCTGCTTCTCCACACCTCCCTCTCTCCCTTTCCTTTATCTTTCTTCCTCTCCCACAGCCATGGCTTGGTTGGAGTATGTTGGCCCCATGACTGAGGACAGCTCCATGGCCTCATTTAAGGCACTAAAATAGCTCACTTGCCAAGCAACGGAGCAATAGCTCCAGATAGGCAGAGCATCGCCCCATTAGGGGGCTTGCTAGGTGGATTGTGGTCAGGGTGCATGTCAGAGTCTGTATCTCTGCCTCCCACCTCTCACTTATGAAAAATTAAAAAAAGAAAAATAACTAGCAAATGTCAGTATATATATAGATGTATATAGATGTATATTTGTCCCTCATACCCTTTCTTCTACATAATAGTAGGCTTTTTTATAGTAGCTTTCTTAATATACTCTTCTATTCCTCAAATTTGAAATTTCAGAAAGATTTTCAAGATGCTAAAGTAAAACCCAGGAACAAATAGTCGCAAATGAAGATTTTGACTTCTGATGGGCTGTGGCCAGTCCGGTGTCCCTGGGGTGGGCAGGTCCTCAGATGTAGTAATGTCTTGGGCCGTACTCCATGGATTCACCCAGCCCCCAGGCGGTAGTGCTAAACACTTGTCAGCATGACTTCTTTTTTTTTTTTTTTTTTTTTTTTTTGTATTTTTCTGAAGCTGGAAACAGGGAGAGACAGTCAGACACACTCCTGCATGCACCCGACCGGGATCCACCCGGCACGCCCACCAGGGGCTACGCTCTGCCCACCAGGGGGCGATGCTCTGCCCCTCCGGGGGTCGCTCTGCCGCGACCAGAGCCACTCTAGCGCCTGGGGCAGAGGCCAAGGAGCCATCCCCAGCGCCCAGGCCATCTTTGCTCCAATGGAGCCTTGGCTGCGGGAGGAGAAGAGAGAGACAGAGAGGAAGGAGGGGGGGGTGGAGAAGCAAATGGGCGCTTCTCCTATGTGCCCTGGCCGGGAATCAAACCCGGGTCCCCCGCACGCCAGGCCGACACTCTACCGCTGAGCCAACCGGCCAGGGCCAGCATGACTTCATTTAATCCCTGGGCACCCTTAGACTGTCCTGTCCCTCCCAGTAACAATTCCCTCCTTGCTCTGTGACCGAAGGTCACCAAGCTGGCTTCTTGGAGCTTCTAGCTCAGTTGGTTAGAGCAGTGGTCCCCAACCTTTTATGGGCCACGGACCGGTTTAATGTCAGAAAATATTTTCACGTACTGGCCTTTAGGGTGGGATGGATAAATGCACAAAATAAAATTATGCAACCGGCATAAAAACTGTGGTATTTTTAAACATAATTGTCGAACTTACGAGACAAGCATCAAGAGTGAGTCTTAGACAGATGTAACAGGGAATCTGGTCTTTTTTTTTTTTTTTAATCTGGTCATTTTTAAAAAATAAAACATCGTTCAGACTTAAATATAAATAAAACGGAAATAATGTAAGTTATTTATTCTTTCTCTGCGGACCAGTACCAAATGGCCCAAGGACCGGTACCAGTCCACGGCCCGGGGGTTGGGGGGCACTGGGTTAGTGCATTGTTCCCAAGGCACAGAGGTTGCCGGTTCTTTCCCTGGTCAGGGCACATACAGGAACAGATATTCCTGTCTCTCTCCTGCTTTCTCCTTGCCTCTTTCTAAAATCAATAAAATAAACATTAAAAAAATAAGATTTTAATTGAGGAATACTTAGAAAATAAAAGAATAAAGAAAATTAAAATTACCCGTGATCTTAATACACAGAAATCACCATTGTTAATATTCTGGTATGTTTCCAGCTGGACCTTTTTTTTTTTTTTAGTGAGAGAGAGAGAGACTGGAAGGGAAAGAGATAAGAAGCATCAACTCATAGTAGTTGTGGCACATTAGTTGTTCATTGATTAATTTCTCATACGTGCCTTATGGAGGGGGGCACTACAGCTGAGCCAGTGACCATGGGGTCTTATCTATGATCCCAAGCTCAAGTCTGCGACTTCATGGTTTCAAACCTGGGTCCTCTGCGATCCAGGCCTACTCTCTATCCACTGCGCCACCACCTGGTCAGGGAAGCCTGCCTTTTAAAAATGTATCTATTCAGTGCCTGACCTGTGGTGGCGCAGTGGGATAAAGCGTTGACCTGGAACACTGAGGTCACCTGTTCGATACCCTGGGCTTGCCTGGTCAAGGCACATATGGGAGTTGATGCTTCCTGCTCCTCCCCTTTCTCTCTCTCTCTCTCTCTCTCTCTCTCCTCTCTGAAATTGAATAAATAAAATCTTAAAAGAAAACTAAAAATTTATCTATTCATTTATTTAACAGTTATTTATTGAGTACCTGCTGTATGCCAGCTGAGGATACAAAATATACTGTTCACAAAAATTAGGGGATATTTCAAAATGAATATGAAGCTATAAAATATCCCCCAATTTTTGTGAGCAGTGTAGGAGAACACAAAGCCCCCATTCTCATTGAGTTTATGGGCAACAGCCAATAGATGTGCTGACAAATAACTCTTAAGTATAAAGAAATCAAATCAGGTGAGGGGAGGGCATGATACAGAAAGGGGCCTAATTAGGATGGTCATGTAAGGCTATCGGAAGAGGACCTCTTTATCTTTTCTTAATTTTTTTTTTTTTATTCAGTGAGAGGAGGGGAGACAGAGACAGACTCCCTGCATGCATCCAGACTGCATATGCCGCCACCAGAATCCATCCAGCAAGCCCAGTAGGGGGTGATGCACTGCCCATCTGGATGGAGCACCGCTCCATTGCTCAGCAACTGAGCTCTTCCTAGCCCGAGGCGGAGGCCATGGAGCCATCCTCAGTGCCCGGGGCCAAATCGCTCCAATTGAGCCATGGCTGCAGAAGGGAAAGAGAGAGAGAGAAGTGAGAGGGGGAGAGGGGGAGAAGTAGATGGGTGCCTCATCTCTGTGCCATGACCAGGAATCGAACCTGGGACATCCACATACCGAGCGATGCTCTACCACGGAGCCAATCAGCCAGGGCCCTTCTCTAAATTATTTTATGTGAGAGATAGACAGGAAAGGAGAGATGAGATGCATCAACTCATAGTTGTATCACTTTTAGTTGTTCATTGATTGCTTTTCATACGCACCTTGACGAGGGAGATGGGGCTCCAGCCAAGCCAGTGACCCCTTGCTCAAGCCAGCGTCCTTGAGCTCAAGTGAACAACCATGGTATCATGTTGATGATCCTGTGCTCAAGTCAGCAACCTCAGGTTTTTTTTCGTTTTTGTTTTTAAACGTTTTCTTTTTTTATTCAGTGAGAGGAGGGGAGGCAGAGACATACTCCCACATGCACACCGACCAGGATCCACCCGGCAAGCCCACTAGGGGGCAATGCTCTGCCCATCTGGGACGTTGCTCTGTTGCTCAGCAACCGAGCTTTTCTTGGCGCCTGAGGTAGAAGCCATGGAGCCCTCCTCAGCACCTAGGGCCAACTTGCTCCAATGGAGCCATGGCTGCAGGAGGGAAAGAGAGAGAGAGAGAGAGAGAGAAGTAAGAGGGGGAGGGGTGGAAAAGCAAATGGGCACCTATCCTGTGTGCCCTGACTGGGAATCGAACCTGGGACATTCACACACTGGGCTGACACTCTACCATTGAGCCAACTGGCCAGGGCCAGCCTCAGGATTTTTTTTTTTTTTTTTCTGAAGCTGGAAACGGGGAGAGACAGTCAGACAGACTCCCGCATGCGCCCGACCGGGATCCACCCGGCACGCCCACCAGGGGCTACGCTCTGCCCACCAGGGGGCGATGCTCTGCCCCTCCGGGGCGTCGCTCTGCCGTGACCAGAGCCACTCTAGCGCCTGGGGCAGAGGCCAAGGAGCCATCCCCAGCGCCCGGGCCATCTTTTGCTCCAATGGAGCCTTGGCTGCGGGAGGGGAAGAGAGAGACAGAGAGGAAGGAGGGGGGGGTGGAGAAGCAAATGGGCGCTTCTCCTATGTGCCCTGGCCGGGAATCGAACCCGGGTCCCCTGCACGCCAGGCCGACGCTCTACCACTGAGCCAACCGGCCAGGGCAGCCTCAGGATTTTGAACCTGGGTTCTCAGTATCCCAGGTTGATGCTCTACCCACTGCATGCCACCACCAGTCAGGCTCTTTATCCTTTTTTTTTTTTAATTACAGTTGTATAGTATATACAATGTTATGTCCTTTTTCTCCCTAGCCTTACACTAAATATTCTTTGAAAACATGATTTGTAGAATTGTATAATTTTCTATCATACAATTTACCATAATATCCTTAACCTGTTTGCTATTGTTGTGCATTAGGAAACTCCCAGTTTTTGTGTTGCCTTTTCTACAGCCCTCTGCAGTACCTCATGGCAAGTTCACAGAGGTGCACCCAGGAAGGGAGAACTCAAGCAGCTGTTGTGTTGGTTTCTCATGGGTCCCCTGGCTCCATCTTGGGTGCCTCACCTCAGCTTTCTTACCCTTGGAGCTCTTCTCTTTCCAGCCCTCACTCATCTTTTTACTGCTGAGGGTCACTGCCAGCAAGGCAGAGGGCTTCAAGAGTTCCCTGTGTTTAGGGCCCAGGCAGTTGGTGAGGTCTGGCAGAGCAAGGTACCTGATCCATCCTTGGAGGCTTCCCAGGCCTGCAGATACAGCATAGATGGGGCCTGCTCTCCTAAGGCCTCCTCCTGCCCCCACCCGCTAGCACTTTCCATCTGATTATCCCCTGGCCTTGTCCCGCTCAGGAACTCTGGGTGTAATGACTAGCCAGAGAGTGGCTAGTCTCCATTTTATCATACACTGCACACAAAAATTAGGGGATATTTTATTGCTTCATATTTGTTTTTGAAACATCCCCTAATTTTTGTGAACAGTATACTTTACAGCAGAGGTGAGTCCCATCCCCCACCCAAGTTGAGTCTGCAGTATGGGTAGGCTGGCTCACCACTCTCAGAGCAGAAGAGATGGTGTAGATGTGTCTGAGATGCCAGAGGTCTTCCAGGGCATTTGTACTTGTCCCTGTTCGTAGCTGAGCCTCATATGCCCACAGCAGGATTAGTTGCCCTTGGAGCTTCTAGATGGACCTTTTCTGCGGGAATGGCAAAGGGCTCCCCATCATCTGAGACTTTGAGCGAGTTACTCAACAGCCTTGGCTTCTTCCACTAAAATGGTGTTAATGCTTTAGTTTGTGGGGTTCAGTCATGTTCACGGCATGTGTTCAGTGAGTTTCCACATTTGCACGTGCCTGAGATACAAAGGTAAACTAGAGCGTAGGGCCCTGCCCTATGGTGCCCAGTGACGGGGACAAACAGCAAGTACAGAGGGCAGGCAGCCTGACCCGTGGTGGCGCAGTGGATAAAGCGTCAACCTGGAATGCTGATGTCGCCGGTTCAAAGCCCTGGGCTTGCCTGGTCAGGGCATCTATGGGAGTTGATGCTTCCTGCTCCTCCCCCCTTCTCTCTCTCTCCCCTTTCTCCTCTCTCTAAAAATGAATAAATAAATAAAAATATCGTAAAAAAAAAAAAAGGCGGCAGGCAGTGGGATGAACCAGATTGTGATAACAAGCGCTGAGGAAAGATTGACAGGGAAGGCCTGACAGGGAAGTGTCGCACTGAGAGACCTCTCTGTCAGAGAGTCTTTTCTCTCCTTGTGACTTCAAGAATGCCACTGAGCCCCTTCTCTCCCTCAGATGTGCCCTATGAGCCACAGCCTAGATCCCAAAACTATGGGGTCTCCAGGAGCTGTCCTATGTAGCTCTGCAACCCTTTGCAGTTCAGCCCCTTTTCCCCTGCTCACTGCTTTAAACCCCTTCCAACAAGTATTTGTGGAGCACTGAGGATGTGGTGGGAACAAGACAGCTGAGGTCTTTTTTTTTTTTCTTTTCCAAGTGAGAGGAGGAGAAATAGAAAGACTCCCACATGTGCCCTGATTGGAATCCACCTGGCAACCACCGTCTGGGGCTGATGCTCTGTCCATCTGGGGCCATGCTCGCAACTGAGCTCTTTTTAGCACCTGAGGCAGAGGCTCCACAGAAGCCATCCTCGGTGGCCGGGGCCAAATGCACTCAATCGAGCCATGACTGCGGAAAGAGAGAGAGAGAAAGAGAAAGGTGAGGGGGAGGCATGGAGCAGATGGACGCTTCTCCTGTGTTCCCTGACCAGGAATCAAACCCAGGACATTTACACTCCAGGCCAGCACTCTACCACTGAGCCAACTTTTTTTTTTTTTTAGTGAGAGGCAGGGTGGCAGAGAGACAAGACTCCCTCATGCACCCCAACCAGGATCCACTCGGCAAGCCCCCTACCGGGCGATGCTCTGCCCATCTGGGGCTGCTGCTCTGTTGCTCAGCAACCAAACTATTTTAGTACCCAAGGTAAGGCCATGGAGCCATCCTCAGTGCCTGGGGCCACCTCACTTGAACCATTTGAGCCATGACTGCAGGAGGAAAAGGGTGGGGGAGAAGCAGATGGTTGCTTCTCCTGTGTGCCCTGACCAGGAATCAAACCTGGGACATTCACATGCTGGGCTGATTCTCTGCTACTGAGCCAGTCGGCCAGGCACCCTGAGTTCTTGATCTCAGACAGTCACCTCTTAGTGAGACTTTGCAAGCACTGAGCAAGAAAACTAGTCTGCAAAGATGATTTCTCAGTGTTCTGAGATGAAGAAAATGAAGTGAGATAATGAGGGGAGTCTCCTGGATGTGGTGGAGTGGCTAGTGGGGTGCTCCAAGGAACCGTCACTGGTGAGGAAGCAGTTAAGTACTGGTTACCAGCAATAGGGTGACAGCTTGTGAAGATCTGGGGCCAAAAAGTCCCAAGGGTTGGCTGAGGTTGGTGACTGCCATGAGTGACAAGGAAAGAGAGGACCAGACAAGCTGGTGCAAGGCAGTGAAAACCATGGAAGGGAATTCAGATTTCATTTGAAATGCAGTGGGTGGTTCCTAGAGGCCAAATGGATAAAACCTTTAAAAACCATTTCCCTATAGGATTCAGTTTGACCCAGGTACTGCTAGGGAACGGGCATCAGTGCCAAATCTGGAGAGAATTTTTCCCCTGCAGGAGGAGTGTTCCTGCCAGGGACCCTGTAGGCACCTGTTCTCTCTTGCTGGAGAAGATGTCCTAGTTGCATTTGAGTCTATGGGTAGCCCTCTCTGCTTGTTTCTAGAGAAGCAAGGGAAGTGAGTGGGCTGTGACTCAGGCCTGATTGGACACTGAGGGTCTGTTCCTGCCATATTTTACAGATGAACCAGAGGCCCTTGCTCTGCCTGGAGCAGGAACCTAAGGGTAAGGGTGCTGTGATGGCAAGAAGTTCAGTCTGTGCACAGGAAGTCAGCTTCCTGCATTAGGTAGCCAGTGCAGTGACTACCAGGGCAATGTAGCACCTGTCCCCTTGTTTGAGAGGTCACTAAATCAAGGAGGCAGAGCTCCTAGACATGATGTGAGAAAATGGGACAGGCCGTCTGGCCACACTGCTTGAGCCAGGTGGTGTGCTTCTTTGATCCAAACCACAGGTCTCTCACACTCACCTTTTATCTGTCTCCCAGAATGACAGTAACAGTGATAGGAAAATGACACCTCTTAATAAATTATACTGCATCCATACAATGGTGTATTGCATAGCCATTAAATAATGCCATGATTATAGATTTATTGGCACGAAAGATGTTGACAATACACTGGTAAGTGAAAAAAGCTGGCTTACAAAACAGGAGAGTATCAGATTTTTATTCAATATTTAATAAACACTTAAAAATTATAGAATAAAAAGAAAATGTTAAATGTCTGGGTGGATTAAGATGGTTTATATTTTGACCTCTAATATTTTTAGCTTCATTGAGGTATAACTGACATATAATAAACCATATATGTTTACTGGGCACAGTTTGGTAAGTCTTGACATCATCTTACCTATATTTTTTAAATTCTTTTAAAGCTATATTGTGGGTTGTTGTTTTTTTACTTAAAATAGAAAAACAAGGCCCTGGCCGGTTGGCTCAGCGGTAGAGCATCAGCCCAAAGTGTGGAAGTCCCGGGTTCAATTCCCGGCCAGGGCACACAGGAGAAGCGCCCATCTGCTTCTCCACCCTTCCCCCTCTCCTTTCTCTCTCTCTCTTCTCTTCCCACAGCCAAGGCTCCATTGGAGTAAAGTTGGCCCAGGTGCTGAGGATGGCTGCACAGCCTCCGCCTCAGGCACTAGAATGGCTCTGGTTGCAGTGGAGCAATGCCCCAGATGAGCAGAGCATCACCCCCTGGTGGACATGCTAGGTGGATCCCAGTCGGGTATATGCGGGAATCTGTCTGTCCTCCCCGCCCCCCCCCCCCCCCCCCCCCCCCCCCCGCGTCTCACTTTGGAAAAATACCCAAAAGAAAAGAAAAACAAGGAAAGTATATCAGCCATTGAACCAGCTGAACCAAGAGGGAAGTGCCTACTTCCAAAAGGCTAGGCTGTTACAAGCAGGTAGGGCTGGAGACCAAAGTGGACTGGGGATCACTTGTCTTTGTGCCACTTCTCACAAGCCTGGGCCCTTCCCTGGGAAGCAATGGGCAGAGAGAAGCAGAAAGGGAAGAAGGGAGAAGGCCCAGGGGTGAAGCATCCAGACTTACCTTACTTTCCCCCAGGAGGCCTCTGCAACCTGTGCTCAGACAGGGTCAACAAGGAGCATATCCTGCAGACAGGGGGTATCCCGCTCATCATCAACTGCCTGTCCAGTCCCAACGAAGAGACTGTGCTGTCTGCTGTCACCACAATCATGTACCTGAGCTCACCAGGCTATAACTCCCACCCTGAGCTAACCACCATGCCTGTGGTCCAGTGCATGCTGCGCTTCTCTCTCTCTGCCAACACGAGGCTCCGGAACCTGGCCCAGATCTTCCTGGAAGACTTCTGTTCCCCAAGCCAGGTGGCCGAAGCTCGCTGCCGGCCGGCTCACTCTGCCCTGGGTATCCCGCTGCCAAAGACTGCTGCCCCACAACAGCCTTGATTCAAGTAGACCTCAAGGCCATGGTACTCTTACTGCCAGACATAAGAGTGAAATCCTGGAGGGGGCTTAGGAATCAGGAGCCATATAGTTCTCACTGAGCACATTCCCCCCCAAATGGTGCCTTTTCAGCCATTTTAAAGGTGAGTTTTCTCAGTCTGACAGGTATTTACGCTGTGATAAAAGGCATTAGATGAATTGAGGAAGACAGACTTTGAGACACACAGAGAAAGAAGAGCGCCTTCATAGGCTGGCACTCTCAACCAAGGGAAAGTGAAGGTCCTGCCTCCTAATCCACCTCACAGCCAGGCTTGTACCCTTGTGTGAGAAGCAACCTGGTCCCTAGATCTAGAAGCTTTGCAGAAGACAGTTCTTTCTCCTGAGAACAGCTGGGCCTAGGGCTAAGGAAAACTGCCCAAGCTTGAGGAATTAGGCATTAGCCCTTAACAGAAGTGTCTGGAATAATTTTGAGCAATAGGAATGAGAAACTTGGTTGTTAAAATTATCTGCAGGCTCTGGGAGGCTGGGTGCTGGCCCCATAAGTTCTCCAGGCTGGGCATTGGGCATGGTGGATGTTGGCCTTGATATCTCTATGGCCCAGGATTAACTTTATCCACACAGGCCTGTCTGCCAGGCACAATGTTAGGGCTTTAAAGATGAAGAAGCGGTTCCTGCTCTTGAGTAACGCAGCCCAATGACTGTTAATATGGCCATCAGGCGTTAAGACCAAGGTCATGAGGGTACTGACATCAATATAGGCACAAACTCTTGAGAGCTTTGTCTTCTCCCCACACCCCATGGTACTCACTGGAAAGCTCTGGCCCTCCTTCTCTGCTGGCAGGGTAAAGTGAGGGGGAGTCCCTGCCCTAGGAATCGCGTTTCAGGCTCAGGAGGGCTTCAGGGGTGCATGTAAGAGCAGTACTCAGGGAGACGGAAGACCAGATACTACCATAAAGTGTGTGGCTCATAGTCCACATAATGCTGATCGGCACAGAAACCCATGAAAAGCTGAGGTTCAGGAGTAATGGGATATCCATGAACTCTTATATAACCAAGAAATGGCATTCAGGTGAGTGTTGAGGTGGGGCAGGTTCTGGGGCCACTGGAGATAGAGGAAGGGGAAGGCGCCTTCATCAGCCTCCATTCCCACTGCAGCCCTCGGGCTTCTGCCGCTTTGCTTTCCCAAATAAAGGGCCTGAAAAGAGCAGTCAGCCAAAGTGTTTTATTAAAAGATTCCTGACTGATTTCCCACCATGTTTCCATGCCAGCCATCTTAGGAAGTGCCAGGTAGCTGGCCTCTGAGAGTAGAAGTTACTCTGACTCCCTGCTCCCCAGTGCTGGGGTCATTGCCTTGATACTGCCCTGTCACAGCTCTGCTGGGGCTCCCTGCTGGCCTGCCTTCCCATCCTTCAGCTACTGTCCTCCGCCCTGGTCCCATTGCTCCCTCGTTTGCTGTCTATGATCTCCTTCCAGTTGTCACTCCAGGAGAGCAGCCGTCTCCTTGTGGGGGGCAGGGCCAGGTGCTGGTTGTGGCAGCAGGTGAACAAGATGTGCTCCCAGCTTGGGGTCTCTTCTTGGCCTGGGGGACAGGACATGCGAGAGAGGCAGAGAGCATGCATTCTGCAATCTGGTTATTTTTGCTCCCTCTCCCTAATCCCAGCAAGCCAGATGCCTGGAGGTTGCCAAGGAAAACAGATCCAACCTTGAATGGTGTCCTTGTCATCAATGAGTAGGTCCCCCAAAATCACTGTCTTGTCCCTGGTCAGGATAATGCGCTCCACAAACTGGGGCCCCAGGTGTTTCTCCACCCAACGGTACTGTGAAGGGGGCACAGTTCTGTCAGTAGGGCCTGAGAGGCTCCTGAATTCAGGGCCAGTAAGGAAGTAGGTATGAGTGGGGTCTGTGGTCCTTGACAAATGCAGCACCCTCCCTCCCCACCCCACATTTCCTGTATTTCTGCTGCTTTTTTAAAATCAGGAAGTAGGAAGCTAGGTTTGTCTAGGAGGTGCTGGGGCAGCCGCACCTTCTCAGCCACACAGTGGTCATACTTTATCAGAGGGCTGGTGCAGATGAAGACCTCCGTGCTGCAGGGAAGAGGCTGGTTAGTTAGCATGGTGCCAGCCCTTGCTTTCCACCACCCCTCCCTCCCACCTTTCCTCACTCCTGCAAGGCATTCATCTCCTGCATGGCTTCCAAGGCTCCGGGAATGGGCTCCAAGTCTAGGAAAAAGCGTGGGGCTTCATACACACTGGCAACTTTGTCCTGAAAGATAAATACACATATAGTGTTCCCATCCTGGCTTCTGCCTCAGCATTTCTAGCTCCAACCAGGAATTCAAAGAGGGAAGAGGGGAACTTTTCTTATCCTGGGATGAACTATTCTCAAGTGAGTTTTGCTCATTTTAAACAGGAAGGGGGTATCTCTAGAAATGTAGCAGAGAACATCCTGCCCAAGGGAAGGGCTTCCGACTTGGTGTTCTGTAAGGTCAGAGTTCCCGCTGAGAGGTCCAGCTCCCTGCTACAGGTGACAATGGGATCAGGGTCAAGGATCACCCTCCTAGGCGCCTGTGGGACTGGGCTCCTGTTTCCCAGGGCGGTCCCGCGCTGCGCGCACCACCCCCACTCCCTACCGCCAGATCTGGCCGCAGGGCTCGATACTGCTCCCGGGCGAAGAAGCCACGCCGTTCTTCCAGCGGCACATGCGGCTCCCGGGGGAAGCGGCGGAGGAAGTTCCGCAGGAGGCCGGCCTCGAAGTCGGCCAGCACCCCGTCCATGTCCACCAGCACCCGTACGGGCCGCACACGGCGCGCCGCCATAGCCATCGCGGGAGCGCTGGGACCGGCGAAATCGCGGGCGAGCGGCGCGAGGCGCGCCAGACTGTCGCTTCCGGAGCCGTGGGTAGGCGGGGCCGCGCCAGAGCAAATTTGCATGGGCGCCCGGTGCCGGCCCGCGGGAAGCGCGAGGCCTAACCGGGACGCGGCGCCGGGATGGACTAGGGTCACCTTTCTGTTCTTCGGCTCTAGATGTTACTAGGGGCCAAATGGAGATCCAAAATACTGAGAAGCATCTTCTAACGAGGAACCAAAGCTCCTTAAACCGGTGCAGCTGGCTCTACCTTTCCTAGAATCCATACCTCTAGTCCTTACAATTCGGGGGCGGGGAACGTAGAGACGCGGCGAACCCGGACGGAACAGAGTTCCGGAGAAGGCAGCACAAACCCAAGGTGGGGATCACTGAGACTCCCAGCAACTGACGTCAGTGAATCTGTTGGACAACTGCTTCGAGTGAGTCGAGCTCCTAAGAAACGAATTTACAAAATTCGTTGGAAACCTGGGAGCGTCTACTTAAAACACTTAATCCTACCAGCAAGAGGCGATTTCCATCAGCTCAGGAACTCGGGACTGGCCGCCTTTCTGTGGAACTAACCATTCTGCTCTATAATCGGCAGTTGTTTCCTCCTCTAGAAAATGCTGAACGTGCCTGACCAGGCGGTGGCGGAGTGGATAGGGCGTCGGACTGGGATGCGGATGACCAAGGTTTGAGACCCTGAGGTCACCAGCTTGGACCAGGTCGCTGGCTCCAGCAAGGGGTTACTGGGTCTGCTGAAGGCCGGCGGTCAAGGCACATATGAGAAAGCAATCAGTGAACAACTAAGGTGTCACCCCCTTACTTCCAAACCAATGAAATAAAGGTATTACAAAGCGAAGCCTAGCATCTTGTTCTCAGATGAACTTAAAAAACTCTTAAGCCTCACCTGTGGTGGCGCAGTGGATCAAGCGTCGACCTGGAATGCTTAGGTCGGTGGTTGGAAACCCTGGGCTTTCGGGTCAAGGCCCATATGGGAATTGATGCTTCCTGCTCCTTCCCCTCTTTTCTCTCTCTCTCTCTCATCTCTCCTCTCTAAAATGAATAAATTTTTTAAAAATCTAAAAACAATTTAAAACTTAAAAGAGGTAGAATGTATTGCATAAGCAATAAATCCTGAGAACTTGACTTTTTTCTCCTCCTTCACAACTGGCACAAACTGGATAAAAAATCCAAATTATTCATTCCAGTCATCTTTTTTTTTTTTTTTTTTTTTTTTTTTCATTTTTCCAAAGCTGGAAATGGGGAGGCAGGCAGACAGACTCCCGCAGGCGCCCGTCCAGGATCCACCCAGCATGCCCACCAGGGGGCGATGCTCTGCCCCTCTGGGGGGTCACTCTGTTGCATCCAGAGTCATTCTAGAGCCTGAGGCAGAGGCCACAGAGCCATCCTCAGTGCCTGGGCAATCTCTGCTCCAATGGAGCCTCGGCTGCGGGAGGGGAAGAGAGAGACAGAGAGGAAGGAGAGGGGAAGGGGTGGAGAAGCAGATGGGCGCCTCTCCTGTGTGCCCTGGCCGGGAATCGAACCCTGGACTCCTGCACGCCAGGCCAACTCTCTAGCGCTGAGCCAACCGGCCAGGGCCCCACAGTCATCATTTTAAAGATCACTCAATTCACTTTCTAGACCCTAAGCTTTCTAACTGGAAACATTAACACTAACCTTAGCAAGCATGCTACGTAGAATACCCTAAAATTCTATGTAATTTTGATAGTAGCAAAATGACAGGCAGAAATGTCCTTTCCTCAGAACACCTTATTTTTATTTTATTTTTTTTTTTAGCAGTTGTTTTCTTTTCTGCTGTAACAATTAAGAACCCCCTCCAGCCTAACCAGGTGGTGATGCAGTGGATAGAGCGTTGGACTGGGATGCGGAGAACCCAGGTTCGAGACCCCAAGGTCGCCAGCTTGAGCGCGGGCTCATCTGGTTTGAGCGAGGCTCACCTGCTTGGACCCAAGGTCGCTGGCTCCAGCAAGGGGTTACTCGGTCTGCTGTAGCCCCATGGTCAAGGCACATATGAGAAAGCAATCAATGCACAACTAAGGTGTCACAGCGAAAAACTAATGATTGATGCTTCTCATCTCTCTTTATTCCTGTCTGTCTGTCCCTATCTATCCCTCTCTCTTAAAAAAAAAAAAAAAAATCGGCCTAGCGTGCGGAGGACCTGGGTTCGATTCCCGGCCAGGGCACACAGGAGAAGCGCCCATTTGCTTCTCCACCCCTCCGCCGCGCTTTCCTCTCTGTCTCTCTCTTCCCCTCCCGCAGCCAAGGCTCCATTGGAGCAAAGATGGCCCGGGCGCTGGGGATGGCTCTGTGGCCTCTGCCTCAGGCGCTAGAGTGGCTCTGGTCGCAACATGGCGACGCCCAGGATGGGCAGAGCATCGCCCCCTGGTGGGCAGAGCGTCGCCCCCTGGTGGGCGTGCCGGGTGGATCCCGGTCGGGCGCATGCGGGAGTCTGTCTGACTGTCTCTCCCTGTTTCCAGCTTCAGAAAAATGCAAAAAAAATGCAAAAAAAAAAAAGAACCCCCTCCAGAACACCTTAATTTTGATCAAGCATGTATCTTCATAGGATTAAAGACCTCTAACTCACAAATGACATCTTTCCCAGGAGTCCTACCCTGAGAGAAGGGTGCTTGCTGCTGGTTCCCTACCTCCAAAGTTGTAAAAGAAACCATACCTCAGGCTAGTATGCTTTTACACTATGAGGAAAACTGAACAACCCACAGCCTTTTAAACTCTTCCCAAAGAGATGCCCAGTAGTCCTCTAAATCAGTGGTCCCCAACCCCCGGGCCGCGGACCGGTACCAGTCCATGAGCCATTTGGTACAGGTCCGCAGAGAAAGAATAAATAACTTACATTATTTCCGTTTTATTTATATTTAAGTCTGAACGATGTTTTATTTTTAAAAAATGACCAGATTCCCTCTGTTACATCCGTCTAAGATTCACTCTTGCCACTTGTCTCAATCACGTGATACATTTATCCGTCCCACCCTAAAGGCCGGTCCGTGAAAATATTTTCTGACATTAAACCAGTTCGTGGCCCAAAAAAGGTTGGGGACCACTGCTCTAAATCACAGGAACGGTTTAGAGGTGACCTGGTTCAAAGGTGTCATTCTTATTAAATTATTCATTCATATTGATTTTTTAGAGAAGGGAGAGAAACATCAATTTGTTGTTCCACTTATTCATGGTTCCGTGTGTGTGTGTGTGTGTGTGTGTGTGTGTGTGTGTGTGTGTGTGACAGAGAGATAGACAGACAGATAGGGACAGACAGACAGGAAGGGAGAGAGGTGAGAAGCATCAATTCTTCATTGCGGCTTCTTAGTCTCCTTAATTGTTCAATGATTGCTTTTTCATATGTGCCTTGACCAGGGTGGGGCATGGGGGTCTACAGCAGAGCAAGTGAGCCCTTGCTCAAGCCAATGTGACCTTGGGCTCAAACCAGCGACCTTGGGCTTCAAGCCAGCAACCTTGGAGCTCAAGTCAGCGACCATGGAGGCATGTCTATGATCCCACACTCAATGAATAAACCCCAGTGACCTCTGTGTTTCAAACTTTGATCCTCTGCGTTCCAGTCCAATGCTCTATCCCGTGCCACTGCCTGGTCAGGCTCATTGGTTTATTTTTGTACATGCCCTCATTGATGTTTCAAAGGTGTTACTTTTTAAGTTAGAAAATTGAGCCTCAAATGATAAGCCAATGGAATATATAGCTGGTCAGTAGCACAGCTGAACCTAAAAGCCAGGTCTTAATAATGCCCAATTTAGACATTTAATATAGTGTGTTGACCTGGAACTTTCTCCTTAGAACCCAGCTGTCTCCATATTTATTGAGGGGGCTCTAATCCCCTCACCACCTCCACCCTTCATTGCCTCCTAATTATGTGGACCCTTCCTTCCTTTGGAACTCTTTTCTTTGACCACCCACCACTGTGAAGCATATTGCAGGTGTGAGGACTTAATTTTTTTTTTGGGGGGGGGGGAACAGAGACAGAGAGGGACAGACAGGAAGGGGGAGAGATAAGTCTCAATTCTTTGTTGTGGCACCTTAGTTTCTCATTGATTGCTTTCTCATATGTGCCTTGACTGGGAGGCTGCAGTAGACTGAGTGACCCCTTGCTCAAGCCAGCGACCTTGGGCTCAAGTTGGTGAGCCTTGCTCAAACCAGATGAGCCCGCACTCAAGCTGGTAACCTTGGGGTTTTGAACCTGGGTCCTCTGCATCCCAGTCCAACGCTCTAGCCATTGCACCACTGCCTGGTCAGGCTAAAATTTTTTCTTTTTAAATTAAATTCAGTGAGGTGACATTGATCAATAAGAGTACATAGGTTTCCGGTCAACATCTCTATAGCATTTGAACTGTTGATGACAATGTGTCCCCATCACCCAAAGTCAAATTTTCTGTCACCTTATATTTGTCCCTCTTTTCTCCTTCCACCCCCCCCCCCCCAGAGAGGGCTTACAATTTTAAATGTTACCACCCAGCACAAAGGATAGATGGTAGAAGAGTCTAAAATATTTTGGCTAATAACCATTTTGGATAACTATTTATCTGTTTATTCCTGAATTTTATTACTTCAAATATCAGTTAGTGATCATTTTGGCTTTTTTTTTTTTTTTTTTTTTTTTTTTTTAGATTTTACTTATTCATTTTAGAGGGGAGAGAGAGAGAAGCAGGGGTAGAGCAGGTAGCATTAACTCCCATATGTGCCTTGACCAGACAAGCCCAGCATTTTGAACCAGCGACCTCAGTATTCCAGGTTGACGCTTTATCCACTGCGCCACCACAGGTCAGGCCATTTTGGCATTTTGAACTCGTGCTATGAATCTAAACCTGCTGTCTTTAGAGAATTATCTTTAGGGAGAAGCCCACTTGTCTCTGGGACCTTACTAATTTATTTGAACTTGAATGATCCTTCAATTCTCTGAGCAGCAGGATTTATACAATAGTAACAAAGAAAAAAAGCAACTAAACAGGTAACACTAGAACAGTCTCAAAAAGATGACACAGGACACAATGTTTCAAAATTTGTACATCGTTTACTTTAAGCAACAGTCCAGAATTGTGAAGTACAACACATTTTTTAAGGATGAGATTTTGTTTCATGGTCAAGCACCAGCATCATGCACACAGCTTCAAGTTAACTAAGAGCACTGCCACAGTGTGACCCATTCAGAACGAAGACCCACTTCTGCGCGGGCACTGCCCTTGTTTGCTTCACCACTTGGAATCGGTCAGTTGGAGTGTACATGGAGCCTTCCTCTGCATGAGAGTGGGAGGCTTTCCTCCTCGGCCAGTCAAGTTAGTATCTGACTTATATCTTACTGTTCAAAAATAAAAGGCAGTTTTTTGCTCTGCAGGCAGCAAGGCATGAGGCACAGGCCTCTTCCTTGTTCCATATGGCACAGGAAGATGCTTTTAGCAAAGGGCACTGGCAAGTTAGGGCAACACCAAGAAGGTTTGGCATAAAGACAACCCTGTGTTGGGGGCCTGTAGGGACGATGCCTGTGGACTGTTTACTGGCCTGTCCAATCAAGGCTTGGTAAACCCAAGTAAAGCTGACCAAAAAAAAAGGGTTTTAAAAACCTTAGTACAAAAAAGATCTTCTAACACACCTGGGACCAAATTATCTGTTTTTAAAAACACAGTACTGTCACAAAACTTTCCCTCCAGTCTACTACTAGAAAACACTCATGCCATGGCCTACAGACCCAAAGGAATCAGGACAGATATAGAGAACCTGTTTTTGAAAATAAAAGGGGAGGGGAGAGACAGCAGTACATAAAGTGCTTCTTTTTTAATGAAACAAATCCAAAAGATGTACAGTCAGGCTCAAGTTGTGCAGTTCACAAGCATGGAGAAAACAAATGAAACGACAGAATTCAGGACAGTCAGAGCTAACCCAGGACGAGGCTGGACTTGCCACCAGGAGGGTTTCTTCGGGATGGCACTGGGGCCGGTGCCACTGGGCTGGGCACAGGGGCAGCAGGCACAGGCTTCTCCTCACTGTGCCCCAGGCTGGCCTGCAAGTCTGAGTCCACATTTTCTAGGAAAATAGAGTGAAATTAAGGCTAATACTTTCCAGTGGAGATGAAGAATCTAAGATAGTATACCATATATATATTTATATTTTAAGGAAGGTTCAAAACCTACCTAGGATCCAGGTTTGAAACATTACAGATAAGCTCTAGATCCCTGACCCCTAATCTACGTCCACTTGGGTCTCCTTACCCTAGTCCCAGAGGTTGTGTTTAATGCTTTTTTTTTTTGGTGACAGAGACAGAAAGAGGGACAGATATGGACAGACAAATAGAAAGAGAGAGATGAGAAGCATCAATTCTTCATTGCAGCACCTTAGTTGTTCACTGATAGCTTTCTCACATGTCCCTTGGGGGGGGCTACAGCAGAGCAAGTGACCCCTTGCTCAAGCCAGGGACCCCACACTCAAGCTGGTGAGCCCGCACTCAAACCAGCGACCTTGGAGTTTATAACCTGGGTCCTCTGTGTCCCAGTCGGATGCTCTATCCACTGTGCCACTGCCTGGTAGGGCTAATGCATATTTTATGTGCATTTTATTTCCAAAAGATAACATATAATACTGTTTTTGTTCTATTTAACATAAATGATATCAACTTCCTTTTTTTCACTCTTTTGAAAACTTACCCATATTTATGGTCATAATTCACCTTGCTTAATTAAACTGCATGTAGCCTGACCTGTGGTGGCGCAGTGGATAAAGCATCGACCTGGAAATGCTGAGGTCGCCGGTTCAAAATCCTGGGCTTGCCTGGTCAAGGCACATATGGGTGTTGATGCTTCCAGCTCCTCCCCCTTCTCTCTCTTTCTGTCTCTCTCTCCTCTCTATCTCTCTCTATCCTCTCTAAAAATGAATAAAATAAAATAAAAACTGCATGTATACTGCTCACAAAAAGTAGGGGATATTTCATAATGAATATGAAGTGATAAAATATCCCCTACTTTTTTTTTTTTTTTACAGGGACAGAGAGAGAGTCAGAGAGAGGAGAGACAGACAGACAGGAATGGAGAGAGATGAGAAGCATCAATCATCAGTTTTTCATTGCCGTTGTGATACCTTAGTTGTTCATTGATTGCTTTCTCATATGTGCCTTGACCGCAGGCCTTCAGCAGACAGAGTAACCCCTTGCTTGAGCCAGCGACCTTGGGCTCAAGCTGGTGAGCCTTGCTCAAACCAGATGAGCCCGCACTCAAGCTGGTGAGCTCGGGGTCTTGAACCTGGGTCTTCTGCATCCCAGTCCGATGCTCTATCCACTGTGCCACCGCCTGGTCAGGCTGGACAGACAGTTCTTACTACCCTCCCAGAGGCTGTGCCATGTTGCACTCCACAGCACACATCAAAGTATGCCTTCCTTATATCTTTGCATAGCCTCTACTTGATAACCACCTTCCTTTAATATCTGCCAAACTGATGGGTGAAAATGTTATTGCATTCCTGTGTTATGGTACATGTCCATGATTACAAGGTGAAGTTGACTTTTTTTTTTAATTTTTTTATTTATTTATTCATTTTAGAGAGGAGAGAGAGAGAGGAGAGACAGAGAGAGAGAAGGGGGGAGAAGCTGGAAGCATCAACTCCCATATGTGCCTTGACCGGGAAAGCCCAGGGTTTTGAACCAGCAACCTCAGCATTTCCAGGTCGACGCTTTATCCACTGCGCCACCACAGGTCAGGCCTGAAGTTGACTTTTAACTACACAGTTCACCAGTTATACTACCATCAACATTTACTAAACAGTCCGCCTTTCCCCTACTGACCTATAATAACATCTCCACTATCCAGGTCATTCCCATTTCTTAATTTTTTTTTTTTTTCAAGAGACAGAGAGAGTCAGAGAGAGGGATAGACAGGGACAGACAGACAGGAACAGAGAGATGAGAAGCATCAATCATTAGTTTTTCGTTGTGCATTGCAACACCTTAGTTGTTCATTGATTGCTTTCTCATATGTGCCTTGATCACGGGTCTTCAGCAGACTGAGTAACCCCTTGCTTGAGCCAGCAACCTTGGGTCCAAGCTGGTGAGCTTTTCCTCAAACCAGATGAGCCCGCACTCAAACTGGTGACCTCGGGGTCTCAAACCTGAGTCCTCAGCGTCCCAGTCCGACGCTCTATCCACTGCTCCACCGCCTGGTCAGGCCCATTTCTTAATTTTTAAAAAAACTTATTGATTTTAGAGATGGGGGGAGGAGAGAAAGAGAGACAGAAACATTGATCTGTTCTTGTATGTGCCTTAACCAGGGATCGAGCATGCAACCTTGGCATATTGAAATGATGCTCTAACCAACCAAACATTCTGGCCAGGGCAGTCCCATCCCTTTTTTTTTTTTTTTTTTTTTTAATTTTTTTTTGGGGGGGGCATTTTTCTATTTTTTTATTTTTCTATATTTTTTTTTATTGATTGATTTTTAGAGGGGGGGGGGGAGAGAGAGAGAGAGAGAGAGGAGGACCAGGAAGCATCAACTCCCATATGTGCCTTGACCTGGCAAGCCCAGTTTCGAACCGGCAACCTCAGTGTTCCAGGTCAACACTTTATCCCACTGCTCCACCACAAGTCAGGCCCCATCTCTTACTAATTAAGCAATTTCCACATTAAAGTCTTTAGAATTAATATATTATTATCCAAGATCTTGGATATTACTTGACTGAATCACTAGCTGATTTGTGAAATTCTCAAGCATTTTTCAAAAATTTAATCTATTGATCTTACAGCAAGAGGAAGGCGGTGGCGCAGTGGATAGAGAGTCGGACTGGTATGCGGAAGACCCAGGTTCGAGCCCCCAAAGTCGCCAGCTTGACCGCGGGTTCATCTGGTTTGAGCAAAGCTCACCAGCTTGGACCCAAGGTCACTTGCTTGAGCAACGGGTTCTTCGGTCTGCTGTAGCCCCACGGTCAAGACACATATGAGAAAGCAATCAATAAACAACTAAAGTGCCACAAATGAAAAAAAAATTGATGCTTCTCATCTCTCTCCATTCCTGTCTGTCTGTCCCTATCTATCCCTCTCTCTGACTCTCTGTCTCTGTCAAAAAAAAAAGAAGAAGAAGAAGGGGGGAGGAGAAAGAAAGAAAAAGAGTTAGAAACACTGATCTAGACCCTGGCCGGTTAGCTCAGTGGTAGAGCGTCAGCCTGGCGTGTAGGAGTCCTGGGTGTGATTCCCGGCCAGGGCACACAGGAGAAGCGCCCATCTGCTTCTCCACCCCTCCCCCTCTCCTTCCTCTGTCTCTCTTTTCCCCTCCCGCAGCCAGGGCTCCACTGGAGCAAAGTTAGCCCGGGCACTGAGGATGGCTCCATGGCCTCTGCCTCAGGTGCTAGAATGGCTCTGGTTGCAACAGAGCGACACCCCAGATGGGCAGAGCATTGCCCCCTGGTGGGCATGCTGAATGGATCCTGGTCAGGCGCATGCAGAAGTCTGTCTGACTGCCTCCCCGTTTCAAACTTCAGAAAAATACAAAAAAAAAAGAAACACTGATCTGTTAAAACAATCCAAAATAGATGAGTCAAGACCATGGACTTAGGCTGAGTCAAAGTTATGAATGTAAGCTGTCTCATTTCTGCTGCTAGGATATGCCCTCACCGCTATACAGAATCTCTTTTTATTTATTTTTATTTATTGATTTTAGTGAAAGAGGAAGGGAGAGAGAGAGAAAGAGAAACAGGAACATGGAAGTTCCTATGTGTCCTGACCAGGGATTGAACCAGCAACCTCTGCTCTTTGGGACAATGCTCTTACCAACTGAGCTATCCAGCCAGGGCCGCTATACAGAATCTTACTGAATTCTTTACTGTCTGGACCAAGCAGTTAATGAGTGACTTCTAAAGGTCATAACATTACCTTGCAGCTCTACTATGGTAGTTAATTTCCATAAAGTGATTTTAGATAAATCAAGCTCATTTCCACCAACTTATACTTGTCTTTTATTATTAATGCAACTGTTCTATCTTTCACAAAGAAGTAACAACATACCAAAAAAGGGGGGAAAGCACATATGGAAACTAAATAACAGCAGGCTTTTATTTAAATGCTTGTTTGTCAGAAATAAATACTCCAGCCAGTAAAGGTGGAGGGTTATTTTTTTAAAGCAAGAGAGACAGACAGCTGACCAGGCTGTGGTGCAGTGGATAGAGCATCGGACTGGGGTGTGGAGAACCCAGGTTCGAGACCCTGAGGTCACCAGCTTGAGCACGGGCTCATCTGGTTTGAGCAAGGCTCACCAGCTTGGACCCAAGATCGCTGGCTCGAGCAAGGGGTTACTCAGTCTGCTGTAGCCCCCGGTCAAGGCACATATGAGAAATCAATCAATGTACAACTAAGGAACTGCACCGAAGAATTGATGTTTCTCATCTCTCTCTCTTCCTGTCTATCTATCCCACTCTCTGACTCTGTCTCTGCCACAAAAAAAAAAAAAAAGAGAGAGACAGACAGACAGACAGACAAAAAGACAGGGAGAGAGATGAGAAGCATCAACTCATAGTTGCAGCACCTTAGTTGTTCATTGATTGCTTCTCATATGTGCCTTGACCTGGGGCCTACAGCCAAGCCAGTGACCCTTGCTTAAGCCAGAGACCTTGGGGTTCCAAACCTAGGTCCTCAGTATCCCAGCCCAACGCTCTATCCACTGCGCCACCGCCTAGTCAGGTGGACATTTGTTTGTTGCTACATCTCAAGTCTGCAATGTGATAAGGAATTGAGAGCAGGGTTTAGAAACTTTCAATAGCAGCTTGACAAAGAAAGCTTTTGTCTGTTGAATCTAATAATAATTTTTAAAAAATAGAGTTTCAACAAAAATACTTGTGCCATAATACCCATCTTATACTCCTGTATTGTGTTCCTTCTTTAGCATATCAGTTATATAACTGAACAGAGACCTCTGTCAGAACAGAAAAAAGTGATTCATGCCTGACCTGTGGTTGCGCAGTGATTAGAGCATCGACCTGGGCCTGGCCTGTGGTGGTGCAGTGCATGGAGCGCCAACCTCAAACACTGATGTTGCCGGTTTGAAACCCTGGGTTTGCTCCGTCAAGGCACATACAACAAGCAACAAATGAAGAGCTAGAGTGAAGCAACTACTTCTTGTTCCCCCCACCTCCACTCTCCATAAAAATCAATAAATAAAATCTTATTTGTTTGTTAAAAAAAAATTAAAAATAAAAAAGTAAAATAAAATAAAGCATTGACCAGGAATGCTGAGGTTGCCAGTTCGAAACCCCAGGCTTGCCTAGTGAAGGTACATGAGAGAAGCAACTACGAGTTGTTTTCTGCTCTTCTCCCCCACCTTTCCTCTCTCTAAAAATCAATAAATAAAATCTTAAAAAATAATGATTTATTATAAGGATCAAAGAGTTAGAATTATAAGAAAATGTAGCAGACCATGTAACCTGCTTGAAGACAGGAAATGACTTCTGCCTAAATTTCTTGGACCTTTTTCCTCCTCCTCATAATTTCCAAAATCTTCCCTGTGGCTATTCCTGTGTCTAATTACCCAAAAAAAATGAAGGCAATTTTCCTTATATCCAAACAAAATCTGTTTTATTTATACTGAGCAAAGTAGCTTGGCTTTGAAGTAAACGTCATTTTATGATAAATAAACTAAATGTCAGGAACACATAATAATCAGGTGGCAAAACTGATGATCATTAAAAAGAGAGAGAGAGATCCCTGGCCAGTTGGCTCAGCTGTAAAGCGTTTCCTGTGTGTGGAAGTCCCAGGTTCGATTCCCGACCAGGGCACACAGGAGAAGTACCCCATCTGCTTCTCCACACTTCCCCCTCTCCTTTCTCTCTGTCTCTCTCTTTCCCTCCCACAGCCAAGGCTCCATTGGAACAAAGTTGGCCTGGGCGCTGAGGATGGCTCCATGGCCTCCACCTCAGGCGCTAGAATGGCTCCGATTGCAGCGGAGCATCGCCCCCTGGTGGGCATGCCAGGTGGATCCCGGTCAGGCGTATGCGGGACTCTGTCTACTTCCCTGCTGCTTCTCACTCCGGAAAAATACAAAAAAAAAAAAAGAGAGAGAGAGAGAGAAAGGACTTGTCATACTATATCATGCAATGTGCTACTGACCTGAACAATCTGTAACAAATTGAGCTGGGGCAGGGATTATTAATTATTCAGCAAGACAAATGACACATTTTTTCATAACTTTATCAGTGTTTTCACATATTTCTCCAGGTTCCCCAAATTCCTAATTATTATTCATTGGCCAAAATAAGTGAATTAAGATTGTGGCTAAATAAGGTCTAATAATGGAAGTATTTCAGAATATGAAAAGAACTAGGGGCCCTGGCCGGTTGGCTCAGTGGTAGAGCGTTGGCCTGGCATGCGGAAGTCCCGGGTTCAATTCCTGGCCAGGGCACACAGGAGAAGTGCCCATCTGTTTCTCCATCCCTCGCCCTCTCCTTCCTCTCTGTTTCTCTCTTCCCCTCCCGCAGCCAAGGTTCCATTGGAGCAAGGATGGCTCGGGTGCTGGGGATGGCTCCGTGGCCTCTGCCTCAGGCGCTAGAATGGCTCTGGTCACAACAGAGCGACGCCCCAGATGGGCAGAGCATCGCCCCCTGGTGGGCATGCCGGGTGGATCCCGGTCGGGCACATGCGGGAGTCTGTCTAACTGCCTCCCCGTTTCCAGCTTCAGAAAAATACAAAAAAAAAAAAAGAACTAGGATCCAAAAGCCTAGAAGACATTTTACTTCCAGAATAGTCTTTTCAAATGGAATAAAAAGGCCCTGGCCAGTTGGCTCAGTGGTAAAGTATCGGCCTGGCGTGTGGAAGTCCTGGGTTCGATTCCCGGCCAGGGCACACAGGAGAAGCACCCATCTGCTTCTCCACCTTTCCCCCTCTCCTTTCTCTCTATGTCTCTCTTTCCCTCCTGGGCGCTGAGGATAGCTCCATGGCCTCCGCCTCAGATGCTAGAATGGCTCTGATTGCAGTGGAGCAACAGCCCAGAGGGGCCGAGCATCGCCCCCTGGTGGGTGTGCCAGGTGGATCCTGGTCGGGCTCATATAGAAGTCTATCTGTCTGCCTCCCCGCTGCTTCTTACTTCGGAAAAACACATACACAGACACACACACAAAAAGAAATGGAACAAAATAACCTGACAAGGCAGTGGAGCAATGGATAGAGTATCGGCCTGGGACTTGGAGGACCCAGGTTCGAAACCCCAAGGTCAAACAAAGGCTCACTAGCTTGAGTACCAGGTTGCTGGCTTGAGCATGGGATCATAGACATGACCTTATGGTCACTGGCTTGAGCCCAAGTTTGCTGGCTTGAGCAAGGGGTCACTCATTCTGCTATAGCTCCACCACCCCCAATCAAGGCACATATGAGAAAGCAATCAATGAACAACTAAGATACCACAACAAAAAATGATGCTTCTCATCTCTCTCCCTTCCTGTCTGTCTGTCCCTGTCCATCCCTCTCTCTGTCTCCATCACAATAAAGAAACCAAATGGAACAAAATGGACATGAACTTAAACAAATCTATCTTCAGTATGGTCAAAAAGTAATTACTCCAATGAGGACGAGCCTGGGTTATACTCATAAAGGTTCAAAAGAATCTCCTCCCCCACCCCCATCATGAAACACCATTTGAAAGGACAGAAGAGGAATTTGGTTCTTAAACATCTATTTCCCTGGAAGACTGCATCACAAGACGTAATGGTAGGAAAGGCCAAGAGGAAGCCACTTCTGAAGGCCTACAGTGACTGCTGTTCACTGAGTCAATTATACCTGACTGCTACTGCCTAACGTGTTAACTTTTCATTACACTTGTTAGGAATTATCTGGAACTTGTTAGGGAAATGCCAATAAATACTTCAAAGAATGAAATTAATTAAATAAATGATGATAGCTCATCATTGGTACATGGATGTGAACTGAAAATTTACATCTGCCTCTAAATCCTGTAAGATCTCAAGGTTGCCATTGTCTCAATGAATAAACACCTCAAAATTCAATGCTGCAGGCCACGCTTCAACTGACAGAGCCGTTTACTAAAAACCTCTCATTAAGTGTAACAGTTACTAGCCTGATTAATGTACATACATTTATAAAGGATGTGGGGCTTTTTTCTTTTCTCAAACATTTTTAGCATTGGTCTCACTGCTTGCCTTGTTTGCTAACTTTACTGTTTAACTTTCCTTTCCTCTCCACCCAGGGAATGCCAGCTCTTGGGCAAAGCTAGATTTGACTCCCCAGTTTCTTTCTCCAAGACGTGATTGGAATCAAAATCCCAATCTATTCTAAAATCATTTATAGAACCAGAAATTTAGATTTCAGAAGTACTCACCATGAATATCACCTTCTCCCTAGAAAAGAAAAAACATTAAAAATTTACTTCAGATTTTAATTTTGCAACATATAAATAATAAGGCAGTTATAGTTTAGGAATATTACTATCTATTTGAAACCAAATGTTTTTGGTTTTTTTGTTTTTTTGTATTTTTCTGAAATTGGAAACGGGGACCCCGGCAGTCAGACAGACTCTCGCATGCGCCCAACTGGGATCCACCCGGCATGCCCACCAAGGGGACAATGCTCTGCCCATCTGGGGCATCGCTCTGTTGCAACCAGAGCCATTCTAGCGCCTGAGGCAGAGGCCATAAAGCCACCTCATCGCCCGGGCCAACTTCGCTCCAGTGGAGCCCTGGCTGCGGGAGGGGAAGAGAGAGACAGAGAGGAAGGAAAGGGGGGAGGGGTGGAGAAGCATATGGACGCTTCTCCTGTGTGCCCTGGCCAGGAATCGAACCCGGGACTCCTACATGCCAGGCCGACATTCTACCACTGAGCCAACCGGCCAGGGCAAATGTTTCTGTTTTGATGCGGTCATAGTCAGGGTCAGGCTACACTACAAAAAGCAACCTTTAGCCTGACCTGTGGTGGCGCAGTGGATAAAGCGTCAACCTGGAAATGCTGAGGTCGCCGGTTCGAAACCCTGGGCTTGCCTGGTCAAGGCACATATGGGAGTTAATGCTTCCAGCTCCTCCACCCTTCTCTCTCTCTCTATCTCTCCTCTCTCTCTCTCTCTCTGTCTCTCCTTCTCCTCTCTAAAATGAATAAATAAAAAAATAAAAATAAATAAAAAAGCAACCTTTATTCAACCAGGGGACAATGCTATACACAAAAATGCCACTGGACAAATTGCCCCAGCGCCAGTAGAACACCCAAAATTCAAAAAGAACTTTAACATCCAACAAATATCATTCCAATAAAGTTAAAAAGTTTTTTTTTTATCGTTAACACCTACGTTGGTGACCTATGTTGAAAAGACACCAGAACAAACCAATATGTTGACTCATTTTCTGACTTTCCTCTCTTAGTTATCAACCTTCCGTCACCAAAATGGCCCAGTCCCTTTCCTAACAATCACTATAGAAAACTCCAGTGGCAGAAATAAAGCTCTTAGTTCAACAGGGGGGAATCTGATTTCTAAACTGAATTAACCTCATAGCCTGACCCCTTCCCCTTATTGTTACACTGACCTTCAGATCTAAGAAGTCTCCAGAGTTGGCTTCAGAAGAACTCCTTCTCTGGGATCCAGACAACTCAGAATCTTCTCTGCCACCACTAGACTTGGCACCTGCATCAAAATATACGTTGTTGAGCAATATAATAGGAAGAGCTGAAACACATTTTTTAGTGAGTGATAATATATAGTAGTCTCATATTACAAAATGAGCAGTGTTAGGGAGGCTGAGTGATGGCTTAAAAATCCCACAGAGGCCCTGGCCGGTTGGCTCAGTGGTAGAGCGTCGGCCTAGCGTGCAGAGGTCCCGAGTTCAATTCCCAGCCAGGGCACACAGGAGAAGCGCCCATTTGCTTCTCCACCCCACCCCCTCCTTCCTCTCTGTCTCTCTCTTCCCCTCCCGCAGCTGAGGCTCCACTGGAGCAAAGATGGTCTGGGCGCTGGGGATGGCTCCTTGGCCTCTGCCCCAGGCGCTAGAGTGGTTCTGGTCGCAACAGAGCAACGCTCCAGAGGGGCAGAGCATCACCCCCTGGTGGGCAGAGCATCGCCCCTTGGTGGGCGTGCCGGGTGGATCCCAGTCGGGTGCATGCGGAAGTCTGTCTGACTGTCTCTCCCCGTTTCTAGCTTCAGAAAAAAATACAAAAAAAAAAAAAAAAATCCCACAGAGGGCCTGGCCTGTAGTGGTACAGTGGATAAACTGTTGACCTGGAACCCTAAAGTCCCTTGTTCAAAGCCCCAGGCCTGCCTGGTCAAAGCACATAGGAGAAGCAACTATGAGTTGATGCTTCCCACCATCCCCCCCCCCCCCCCCGCGCGCCTTTCTCTCTCCCTATCCTCTAAAAATCAAGAAATAAAATCTCTCTTTTTTTTTTTAATTAAGTGAGCCTGACTAGGCGGTAGTGTAGTGGATAGAGCATCAGACTGGGATACAAATGACCCGACCCAGGTTCAAAACCCTGAGGTCACCAGCTTGAGCACGGACTCATCCGGCTTAAGCACAGGCTCATCAGCTTGAGCATGGAGTCCCTGGCTTGAGTGTGGGATCATAGATATGACCCCATGGTCACTGGCCTGAGCCCAAAGGTCACTGGCTTGAGCAAGGGGTCACTCACTCTGCTGTAGCTCCTCAATCAAGGCACATATGAGAAAGCAATCAGTGAACAACTAAGGTGCCACAACAAAGAATTGATGCTTCTTATCTCTCTCCCTTCCTGTCTTTCCTTATCTGTCCCTTTCTCTGTCTCTGTCAAAAAATAAAAAAGAAATTAAAAAAAGAAAATTAAGTGAGAGGTGGGGAAGCAAGGAGGCAGAGAAACAGACTCCCACATGCACCCCAACCAGGATCCATCCACCTGGCAAGACCCCTACAGGGCAATGCTCTGCTCCATTGTTTGGCAACAGAGCTATTTCAGCACCTGAGGCAAGGCCATGGAGCCGTCCTCAGCACCCGGGGCCAACTTGTTTGAACAATTCGAGCCATAGCTGCAGGAAAAGGAGATAAAGAGAGAGAAACAGAAAGAAAGAAGGGGGTGGGAGAGGGGTGGAGAAGCAGATGGTCGCTTCTCCTGAGTGCTCTGATGGGGAATCAAACCCGAGACTTCAACACATCAGGCCGACACTGTACTGCTAAGCCAACAGGCCAGGGCCTAAAATCTTAAAAAAAAAAAAACTCAACAGAGGGACTGAATAACTTAATCTGATGTCACTCCTTATTCTGAAATATCCCATAAACTCTTAGTATTTCCCAATACTTAATCCCAGTCTTTCCTTGAATGAGAAGCTTTAACTGTTGTTTATCTTATTACAAAGAGCTAGATTCTCACCAGCCCTAAACCAGCTGTGGTTGTTCACACTGGGTCCTTCCCTTCACCAGCGCTCACAAATATAAACCATACCTGCCAACTTGGCCCACGAAGGGGGATTTTCCTCAGGTGTCCCAAAGATACTAGAGGCCATTTTGTTCATCCTCACAGGCTGTTCTGTTGGTTCATCAAAGCCTAATGAAAAATTGGATCCACCACCTGGAGGCCGCAGAACCCTAGTAATAATGGGAAAATGTCAATTTCAAATGATACTAAAACATTTCTTGTCAAAAAAGTTGTCAAACACCTTTTCCTTTATTTCCCTTGCCCATTCATTCTCCTTTCCTCCCACAAAAGAGAGCTGTTAATGGAGAAGAGGACTTGACTCCATGGGGTTTAAATTCAACACCAATGTTAACATGTTTCATAGCTGCTTTATATTTGTAGCAAGGTTATCCGTCACACAAGGCAGCTGAAACAGACGGAAAGTCATCACAAACAGCCTGGCTGGTGTCCCCTTTTAGAAAATGGCAAAAGACCTACCATGTCTCCTGGGCTTAGCAGGATATACGACGTGGGGCAAAAGTAGGTTTACAGTTGTGAGTACATGAAAGTTTATTGTTGTATTACTGTTCATTAATTATTGTATTAGTTTCCATATGAGCAACTGTAAAGCTACTTATGCCACACTTTGTATGTGCAAAGAAGTTTAGAAGCACATCTTATTATTTATTTTTTCTATTTTTACTTTCAACAAAATAAATAATGGACAAATATACATATAAAAGTTAACTAGACCAATTTAGAAGCCCTAGCAAAAGTGATATTTAAAGCACCTCTCCTAGCTCAACATCACAGACAAGCCCTGTTTACATACCTATACCTATTATCCCTAGTAAATGTGAGTGACTGGCCACAGAGAAAGTTAGTATGAGAAATGAAATAAGATTCTTGGCATGTCCTATACACATGCACCTGTGGATACCACCCATAGTTTTTTATTCAAGAAGGACTATAGTACCTTCATGTTTCCATATCTTCCTGCCATAGCTGACCAATTTGTCCGCTTCCTGGAAAAACTCAATTTAACTTGTCCTGTCACCACTCAAAGCACAGAAAATGAAGATGGTTTTATGGGAAGATTTTCTCATTCAATTCCTTTATTAGGGATAGGAGTGATCTGGTTTCTCTTTCTTCTTCAGTCAGTTTGAATAAGAAACATTTTTCTAGGAATATGTCCATTTCATCCAAATTTCAAAATAAATACAGTTGTCATTTGTAAATTCAGCTCCTTATATTAAAGGATGATCCCTGGTCAGGGCACAAATCAGAACAGATCAATGCTTTTGTCTCTTTCATTCCCTTCCTCTCTCCCTAAAAATAAATAAGTTAAAAAAAATTAAGTGGAAGAATATAAAGGAAAAAATTAGACGTAAGGTATAAATTCTCTTTTAAGTACCCCACTAAATGCATTTCAAAGTTTTGATTTGAGAAACAGGGGGTGAGAAGCAGGGAGGTAGAGAGACAGACTCCCGCATGTGCCCGACTGGTATCTACCCAGCAAGCCCACTAAGGGGGCGATGCTCTGCCCATCTGGGGCATTGCTCCATTGCAACTGGAGCCATTCTAGTACCTGAGGCGGAGACCATGGAGCCTTCCTCAGCACCCGGGTCAACTTGCTCCAATGGAGCCTCGGCTGCAGGAGGGGAAGTGAGAGAGAGAGAGGAAGGAGAGGGGGGAAGGGTGGAGAAGCAGATGGGTGCTTCTCCTATGTGCCCTGGCCGGGTATCTAACCCTGGACTTCCACTCACTGGGCTGATGCTATACCACTGAGCCAACCGGCCAGGACCTGATTTTTTTGTTTTTTAACTATTGTTCTATTCTAAATATTTTTGCACTGTTCCATTATTTTCCTCTTTAACTCATAAATTATTTATAAGTGCATGTATAAGTATCCAACTATTGGGGTCTTTCTATTTCACTGATTTCTAGCTTTTAATTATAACATTGACAGATAGTTTTATGACATGAATCCTTCAAAATTTAATTAGATGTGCCTTATAGCCTAATATGTGGTCAATTTTGTCAATCTCTGTAAGTGTGTGAAAATAATGTGTATGTCCATTAGATCAAGTTTGTTAATCAGGCTGTCAAAATCTACTAATTAAGTGTTTTATCATTTAGTGAGAAAATCTGTTAACGACTTCAACTATAATGGTAGGGGAGGCGTTTCTTAGTTTCTCCTCAGCATTCTGTCAAGATAAGGAGTTCTCTCTCAAAAAGACTGCCACTGTAGTATTTTAGATCAATGAAGAAAACTGCATTATGTTAACTGGCTAGTCATTTTGACTAAACAAAATAATACATCCCGCCTGACCAGTGGATAGAGTGTTGGCCTGAGATGTTGAGGACCCAGGTTTGAAACCCAAGGTCACCGGCTTGAGCTCAGGCTCATCCGGCTTGAGCGTGGGATCATAAGACATGACCCCATGGCCACTGGTTTGAACTCAAAGGTTTCTGGCTTGAAACCAAGGTCACTGTCTTGAGCAAGGAGTCACTGGCTTGGCTGGAGTCCCCTTTCCCCTCTGCAAAAGCACATATGAGAAAGCTATCAATGAACAACTAAGGTGCCACAACTGAGGTAATGCTTCTCATCTCTCTTCCTATACCTCTATGTCTCTGTCTCTCTCACCTAAAAAAAAAAAAGAAGATAGGAGAAAAGACTAAAATAAAAAACTGGTAGCACCTGACCAGGTGGTGGCACAGTGGATAGAGCGTCAGACTGGGATGCAGAAGACCCAGGTTCGAGACCCCGAGGTCCCCACCTTGAGCGCGGGCTCATCTGGTTTGAGCAAAAGCTCACCAGCTTGGACCCAAGGTCACTGGCCCCAGCAAGGGGTTACTTGGTCTGCTGTAGCACTCGGTCAAGGCACATATGAGAAAGCAATCAATGAACAACTAAGGTGTTGCAACGCGCAACGAAAAACTAATGATTGATGCTTCTCATCTCTCTCCGTACCTGTCTGTCTGTCCTCCCTGTCTATCCCTCTCTGACTCACTGTCTCTGTAAAAAATAAACAAATAAATGATTTTTAAAAATAATTTTAAAAAAACAAAACTGGTAGCAAATATATATGAATGTGTCTTAGTCTTGAAGAAAAGAACTTTCTTTCTAAGCATACAATAAAAGCCAGAGATCATAAAAGGGACAGATTAAACTTGGCAAAAATACGCATAATATTTGACAAAGGATAATATCACTAGTATATAGAATGTTCTTAAAAATAACTTTTAGCCCAGGCTAGATAGTTCAGTTGATTAGAGCATCATCCCGAAGTGCAGAGGTTGCTGATTCAATCCCCAGTCAGGGCACATACAGGAACAGATTGGTGTTCTTGTCTCTCCCCCTCTCTCCCTCTTTCTCTCTAAAATTAATAAAATAAACTTTTTTTTTTTTTTTTTTGTATTTTTCTGAAGTTGGAAACGGGGAGGCAGTCAGACAGACTCCCACATGCGCCCGACCGGGATCCACCCAGCACGCCCACCAGGGGGCGATGCTCTGCCTAGCTCTGTTGCAACCAGAGCCATCCTCAGTGCCCGGGCCAACTTTGCTCCAATGGAGCCTCAGCTGCCGGAGGAGAAGAGAGAGAGAGGAAGGAGAGGGGGAGGAGTAGAGAAGCAGATGGGCGCTTCTCCTGGGTGCCCTGGCCGGGAATCGAACCCGGGACTCCTGCACGCCAGGCCGACGCTCTACCACTGAGCCAACCGGCCAAGGCTAAAATAAACATTTTTAAAAATTAATTTTTAAAATAAGAAAGAAATGGACAAAAGGTACTATATCAGGTAATTTAAAAATATGGATAGCCTCTAAATATTAAAAATTCAACCGTACTAGCAAATAAATGAATCTTAAAACAAGATATTGGCCCTGGCCGGTTGGCTCAGTGGTAGAGCGTCGGCCTGGCGTGCAGAAGTCCCGGGTTCGATTCCCAGCCAAGGCACATAGGAGAGGCGCCCATCTGCTTCTCCACCCTTCCGCCTCTCCTTCCTCTCTGTCTCTCTCTTCCCCTCCTGCAGCCGAGGCTCCATTGGAGCGAAGATGGCCCGGGCGCTGGGGATAGCTCCTTGGCCTCTGCCCCAGGCGCTAGAGTGGCTCTGGTCGCAACAGAGCGACGCCCCGGAGGGGCAGAAAGTCGCCCCCTGGTGGGCAGAGCTTCGCCCCCTGGTGGACATGCCAGGTGGATCCCGGTTGGGCGCATGCAGGAGTCTGTCTGACTGTCTCTCCCCATTTCCAACTTCAGAAAAATACAAAAAAATATATACATATATATATTAGTTTTTTTGCCTATTAGACTGGTAAAAATGAAAAAAAAAAAGCCAATTCTCAGCATTAACTAAAATATGAGAGAACAAATCTGTACCAACTTTCTAAAGAACATTTTGATAGTATGTTATATAAATCAGCATTTCTACTTACAGAAATTATCTTACGTAGATAACCAGACATTTGTACAAGGATACTCCTATAAGTAGGTTATTTTATGCCTGACCAGGCAGTGGCGCAGTGGATAGAGCGTTGGACTGGGACACAGAGGACCCAGGTTCAAAACCCCGAGGTTGCCAGCCTGATCACAGGCTCACTGGCTTTAGTGCAGGGTTGCTGGCTTGAGCCCAAAGGTCGTTGGCTTGAAGCCCAAGGTCGCTGGCTTGAGCCTAAAGGTCGCTGGCTTGAGCAAGGGGTCACTTGCTCTACTGTAGCCCTCCCACCCCCCATCAAGGTACATACATATGAGAAAGCAATCACTGAACAACTAAGGAGCTACAATGAAGAATTGATGCTTCTTCTCATCTCTCTTCCTTCCTGTCTGTCCCTGTCTCTCTAACTTTCTCTGTCAACCCCCCCCCCCAAAATAGGTTAATTTGTAAAAAATTGGAAGATACTAAGGGGTTAGTGATCAAAGTCCATCCATACGATAGAAAGGTATATAAGGTATATACATTAGGGATGAGATTTACCTTTATTAGTAGAGGAAAAAGTTACCCAAAACCCAGTGAATAAAAATGATTAGAGAACAAATATAAGCCTGATTACGTTACATAAAACGATGTGTATAGGGATGAATACTCATTGTGACCCAGCTGTGTGACCTTGGATAAATTGCTTAACCTCTCTATGTTTCAGTTTTCTATAAAAAGAAAGTAGGAGCTGCCTCATAAGACTACTATAAGGATATCATATATACTGTGCTTACAATAGTACTAACTGGAACATGGCAATCATGTGTCCCAACTATGAAAATCATCATAAGTAAGCATAAATGTCTGAAAGTACATGCACCATAATGTCATCCAAGGAATTTCTAGTAAATTTCAATGTCTTTCTTATACTTCATATTGTTCTACATTGCTGTTAATCTAAAATTCTTTTAAAGACCACTTCTAAAAAAAAAAAAAAAAGACCACTTCTAGGTTCCAGAATATCCTGACTTTTCGTTGACAATACTTCGTTGTTGTTTTTTTAATTTTTTTTTTAATTTATTTATTTATTTTACAGAAACAGAGAGTGAATCAGAGAGAGAGATAGACAGGGACAGACAGGAACGGAGAGAGATGAGAAGCATCAATCATTCGTTTTTCATTGCGCATTGTGACACCTTAGTTGTTCATTGATTGCTTTCTCATATGTGCCTTGACCGCGGACCTTCAGCAGACTGAGTAACCCCTTGCTGGAGCCAGCAACCTTGGGTTCAAGCTGGTGGGCTTTTTGCTCAAACTTGATGAGCCCGCGCTCAAGCTGGCAACCTCGGGGTCTCGAACCTGGGTCCTCTGCATCCCAGTCCGACCCTCTATCCACTGCGCCACCGCCTGGTCAGACTGTTTTTTTAATTTTTATTTTAATTGATTTTAGAGAGAGAAAGGCAATGGGGGAGGAGCAGGAAGCATCAACTCGGTGTAGTTGCTTCTCATACGGGCCTTGACTGGGCAAGCCTGAGGTTTTAAACTGGGGACCTTCCTCAGCATTCCAGGTTGACAGTCCATCCACTGCACCATCACAGGTCAGGCAACAATACCCCTTTTCCCACTGGCCATTATGGGTGATCATTTGTGGGCAATGGTGTCTACTTAGATTTCTGGACAGAAATCCCAGCTCCTCTGCTCCCTTGGGTACAGGTGAACACCTGGTCTCAGCTCCCAAAAGTGCCCCTCACAGACTCACACAGTGCCCCTTCCCAAGGAGTGATATCCTGCCCTGTCCTGTGTCCATTCCTACCAGGCTCCCCTGTGCTGTCTTATCCCTGCTACCCACAGCCCGCACATGCAAGGTCTGGTTAAGCCTGGACAGAACTGAAGGAAATCAGACAAACTGCCAACTACTAATGCAGCCTCTTCTCAACCGCACCTTGTTCTTACTGTCTTCTTCACAAGTGCAGTCAGACCCCTTTCCTCACTGTTCTGCCAGCAGTTCTAGCTTATCTCCACCTTGGGGCATTTCCTCTCTACTTCCCTCAGAGACTATTAAACCTTTACCTCCTCCATGAAACTAATAGAGCCCTCTATGATCTCAAACAGTAACAGGTGGAACCCAAGAGGTAAAAATGCTAGAGATCCTCTCCTTCTGGTCACCAACTTAAAAAAAAATTTTTTTTAATATTTTATTTATTTTAGAGAGAGGAGAGAGGTGGTGGGGGGTGGACAGAGAGGGAAGCATCAACTCAGAGTAGTTGCTTCTTGTATGTGCCTTGAGAGGGCAAGCCCAGGGTTTCTAACCAGCGACCTCAGCATTTCCGGTCGACGATTTATCTACTGTGCCACTACAGGTCAGGCATAGTGGTCATCAACTTTTTGTATAAAGGGCCAGATAGCAAATATTTTTGGCTTATGGGTCAGACAGTGTTGCACAACTATTGAACTCTATCACACAGCACAAAGCCACAGACAACATCAAAATGAATGAGTGAAGCTGTGTTCCAATAAACTTTATTTATGGACACTGAAATTTGATTTTCATGTCATTTTTACAAGTCCTGAAATATTATTCTTCTTGGTTGTTTTTTCAACCGTTTATAAATGTCAAGATCTGATGCCAGCTGGGTTTGGCCTTTGGGTGGTAGTTTGTTGGGCTCTGCTCTGTCCCAGCAATTTTCAGCCAGTGTGCTGCAAGAATGTTTAAGGCCCTGGCCGGTTGGCTCAGTGGTGGAGCGTCGGCCTGGCGTGCAGAAGTCCCGGGTTCGATTTTCGGCCAGGGCACACAGGAGAAGCACCCATCTGCTTCTCCACCCCTCCCCCTCTCCTTCCTCTCTGTCTCTCTCTTCCCCTCCCGCAGCCCAGGCTCCACTGGAGCAAAGATGGCCCGGGCGCTGGGGATGGCTCCTCGGCCTCTGCCCCAGGCCTCTGCCCCAGGCGCTAAAATGGCTCTGGTCGCAGCAGGGCGACACCCCGGAGGGGCAGAGCCTCGCCCCCTGGTGGGCATGCCGGGTGGATCCCGGTCAGGCGCACGCGGGAGTCTGTCTGACTGTCTCTCCCCGTTTCCAGCTTCAGAAAAATACAGGAAAAAAAAAGAAAAAGAATGTTTAAAATATGCAGTACCTGACTATTCAGTCAGGGCCACTGAGCTCTTTCCCCTTAGATTGTCAAATAAAAATGACAACAGCCGGCCCTGGCCGGTTGGCTCAGTGGTAGAGCCTCGGCCTGGCGTGCAGAAGTCCCGGGTTCGATTCCCGGCCAGGGCACACAGGAGAAGCGCCCATTTGCTTCTCCACCCCTCCCCCTCTACTTCCTCTCTGTCTCTTCCGAGGCTCCATTGGAGCAAAGATGGCCCGGGCGCTGGGGATGGCTCCTTGGCCTCTGCCCCAGGCGCTAGAGTGGCTCTGGTCGCGGCAGAGCGACGCCCCGGAGGGGCAGAGCATCGCCCCCTGGTGGGCAGAGCATCGCCCTTGGTGGGCGTGCCGGGTGGATCCCCGTCGGCACATGCGGGAATCTGTCTGTCTCTCCCTGTTTCCAGCTTCAGAAAAAATACAGAAAAAAAAAAATAAAAAATGGCAACAGCCAACACAACAATAGCCATCTGATATGAATGAATCAAAATTATACAGCCTGACCTGCGGTGGCGCAGTGGGTAAAAGCATCAACCTGGAACACTGAGGTCGCCGGTTCGAAACCCTGGGCTTTCTTGGTCAAGGCACATATGGGAGTTGATGCTTTCTGCTCCTCCCTCCCTTCTCTCTCTCTTTCTCTCTCTCTCTCTCTGTTTCCTCTCTCTAAAAATAATAAGTAAAATCTAAAAATAAATTAATAAAATCCTTTTAAAAAATTATACCAATTTTTTTTTTGTCAGAATGGCAAAAATCTGTATTTTTTGGCACACTGCAGTTTCAATAATTAGTTTATATGTGCCATGATATTAAAAAAAGTTGTAAATTGCTGCTCTACCCAGTTCAACAGCCTCATTTTTAAGAGAGCCAAGTCAGGCTTTGAGAAGTTCCAAATTGCCAAACATTAGTTACCTGACAGACTGTGGTGGAGGGGGGTGTACATGGGATACCAAAACCCCCAAATCCCCAGTTCGTCACAAGTACATAACAAGGACTCAAAGTGCCCTTGTTATTGAGGAACTACACAATGCCATTTTTCTCTTTAAACTACAAACCTATGTAGTTGGTGCTTTGGTTAGTTTTGTTTTCTAATCATAAACAGTAATGTAGCCTGACCAGGGGGGTGGCGCAGATAGAGTAGATGGGCCTGGGACACTGAGAACCCAGGTTCAAAACCCTGAGGTCTAGAGCAGGGGTCTCAAACTCGCGGCCCACGGGCCGCATGCAGCCCGCCGAACAATTTTGTGCAGCCCGCAGACTAATCCACGAAGTTCAAAATATTTTGGATAAAATTAAGTAAGCCTAGGGGCCTACTTGTATTTTTCATTTCTCTAGCATCCTAGCTAGATATTAGCTTAGTTAACAGCAGTTGTGATGCGAACTACAGTTTCTGGTCATTTTGTGACACTGAGTAAACTGCATGTACGATTGTGCTTGTTGTACTGATTTTTTTTTGTTTTCAACTGCAGTGAGAAAAGTGTTGCGTAACAGTTGCCTTTTGTAGACCTAGTGCGGCCCGCCGAACGGCTGTGATCTTGCTCTGCGGCCCACATGCTGAGTTGAGTTTGAGACCCCTGGTCTAGAGCATGCAGTCACTGGCTTGAGCAAGGGATCATAGCCCCATGGTTGCTGGCTTAAGCCCAAAGGTCGCTGGCTTGAGCAAGGGGTCACTCATTCTGCTGTTAGTCCTCCTCCCCGCCCCATCAAGGCACATATGAGAAAGCAATCAATGAACAACTAAGGTGCTGCAATGAAGAATTGATGCTTCTCATCTCTCTCCCTCTTCCTATCTGTCTCTCTCTGTGTCACCAAAAAAAAAAAAAAAAAAAATTTTTAAAGGTTTTCTCTCATGATAAAATTTGAAGTGATTAGGTTTTTAACATTTGTACCCAAAATCAACAAAATCACTTGAAATATTATCATCAGAGTTAACTTCATGTCGTCCCCTTCATTTCCTAGATATTAGAGTGATTTTTCCCCCTTACCATCATAATCTAACCTTCATGAATTTTTAGCCAGATGAAAATCTTCAGAACTCTAATGGGCTGGGAAATACTTTCTGATCTCAAAAAATAAACGAAAAAAAAAACACTAGTACCCAAACACCAACTTAAAAAAAAAAATCAATAGCTCTGACCAGCCAACTTTTTAAGAGTCTGTGTTTTCCTGCAACAGCAGGTAATACCTACTCTGATGATGTCAGTGTTGTGGAGCCCATTTATAACAGCCAGACATTCCCAAACAAAGGATTTGAATCATAACACATAAATTATATCAATTTTACTTTTTTTTTTTTTTTTTTTAAGAAACAAGTTTTATTTTATTTTTTTACAGAGACAGAGAGAGAGTTAGAGAGAGGGATAGACAGGAACAGATAGATGAGAAGCATTAATCATTAGTTTTTCGTTGCGTGTTGCAACACCTTAGTTGTTCATTGATTGCTTTCTCATATATGCCTTGACCGCGGGCTTTCAGCAGACCGAGTAACCCCTTACTCGAGCCAGTGACCTTGGGTCCAAGCTGGTGAGCTTTTTGCTCAAACCAGACGAGCCTGTGCTCAAGCTGGTGACCTCGGGGGTCTCGAACCTGGGTCCTCTGTATCCCAGTCCAACGCTCTATCCACTGCGCCACCGCCTGGTCAGGCTCAATTTTACTTTTTAAGGGTTTATTACTATTCCTTCTGAGCTACACACTTGATAACTAAATCAAGATTACATATTTGAGAGTTAACAAAAGTGTCTCCCATGTACTGCCGATAGCAATTTTTTTTAATTACTTTTTCTTTTTTCTCTCTTTAAATCCCTGACTCCCATATGATCTTTGCAGATCATTTCCTAACAGACTAAATATGGAGCCAGGAGAATGTTACTGGAGAAGAGCAGTTCAGGAGTATTAGGTAAAGCAGGAAGTAAATAAAAGGACAATGCTACATCCTGAATTCACAATATTGGAGAGAAATTGATGACAAAAGGTGCATTAAAATACTTATTTTCCAAAACCAAAACTCACTACTGTCTCACATTTCAAATATACATATCAAAAAACTAGTGTGAGGATTCATTTGACCAGGTTACCAAATTCTTTATGAGGCAATAAACTAGTCACTCCCAAAGGATAAAACCTCAGATGAACATTCCAACCACTACCTTCTGACCTGCAGAAAGTTGACCCTATGGCACAAAATGAAGAAGAACCAAGGTTCAATTTGTTCCACTGTCCTCTGAAGAAAATGATCTCATTAGAAGTATGACAACAGAAGAGGGAGTGATCCTCTTCAGTTATTTCATAGGTCTATATCACCCAAGTTCCCCTCTTCTCCCAGGAACCACTAAGTTAGTTTCTAAAAATCACTCCTGTTTTTTTTCCTACATTGTGAAAGGGAAAGGAATGAGCTAAAAAAGAAATGTCATTTCCAAAGCTCCCTCCTGAGACTCACTGCTGAGGCCTGCTTTTGTCCTCAAGTTCTCCAATCCTATAAGACACTGCTATTTCACAGCTGTCTTCTTAGCCCCACAAAATGGCTCCCTTTGTGCCACTTGCTCAGGACCCCAAGGCTGGCCACACATGGCTGCAGGTCACCATCAATGATGAACAGATCCCAGAAAAACTGGAGTCTAAGCTTCCTCCAAGCCTTGAGCAACGATTCCAGAGATGGCTGTATTCCACCTTAAAGAGCAGTGTGCAATTAGCCAAGACAACGTGGACATGTTCCCCCGGACTCAAACCCTTTCACCAAGTTTGGCAATCGCTTGGAAAAGGGTCCAAGTCAAAGCACCGTTCCCAGTGCCCCCTTCCCCAAATGCTGTGGCATGAGTAGCCAGAAAGGCCCCTGACTTCCCAGATGGAGATAGTACATCGAAGAGACAATGGATGTCTCTGGCCCCGCCCAAGAACAGGAAACCTCCTCCTGTAAGGGAACCAGGGCCAGGGATGAACTCATTTAACCAACGTCAAACGGGGAAGCAAAAGAGGTGGGAGCAAAGACTGAGGTCCGAAGGTTTTAACACAGAAAACCCACTCGGACTGGCGCACTCCCTCTCCGGTTCGGAGATGGGAGCGGAAAGGGAAGGTGTAGGGGTATTTCCTTTGTTAGCAGAGGAGAGGCACTTCTCAACAGGCTGACGGTTTAGTCCTGGAAAGGGGTGGGGAACCATCTCCGCCTGACCACAAATGCCATCTGCCAGGCCGGCTCCAGTGGGTAGAAATCTGCCGAACCCAATCGCTACGACTGCGGACTGATCGCCACGCCGGTCGCACGGCTACCACCTGCCCCGGGCCAGTGACAGGAGCGCGCGGCCCAGGGGTGGGACAATGGGCTCTGCCCGAGGCGCCCCGTAGGCTGGTAGGCTGTCCCGGCACCCGGGGGCCAAAACCACCACCGCCCTGGGGCCGAGCCGGCCACGCCAAAAAGGAAATTGAACGAACCGTCTCTGCACATCCCAACTTACAACCCGCTGCACTGTAAGGGTGAGCGGACTCGGCCCTCTCGTCCTCCCGGCTCCAGGGCAAGAATGAATGAGAGAGGAGCGGGAATCGGGCGGGGTCGGCGGGCCAGGCTTGTAGGGCGGCACAAAGGCGGTGCCGGCCGCCGTACACCGCGGCCCGGCCGTACACAAGCGTGGCGACCCGGGCACGTTACCATCAACGACCGACTGCTTGGCCCGCGTGGCCCCGCCGGGCAACGGGCCTCCCGACCCCAAACCCCTCAAGGCGCGGGCGCGCCCCGCAGCCTCACCGGGAGCTATTCCTGCTGTTGGGGTCGACGCCCTTGAAGGTGGTAGTGGTGGTCATGGCGCCGAGGAGCGAGGTAGGCTGGCGCAATAGCAGAGCACCGAAAGGATCGGGTCCGAGGAAGGAAGAACAGCTCCCCAAACCAGGAACTGCAACCGCTTGCCAGAGCCTCAGCCACCGCCTGCTGGCCGGTCGCCGCCTTTATAGAGCTCGGAAAACCCGCCCATTCCCTGCCTTCATTGGCCAATTCAAATAGATCTCTTCATATTTATTGGTTATCCTGAGTGCCAAGCATCGTACTGCGTCACGACTGGCTGTGCGGCCCCTGCTCAGCCTCAACCCGCCCGCTTCCTGGTCTGGGAAGGTCTAGGAAAGTACCCCCTCTCCCACCCTAAAATCTTGGAGATGATTGGACAAAGGACAAACCTGCCCAGCGTTTGGTGCCAGTTATGCTCACTGTCGCTTAAAAAAGTTACCTGCAAAAGGGAAAGCTAGTTCTAGGAAAATTAGAGCCCACAGTCCAGAGCGGATTTGTCGTTAAGATACACTTATTTGCCTTACGGTGGGATAGTGAGGGCATGCTCCTTAAGGAATGAAAATTACTGCTCCAAATGGACATTTATTGAATACCTACTGTATCTCTTGTGGAAACCTGACAATCCCAAAGCAGCAGCATTATGAGTCAGCAACAAAAAGCACGCCAAGATGATTCCTTTTAAAATGTCTGGAAATTCTTTACATTTTAATGTTATGATTTAGCCGTCATGCACTAGACCAAAATTGCAGTCCTTCCGATTTAAGGGCCTGTTCTAAGGTTGGTTAATGCCTGGCGGCTGGGAATGGCCACATCCCTTGCTACCAAGACTAGCATAGAGTTCTGCAGCTGTTTATATAACCCTTAAGACTCTTCCACCTGTTTGGGTAAATCTATCCCTGCAACAAATGCAGTCACACTTGTAGGGTTCAGGAATAACTTTACAAAATCATAATAGGAAAGCCTTGGGTAAAAAAGACTGGAGGTCTTTCCATGTTTTGCGTTTATTTATTTTTTTAAAGACTTTATTCATTTTTTATTTTATTTTACTTTTTTAGAGAGCGGGGAGAGAAAGAGAGAGAGAAGGGGGGAGGAGCAGGAAATATCAACTCCCATATGTGCCCTGAACAGGCAAGCCCAGGGTTTTGAACGCTTTGAACTAGCAATCTCAGTGTTCCAGGTCGACGCTTTATCCCACTGCGCCACCACAGGTCAGGCGACAGATCCCTTTTATATACACATCGCACAGCATTATAGAGAGCAGAAAAGCAAATCCTGGAAGGAAGTGGGGAGGGCGTTGCGGGGAAGGGGGCTAGCGGGAAGTTGAGGGGGAACACCGGGAAAACGGGATGCATTGGGGGGACACTAGAATCTTTGTAAACACAATAAATTAAAATCAATTTAGCCTGCCTGACCAGGCGGTGGCGCAGTGGATAGAGCGTCAGACTGGGATGAAGATGTCCCAGGTTCGAGACCCCGAGGTCACCAGCTTGAGCGGGGACCAAGATCACTGGCTCCAGCAAGGGGTTACTCGGTCTGCTGAAGGCCCGCGGCAAGGCACATGTGAGAAAGCAATCAATGAACAACTAAGGTGTCTCAACAAAAAACTGATGATTGATGCTTCTCATCTCTCTCCGTTCCTGTCTGTCCCTCTCTCTGACTCTCTCTGTTCCTGTAAAAAAAAAAAAAAAAAAAATCAATTTAACCTGACCAGGCAGTGGTGCAGTGGATAGAGCGTTGAACCGGGATGCCGAGGACCCAGGTTCAAGACCCCGAGCTCGCCAGCTTGAGTGCGGGCTCATCTGGTTTGAGCAAAGCTCACCAGCTTGGACCCAAGGTCGCTGGTTTGAGCAAGGGGTTACTCAGTCTGCTGAAGGCCCGCAGTCAAGGTACATATGAGAAAGCAATCAATGAACAACTAAGGTGTCACAATGCGCGAGAAACTAATGATTGATGCTTCTCATCTCTCCGTTCCTGTCTGTCTGTGCCTGTCTATCCCTCTCTCTGACTCTCTATCTCTGTAAAAAAAAGAAAGAAGAACCCAAAAATCTTTCAGACCCATCTAGCCAGTGAGCATGTAAACCCTCCTCAAAAATCATCATGAATTATAGACTGGAGGTAGAGTATGGTGGTTGCTGACTCAGACTCTCAGGAGAGAAATATGGGTTTTAATCTCAACTCTTATCTATTCTGAACATGTGTCCTCATTTGCAAATTAAGGATAAAATAGTATTTAGATAGAATAGTGTTTGTGAGGACCGACTTAGATAATAAACATAAACCGTTTGGCTCAATATATAAGAAGTCATCAAAGTGATAGCCATTTTTATTCTCAGGTGTATTTGGAAAATAATCTCATACTTCCTAACAATCTGAATTTTTTGTTGTTGTTGTTAAATTAGGGGTTTGCACCTGACTCTATAAGGTCTCTATTGGCCTAAATTTTTGAATTTGTACATAACTTGACTTACTTCCTCCATCCCCTGTAGTATAATAAAAGACAGATTGCTGTGGCAATACAGCACTGGACTGGAAATCAAAAACCAAGTTCTGGGTCTGCTCCCTCTCAGTGTAACACTTCTAAACACACTTATGCTCTTTCATTAATTTTTATTAATTATTAGAAGGGGGAAGAGGGAAAGAGAGGAAAATATCAATCTGTTATCCCACTTATTTATGCATTCATTGGTTGATCTTTTTTTAAAATATTTTATTTATTGATTTTAGGAGACAGAGAAAAAGGTGGGAAGAAGGAATGAGAATCCATCAACTCATAGTTGCATGTGCCTTGACTGGGCAAACCTGGAGTCTCAAACCAACAACCTCAACATTCCAGGTCAATACTCTATCCACTACACCAGTGGTTCTCAAACTTTTTGAAGTCAGGGCACATTTAAAATCCTACAAATAGCCTGACCAGGCGGTGACGCTGTGGGTAGAGCGTCGGACTAGGATGCGGAAGGACACAGGTTCGAGACCCCGAGGTCGCCAGTTTGAGCACGGGCTCATCTGGCTTGAACAAAAAATTCACCAGCTTGGACCCAAGGTCGCTGGCGCCAGCAAGGAGTTACTCGGTCTACTGAAGGCCTCCGGTCAAGGCACATATGAGAAAGCAATCAATGAACACCTAAGGTCTCCCAACGAAAAACTGATGATTGATGCTTCTCATCTCTCTCTCCATTCCTGTCTGTCTGTCCCTATCTATCCCTCTCTCTGACTCTCTCTCTGTCCCTGTAAAAAAAAAAAAATCCTACAAATAATTGTAGGTGCACTATATACAAATTTCTGAGAAATGTTACAATAATTAAGTCAAATATTAAAGACAAAAATATGAAGTCCAAGTGTGCTTTTATGGCAATTAAACAAAATAAATACGACAAAATTAGATTTATTCTGACATTAAAAACCATTTTTATGGCCTGACCAGGCAGTGGTGCAGTGGATAGAGCGTTGGACTGGGATGCAGAAGACCCAGATTCGAGACCCAGAGGTCGCCAGCTTGAGCGTGGGCTCATCTGGCATGAGCAAAAAGCCCACCAGCGTGAACCCAAGGTCGCTGGCTCCAGCAAGGGGCTACTCGGTCTGCTGAAGGCCCACGGTCAAGGCACATATGAGAAAGCAATCAATGAACAACTAAGGTGTCACAACAAAAAACTAATAATTGATGATTCTCATCTCTCTCTGTTCCTGTCTGTCTTCCCTGTCTATCCCTCTCTCTGACTCACTCTCTGTCTCTGTAAAAAATAAAATAAATAAATAAAATAAAAAAATAAAATATAAAAAAAAATCATTTTTATATTACATTTTTTGTGTTATGCTTTTTAGAATTCTTAAAAAAGACAGGTTAAAAAATTTAAAAACTAAAAAAAAAATTAAAAACGACAAAAAGTTATATTTTATATATATATAAATAAATACATTCTGCCCTGGCCGGTTGGCTCAGTGGTAGAGCGTCGGCCTGGCGTGCAGGAGTCCCGGGTTCGATTCCCGGCCAGGGCACACAGGAGAAGCGCCCATCTGCTTCTCCACCCCTCCCCCTCTCCTTCCTCTCTGTCTCTCTCGTCCCCTCCTGCAGCCAGGGCTCCATTGGAGCGGAGATGGCCCGGGCGCTGGAGATGGCTCTGTGGCCTCTGCCTCAGGCCCTGGAGTGGCTCTGGTCACGACAGAGCAACGCCCAGAGGGGCAGAGCGTCGCCCCCTGGTGGGCGTGCCGGGTGGATCCCGGTGGGGTGCATGCAGGAGTCTGTCTGTCTCTCCCCGTTTCCAGCTTCAGAAAAATACAAAAAAAAAATTAATTAAAAATAAATAAATACATTCTTAGTAAGATTTAATAAATTCGGCAGATCCCACCCAAATGTGTTAAGTTTTCATTCTTTTGTTTATGAGAAACATGAGCCTGATGTGTCCTAGAGATTTCTTCAATGTTTGGGCATATATTTGTTTTTTTGTTGTTTTTTTTGGGGGGGGGGGTTTGGTATTTTTCTGAAGCTGGAAACGGGGAGAGACAGTCAGACGGACTCCCGCATGCGCCTGACCGGGATCCACCCGGCACGCCCACCAGGGGCGAGGCTCTGCCCACCAGGGGGCGATGCTTTGCCCCTCTGGGGCCGGGCGTCGCTCTGCCGCGACCAGAGCCACTCTAGTGCCTGGGGCAGAGGCCAAGGAGCCATCCCCAGCGCCCAGGCCATCTTTGTTCCAATGGAGCCTTGGCTGCGGGAGGGGAAGAGAGAGACAGAGAGGAAGGAGGGGGGGTGGAGAAGCAAATGGGCGCTTCTCCTATGTGCCCTGGCCGGGAATCGAACCCGGGTCCCCCGCACGCCAGGCCGACGCTCTACCGCTGAGCCAACCGGCCAGGGCCAGGGCATATATTTGAAAAGCAAACTCATTTCCTCGTCAATACATTGAAGAATTCCTCTCTTTTAATTTAATTTAATTTTTTTTTATTTTTATTTTTATTTTTTACAGAGACAGAGAGTGAGTCAGAGAGAGGGATAGACAGGGACAGACAGGAACGAAGAGAGATGAGAAGCATCAATTATTAGTTTTTCATTGCGCGTTGCGAGACCTTAGTTGTTCATTGATTGCTTTCTCATATGTGCCTTGACCGGGGGCCTTCAGCAGACCGAGTAACCCCTTGTTGGACCCAGCGACTTTCGGTTCAAGCTGGTAGGCTTTTGCTCAAACCAGATGAGCCTGTGCTCAAGCTGGCAACCTCGGGGTCTCGAACCTGGGTCCTCTGCATCCCAGTCCGATGCTCTATCCACTGCACCACCACCTGGTCAGGCTGAACTTGGTTTAATTACTGAATTAATGAATGGCCCACTGGTAAGTATTTCTAACAAGCTTTACTTCTCAACTTCAATATTGAGGTTACCTCAATATTGACATTATCACTTATGTCTTAACCACATATAGTTACACAAGTTCTACATCCATCATTTTTTGTTGTTCCATTCATAATTCTTAAAGCCAAATTTAATATGCATCTGTCTACTCTTAGCTGTATCCTCACCAGAAAAAGGGGGGCAGATCAATGCCCACTGAAAGAGAGAGTCCAAGTTCTCTTAAAACTCACTTGCCTTGGCCTGACCTATGGTGGGCGCAGTGGATAAAGAGTCGACCTGGAAATGCTGAGGTCGCTGGTTCGAAACCCTGGGCTTGCCTGGTCAAGGCACATATGGGAGTTGATGCTTCCTGCTCCTCCCCCTTCTCTCTCTCTGTCTCTCCCTCTCCTCTCTAAAATGAATAAATAAATAAAAAATAATTAAAAAAAAAAGCAACTCACTTGCTTTGGCCCTGGCTGGTTGGCTCAGTGGTAGGGCGTTGGCCTGGCATGCAGGAGTCCCGGATTCGATTCCCGGCTAGGGCACACAGGAGAAGCGCCCATCTGCTTCTCCACCCCTCCCCTTCTCCTTCCTCTCTGTCTCTCTCTTCCCCTCCTGCAGCCAAGGCTCCATTGGAGCAAAGTTGGCCTGGGCTCTGAGGATGGCTCTGTGGCCTCTGCCTCAGGCCCTAGAATGGCACTGGTTGCAACAGAGTGACGCCCCAGATGGGCAGAGCATCACCCCCTAGTGGGTGTGCCGGGTGGATCCCGGTCGGGCGCATGCAGGAGTCTGTCTGACTGCCTCCCCATTTCCAACTTCAGAAAAATACAAAAAATACAAAAATAATAAAAAAATAAAAAAGAAACTCACTTGCCTTTAAACAAATGTATGAAAAGATCTCAAACAATGAAAAATAGCTTTGTCATGCTCTTGTCTTTTTTTCACAGTTAAGGAAAACAAAATGGTACATAAACTCTATTAAGGTCAAATATACTCCTCTCCGGTCCTTTTTAATAACTGAATTATAGAGAGCATAATTCCCATATCCCCATTATTTCTTCCTCTTCTTGGACTAGGAGTTGAATAAGATTATGTGGTTTAAATCTGTCCTCTTTTCCAAATTCCACACTATTTCTCTATTTAATAAACTCCCCTAAACCCATCTGTCCTGCTCTGCTGGAAATGAATTTCGCCTCCTTAACAAAAATAATTGCTATACCTGACCAGTGATGGTGCAGTGAAGAGAGCGTGAACCTGAGATACTGAGGTCCCAGGTTCGAAACACCAGGATCATCCACTTGACGGGATCATCAACATTATCCCAAGGTCGCTGAATTGAGCAAGGGGTCACTGGCACAGCTGGAGCCCCCAGGTCAAGGCATGTGTTAGAACCAATAAACAACTGAAGTGCTACAACTATAAGTTGATGCTTCTCATCTCTCTCCCTTCATGTCTCTTGCTAAAGAAAGAGAGAGAGAGAGAGAGAGAGAGAGAGGGAGGGAGCCTGACCAGGTGGTGGTGCAGTGGATAGAGCACTGGACTGGGATGTGGATGACCCAGGTTCGAAACTTGAGGTCGCCTGACCTGTGGTGGTGCAGTGGATAAAGCATCGACCTGGAATGCTGAGGTTGCCGGTTCAATACCCTGCATTTGCCTGGTCTGAGGCACATATGGGAGTTGAAGCTTCCTGCTCCTCCCCCCTTTCTCTCTCTCTCTCTCTCTCACTCTCTCCTCTCAAAATGAATAAATTAAAAAAAAAAAAAAAAAAAAAGAAACCTCGAGGTCACCAACTTAAGTGTGGGATGAGGGATGATAGACATGACCCCATCCATGGTCACTGGCTTGAAGCCCAAAGTTTCTGGCTTGAGCAAGGGATCACTGTCACGCCCCCTCACCCCCCTGCCCCCATCAAGGTACAGGCGAATGCAATCAATAAACTAAGGTGCCACAACGAAGATTTTTTTTTTTTCATTTTTTTAGAGAGGAGAGGGAGAGACAGAGAGAGAGAGAGGAGAGACAGAGAGAGAGAAGCGGGGGAGGAGCTGGAAGCATCAACTCCCATTTGTGCCTTGACCAGGCAAGCCCAGGGTTTCGAACTGGCGACCTCAGCATTTCCAGGTCGACGCTTTATCCCACTGCGCCACCACAGGTCAGGCCGAAGATTTTTTTTTTAATAATTATTTTTGTTTATTTTATTTTTTTACAGAGACAGAGAGAGAGAGTCAGAGTGGGGGATAGACAGGGACAGACAGACAGGAACGGAGAGATGAGAAGCATCAATCATTAGTTTTTCATTGCGCATTGCAACACCTTAGTTGTTCATTGATTGCTTTCTCATATGTGCCTTGACCGTGGGCCTTCAGCAGACGGAATAACCCCTTGCTCGAGCCAGCGACCTTGGGTCCAAGCTGGCGAGCTTTTTGCTCAAGTCAGATGAGCCCGCACTCAAAATGGCAACCTCGGGGTCTCGAACCTGGGTCCTCTTTATCCCACTCTGATGCTCTATCCACTGGGCCACCGCCTGGTCAGGCCACAACAAAGATTTGATGCTTCTCATCTCTCTCCCGTCACAAAAACAAAAAAACTAATGAGGCAAAGATCCTATTGTTTTTTAAATAAACAGTTCTTCCGTAAGGTGCTTAACTAGAATTGTGAGGATGTCTCCCAGAATTGCTTCTTGATTCCACATTGCTTTGAAAACACATTTCTGGGAGTAGGACAGAAGCACTGGTACATCTTAAAAGCTCACCTGGGCATTCTAATGCAAAACCAAGATCTAGAATCACTGTTTGTCATATTTAAAAGCAGCAGCATCCTAAATCAAAAATAATGCTCACCAGCACAGCTGGCCTTCTCCAATACACAGTCCCCCCCACAACCCCCTCCAACACACACACACACACACACACACACACACACACACACACACACACACTCACACCCCTAGGAAAACTTTCCAAAAGCCCTCTCTCAAATCCTGGGATTCGACTGTCCACTGACCTGCTCATGCCAAAATCCCCAACATAATTACACACTTTTAGCAAAGTCTCCCATTTCTCCTAAACTATGTTTATCCTTCCTATCTTCCATTTGATCTCATTAAAATAATGTGAGGGCAACCTGACCAGGCGGTGGCGCAGTGGATAGAGCGTCGGACTGGGATTCAGAGGACCTGGGTTCAAGACCCCGAGCTCGCCAGCTTGAGTGCAGGCTCATCTGGTTTGAGAAAAAAGCCCACTAACTTGAACCCAAGGTCACTGGCTCCAGCAAGGGGTTACTCGGTCTGCTGAAGGCCCGTGGTCAAGGCACATATGAGAAAGCAATCAATGAACAACTAAGGTGTTGCAACGCGCAATGAAAAACTAATGATTGATGCTTCTCATCTCTCTCCGTTCCTGTCTGTCTGTCCCTGTCTATCCCTCTCTCTGACTCACTCTGTCTCTGTAAAAAATAAATTAAAAAATAATAATAATAATAATAATGTGAGGGCAGCCAAAAAGAGTTTAGCTAAACTGTTGGAACAGTTAACCAAAATGGCAACATAAATCATTTACATGTCTCCTTCCAAGTCAATTAAAATGCAAAACTTTAGTATTTTCAATTCAAACAATTTCACTTATTTTCAAAGTAATTTTTTAAAAGTACTCCATAGCCCTGGCCGGTTTGCTCAGCGGTAGAGCGTTGGCCTGGCATGCAGGAGTCCTAGGTTTGATTCCCAGCCAGGGCACACAGGAGAAGCGCCCATCTGCTTCTCTACCCCACCCCTCTCCTTCCTCTCTGTCTCTCTCTTCCCCTCCCGCAGCCAAGGCTCCATTGGAGCAGGGTTGGCCCCGGGCTCTGAGGATGGCTCTGTGGCCTCTGCCTCAGGCGCTAGAATGGCTCTGGTTGCAGCAGAGCAACACCCCAGATGGGCAGAGCATCGCCCCCTGGTGGGCATGCCGGGTGGATCCCGGTCAGGCGCATGCGGGAGTCTGTCTGACTGCCTCCCCGTTTCAGAAAAATACAAAAAAAAAAAAAAAAGTACTCCATAAATTTTTTCTATAGAATGTCTTGGTAGCAAACAATATATGAAATGGGCAAGAGCAACAAACAAGAAAAGTTCATTTAAACCTCAAGTTTGCTAGGTCAAGACACATATGAGAAACAACTACCACTGCCAGCAGAGGCAGAATAAGGTTGGTTGAGGCCCTGGGAGCAGAAGAAAATATTGGGCCCCTTGTCATTAGAAAAAAGTGTAAAGTTGGGGTTTTGCAGGGCACTTCAAAAGTCAGGACCCAGGGTGCACGCCCAGTACACCTGCTATTAAATCCGCCTCTGACTACGAGTTAACACTTGTTGCTCCCACCACCTTCTCTAAAATCAAGATATAAAAATCTTAAAAAAATAGTTTGCTCTGGCCAGATAGTTCAGTTGGTTAGAATATCATCCCAAAGTGCAGAGGTTGCCAGTTTGATCCCAGGTCAAGGCATGTACACAAACAGATGTTCCTCTCTCTAAAGTCAACAAAATAATAAAATTATTTAAAAAAAGTTTAGCCTGACCCGGCAGTGGCGCAGTAGATAGAGCATTGGACTGGGATGCGGAAGACCCAGGTTTGAGACACCAAGGTCGCCAGCTTTTGCTCATTTGGTGTGAGCAAAAAGCTCACTAGCTTGGATCCAAGGTCTCTGACTTGAGCAAGGGGTTACTCAGTCTGTTGAAGGCCTATGGTCAAAGCACATATGAGAAAGCAATCAAGGAACAACTAAGGTGTCTCAACGAAAAACTGATGATAGATTCTTCTCATATCTCTGATCCTGTCTGTCTGTCCCTATCTATCTCTCTGACTCTTGCTCTGTCTCTGAAGAAAAAAAAAAAAAAAAAAGGTTAGCCTGACTAGGCGGTGGCGCAGTGGATGGAGCGTCGAACTGGGATGTGGAGGACCCAGGTTCGAGACCCGAAGGTTGCCAGCTTAAGCATGGGCTCATTTGGTTTGAGCAAAAAAGCTCACCAGCCTGACCTGTGGTGGCGCAGTGGATAAAGCATCAACCTGGAAATGCTGAGGTCGCCGGTTCAAAACCCTGGGCTTGCCTGGTCAAGGCACATATGGGAGTTGATGCTTCCAGCTCCTCCCCCCTTCTCTCTCTGTCTCTCCTCTCTCTCTCTCTCTGTCTCTCCCTCTCCTCTCTAAAAAATGAATAAATAAATAAATAAAAAAGAAACAAAGATTTAAAAAAAAAAAAAAAAAAGCTCACCAGCTCGAGCCCAAGGTCGCTGGCTTGAGCAAGGGGTTATTCATCTGCTGAAGGCCCACAGTCAAGGCACATATTAGAAAGCAATCAATGAACAACTAAGGTGTCGCAACGAAAAACTAATGATTGATGCTTCTCATCTCTCTCCATTCCTGTCTGTCTGTCTCTATCTATCCCTCTCTCTGACTCTCACTCTGTAAAAAAAAAAAAAAAAAAAAAAAAAGTGTATTTAATCACAGAAATAAGGCTGTAAGGCCTGACCTGTGATGGCACAGTGGATAAGGTGTCAACCTGGAATTCTGAGGTCACAGGTTCAAAGCCCTGGGCTTGCCGGTCAAGGCACATACAAGAAGCAACTATAACTTAATGTTTCCTACAACCCCCAACCCCCTAGCTTTCTATCAATAAATATTAGAAAAATAATAATAAGGTTTAGTTTATACAATAACCCAAATATCATTAAGCTACAACATACTATATTATTAAACAGTGCCCTTTCCACACATTTGCTTCCAGCTCTTTTAATTCTATCAAGTTTTTCTACTATGAAAGTGTTTAAAGTGTCTTTTCCAAACAAGGCAAAAACCCAATATAAATTCCTCTGACTAAAGAACTCAATTTAAGGACCTTACCAGCCTGACCAGGTGGTGGCACAGTGGATAGAGTGTTGGACTGGGACGCGGAGTACCCAGGTTTGAAACCCTGAGATTGCCAGCTTAAGATCATCTGGTTTGACTGACCTGTGGTTGCGCAGTGGATAAAGCGTTGACCTGGAAACGCTGAGGTTGCCGGTTCAAAACCCTGGGCTTGCCTGGTCAAGGCACATATGGGAGTTGATGCTTCCAGCTCCTCCCCCTGTCTCTCCTCTTTCTCTCTCTCTCTCTCTCTCTCTCTCTGTCTCTCTCTCTCCTAAAATGAATAAATAAAATAAAAATTAAAAAAAATATATGACTGTTAATTTTACACCCTGGCCGGTTGGCTCAGCGGTAGAGCGTCGGCCTGGCGTGCGGGGGATCCGGGTTCGATTCCCGGCCAGGGCACATAGGAGAAGCACCCATTTGCTTCTCCAACCTCGCCCCCCCCTTCCTCTCTGTCTCTCTCTTCCCCTCCTGCAGCCAAGGCTCCATTGGAGCAAAGATGGCCCGGGCGCTGGGGATGGCTCCTTGGCCTCTGTCCCAAGCGCTAGAGTGGCTCTGGTCGCAGCAGAGCGACGCCCCGGAGGGGCAGAGCATCGCCCCCTGGTGGGCAGAGCGTAGCCCCTGGTGGACGTGCCGGGTGGATCCCGGTCGGGCGCATGCGGGAGTCTGTCTGACTGTCTCTCCCCGTTTCCAGCTTCAGAAAAATACAAAAAAAAAAAAATCATCTGGTTTGAGCAAGGCTCACCAGCTTGAGCCCAAGGTCTATGGCTTGAACAAGGGGTCACTTCCTCTGCTGGACTCTCCCTGGTCAAGGCACCTATGAGAAAGCAATCAATGAACTAAGGTGCTGCAATAAAGAATTGATGCTTCTCAACTCTCTCCTGTCTGTCTGTCCCTTTCTGTCCTGTCCCTCTCTGTCTCTTGTCACATAAAAAAAAAAAAAAGAACCCTTCCATTAGTTCTTTGATTTGATTCAGTTCTAACTTGTTTTTAAGACACTACTAAATTCCACTATTTAACAGTACCTAGAGCAATGAGTCAAGAGAAATATACTTACCTGATTCCCTTCTAAAATTTCTTGGAAGTACTTTCAGTCTCACAATATAAATTGTAAAAATAAGTTGATAGCAAAATGAAAGTTCAGTTGATTCAAGATTAACTAATCATATACATAATGGCCAAATATCTAGAGAATTTCTGTTTCTGGAGAAGCTCATTCACCATAGACATGGGCAATATAAAAAAAGACAGTATTGCCAAGAGGTAGAGTGAATTAAGTAACTGATAAGGCATTATATAGCACATGGGGACTTAATCTGAAAAGGCCACATTGGTGGGGATTCGATTTCTTGTCAACAGTATTGGAGAACTCAGTTAATAGGCATCAGTAAAACTATCTCTAGCCCTTTTTTTTTTTTTTTTTTCCCCCTGTATTTTTCTGAAGCTGGAAACGGGGAGAGACAGTCAGACAGACTCTCGCATGCGCCCGACCAGGATCCACCCGACACGCCCACCAGGGGGCGATGCTCTGCCCCTCCGGGGCGTCGCTCTGCCCCGACCAGAACCACTCCAGCGCCTGGGGCAGAAGCCAAGGAGCCATCCCCAGCGCCCGGGCCATCCCCGCTCCAATGGAGCCCCAGCTGCGGGAGGGGAAGAGAGAGACAGAGAGGAAGGAGGGGGTGGGGGTGGAGAAGCAAATGGGCGCCTCTCCCGCGCGCCCTGGCTGGGAATCAAACCCGGGTCCCCCACACGCCAGGCCGACGCTCTACCGCTGAGCCAACCGGCCAGGGCCTTTTTTTTTTTTTTTAATATATATTTTCTGAAGTTGGAAACGGGGAGGCAGTCAGACAGACTCCCGCATGTGCCCCACTGGGATCCACCCGGCACTCCCACCAGGGGGCGACGCTCTGCCCATCTGGGGCGCAGCTCTGTTGCAACCAGAGCCATTCTAGCGCCTGAGGCAGAGGCCACAGAGCCAGCATCCTCAGCGCCCAGGCCAACTTTGCTCCAATGGAGCCCCAGCTGTGGGAGGGGAAGAGAGAGACAGAGAGGAAGGAAGGGGAAGGGGTGGAGAAGCAGATGAGCGCTTCTGTGTGCCCTGGCCGGGAATCAAACCCGGGACTCCGGCTCTGGCCGGTTGGCTCAGCGGTAGAGCGTCGGCCTGGCGTGCGGGGGACCTGGGTTCGATTCCCGGCCAGGGCACATAGTAGAAGCGCCCATTTGCTTCTCCACCCCCCCCCCTTCCTCTCTGTCTCTCTCTTCCCCTCCCACAGCCAAGGCTCCATTGGAGCAAAGATGGCCTGGGCGCTGGGGATGGCTCCTTGGCCTCTGCCCCAGGCGCTAGAGTGGCTCTGGTCGCGGCAGAGCGACGCCCCTGGGCGTGCCGGGTGGATCCCGGTCGGGCGCATGCGGGAGTCTGTCTGACTGTCTCTCCCCGTTTCCAGCTTCAGAAAAAATACAAAACAAAAAACAAAACAAAAAACCCGGGACTCCTGCACACCAGGCCAATGCTCTACCACTGAGCCAACCGGCCAGGGCTCTAGCCCATTTTTTTTTTTTAACATAGACCTAGCTGTGTGATAACATTTCCTCATCTCTAAAACGGGTTAGAATTATATAATCTTTTTGTCTTTCCTGCTGTTTGTGCTCTGGTCGTGGTTTCCCCAAATAACTTAATTTTAAAAAATATTTTCTTGATTTCAGAAAGAGTGAAGACAGTAAAATCTGTTCCTGTATGTGCCAACTGGATATTAAACCGGCAACCTCTGGGCTTCAGAATTAAGTTCTAACAAGGCTGTAAAGAAATATGTGGCCTGACCTGTGGTGGCACAGTGGATAAAGCGTCGACCTGAAATGCTGAGGTTACCGGTTCAAAACCCTGGTCTTGCCTGGTCAAGGCATATATGGGAGTTGAAGCTTCCTGCTCTTCTCCCGCTTCTCTCTCTCCCCTCTAAAATGAATAAATTAAAAAAAAAAAGAATTAAAAAAAAACCCTGATTGACTTAAAAAAATGTGTAAACATTTTTGTCCTTCAACACTAATAAGGAAGACTGTATTTGAGGTTAGGGAGTATTTACTCATCAAAGTAAAAACTAGAAGGTTAAGTGACTTATCAACAGTCAGCTAAATTAGAACTTTCCCTAGCCCCATGTACTAATGCACCCTGCCTCAGGTAGTGATTTGAAAAGAATGCACGGGAGTATAACCATACACTAGAACCATTTTTTTTTTCTTGGTAGTCAAGTTGCATATTTGGAACTAAGTTTTTTAAACAAAGAAAAGGTTGAGCCTGACCTGTGGTGGTGCAGTGGATAAAGTGTCAACCTGGAAACGCTGAGGTCGCCGGTTCAAAACCCTGGGCTTGCCTGGTCAAGGCACATATGGGAGTTGATGCTTCCTGCTCCTCCTCCCCCCCCCCTTATCTATAATAAATAAATAAAATCTTTAAAAAAAAAAAAAAAAGGTTGAATGAAACACCTGTTACTAGTCAGTTATATAACTTTGTTACCCTTTGTTTCCCATTAGTTCCTCAGGAATAAAAAGTAGCTCGATTCTTTTTTTCCAAAATTTTATTTCATTTTGAGAGGGGAGCAGGAAGCATCAACTCCCGTTGTGCCTTGACCGTGGGCCTTCAGCAGACAGAGTAACCCTTTGCTCGAGCCAGCAACCTTGGGTCCAAGCTGGTGAGCTTTGCTTAAACCAGATGAGCCCGAGCTTAAGCTGGTGACCTCCAGGTCTCGAACCTGGGTCCTTCCGCATCCCAGTCCGACGCTCTATCCACTGCACAACTGCCTGGTCAGGCTCTATTTCTTTTTTGAAATGTTACTTCTATCAGGCCTATTATGGTCATGATTTTTCCTAAACTTCAATTTTCTATTTAATATTCCTCAGAATAAAGAAAACGGCTCATTTTAAACAAGAAGTTTATTTAAACAACAAGACGCTTGACGTGAAGGGAAAACTATCTAGGACTCATTTCTTTTAGAGTAATTTATCCCTACTTAAAGACAGATTGCCCTACATGTAACAGCTACGTACAAAAAAGTTATAAAATTGTCCTTGGTTTTACAATGATAAATGAAAAACATTAAAATTCTCCAATCAAACAAGGTAGGCAAGGATTCTTATGTTGTTCTTTTCTTTTGTTAAACAGTGAAAGCAAAATAACTTATTGGAATATAAAGATAAGAGCTGAATGAGCATGCCACTAATGGAGAAAGGGGGTATTTTCACAGAACCAGTATTTCCCCCCATCCCATCTCCATTTGATGTCAATCAAAACATACCATTGGCCATTTAGTTTTTTAAAAAATGCAAATGCTTGTGCACATACATCAGTTACTTTATGTACAATAAAGGAATGGGGAAGGGGGAAATGAAAGAATAGAGAAAACTATATGGTAGTAGTCAGGATGTGGTGGAACCAAATTGCAGTTTTCTAATTGAGAATGTCTTCTTGGTCTGGAGAAACAGAGTTCTGAAGTAAAGTAGCAGCTTCCCTTTTTAGTAGACACCTCCTGTCTGCTGCTGGAACACATCAATTGTATCTTCATCCTCCATTTCCAACTAGCAACACAAAACAAAACAAAACAAAAAAACAAATTAAAAGTTATTGTTTATTTGGCTCTTAATATTTATAGCTATCAGACCTAAATATTCTGAAAAACTGTGTATTAGACATCCCAGAGCCTAACTTAACATCAGCCTTAGGTTTAAATAATTCTTCACTTGGTCTTCATTTTTATGAAGATTGTAGAAAACTTAAGTTGTTAAGTTAAAAGCAGAATATGTCTAGAAGTTAAATCACCTTCAATTACTCTAAGTGATGCATGTAAATGATTTAACTGCTGTTTAGATGAGCAAAAGACTGAAAAATGACTTTTTAAAAAAGAATATTGGAAATAACCTAAATGTCAATAGAAACCCAAAGAAATATGATATATCCATACATGAAATACCACCTAATTGTTTTTTTGTTTTGTTTTTTTTTACAGAGACAGAGTCAGAGAGAGGGATAGAAAGGGACAGACAGATAGGAAAGGAGGGATGAGAAGCATCAATCATTAGTTTTTCATCGCGCATTGCAACACCTTAGTTGTTCATTGATTGTTTTCTCATATGTGCCTTGACCGCGGGCCTTCAGCAGACCGAGCAACCCCTTGCTGGAGCCAGTGACCTTGGGTCCAAGCTGGTGAGCTGTGATCAAACCAGATGAGCCCGTGCTCAAGCTGGCGACTTTGGGGTCTCGAACCTGGGTCCTCGGCATCCCAGTCCGACACTCTATCCACTGCGCCACCGCCTGGTTAGGCCCACCTAATTGTTAATGAAGAATAAGCAGGTTATTCTTCAAAACCCCAAGGTCGCCAGCTTGAGCATGGGATCATAGACATAACCCCAAGGTTGCTGGCTTGAGCAAGGGGTCACTCGCTCTGCTGTAGCCCCCGCAGTCAAGGCATGTATGAGAAAGCAATCAATGAACAACTAAGGTGCTGCAACAAAGAATGTTGCCCTGGCCAGATAGCTAGATTGGTTAGAGCATCATCTGGGGGTTCAGAGGTTGCCTGCATGATCCCCGGTCAGGACACATACAGGAACAGATTGATGTTTCTGTCTTTCTCTCTCTCCCTTCCTCTCTCTAAAATCAATTTAAAAAGAAAAAAAGCCCTGGCCAGTTGGCTCCTGGCGTTCAGGAGTCCCAGGTTCGATTCCCAGCCAGGGCACACAGGAGAAGCGCCCATCTGCTTCTTCACCCTTCCCCCTCTCCTTCCTCTCTGTCTCTCTCTTCCCCTCCCGCAGCCAAGGCTCTATTGGAGCAAAGTTGGCCCGGGCGCTGAGGATGGCTCTGTAGCCTCTGCCTCAGGGGCTAGAATGGCTCTGCTTGCAACAGAGCATCGCCCCCTGGTGGGCGTACCGGGTGGATCCCGGTTGGGGCGCATGCGGGAGTCTGTCTGACTGCCTCCCCATTTCCAACTTCAGAAAAATTAAAAAAATTTTAAAAAGAACCTGACCGGGGGGAAAAAAAAAGAGCCTGACTGGGTGGTGGCTCAGTGGATGAAGCGTCGGACTGGGATGTGGAGGACCCAGGCTTGAGAACCCAAGGTTGCCAGCTTGAGCGCAGGCTCATCTGGTTTGAGCAAAGCTCACCAGCTTGGACCCAAGGTCGCTGGCTTGAGCAAGGGGTTACTCAGCCTGCTGAAGGCCCACAGGCAAGGCACATATGAGAAAGCAATCAATGAACAACTAAGGTGTCGCAACAAAAAACTAATGATTGATGCTTCTCATCTCTCTCTGTTCCTGTCTTTCTGTCCCTACCTATCCCTCTCTCTGTCTCTGTAAAAAAAAAAAAAAAAAAGGTTTACATGTGCAGAAGTAGAAATAACCCTAAGATATTAGTATTAAGCTAAATATATATATATATATATATATATATATATATATATATATATGTGTGTGTGTGTATATATAATATATATATATATATATATATTTTTTTTTTTGGTCAAAAAGAACGACAGGGACAGATAGGAAGGGAAAGAGATGAGAAGCATCAATTCTTCATTGTTAGTTGTTCATTGATTGCTTTCTCATATGTCCCTTGATGGGGTGGGAGGAGGTGCTACAGCTGAGCGAGTAACCTCTTGTTCAAGCCAGCAACTTTGGGCTCAAGCCAGCGACCCTGGGCTCAAGCTGGCGACCTCGGGGGTCTCAAACCTGGGTCCTCCGCATCCCAGTCCGACGCTCTATCCACTGCGCCACCGCTTGGTCAGGCTAGAAATATTTTTTAAAAAGATTTTTATTTATTCACTTTAGAGAGGGAAGAAGAGAGGTAGAGGATGGGGGGAGAGGGAGAGAGGGAGAGAGGGAGAGAGGAGAGGAGGAGGGGGAAAGAAAGGGGGATAAAGAAAGAGAAGGGGAGAGACAGAGATAGGAAGAGGGGGTAATGAGAGGTGAGGGGGGAGGGGGAGAGAGGGAAAGGGAGGGAGAGAGAGAGGGAAAAGGAGGAAGAGAGTGGGAGAGAGAGGGAAAGGGAGGGAAAAGGAGGGAGAGGAGGGGAGAGGAAGGAAGGAGAAAGAAGGAGGAAGAAAAGGGGGGAGGAGCAGGAAGCATCAACTCCCGTATGTGTCAAGACCAGGCAAGCCCAGGGTTTCAAACCAGCGACCTCAGCATTTCAGGTCAATGCTTTACCCACTGCACCAACACACCGTCAAGACTAGGTTAAGAACATTTTAAAACTAGGCAACATTTATGTTTTTAAAAGTGTGTGTATCTATAACATGAATATATCCTTGCCTATGTACAAAACAGTGGTTACCTCAATGCAGTAAGGGAATGGGTAAAAAGAAACTTGTTTAAAAATTAAAGAAGCAGCCTGACCAGGTGGTGGTGCAGTGGATGGAGCGTCGGACTGGGATGTGGAGGACCCAGGTTTGAGACCCCGAGGTCAACAGCTTGAGCGTGGGCTCATCTGGTTTAAGCAAAGCTCGCCAGCTTGAACCCAGGGTCGCTGGCTTGAGCAAGGGGTTACTCCATCTGCTAAAGGCCCATGGTCAAGGCACATATGAGAAAGCAATCACTGAACAACTGAGGTGTGGCAACGAAAAACTGATAATTGATGCTTCTCATCTCTCTCCGTTCCTGTCTGTCTCTGTCCCTGTCTATCCCTCTCTCTGAAAAAAATAAAATAAAAAAAAAATTAAAGAAGCAAACAAACAAACTAGGCCCTGGTCAGTAGCTCAGTGGATATAGCATCAGCCTGGTGTATAGACATCCCGGTTTTGATTCTAGGTCAGGAAACACAGTAAAAGTGACCATCTACTTCTCTTCCCTCCCTCCCCAATCTCTCTCCTCATCCTGCAGCCAGTGGCTCATTTGGTTTGAGCATGGCCCTGGGCACTGAGGATAGCTCCATGAAAGCACCACAGCCTCAGGTGCTAAAAATAGCCCGGTACGGGAACATTGCCCCCAGATGGGGTTGCTGGTTGGATCCAGTCCGGGCGCATGCAGGAATCTGCCTATCTCCCCACCCCTTAAAAAAACAAACAAAAACAAATTTAAATTCTAAAATGCTATTCACAAATTAAATATGAAAGGTTCTGCCTGACCAGGTGGTGGCGCAGTGGATAGAGCGTCGGACTAGGATGCGGAAGGACCCAGGTTCGAGACCCCGAGGTTGCCAGCTTGAGCGCGGGCTCATCTGGCTTGAGCAAAGAGCTCACCAGCTTGGACACAAGGTCGCTGGCTCCAGCAAGGGGTTACTCGGTCTGCTGAAGGCCCGCGGTCAAGGCACATGTGAGAAAGCAATCAATGAACAACTAAGAAGTCGCAATGAGAAACTGATGATTGATGCTTCTCATCTCTCTCCATTCCTGTCTATCTGTCCCTATCTCTGCCTCTGTAAAAAAAATAAAATAAATTTAAAAAAATGAAAGGTTCTTTACACATTACACAACCATGTTAAAGCCCTGTACTGGTAGCTCAGTCGGTTAGTGTCAACCCAATATGCCAAGGTAACAGATTCAATTACCAGTCAAGACACAGAGAAGAATCAACCAATGAATGCATAAAAGTGGAAGAACAAATTGTCATTTCTCACTCTTTCCCAATTCCTCCAAAATAAATAAATTTTAAAATGTTGATAGGAGGAAGGTTTTGGCTTTGTAATACTTTATTATACTGACAATAACCCTTGAAAATTTCTTTCTAATAAGTGGTAATTTTTTTCTTTTTGGTATTTTTCTGAAGTGAGAAGCAGGGAGGCAGAGAGACAGACTCCCACATGCACCTGACTGGGATCCACCCAGCATGCCCACCAGGGGGCGATGCTCTGCCCATCTGGGCTGTTGCTCTGTTGCAACTGGAGCTATTCTTGCACCTGAGGCGGAGCCCATGGAGCCATCCTCAGTGCCCGGGCCAACTTTGCTCAAATGGAGCCTTGGCTGTGGGAGGGGAAGAGAGAGAGAGAGAGAAAGGAGAGGGGGAAGGGTGGAGAAGCAGATGGGCACTTCTCCTGTGTGCCCTGACTGGGAATCGAACCCAGGACTTCCACATGCCAGGCCAACGTTCTACCACTGAGCCAGCGGCCAGAGTCATAACTGGTAATTTGAATATAACCTTGGGCACCTAAAGACAAGAAAGAGAAACTGTTTTCTAATGAAGTTCTAATATACTCAAACTAGAGCTAAGGCATTAAAATAAATACTTATTCTTTTGGCAAGAAAAAGACTAAAAGGGAGAGAGATGAGAAGCGTCAACTTGCAGTTGTGGCACTTTAGTTGTTCACTGATTGCTTCTCATTCGTGCTTTGACATGGAGGGCTCCAGCCAAGCCAGTCATCCCTTGCTCAAGCCACGACCTGGGGGTTTCGAAACTGGGACCTCAGTGTCCCAGGTCAATGCTCTATCCACTCTGCCACCACTGGTTAGGAAAGCATTAAAATATTAATAATTGAGTCTCAGTTCCCTTTGTAAAATGGAATTGCATTCAATTAAAAGAATTAAATGAGTCAAAGTATTTTTTTTTTTTTACTTTTCCGAAGCTGGAAACCGGGAGGCAGTCAGACAGACTCCCGCATGCACCCAACCGAGATCCACCCGGCACGCCCACCACGGGGTGACGCTCTGCCCATCCGGGGCGTCGCTCTGTCCCAATCAGAGCCACTCTAGCGCCTGGGGCAGAGGCCAAGGAGCCATCCCCAGCGCCCGGGGCCATCTTTTTGCTCCAATGGAGCCTCGGCTGCGAGGGGAAGAGAGAGACAGAGAGGAATGAGGGGGTGGTGGAGAAGCAGATGGGCGCTTCTCCTGTGTGCCCTGGCCGGGAATCGAACCCGGGACTCCTGCACGCCAGGCCGACGCTCTACCACTGAGCCAACCGGCCAGGGCCGAGTTAAAGTATTTAACAGAGAAGGGCATATAACAATTACAATGATATTAAAATTGTATTTCTTTTTTAAAATGTTTATTTTATTGATTTTTGAGAGAGAGAAAGGGAGTGAGGGAGAAGGAAAAGAGAGACAGTAACATTGATCTGCTCCTGTATGTGCCCTGACCAGGGACAGAACCAGCAACCTCTGCACTTCCAGACTCTGCTCTAAACCGAGCTATCCAGCCAGGACAAGATTTTCTAATGTATTACAATTCTTCTATTTAATATTGGAAGAACAACTCTCAAACAAATCCATTTTATTCTAAAATGAATTTAAATCTAAACACTAAAATGAGTTCAATCCCAAATTCATTGCATTTCTGAACAAATCTTCCTCACAGTTTACTATTTGCAGCTAGGATGGTAGACAAGCCCCAAAACTATTTTCTGGTGGTGGGTGAAGGCTTCATTAAGACAGAAAATACATTCTAATCATCAGTCTAACATTATGAATCCTTTTTCTATTAAAACCATCAAAACAGGTCTTCAGCTTATCTAGTGAAATGTTAAATTTTATAGTAAAACTGGAAAACCTTTCAAGGATAAAAGCTTTGCCTGACCAGGCGGTGGCGCAGTGGATAAAGCAACGGACTGGGATGCGGAGGACCCAGGTTCGAGACCCCAAGGTTGCCAGCTTGAGCGTGGGCTCATCTGGTTTGAGCACAGCTCACCAGCTTGGACCCAAGGTTGCTGGCTCGAGCAAGGGGTTACTCAGTCTGCTGTAGCCCCACGGTCAAGGCATATATGAGAAAGCAATCAATGAACAACTAAGGTGTCACAACAAAAAACTGATGATTGATACTTCTCATCTCTCTCCGTTCCTGTCTGTCTGCCCCTGTCTATCCCTCTCTCTGACTCTCTGTCTCTGTAAAAAATATATATTTATTAAAAAGGATAAAAGCTTTTTCGTCCTCATTGAGATAATCAGCTCCTCCTTGTGGCTATGGACTATAATTGCTTCTTAGAGACTCACCAATGAAAATTCAAAACATTCTTCCCGCAAGTGTAATTCAGATATTTCAAAAATTTGAAGATTACCAACAAAACTATAATCTTGATGTGCTGCTTCACTCATACTATATTTATCACTTTCTAGTTTTTATGGAGTGATAAAAAATTTCAAACTGAGCCCTGGCCGGTTGGCTCAGCGGTAGAGCGTCGGCCTAGCGTGCGGAGGACCCGGGTTCGATTCCCAGCCAGGGCACACAGGAGAAGCGCCCATTTGCTTCTCCACCCCTCCGCCGCGCTTTCCTCTCTGTCTCTCTCTTCCCCTCCCGCAGCCAAGGCTCCATTGGAGCAAAGATGGCCCGGGCGCTGGGGATGGCTCTGTGGCCTCTGCCTCAGGCGCTAGAGTGGCTCTGGTCGCAATATGGCGACGCCCAGGATGGGCAGAGCGTCGCCCCTGGTGGGCGTGCCGGGTGGATCCCGGTCGGGCGCATGCGGGAGTCTGTCTGACTGTCTCTCCCTGTTTCCAGCTTCAGAAAAATGAAAAAAAAGAAAAAAAAAAAAAAATTCAAACTGACCAGGCAGTGGAGCAGTAGAGGATTGGACTGGGACGCAGGGGACCCACATATGAAACCTCGACGGTGCCAGTTTGAGCGTGGGATCATAGATATGACCCCACCATGGTCACTAGATTGAAGCTCAAGGTTGCTGGCTTGATCGAGCAACGGGTTACCTGCTCTGCTGGAGCCACCCCCCCCCAGGTCAAGGCACATATGAGAAAGCAATCAGTGAACAGCTAAGGAGCCGCAAGGAAGAATTGATGCTTCTCAACTCTCTCCCTTCCTGTCTCTACCTGTCTCTCTCTCTCTGTCACATAAATAAATAAGTAATTTTAAAAATGCACAGGTTCTGCCTTAGCCAGGTGGCTCAGTTGGTTTGAGCATCATCCTGACATGCCAGGGTTCTGGGGTTCAATCCCGTCAGGGCACATACAGGACTCAAACAATAAATGCTAAGTGAGTGGAAAGAAAATCAGTGCTTCTCTCTCTCTAAAATCAATAAATCAAAATAAAATAACACAGACTCTAATTTAAATTTCCAATTTATTTTTTAAATTTTATTTATTTGCCCTGGCCGGTTGGCTCAGTGGTGGAGCGTCGGCCTGGCATGCAGAGGTCCCGGGTTCGATTCCCAGCCAGGGCACACAGGAGAGGCGCCCATCTGCTTCTCCACCCCTCCCCCTCTCCTTCCTCTCTCTCTCTCTTCCCCTCCCGCAACCGAGGCTCCATTGGAGCAGAGATGGCCCGGGCGCTGGGGATGGCTCCTTGGCCTCTGCCCCTGGTGCTGGGGTGGCTCTGGTCGCGACAGAACTACACCCCGGAGGGGCAGAGCGTCGCCCCCTGGTGGGCGTGCCGGGTGGATCCCGGTTGGGCGCATGCGGGAGTCTGTCTGACTGTCTCTCCCCGTTTCCAGCTTCAGAAAAATACAAAAAAAAAAAAAAAATTATTTATTTTTTACAGAGACAGAGAGTGAGTCAGAGAGAGGGATAGATAGGGACAGACAGGAACGAAGAGAGATGAGAAGCATCAATTATTAGTTTTTCATTGTGCGTTGCAACACCTTAGTTGTTCATTGATTGCTTTCTCATATGTGCCTTGACTGCAGGCCTTCAGCAGACCGCAGTCTGGAGCCAGCAAACTTCGGTTCAAGCTGGTGAGCTTTTTACTCAAACCAGATGAGCCTGCACTCAAGCTGGCAACCTTGGGGTCTCGAACTTGGGTCTTCTGCATCCCAGTCCAACGCTCTATCCACTGCGCCACCACCTGGTCAGGCTAAATTTCCAATTTAGATTTCTGCTTAAAAACATTTTTTGCCCTGACCAGGTAGCTCAGTTGGTTAAAAGCATGATCCTAATACAACAAGGTTGCGGGTTTGATCCCTAGTGAGGGCACAGACAAGAATCAAACCAACAGTGGTAGAGCGTCAGCCTGGAGTGCAGGAGTCCCGGGTTCGATTTCTGGCCAGGGCACACAGGAGAAGCGCCCATCTGCTTCTCCACCCTTTCCCCTCTCCTTCCTCTCTGCTCTCTCTTCCCCTCCTGCAGCCAAGGCTCCATTGGAGCAAAGTTGGCCTGGGAGCTGAGGATGGCTCTATGGCCTCTGCCTCAGGCACTAGAATGGCTCTGGTTGCAACAGAGCAACGCCCCAGATGGGCAGAGCATCGCCCCATGGTGGGCATGCCAGGTGGATCCCGGTCAGGCACATGCGGGAGTCTGTCTGACTGCCTCCCCGTTTCCAGCTTCAGAAAAATACGAAAAATAAAAAATAAAAAAAGAATCAAACCAAGAATACACAAATTAAGTGGAACAACAAATCTATATTTCTTCCCCCAAAATTGGAAGTTTTAAATAGTACTTGAAAAGGTAAAAAAAGAGCTTCTACTATAGATGCCTAAATGTCTTATGAAGTGATAGAATAACTTAAGTGATAGGTAAAGAAATTAAGGGATCAGCCCTGGCCGGTTGGCTCAGTGGTAGAGCATCGGCCTGGCGTGCAGGAGTCCCAGGTTCGATTCCCGGCCAGGGCACATAGGAGAGGCGCCCATCTGCTTCTCCACCCCTCCCCTTCTCCTTCCTCTCTCTCTCTCTTCCCCTCCCGCAGCCAAGGCTCCACTGGAGCAAAGATGGCCAGGGCGCTGGGGATAGCTCCATGGCCTCTGCCCCAGGTGCTAGACTGGCTCTGGTTGCAACAGAGCGATGCCCCCTGGTGGGCGTGCCGGGTGGATCCCAGTCGGGCGCATGCGGGAGTCTGTCTGACTGCCTCCCCGTTTCCAGCTTCAGAAAAATGCAAAAGAAATTAAGGGATCAGACAGCATCAACTTTTGTAGTGAGGCCTGGAGTGCCACCTATTCTTAAGAGCTCTCCCTCTCAAGCTAAGCCATCAAGAAACTTGCAGTGATAGCTATTAGTTCACAAGGACAGAAAAAAGAATCTAGGATGATTTGATCGAAAGCCAATTGGTTCACAGAACCCAGGTAGGATAGGGATCAAGAACTGTAGCAGGAAGTGCTGTCAGGTTAGCTAAGTTGGCAAGAATGTCATCCCATTATGTCAAGGTGGCAGGTTCAATTCCAGGTCAGGGCACATACAAGAAAAAAACAATGAAATAAGTAGAACAACAAATTGATGTCTCTCTCTCTCGCTCAAATCAATAAAAATAAAAGCTACAGCAAGAAAAACATTCTGAAGAAATGAAAATTAGGGAAAAAATGGATTAAACAAACTAAATGACCTATTAGCTTTACAAAGTGATAACCAGAGATCTTAAAACCACTGGCATTTCCTCCTTCTGTTCCTATTTTTTTTCTGTCTCCCCTCATTTTTTTTAACAACAGAGAGATAGAGAGAGACACAGACAGACAGGAAAGGAAAGAAGTGAGAAGCATCAATTCTTTGTTGTAGCACTTGAGTTGTTCACTTATTGCTTTCTCATGTGTGACCTAACCGGGAGTCAGCTGAGCCAGCAACCTTTGGGCTGAAAGCCAGCGAACATGGGGTCATGTCATGATCTCATGCTCAAGACAGCGACTTCAGGGTTTCTAACCCGGGTCCTAAAAATCCCAGGTCAACACTCTATCAACTGCATCAACTCCTGGTAAGGCTTTCTGTTCCCCTTTGATCGTATTTCACATAGCTTTGAATTACAGCAAAGAATTATATTCCAACAACTAAAAGTTCACAAGTAAACAAAGCTGTTGAGAAAATTACAAATAAACATTGATTTTTCTAGATAGCACAAAGAGATTTTACCTGTGCAGGTGTGTCTGTTTCATTGATTGGCTGCCCATCAAATCGGAATCTGATCTGCCTCATTGACAAACCCTGGATAAGAGAATTTAAAAGGAGTAAGAATGCAAAGAAACAAAAAGAAAACTACATGCATATTTAGCCATGAATGTATTAAAAGAAAGACCTAAATAAATGATCATCAATGTGCTACCAACATTTCTATGTGGGTCAAGATTTGGGATGACTTTCACTTTCTTTAAAACTACATTTGGTTTTCTTTGGGAAACTGTTTTGTTTTTTTAAAAGTCATTTTACATAAAGCTGTATTGCTTTTGAGACCACAACTACTCCAAGCCTGACTAGATCATACTTTGAGTCAAACACTACATTTAAATAAGATACTCAAAGGAAATTTGAAGTAAGAGACGCACACAGCAACATTCCTCAATGCATGTTAGAGACCTCTAAAAACACCCTTAAAAATAATGATAAAAAAGAAAAAAAAAAACTGGAAGTCACCTAAAAAGTTTTCTACCCATCACTATGCACAAATAACCTATGCTTAAACCCACACAATGCTAAGCACACCAAGAGGCATTCAATAGGTTATCCTTGGGCAGTCATGACACTTCCACCAGGACACAAGACACAGTCCTAAAACCATCCAGAAGACCACATTCAGGAAGTTCCTGGAACAGCTCAAAAGCACCTGCTTTTTAATTTCCTTCTTAGTACTTAACGAAAGCTGCATTATTACTTGTCAACCTCTCACTAGATAAGCTTCAGGAGGAACAGGAAGGAAGACTCTCATAGTTGGCATGTACTCCTTGCACATAGTAGGTGCACATGAAGTACTGATGAAATAAAATAGATGAAAACCATATTTCATCTAACCATATTTCATTTTCTTTAATTTAAAAATAAATCTGGCCCTGGCAGGTTGGCTTGGTGGTAGAGCATCCGCTCAGCGTGTGGATGTTCTGGGTTTGATTCCCCATCAGGGCACACAGGAGAAGAGCCTATCTGCTTCTGCACCCCTCCCCCTCTTGCTTCTCTCTCTCTTCCTCTCCTGCAGTCATGACTCGATTGGAGCCAGTGGCCAAGTGCTGAGGGTGGCTCCATGGCCTCCACCTCAGGCACTAAGAGCTGGATGCTGAGCAACAGAGCAATATCACCTAGTGGGCTTATAGGGTGGATCCTGGTCAGGGTGCAAGCAAAAGTCTGTCTCTGCCTCCCCTCCTCTCACAGAATAAAAATAATTCTAACGCTCCTCAGGGGAAATTACAAAAAGGGAATTTTACAGAGACAGAGAGTGAGTCAGAGAGAGGGATAGACAGGGACAGACAGACAGGAATGGAGAGAGATGAGAAGCATCAATCATTAGTTTTTCCATTGCGCGTTGCAACACCTTAGTTGTTCATTGATTGCTTTCTCATATGTGCCTTGACCGTGGGCCTTCAGCAGACCGAGTAACCCCTTGCTTGAGCCAGCGACCTTGGGTCCAAGCTGGTGAGCTTTGCTCAAACCAGATGAGTCTGCACTCAAGCTGGCGACCTCGGGGTCTCGAACCTGGGTACTTCCGCATCCCAGTCCGACGCTCTATCCACTGCGCCACCTCCTGGTCAGGCACAAAAAGGGAATTTAAAAATTATACTATTAGAATTTAGCTTCAATGGCCTTGGCTGGATAGCTCAGTTGGATAGAGTACATACAAGAACAGATTGAGCCTGACCAGGTGGTGGTGCAGTGGATAGAGCTTCGGACTGGGATGTAGAGGACTCAGGTTCGAGACCCCGAGGTCACCAGCTTGAGCGCCAAGGTTGCTGGCTCAAGCAAGGGGTTGCTTGATCTGCTGTAGCCCCCCCCCCCCCCCCGTCAAGGCACATATGGGAAATCAATCAATGAACTAAGGAGCTGCAATGAAGAATTGATGTTTCTCATCTCTCTCCCTTCCTGTCTGTCTTATGTCCATATTGACTCTCCCTGTCTCTGCCATAAAAAAATAAAAATAAGAAAATAAAAATTTAAAAAAAGGAACAGATCAATGTTCCTATGTCTCCTTTCCTCTCTAAAATCAATAAAGTAAACATTTAATAAAATATACATTATTTCACTCATATATATATATATATATGAAAAATAAATGAGCCTCAATATGCCCTTCTGCCAAGAGGATTCCAATGTTTTACCTTATTGACATGGTGGGGAAAAGGAGCAAAGCAGAGAAGCTACTGTAACTGTAGCCAAATGAGGACAAGACAGAAAAAATAAAAGCATCTTTGGAGGTATGGTGTAAATATACCAACTTCAAAGGTAGCTTTTTAGAAAGCATCTTGCAAAAAGTCACTCCTATACCATGCTCAAATTAGAAGTTATAATTATTGTTACACAAATTTCATGCTTCAATAAATATTCCAAAGAAAATTAAACTAAATTCCTAGGACTTAAAATATTCAAAATGCTGAATACTTGTATAACACCTGTATTCCCTTAACAAGGATTTGCTGAGTCTATTTTTAAAACTACCTGTAATATGAAGATTATATTACTTTCCTTTAAAATTCTAGCCTTTGACACATACCACTTTCAGATTAGCACTTGTCTTGAGGAATTCAAAGAATCCCCTACCAGGTAGGTGATATCCACAACCTTAATACTTCATGACTTTCAGTTTTAATTGGCAATTACACAAAGCAACCAAGAATTCAATGCCAAGCCCTGGCCGGTTGGCTCAGCGGTAGAGCGTCGGCCTGGCATGCGGGGGACCCGGGTTCGATTCCCGGTCAGGGCACATAGGAGAAGCGCCCATTTGCTTCTCCACCCCCCCCCCTCTGTCTCTCTCTTCCCCTCCCGCAGCCAAGGCTCCATTGGAGCAAAGATGGCCCGGGCGCTGGGGATGGCTCCTTGGCCTCTGCCCCAGGCGCTAGAGTGATTCTGGTCACGGCAGAGCGACGCCCCGGAGGGGCAGAGCATCGCCCCTGGTGGGCGTGCCGGGTGGATCCCGGTCGGGCGCATGCAGGAGTCTGTCTGTCTCTCTACGTTTCCAGCTTCAGAAAAATAAAAAAAATAAAAAAAAATTCAATGCCAGGCATTAATTACCAGATATTATATATTTACAAACACCCCACTGATGATTCCTTGCTTCAATAAAATACTAAGAACCTTTTGTATGCTAGGTTCTACCTTCCAGTGTTAAGGTCACACATCCAGTGTTAAGGTCAGAAGGTCAAGGGTGTGGCCATTCAAAATAAGTGTGTGTGTGTGTGTGTGTGGCCAGAACAGAAGCAACCTATTCTTTTATTGCCACCTACTTTTACACTTTTTCTCATCAATAAAATATTTTGCTAAAGATCAAAAGTCCAAAATTCAGATAACTTGTCTTTAAGATCCCAAAAACTTGTAAATTCAAACAAGGAATTTACATTATTAAACCCCTGGGCACCTCTTCTGAATAAATCTTATCTGTGAGCTTTGGAGTTATGCCTGAAGAATTGTGAACTTATCTCATTGAGTTCGTTTTCTTTTCAAAAAGTGAACTGGAAAAAAAAAAAGTGAACTGGACTAAACCAATAAATTAGATGCTCTCTGAAATCATCTGACATCCCATGAAATAATCTGTTATGTGAATGAAAACCTTATTTACGAACCAACCTCTGGAGATACCAGTATGAATATTCTCTATCATTTTACAAGCATTTATTGAACATGCTTGATATGCCAGGTACTTACTGGTCTAAGCTCTAGAGAAACAGTGAACAAAAAGTTCACAGAGCTTACATTTTAGTGGACAAATATAGATAGTGATCAACAACAACAAAAAAAAACAACTCAAAATGAGAACAGGTGCAGGAACTCTGAATTAATCATACATCCAGGGAGAGCAGAATAAAATGATCGAGGGCTCAGCAATATCCAACAAAAACATAATGAGAGCCACGTTTTTTTAAGTTTTCTAGCTGCCACATTAAAGTTAAAATTAGTTAATTTTAATAAAAGTTTTATTCAGCCTATTCAAAATACTATCACTTTAAAATGTAATCAACATTTAAAAAAATTGAGATATTTTACTTTTCACACTGAGCTTTCAAAACTGGCCACATTACACTTTAAGTACATCTCAACTTGGACTGACACATTTCAAGTGGTAAATAGTAATATGTGCTTTGTGGCTCCTGTATTGGACAGCACAGGTTTATGTAGAGTACAGAATTTGCTGATGGCGCACATATATATGATATATGTGTTAGGAAGCATCACCAAGAATGACCCTGCCTGACCTCTGGTGGCGCAGCAGATAGTGTCAACTTGGAACACTGAGGCTGCAGAATGGAAGCCCCGGGCTTGGGCTTGCTTGGTCAAGGTACATATAGTTGATGCTTCCTGCTCCTTCCCCCTTCCTCTCTCTCTCTCCCTCATCTCTAAAATGAGTAAATAAAATCTAAAAAAAAAATAACCCCAAGCGTGACCTCACACAGCTCAATGGTGCTGTTTACTGAGGAACACCAGAGAAAAAATAGATTTCTAGAAGTAAAATCAAGAGTCCTCTTTTGTATGTTCAGTTTGCGACGCCTAATAGATATCCACTGGACTTCCTCCAGAGATAGGATGCCAAGTGAATTCATTACAAAATAAATATAAGCATTCAATTAACCCTGATAGGAAATCCTGTCAAGAATTCTCAACTGCAGCCTGACCTGTGGTAGCCCGGTGGATAAAGCGTCAACCTGTAACACTGAGGTCGCCAATTCAAAACCCTGTACTTGTCCGGTCAAGGCACATATGGGTGTTGATGCTTCCTGCTCCTCCCCTTTCTCTCTCCCCTCTCTAAAATGATTAAAAAATAATAATAATTCTCAACTGCCAAAAAAATTTAGGTACGCAAATTAGATCGGAGGATGTGCTATGTGTTTTTGTTTCTTTGACACAGTTTAACAGCACATGGTGCCTGACCAGGCGGTGGGTGCAGCGAATAGAGCGTTGAACTGGGATGTGGAGGACCCAGGTTCAAGACACGAGGTCGCCAGCTTGAGCACACTGGCTTGAGCAAAAAGCTCACCAGCTTGGACCCAAGGTCGCTGGCTCGAGCAAGGGGTTACTTGGTCTGCTGAAGGCCCCTGGTCAAGGCACATATGAGAAAGCAATCACTGAACAACTAAGGTGTCGCAACGAAAAACTGATGGTTGATGCTTTTCATCTCTCTCCGTTCCTGTCTGTCTGTCCCTATCTATCCCTCTCTCTGACTCTGTAAAAACATAAAAAATAAACAAAAAAAAGAATTATACACAGTGCTATTATAAATTAGACAGAAAATAAAGCTTAAAACTTAAAAAGAAATCTGTATCTTCTGTTTCTTTCAAACTCCCTTATATATCTCATGCAGGAAGCCCAAGCTTTAACTCAAACTTGATTTCCCAACCTCTACAGGTTTAAGCCTTGTTCAATTTTGAGCCTATTAGGAAAATTTGCAATGTAGATAAGTTGTTTTAGTCTAAAAGAATGATTTTTCTCAACTTTTACATATTCTATATATCCAGAGTTAAACAAGAAAAATACTTCTGCCAGATTACTGCTGTATTAACTGACCTAGGTATCAGAATTTTGTTATACTTACAAAAGTAATTTTTAAAGTTGCCTTTATATTTTTACAGACTTATTCACAAAGAGAAGTTTCTTTGTCTTAAAGTTTGCATTTACCTCCCAGCATCTGTTCATTTCTACTTCCTCTTTTTGATGCCTATTTACTACTCTCTGAATAAAATGCAAATGTCTCTATAGTATAAAAATATTTATGCTTGGCCCTGGCCAGATAGCTCAGTTTGTTAGAGCATCATCCCAATATGAAAAGGTTGTCGGTTTGATTCCCAGTCAAGACACGTATAGAAATTCAATGTTTATCTGTCTCTCTCCTCCTCCCTCCCTCTCTAAAATCAATAAATTAAAATGTTTATGCTTGGCTCAGATTAAATTTTTTTTTTTTTAATGTGCCTTGACCGCGGGCCTTCAGCAGACCAAGTAACCCCTTGCTTGAGCCAGCGACGTTGGGCTCAAGCTGGTGACCTCGGGGTCTCGAACCTGGGTCTTCGCATCCCAGTCTGACGCTCTATCCACTGTGCCACCGCCTGATCAGGCTAAATTTCTTTAAAACTATTAAAATTGTACATGCTTTAGGAAAATTGCAATGTCCTTAAACTCACACTTAAATGTATTTCCACACTTGTGAAAATACTCAAAATAGTTTTGACATAAGACAAATTTTAAATAAATAAAAAGAGCGTAACAAGAAAATTTTACCATGTTCATTCTTATTTTCTCATATACCTTGGAAACAAACCATGCATTATCAGTATAATTTGATGCATTTGTGGCAGAGGATTTGAATCATACATCAACCAAACCATCCTAAGGGTTTTATGAAGAATCAATATACCAAATATATGATAAAACTGTTATGTCAAGAACATAAGTGCATATTCATTCTACCAGTCTGTCTATTGCATTATGCTAGGCTAGTTTCTATTTTCATGAATATAAGGGTTTTTTAAATTTAAATAAGTTTTATTCAGTGAAAGTGCAGGTCAGTTCAGTCAGTTCCAGTTCCTCACCTGTCGTTCACAATAGGCTTTCATTAGTTTACTAAGTGGTGTATGCCTCTTAATCTTAAACTGCACCACAGAACCATCCTGCCCCGCCACCTTCAAATTAATATGATCGTTGTTCTCAGTCTTGACTCCTTCCTGTTGAAAGAAAAATAAAAGTATAATTTGGAATATGTGAAAAACAAACACCTTTTAAAGCAGCCACAGCCCAAGTTGCTCCAGAAATCAACAGGTTTCTCATTCTGTATGATAAAAGAGCATACAGCTGTTTTCAGCAGCTGAAATCAATCTGAAAAAATGAGAAATCTTGGAGCAACAATATTAAGTAGCTGTCACAGAAACAGAAAAGCCGCCTATAAAATACTATCAGTGGCAACAATCTATTGGTAAAGTTGGGTCCCACTCAATTTACTATAATGCTTTCTTGAATTCTCTAAAATAAAATATTTTATGTCACTTTCAAGAGATTTTACCTAAAAAGATAAAAAACAAGCATTGTATCTCTTTTCAAAGTGCTTTACGTACAGAATGGGGGGGGGGGGGCTAGAGCTTGCAATTCAAAAATCATTACAAATTCTCGTTAGTTACTGAACTCAGTCTTGTAACTTATTCTCAAGCAACGTTAACAAAACTGAGGAATATCCTGATTCCCGTTGAAGCAAAGGTAATAACTCAGAACCACTACTAACATTCGCCTCTATTAGCAGTTTCATTTTATTTTTAGTTAAGAGCTCTTTTTTCCCCTCCCCTTTGTTGACATGAGTCAAAGGCACAGTTTACTCCAAGTCTTCCCTGTAGATTTCGACTTAACCTGAAGTTCACCAAAATCAAATGTAGAAGGATTTCTGTAGCCCCTAAATCACTTCAGAAAGGAAGGGGTGGGTGTCACAAAACAAACCAAAAGTCTCGTGTGCCCAGGTAGAAGCGTGTGCCCTAGTCCTCACGGGAAAGCCTCTGGTGCCTCAAAACCAGCGTTAAAAAGTTAAGCCTTACGAAATTTCTCTGCTCTCCACCTGCCTCCAACTTCTCAAAACCACATGGTCTCGGCAGGTTAGGGGTTATCTGACACCCACGGAAAAGCCCTTGCCCACCCCTGAGACCCTGAGGCCATTAAAGTGGGAAATACTCCCCGGGAATCCCCGGCGTCTCACGACCGCCCGACGGGCACTGGCTTCCAACCCATCGCCAGCCCATTGATTCGTCCCGAACCCTCACCGGGCCACTGCGATCAGGGGCAGGGGTCCCCAGATACCCGCGACCCGCATCCCTTTGGGGGGGGGGGGAATAGTATCGGACAGAGGAAAGTCCCCGCCAGCGCGGAGACCGCAACACCGACCGCAGCCCCGCGCGGAGTCCACGGAGGGTGGAGACACCGCGCGCCCTAACGCCTTCCTTACACGCGCCCGCCCGCCCGGGCCCGAGATGCCCCGCTCGTAGCCTGTTGGCCTGCGGGCGACCGCGACCCGCCCGCCCAATTCGCGCCTTGCGCGCACTTAGAGACGGCCGGGGGCGGGGGAGGGCCGCTGGGCCTCCCCCGACGCGGAAGGGAGGAAGAGGGGAGGGGGTAAAATGGCGCGGAACGCCCGGGCCTGAGCTGCGGCTGGCCGTGGGGGGCCCGGGAAGGCAAGGAGAGTCCGCGGAGGCTCGGGCCGGCCCCCGGCCCACGCCGTGATCCCGCCGCGCGGCGAGGAGGCCGGCGCCCAGCTCACCTTGGGCTTTTCATCCGCCATGTCGAGTGCCGGAGGCTCTTCAGCTGCTGCTTCACAAAAGAGGTACCAGATCCACACGGAACGAGCACACAAGCAGCACCAGGAGCGCCAGAAGAGGAGGCGGCAGCGGTGGAAGACAGAGAGGGCGCGCGCACGTTGTGCGCTCCTTCCCCCCACCCTGCGTGCGCGAGCACGAGCAGTCGCGGTTCCCCATTGGCTGCCGCCTCGCGGGAGCGCGCAATGCTTACATAACCCCCACTAACCCCCGCCCAACGTTGCCTGGGCCTGGGCCCAGCGCCCTGCCTGGCCGGCGGGAAGAAGCGCGGACACGCGCAACCGGCCCGCCGCGGGGGCGCGCCTACTCTGGGCGGGGCTGTATTGTCCTTCTGTGGTGGAGCTTAATCAAAATGGCTTCCAGCTGGTCCTCGTTGATACGAAGAGGTTTGAGGCCTGAACGTGAGACACACACCTGGAAGGTAGACTAACTGGCCAAGGAAAGGGGAGCCTAAATCTTAGCCCCAGCATGAGAGTCTAGGGGGAAAAACCCCTTGTTCATTGGCCCAAATGCAGTATTCCCCACGGTTAGAGAAACATCACACTTCCTCTTAGCCTCTCATCCTTTGAATTTTAAAGCTTTGGCCTGAAACTGTTTCCCACCAACCTCTTACCTCATTGCAGTGACTACTAACACCCTTTGGGTAATCCCATACCTCGGCCGGCTGAGGAAAAATGTTCATCCTACAACCTCCTTACTCATGGCCTGCCTTCCAGCCTCCAAGAGAAAACAATCTATCAGAGAGAATAACCCAGTATCAAGCTTCCAACCCAATCAATCATTTCCTCCTTCCATCTGGGTAAATTAAAAAAAGGACCCTCCTGGTTTAAGAACAAATCCTGCCCTGTCCAGATAGTTCAGTTGGTTATAGCATCATCCCAAAGCACAGAGGTTATGGGTTCCATCCCAGGTGAAGGCACATACAGGAACAGATCGATGTTCCTGACTTTCTTTCCCTCTCTCCCTTCTCTCTCTAAAATCAATGAAATAAACATTTTTTTAAAATGAACAAATCCTGACATCTATACAATGGATTCCCCCAGCTCCTCGCAGTAGGTATTTATTTATTTATTTATTTATTTATTTATTCTGAAGTGAGAAGCCTGGAGGCAGAGAGACAGACTCCTGCATGGGCTGGACCTGGATCCACCCTGCATGCCCACTAGGGACGATGCTCTGTTGCAATTAGAGCCATTCTAGCACCTGAGGCAGAGGCTATGCAGCCATCCTCAGTGCCCAGGACAACCAATGGAGCCTTGGCTGCGGGAGGGTGTGAGAGAGAGAGAGAGAAAGGAGAGGGGGAAGGGTAGAGAAGCAAATGGGTACTTCTCCTGGGAAGAAGAGAATTGACTGGGAATTGAACCTGGGAGTTCCACATGCCAGGTTGCTGCTCTATCACTGAGCCAACTGGCCAGGGCCTCAGTTGGTTTTTATTATTTCCTTTGTCCCTGTATTTTCTTCCACTCCTCCATCAGCATAGAAAAAGACCCAATTCTATTTCAGTTGTAAGTTACCACTGTATCTCTCTCCATTCCTGGCCAACATCTTTAAAAAATGTCCATGCCAACTGTCTGCACTCCCTCACCTCCCACTTACTCCTCAATTCACTGCAATATGGTGTTCTCCTGGGAGCTCCAAGAAAACTGCTCTCTACAAGGTCAAGCAACCGCTCCTAAATCCAGTATGCTTGCCAGTTTGTCACTCCTCTTGAACTCTCTCCCTGTGACTTTGGACTGTGACTCTGGTCTATCCTTGACCCCTTTGAATTTTTTTCTTCTTTTCAACCCTTCCCTTAGATGTTCCTTGGGTTTTGTTCTAGACCCTTTCTCTTATTCTATTCTCTCACCTGCGATGATTTCACCCCTTCTATTACCATCTAGTTGTTAATGATTCTCAAATCTCTATTTCTAGTCCAGACCTTTCTCTGAACTTCCAACCTACAAATCCAACTGACTTCTGAACATCTCTACGTGGATATCCCAGATGCACCTCAAACTCAGCAAATCTCAACTAAAAGTCGTCACATTACCTTCTCCAACCTGCCCTCTTCATGGTTCCCAATTCAGTGAATGGCACACCATTACAACATTGCTCCAACCTAGAAAGGGGTCATCCTTGACTCTTCTCTTTCACACACTCCCTATAAAATTCACCTCCAAGTCCTGTCTATTCTGCCTTCTAATACCTACCAAATATGTCTCCTTTTCTTCAGCCTCTGTCCAGTCTCTGGGTTAGGCAGCCTTTATTGGGTTTCCTGCTGGCCCAATATAGGAAAGAGGAGGCTTAAAGCCTTAGATGTAAGACAAGCCAAGAAAGGTAGATTCATCAGGGGAAGCCTAAATTCAAGTCCGGGCTACTGCAATAACCTCCTAACTGGTCTTTTTTTTTTTTTTTTTTTTTTTGGTATTTTTTTCTGAAGCTGGAAATGGGGAGAGACAGTCAGACAGACTCCCGCATGAGCCCAACCGGGATCCACCCGGCACAAAGCTCTGCCCACCAGGGGGCGATGCTCTGCCCCTCCGGGGCATCGCTCTGCCGCGACCAGAGCCACTCTAGCGCCTGGGGCAGAGGCCAAGGAGCCATCCCCAGCGCCCGGGCCATCTTTTGCTCCAATGGAGCCTTGGCTGCAGGAGGGGAAGAGAGAGACAGAGAGGAGGGGGGGGGTGGAGAAGCAAATGGGCGCTTCTCCTATGTGCCCTGGCCGGGGATCGAACCCGGGTCCCCCGCATGCCAGGCCGACGCTCTACCGCTGAGCCAACTGGCCAGGGCCATAACTGGTCTTTTTGTTTTAAGATAAGTCCCACTAGCCTGATCAGGTGGAGGCGCAGTGGATAGAGCGTCGGACTGGGACGCGGAAGGACCCAGATTCGAGACCCCAAGGTCGCCAGCTTGAGCGCGGGCTCATCTGGTTTGAGCAAAGCTCACCAGTTTGAGCCCAAGGTCACTGGCTCCAGCAAGGGGTTACTCAGTCTGCTGAAGGTCCGCGGTCAAGGCACATATGAGAAAGCAATCAATGAACAACTAAGGAGTCCCTATGAAAAACTGATGATTGATGCTTCTCATCTCTCTCCATTCCTGTCTGTCTGTCCCTATCTATCCCTCTCTCTGACTCTCTCTCTGTTCCTGTAAAAAAAAAAAAAAAAGATAAGTTTCACTTCTACCTGAATAATTTAGGGAATCAGAATCAACTAGAGTGCTGATTTAATGCATGTTCTTGGGCAGTGTGGCTCTAGGAGCCCTCCTTTTTTTTTTTTTTAATTATTTTATTTTTATTTTTTTACAAGGACAGAGAAAGAGTCAGAGAGAGGGATAGACAGGGACAGACAGACAGGAACGGAGAGAGATGAGAAGCATCGATCATTAGTTTTTTGTTGCGACACCTTAGTTGTTTATTGATTGCTTTCTCATATGTGCCTTGACCACAGGCCTTCAGCAGACCAAGTAACCCCTTGCTCGAGCCAGCAACCTTGGGTCCAAGCTGGTGAGCTTTGCTCAAACCAGATGAGCCCGCACTCAAGCTGGCGACCTCGAGGTCTCGAACCTGGGTCCTTCCGCATCCCAGTCCGACGCTCTATCCACTGCGCCACCACCTGGTCAAGCTAGGAGCCCTCCTTTTTTTTTTTCTTTTCTCTTTACAGAGTCAAAGAGAGGGACAGATAGGGACACACAGACAGGAAGGGAGAGAGATGAGAAGCATCAATTCTTCATTGCAGCACCTTAGTTGTTCATTGATTGCTTTCTCATATGTGCCTTGACCCTGGGGCTACAAGCAGAGCGAGTGACCCCTTGCACAAGCCAGCAACCTTGGGCTTTAATCCAGCTACCTTTGGGCTCAAGCCAGAGACCATGGGGTCATGTCTGTGATCCCATGCTCAAGCCAGTGACCCCTTGCTCAAGCCAGCGACCCCTCACTCAAGCTGGTGAGCCCGTGCTCAATTCGGTGACCTTGGGGTCTCGAACCTGGGTCCTCTGCATCCCAGTCCAATGCTCTATCCACTGTGCTACCACCTGGTCAGGCTGGGATCCTTCCTTTTTGACAAGCTTCCCTGATGATTTTTTTTAAAGATTTTATTTATTGATTTTAGATAGAGGAGAGAGAAAGAAAGGTGGTAAGGGAGGAGCAGGAAGCATCAACTCATAGTTATTGCTTCTCATATGTACCTTGACCAGGCAAGGTACATACCAGGCAAAGTTTCAAACTGGCAACCTCAGCATTCCAGGTTGACATTCTACCCATTGTACATCAGGCTCCCAGATGATTCTTTTTTTTTTTTTTTTTTTTTTTGTATTTTTCTGAAGCTGGAAAAGGGGAGAGACAGACAGACTCCCGCATGGGCCCAACCGGGATCCACCCTGCACGCCCACCAGGGGCGAGGCTCTGCCCACCAGGGGGCGATGCTCTGCCCCTCCTGGGCGTCGCTCTGCCGCTACCAGAGCCACTCTAGCACCTGGGGCAGAGGCCAAGGAGCCATCCCCAGCGCCCGGGCCATCTTTGCTCCAATGGAGCCTTGGCTGCAGGAGGGGAAGAGAGAGACAGAGAGGAAGGAGCGGGGGGGGGGGGGGAGGAGGAGTGGAGAAGCAAATGGGCGCTTCTCCTATGTGCCCTGGCTGGGAATCGAACCCGGGTTCCCCGCACGCCAGGCCGACGCTCTACCGCTGAGCCAACCGGCCAGGGCTCCCAGATGATTCTTAACCACACTAAAGTCTGAGAACTACAAACTGTTCTAAAACAAAAAACAATAACTTTCTGCCACTCCGATTCAGTGTCAAACTATGGCTTATTAGATAAAGACCTACAGACATGGACAAGAGTGTGGTGGTTACTGGAGGCGGGGGGGGGGGGGGGAAAGGGAGGAGGGGGAGGGGGGGAGGGGCACGGAGAGAACTAGATAGAAGGTGACAGAGGACAATCTGACCTTGGGTGATGGGTATGCAACAGAATTGAATGACAGGATAACCTGGATATGTTTTCTTTGAATATATGTACCCTGATTTATTGATGTCACCCCATTAAAATTAATAAAAATTTATTTATAAAAATAAATAAATAGCCCTGGCCGGTTGGGTCAGCGGTAGAGCATCGGCCTAGCGTGCGGAGGACCCGGGTTCGATTCCCGGCCAGGGCACATAGGAGAAGCGCCCATTTGCTTCTCCACCCCTCCGCCGCGCTTTCCTCTCTGTCTCTCTCTTCCCCTCCCGCAGCCAAGGCTCCATTGGAGCAAAGATGGCCCGGGCGCTGGGGATGGCTCTGTGGCCTCTGCCTCAGGCGCTAGAGTGGCTCTGGTCGCAATATGGCGACGCCCAGGATGGGCAGAGCATCGCCCCCTGGGGGGCAGAGCGTCGCCCCTGGTGGGCGTGCCGGGTGGATCCCGGTCGGGCGCATGCGGGAGTCTGTCTGACTGTCTCTCCCTGTTTCCAGCTTCAGAAAAATGAAAATAAATAAATAAATAAATAAATACCTACAAAACCCTTTAAGAGCTAATCCAGGTTAACCACTGTAGCTCTTTCTCATCATTTCTTCCTGGGGAAGCCTCTGCTTCTTTGGTCATATTCAATTACTTGGATTCCTAAATAGACCTGCTCTCTCTCAACTCTAAACTTTTGTCTTTTGTAGATTGTAGAGCCAGAAGCCATGGCTACTATCACAGCTGCCGGGCCCGTGCAGGTTCGCATTTGATTTGGACAGATTGAATGGAGCCAAGAACTGGTGGGCCATTACCTTTAATCCTAGGTCGCGCCCGGCAGGTGAGAAAATACACAGTGGAAAAACACTTCCCTTTCCATTCAGGACTCCCAAAGCCACTGACTCATCTGAGTATTCCAAGAATCAAAGGTTTCTAGCTCACCAGCCTTATTCACCTCTGTTCCCCATCTCCTTCTCTTTGCACAAACTCTGCACAAACTGGCTTCTCCTTCAGCACTCCACTATCTTGGCTGTCTCTCCTCTGCAATGCTGATGGCAGGAACTGAGAGAGAGAGCCCTTGGTCTGCCTTATTTTTTAGTGTACAAATTAAAGCTTTTAAGCCAATATACAAATAAGGAAGTCTCTGATACAAGGCTACTTATCTAAGGCATAAATGGGATTCCTCATAAGAGTGCACCACCTCACATCATGCAACAGTCAGAGTTGGAGGAAAAGCTTAGTTTTGAAAAATCTTAGTATTAAAAGGTGGGAAAGGGCCCTGGCCGGTTGGCTCAGTGGTAGAGCGTCGGCCTGGCATGCAGGAGTCCCGGGTTCGATTCCTGGCCAGGGCACACAGAAGAAGCGCCCATCTGCTTCTCCACCCCTCCCCCTCTCCTTCCTCTCTGTCTCTCTCTTCCCCTCCCGCAGCCAAGGCTCCATTGGAGCAAAGATGGCCGGGGTGCTGAGGATGGCTCTATGGCCTCTGCTTCAGGCGCTAGAATGGCTCTGGTTGCAACAGAGTGAAGCCCCAGATGGGCAGAGCATCGCCCCCTGGTGGGCGTGCCGGGTGGATCCTGTTTCAGGCGCATGCAGGAGTCTGTCTGACTGCCTCCCCGTTTCCAACTTCAGAAAAATACAAAAATACAAAAAAAAAAAAAAAAAGATGGGAAAGGCTTAGTCTTAAAACTAAGCCTTAGGCTATAAGGACCTTGCCAGCTTACAGCCTCTCTCCCACACCCAATGCAAACTATAAGCGAGCAAACATATACCTTATATTTACAATTTATTTGACCAACATAGGTGTTCAAAGATTCACTGAATGCATGAATAAATTGAAACTATCACTATGCAAATGTTCTGAGCTAGGCAATGGGGAGGCAAAGAAGAGCAGACAAAGTCCCTAACTCAAATAATATAATTTGGTGTGATGGGGGGGGGGTTATGTAGGAAATACACAAGAAGTGAAAGGGGCCTGACCAGGCAGTGGCACAGTGGATGGAGTATTGGGCTGGGACGCAGAGGAGCCAGGTTCAAAACCCCGAGGTCACCAGCTTGAGTGTGGGGTCGCTGGCTTGAGCTTGGGATCATAGATATGACCCCATAGTTGCTGGCTTGAGCCCAAAGGTTACTGGCTTGAGCCCAAAGGTCACTGGCTTGAAGCCCAAGGTCACTGGCTTGAGCAAGGGGTTACTCGCTCTGCTGGAGTCCCCTGGTCAAGGCATATATGAGAAAACAATCAATGAACTAAAAAGCCACAACAAACAATTGATGCTGCTTATCTTTCTCCTTTCCTACCTGTCTGTACCTATCTGTCCCTCTCTCTCGCTCTTTCTCTGTCTCTGTCGCTAAAAAAAAAAAGTGAAATGGGAAGAAAAGCAACTGCTATGTGTCAGGCACTATGTGGGGCTTTCCTGATATTAGCTCAGTTTCTCCTCATACAAACCCTTATAAGTGAGTGTAGTATTTATTTGCTACTGAGGCTCAAAGGAGTTAAGTAACTTACCCAGTATCACATAGATGGCAGGTAGTGTTAATTGAGCTCCTACTGTATGCCAGGGAATGAACATGCTGGGTGCTGTGCTAGGTACTGTAGAAAGAAGAAGAAATGCTGTTCTTACTGTCTTAAACCCAGGTCTCTGTTGCCATCACACACCTTCCCAACCTTGTAGGACTGAAGAACCATTGAAGAGGAATATGTCACGTTAAACTTATCCTCATTACAAAAACAAAACCCAAAAAACACCCAAAACAAAAAACCTTACCGTAGTTAATATGTGGGGACTTACAGTAATCAAATGCTTGTTTAGTCATTAGATTCTAGGTGACTGTGGAGCAGCTGTGTTAGGCTTGCTCGCTGGTGTACCATTTGCAAGCACTTTGCTTGATTAGTGCGTAAGCACCTGGCAGCAGCACGTGTGCATGGCCTATATAAGGCTATGGGTGCTTGACTCAAAAAAGATGGGGGATTGTGGATTGCCTGCCCATCAGTGTGAGGGGCCATTTTTTTTCCTGTATTTTTCTGAAGCCGGAAACGGGGAGAGACAGTCAGACAGACTCCCCCTGCATCTGCCCGACCGGGATCCACCCGGCACGCCCACTAGGGGGTGACGCTCTGCCCACCAGGGGGCAATGCTCTGCCCCTCCGGGGCGTTGCTCTGTTGCGACCAGAGCCACTCTAGCGCCTGGGGCAGAGGCCAAGGAGCCATCCCCAGCGCCCGGGCCATCTTTGCTCCAGTGGAGCCTTGGCTGCGAGAGGGGAAGAGAGAGACAGAGAGGAAGGAGAGGGGGAGGGGTGGAGAAGCAGATGGGTGCTTCTCCTATGTGCCCTGGCCGGGAATCGAACCCCGGTCCCCCGCACGCCAGGCCGACGCACTACCGCTGAGCCAACCGGCCAGGGCTGCCTGAAGGTAACTTTGATATTTAGCATAACTTTGGAGAGGGGATATATTGTTCGACACACCTGTCACTGTACTACCAGTGGCTGAGGCCAAGCAGGTTCACATTGGATTCGGGCAGACGGTAGAGAAACTGCGGAGCCAGAAAGCATCAGGCCATTCCATTTAATAAAGTCTGACAATGGCGGGCAAGCACATAGGCAGGGGAAAACCTCTTCTCAGGCAAACGAAGAACAAAAATGGCCCCTCGGCCCTGGCCGGTTGGCTCAGTGGTAGAGCGTCGGCCTGACGTGCAGAAGTCCTGGGTTCGATTCCCGGCCAGGGCACACAGGAGAAGCGCCCATCTGCTTCTCCACCCCTCCCCCTCTCCTTCCTCTCTGTCTCTCTCTTCCCCTCCCGCAGCGGAGGCTCCATTGGAGCAAAGATGGCCCGGGCGCTGGGGATGGCTCCTTGGCCTCTGCCCCAGGCGCTAGAGTGGCTCTGGTCGCGGCAGAGCGATGCCCCGGAGGGGCAGAGCATCGCCCCCTGGTGGGCAGAGCGTCGCCCCCTGGTGGGCGTGCCGGGTGGATCCCGGTCGGGCGCATGCGGGAGTCTGTCTGACTGTCTCTCCCCGTTTCCAGCTTCAGAAAAAAATACAAAAAAAAAAAAAAGTTACCTTCAGGCAATGGAGGAGTTTCTATAAAAACTAGTTAAGCATATTCAAATATGTCAGCAATACATATTCAATGACTAACTGGAATTCTGTGAGCTGAGCCTAGGGGATCTACTAAAACTGTATACTGAGAGTCTCCAATTTCCAGGAAAAAAAAAAAATTGCAAAGATAGAAATTTCCCATCCTGGCTGGATAGCTCACTTGGTTAGGTTGTTGTCCTGAAGCACAGAGGTTGCTGGTTTGATCCCTGGTCTGGGAACATAATGAAACAGATTGATGTTTCTGTTCTTTTTCTCCAATCCTCTCTCTAAAATAAATAATTAAAAAAAAAAAAAGAGTTGCCTGGCCTGTGGTGGTGCAGTGGATTAGGAGGTGATCTGGAACACTGAGGTCACTGGTTCGAAACCTCAGGCTTGCCTAGTCAAGGCACATATGGGAGTTGATGCTTCCTGCTCCTCCCCTTTCTCTCTCTCTCTCTCTCTCTCTTTTTCTTCTCTCTATGAATAAAATATTAAATAAATAAATAAATAAGAGTTCATTGTCGTGGCTAGATAGCTCAGTTGATTAGAACATCATACGCTAAGGTTGAGGGTTTGATTCCCAGTTAGGGAATATGCAAGAATTAATTAATGAATGTATAAATAAGTGGAACAACAAATTAATGTTTCTGACCGACCAGGCAGTGGCACAGTAGTTAGAGCGTCAGATTGGGATCAGAGGACCCAGATTCGAAATCCCAAGGTCACTGGCTTGAGCACAGGCTCATCTGGCTTGAGCACAGGCTTACCAGCTTGAATAAGGGGTCACTGGCTTGAGTGTGGAATCATAGACATGAACCCATTGTCGCTGGCTTGAGCTCAAAGGTTGCTGGCTTGAAGCCCAAGGTTGCTGTGCTTGAGCAAGGGGTCATTCGCTCTGCTATGGCCCCCCAGTCAAGGCACATATGAGAAAGCAATCACTGAACAACTAAGGTGCTGAAATTGGATCCTCTGTGTCTCAGCTAGATGCACTATTCACTGTGCCACTGTCAGGTCAGGCTCACTGGTTGATTTTTGTATGTGTCCTCACTGGGGATCATACCCACAATCTTCATGTTTGGATCAATGTTCTAACTGAGCTACTCAGCCAGGGCATTGAAACATTTTTAAAAGAATAAAATATGGCCTGACCTGTGGTGGCGCAGTGGATCAAGCATCGACCTGGAATGCTGAGGTCACTGGTTCAAAACCCTGGCCTTGCCTGGTCAGGGCACGTGTGGGAGTTGATGCTTCCTGCTTCTTGCCCCCCTTCTCTCTCTTTCTCTTTCTATCTCTCTGTCTCTCTTCTCTAAACTGAATAAAGAAATAAAAAAATTTTAAAAGAATAAAATATGGCCTTGGCTGGTTGGCTTAGTGGTAGAGCGTCGGCATGGCTTGTGGAAGTCCTAGGTTCAATTCCAGGCCAGGGAACACAGGAGAAGCGCCCATCTGCTTCTCCACCCCTCCCCCTCTCCTTCCTCTCTGACTCTCTCTTCCCCTCCTGCAGCCAAGGCTCCATTAGAGCAAAGTTGGCCCAGGTGCTAAGGATGGCTCCATGGCCTCCACCTCAGGCGCTAGAATGGCTCCAGTTGTAATGGAACAACGGCCCAGATGGGCAGAGTATCGCCCCCTAGTTGGCATGCCAGGTGGATCTCGGTGGGGCGCATGCAGGAGTCTGTCTCTCTGCCTCCCTGCTTCTCACTTCAGAAAAATACAAAAAAATAATAATAATAATAAAATATGCCTGCCTGACCAGACAGTGGCACAGTGGATCGAGTGTCAAACTGGGACACAGAACATCAAACTGGGATGCAGAGGACCCAGTTTAAAAACCCTGAGGTGGCTTGACCAGGTGGTGGCACAGTGGATAGAGCGTCGGACTGGGATGCAGAGGACCCAGGTTCAAGACCCCGAGGTCGCCAGCTTGAGCGCGGGCTCATCTGGTTTGAGCAAAAGCTCATCAGCTTGAGCCCAAGGTCACTGGCTCCAGCAAGGGGTTACTCGGTCTGCTGAAGGCCCGTGGTCAAGGCACGTATGAGAAAGCAATCAATGAACAACTAAGTTGTTGCAACGCGCAATGAAAAACTAATGATTGGCCTGACCTGTGGTGGAGCAGTGGATAAAGTGTCGACCTGGAATGCTGAGGTTGCCGGTTCAAAACCCTGGACCTGCCCGGTCAAGGCACATATGGGAGTTGATGCTTCCTGCTCCTCCCCCAATTCTCTCTCTCTCTCTCTTCTCTAAAAAATTAATAAATAAAAATTAAAAAAAATACTAGAATACCCGTCAAAGGGTATATTAACCTTCAAAAGAGCACAAACCCCCCCCCCCCCAAAAAACAACAAAACTAATGATTGATGCGTCTCATCTCTCTTTGTTCCTGTCTGTCTGTCCTTGTCTATCCCTCTCTCTGACTCTGTCTCTGTAAAAAATAAATAAATAAAAATTTTAAAAAAGCCTATAAAACCCCGAGGTTGCTGCCTTCGCGTGGATCATAAACATGACCCCGTGATCGCTGGCTTGAAGCCCAAGGTCTCTGGCTTGAATCCAAGGCTTGAGCAAGGGTTCACTTGCTCTATTGTAGCTCCCCGGTCAGGGTACATACGAGAAAGCAATCAATGAACAACTAAGGAGCCACAACAAAGAACTGATGCTTTTCATTTACCTCCCTTCCTGTCTGTCTGTACCTGTCTGTCCCTCTCTCTGTCACTCTCTGTCACACACACACACACACACACACACACACACACACACACACACACAAAATATGCCTGACCTGTGGTGGCGCAGTCACCTGGAACACTGAAGTCACCAGTTCAAAATCCCAGGGTTGCCTGGTTAAGGCATATATGGGAGTTGATGCTTCCTGTTCCTCCCCTCTTCTTTCTCTCTCAAGTGAATAAATAAAATCTTAAAAAAAAAAGAATACAATATCTTAGTCCTGGTAGATAGCTTGGTCGGTTAGAGTGTCATCCTGACACACAAAGGTTGCAGGTTTAACACCCCCCCCCAATCAGGACACATACAGGAATAGATCAATATTTCTGTCTCTCCCTCTCTCCATTCCTCTCTCTCTAAAATCAATAAATTAAAAAAAATGATTTTAGAGGCCCTGGTTGGTTGGCTCAGTGGTGAAGCATCAGCTTGGTGTGTGGATGTCCCAGGTTAGATTCCCAGTTAGGGCACACAGAAATGCCCATCTGCTTCTCCACCCCTCCCCCACTTGCTTCTCTCTCTCTTTCTCTCTCTCTCTCTCTCTTTTCTCCTCCCACAGCCATGGCTTGATTGGAGTTAGTTGGCCCTGGGCACTGAGGATAGCCATCCTGGTGGCTTCCACCTTAGGTGCTAAGAAGGGCTCACTTGCCAAGCAATGGAGCATCACCCCCTAGTGGGCTTGGTGAGTGGATCTGGTTGGGGCACCTGTGGGAATCTGTCTCTGCCTCCCCTCCTCTCACTGAAAAAAAAAAATTGATTTTAGAGGGAAAGGAAGAAAAAGAGAAAAGCAAGGTGGAGAAGAGGGAACTCATGGTTGCTTCTTCTATGTGCCTTTGAGCCCAGGGCTTCAAACCAGAGACCTCAGCATTCCAGGTCAACGTCTTATCTACTGTGCTACCACAGGTCTTGGGAATAAAATATCTTTTTTTGTGTGTGTGTGACAGAGACAGAGAGAGGGACAGACAGACAGGAAGGGAGAGAGATGAAAAGCATAAATTCTTCGTTGTGGCACCTTAGTTGTTCATTGATTGCGGGTTTCTCATATGTGCCTTGATGGGGGTGGGGAGGGTTCCCAACAGCAGAGCAAGTGATACCTTGCTTAAGCCAGCGACCTTGGTCTCAAGCCAGAGACCTTGGGCTTCAAGCCAGCGACCATGGGGTCATGTCTATGATCCCATGCTCAAGCTAGCGACATTTCCCCTCCTCAAGCTGGTGAGCCTGCCCTCAAGCCGGAGACCTGGGTCCACTGCATCCCAATCCAATGCTCTATCCACTCGGCACTGCCTGGTCAGGCTCTTTTTTTTTTTTTTTTTTTTTTTTTTTGTATTTTTCTGAAGTTGGCAATGGGGAGGCAGTCAGACAGATTCCCGGATGTGCCCGACCAGGATCCACCCAGCATGTCCACCAGGGGGCGATGCTCTGCCCATCTGGGGCTTCACTCTGTTGCAACCAGAGCCATTCTAGGCGCCTGAGGCAGAGGCCATGGAGGCATCCTCAGCGCCCGGGGCCAACTTTGCTCCAATGGAGCCTTGGATGCGGGAGGGGAAGAGAGGGACAGAGAAGAAGGAGAGGGGGAGGGGTGGAGAAGCAGATGGATGCTTCTCTGGTGTGCCCTGGCCGGGAATCGAACCTGGGACTCCTGCACGACAGGCCGACGCTCTACCACTGAACCAACTGGCCAGGGCCAGTCAGGCTCTTTTTCTTTTTTTAGCGAGAGAGACACAGAGAAAGAGACAGAAAGGGAAGGAAATGAGAAGCATCAACTTGTAGTTGCAGTACTTTAGTTTGAATGTAAAATTTCTTATACTTCATATATCCACTATTGGTGTCAGAAACACTCAGATCAGTTAGACTGAAATATTTCAAAAATGCAGCAAGACAAATGGCAGAACTGTGGAGTGTGCACATTACATTAGATTTCACCGTATGAATAGCTGTCTTAAGACAAGGATTTGGATGAAATTATTATAGCCACAGATTTTCCTTCCTTAACAATTTGTACCTCCAAAGATCAAACTATTTGGGTGACAAGATTTTCCTAACTATTCCAAGACATCTTATTTCCACCAATTCAAATAGGTATTTCAGGGAAAGAACAGTTTCCCCAGCTAAACTACTGAAAATGTCGTTTTCAGATCAAAGTTTTCTTAAATAAAAGCTGCCACATTTTTAGGCCCTGTTCCCCAAGGCTTACTTTTATTTATTTTAAATATTTCTTTTTTTAAAACATTTTTTAAAATTCATTTTAGAGAGGAGAGAGAAAGGGAAAGAGAGAGACAGAGGGAGAGAGAGAGGAGAGACAGAGAGAGAAGGTGGGGAGGAGCTGGAAGCATCAACTCCCATATGTGCCTTGACCAGGCAAGCCCAGGGTTTCGAACCAGTGACCTCAGCATTTCCAGGTTGACACTTTATCCACTGCGCCACCACAGGTCAGGCCCCAAGGCTTACTTTTAAATTTCGATTATCTTCAGTTAGTTTTTTAAAAATTGCTTATTTGGGAATTTAGACTCAATATTATTTTCTTCCTTGTATGGTATGTATTTGAAAATACGGCATTTACAAAATAAGTAACTCCTTTAAATTACTGGAGCACTTTTAAGTTTTTCATTAAAAAAACCAAGGCTTCCCTGATTGTGGGATCGAGTTGCAGCCTTCTTTTATTTATTTATTTATTTTTTACAGAGACAGAGAGTGAGTCAGAGAGAGGGAGAGACAGGGAGGGAGAGAGATGAGAAGCATCAATCATCAGGTTTTCATTGGGACTCCTTAGTTGTTCATTGAGTGCTTTCTCATATGTGCCTTGACTGCGGGCCTTCAGCAGACCGAATAACCCCTTGCTGGAGCCAGCGACCTTGCATTCAAGCTGGTGAGCTTTTTCCTCAAACCAGATGAGCCCGCGCTCAAGCTGGTGAGCTTGAGGTCTCGAACCTGAGTTCTCTGCATCCCAGACTGTGCCACCGCCTGGTCAGGCGAACTACAGCCTCCTTCGTTGTCGGGATTATCCTCCCAACTGAGCAACCCGGCCAGGGCTCAGTTGCATCAATTTTGTCTGCATGCTTCTTGAGCGTTTTGGGGTGGGAGTTGGCAGCTACTACCTTTGTACAGAAGCCTGATTGGCCAATGGGGCCAGGGAATGGGCTCCCTTGCCCTCGACACCCCTCGGGGAAGCGGCTTTTTTTTTTTTAATTAATTAAATTTTTTTTTTTTTTTTACAGAGACAGAGAGAGAGTCAGAGAGAGGGCTAGACAGGGACAGACAGACAGGAACGGAGAGATGAGAAGCATCAATCATTAGTTTTTCGTTGCGTATTGAGACACCTTAGTTGTTCATTGATTGCTTTCTCATTTGTGCCTTGACCGTGGGCCTTCAGCAGACTGAGTAACCCCTTGCTCAAGCCAGTGACCTTGAGTCCAAGCCCGTGAGCTTTCGCTCAAACCAGATGAGCCCGCGCTCAAGCTGATGACCTCGGGGTCTCGAGTCTGGGTCCTCCGCATCCCAGTCCGACACTATCCACTGCGCCACCGCGTGGTCAGGCTAATCTTTTTATTTATTCATTCTAGTGAGGGGGGAGAGGGAGAGGGAGAGAGAGAGAGAGAGAGAGAGAGAGAGAGAGAGAGAGAGAGAGAGAAGGAAGCATCAACTCCCACATGTGCCTTGACCAGGCAAGCCCAGGGTTTTGAACTGGAAACCCCAGTGTTCCAGGTCGGCGCTTTAATCACTGCGTCACCACAGGTCAGGCTAGGACCTGTGCGTCCAGTTTTTGCGTCCAGTCTGCGCACGCGCAACCGTACTGTCACTGCTCCCGCCGTCTTCGGAGGCCTTTTCCTGGACCGGTCTGGGGCTGTCCGCGGCAGCGCCTGATCTGGCGGGAGGTTACTTTGAGGAGAGACCGTACCTGGCGCTGTTTTCCCTTTTGTGTTGTCGAGGCCAGGGATGAAGGACACGTATAGACTGCCACAGAGAGGTGGTCGTTGCCAAGAGGAGAGGCCCCTGCAATGTTGGGGATTTGGAGCTGCAGGCATTACAAGAGTCGGTCGGTCGGGGCCCTTTGTCGCAGCGGTCTCTGAGGTCTAGGCCCAGGAGCTTTGGAGGCCTTGCGAGTTCCAAGCAGCTGAGGCGCGGCGCTATGGAGGAGCTTGATGGGGAGCCGACAGTCACTGTAAGGGTGCCCCACGTCCAAGGATTGAGTGTGCTTTGTCGCTGCAGGCTTGTCTACCTCCCTGCCGCCCGCGGGGCGGCTGCCCCCTTCTTTCAGCTCAATTGCCCTTGTCCGGAAGTCACATTCATTAGGTGGTCGTGTTAGGATTGCAGTGGTCGCAGGGTTTCTGCTGCTTTGTATACTCAGAATACCTGGCCTCACAGGTCTGACTCTGTCTCTCTCCTTGACTTGTCTTGCCGCCTTCCTGCTTCCCTCGCTTTCCCGTTGGGCTGACGCTCTTTATGAGCGCGCTCGGCCTAAGCAGAGTAATTGGGGCTTTTTTCTTCCCGCCGAATTGAGCTTCACATCGCAGCGCCGTTGAGCCTGGCTCTGTTTTGTCGTGCTATACTTGCCGAATGTTTACTAAACGTATTTATTCTCTCGGGAGACTAGTTCTGTTTTTATTGCTGTTTGGTTTCAATTTTATCTGGACTCTCAAGAGAATATGTCAAGTGTTGGCTGATCTGTGATGTTTTAGATACGAGACACCTTTTCCCCAGTCTGGTATTCCCTTTATTCTTGCCGTTTTTCAAATGCAAGCCCCAGCGGCTTCTTAGAAAGCCTTCCTTGACTTCCTAACTAGGTCATAAATCTCTACTCCTTATAGGCTTGTTCTGCTCCTATTAGCTCCTGGCAACCTGTAAACCCCATTAAACTGCAGGTGGCATGACCTTGTGTTTTTGCTTTCTAGAAAGTTGAGGTGCCTACGGTTTTCAGCTAAAGCCATCAGATTGCAAAGCAGTATCTGACGAAACAATTGAAAACGGGTCATTTCAAAGCTAACTGGACAATATAAGACCTGAAATCTTAAGTAACAGTTAACTTGGGTTGTTGTGTTGTATAAAGCTTATTTACTACTGTAGAGTATTAAGTTTTAATATAAAATATTTTAAATATAAAATATCAAGAACTATATCAGTTTTGCAGGGAAGAAAAATTAGAGTGTGAGAATCACAAACTTTTTCAAACTTCCCCTCCTCCACTATGTCAGAAACTTTGGATGGGGGAACCTTCCCAGTGCTACTCTGTAAAGCCACTGCTTTGATATTGAGCCATGATAATGAACCATGTATTTACAAATAGAAAGAGGACGACCTAAGCTTTATTTTTTGTGTGTGTGTTTTTTTTTACAGAGACGGAGAGAGAGAGAGAGAGGGATAGACAGAGACAGACAGGAACGGAGAGATTAGAAGCATCAATCATTAGTTTTTTGTTGCGCGTTGCAACACCTTAGTTGTTCATTGATTGCTTTCTCATATGTGCTTTGACTGCAGGCCTTCAGCAGACCGAGTAACCCCTTGCTCGAGCCAGCGACCTTGGGTCCAAGCTGGTGAGTCTTGCTCAAACCAGATGAGCCCGCGCTCAAGCTGACGACCTCGAGGTCTTGAACTGGGTCCTCTGCATCCCAGTCTGACGTTCTATCCACTGCGCAACCGCCTGGTCAGGCTAAGCTTTATTTTGATCCCATTAGTGATGATTGACTTGTGATGACCCAGCTCTATATTGATGTTGGGGCAACCACGTAGGAAACTGGTTGGCCTTGTAGGCACAACCTCACATAGGTGCATTACCTTGGTAGAACTCCATAGTCTAGAATCTGAACCTCAACTCTGCAAGTTCAAACTCAGTCATGTCTGCATTTGAGCATTAAGCTGCATTTTGGGAATACTGTAAACACACTCTTCAAGAGACTGTCGAAAAATCCTGAATACCGCCTGACCAGGCGGTGGTGCAGTGGATAGAGCATTGGACTGGGATGCGGAAGACCCAGGTTCGAGACCCTGAGGTCACCAGCTTGAGCGCGAGCTCATCTGGCTTGAGGAAAAAAAAAAAAAAAAAAAAAAAAGCTCACCAGCTTGGATCCAAGGTCGCTGGCTCGAGCAAGGGGTCACTCGGTCTGCTGAAGGCCCCTGGTCAAGGCACATATGAGAAGGCAATCAATAAACAACTAAGGTGCCATAACGAAAAACTGATGATTGATGCTTTTCATCTCTCTCCGTTTCTGTCTGTCTGTCCCTATCTCTCTTACTCTCTCTCTGTCCCTGTAAAAAAAAAAAAAAAGAAAAATCCTGAATACCATTAAGTTATCCTTCATGGCAGCTGTGCCTGCTCTTCACACAGCCTCTTCCTATTATCAGGGAACATGAAGGCCAATTAGTAAGTAGCAGATTTGAGGATAATTAAGTAGACTCAAAGTAGAAAGAATAATCTTGCCCTGACCAGGTAGCTTAATTGCTTAGAGCAGTGGTTCTCAACCTGTGGGTCGCGATGGCTTTAGGTGACCCCTGTGTTTTGGTCGTTTGACCCCTGCCGGGGTCGCGACCCACAGGTTGAGAACCACTGGCTTAGAGCATCGTCCTAAAAAAGAAAAAAAGTATAATAATTTTTGATTGATTGATTGATTTTAGAGGGAGGGAGATGGACAAAGAGACAGAGGGAAACATTCATTTCTTGTTCCACTTAAATTGTGCATTCTTTGGTTGATTCTTGTTTGTGCCCTGACTAGGGATCCAACTGGCAATATTGGCTTATGGAACTATGTGCTAACCAGTAAACAGCTTGGCCAGTGCTAGAATAATTTTTTTTTATTCTTATTTTATTTATTCATTTTTAGAGAAGAAAGAGAGACAGAGAGAGAGAGAAGGGGGGAGGAGCTAGAAGCATCAACTCCCATATGTGCCTTGACCAGGCAAACCCAGGGTTTTGAACCGGCGACCTCAGCATTTCCAGGTCGATGCTTTATCCACTGCGCCACCACAGGTCAGTAGAATAATTTTTTTTTAAGTGAGAGGAGGAGAAAGAGACAGACTCTAGCATACGCCCTGACCAGGGCTCATTTGGCAACCTCTGTCTGGGGCCAAAGCTCAACCAAGCTATCCTCAGTGCCCGGGGTGACACTAAAACTAATCAATTAATCGAGCCACCAGGTGCTGGAGGGGAAGAGAGAGAGTGAGGGGAGGGAGGGCAAGAGAACAAGATGGTAGTTTCTCCTGTGTGCCCTGACTGGGAATTGAACCTGGGATGTACATACGCTGGGTTGAAAGTATCCATTGAGCCAACCAGCCAGGGCTAGAATAATCTTAAGTAGTTTGCTTTTTTTGTCAGAGACAGTGAGAGTCAGAGAGAGGGACAAACAGATAAAAGGGGAGAGAGATGAGAAGCGTCAGTTCTTCATTTCTTAGTTGTTCATTGACTGCTTTCTCCTTTGTGCCTTGATGGGGGGGTGGTGCTATAGCAGAGTGAGTGACCCCTTGCTGAAGCCAGTGACCTTGGGCTTCAAGCCAGCGACTATGGGGTCATGTCTATGATCCCATGCTTAAGCCAGAGACCCCACACACAAGCTGGTGAGCCTGTGCTCAAGCCAGCGACCTTGAGGTTTTGAACTTGGGTTCTCCTCATCCCAGTCCGATGCTCTAATCACTGCGCCACTGCCTGGTCAGGCTTGAGTAGTTTTTCTAGACCAATGTTCTCCTTTTGGTTCAAGGACTCTTAAGAAACATAAGTTGGCTTGACCAGGCAGTGGCGCAGTGAATAGAGTGTCGGACTAGGATGCAGAGGACCCAGGTTTGAGACCCTGAGGTTGCCAGCTTGAGCGTGGGCTCATCTGTCTTGAGCAAAGCTCACCAGCTTGGATCCAAGGTCGCTGGCTCGAGCAAGGGGTTACTCGGTCTGCTGAAGGCCCGCGGTCAAGGCACATATGAGAAAGCAATCAATGAACAACTAAGGTATCACAACGGCAATGAAAAACTGATGATTGATGCTTCTCATCTCTCTCCGTTCCTGTCTGTCCCTGTCTATCCCTCTCTCTGACTCTCTGTCCCTGTAAAAAAAAAAAAAAAGAAAGAAAGAAACATAAGTTGGCCTTGGCCGGCTGGCTCAGCGGTAAAGCGTCGACCTGGTGAGTGGAGGACCTAGGGGTGATTCCTGGACAGCGCATACGGGAGAAGCATCCATCTGCTTTTCTACCCTTCACCCTCTCCTTTCTCTCTGTCTCTCTCTTCCCCTCCCACAGTCAAAGCTCCATTTTAGCAAAGTTGGCCCAGGCGCTGAGGATGGCTTGATAACCTCTGCCTCAGATCCTAGAATGGCTCTGGTTGCAACGGAGCAATAGCTGAGATGAGCAGAGCATCGACCCCTAGTGGGCACACCGGGTGGATCCTGGTTGGGGCACATTCAGGAGTCTGTCTGTCTGCCTCCCCGCTTCTCACTTCAGAAAAATACAAAAAAAAAAAAAAAAAAGAAAGAAAGAAATATAAATTATAGTTTTGTTTTGTTTGTTTCCAGATAAATACCCAAAAGTGGAATTCCTGGTTTATAGGACAGATAGATACATATTTAGCTAAAGTAAACTGTCAGTTCTTCAAAGTGCTTGCTTATACCACTATTTTCACCAAAATGTGTGACAGTTCTAGTTTTTCCACATCTTCATCGACTCTTTGTATGATGTCTTTTATTTTAGCTGTTTTCATTCTAGTGGGTGCACAGTGATAAGTCATAATTTTTATTTGTATTTCTCTAATGATAAAGATACTGAGCGCCTGACCAGGTGGTGGCGCAGTGGATAGAGCTTCGGACTGGGATGCAGAGGACCCAGGTTCGAGACCCCGAGGTCGCCAGCTTGAGCACGGGCTCATCTGGTTTGAGCAAAAGCCCACCAGTTTGAACCCAAGGTCGCTGGCTCCAGCAGGGGTTACTTGGTCTGCTGAAGGCCCGTGGTTAAGGCACATATGAGAAAGGAATCAATAAACAATTAAGGTGTTGCAACGTGCAACGGAAAACTAATGATTGATGCTTCTCGTCTCTGTCCGTTCCTGTCTGTCTGTCCCTGTCTGTCCCTCTCTCTGACTCACTGTCTCTGTAAAAATAAATAAATAAATAAAATTTAAAAAAAGAAAACTGAAAAACTAAAAAAAAAAAAAAAAAAAAAAGATATTCGGCCCTGGCCAGTTGGCTCAGCGGTAGAGCGTTGGCCTGGCATACAGGGGACCCGGGTTCGATTCCCGGCCAGGGCACATAGGAGAAGCGCCCATTTGCTTCTCCACCCCCCCCTCCTTCCTCTCTGTTTCTCTCTTCCCCTCCCACAGCCGAGGCTCCATTGGAGCAAAGATGGCCCGGGCGCTGTGGATGGCTCCTTGGCCTCTGCCCCAGGCGCTAGAGTGGCTCTGGTCGTGGCAGAGCGATGCCCTGGAGGGGCAGAGCATCGCCCCCTGGTGGGCAGAGCGTAGCCCCTGGTGGGCGTGCCAGGTGGATCCCGGTCATGGAACCCAGTTGGGCGCATGCGGGAGTCTGTCTGACTGTCTTTCCCCATTTCCAGCTTCAGAAAAATACACAAAAAAAAAAATGATATTGAGCATCTTTTTAAATTTTTATTTATAAATTTTTAGAGGGAGAAAACATCGATTTGTTGTTTCACTTATTGCATTCATTTATTGATTCTTTTTTTTTTTTTTTTTTGTATTTTTCTGAAACTGGAAACGGGGAGAGACAGTCAGACAGACTCCCGCATGCGCCTGACCGGGATCCACCCGGCACGCCCACCAGGGGGCGATGCTCTGCCCACCAGGGGCATCACTCTATCAAGATCAGAGCCACTCTAGCGCCTGGGGCAGAGGCCAAGGAGCCATCCCCAGCGCCCGGGCCATCTTTGCTCCAATGGAGCCTTGGCTGCGGGAGGGGAAGAGAGAGACAGAGAGGAAGGAGGGGGGGTGGAGAAGCAAATGGGCGCTTCTCCTATGTGCCCTGGCCAGGAATTGAACCTGGGTCCCCCGCACGCCAGGCCGACGCTCTACCGCTGAGCCAACCGGCCAGGGCCCATTTATTGATTCTTATTCTGTGTGTGTGACAGAGAGAGAGACAGGAAGAGACAGACAGGACGGGAGAGAGATGAGAAGTGTATCAAGTCTTCCTTGTGGCATCTTAGTTGTTCATTGCTTTCTTATATGTGCCTGGATAGTGGGGAAGGGGAGGCTACAGTAGAGCAAGTGACCCTTTGCTCAAGCCAGCAACCTTGGACTTTAAGCCAGTGACCTTGGAGCTCAAGCCTGCGACCTTGGGGCTTTGAACATGGGTCCTCTGCATCCCATCCCAAGGCTCTACCCACTGTGCCACCACCTGGTCAGGTATCATTTCTTGATCCTTGAATGTGCCCAGACCAGGGGTCAAACTTGCAGCCTTGGCATGTCAGGACAATGCTCTAACCAGCTGAGCTATCCAGCCAGGGCTTGTATATCTTTTTATGTGTTTGTATATCTTTGGTAAAATGTGTGTTAAAATCTTGCTTGACCGGGCTGTGACGCAGTAGATGGAGCATCAGACTGGGATGCGGAAAACTCAGGTTTGAGACCGTGAGGTCGCCAGCTTGAGCGCGGCGGGCTCATCTGGTTTGAGCAAAGCTTACCTGCTTGGACCCAAGGTCGCTGGCTCGAGCGAGGGGTTGCTCGGTCTGCTGTAGCCCCACGGTCAAGGCACATATGAGAAAGCAATCAATTGAACAACTAAGGTGTTGCAACAAGATACTGATGATGCTTCTCATCTCTTTCCACTCCTATCTGTCCCTATTTATCCCTCTCTCTGACTCTGTCTCTGTAAAAATAAATAAATAAATAAAATCTTTTGCCCATTTTGTTACTGGGTCGGTACCTTTTTTTTTTTTTTTTTTAATTTTTATTTTTTGTTTTTTCTGAAGCTAGAAAGGGGGAGAGACAGTCAGACAGACTCCCGCATGCGCCCCACCAGGGGGCAACGCTCTGCCCACCAGGGGGCGATGCTCTGCCCCTCCGGGGCATCGCTCTGCCGCAACCAGAGCCACTCCAGCATCTGGGGCAGAGGCCAAGGAGCCATTCCCAGCGCCCGGGCCATCTTTGCTCCAGTGGAGCCTTGGCTGCGGGAGGGGAAGAGAGAGACAGAGAGGAAGGAGAGGGGGAGGGGTGGAGAAGCAGATGGGCGCTTCTCCTGTGTGCCCTGGCCGGGAATCGAACCCAGGACTTCTGCACACCAGGCCAACGCTCTACCACTGTGCCAACCGGCCAGGGCTTGGTACTTTTATTAATGAATTGTAAGAGTTATTTATATATTCTGAATATCAAATACGTTTTGAAGATATTTTCTCTCGGTCTGCGGCTTACATTTCCATTTTCTTTATTTTATTTTATTTTTTATTTTTTTGTATTTTTCTGAAGCTGGAAACGGGGAGAGACAGTCAGACAGACTCCCGCATGCGCCCGACTGGGATCCACCCGGCACAATGCTTTGCCCACCAGGGGTCGATGCTCTGCCCCTTCGGGGCGTCGCTCTGTTGCTACCAGAGCCACTCTAGCGCCTGGGGCAGAGGCCATGGAGCCATCCCCAGCGCCCGGGCCATCTTTGCTCCAATGGAGCCTTGGCTGTGGGAGGGGAAGAGAGAGACGGAGAGGAAGGAGAGGGGGAGGGGTGGAGAAGCAAATGGGCGCTTCTCTGTGTGCCCTGGCCAGGAATCGAACCTGGGACCTCTGCACGCCAGGCCGACGCTCTACACATTTCCATTTTCTTAACAGCATCCTTTTTTTTTTTTTTTTTAAGAATTTTTATAAGACTTTATTTGCCTGGTCAAGCCCCATATGGAAAGCAACAATGAGTTGATGCTTCCTGCTCCCCCCACCTTCACCTTTCTCTCTCTCCTCTCTCTAAAATCATTTATTTGAGTCAAAGAATCGTTTCTTTGAGTCAAAGTGACAACATAACAGAAGCCCTTAACAGTATTTTTTTTTTTTTAGTTTTTCTATTGATTTGAAAGAGAAAAAGGGGAAAGGGAAGAAGGAAAAGGGAGGGAAAGAGTGAGAGAAGCATCAACTAGTTCCACTTAGTAGTTCCATTTAGTTGCACTCATTGGTTGCCTCTTGTCTGTGCTGTGACCTAGGATTGAACCCAGGATTTCAGTGCACCAGGACAATGCTTTGTCCACTGAGCCTCCTGGCCAGGGCCAACAGTATCTTTTTTTTTTTTTTTGTATTTTTCTGAAGTGAGGTGGGGAGGCAGAGAGACAGATTCCCACAAGCGCCTGACTGGGATTTTCCCCGCATGCTCACTAGGAGGCGATGCTCTACCCATCTGGGGCGTTGCTCTGTTGCAACCGGAGCCATTCGAGCACATCCTCAGTGCCCCCAGGGATAACTTTGCTCCAATGGAGCCTTGACTGCAGGAGGGGAAGAGAGAGACAGAAAAAGGAGAGGGGAAGGGGTGGAGAAGCAGATGGGTGCTTCTCCTGTGTGCCCTGGCGGGGAATCAAATCAAACCCAGGACTTCCACACATTGGGCTGACACTCTACCACTAAGCCAACTGGGCAGGGCCAACAGTATCTTTTTTTTTTTTTTTACAGAGAGAGAGTCAGAGAGAGGGATAGACAGGGACAGACAAACAGGAACGGAGAGATGAGAATCATCAATCATTAGTTTTTTGTTGCACGTTGCAACACCTTAATTATTCATTGATTGCTTTCTCATACGTGCCTTGACCGTGGGCCTTCAGCAGACCGAGTATAACCCCTTGCTCAAGCCAGCGACCTTGGGCTCAAGCTGGCGAGATTTGCTCAAACCAGATGAGCCTGCACTCAAGCTGGTGACCTTGGGGTCTCAAACCTGGGTCTTCTGCATCCCAGTCTGATGCTCTATCCACTGCGCCACCGCCCGGTCAGGCCAACAGTATCTTTTTAATCTTTTTTTTTTTTTCCAGAGACACAGAGAAAGTCAGAGAGAGGGATAGACAGGGACGGACAGACAGACAGGAATGGAGAGATGAGAAGCATCAATCATTAGTTTTTCGTTTGCGCGTTGCAACACCTTAATTGTTCATTGATTGCTTTCTCATACATACCTTGACCACGGGCCTTCAGCAGACCGAGTAACCCCTTGCTGGAGCCAGCGACCTTGGGCTCAAGCTGGTGAGCTTTTGCTCAAACCAGTTGAGCCCTTGCTCAAGCTGGTGAGCTCGGGTCTCGAACCTGGGTCTTCTGCATCCCAGTCTGACGCTCTACTGTGCCACTGCCCGGCCAGGCCAACAGTATCTTTTTAAGAACAAATGTTTTTAATTTTGGTGAAGTCCAATTTATACATTTTCTTCTTCTACACTTTATGCTTTTTTTGTGTCCTATATATCTTTGTGAAGATATGCTAAGCCAGAGGTACACAGAAGAGGATCTGTGTTAGCAGACTCTTAATGACCGAGTAGGCCAAGCAAGGAGGAAGCATTACACACAGTGGTGCTGGAATAAATGGGTATTGAACCTGACTAGGTGGTGGCACAGTGGATAGAGCATTGGACTAAGATGCGAAGGACCCAAGTTGGAAACTGAGGTGGCAGGCTTGAGCGCAGGCTCAACAGCTTGAACCCAAAGGTTGCTGGCTGGAAGCCCAAGGTTGCTAGCTTGAGCAAGGGGTCCTATATATCTTTGTTTTCTTTAAGGTCAGAAGGATTTTCTACTGTGCTTTTCAAGTTTTATAGATTTTATTCTCTGTTTGTGTCTAATTTTTAGAAATTTTTATCTATTTCTATGGTATGAGTTTCAGTTTTTGCATTTGCATACCTTTTTTTTTTTTGACAATGACAGAGGGACAGATAGGGACAAACAGACTGGAAGGGAGAGTGGTGAGAAGCATCAGTTTTTCGTTGTGACACCTTAGTTGTTCATTGATTGCTTTCTCATATATGCCTTGATCCTGGGCCTTCAGCAGGCCGAGTGACCCCTTGCTCAAGCCAGTGACCTTGGGTCCAAGCTGGTGAACTTTGCTCAAACCAGATGAGCCTGCGCTCAAGCTGGCGACCTTGGGGTCTCGAACCTGGATCCTGCGCATCCCAGTCTGATGCTCTATCCACTGCGCCACCGCCTGGTCAGGCAGTAGCTTTTATTTTTTATCAACACTTGAGAAGAGGCAGGCTGGGTTGAAGTGCCCAGCAAAGCTCGTTTGCTTGTTTAGGTTTGAATAGCCTGGACTGATCTCATCCACATTCAGCTGTGTACATAGATTAGCACTTAACTTTCATGACCACCAAATTCTAGAATTGTACTTGCAAGTCTTTTGAAAGCAAAGCCTTTAGTAAGACTAAATTTGTGTGCTTTATTTTTTACTAGTTGATTCCAGGAGTGAATTCCAAGAAGATGCAGATGTGTTTTGACTGGGGTCCAGGGGAGATGCTGTTATGTGAAACCTCCTTCAACAAAAAAGGTAGTTATTATTTTTTCTTCCAGATTATCTGTCTTGACACATTTTGTTTCTTTTTTACTTTATTCTCCCAGATTTGACTAGCTCATGCATGGTACAGTTGAAATTATTTTGAACCATTTTCATTTTTGAAACTTTAGTTGTTTAAGGTTTTCATTGATTATGGTTCTAGGGAAAGAAATTAATAATCTTTCAGGTGTTAAAGAAGGGTTTTCTTTTTTTTCTTTTTTAGAGAATTTCTTCTCTTAATCTGAGATGCTTTGGAGCTGGGGGATAGCTGGAAGGGTGGTGAGAGTTATTGCAGGAGGGTGAGAATTGTTTCATCTTTATTTTTAAAATTTTATTTATTTTTAAAATTTTATTTAAAAAATTAAATCTAACAGTGTGACAGTGATCATAAGAGTACACAGGTTTCAGTAAACATCTCTATAGCATTTGAACTGTTGATTGTGCTGTGTGCCTGTTACCCAAGGTCAAGTCATTTTCTATCACCATTATTTGTCCCTCTTTACTCCCTTCCTCTTCACCCTCCCCCTTATTTTTATTTTTCAATTACAACTTACATTCAATATTTTGTATCAGTTTCAGGTGGAAAAGGTTGTCTTTATATTTACAAACTTCAGGCATATCCCTGTTTTTGTCCAGAGTGACTTAGTTCCCTTCGTAGCAGCATTCTTATTGTGAAACTTGGGAGGTTTCGTAGTCCTTACCTTTATGTTACTGTGATCTTGATTGAATTCCATAGGCTGTTGCTACATAGCACAAATGAGGTAGAGAGTGAAGCAACTTTTTTGGTTTGTTCTCTGAGCTCCATCAGGTATTGGACATGCATTTTCCTTCTGATACAGACTCCCACTAGTAGCATGATAAAACTGAAATCTTGACATTTGATTTTCCTTCCTTCTTTAACAAAAATTTTTTTTAGTGTTTATTTTACTGATTTTTAGAGAAAGGAAGAGAGAGACAGGAACATCTGTTTCTGTGGGTGCTCATACTGGGGATCAAACCAGCAACCTCTGTTCTTTGGGACAATGCTCTAACCAGCTGAGCTATCTGGCCAGGGCTTGCTTGCTTTTTTTTTTTTTTTTTTTTTTAAGATTTTATTTATTCATTTCAGAGAGGGGAGAGAAAGGGGGGAAAGGGAGGAGTAGAAAGCATCAACTCCCATATGTGCCTTGACCAGACAAGCCTAGGGTTTTGAACCAGCGACCTCAGAGTTCCAGGTTGACACTTTATCCACTGCGCCACCACAGGTCGTTTACTTCTTTTTAAGAGCGAAGTCTCAGGAAATGAAGAGTATTTTTTAAAGCTTTGACAGAGTCTTTATCCAAAGAACAGGTTTTCCTTCTTTTATATGGATTGGGTTGAGCTTATAAAAGACTTATAATTTTGGCACATTATAATATAGTGTATAGCTTGTTTAATTTTTTTTCATTTTTTAGAGAGAGGGTCAGACAGGAGAGAGATGAGATGCATCAACTTGTTGTGGCATGTCAGTTCTTCATTGATTGCTTTCTCATATGTGCCTTGACCAGGGGCAGGGGAGGGGCCTTCAAGCGGGCCAGTAACCCCTTGCTCAAGCCAGTGACCTTGGGGTCATGTCTATGATCCCACGCTCAAGCCAGTGAACCGTCACTCAAACTGGTGACCTTGGGGTCTCAAACCTGGGTCCTCAGTGTCCCAGGCTGATTATCCACTATGCCACCGCCTGGTCAGACCAGTTTTTGTAATTTTTAAGTGATGTAGTTTTTCTTGATTTTATAGTTGAGTTGTCCCTAATGTTGCTAAATATTTATCAGATATGTTGGTAGTGAAGATCTTGGGCTTGGCAGAGCTGTAGAACCTGCCAAAGGAACAGTTCAGAAGAGAAACTTCTGGGAATATGTCTGATGGTCTCATACTTAGTGAGAAAGCTTATCAAAATTTCTAGTTTGTCCTCTATTGTTGGAAACACAGGTTTTCTTTTGTTTGTTTATATCTATTGAAATCACATTCAGGACAAGCCACTGAACATTGCACAACTTGTTTGAGATGCTGTTCTATAAGGAATTTTCAGTGGCCTGACCTGTGGTGGCGCAGTGGATGAAGCGTTGAACTGGAGCACTGAGGTCACCGGTTTGAAACCCTGGGCTTGCCTGGTCAGGGCACATATGGGAGTTGATGCTTCCTGCTCCTCCCCCCCTTCCCTCCCTCCCTCCCTCCCTCCCTCCCTCCCTTTTTTCTTTCTTTTCTTTTCTTTTCTTTTCTTTTCTTTTCTTTTCTTTTCTTTTCTTTCTCTCTCTCTCTCTCTCTCTCTCTCTCTCTCTCTTTCTTTCCCTCTCCCTACCCTCCTCTCTAAAATAAATAAACAAAAATAATTTTTTTCACAAGTTGATGGTTTATGATTTATTATGGAGCCTTTTTATTGATGTTGCAAAATAGGTCAATTTTTGAATTTTTAAAAAATATTTTATTGATTTTACAGAGAAGGGGGGGAGCAAGAAGTATCAACTCATAGCTGCTTCATTTCAGTTGTTCATTGGCCGTTTGTCATTTATGCCTTGAACAAGCAAGCCCAGGGCTTTGAACTGGTGACCTCAGCATTCTAGGTCAGTGCACCATCCACTGAGTGACTACACATGGGGTAATTCTTGATTTAAAAAAAAAAAATTATTTTTAACTTTATTCAGTTTTTTTTGAGAGAGACACAGAGAGAGAGAAAGAGAGAGAGAGAGAGAGAAGGGAGAGGAGCAGAAAGCATCAACTCTCATATGTGCCTTGGCCAGGCAAGCCCAGGGTTTTGAACTGGCGACCTCAGTGTTCCCAGGTCGACACTTTATCCACTGCGCCACCACAGGTCAGGCAATTCTTGATTTAAAAAAAAAAAAAAATTATTTATTGATTTAGTGAGAGAGGAAGGGAGAAACAGTGAGACAGGAACATTGATCTGTTCCTGTATGTGCCCTGACTGGGGATTATACAGTCAGCATCTGTGCTTTGGGACGATACTCTAACCAACCAAACTATCCAGGGCAATTCTTGATTTTTTTTATCTTAATGGTAATGGCAGTACAAAGTAATAAAAAATATATTTATTTGACTTTGAGGTTATCTAAAACTTTGTAGATTTATTAAGTTTTACATAGGCTTATATTGAGTTTACTTTTTTTTAAGTAGAGTTTGATTGATGAAGGTGAAAGGTAGTTTCACAATATTCCAGTGAGCCCTGGCCAGATAGCTCAGTTGGTCAGAGTAGTGTTTTTCAACTGTGGGTCTATGGACAGGTCCACCAGAAATTTTGTGCCAGTCTACAAAAGGGTTAACCATGCTGATGTTGTATGAAGATTATAGAGCCAGTGATCTTACGATAGTTGACTTTGCTTATGCTCAGGGTGATTTCTGCTTTAGCAGTGTCCAAAATAATTTTCCTGTTTTCATTGGTCCCAAGTGTAAAAATGTTGAAAACCACTGAGTTAGAGCAGGGGTCAGGAACCTTTTTGGCTGAGAGAGCCATGAACGCCACATATTTTAAAATGTAATTCCGTGAGAGCCATACAATATGTTTAACACTAAATACAAGTAAATGTGTGCATTTTATGTAAGACCAACACTTTTGTATTTTTCTGAAGCTGGAAACGGAGAGAGACAGTCAGACAGACTCCCACATGCGCCCAACCGGGATCCACCCAGCACGCCCACCAGGGGCGATGCTCTGCCCACCAGGGGGCAATGCTCTGCCCCTCCGGGGCACCGCTCTGCCGCAACCAGAGCCACTCTAGCTCCTGGGGCAGAGGCCAAGGAGCCATCCCCAGCGCCCGGGCCATCTTTGCTCCAATGGAGCCTCGGCTGCAGGAGGGGAAGAGAGAGACAGAGAGGAAGGAGGGGGTGGGGGTGGAGAAGCAAATGGGCGCCTCTCCTGTGTGCCCTGGCCGGGAATCGAACCCGGGTCCCCCGCACGCCAGGCCGACGCTCTCCGCTGAGCCAACCGGCCAGGGCCAGACCAACACTTTTAAAGTACAATAAGTCTCTGAATTCTTTTTTTTTTTTTAATTTTTTAAATTTTTTATTTATTCATTATAGAGAGGAGAGGGAAAGACAAAGAGAGAGAGAGAGAGGAGAGACAGAGAGAGAGAAGGGGGGAGGAGCTGGAAGCATCAACTCCCATATGTGCCTTGACCAGGCAAGCCCAGGGTTTTGAACTGGCGACCTCAGCATTTCCAGGTCGATGCTTTATCCACTGCGCCACCACAGGTCAGGCGGTTCTGAATTCTTTTTAATAATGTTGTTATGCTGTTGCTAACCAATGATGAATAAAGTACTTACCATTAATGCCACTTCTGGTGCTGCATGGTTTTGCTGGTGACTTTGTAGTCTGGTTGATACATGTAAGGTTAAGCTTCATGCAGGTGGTGAGACTTCCATCCATTAAACGTGATCGTAAGTTGGTCTTAACGTTCTTTAGATGTGAGAAAGACTGTTCACATGCATATATAGAGCCAAACATTGTCAGTACAGCAATATTCACATGCTGCATTGTGTGGTGTGTGACGGGAAGCGTGTTCCAAGTTTTGACAATCAGCTGGTCCGCGGGTTGAAGTTTTTTCATTTCTACCCACTTGTGTTTGCTCGCCAACTCTGCTTGCTGTCGTGCAAGTCTTTCCAAATCTTCATTCAGTGACTTGAACTTATTCACCCACATATCTGAGGCCCACAGGTCAGCAACGTGTAGCTCAAAATCTCTGATAGAGACACTGGGGATGTAACTCAGGTCGTTGCTGTCTACTGCACACTCATGTAGATGGATGATGAACTTAAAAAGATGAGTGCGCTCACGAAATTCTCCAAAGCGCGCTTTGAATGACTGCAGGAGATTATATGTGAAGCCCGCTAGCTGCTGGAGATCAAGATGTTGAGCAGGGTCACTTGCTGTGCATGCATTTTTAAACTCTCCCAGTTTTTCAAAGTGTAGTAAACGATCTGTTTCAATGTCGGCGATGAAGAGTTCCAGCTTGTTTTCAAATGCAATCACTGCTTATTGAAGGGATAAGACTGTATTTCCAACGCCTTGCATTTTCACATTGAGCTGGTTCAGAGGTTCAGTAGTGTCCATGAGATAGTAGAACTTCAGGAGCCACTCAGTGTTAGCTAACTCAGGATGCTCGATATTTTTCATTTCAAGAAAAGTCCAATTTCGCTCAGACAAGCTGCAAAACGGTTGAGCATCTTCCCTCTTGACAACCAACGCACATTGCTGTGCAGAAGCAGACCAGGATAATTATTCCCAACTTCATCCAGCAGTGTTAAACTGGCAATCATTTAAAGCTCGGTCAACAATAAAGTTGACCACCTGAATGACCAGCGACATCACCTCACCAAGCTGCTCGCCACACATCTGAGCACAATGCGCCTCCTGATGTAGGATGCAGTGAAAACTTAGGATGAGTCTCTTTTTATGTTCACGAAGAAGCCCTACGAATCCTGTTTTTCCCCACATGCACGGAGCACCATCAGTACACACTGAAATAAGTTATCCATTGGTAGATTTTTCTCTTTAGCGAACTTAGTGAAAGACTTGAATAAATCCTCCCCTCTTGTCTCTTTCTTTCTTTCTTTCTTTCTTTCTTTCTTTCTTTCTTTCTTTCTTTCTTTCTTTCTTTCTTTCTTTCTTTCTTTTTTTTGTGGAATAATAAAAGGCTTTATTGAGTACAGAGCGTTTCTTGCCTGACAAGGTTACCTGGCCCCAAGGAAATATGGAGGCCAAGGAAGTCGCAAGTTGTGACCTGCATGAGAGATATTTAAAGGCCCCTGTTGACTCATCATATTAGGTTGAGCTAATATGATGTAATGAAATCTCACTGGCTGACGGAGGTGTCGCTTTTTTCCAAAGGGCTCCTGGGAAGTTTCTTTTGGCACGCTTGGATTGTGGGCGGTCCTAGCCAAAGTTTCTGGGAGGGCCTGAGTTCCCCACATGACCATCCCCCATTATCCATCGACCTTACATTCTGACCTTTTGTGTTAAATAGAATAGGGGTGCCATTTATTCGTCTGGCTACTTCCTGCTGATTAGGGGCGTGGAGAGGGGGAGATCAGAAGGTGGTGGGTTTTTTTTTTTTTTAATATTTTATATAATTTTTTTAAAATTCATTTTAGAAAGGAGAGAGAGAGAGAGAGAAGGGGGGAGGAGCAGGAAGCATCAACTCCCATATGTGACTTGACCAGGCAAGCCCAGGGTTTCGAACCGGCGACCTCAGCATTTCCAGGTCGACGCTTTATCCACTGCGCCACCACAGGTCAGGCCAGAAAGTGGTGGTTTTGAGAGGTGTTAGGAGGAACATCTGTTTGGCCGTGACTGGAGAAACTTCGTGGATGCGGTCCACACTGTGCACTGAAGTGGGTGGAAGGTCAGAGATCCTGGTTCTTTCTCAGAGGGGAAGGGAAGAGGAGCGGTCCTTGTGGACTTCAACTTCTCCTGGGTTTTCAGCACCAAAATGTAAGGTATTTTTCCCTGTTGAGGAGGAAGGAAGGGGCTGGAGCCACGAAGTGTGGAATAATAAAAGGCTTTATTGAGTACAGAACGCTTCCCACCTGACGAGGTTCCCTGGCCCCGAGGAAATATGGAGGCCAAGGAAGTTGCCTCTTGTCTCTTTCATAGGCAAAACAAGATTTTCCTCACATTGTGTGTCACTGACTTACCTTGCAGTCACGCTGAACTGGGATAAATGGCTTATGTCTGTTGACTCATCTAAAGCAAGAGAAAAGAATGGTGCTGTATTTATGTCCTTCACTTGTGTTGCCTCAATTTGATTTGCCATTATGATGGTACGATCGTGAACAGTTCTTGCCGACAGAGGCATGTCTTTTATTCATTTGATTATCCTGTCTTTGTCCAAAAAGTCATCAAAAGTTCATTGGCAACATCAAGCATGAATGTTTTGGCATACTCCCCATCTGTGAATGGCTTTCCGTTTCTCAAAATTACTAAAGCACCAGCAAAGCTAGCCAAATTCCAGTCACCTTGTTGGGTCCAAACACGGAGTTGCTGCTGACTAGCTTGCACTCTGCACACTACCTCTTGACATGCTTTCTTCCTGCTGTCCCCTGCTGGATATTTCCATGCAAATGTAGTATGGCATGTGTCAAAGTGCCGCTTATATATTTGACCATTTCATCCATGCAATTTTTATCATGGCATATTAGACACACTGCAGAACCTGCTCTCTCCACAGAGGTGAATTCCTCTGTTCATTCCTGCTGAAAAGTACAATACTCAACTTTTTTTCTTTTAGCCTTCTTTGTCAAAAGGGTTTCTCCAGTTAGCTAGCTGACTACTTGATTAAAAGGAGGGAAATTTACTTCCTGACCTCACAATGACCCGTGTAAGTTACGCATTATCCAATAAAAATTTGGTGTTGCCCCGGAGGACAGTTGTGATTGGCTCCAGCCACCCACAACCATGAACATGAGTAGTAGGAAATGAATGGATTGTAATACATGAGAATGTTTTATACTTTTTTTTTAATTTTTTTATTTTTCTGAAGCTGGAAACGGGGAGAGACAGACAGACTCCCGCATGCGCCCAACCGGGATCCACCCGGCACGCCCACCAGGGGGCGACGCTCTGCCACGACCAGAGCCACTCCAGCGCCCGGGGCAGAGGCCAAGGAGCCATCCCCAGCGCCCGGGCCATCTTTGCTCCAATGGAGCCTCGGCTGCGGGAGGGGAAGAGAGAGACAGAGAGGAAGGAGAGGGGGAGGGGTGGAGAAGCAGATGGGCGCTTCTCCTGTGTGCCCTGGCCAGGAATCGAACCCGGGACTTCTGCACGCCAGGCCAACGCTCTACCACTGAGCCAACCTGCCAGGGCATGTTTTATACTTTTAATGTTATTATTTTTATTAAAGATTTGTTTGCGAGCCAGATGCAGCCATCAAAAGAGCCACATCTGGCTCGCGAGCCATAGGTTCCTGACCCCTGAGTTATAGTATTGTACCGAAATGCAAAGGTTGTAGGTCTGATTCCCTGGTCAGGGCACGAACAGAAACAGAGCAATGTCTCTTTCTCCTCTCTCCCTTTTTTTATTCAAAACCATTCAAAAAACAAAAAAATAGTGCTGCTTGAAAAGCTTATTTTGTTAGAGCTTCATCCCAAAGCACAAAAAAGCCACAGAAAATCATATTGGCCAGTGGTGGCACAGTGAATGGAGTGTTGACCTAGAACGCTAAGGTCACGGGTTCAAAACCATGGGGCTACCCAGTCAAGACACATACAAATGGTCAATGAACAACTGAAATGAAGCAACTGTGAGTTGATACTTCTCATTTCCCCTACCTCTCTGTCCCATCTCTCTGTAAAAACAATAAATAAAATCTTTAAAAAAAAACAACAAAATAAAGGCCCTGGCCGGTTGGATCAGTGGTAGAGCGTCAGCCTGACATGCAGGAGTCCCGGGTTTGATTCCTGGCCAGGGCACACAGGAGAAGTGCCCATCTGCTTGTTTTGTTTTTTTTTTACTTTTTTATTTTTTTTAAACTTTTTTTTAAAGATTTTATTTATTCATTATAGAGAGGAGGGAGAGAGAGAGAGAGAAGGGGGGAGGAGCAGGAAGCATCAACTCCCATATGTGCCTTGACCAGGCAAGCCCAGGGTTTTGAACCGGCAACCTCAGCGTTTCCAGGTTGACGCTTTATCCACTGCCCCACCACAGGTCAGAAGGGCCCATCTGCTTATCCACCCCTCCCCCTCTTCTTCCTCTCTGTGTCTCTCTTACCCTCCCGCAGCCAAGGCTCCATTGGAGCAAAGTTGGATCAGGCGCTGAGAATGGCTCTGTGGCCTCTGCCTCAGGCACTAGAATGGCTCTGGTTGCAACAGAGCGAGGCCCCAGATGGGCAGAGCATTGCCCCCTGGTGGGCGTGCCGGGTGGATCCTGGTCGGGCGCATGAGGAAGTCTGTCTGACTGCCTCCACGTTTCCAACTTCAGAAAAATACAAAAAAAAAAAAATTTCACAAATAGGTAGATCAAATTAAAAATACTGATTGACTTATGACCTATGCAACTTACAACCATTCGACTTTACGTACACAATCACTAGCCACAACTGCACTGCGTCTGGCAACGCAAGCGTTGCCCAGCTGGGCGTATGACAGTGCAGACCAGCTTCCGGCAGCACTACCATCTCCACATGCACCATTTCAACTGTTATCCCAGACTCAGTACAGCAGTTTGTGTTGTGTGTCTTGGATATTTTTCATCAAAGCTCTCCTAAGATGTCTACCAAGAGGAAATTGTCTTTGCAAATATTAAACCAGTTGTACTGGTAATGCAGTGTTTTACTTAAACCTGACGAATGTAAAAATAAGAAACAAAATGGTGTAGAGATAATACAAATGACATAAAATGAACAAAGAAAATTATGATATATAATAACGAAAATTATGATAAAATATGACTTAAAGATTTTTATAACATCATTTCACAGTACTGTACATATAGCCTGCTCAACTTATGACCAAATCGTGTTATGACTGGTCTGCCAGAACCAATCGTGGTCGTAAGTCGAACACTAGCTGTATGCTAGTGAGTTAAATCTGAGAAGAAACATTTGTTTTTAAAAATTCAGGCAGTGGAGCAGTGGATAGAGTGTCGGACTGGAACGCAGATGACCCAGGTTCGAAACCCTGAGGTTACCAGATTGAGTGCAGGCTCACCAGCTTGAGTGTGGCATCATAAACATGACCCCATGGTTGCTGGCTTGAGTCTAAGGTCGCTGTTTTGAGCAAAGGGTCACTTGTTCTGTATCTCCCCAGTCAAGGTATGAGAAATCAATCAATGAAGGAGCCTAAGGAGCCACAACGAATTGATGCTTCTCATCTCTCTCCCTTCCTGTCTGTCTGTCCCTATCTGTCCCTCTCTCTGTCTCTGTCACATAAAAGAAAAATTATGTGTGGAAAATTGATAAATGATACTATATTTTAAAATTAATTAATTAATTAATTCATTTTAGAGAGGAGAGGGAGAGAGAGAGAGAGAAGGGGAGGAGGAGCTGGAAGCATCAACTCCCATATGTGCCTTGACTAGGCAAGCCCAGGGTTTCAAACCGGCAACCTCAGCATTTCCAGGTTGACACTTTATCCACTGCGCCACCACAGGTCAGGCCATATAAATGATACTATTTTTAATGAATGAAATCAGCAAAAAGCTGAAGCTTTTGTAATTACATACTCATTTAAAAGTCTTGTAGTGTATTCTTCTATGAAGGTCATGGTGATGTTAATTTTTTTTTCTATTTTATTTCAGAAACATCAGAAATGGTGCCAGGCTGCCCCTTTATCTATATCATCCGAAAAGATGTGGATATTTACTCTAAAATCTTGAGAAAACTCTTTAATGAATCACATGGAATATTTGTGGGCCTCCAGAGAATTGAGGAAGAATTAACTGGAAAATCCAGAAAAGCTCAGTAAGTAGAGTGCTGAAGTGCACAACTAAAATGTGAAAAGCCAAATGAAATGCCTTCCTGTCCTTTTGCATGATGGGTGGATATCCCGGAGAAGAGAGGGGACTCCTGGTTCTTCTACTTTGTAACCTCTGTACTGGGCATTGTTAGTGGTCAGAGGTGGAAGTGTCTCATAGGGAATGTGTAAGTGGTGTTGATTGACTTGCTGGCTTGATAAGCTTTTTTTGTTTATATTCCTACTCATTTACTCTCCAAAGAAGAAAGTTTAGGCCAAATAAGCACCTGAGAGTCAGTGAATGAGGTCCCACTATTGGGAGATTTTGAAATTAATATAGAAATGAATTTTGTTTTGCTTTTTTTTTTTTTTTTTTTGTATTTTTCTGAAGCTGGAAACGGGGAGAGACAGTCAGACAGACTCCCGCATGCGCCCGACCGGGATCCACCCGGCACGCCCACCAGGGGGCGATGCTCTGCCCACCAGGGGGCAATGCTCTGCCCCTCCAGGGCATTGCTCTGTTGCGACCAGACCGCTCTAGCACCTGGGGCAGAGGCCAAGGAGCCATCCCCAGCACCCGGGCCATCTTTGCTCCAATGGAGCCTTGCTGTGGGAGGGAAAGAGAGAGACAGAGAGGAAGGAGAGGGGGAGGGGTGGAAAAGCAGATGGGCACCTCTCCTGTGTGCCCTGGCTGGGAATCGAACCCGGGACTTCTGCACGCCAGGCCGACGCTCTACCACTGAGCCAACCGGTCAGGGCCTTGTTTTGCTTTTAAGGAATTATTCTCACCCTGGCCAGGTAGCTCATTCGGTAGAATGTCATCCCAATATGTCAAGGTTGCAGGTTGGATCCCCTGGTCTGGGCACATACAATAATCAACTAATGATTGCATAAATAAGTGGAACAACAAATTAATGTCTCTCCCTCTCCCTCTCTCTCTAAAAATAAATAAAAATTAAAAATATTTTAAAGGCTTTTCTTTGTGCAAGAGACCAGAAAACTATTATACTACTTATAGACTAGAATTGTTTGAGGTATGGCTCATGAGTTAACTGCCTTTGTGACAGATACTTGTTAACTCTAAATTTCTGGGGGCAGATCCTAAAGTCTCCAGGTGAGTCTTAAGCATAATGAAGTTTGAGAACCCTTGTGTTAGGCTTTAGTCCATGTCCATTCATATACATTGTGTCCGGAAAGTCATGATGGACTTTTGACGGGTCACAGGAAAACAACAAAAGATGATAGAAATGTGAAATCTGCACCAAATAAAAGGAAAACCCTCCCAGTTTCTGTAGAATGATGTGGCAGCATGTGTGCATGTGCAGATGATGACGTAACACCATGTATACAGCAGAGCAGGCCCACGGCCATGCCAGTCGAGATGTAGACGGTACAGAGGAAAGTTCAGTATGTTCTGTGGCTCGCTAAATTCGAATCTGTGACCAAAGTGCAACATGAATATCGGTGCATTTATAACGAAGCGCCACCACATAGGAATAACATTACTCAGTGGGATAAGCAGTTGAAGGAAACCGGCAGTTTGGTGGAGAAACTCTGTTCTGGTAGGCCACCAGTGACGAGTCTGTAGAGGCTATACAGGATAGCTACCTAAGGAGCCCTAAAAAATCTGTGTGTGAACCCACATCGAACTGCACTGAATAGGTATGAAACTGGGAGAGTTTTCCTTTTATTTGGTGCAGATTTTACATTTCTATCATCTTTTGTTGCTTTCTTGTGACCGGTCAAAAGTGCACCATGATGGAGTTGATGCTTCCAGCTCCTCCCCCCTTCTCTCTCTCTGTCTCTCCCTCTCCTCTCTAAAATGAATAAATAAAAATTAAAAAAAAAAAAAGTGCACCATGATTTTACGGACACCGTAGATAGGTATGGGCAGTGTTGGTGTTTGTATTGAAAATACCAAGCCTGACCTGTGGATAAAGTGTCGACCTGGAATGCTGAGGTCACCAGTTCAAAACCCTGGGCTTGCCTAGTCAAGGCATATATGCGAGCGAGTTAATGCTTCCTGCTCCTCCCCTTCTCTCTGTATCTCTCTCTCTCTGCCTTTTCTCTAAAATGAATAAATAAATTTAAAAAAATAATTTTTAAAAAAGCTTACTGTCAGCTTTCTTTCCTAATATTTGCCTGACTGTGGTGGCACAGTGGATAAAGCGTCGACCTGGAATGCTGAGATCGCTGGGTCAAGACCATGGGCTTGCCTGGTCAAGGCACATATGGGAGTTGATGCTTCCTGATTCTCCCCTCTTCTCTCTCTCTCTCTCTCTCTCTCTCTCTCTCTCAAATGAATAAATAAAATCTAAAAGAAAAAAGAAAATACCAATTTTTCCCTCCTCCTGTATGTCTTTTTTACTCTTAGTACCACCCAACCCTTTTGACACTAGATGTGTGTGGGTTTTCCCCCACTAAGCAATTCTGTTATACCAGTTGGGTTTCCTACAATTTAACTCAGTTCTAACACTGTCTGTGTGGAGATAGCATCACATTTCATAGGTTAAGGAGTCAGTCCCATGAGACTGCCTAGCACTTCAAATGCCAGTCGTAGGTAGTGGGTTCTCTGGTGCAAATTAGAGGTTCCCAAGACCCCCTCGTGTTTGATTAATTTGCTAGCATGACTTACAGAACTCAGGGAACCACTTAGGTTTACCAGTTTATTAAAGGATCTGATCAAGGATACAGATGAATAACCAAATGAAGAGAGATATACGGGGAGGTCTGGGAGGGGGGGTGAGGGGCAGTCCTAAGTGAATAAATCCCTGTGGAGCTTGGGTTTGTCACCTTCCTGGTGTTTGGATGTGTTTGTCCAAATGAGAGCTCTCCAAACCTCATACTATTGGGATTCTATGGAGGCTTTCTTATGATTGATTATTTCCAGCCCTCCTGTGTCTAGAGAAGCAGGGGGACAGGGCTGAAAATTTTAAGTTTCTAATCATGGCTTAGTCTTTCTGGTGACCAGCCCCATTCATGAGTCACCTTATTAGAACAAAAGATGCTTCCAGTGCTTTTATCACTTAGGTATTTATAAAGGTTTTAGGAGCCCCGTGTCAGGTTGCCTTTAGTGGTCCCTGAAATAATTCTCCTGTATTCACTGGTCCCAAAGTGTAAAAGGATGAAAACCACTGATCTCTTTTATCTTTCTGTTACTACAGGATGTTCCAGGCTCACTTCATATGTCCTTTCATTTTTTTAGATTGGTTCGAGTGAGTAAAAACTATCGATCAGTCATAAGAGCATGCATGGAGGAAATGCACCAGGTTGCAAGTAAGGACTTTGTGTGTGTATATGTGATAATTGAAACTACAAGGTAAAATCTGATTGACATCCCAGTTCAAACTCAACTTTGATATCTTAAGTTTTTGTCAATCATCTTGAATATGTTTTTCAAGTTAGAACATACAGAGTTGACAGATATAAGGCTAATGGGCCAAATTAAGGATCTTTGAGAATTTTCTTCCCAGTTCATTGACCTTGGAGACTTAAAGTCACCATAACCATGAGAGCCATGTCACTCCTGGATGCCAGATAGTCTTATATAACATGGTAGTCTCTATATTTGCTGTGGTGCAGTTAAATGTGCTTTTTTTAACTTCAGGGTCTTGGTTTGAGAATCATTGATTTACAACAAAGAGATTTGAGGCATTTAAAAAGAATAATCTATAGAGAGTCATGGCTGGGTAGCCTAGTTGGTTAGAGCGTTGTTCTGATAAACCAATGTTGCGGGTTCGATCCTTGGTCAGGGCACGTCATACGAGAATATCTCTCCCTGCCTGACCAGTGGTGGCGCAGTGGATAAAATGTTGATCTGGAACACTGAGGTTGCCTGTTCGAAACCCTGGGCTTGCCTGGTCAAGGCTCATATAGGAGTTGATGCTTCCTGTTTTTCCCCCCTTCTCTGTCTGTCTGTCTGTCTCTCTCTCTCCCTCTCCCCCCCAAAAATGAACAAAAATAAAATCTTAAAAGAAAGGAAAGACTATCTTTCTCTTTTCCTCTCTAAAATTAATAAAGAAATAAGCCTGACCAGGCAGTAGCGCAGTAGATAGAGCATCGGACAGGGACGCAGAGGACCCAGGTTCAAATCCCCCGAGGTCACTGGCTTGAGCGCGGGCTCACCAGCTTGAGTGCGGGCTCACCAGCTTGAGTGTGGGGTTGCTGGCTTGAGTGTAGGATCATAGACATGACCCCATGGTCACTGGCTTATGTCCAGGGTTGCTGGCTTGAGCAAGGGGACACTAGCTCTGCCATAGGCACCCCCCCAACTCAAAGGACATGAGAAAGCAATCAAGGAAGAACTAAGGTGCCTCAATGAAGAATTGATGCTTCTCATCTCTCCCTGCCTGCGTGTCTGTACCTATCTCTGTCTCTTATTGTAAAAATGAATGAATAAATAAATAAATAAAATTTAAAGAGAATCTGTAGAGAAAATGGGTGGTCATTAGAAGAAACAAAGGCACAAGTCACAGAATCTAGTATGTTGGTATGTGAAGTTAGTGTAATAAGACTGAAAGTTCCATTGTTCACTTAAACTGTTTTGTGTTTTGTTAGTTGCTGCTAAAGATCCACTCTGTGGCCGCCAGTTCAGCATCCAGGTAAGGAAGGGGTCTGCCTTTGTTGTGCTGGCACTGTCTTTCTGCATCATTGCAACCCACTTGAGATAACTTTGCACTCACTGGTTTTTGCATAAATTTGTACTTTTTCCAGATAGTCGGGCACCTCTTTGGGGCAGTAAGGATCATCTTAAACTTCCTGTTGCCCCTTCAAGGCCTAGCATATTGAAACAAAGGATGCGCTGGTTAAATACTTTGATGAGTTCTCTGTTTTTAGGGGAAGTAGGAACCCCTCTGCCCCTCTTGCCCTCTCTCCTTCTCCCTCTTCCCCTCTCCCCTGCTCTCCCTCTCCCTCATCCTTTCTCTCCAAAATTAATAAACTAAAATAAAAGAATTTTCTTTCTTTGGTAGAATTTTTTATTTTATTAAAAAAAAAATTTTTTTTTGTATTTTATCCAAAGGTAGAAGCGGGGAGGCAGTCAGACTCCTGCATGCGCCCAACCAGGATCCACCCGGCATGCCCACCAGGGGGCGATGCTCTGCCCCTCTGGGACGTTGCTCTGCCGCAATCAGAGCCATTCTAGCGCCTGAGGCAGAGGCCACAGAGCCATCCTCAGCGCCCAGGCCAACTTTGCTCCAATGGAGCCTTGGCTGTGGGAGGGGAAGAGAGAGACAGAGAGGAAGGGGAGGGGGAGGGGTGGAGAAGCAGATGGGCGCCTCTTCTGTGTGCCCTGGCCGGGAATCGAACCCGGGTCGATGATCTACCGCTGAGCAAACTGGCCAGGGCTGAATTTTTTTTTTTAAACATAAGAGAAAGTTTATTTAGAAAGTCACAGAGATAGAAGAAATGGGCTATAGGAAACAAATTACAGAGGCAAAAGAAGGGGAGCTTAGGAGAGAGAGAGAAATGCACCATGGGGTGGGGAGGGGAAATGCCTCTATGGTACAAGTTTTTGTGTATGTTGTTACTTCTTTATTTTAGCAAGAGAAGAAGAAGGTGGAGAGAGAGAGAATGAGGAACATTGATCTATTCCTGTATGGGTCCTGACTGGGGATCAAACTGGTAACCTCTGTGCTTTGGCATGATGCTCTACCATGCCAAAGTAGTCGGCAAGGTCATTAGTCAACAGAGCCAAATATCAACAGTACAACAATTGAAATTTCTTTTGAGAGCCAAATTTTTTTAACTTAAACTATATAGGTAGGTATATTCCTTATCAAGGTAGCGCCTGCACATGGTGTTTGGTGGAAGAGCCACACTCAAGGGGCCAAAGAGGTGCAGTTTGCCGACCAGGGCAAGTTTAAGCAACCAAGCTATCTGGCCAGGGCCTTTTTTTTTTTTTTTTTAATAGACAGGAAGGGACAGAGATGAGACGTATCAACTCGTAGTTGCATTACCTTAGTTGTTCATTGATTGCTTCTCATATGTGCCTTGACTGAGGGGCTCAAACAGAGCCAATGATGCCTTACTGAAGCCAGCGACCTTGGGCTCAAGCCAGGCATCTCAGAATTTCAAACCTGGGACCTCGGCATCCATGGTTGACACTGTCTACTGTGCCACCACCAGGCAGGCTAGGGCTTTTTTTTGTGTGTGTGTGTGTTTTTCTGAAGTTGGAAATGGGGAGGCAGACAGACTCACACGTGCCCGACTGGGATCCACCCGGCACGCCCACTGGGGGGCGATGCTCTGCCCATCTGGGGCGTTGCTCTGTTGCAACCAGAGCCATTCTAGTGCCTGAGGCAGAGGCCATAGAGCCATCCTCAGCACCTGGGCCACCTTTGCTCCAATGGAGTCTTGGCTGCGGGAGGGGAAGAGAGAGACAGAGAGGAAGGAGAGGGGGAGGGGTGGAGAAGCAGATGGGTGCTTCTCCTGTGTGCCCTGGCCGAGAATCGAACCCGGGACTCTTTCACGCCAGGCCAATGCTCTACCACTGAGCCAACTGGCCAAGGCCTTTTTAAAAAAATTTTTATTTTTTACAGAGAGTGAGTCAGAGAGAGGGATAGACAGGGACAGACAGACAGGAACAAAGAGAGATGAGAAGCATCAATCATTAGTTTTTCATTTCGCATTGCAACACCTTAGTTGTTCATTGATTGCTTTCTCATATGTGCTTTGACCGCAGGCCTTCAGCAGACCGAGTAACCAGCAACCTTGGGTTCAAGCTGGTGAGCTTTTCCTCAAACCAGATGAGCCCACACTCAAGCTGGCAACCTTGGGGTCTCGAACTCGGGTCCTCTGCATCCCAGTCCGATGCTCTATCCACCGCGCCACCGCCTGGTCAGGCCTTTTTTTTTTTTTTTAATTTTAATTTTTGCCCTGGCTGGATGGCTTGGTTGATTTGAGCATTGTACTGATGTGCAGAATTGCTTTTTGGTCCTCGTTCAGTGCACATACAGAAACAGATCGATGTTTCTGTCTCTCTTTCCTTCCCTCTCTCTAAAATCAATCAATTGGCGTGACCTATGGTGGCGCAATTGATAGAATGTCAACCTAGAACACTGAGGTCGCCAGTTTAAAATCCTGGGCTTGCCTGGTCAATGCACTTATGAGAAGCAATAAAAGAACAGCTAAAGTGAAGCAATTATGAGTAGCTACATCTCGTTCCCTATCCCCTATACTCTCTGTAAAATCGATAAATAAAATCTTTTTTAAAAAGCAATAAATAAATTATTCTTTTTTTTAGAGATTAAAAGAAAATATTTTAGGCCCTGGCCGGTTGGCTCAGTGGTAGAGCGTCGGCCTGGCGTGCAGGAGTCCCGGGATCGAATCCCGGCCAGGGCACACAGGAGAAGCGCCCATCTGCTTTTCCACCCCCCCCCCTTCCTTTCTATCTCTCTCTTCCCCTCCCGCCGAGGCTCCATTGGAGCAAAAAAAAGATGACCCGGGCGCTGGGGATGGCTCCTTGGCTTCTGCCCCAGGCGCTAGAGTGGCTCTGGTTGACAAAGCGACGCCCTGGATGGGCAGAGCATCGGCCCCTGGTGGGCGTGCTGGGCGAATCCTGGTCGGGCGCATGCGGGAGTCTGACTGCTTCCCCATTTCCAGCTTAAGAAAAAAAAAAATTATTTTAATTTATTGTGTTTACATAGATTCAGGTGTCTCACTGAATACATCCCCTCCACCCCCCGTGTTTAAGGATTTTTAAAAAAATTCATTTTAGAGCAGAGGAGGAGGAGAGAGAGAGAAAGAGAGAGAGAGAGAGAGAGAGAGAAAAGAGGGGAGGAGCAGGAAGCATCAACTCCCATATGTGCCTTGACTGGGCAAGCCCAGGGTTTTGAACCAGCCACCTCAGCATTCCAGGTGAATGCTTTATCCACTGCGCCACCACAGGTCAGGCAATAAATTATTTCATAAAAATTGTTTTTACTTTATTTTATTTTATTTTTTATTAATTTATTATTTATTATTTTATTTATTTATTTTTTAAAGAGACAGAGAATAAGAGAGAGGGATAGATAGGGACAGACAGGAACGGAGAGAGATGAGAAGCATCAATCATCAGTTTTTTGTTGCAACACCTTAGTTGTTCATTGATTGTTTTCTCATATGTGCCTTGACCATGGTCCTTCAGCAGACTGAGTAACCCCTTTCTAGAGCCAGCAACCCTGGGCCCAGGCTGGTAGCTCTGCTCAAACCAGATGAGCCCGTGCTCAAGCTGGTGACCTTGGGGTCTTGAACCTGGGTCCTCCGCATCCCAGTCCAACACTCTACCTCAGGGGTCCCCAAACTTCGGCCCGCGGGCCACATGCGGCCCCCTGAGGCCATTTATCCGGCCCCGCTGCACCTCCGATAGGGGCACCTCTTTCATTGGTGGTCAGTGAGAGGAGCACAGGATCCATCCTCTTCCTGTGCTCCAGGAGTACTGTATGTGGCAGCGCCACAAAGCGCAGCATGGCTCACGTACAGTACTACTTCCGGTGACGTGGGATGCACGCATCACGGCTCTGGAAGCGCGTCATATCACCTGTTACGGCTAGCAGTGACAAATATGGAACCGGACATTGACCATCTCATTAGCCAAAAGGAGGCCCATAGTTCCCATTGAAATACTGGTCAGTTTGTTGATTTAAATTTACTTGTTCTTTATTTTAAATATTGTATTTGTTCCCATTTTTTTTTACTTTAAAATAAGATATGTGCAGTGTGCGTAGGGATTTGTTCATAGTTTATTTTTATAGTCCGGCCCTCCAACGGTCTGAGGGACAGTGAACTGGCCCCCTGTGTAAAAAGTTTGGGGACCCCTGCTCTACCCCCTGCACCACCACCTGGTCAGGCTTTTTTTTTGACAGAGGGACAGACAGGAAGGAAGGGAGAGAGATGAGAAACATCAATTCTTCATTGCAGTGCCTTAGTTGTTCATTGGTTGCTTTCTCATATGTGCCTTGACGGGGGGTGGAGGGCTCCAGCAGAGTTAGTGACTCCTTGCTGAAGCCAGCGACCATCAGTTCACATCTTTGATCACACACTCAAGCCAGCGACCCTGTGCACAAGCTGATGAGCCCGCACTCAAGCCAGATGAGCCTGTGCTCAAGCCGGCGACTTCAGGGTCTCGAACCTCGGTCCTCCGAGTCCCAGTCTGATGTTCTATTTAGTGTGCCAGTGCAGTGGCTGGGCAGGCTGTTTTTACTTTTCAGTTAAGAGTTGACATTTAGTATTTTATATTAGTTCTAGGTGTACAGCGTAGTGGTTAGATATTTATGTAATTCATGAAGTGATTCCCCCAGTCTAGTAGTACCCACTTGGCACCACACAGTTATTATAATATTGACTGTGTTTCTTATGCTGTGCTTTGTGTAGAATCTTTTTTCTTTTTTAATTAAAATTTATTTTTCCATTGATTTGTAGAGAGGAAGGGGGTGGGAAGAGAGACAGAGAGAAGCATCAGCTCATTGTTTTACTCCGTTTTATACTTATTGGTGCTGCTTTATGTGCCCTGATGTGTCAACTTTGTGACCTCTGGTGTGCTGGGTTGACACTTTATTCACTGAGTCACCTGGGCTATGGTAGAATCTTGAAACTGTTCAAACTCAGTCGTTAATATGGACTGATACACTGTCTCTGAAGTCAGCAAAGCATTTATTTTTCTTTGTGAATAAGCTGTTCTATGTTTGTGCATAGAAGGATGGTGGGGAATGGGAGAATGTATATTCCTAAGGGCAGGTTTATTATGTTATTATGGGGTCTTAAATTGGGTTTCCCTTTTTATAGACTTACCTAAAGTCTATTCCTTTGAATAACAACTTCACAATTTTTGCTGTAGCTATGTATTATAAACTTATTTACCGAATATATTCCTATAAATTTTCTCTCCTTTAATTGCTCTGATAAAGCCTCTTTGTAAACCGTAATATTCATAAAAATTTTGGGTGTAATGAGCTAGTTTTTTTTTTTTTTTTTGTATTTTTCTGAAGCTGGAAACCGGGAGAGACAGTCAGACAGACTCCCGCATGCGCCGGACCGGGATCCACCCGGCACACCCACCAGGGGCGGGGCTCTGTCCTCCAGGGGGCGATGCTCTGCCCCTCCGGGGCGTCGCTCTGTCGCGACCAGAGCCACTCTAGCGCCTGGGGCAGAGGCCAAGGAGCCATCCCCAGCGCCCGGGCCATCTTTGCTCCAATGGAGCCTCGCTGCGGGAGGGGAAGAGAGAGACAGAGAGGAAGGAGAGGGGGAGGGTTGGAGAAGCACATGGGCGCTTCTCCTGTATGCCCTGGCCGGGAATCGAACCCGGGACCCCTTGCACACCAGGCTGACGCTCTACCGCTGAGCCAGCCGGCCAGGGCCTTTTTTTTTTTTTTTTTTTAATTAAGTGTGAGGCAGGGAGGCAGAGAGACTTGAATTCACCTTGACCAGGATCCATCTGGAAAGCCTCTACCAGGCAATGCTCTACTGTACTGGGCTACAGCTTAGTTGTTCAGCAACCGAGCTATTTTAGTGCCTGAGGTGAGGCCATGGAGCTATCCTTAGTGTCTGGGGTTAACTTTGCTCGAATCATTTGAGCTGTGGCTGTGGGAGGGGAAGAGAGAAAGAAAGAGATAAGGAGAAGGGTGGAGAAGCAGATGGTCTCTTCTGCTGTGTGCCCTGACCAGGAATTGAATCTTGATGTCCACATGCTGGGATGACGCTCTACCACTGAGCCAACTGACCAGGGCTAGTTATTTTTTTCTAATACACATTAAACTAAGACTATAACTGTTAAAATAAGAAAATGTTAGTTTGTATTTTACCCTCTAAAATTCTCTCACCAGTTGTGGGAAACCCTGCATGGGAATACTCAGTAAATGTTGACCAACCTGTGATTCAAGCCCTGCTTTGTGCTCAAGAGTAAATCCTAGGAATGTTTCAGTCAAAACTTTGTCTCATTTCTTCCTTAGGTCTCCATTTTGTCAGCAACGGAGCTAATCTGGAACCTTTGTGAGATTCTTTTTATTGAAGTAGCCCCAGGTGAGCATGGACTGTCCAATACCAGAGGTGGCCCCTGCCCTTTCTTCTTTGTTTTTCCTGGGTATTGTGAGGAGAGTTTTGTTTCCTAGAATGCTCTTTTCATCACTTCATCGACACAGCCATCAGAAAGCATGACATGATGGCCAAAGAAGCCTGTTGTTTTGTCAGGTGCTGCAAAAATAATCAGGCAGAATGCCTTCCGGAAACATAAAATGTTAGGCAGATGACCCTTGAAAACTACCAAGAAAACATTAAATTAGTGTGTGAAAGGGATGGGTGGTGGTGTATCCTGGACTAGTCAGGCTTCAGAAAGGGGAGGGGCACAGGCTGTTCCTCACAGCCTACAGAAAAACCGGATCTACCAACACATTGATGTCAGACTTGTAGCCTCCAGAAGTGTGAGACAATAAATTTCTGTTTAAAAAAAAGGCCTGACCAGGCGGTGGCGCAGTGGATAGAGCATCGGGCTGGGATGCGGGAGACCCAGGTTCAAGACCCCGAGGTCACCAGCTCGAGCGCAGGCTCATCTGGTTTGAGCAAAAGCTCACCAGCTTGGACCCAAGGTTGCTGGCTTGAGCAAGGGGTTACTCGGTTTGCTGAAGGCCCACAGTCAAGGCACATGTGAGAAAGCAATCAGTGAACTAAGGTGTCACAACGAAAAACTGATGATTGATGCTTCTCATCTCTCTCTGTTCCTGTCTGTCTGCCCCTTTCTATCCCTCTTTCTGTCTCTGTAAAAAAAAAAAGAAAGAAAAAAAAAAAGGAGGCCCCAGCCAGGTGGTGGCACAGTGCATAGAGCGTCATACTGGGATGCAGAGGACCCAGGTTTGAATCCTGCTAGATTGCCAGCTTGATTATGGGCTCATCCAGCTTGAGCGTGGGATCATAGACATGATCCCATGGTCGCTAGCTTGGAGCCCAAGGTCACTGGCTTAAGCAAGGGGTCACTCGCTCTGCTCTAGCCCCCCCCAGTCAAGGCACATATGAAAAAGTAATCAATGAACAACTAAGGTGCCACAACGAAGAATTGATGCTTCTCGCCTGACTAGGCAGTGGCACAGTGGATAGAGCGACAGACTAGGACGTGGAGGACCCAGGTTCGAGACCCTGAGGTCGCCAGCTTGAGCACAGGCTCATTGGATTTGAGTGAGGTTTACCAGCGTGAGCCCAAGGTTTCTGGCTCGAGCAAGGGGTCACTCGGTCCACTGTAGCCCCCCGGTCAAGGCACATATGAGAAATCAGTCAATGAACAACTACGGAACCACAACAAAGAATTGATGTTTCTCATCTCTCTCCCTTCCTGTCTGTCCGTCTCTGTCTCTCTCTTTGTCTTTCTCTCTCACTGTCTGTCTCTACCACTAAAAGAAAAAAAATAAAATAAAGGAGGCCCTGGTAGCTCAGTTGGTTAGAGCACTGTCCCAAAGCACAGAGGTTGCCTGTTTGATCCCTGGTCAGGGTACACATAGGAGCAGATCAATATTCCTATGTCGGGCCCTGGCCGGTTGGCTCAGTGGTAGAGCGTCGGCCTGGCATGCAGAAGTCCCGGGTTCGATTTCTGGCCAGGGCACACAGGAGAAGCGCCCATCTGCTTCTCCACCCCTCCCCCTCTCCTTCCTCTCTGTCTCTCTCTTCCCCTCCTGCAGCTGAGGCTCCATTGGAGCAAAGATGGCCCGGGCGCTGGGGATGGCTCCTTGGCCTCTGCCCCAGGCGCTAGAGTGGCTCTGGTCGCAACAGAGCGACACCCCGGAGGGGCAGAGCGTTGCCCCCTGGTGGGCAGAGCGTTGCCCGTGGTGGGCGTGCCGGGTGGATCCCAGTCGGGCGCATGCGGGATTCTGTCTGACTGTCTCTCCCCGTTTCCAGCTTCAGGAAAATACAAAAAAAAAAAAAAAATTCCTGTCTCTTTCTCCTTACCTCTCTCTCTAAATAGAATCAATAAAATAAAGAAAAAAGACAACAAACACACCTGGCCAGTGGAGAAGTATATAGAGCAGGGGTCTCAAACTCGCGGCCCGCCCACCAATTTTGTGCGGCCCGCAGACTAATCCACGAAGTTTGATTGGTCTGCAGGCCGCACAAAATTGGTGGGCGGGCCGCATGCGGCCTGTAGGCCGCGAGTTTGAGACCCCTGATATAGAGTGTCGCACTGTAATGCCAAGGTAGCTGGCTGGTTCAATCCCAGGGTCACTGGCTCAAGCCCAGGGTTGCAGGCCGCCGGGGTCTCCAGCTTGTTCCTGACAGTGCTGGCTCAATCCTGATATAGCTGGCTTGACCCCAGGGGCACCAATTTGAGCCCCAGTCAGGGCACGTGTGAGAAGCAATCAAGGGCATAACTAAGTGGAACAAGGAGTGGATGCTTTTTTCTCTCCCTTCCTCTCCCCCCTCCCTTTCCTCCTCTTCCTCTCCTCTTCCCCTTTCTCTCCCCCCTCCCCCCTTCTTTCTCCCTTCCCACCCTACTTCCTCTCTCTCAGAAACAGGGATGTGAGAAGGAATCAGGCCATGGGAGGCAAAGTCACTTTGAGAATTCTGTTGCTAATGATTAGGGTAGGGACAACCCTTTGTATTAACTGTCCACTCTGAGTTATTCTGTTGATCTTGAATTACACTGTGGTCAGTATAGTATTCTGTCTTGAGCAGGTTTATTGTGGAATTGCTACAGGCTTTTTTATATTCTTTTAATGGTCTGTTTGCTTTTATTCATAAGTAAATGTTAATAATCTGCACAGCCTGATCAGGTGGTGGCGCAGTGGATAGAGAGTCAGACTGGGACTCAGAGTACTCACGTTCAGAACCCCAAGGTCACTAGGTTGAGCACGGGCTCACCAGCTTGAGCATGGGGTCACTGGCTTGAACATGTGATCATAGACATGAGCCCAAGGTCGCTGGCTCGAGCAAGGAGTCACTGGCTCTGCTGTAGACCCCGTTCAAGGCACATATGAGAAAGCAATTGATGAACAACTAAGGAGCCACAACAAAGAATTGATGCTTCTCATCTCTCCCTTCCTGTCTGTCTGTCCCTCTCTCTGTCCTTTTCTTTTTTTTTTATTTATTTTTTTTTTTTATTTATTCAGTTTTTAGAGAGGAGAGAGAAAGGGAGAGAGAGAGACAGAGAGGGAGAGAGAGAGAGAGGAGAGAGAGACAGAGAGAGAAGGTGGGGAGGAGCTGGAAGCATCAACTCCCATATGTGCCTTGACCAGGCAAGCCCAGGGTTTCGGTGGGGAGGAGCTGGAAGCATCAACTCTCATATGTGCCTTGACCAGGCAAGCCCAGGGTTTCGAACTGGCGACCTCAGCATTTCCAGGTTGACGCTTTATCCACTGCGCCACCACAGGTCAGGCTCTCTGTCCTTTTCTTTTGCTAAAAAGTAATAATCTCTGTGCAGTAATAGCTATTTATTTATTCTCCTGCTAAAATACTGAAGAACTTGAAAATAAAGTTAGTTGTTCGTGGTCCTGTCTCTTCCAGTAGATTTTTTTTTTTTTACAGATAGGGACAGACAGGAAGGGAGAGATGAGAAGCATCAATTCTTCATTGCGGCACCTTAGTTGTTTATTGGTTGCTTTCTCATATGTGCCTTGACTGAGGGGCTACAGCAGAGTGAGTGATTTCTTGCTCAAGCCAATGACCATGAGGTCATTTCTGTGATCCCATGCTCAAGCAGGCGACCTTGGGGTTTTAAACCTGGGTGGTCTGGGTCCTATTCCGATGCTCTATCCACTGCGCCACCTCCTGGTCAGGCTCCCAGTAGAGTTTTTTTTGTTTGTTTGTTTGTTTTGATTTTTTTTTTTTTGTATTTTTCCGAAGTTGGAAACGGGGAGGTAGTCAGACAGACTCCCGCATGCGCCCGACCGGGATCCATCCAGCACGCCCACCAGGGGGTGATGCTCTGCCCATCTGGGGCGTCATTCTGTTGGAGCCTTGGCTGCAGGAGGAGAAGAGAGAGACAGAGAGGAAGGAGAGGGGAAGGGGTGGAGAAGCAGATGGGCGCCTCTCCTGTGTGCCCTGGCCGGGAATCGAACCTGGGACTCCTGCATGCCAGGCTGATGCTCTACCACTGAGCCAACCGGCCAGGGCCTCCCAGTAGAGTTTTGAGAGCTGTCACTATGTTGTTATTTTTGCATACCTAACACCTAACCAGTACCGGTTCCCTAAGTGGTCATTACTTACCTAACCATTAAATATTGAACAGTCATGAAGAGTCTGGAGGCAGGGCTTAAGGTCTGGGCCTCGTGTTCAGCCCTTTCCAGAATTCAGTGAAAGGTGTTGCTCTCTGGCCTAGACGGAGATATTCCATTTAAGTCCATTTGCTAGTCCAGTCTTTCATTCAGAACCACATGTGTGTTCACTTAAGAGTTATAAACCACTTCCTACAGATTTGTCTGCCCTATATTGTGTCTGTATTGTCAGAAAGTAGAATTTGCTGCACGTGAAACTGATTTTGTGTATGATGAGAGTCTTCCCTCCAGCTGGCCTGCTCCTCCTCCACCTACTTGACTGGGTCCGACTGCACATGTGTGAGGTGGACAGTGTGTTGGCAGATGTTCTGGGCAGTGAGAATCCAAGCAAACATGACTTCTTCTGGAACTTGGTAAGGATTCCATGCAGGCTGGGCCTGCCTGCCTCCCACCTGATGTCCTGTTTTCCCCAGTGCTTGCAGGCCAGCCTGAGCATTGCTGACTGAGCCTGAGTGCACTTGGCCTGGCTCTTTGTGATTATGGAGATGCCCTTAGATCTTTGATTCCCTTCTCCATGGAAGAGTTTTGAACTAAGTTATCGTGTACAAAAAATAATGCTGTGTAGACTTTCCAGCAAGAAGGCAGTTTGGTTTCTTTGTGGATCTAAGGGAGAGAAGTTACGAAGATAATACAAAACCAAAACCGATGATAGGGCTTGGGGGTGGAGCTTGGATGTAAATGAGCTTGAGGGGTTGTTTTGAGGTGATAGAAATGTTCAAAAACGATTGTGATGATACACAATTCTGCAAACTTACTAAAGCATATTGACTTATACACTTAAATAGGTGAATGTTTATAGTGTGTAAATTATAACTCAATAAAGCTATTATGTTAAAAACAAAAAGATTGATGATCCCAAAGTCGGGTTATCAATTTGGAAGTCCTTGTTTGTGCCAGGGGTCTGTGTATGTGTACATTTGTATGTATGCTCTGCCTGTGAGCATACCTGTACCGACCTGTGACCCAGTTGGGAGGGGCCAGGAAGGGGGTTGCTAGTTGACCTGAATAATGGAAAGTTCATTAGTTATAAAATCTGGTCAAGGCCCTGGCCGGTTGGCTCAGTGGTAGAGGGTCTGCCTGGTGTGCAGGAGTCCTGGGTTCAATTCCCGGCCAGGGCACACAGGAGAAGCACCCATCTGCTTCTTCACCCCTCCCCCTCTCCTTTCTCTCTGTCTCTCTCTTCCCCTCCCACAGCCAAGGCTCCATTGGAGCAAAGTTGGCCTGGACGCTGAGGATGGCTCCATGGCCTCTGCCTCAGGCGCTAGAATGGCCCTGGTTGCAACAGAGCAACACCCCCTGGTGGGCATGCCGGGTGGATCCCGGTCGGGTGCATGCGGGAGTCTGTCTGCCTCCCCATTTCCAACATTACAAAAATACAAAAAAAAAAATCTGGTCAAGAGTTATATTCAGTAAAAGGTATATATAATTCAGGTCAAGAGTTGTTGCTTTTGAGGCTATTTTTGGGCTTTTTGGTCCAAGTAATCTGTGAAACTGAAGGAAGAGCTTTTGCTCAGGAAGTGTTGGCCCCAGAATTTGAGTCTCTGATTCATTTACTCACTGAAATTTTATTGAGGGCTACTCTGCACAGCACTGAGGAAACAACCATGACCAAAGTGTGCAAAAAGATTCCTGCCCTTATTGATGAGCTTCCATCCTGCATAGGGTAATAGTAATTGAATACAGAAATAAGTAAAGCAGATAGCTTCTTTAATAGTGACGTGCTATGGAGAGAATAGAGCCAGGGAGCGAATTGGAGTGTTCGAGTGGGGGAAAGTCAGGAAAGGTCTCACTCAGGAGAGCCCTGCAGGATGTGAGGCAGGGAGCTGTGCAGATGAAGAGAGAAAGCTTATTTCAGACAGCGAGGCCTGTGAATGCTGTGTCCTAGAGGCCGAGGGGGACGGAATGTGTGGAGATCAATGAGCCAGGAGCAGCAGAAGCAAGAGGGAGAGTTGGGGAGTTAAGGGCAGAAAGGTACTGGGCCAGGTGGTAGAGGACCTGCTGGGCTGTCATAAGGACTTGAGCTTTTAGAGAGTCAGTATAGCAGAGGAGCCACTGTCTGGAGTCAGAGTCACTGTGTTAGCCTCTTACTAGCTGTGAGCTCAAGAACGAGTTACTCTGTAGCCTTTAGTTTTCTCATTTCTACAATGGCGAAAACAAAACCTACCCTTAGCTCTTTTATGATTAACTTAAAGGACATAATTGTGTATAAATTTGTTGGTAGATACAGTAAACAGAGCTCCTGTTTTATTCCTGAGTCAGATGGGGTAATGAGGACATTGGAGAGTTGAACAAAGGAGCTCAGTGATCTGATTTAGAGTTTCAAAGGCTCTTTTGGCTGCTCTGAGAACAGATCAGGGCCAGAAGCAGAGATACCAGTCTGGAGGCCATGGTACTAAACCAGGCAAAGATAGAGATGACATGGACAAGTGTAGGAGCTGAGCATGGGAGGTGGTGAGAAGTGATTAGATTCTGGATACAGTTTAAAGACATAATTGTTGGGGTTTGCTAATGGATTAAAGGTGGGTGTGTAAGAAATAGAAGAATGGGAAGATCAGGTTTGTGAGTTGACGGTGGGTTACTTTTTTATTTATTTATTTATTTATTTGTATTTTTCTGAAGCTGGAAACGGGGAGAGACAGTCAGACAGACTCCCACATGCGCCCGACCGGGATCCACCCGGCACGCCCACCAGGGGGCGATGCTCTGCCCATCCTGGGCGTCGCTATGTTGCGACCAGAGCCACTCTAGCGCCTGAGGCAGAGGCCACAGAGCCATCCTCAGCGCCCGGGCCATCTTTGCTCCAATGGAGCCTTAGCTGCGGGAGGGGAAGAGAGAGACAGAGAGGAAGGAGAGGGGGAGGGGTGGAGAAGCAGATGGGCACCTCTCCTGTGTGCCCTGGCTGGGAATCGAACCCGGGACTTCTGCACGCCAGGCCGACGCTCTACCGCTTAGCCAACCGGCCAGGGTCTGACTTTGCATTTTTTACATGTATGCATATATTGTTGGTTCTCATTATACATGATAGTTCTGGTCTATAAAGTGTCCTGGAGCACAGAAGTGGTGATTACTGGACGATGGCTCCTAGGGGAAATACAGGGTTCCTACGAGTCTGTGGTCACAACATTGTTAGCTGATCACTATATAACCTTCTTTTATGTATCTTCCTGTTTAAAGCACCTTACAGTGTGTCTGTAAAATCATGGTGCACTTTTGACTGGTCACAGGAAAGCAAGAAAAGATGATAGAAATGTGAAATCTGCACCAAATAAAAGGAAAACTCTCCCAGTTTCTTATCTATTCAGTGCAGTTCGATATGGGCTCATGCACAGATTTTTTAGGGCTCCTAGGTAGCTATCTCATATAGCCTCTACAGACTCGTCACTGACTGATGGCCTACCAGAATGGGGTTTCTCCACCAAACTGCCGGTTTCCTTCAACTGCTTATCCCACCAAGTAATGTTATTCCTATGTGGTGGCGCTTCGTTATAAACGCACCGATATTCATGTTGCACTTTGGTCATGGATTTGAATTAGCGAGCCACAGAACACACTGAACTTTCCTCTGTACCATCCACATCTCGACTGGCATGGCCGTGGGCTGCTCTGCTGTATACACGGTGTTACGTCATCATCTGCGCAGGCACACATGCTCCCACATCATCCTACAGAAACTGGGAGGGTTTTTCTTTTATTTGATGCAGATTTCACATTTCTATCATCTTTCGTTGCTTTCCTGTGTCCGGTCAAAAGTGCACCATGACTTTACGGACACTGTATTTAAATTATATTTGTTGATTCATTAACATTGAACTCATGACCAACAGCATTATAATGCATGTCTGTACGAAGGTTTTATGACACGTTATTTTTTTTTTCATATGGCACATCACAGCCTTGCACTTAGGGATACTGCATAGCACTTTAGCATTATGGTTGGGAGCCCAACGGAGAGCACAAAAGATGCCAAAAACCTTGGCACTAAATAGATTGCAATAGAGACACTTGTTTAGTGTGAGAGCTGGTATAAGAAGGCAGAGTGCTGCCTTGTTTGTCCCAGCTGGGAACGTGTGCATCAAGTGACTCAGATTTTTTGCTGCTTTGCACATGTCCACAAATGATGGTGATGGCAGTTTGAATATTGATTTTGGGGTTATAGAAAAATTTTAGCAAGTAGGAAAATTTATTGATATGGACTCTTGACTAAAGAGGACTGACTGCATATTTATACCAAGTATGTATTATATGTATGTATACTTGAATTGGAACTTTTATGAACCAATAATTTATTTGATGCACTCTGATATTTTATATTTTATTATTTATTAAAAGTTGGTCACAACCTGTAATGGATTACAAGGTCAGTTTGAAGGGTATGGTTCAGGTTAAAACCATGAGACTGGATGAGCTAAATTACCACTGGAGGGAAGGAACGATCATGCTTCCCCAAGGTTAGGAAGCCAAAGTGTGGATTGAGGGGATGGTTTTTGGGCTTCCTGTGATGCTCATGTTCTTGGGTGTCCCCCAGGTGACCATCTTGGTGCTGCAGGGCCGGCTGGATGAGGCCCGGCAGATGCTTTCCAAGGAAGCCGATGCCAGTCCCACCTCTGCAGGCATGTGCCGAATCCTGGGGGACTTGATGAGGACAATGCCCGTTCTCAGCGTATGTGGGCCAGCCTTGCTCTGCTGGGTCATGGGAGATGGGGTCATTAAACAAAGTGTTTGTGTGGTGATGGCATCTCACTGCATCTCTCCCTTAGCCTGGGAACACGCAGACCCTCACAGAGCTGGAACTCAAATGGCAGCACTGGCATGAGGAATGTGAGCGGCACCTCCAGGATGGTACATTCGCCTCCAGTCCTCACCTGGAGTCTCTCTGCAAGGTGTGGGAAGGAAGTCCAGGTTGTGGTCCAAGATGCCTTCCCATAAGCCTGAGGCAACCAGCCCAGTGATAGCAGAAACTTGGTCCTCTTTGGCCAGGGCTGTCCATTCTCTATGGGGAAGGAGAGAGCTTTCAGACCAGGTACTCTCATTGAGATCAGGAGAGCTATAGAGAGCTCCCCTGGAGCTGAGGGGAAACATCTCTCTCCTCAGATCATGCTGGGAGATGACACTGCCTTGTTGGAGCAGAAGGAACTTCTGAGTAATTGGTATCATTTTCTAGTGACCCGGCTGCTATACTCTCATCCCACAGTAAGACCTATTGATCTGCACTTCTATGCCCAGGTGACTCAGAGTTCTGTGGGGGTGTGGCTGGGGAGGAGGTGTCCTGGGGCTTTGCTCCCTGCTGGGTCATTTTTCTTTTCTTTTTTTTTTTCTTCAGTGAGAGAAGGCAGATAGACTCGCACATGTACCCTGACTGGAGTCCACCCAGCAAGCCCACTAGGGGGTGATGCTCTGCCCATCTGGGGCAGTTTCATTGCTCTGTTGCTCAGCAAGTGAGCTCATCTGGGGCAGTTTCATTGCTCTGTTGCTCAGCAAGTGAGCTCTTCTTAGTGCCTGAGGCAGAGGCCATGGAGCCATCCTCAGCACGCCCAGTGCCAAGTCACTCCAATCGAGCCATGGCTACAGGAGAGGAAGAGAGAGAGAAAAGTGAAAGGGGGGGGGTGGAGAAGCAGATGGGTGCTTCTCCTGTGTGCCCTGACTGGTAATTGAACCCAGGACAGCCACATACCAGGCAGACACACTACCACTGAGCCAGCAGGCCAGGCCTGGGTCATTTTTAGTATGTGTCCTCGTTGAGTTGAACCTCCCTGGGGACCTCATTCAGAGAATGAGTGAGTCACCATCTTTCCACAGTCTAGCCTTGACCTGTTTCTGGGAGGGGAGAGCAGCCCAGAACCTCTGGACAACATCCTGATGGCAGCCTTCGAGTTTGACATACACCAAGTGATCAAGGAGTGCAGGTAGGACCTGCTGTGCCACCATTATTCTCACCATTTTTTTTTTATTTTTATTTCTTTTTTTTTTATTTTTCTTTTATTAATTTTTAGAGAGGAGAGAGAATGAGTGAGAGAGAGTGAGAGAGAGAGAGAAGGGGGAGGGAGGAGCAGGAAGCATCAACTCCCATATGTGCCTTGACCAAGCAAGCCCAGGGTTTTGAACCCGCGACCTCAGCGTTCCAGGTCGACGCTTTATCCACTGCGCCACCACAGGTCAGGCATCTCACCATTTTTTTTTTATTTTAATTTTTTATTTTTTGGTATTTTTCAAAGTTAGAAGTAGAGAGGCAGTCAGACAGACTCCCGCATGCGCCCGACCACAAGCCACCCATCATGCCACCAGGGGGCGATGCTCTGTCCATCTGGGGCGTTGCTCCATTGCAACTGGAACCATTCTAGTGCCTGAGGCCAAGGCCATGGAGCCATCCTCAGCGCCCAGGCAAACTTTGCTCCAATGGAGCCTTGGCTGCGGGAGGGGAAGAGAGAGTCCGAGAGGAAGGAGAGGGGGAGGGGTGGAGAAGCAGATGGGCGCTTCTCCTATGTGCCCTGGCCAGGAATCGAACTCTGGACTTCCACATGCCAGGCTGACGCTCTACCACTGAGCCAACCAGCCAGGGCCCCTCACCATCTTTAGGTGTGGAACCCAGTGGCATTAAGAGTTGCACAACTGTTACCACTATCCTTTTCTAGAATGTTCCATTCCTTTTTTGTTTTTTTTACAGAGACAGAGAGTCAGAGAGGGATAGATAGGGACAGACAGGAACGAAGAGATGAGAAGCAACAATCATCAGTTTTTCGTTGCAACATCTTAGTTCATTGATTGCTTTCTCATATGTGCCTTGACCGTGGGCCTTCAGCAGACCGAGCAACCCCTTGCTCAAGCCAGTGACCTTGGGTCCAAGCTGGTGAGCTTTGCTCAAACCAGATGAGCCCGCACTCAAGCTGGCGACCTCGGGGTCTCAAACCTGGGTCCTCTGCATCCCAGTCCGACGCTCCATCCACTGCGCTATCACCTGGTCAGGCTGTTCTATTCCTTTTTTTTAATTTTTGAAATTTTTATTTTTTATTTTTTAAGATTTTATTTATTCATTATAGAGAGGGGAGAGAGAGAGAGAGAAGGGGAAAGAGCAAGAAGCATCACCTCCCATATGTGCCTTGACCAGGCAAGCCCAGGGTTTTGAACTGGCAACCTCAGCATTTCCAGGTTGACGCTTTATCTACTGCGCCACCACAGGTCAGGCTGTTCCATTCCTTTTTGCTGGTGTCTTAACCTTCTTCCCATAGACCTGCTTCCCTCCCCAGCCACATGCAGATAGATAATGGCTTCTCTCTGGACAAGCTTGGGGATCTTCTTGAGGTTTGAGGAGCTACCATGTTTATAACAATTTCCATTTCAGGGATGTTTACTTAAAAAATCACATGGCCCATAGAAGAATCAACCAATGAATGCATAAATAAGTGGAACAAATCGATGTTCCTTTCTCTCTCTCAAATCAAAAACAAAACAAAAAAACTCTTGAGTGTCTTTTGATAGTCCCTGTGTAGCAAGGAGAAACTTCTTTTTTTTTTGAAATTGTTTTTGCATCTTTCTGAAGCTGGAAACGGGGAGGCAGTCAGACAGACTCCCGCATGTGCCCGACCGGGATCCACCCGGCATGCCCACCAGGGGGCGATGCTCTGCCCATCCGAGGCGTCGCTCTGCCGTGACCAGAGCCACTCTAGCGCCTGGTGCAGAGGCCACGGAGCCATCCCCAGCGCCCGGGCCATCTTTGCTCCAATGGAGCCTCGGCTGCGGGAGGGGAAGAGAGAGAGAGAGAGAGAGAGAGGAAGGAGAGGGGGAGGGGTGGAGAAGCAGATGGGCGCTTCTCCTGTGTGCCCTGGCTGAGAATCAAACCCGGGACTTCTGTACGCCAGGCCGACGCTCTACCACTGAGCCTACCAGCCAGGGCAAGGAAAAACTTCTCACTATGCTCCTAAACATCCTGGCTCATCACTGTCCCTCCTATTTTTTTTTCTTTTTTTAATCAGAAATGAAACAATGGGGTGACATTGTTTAATGAGAACACATAGGTTTCAGGTAAATATGTCTATGGCATTTGAACTGTTGATTGTATTGTGTGCCCATTAAGCAAAGGATGTGTGGGGTTCCTGCTCATTTCTCATTCATGTGGGCCATGTCTTCTCACCCTGACTTTCCTTCTTACCTTGGCGTCTGAATCTACAGTATTGCCCTAAGCAACTGGTGGTTTGTAGCCCATCTCACTGACCTACTGGATCACTGCAAACTCCTCCAGTCGCACAACCTCTAGTAAGTGTGCATGGCAACACCCACCCCTCTATCTCCACCACCCAGGCCCTCAAGGGGTGAGCTAAAAGGGGTGTTAGGCTGTGGAAGGGGGGCCTGAATGGAGCGGCAGACCAAGAGTCTTGGTCTCATGTTAATGTTTTATTCTAGCTTTGGATCCAACATGAGAGAGTTCCTCCTGCTAGAATATGCTTCAGGGCTGTTTGCTCATCACAGGTAGGAAGGCCCCAAGGCGTAACAGGAGCAAGCTCCCTATTTTTCTTTCTTTTTTTTTTTTTAGGTGAGAGGAGGGGAGATAGTGAGGCAGACTCCCACATGTGTCCCAACTGGAATCCACCCGCCAAACCTATCTATTACTGATGCTGGAGTACTGAGCTATTTTTAGCACCTGAGGCTATTGTGCTCTGACAAGAGATAGTGCCTGGGGCCATGCTTGAACCAATCAAGCCACTGGCTGCAGGAGGGGAAGAGAGAGAGAATGGGGAGAGGGAGGAGGGGAGAAGCAGGTGGTTGTTTCTTCTGTGTGCCCTGACTGGGCATTGAATGCGGATGTCCATATTCTGGGCCGATGCTCTATCCACTGAGCCACTGGCCAGGGCCAACAGGGTGCTCTTTAATGTTCGGGAACCATTGGAATTTGGACTGCATTCTCTGCAGTCTGATTTCCTGCAGGCTACAGTGGTCTGGAGATGAACCATCCTGGGTGACAATGCCAGGGCTCCACAGCAGGACCTATACTCACCAGGCCCTGATGTCTGTTATTCTTGGACCTTTGCAGCCTGTGGCAACTGGGGGTGGATTACTTTGACTACTGCCCTGAACTGGGCCGAGTGTCCTTAGAGCTGTACATTGAGCGCATCCCTCTGACCACTGAGCAGAAAGCCCTAAAGGTGCTACGGATTTGTGAGCAGCGGCAGATGACTGAGCAAGGTGAGTCAGCCTTCCTCTCAGGACAGCCCTGTGTGTGCATGCCATGCCCACTAGACTAGAGGCTGGCAGTGGGTGGATGCCAAGAAGTAAGCCGATATACAGGGACGTTACTGGGAAGGGAGAAAGAACTAGGGATCCTTTGGGACCTAGATGCAATTGAGTATATTGCCCTGTTTTTCCCCCATTGATTTGAGAGAGAGAAGGGGTGGGGAAGGAGCAAGAGAGAAGCATCAACTTTTTGTTCCTGTTAGTTCCATTTTGCTGTGCACTCACTGCCTGCTTCTCATATGTGCCCTGACTTGGGTCAAACCTACAACCTCAACATGCTGGGACAACGCTCCATCCATTGGGCCACCTGGCTAGGGCTGCATGTTGCCTTTTAAAAAGGTTCCCAACCCACTTTTCTCATACTTAACTCCAAGAGGTCAGGGCTGGGGGTCAGCTTTCAGTTCACCTATCCTAAGTGAGTTGCTGTTGTTAGTTAAGGGTTGCTCTGGGGAAGCAGGATCAGAGGTGTCTTGGGAAGAACAGCGAGGAAATGAGGTTTGCCCCTTCTCACTGTTGAGTGATAAAAACCTAAGTTATTCTTCCCAGAGGCACTCACATGTTTATGACTGTGAAAGCATATGTCATTCGAGACCCAAGGGATAATGGGATTTGGGGCACCTGGACAGAAAATGGAAGAGCTGATCTGTGGGGAGCAATAAATATCTTATTGCCACCCCTGAAATCTCACCAAGTCAGTCCTGGCAGGGTGGGTCATACTGTTACTAATCAGGAGACAGTTTATAACCCCTCATTTCCCTGTTCTGCTGACCACTCTATTTGGAGCCCATGTGGGAGGCTATGGAACACTGAGGAGGTGGGAATGTGCTGCTATCCCAAGCAAGGTTTTGGAGTAGAGTGATTTGTAGGGTGAAAGGTTCATCATTCTCTTTTCACCTGCAAAGTTCGCAGCATTTGTAAGATCTTAGCCATGAAAGCTGTCCGCAACAATCGCCTGGGGTCCGCTCTCTCTTGGAGCATTCGAGCCAAAGATGCTGCCTTTGCCACACTGGTGTCAGACAGGTGAGTTCAACCCATGACAGCTTCCTGGGACTGAGAAGTTGGGAGGCTGAGGAGGTGGGCCTGGGACTGCTACTCTGATCTCCAGGCTGGCCTTGCAGGTTCCTCAGGGATTACTGTGAGCGAGGCTGGTTTTCTGATTTGGATCTCATTGACAACCTGGGGCCGGCCATGATGCTCAGTGATCGACTGACATTCCTAGGTGAGTTTCTCTAGGCTCTGTCCCCGGACTTTTGGCATAAATGGACAATTATGGAGATTGCAGGGACTGTTCTAGACTCTCCAATATTTCCTTTCTGTTGAGCCCAAACTCCAAACTACATAGAACCCTGTGTGCTAGACTCGGCAAAGCATATTTTTTAGTAATTTTATTTTCCAGTAATTTCAAACTTAGAGAAAAGTTGCAAAAGTAGTGTAAGGAACAAGAATTGTAATACACACTTTACCTAGATTCTCTAGTTTGTTGGGGTTATTTTTGCCTCATTTATCATTCTTAGTTAATTGGGTTGTTTTAGAATAATTTGAAAGTAAGTTGGAGACATTGTTCCCTTTCTCCATAAATACTTTAGTATGTATTTCCTAAGAACATTCTTTTATATAACCACATGTATCAAAATCTGGAGTCAGTGTTGGTATAATATACTCATCTGATCCAAAGAGTTACTCTTTTTTTTTTTTTCCCCCTGAAGTTGGAAACGGGGAGGCAGTCAGACTCCCGCATGTGCCCGACCGGGATCCACCCGGCATGCCCACCAGGGGGTGTTGCTCTGTTGCAACCAGAGCCATTCCAGCGCCCGAGGCAGAGGCCATAGAGCCATCCTCAGCGCCCAGGCCAACTTTGCTCCAATGGAGCCTTGGCTGCAGGAGGGTTAAGAGACAGACAGAGAGGAAGGAGAGGGGGAGGGGTGGAAAAGCAGATGGGTGCTTTTCCTGTGTGCCCTGGCCGGGAATTGAACCCAGGACTCCTGCACGCCAGGCCGTTGCTATACCACTGAGCCAACCAGCCAGGGCCTGATCCAGAGTTATTCTGATTACGTCTCAGTAATGTCCTTTATCGTGTGCAGGTTCATGAATATAGTTGTCCTGTCTTTTTAATAAGTGCCTTTGAGCTTCTTGGTGCTTCTTAACCTTGACATTTTGGAGTCAGTTTAGCTCTGCTGTAGAAGGTCCTGCCCTGCCTGCCCTGTGGTGGTGCAGTGGGTAAAGCGTCGACCTAGGATGCTAGGGTTGCTGGTTTGAAACCCTGGGCTTGCCTGGTCAAGGCACATATGGGAGTTGATGCTTCCTGTTCCTCCCTCCCATCCCCAATTAATAAAATCCTTTAAAAAATGTCCTGGGTAGCTCAATTGGTGCATTGCGATAGCAAGGTTGCAGGTTTGAATCCCTGGTCAGGACAAATACAACAATCAGCCAATGAAATAAGTGAAATAAGAAGTCGATGTCTCTCTCTCTCTCTCTCTGCCCCCCTCCTCCCCTCGCTCCCTCTTCTTCTCTCCCTTTCCCTTATAGAATGTCAGTTTGGGTTTATCTGATGTTTCCTCAGATTTAGATTGTTTTGGGGCAGGAATGCCACTGATGTGATACGTCCTCAGTGCTCTGTGTACCCTTAGTGGAGTTCGCTTTGATCACAAATGGCATCCAACAAGTGTCTCTTATATATGGAGCATTGACTTTCCCTTTGATTTAATAATTTGTGCAGAGCTACTTCAGAATTATTTAAATGTCTTGTTCCTCATCAAACTTTCACCCACTAATTTTAGTAGCTACTGTGATTTTCTGAGGCTCTAATTGGTTTTAGTTGGCATTCCACCATACCGAAGGCTTTCCTTTTATTCTTCTATTTACATCAGTAATGGACTCGTATTTATTTTGTCCAATCTGCTATAACTTGTTACTAGTTTTTTTTAATGCTTGTATTCTCCCAGGTTTGGAGGATTGCAGTCCCTTCAAAGTGTGTATTTTGAATCCCTTTGTGGTCTTGTTGGCCCCTGAGCTTTGGATCCAGCTTTGGGAGACTCGCCAGACCAGCCATCCATAGAGCAGGAGTCTGCCTTCGCTTGTGTAGGCCAGAGGTGACCTAGTGCTCTTTTTTCAATAGGAAAGTATCGCGAATTCCACCGGTTATATGGGGACAAGCATTTTGTTGATGCAGCTTCTCTTCTCCTGTCACTGATGACTTCTCAGATTGCCCCACGCTCTTTCTGGATGACACTTCTAACAGATGCCCTACCCCTTTTGGAACAGAAACAGGTACAGGTTGAACTCACAGTGCTTTGCTTTGCTTTTTGTAGTTTTTGACAATGCTTCATTCTATAGCTGGTGCAGATGCATCAACACACATCATCTTCTAGGAAAGTCTCCCCCATAGCACCCACTCTGATAATCTAATATCCACACAAGAAAAACAGCTTAATTTGAAATGAGGCAGTTGCCTACTGACCATATCCAGCCCATGGCTGGGAATGAGAATAGGGCTGCATATACAAGTATGCCCCCTCCAAGGCATGCAAGGAATGCTATCTCTGAACTTTGGCCCAAGCAGGCCTTAGGTACTCCTTGGCTGGGAACAGCTAAGCAAAGCATTCTTTCTTCCTAGGTGATTTTTTCAGCAGAGCAAACATACGAGCTGCTGAGATGTCTGGAGGACTTGACTTCAGGAAGACCAGTGCATGGAGAACCTGATGCACAGCAACTCCAGGTCATTTTAGCCTTCTGGGTTGGTTTCATAATGGAGATGAGAAAAGGTTCCCTCTATCCCCTCTATCCCTGGCTCCCCTGGTCTCCTTCCACAAACACTGGCCCCTTACAAACTCATGTACCTTTTAAATTATCTCTTAACTTATACCTGTTGTTCTTTTAGGAAAAGATGGGTTGATTCTAGTGTTCTGAGCTATTTTTTTTCCTGTCAATCAATTGCATCTGTCATTTGCATTTTGCTCTTACATTGTGAACTTGCTGGAAGCAATTGCTAAGTGTTAAAAATCATCTCTACCTGCCTTTGGATTAGGTAGAGCCCTTGGGAGCTTTAAGGGAGGATCACTTTCTGTTGTGCTTCATGCTGGCTCTCTTTGCTCTTAGGACGATGACATAGAGACCACCAAAGTGGAAATACTGAGACTTTCTCTTGCACGGAATCTGGCCCGGGCGATTATAAAGGAAGGCTCATTGGGAGGTTCCTGAGGCTAGTGGAGAGCTGCTCCAGCATGATGTCTCTGAATGACAATGTATGTACATTAAAAAATAAATAAATGTTTTCTTTTGTAAATATAAGGCAAGTTCTTAGAAAGTTCAGCCAGGGAGTTTTTATATACCTCCCCTGTGAATCTGAGGTAGTAAAAATTTTAAAAATGCTTATGTTCTCTGACATGGAACTGACTTTCCTAAGAGAAAAGGGTGCCCACAAGTTATGGTGAGTGCAGTGCCCTTCTGAAGACAGGAGCCTTCAGTGGTTTACTTGTGCTTCTGAAATCTGGCCTCACCTCAGAATCATCCAAAACACAGATCCATTAACTTTCCGGTTATTTCCTTTAAAAAAAAAAATAGGTCCATGAACCTGTACTTTTTATCAAAAATCTAGGTGATGCCTAAATTTGGGATTCCTAAGTGGCGCTCTTTCCCCCCCCCACCACCACAGATGAATGGTGTCTGTATTAGAAGGATTCCAAATAGGATGAAAATGGTTTTATTTAACATGCAGCAAAATAAGGGCAGCAAAGTTAGTATATCCAATATAGCAGTTTGTCACGAAATAGTGACCTTAACAGTTAACACTCATAAATAATTTTAATGTCTAAAGCTTATTAAAAGGTACATGTCCATGGAGTAGCCCCATAAACTTTCCCAGGGCTTCAGCAGCCATTTCTGGAAAGCTCTTGAATTTATTCCTTAAGTAGTGAAATCAATTCACTTTTGACCTACCCTGACGAAGCAGTGAAACCTGCTTTCTAAAGATGGGAGGAGAGAGGGAAAGACCTCTTGATAGAGTAGGGAAGCCTGGCAAGGAACAGGGAGGGATCAGGTAAATGAGGCTTGTGCCACCTTTCCCTGGAGATGGCTCTGAGCTGTCCCAACTCAACTCAGATGAGCTGTGTGCTCTCTCCCCAGCTGGTGGCTCTCATTTTCCTGTTGCCTTGTGAGGCACAGAGTCTGGGACAAGGTAGCTGGGACTGAGCACTATTGAAGCATTAGGGTCTGGTGACTCAATTCAAGCTTGGCCCCCAATCTCACAACCTCCAGACCCAGCATCTCGCTAACAGTATGGCTCACCAGCTGAGGACAGTCCATTTCTGAACAGCAGGTAAGTCTAGTGCAGTGTGCTAGACTCAGGCCTTCTGTTCCTGACTGGATGCCATACTACAGGCCAGCTAGGGAAGTGGGGAGCAGAGCAGGAGGACAGAGGTGGGCAGTTGTCCTCCCTTCAGAGACTTCAAGGGCAAGACAGCAGTTTCTTTCATGCCAAGCAAGAGGTAGTGAGTAGGCTGGCCTGTTCCACGGTGGGGGCACACACTTCCCAGAAGCTTCCGAATGCCTGCTTCCAGAGAAGGGGAAATACTAACTGCTTCTCTTCTATTTTCTCTCCTCTCTCCTGTCCTTAGCTTAGGCTAGCTTGAGGCTAAATTGTATTTCTAACTGGGTTCCATATCTTGCCGAGATTCCATAGAACACAGCCTGTCGTTGCCAGGGACAAGCACACACTTATCCAGTGGCCATTCCAGGCTGATGCTGCCTGTGGAAGGCAGCAGACCAACTCCTTTCTCTGCCCAGGCCTGTTTGGGACCACTGGGCTTTGCCCACCTTCCTGGAGGTAGGAATAGGAACCTGCCAGCAGGGAAAGCATAGAGTAGTGGGATGGGGATATTAGGACATGGTCCTTGAGGGAGGACCCCCCCAAGTCTCTTTAGAGACCTCCCTTGTGGCATCAGGGGATGCCAGCTGGGGGTGGATCTACTCCAGTCTTGGGTCCTACTTTTAAGGGCAGTACTACAGAGTCTGAGGCTACATCCCACCCCACAGTACATGGCCACTTCTAGTCACACAGGTAGATAAAAACAGGTCCTTTTAAGGGGCCAAAAGTGGAAAGGCCATCACAGCAGCAGCTCAGCTCCTGGCAGCAATGCCCAGGGCCCCTGTTCCATACCAGAGCTCTAAGCACAGCGGTTAGGACATGGAGAATGACTGGACCCGGAGAGCCTTCCTGTCTCGGGGCAGCCTGCTTGGGTTTCAAAGAGATGACAGCATCCTCCAGGGTCATAGGTTCCCCCATTGCTCCACAGGCGGGAACTGGTCCACCTCACCCACCTGTGTGCTCAGCTGCTCACCCAGGGTGAAAGTCAGCCTATACCGAAGCTTTGCCTTCTCCTGTGACAGAGGGACAGATTCCATTACCCTCAAGCCTTTCTGTGCTAGACCCATCCTTGCTTATGAATCAGGATAGGGAAGGGACAGGGTTAATGCTATAGAACCACAACACTTTTGGTTGGGAGGTGGCCTGGGGCAAGGGCTGGGATGTGGTAGCCCCAAGGTACCAATCTGGGGCTTCTAGCTTACCTTCAGTGGATTAGCCAGCAGCATGACCTGGGTGATGGCTGCAGGTGGCTGGATGGGGCTAAATGGAGAAAGTTCTGTCCCAGAGGGTGGCTGCAACTTCACTTTCATTGACTAAAGAGGAAGAGAGATGGCTGGTGCTGAGATAGAACCCAACATGGTCACAGTGGACACACGCTACTATCTGCTGGCCACTGAGATCCTCAACAAGGTGGGTTCAAGATAAAGATAATTTCTGCCTCTAGAGGCTCCAGTAAGTACCTTGGGGACTGCGGCCTGCAGCACGATGTTCTTGATAGGCAAGGGAGCTGTATTTAGCATGGACACAACCACCACCAGCACATCAGGCCGTCCTGGTGGACACTCCTTGGCAAAGTGGAAGAGGATGCGGAAGCCATTTTTATCATAAGCTGTCACAGGAAGTGCGCTGCCTATAAAAAGGTAGCATATGAGTGTAGGAGAGAAAGGGTTAGCTATCCCCAACAGAGCCCTGGGGGTGGCCACTGCAGCTAAGTGGGGAGAGCAGTGCTCTCTGAGGGAGTCTGGGAAAGACTATTAGACCTTCACAGGAGTACAAAACAAGAAGCAGTGGCAGAGACAAGGAAGCAGGCCACGTTTGACTTAAGGGACCCCAGCAAGGACAGCCTATACCCATCCACCCTTTATTCCCCACAATGCTGCAAGTTGTGGGCCCTACTTCCTCCCACCCCAAGTTTCCAACACCTACTAGGCTTGATAGATTCCAGGGGGACATGGACACTGGCCAGGGAGAGCTCAGGCCCCTTCATGGGGCTCCCCTGGGATGGGAAGACAGGTGGCTGGAAGAGAGGGCTGCCAGGCCCCTTGGAGAATGGCAGGAGAGGTGTAGCTGAGGTGCTGGTAGGGATCAGAGGGGAGGTGGTGGCCCCAGGGAAGAAGCTGGAGGAAAGGGGTTTCACCAAGCCTGAGGTCCTAGGAAGTAGGAAGGCCAACACAAGTCAGAGACAAGCAGAGCTGCTGGGCCAGCTTCTCATAACTGCCCCCTGCCCGCCTCCCCAGCCAAAGCTGACTCTTTATCCCTATCCCTAGCTTCCAGCCTCAGATCAGACCAAAAGAAACATCCCCAACCCGCCTGGTTCTGCCAAGCCGAGTGCCAACCCTCCCCAACCCCACCTCTCCCACTCATTACGTTTTGGCTTCTAGAAGCTGATCAAGGGCATCCAGTTGGTGCACAGTGCTGCCGCCCAAGGCTAAGCCATGGTTTCCTGGAACTGCGGGCTCGGCCTGTGGGGCTGAAGCTAGGGCCAAAGCTGGGGCCAGTCCAGTGGGGAAAAAGCCTGCTTTTGGAGCAGAAACGCTGATTGGGACCACGGGAGCTGGGAAAGGGAATGGCAGTGGAGCCTGAGAGTTGCCTGCAGGAGTTGCTGAGGGCTGGAGGACAGGACCATCTGAGGGGCTACAGGCAGCAGTCCCAGGTTTGGGGCTGAAGAAATCCAGGTCTGACTGTTCATTCTATTGGGAATGGAAAGTGTGAGTGAGCAAGGGGGCGGAGGATTTTGGCTCTCCACTCCTGGCCCCTTGACAAGCCTACTGGACTACCAGCCCTCTAAGAACAGAGCCCCAAGTGCTAAGGGCAGTGGGACTGTAGCTAACTGCAGCTGAGGACTAGGCAGGAAACAATACTGGTAAGTCAAGGTTGTCAAGTGCTTCAATGATGGCACTTGTACACCTACCTGGAACAGGGACCACTGGCCATTTCCAGCTGGCTCTTTGGGAGGAGCCCTAGGGGTTGGGTCAGTGAGACCTGAGAACAAAGATGGCTGTCATTAGAAGAGGCACTAGGCCAGGGCAGTTCTGGCGCTACCTCACCTGGGAAGGGTCATGCAACAAAGATGATGAAGTATTCCCCAAGCAGCCTCCGGACAGAACTCTGTACAGTTGGGATACAGAGCTCCAGGGGAGACAGAAGCAGAGCAAGACACTGGATCTACCATTTCCACCCTGGAGTCCACTACAGACTGTTCTGGTAGGTTCAGGGACACCAAACTTTATATTTTCTCCCGCTACAATAGAAGCCTTCTACCCCATCTTTGCTAAGCACACCTCCTCCCTGTACTAGCGTGTATACTTATACATGCATCAAGCGACCAAAGGAACCATAACTGATTTAATGAGCCATCTGCAGTTTCACTGTATGCACACCTCCTCCTCCCAATTCGATGCCCCTTTTTCTACCAGCTCTGCTAGAACAAGCCCTTTATAGCCCCCTCCTGGACGTACCCAAGCAAAGCAGCTCTTCATCCAGCAAGCAGAGGGCATTGCTTATGTTGTTGGGCGCTAGGGGAGCCTCAGCCTGGCTGGAGGAGCGGCTGCGCCCAGGTCCCGAGGTCTGGGGGGGTGGAGGGAGGATAGGGATGTCTGAGGGAGGTGGGGTATGAGCTGGGGGCAACACTGGGGGAGAGCTGCTTGGTGCATCCAACTCCGCAAGGTCAATGAGAGTGCCTTGGTTACTGGAGTGGTGGGTTCCTGGATGAGTAAATGGAAAAGGACAAGAATAATTAGGGGACCACTCTAGTGGTGGCTGCACAGCAGGAGAATAGCCTCTGGCCTAATCCAAGGGTATGTGTGCCAGGCAGGAAAGTGAAGGCAGGTGGAGAAAGCCCTGTCTCTATCCCCTGGCCTCTGGGAAACTGGAGAACCCTTTGGAATGACTTGGAATCCCCTGGGCCCTGTGAGCTGATACACTGGTCAACCTGCACCTCTGCTTGATAGGGACTGGGGATGGTCTAGAGGGGTACAGAATGAGGAACCAAAACATTGTACCTTCAGAGTCAGACATGGTTGAGACGGTCACCTCACCATTGATGACCTGCCCTTCAACAATTGTTTTATATGAGCTGATGACCCGGGATAGGTTGTCACTGGCCTGCAGGATGTCCCCTAGAGCAGAAGAGGGAGACTTCTCATTCCTGGCCATGACAACTCCCCCTCCACACAATTCCAATTCCTGGATACTTTTCAACTAACCTTTACTTTTCACTCACCCAAACTATTGTCATTGTCCTCTGTCTCACTGGCTAGTTTGAATAATGTCCGCCTCTTACTCTCACACCTGTCCAACAGCTCCTGAAAGACACCCATGCACAAAAACCAGAGCTGGCTCAGAGCACAAGTCCTCTGCCACCAGCCTGTACCACAATGTGTCATACAAATACCTGCTTAGGCAGAGAAGTCACCAGGATGAACAAGGGGCCCTTCCTGCCTCCCTGCTAGCATGCACTTAGATTTCAGACTATGTGTCCAAGAACTGAGGTACCACATTAGGAACACGCAGGAGGCAAGGTTGAGAACCGGTCATAGTCACACAGACTTGCATGTACTCGGAGCTCTTCTACCTGGGGCAAGTTTCTTATGCCTCATGTGAAATGGGGGCACCAACTCCCTCTGCCTGGCTACCATGCTGATTCCTAAGTTAGGGACCATGAGATGCATAGCAGTGTCTTCAAAAGAGCAGGCACTCAGCAAGAGCCAGCTCTCCTCCCGTGGGGGTGGGGGGCTACCTTCATGAGCTCTTTATCTGCATCCGAAGACTCCTCTTCACTGTAATGAAGCAGCATCTCACTGAGCAGCTTCACATTGTTGTTAACCTCCTCTAAAGTGTGCAGACGTTTGGTTACCTTCTGGATCCGTGCCTCATCCTACAAAGGATTAAGGAGAAGGAGCTCAACTAGATTCGTCCCATTACCTCTCAGAGTCCTGCAGGGCAAGGATCACCAGAGAACCTGAGAACAGTGGCCAGTCCCCCTGGAAGCTCCTCTCAATGGACAGTGCTTGGGAACCACAGGTCTCAGACCCAGTTTACAGTTTTTCTCAAAATAATAGTCCTTCCCTACCCCCAAATTTGGCCCCATCCACTCTCCCTCCTTTATTCTATTCTCTGCCTCTCCAGGTGAGGGCTGGTGGCAGGAGTGAACGGCAGGCCTAATGCACTGGAAGGAACTAATGCTCAGTATCACTGGCTCCTCCACCCTATGCCCCAAGGCTCAGGGCCCACTTACTTCCTTCACCATAGACTTGATGAGCTTGTTGGCTTCTTGTAGGTCATCTGGGTTTTTGCTTTTCAACAACTTGGCTAAAAGCTGGATGAAAAGGGTATCAAAGGTAAAGAGAAAGGTGGCACCCCACCTGGGAAGACCCCAGAGGAAATGGGAGCATTTCTCCCACAGCATGAGAGACCACACCTCCCTGAGGACTCCACAGGCTGGATGTACTTTACCTTGGATTTCTCCTCGTCATCAAAAACAGGGTTTTTGGGACGAGGTGGTGGAGAGGGGATCAGTGTCCTGTCCACAGGGATTAGTGGGTCAGACTGCACTATGCCTGAAAGGGGACACAGGGCAGAGTGTCTGCTCAGGCTGAGGCAACCTTGCTCCCCTCCCACACATAGCAAGGGGACACATCCCAGTGATCAGGACCTGCAGAGGCAGGGACAGCAAGCTACACAAACCTCCTCCTATCAAACCCCAGCCAACCCCATCCCATTGTCTTTGCAAGGGAGGAGGGGACATAGCCTGGGGACAGCTATGTCTCTCATCCTTCCTGGCCGTGGCCAGCCTTTGGGGCTGTGTGGAGGCTGAGTGGGTAGGCACATACCCTGCCTCTTCAACATGTGGTAGGCATCCTTGATCTTTAATTCTTCTGGCAAGGCCAATGTCCAGCTATAAAGCAGCTCAATAACCTTGGTCTTCACTTTCTCAGACACCCTGTCTCCCAGGTACTAAGAGGCAAAAGGAAATGGGAAAACTAGTAACTGCAGTCTGGGGCAGAGATAGCTGGAAGGCTCTCTTCACAGCAATGAAATAAATGGTCACTAATAGGTCAGAGCCCTCAAGCCTATGGGAAGCCAGCAGGGATCAGGTGTGTAAGACAGCATGGGTGGGGGAGGAGGGAACGACCTGTGGCACACCTGTATTTATCTGGGATACAGTCTGGTTAGGCAGCAGGCCAGGAGCTTGTCCATTAATTTCCATGCACTATCTCCCAGAGACACAACTGCACTTTTTCTTTCTTTCCTTTTTTTTTTTTTTTAAAGTGAGAGCAGTGGAGGCAGAGACTCCCACATGCACCCAGCCTGGGATCCACCTGCAAGCCCACAAGGGGGCATGCTCTGCCCATCTATGGCTGTTTCTCCATTGCTTGGCAATGGAATCATTTTTTTTTTTAGCACCTGAGGTGGAGGCCACCTAGCCATCCTCAGTGCCCAAGGCCAACTCGCTGGAGCCATGGCTGCGGGAGGGGAAGAAAGAAGGAGGAGGAGGGAGAGAGGAGGAGGAGCAGTGGAGAAGCAGATGGGTGCTTTTCCTGTGTGCCCTGACTAGGAATCAAACCCGGGACTTCCACACATGGGGCTGATGCTACCACTGAGCCAAATGGCCAGGGACTGGGCTTTATCTCAAGGAGTTAATGTCTTTAGTATAAAAAATTATTCCTTCTGTTGTAAGTGGGTGCCCAGAGCTTAAGCAACACTAGTGTGCAACAGAACCTAAGCAACTGAGTAATGGGGGAGGCCAACTCCTTGTATTCAGAACATGAGATCAACCAGACAGAAGTGGCTGCTGTAACTAGTAGCCTAAAGGCCTGCACTATGCAGGCCCTCCCTGAAGACACAAACAGCTGCAGCCCTGTCACTTGTCACATTTAGGCTGGGAGCCCATCAGAAAGGTCTGCATGTCCTTATGTCCTGTATTGCCATCCTGCTACCCTCAGGACCCAGCTCTCTAAAGACAGAACATGGGAGAATCTCAGATCCATGGAGATGCTGGTTGTGCAGTGAAAGCCAGTAGGATGAGAGAGGGGGAGAAAGACAAAGGAAGTTCCTAGAAATGAGGAAGCTGCCACTGACTGACCTTTGGAGAGACGACTTTGATTAACTCATTCAAAAACCGGAACTTTCCCACTTCATTATGAAATCTCCTCCCACAGTTCTTCATACATGCCTCCAGCACCTGTAGCCACACAAAGGAGAGGTGCTCGGTGGGGGTGGGAATCTGGGGGACCCTGCACTTAGCCAGGTGCTGGATAAGTATTCACCCAAGGAACCAATCAGTTGTGAGCAAGGCACCAGGGAACATCCTGTGTCCCTCAAATTGCAAGATTCTTCTGGGGAAGCGCAACAGGAATTCAAGAAACCTGGATCCTAAAACAGATAGACTGTGAGACCTAGAAGGTGACTTCCTGCAAGATTCTGCCCTGGATTTCACAGCTGAGGAAAGTGAGGCACAAAGTTTCACTGACTCAAGGTCCAGGGTTCTTTCCACAGCTGACTGACATTTTAGGGAGGCGGGAGATAAATCTCCATTTTAGGTGAAGCACTATTTTATCTCCCCCTGTTCCCATCTATTTTCCTTCTGGGGCCATAAAACTACCTTAAGCTTTCCTGTGCCTGAAGTTCATGCCAAGGAGCACGCCACCCCAGGGCTCCCTTCCTTAGCTTCTTTGTAAAGCAGGGTATTTCAGCTGTGCAGTTACTGACATTTGGGGCTGGTCATTCCTTGTGGAGCCCATCCTGAGCACTGCTGGATATTTACCAGTATTCCTGTCTCTACTCACTAGATTCCAGTAACACCCCGACATGAAAACGCCAAAGTGTCTCCAGATATCACCAAATGTCCCGTGGGGGCAAAGCCACCCTTGTTGAGGACCACTGCTTGAAGACCTGTGCTCTGCAGTGAACACACAGAAACGTGCGCACAGGCTGGCTAAGCACCCGTCCACGACCAAGTCCCTCTTTCACCTTTCTAACACCCCAGTGAAGTTAGGGAGAACTCTGGGACTCCTCATCTGGTTTAGGGGAGGGGCTGGAGATACCCAGGCGCCACCTGCAGCTCCACACCTTGAATCCTTCATCTAAATAAACACTGTGATCTACTCGTTGGTGTGGTGCCTTCACTAGTCACTGGCATTATTTTAGCCACAGAATGAATTATACTCACCTCCACATTTCTTCAGTTGGTCACCTCTTAAATGGCAGGACAGCTCTGTCAGCAGCTCTTCCAGAAGCCTTCTCTGAGTGCCACCCTGGGCTCAGGGCCCTGCCTCTGGCTCCCTCTCTTAACCTCTCTACTTCTCCCTCTAGGCCAGGGGTAGTCAACCTTTTTATACCTACCGTCCACTTTTGTAGTAAAATTTTCTAACTGCCCACCGGTTCCACAGTAATGGTGATTTATAAAGTAGGGAAGTAACTTTACTTTATAAAATTTATAAAGCAGAGTTACAGCAAGTTAAAGTATATAATAATAATTACTTACCAAGTACTTTATGTCAGAATTTCGCTGTTTGGCAGAATAAATCTTTATAAAACAATTTACTATAGTTAAATCTATCTTTTTATTTATACTTTGGTTGCTCCGCTACCGCCCACCATGAAAGCTGGAACACCCACTATTGGGCGGTAGGGACCAGGTTGACTACCACTGCTCTAGACCATGTGACCGAGCAATCATTTTGAAGCCTCAGTGCCTGGAACAAAGGCACATACGTTTGTAAAACAGCTGACAGAACACGTTCCAGATCTAGTTTGCATCAAGGACTTTTCAGCTGACTGAGGGCATGAGCCCTGAGAACCTCGGAGAACCAACTGGGTACATGAAGATAGGCCTGGGCTCACGAAAACCCACTGCTAGGATGAAACACCTACCGTCAGGGCCTGGGCTGCCTCCCATTCCTGCGGAGACTGGATCTTATGGGCCAGCAGTCGAACAGCTATCTGTGGCCTGGGAGACAAGCAGACCACACTTTCAAGACACTGACCCTGAGCCATCTGGTTAGCCCTCTTTGGCCTCAGTTTTGTTTTGTTTTTTTAAATTATTTATTTATTTATTCATTTTTAGGGGGAGGGGAGGAGCAGGAAGCATCAACTCCCATATATGCCTTGACCAAACAAGTGCAGGGTTTTGAACCGGCAACCTCAGTGTTCCCAGGTCGACGCTTTATCCACTGCGCCACTAGAGGTCAGGCTGGCCTCAGTTTTTTACTTTCCCAGTCAACTATCTCACCTGTCCCCTAATAGCTTTGAGACTCACCCTTCAAGTTCTTTGTTGATCTGATCACAGAAGCCAATTATGTATTCCCAGTCCTCCTGGCGGTTTGAAGGATTGGTGGCTTTATCTTGGGACACAACAAAGAAGAGGACAGCTGTTACAAAGAGCAAGGAGGACAGAGCAGAAGGCTTTCTTCATAATTTTTAGGCACTGATGTGAAGATAAGTTTGTATCCAAATTTCTTTTCTAACAGAGAAACGTTAACAGTTCAGTCAGACGCCAGGGCACACACAAATACTGCTTTCTGTCCACATTGTGAAAGTTACAACCAAAAGAAAAGACAAATCCTCAGCCTCGTGGAACTTATGAAAGGATCATGATTGACAGAACACAAATAATTATAAACACATGCTTGACCAGTGGCAGCATAGTGGATCGAGTGTTGACCTGGGACGCTGAGGTCCCAGGTTCAAAACCCTGAGGTTAGCCCTGGCCGGTTGGCTCAGTGGTAGAGCGTCGGCCTGGCGTGCAGAAGTCCCGGGTTCGATTCCTGGCCAGGGCACACAGGAGAGATGTCCATCTGCTTCTCCACCCTTCCCCCTCTCCTTCCTCTCTGTCTCTCTCTTCCCCTCCCGCAGCCAAGGCTCCATTGGAGCAAAGATGGCCCGGGCGCTGGGGATGGCTCCTTGGCCTCTGCCCCAGGCGCTGGAGTGGCTCTGGTCGCAACCCAGCGATGCCCCAGAGGGGCAGAGCATCGCCCCCTGGTGGGCGTGCCGGGTGGATCCCAGTCGGGCGCATGCGGGAGTCTGTCTAACTGTCTCTCCCCGTTTCCAGCTCAGAAAAATTAAAAAAAAAACAAAAACAACCCTGAGGTCGCCAACTTGGTGCAGGCTCAGTCAGCTAGAACACAGACTCACTGGCTTGAACATGGGATCATCAACATGATCCCGAGGTTGCTGGCTGAGCCTAAAGGTTGATGCCTTGAGCAAAGGGTCACTGGCTTGGCTGAAGCCCCCTGGGTCTAGGCATATATGAGAAACAATGAACAACTAAAAACAACTAAAAAGTGCCGCAACTATGAGGTGATGCTTCTGTCTCCCTCCCTCCCCCATCCTCCGTCCATATCTTTCTCTCTCTCCCTCTCAAAAAAAAAAAAAAAAAAAAAAAAAATTACAGTGGGTCCTTGGGTTACCAGTCTAGACAAACAACATTTCTAGTTTATGAGGCTCACTCCCATAAAAACTTAAATAAACTGAGAAGGTGAACAAATGTGTGTGGTAAAAACTGTAAAACTGTGCCCCCAGTTTGTGTATGACTTCCATGGCTTTGAGGAGTCAGTAACAGAGAAGGTTGTTGCCATGGGTAAACAGCTTATTTTGGAGGTGGAGGCTGAGGATGTCAAAAGCTACTGGCATCACATGGAGAAGAGCTGTCTGCTGAGGATCTTGTTCAACTGGAGAAGCAGCTGATTGAAGAGGAAGAGATAGAAACCCTAGAAGTCAAGAGATTTACTACCAAGGGTTTAGCAGAAGGTTTTTCTATGGTAGAGGATGGGCTGGCAAAATTTCAGGCTGAGGACCCCAGCGATGGCAGATTCAGTAAGGTCTACAGAGCTGTAATGGGTGCCTTGCAATGCTATAGGCAGACTTTGGAAGAAAAGAAGTCATCAACCTTCCAGACTAGCCTGGAACAGTTCTTTAAGGTAGAGAGGCCTACAACAGTACAGGTACCCTTACATCAGCTGCTTCTTGAGATGAAACTCCTGTTGTACAGGTAGAATCGTCTCCAGAGTCTCCTGCATGTTAGGCAATCCTGATTCACCTGACCCAGTGTCTCCAGCACCTTCTGCAGGATCTCCTGCCTCTCCAGCTTCCTCTTCTCAATAGGACACTCTCTCCCAGCTTGCCATTGCAAGCACCTTCCAGTGTGCAAGCCAAACACAGGAATAAAGGAATTTTTTTACACAGTTTGTTACTTTTTCTGTTACTACAGTACAGTGTACAGTACAATATATTTATGTTCTTTTCCTTTTCTTGTGTTTTTATGTTCTAAGTTAGAATTTTACAACTGTGTTAGGATAGGTAAGTGACTTAGGCTAGGGTGTGTTTCAAGTTACACCAAAATTCGGGTTACATCACTCTCGTAGGAACAGAACTGTGTCGTAACCGGAGGGTCCCGTGTGTATGTGTGTGTGTGTATGTGTGTGCACGTATATATCGAGACTAAAATACTTAAATACCCATATAAAATATTTTGCATAACAAATAAATATGGATAACTGCAGCTATGTAAAAATAATCTAAGTGTTAAGCAAGTGGGGGTGATCAAGAAGTGTTTCTTGGTATAGCGTAAGAAATACAGTCCACAATCATGTAACTAGGTATGATGCCCAGTGGGTACTAAAAACAGGGGGGATACTGTAAAGTATTATGACTGTCTAACCACTATGCTGTATACGTGAAACTAATACAGACAGAATGCAAACTGTACTTGAAAAAAAATTTTTTAATAATAAATTGATAATTACAAAAAAAAAGAAGTGTTTCCTAGAGAAAGTAAAGATGGAAATACTTGATAAAAAAAAAAAATATATATATATATATATACTTAAAGTCTGACCAGGCGGTGACGCAGTGGAAAGAGCACTGGACTGGGACTCAGAGGACCCAGGTTCGAAACCCCGAGGTCGCTGTCTTGAGCATGGGATCATAGACATGACCCCATGGTTGCTGGCTTAAGCCCAAAGGTTGCTGGCTTGAAGCCCAGGGTCAGTGGCTTGAGCCCAAGGTCACTGGATTGAGCAAGGGGTTACTCGCTCTGCTGTAGCCCCCCCTCAGGTCAAGGCACATATGAGAAAGCAATCAACGAACAGCTAAGGTGCCACAACAAAGAATTAATGCTTCTCATCTCTCCCTTCCTGTCTGTCTGTCCCTATCTGTCCTTCTCTGTCTCTCTGTCACAAATAAATACATAAAATTAAAAAATATATATACATACACACTTAGAAAACAAACTTCCTACATACCCTTCAAAAACTTTTTCAAGACCTAATCTCTTTAATGTTTCTTAAATTGCACATGATACTCATCATTTTAAGTTCAGTTAACAACTCAACCCCTACCAAGCACCAATCATTGTGCATCTGTCCCTGGGGCCACAGAAACAGAGTCTAAGCTAAAATATTCAGTGCCGTCAAGATTAAATGGTCTTCCAGGATCAAAGACAAAGACAAATGTCAGAGAGTCCTCAGAGGGTCAGCAAGGGTTTAAAATCCAGTGCTAAATGCCAAGTCTCCTAATACTTGGTGTGGGTCCCCTTTTCCCTGTTACCCCAGAATCTGTACTTGCAGAGAGCAGCCCCAGCTGGGGGCAGTTAAATGTATTACCATCTCTTGGCCATTACCAAGGCTTATACTTATTTATTTTTAAATTTTATTTATTGATTTTAGAGAGACGAGAAAGAGAAAGGGGTGGGAAGGAGCGGGAAGCATCAACTTATAGTAGTTGCTTCTTGTTTGTGCATTGACTGGGCAAGCCCAGTGCTTCAAATCTGCGACCTCGGCGTTCCAGGTCCATGCTTTTACCCACTGTGCCCCCACAGGTCAGGCTCTCATTGCCAAGGTTTTCAGAATGCAGTTTCTCTTTTGCCGTGGATATGAACAAAACATTTTCCCAATAGGTTTTGTCTCTGCTATGTTGCTAGCATTCAGCCTATTTGGAACACTTTATCAAAAATAAGTGTTCCCGGCCTGACCTGTGGTGGCACAGTGGATAAAGTGTCAACCTAGAACACTGAGGTTTCCTGTTCGAAACCCTGGACTTGCCTGGGTAAGGCACAAATGGGAATTGATGCTTCCTGCTCCTTCCTCCTTTTCTCTCTTTTTTCTCGCCCTCCCCTCTAAAATGAATAAATAAAATCTAAAAGAAAAAGTGTTTCCATCTCTGATTCAAATTTTGGAGTTTGCCTCTTCCAGAAAGCAGCCTCAAGTTGTTTGCTAAATTCAGGGATTCAGGTTCAGAAGACAAATGGAAGGCTGAAGGTGCAAATCTTTTTTAATCAAGCACACTCCTGCAGATTCCCACCAGGGCCAAGAGCAGAGTGACAGAGGCTTGAAAAAGCCCCTTCCAACAAGGGGTATTGTTAGAATTTCCTGAATTCTGATTTCTTAGGACTGTTTCCTTAACTTCCTTTTTTCCTAATGTTAAAAATGACTAGCTTGGCCCTGGCCAATTGGCTCAGCAGCAGAATGTTGGCCCAACGTGTAGAAGTCCTGGGTTCAAGTTCCAGTCAGGACACAGAAGCGACCATCTGCTTCTCTACTCCTCCTCCTTCTCTTTCTCTCTCTCCCCACTTCTCTCTCTCTCTACCTCGCTCTCTGTTCCCCTCCCACAGCCATGGCTCAAATAGTTCAAGCAAGTTGGTCCTCAGCGCTGCGGATGGCTCCATGGCTTCACCTCAGCAGCTGAAATAGCTCAGTTGCTGAGCAACAGAGCAGCGGCCCTAAATGGGCACAGCATCACCCCGTAGTGGCCTTGCTGGGTGGATCCCAGTCGGGGCACATGTGGGAGTCTGTCTCTCTGCCTCCCTGCCCCTGCCTCCCTGCCCCTCACTGGAAAAAAAAAAAAGACTAGCTCCACAATCAAATCCTAGCAAGGACTCCCCTCCACCCCCACTGCCCAGCAGGCTCTGAGCCACAAGAGGTCAGCAGATGCCATGCTGAGGCAGAGCTAAGGCCTCAGCACTGGTGGACGCTGCACCTGCCTGGCAGTGTTGCAACTCTGGATGGAAGATTTGGATGGTTTAGGTTCATATTTGGAAAAAAAGAGAGATGTGTGTCCTTAATCTTTTTTTTTCCTTCTTCTTCTTCTTCTTCTCCAAGTAAAAGGGAAGACAGAGAGACAGACTCCCACATGCACCCCAAGTGGGATCCACTCGGCTACCCCCATCTGGGGCTGATACCCTGCCCATCTAGAGTCATGTTCGCAACCAAGCTATTTTTAGCGCCTGAGGTGGGGGCTCCATGGAGCCATCCTCAGCACCCAGGCCGATGCACTGAACCAACTGAGCCATGGCTGTGGAAGAGGAACAGAGAGGGAGGGAGGAAGAGAGGGAGGAAGAGAGGGAGGGAGAGAGAGAGGCAGGGAGAGAGAGAAAGAGAGAGGAGGAAGAGGAGTGGAGAAGCAGATGGTTGCTTCTCCCCTGTGTCCTGACTAGGAATCAAACCCAGGACATCCACATGCCAGGCTGATGCTCTACCACTGAGCCAACGAGTCAGGCATTTTTTATTCTGGAGGGGGGAAGAGTAAGGGTTAGTGGAGGGGGGAAAAATGGGGAGAGAGGAAGAAGGTAAGAGTGGAAGAGGGGAAGGGAGAAAGAGAGAAAACATCAACTCATTGTTCTTAGTTGTGCACCCACTGATATGCTTATCATTTGTGCCCTGACTAGGGCTAGAGCTGGTAGTATCCTTGGGATCGAATCAGTGACCTCCACACTCCAGGATGACGCTCTATCCACTGTGCCACTGGCCAGTGCCCTCAATCTTGAAGAGAATTAGCAGGCCCCTCAAAATGTCAAGTTTGAAGGGAAAAGACTGATTCTGTTAAGAGTATTAATTGCCATAGTCACCTACTAGCTGTCACCTTCTACAGAAGCCCCAAGTCTCCCCCACAGTTATCTGAAACCTTCTCAGGTGTTAGCATGGCATGGTTACTAATCCCTATCATTTGAGATGTTTAAAGTTCTCACATGACATCAAGAGGCTGTAGGGATACAAAAATAAGATGGTCTGAGGAGCCTATCACTATTATTTTGGGAAGTCACATACCCTGTAATATAACAAAAAGCAGCCCACTCAATTTCAGTGTGCAACTAGAAAAGCATCTTCCAAATAAACAGTCTAATGTGGATATACCCATTCCTTGCCACTACACACACACACACACACACACACACACACACACACACACACGCATGCACGCACGCAACGGGGCATTCACCAAACTGAATTCTTCCCAGGCCTGCTAGGATTCGACATTGTTTCTGCTTCCAAGAATATGCCTGCTTGCTTTTCACTGTGTTCAACTTTCTCTGGAATCCCACTTCCTTTCATCTTGGTAGACTTTCTCCTACAAACCTGCAGGGAGCACTGTGCCTATACATGGGCACAGAGCCCTGGTTTCAGCAGTGGTTAGTCCCACTTCTGAGTGTCTGTCTCCTGCAGCTTTCCAGCCTCCTAAAAAGCGGATCTCAATTGCCCATAAGAACTTGAAGAAACCTCTGGGGATCATTGTGGGTGACTGGATCTCTCCTTCTGCCCACTGCCTGCCCCAGCAGATGCACACAGCTTTCCACCCACTCAACGTTCTTCATCACCTGGCTCAGAGGTGACTTCAGGGCTTCCATTGCAGAACCTGTCTTCTAGAACTGCCCCTCTGGGCTCTTCTCAGACTCAAGGTTTCTATTTTTGGATCTCTATGAAAGTCTTATTCTCCCTAATCTCATTTTCAGCTTAATTCTATCACTAGCCTTGACTTTTGAGGGACCTCAAAAGGCCATGTAGGGTTGGAAACAGCAGCATTAGCTACCCTGTCCCATCATAGTTCAGACATTCCAGAGATGGTAAGTTCTATTAGCAAATGACTCAGAAAATAGTAAAGGCAAGAACAAGGGATGGAAAGGAAACAGAGTAAACTTTCTTTGCTAGGGTCTTGGATCAAGAGAGAGAGAGTCAATCACCAAGTCTTCGTTAAGCACCCATAGAAAACTAAGTGCACAGCATGCCAGGCCCATGAGGGACTACAGGAAAAGTACAAGGCTCAGATCCTAACCTGGGCCCAGCAGAGGCTTCTGCAATACTCCCGGCAAACCATGGAGTGACAAGGACCTAGAATAAGATGCTGCTGAAGCCCAAGCACTGGTTTCTTCACGTGGTATAGTTCACACCACTAAGTCATAAGACTTATGATGGGGTTATATCCAGATAAACCCTTCGGAAGTTGAAAATGCACTTAATATATCTAACTTACTAAAAACAGCATGACTTAGCCTAGAACACAATATCCAAGGAGGTTTTCTCTTCTGATGCAACACGAGACATAACCAGAATAAAAAACAGGACTGTAATTTTAAGTCATTCTTTGATACAAAAATGAGTCTAAAAACAAACTCACCACTTCTCCTTCCTGACTTCTCTATTTCTATTAAAAATCTCCGGCCCTGCCTGACCAGGCAGTGGCGCAGTAGAAAAAGCATCGGACTGGGATGCAGAGGACCCAGGTTCAAGACCCCGAGGTCGCCAGTTTGAGCGCAGGCTCATCTGGTTTGAGCAAAAGTTCACCAGCTTGGACCCAAGGTCGCTGGCTCCAACAAGGGGCTACTAGGTCTGCTGAAGGCCCGCGGTCAAGGCACATATGAGAAAGCAATCAATGAACAACTAAGGTGTTGCAACGTGCAATGAAAAACTAATGATTGATGCTTCTCATCTCTCTCTGTTCCTGTCTGTCTGTCCCTATCCCTCTCTCTGACTCACTCTCTGTCTCTGTTAAAAAAAAAAAAAATCTTCGGCCCTGGCCAGTTGGCTCAATGGTAGAGTGTCAGCCTGGCGTGCAGGAGTCCCGGGTTCAATTCCCAGCCAGGGCACACAGGAGAAGTGCCCATCTGCTTCTCTACCTCTCCCCCTCTCCTTCCTCTCTATCTCTCTCTTCCCCTCCCGCAGCCAAGCCTCCATTGGAGCAAAGTTGGCCCGGGCGCTGAGGATGGCTCTGTGGCCTCTGCTTCAGACTCTAGAATGGTTCTGGTCGCAACAGAGTGGCGCCCCGGATGGGCAGAGCATCGCCCCCTCGTAGGCGTGCCGGGTGGATCCTGGTCGGGCGCATGCGGAAGTCTATCTGACTGTCTCCCCATTTCTGGCTTCGGAAAAATACACACACACAAAAAAAATCTCCTTTTACCCCAACCTCAGGCACCCAGGTTTGAACTCCACATCGTTGACCCTCTCCCCTCACCTCATCCATTCCTCAGTCTGTAGTCCCTTTCTTCTCGTCTTTTTAATGTTTTATTGATTTTAGAGAGAGTAACAGAGAGAGAGGGAGGGAGGGAGGGAGGGAGGTGGGGGAGGAGAAGGAGAGAGAGAGAGAGAGAAAGAGAGAGAGAGAGAGAGAGAGAAGGAACATCAATATATTCCTATATGTGCTCTGACTGGGATCAAACTGGCAACCTGTGCACTTCAGGACCATGCCCTTAACCAACCATGCTCCAGCCAGGGCACTTCTCAATGTCTTTTCTTAAATTTATTTTTTTTAATATATATATATATATATATACATATATATGTATGTATGTATGTATGTGTGTGTGTGTGTGTATATATATATATATGTTTTTTAGAGAGAAAGAGAGAAGGGGGAATAGAGCCGGAAGCATCAACTCTCATATGTGCCTTGACCAAGCAAGCCCAGGGTTTTGAACTGACGACCTCAGCATTCCAGGTAGACGCTTTATCCATTGCACCACCACAGGTCAGGCCTCAATGTCTTTTTTTTTGGTGACAAAGACAGATACAGAGTGAGAGACAGGGACAGACAGGAAAGGAGAGAGATGAAAAGCATCAATTCCCTGCTGCAGCATCTTAGTTGCTCATTGATTGCTTTCGCATATGTGCCTTGACTGGGGGGCTACAGCAGAGTGAGTGACCCCTTGCTCAAGTCAGCAACCTTGGGCTCAAGTCAGCCACCTTGGGCTTCAAGTCAGTGACCATGGAGTCATATCTATGAACCCACATTCAAGCCAGAGACCCTGCGCTCAAGTTGTAGAGCCCATGCTCAAGCCGGATGAGCCCACACTCAAGCCGGCGACCTTGGGGTTTCGAACCTGGGTCCTCTGCATTCCAGTCCGACAATCCATCCACTGTGCCACCACCTGGTCAGGCAGGCCTCAATCTTTTTTTTTTTTGTATTTTTCTGAAGTTGGAAACGAGGAGGCAGTCAGACAGACACCCACATGCGCCCGCCCAGGATGCAGCCAGCATGCCCACCAGGGGGCGATGCTCTGCCCATCTGGGTTGTCGCTCTGTTGCAACTGGAGCCATTCCAGCGCCTGACGTGGAGGCCATGGAGCCATCCTCAGTGCCCACCTGGGGCCAACTTTGCTCCAATGCAGCCTTGGCTGTGGGAGGGAAAGAGAGAGAGAGAAAGGAGAGGGAGGAAGGGTGGAGAAGCAGGTGGGTGCTTCTTCTGTGTGCCCTGGTCGGTAATCAAACCCAGGTTTTCCACACGCCGGGCCAACGCTCTACCGCTGAACCAGCCAGCAAGGGCAGCCTCAATGTCTTTCCAAATCTCTCCATTTCTTATCCTTGCCCCCACCCCACCTCCTTCACACCTGCTTCCTGAATGTCTGTTCCAATCCATCCTATATAAAACCCCAGTAGCAATTCTCTTAAAAAACACTGACACAGGCCCTGGCCGGTTGGCTCAGTGGTAGAGCGTCGGCCTGGCGTGCAGGAGTCCTGGGTTCGATTCCTGGTCAGGGCACACAGGAGAAGAACCCATCTGCTTCTCCACCCCTCCCCCTCTCCTTCCTCTCTGTCTCTCTCTTCCCCTCCCACAGCCAAGGCTCCATTGGAGCAAAGTTGGCCCAGGTGCTGAGGATGGCTCTGTGGCCTCTGCCTCAGGCACTAGAATGGATCTGGTTGCAACAGAGCAACGCCCCAGATGGGCAGAGCATCGCTCCTGGTGGGCGTGCCGGGTGGATCCCAGTTGGGCGCATGCGGGAGTCTGTCTGACTGCCTCCCCGTTTCCAACTTCAGAAAACAAACAAACAAACAAAAAAAACACTGACACAAGATACCGTAGGGTGGAGATTTGATAACCGTAGAAATGTAAACAACTTGAGCTGGAATTCAAGCCTTTCCAGACTTTGGTTCTAAATTCCCAGCTTTCTTTCCTATCACTCGTACAGAAACTCCCTGCCTGAACCAGCCAAACACTTGTTACTCTGTGTCCCAACCACGGTCGGCTCCCTCCAAATCATGGTCTGTTTTCTTAGCCCACATACCCTGTTCCTTAATGCCTAGCTCAAATGCCATCTCCCCATTGACAGAATCATCTTCATTCTACTTACCTTCAATTTTCAAATGAAACTGTCTGCATTTTAGCATTTTTGGCTCTTGCCACTGTAACTTTATCTTGTTAAGAATGCTTTCCCTAGCACTGGCCAGCTGGCTCAGTGGTAAAGTGTCAGCCTAGTGTGCAGAAGTCCCAAGTTCAATTCCCAGTCAGGGCACTCAGAAGTGACCATCTGCTTCTCTACTCCTCCTTCTCCTCCTTCTTTCTTTCTGTCTGTCTCTTCTCCTCCCACAGCCATGGCTCATATGGTTCAAGCCTGTTGGCCCCAGGGGCTGAGGATGGCCCCATGGCCTCACCTCAGGCACTAAAAATAGCTCAGTTGCTGAGCAATGGAGCATAGACCAGTAGGGGGTTTTCCAGGTGGATCCCAGTCCAGGCACATGTGGGAGAGAGTCTGTCTCTCTGCCTCCCTGCCTCTCACTTAATTAAAAAAAAAAAAAAAGGGAATGTTTTCTCTGCATGACCTGTTGTGGTGCAGTGGATAGAGCGACAGCCTGAAATGCTGAGGTCGCCAGTTGGAAAGCCCACGCTTGCTCGTCAAGGCACATACAAGAAGCAACTACTATGAGTTGATGCTTCCCACTCCCCACTCCCCTTTCTGTCTCTCTCCTCCAAAATCAATAGATAAAATCTAGGGAGGGAGAGAGGGAGGGAGGAAAAAAGGGAGGGAGGGAGGGGAAAAAAAAGCAAGAAAGCTTTATCCACTCCAGCATCATCTTCATCAAACTGAAGGCAAATACTGCTTTGAACTTTTCATTAACATATCAGGTAATCATTAAATAGTGTTTGACTGTGATAATGAGAGGATTTTAGAGAAGGCTGAAGTTACCAAGAGATGGTTCATGGAAAGAGAATCTGGGATGGGTTTTTTTGTTTTGTTTTTTAACAGAGAGTCAGAGAGAGAGAGACAGATAGGGACAGACAGGAAGGGAGAGAGGAGAAGCATCAATTCTTTGTTGCAGCTCCTTAGTTGTTCATTGATTGTGTTCTCATATGTGCCTTGACGGGGGGCTCCAGCAGAGCCAGTGACTCCTTGCTCAAGCCAGTGACCTTGGGCTCAAGTCAGCGACCATGGGGTCATGTCTGTGATCTCACACTCAAGTCACTGACCCCATGCTCAAGCTGGTGAGCCCTCACTCAAGCCGGTGACCTCAGGGTTTCAAACCTGAGTCGGTCCTCCACATCCCAGTCCGATGCTCTATCCACTGCGTTACCGCCTAGTCAGCCTGGGATGGGTTTTAAAGCATTTAGTGAGGCCCTGGCGGGTTGGCTCAGCGGTAGAGCGTCAGCCTGGCGTGTGGGGGACCAGGGTTCGATTCCTGGCCAGGGCACATAGGAGAAGCGCCCATTTGCTTCTCCACCCCCACCCCCTCCTTCCTCCCTCTCTCTCTTCCCCTCCCGCAGCCAAGGCTCCAGTGGAGCAAAGATGGCCCGGGCGCTGGGGATGGCTCCTTGGCCTCTGCCCAGGCGCTAGAGTGGCTCTGGTCGTGGCAGAGCGACCCCCCGGAGGGGCAGAGCATCGCCCCCTGGTGGGCAGAGCATCGCCCCTGGTGGGCGTGCTGGGTGGATCCCGGTCAGGTGCATGCAGGAGTCTGTCTGACTGTCTCTCCCCGTTTCCAGCTTCAGAAAAAGCAAAATAAATAAATAAATAAAAATAAAACAAACAAACAAAAAATTAGAAAAGCATTTAGTGAGCAAAGGGGAACCAGGCTTCCAGGTAAGAGGGCAATGTCTGTTTGTGGGACAAGAATATCTGACAGACCACAGAAAGGAAGATTACCAGGAAGCACAGAGAGGAGGCAGGAGGTGTGCAGCAGTGGAATGACTTGATTAAACAGAGGTGCTCTTCTGGGAGCAGAATGAGGAATGGACTGAGGGGAGGTGGGGAGAGACCTGAGACACTGGGCCCAACAGGGGCTGCTGCAACACTTCTGGCAAACCACAGAGTGACAAGGACCTAGAATAAGATGTTGCTGAAGCATGAACACTGCTACATTCACACCATTATGTCACAGGATTCACACTCGGGTTATATCCAGATAAACCTATCGTAAGTTGAAAATACCATAAGTCGAAAATGCACTTAACACACCTGACCTAATGAGCATCACTGCTTAGCCTAGAACACAGTATCCAAAAACCACTGGCAATATGGTATACAGTGTAGAGCAGGGCTCGGGAACCTTTTTGGCTGAGAGAGCCATGAACGCCACATATTTTAAAATGTAATTCCGTGAGAACCACACAACAACCCGTGTACGTTATGCATTATCCAATAAAAATTTGGTGGTGTCCCGGAGGACAGCTGTGATTGGCTCCAGCCACCCGCAACCATAAACATGAATGGTAGGAAATGAATGGATTGTAATACATGAGAATGTTTTATATTTTTAACATTATTATTATTTTTTATTAAAGATTTGTCTGCGAGCCAGATGCAGCCATCAAAAGAGCCACATCTGGCTCACAAGCCATAGGTTCCCGACCCCTGGTGTAGAGTATTGGTTGTTTACACTTGTGATCAAGTGGCCAACTGCGAGCTGCGCTTGCTGTTGCTGCCCAGCATGAATGAATATCCTTCTGCATACTGCTAGCCTAGGAAAAGATCAAAACTGAAAATTTGAAGTACAGTTTCTACTGAATGTTTATTGCTTTTGCACCACTATAACGTCGAAAAATCATGTCCAACAATAGTAAGTCAAAGACGTCTATAATCTCTATGATGAGAGATTCTCCTCTCATCATCTCTACTCTCCCTCAAAAAGAGGTCTGCCCCTCTCCTATTTCATTTAACTCTAAACCTGTTAAACTTAGCATAGGTCACTTAAACTACTCCAATATCTGTGAATCGAGCCAATTCCATTGTGGTTATATAAATGGTTGGGTGGCTCTGGGCAAATGGTGTGATTAGGATAAGGGTGTCACTTTTTGTGAAATCTGTGAAATTGCATCTGCTTTTCACTAGGATACTTGATAAATAAATTAAGTGAATGTCTTTAGAGCACTCTGAGCTCCTTAGAGAAAAGTTCCATATACTGTATTCAGAAGGCTTTGTGACCTGTCTGCAACAGAAGATTTTGCAAATGTAACCTAGGTTCAACCACCTGAAGGTAGTTTCTTATTAAGAAAGGTCAGGCAGCCTGACCAGGCGGTGGTGCAGTGGATAGGACTGGGACATGAAGGACCCAGGTTCGAGACCCTGAGGTTGCCAGCTTGAGCAAGGGGTCACTCGGTCTGCTGAAGGCCCACGGTCAGGGAACATATGAGAAAGCAATCAATGAACAACTAAGGTGTCGTAACGAGAAACTGATCATTGATGCTTCTCATCTCTCTTCGTTCCTGTCTGTCCCTATCTATCCCTTTCTCTGACTCTGTCTCTGTAAAAAAAAAAAATTTTTTTTTAAAGGTCAGGCAATTGGAAAAAACAGGCATCACCTGCAAGAACATGGAGGCTCTCGTACATAATCTGCAGAAGGTGCTATCTAGGCATCCCTATGTACCTTATCACTATGTCCAGTTTCTGTCTTCTCCAGGAACCTCCCGTAGCCCATAGGATAGTTAACTTACTAACCCTTAGGCAGAGTACTACCAGCTAACAAGGATAACCCATATGTCCTTAATAGCAACATGAATTAGTAATTATAGCAATAGGCCGCTATAACTCCAACACCAGGCTGGGCTCCTCGGCTTTGCTCAGAGTAGGGTCTCAACAGATGACTCAAAGATGTTCAAGTGTGCGTGTTGGCAGTGGGTATATAGCTCTGTTCTTTCTCTCTTTGGATTGTTCTCACTTCAAACGTCCTGACCGCGCGAAGCGGACGCTTCTCCTCGAAAACACAATTACAGTTCTGAAGCTGTGTATGTATGCTCAGCAGCACCCACCGCTCCCGGAGTTCCAGCCCAAACCCACGGCTTTCCCCTTCGACAGGGATGGCGCCGGCCGCAGACCCGCACAATCTCCCCAAAGCGGCGGTGCCTGCCAGCCGGAAGTACTTGACCGTCACTTTCCTCGAACCCGCGAGGCCGGGACAGGACCTGAACTCACGCCGAAGCGCGTGGAAGCGGGAGGCGCCGCACCGCGAGGAGCAGGTGCCGGATGGGGCGAGGCGCCCTGCTGGGGAAGGGGCGTGATCACTGGGCGCTCGCGGCGGGGCAGGCGTAGGCTGCCAAGTGGCACCGCCGCGGGGCCCGGGGAGAGGGCGGAGGGGGGCGGCGCAGCGACGGCTGGAGCGCATGCAAAAGCATTCGTAGTACTTACTTAGCCAGGACTCCAAGCTCTCCCCTCCCGCCTCCGCCATATTGCAGCCGCCCTGGCCGGGCCCGCGGCCTCAAACCTCGCGACGACCTGCAAGAGCTGAGTCGGGGCGGGGCCTGCATGGGGGCCTGAGGGGAGTGAGCGCCGCTGCCGAGGGTCGCGCCAGACTGCGTTTCCTTTTGACTCTTCCTTTTGGACCTCGGGATGAGAGGCTCTTAACGCCCAGATTAAAGAGGAGTAGATTTAGGATCCTGTTGGAGCCTTTTCCCGTTTTCTGTCACTCGCTCAGGCACACTGAGGGCAGTTCTTGTGGGGTCCTCGTGGCAAGTCAAGATGGCTGCCCCCTTGGTTAAGGCAACGCGAGGGTGGTCGGACCTAGCACTGAGCGTACCGAGTGCTATTCTGCGGCTTCCCGGGTGAGAGGGCGGCGGGCAGCTGGAAGGCCGCTTGGGTCTTTACGGAGAGACCTGCGGAGAAGGAAAGAGGCCAAAGGCAGGCCGCGCAGGGCCCTGGAGCCTAGGGGCCAGGCTATAAGGATCCAAGCCTCTTAGCAGCGTGTCTTTCAGCCAGTCTGAAGGCTTGGTGACTGTCCCTTACCCGATGGGTTCTAACTTGAAGCCAAAACTGCGGTTTTGCTAAAGAGCTCAGAGTTGGATTTTTCCGTGTTGGGAGTTGGGGATAGCGAGGTCCAAAAGCGGGCGTCCAGCCTGAGGTTCAGGAGCTTATCGTTGGCACAGAACGAGGAGGAGACTGCCCTGGCCTATCTGGGGGAGGTTCTCCTACCTCTTGGGACAAGAGCCAAAATGATTGCGGTTCCGGTTTGTGTGCGCTCCGCTCTCTAGTCGCTGGGTTAGCCAACATGCCTATTATTAAGTCAAGCCTTTTCAGTTATGGAGTCAGGTTTTACCCGCCTCTTCCTCCTCCCCTCCCCCAGGCTAACGCAGGTGAGGTGGAGTCGTTATGGCCCTGAATACAGGGATCCCCAGATTGAAAAGGAGTATTACCGCAAACCCTTGGCAGAGCTAACGGAGGAGGAGAAGTTTGAGCGGGAGCTCAGGAAGACTCAGCGTATTAAGGCTGCCCCAGCGATGAAAACAAGCTCTGTGTTTGAAGACCCATTGATAAGGTTAGATGGAAGCACTTTTGTTTCACTGGGACAATACCAGGGAGGATCTACAATAAGGATTCTGTGATAGAACCTTGAAAAGCTAAACATGTTTGTTGCTTTTCTCCTTGAAGTAAATTCACCAACATGATGATGAAAGGAGGAAACAAAGTATTGGCCAGATCCCTCATGACACAGGTAAGTAGTACCTATCTCCTTTCATCTTTCTTCTCCCTATACTTTTGTATTGGGCTCTTTCAGTTTAGCATGAAAAGAATAGATTCGTATACCTGTTATTAAAGTTAACTTCCCTGTATGTATGTGTTGGAGTGGGGGCTTTAATGAAGTCCTGCAGGAGTCAACAACCGCCTGCCACCCCTCACCCTCTGGAGATCTTAGCCATTCTTTCTGCCCTAGTGGAGGAAAGAGGAAGGACTTAAGAACTTTGTCTTAGAAGTGCTGGAGGATGAGCTGCACTTCTAGAAGAGCCAGATCACAGGAGTGAAGGGCAAGGTACTAGCTCAGCTGGGTAAACCGTTCTGGAAGCCTGGGGCAGCCTCTTCCATTGTATCCCTTTGCAGACTCTGGAAGCTGTGAAAAGGAAGCAGTTTAAGAAGTACCATGCTGCTTCTTCAGAGGAACGGGCAACCATTGAACGCAATCCCTACACCATCTTCCACCAAGCACTGAAAAACTGTGAGCCTGTGATTGGGCTGGTACCCATCCTCAAGGGTGGCCATTTCTACCAGGTGAGTGGTCAGGGCTGGGAAAGCAGGGCTGCCCACATGTGTAATGATGAAGGAGGGATTCTTGTGGGTGAGAAGGCCCAGAGTTGGACCAAGCTGGATAGCTTTCTAGGGACCAGACTATAGTCCCATAATGTCAAAATCAACAGGCAGAAAATGGTAGAGAACAAAGAAGTATCCAAGTAACTCCTTCTGGAGCAACCTCCCCCCCCCCCCCACACACACACACAAGCATCTTGGGCTGTGTTTTTCATGGTGAGGGACTGTGTTTATGCCTCATCTTTATACACCAGTGTCTTATGTAGCATTTGATTTGGACCTGATGCTTCGCCATTTGTTGAACTGAATTAGGTGCCTTCATCATAGCACTTAATTATATTTCATTATAAGTGGGTGGTTTTTTTCTCGTGTTTTTTTTTTGTTTTTGTGGCAGAGACAGAGAGTCAGAGAGGGACAGACAGGAAGGGAGATGAGAAGCATCAATTCTTCATTGCGGTTCCTTAGTTGTCCATTGATTGATTTCTCATATGTGCCTTGACTGGGGGGCTACAGCAGACTTAGTGACCCTTTGCTCAAACCAGCGACCTTGGGCTCAAGCTGATGATCCTTGCTCAAACCCGATGAGCCCATGCTCAAGCTGGTGACCTTGGGGTCTCAAACCCTGGTCCTCCACGTCTCATTCTGACACTATCCACTGTGCCACCACCTGGGCAGGCATAAGAGGATGTCCTTCTCCTTTTTCAGTGTAAACTTTATAAAGGTAGAGACTTTCTTATTGTCTGTGTCCCTAGGGTCTGGCATGATACCTGGCACACGGTGAGGGTTTGGCAAATGATTCTTGGACAGGTGGGTCTTTTTTCTAGACACCCATCATCTGAGTTGGCGAAGTCACCCCAGCTGATGGGGTTTTTCCCAATTGGCGCTTGTTTATCAACTAGGCTGAGCTTCCATTTACAGGTGAAAGAGGCCAGTGCTTAATAAGCATCTGCTCAGTGAACACCTCTGATGTCTGCTACACTGAGGTCACCTAAGGGTGAGGGATGCTCAAAGCAGAAGAGACAGGCCCCTCTTCTCAGGAGCCTTGCTAGGGCTGGCCCAGAGGGAACCTGTGACCGCTCCTTAGAGCTCATGGAGAAAGGAGTCTGCAGCCCAGACACATTCTTGGACCAACCTGTCCATGTCCTATCTTGCCCAGGTCCCTGCGCCACTAGCCAACCGACGTCGTCGCTTCCTGGCCATGAAATGGATGATTACTGAATGCAGGGAGAATAAGCACCGGCGGACACTGATGCCAGAGAAGCTGTCACATGAGCTGCTGCAGGCTTTCCACAACCAGGGCCCTGTGGTCAAGAGGAAACATGACATGCACAAGATGGCCGAGGCCAACCGTGCCCTGGCCCACTACCGCTGGTGGTAGAGTAGGGTAGAGGCTTCAGGAGCCCAGGGCTGTGTTGCAAGAAACCAATGTACTGCTACATTGAAAATACCTGTGCTTAAGGATGTAGTTCCTTTATAAGGGTGGGTGGTGGGCGGGCAGAACAACCAGCTGATCAACCTCAAAAGGAGGATGGAGCCATGTTTATTGCTTTAATCCTTTGTGGGCTAGAATTTGCTCTCCCTGCCCCATCTCCTTGCAAGGAGGCAATACATGGACTTGGATTTCGCTCAAGAAAGTTAGGGCCCATCCAGCCTCCTCTTTCCTTTGCTTGGGTGGACCTTTAAGTGATGAAAGCATTTTAGTATCAGAAAGAAAATTTTCACCCTGAACTGTAGTATGTGATGCAGTACTGCCACTCATTAAAACCATTTGGAGGAAATATGCCTGTTTCCAAAGTGGTCTTTATACAAAATGTATAAAAAAGTTTTTGGTGTGACTTGTATGTTGCCTCTCTGCCCCTTGGCGTTCCAAAACATTTCACAGATGGCTTTGGGTACCCGTTTTACAGATGGGAAACTGAGGCATCAGATGCTGGTGTGCCAATGGTTACGCAGTGCAGTGCTTATTAGCAGTTGCCCTTCTCTACCCCGCCCAGGTGGGAGATAATGGGAGAGATACTGAGGGGACAGGGTGGGTAAGTGGGAAACCTCTTGGGGAGCTACTGAAATTCTGGAAGGAAAGATGGCTTTGGGAGAGGCAAAGACCGCACTGCCAGGTTAGGAGGTGGTAGAAGAAAGGCCAGCGCTGTTGGTGAGGAAGCGTGAGCAGGAAGCCTAGTCAGAAACCTCGCTGTAGTAATACTTGTGGGCAGCTGGGGTCGTCTTCCAGCCCGCTGCCCGGAACTCAATGATCTCCAGCAGCAGCAGCTGGGCCAGGGAGCTGAGGCTGGTTGGGAGCAGGAAGTCATCCCGGATCAGGACAAAGAGCTCGTCCATTCGCTGCCTGTTCATCTTCTCCAGCTGCTCCCCAACACGGTGCAGCTGCAACACCAGGCAGTCCACCTGCAGGAGGCAGTGGGTGGTGAGCCTGGGCACAGCCCACCTATCACACACAGAGCAGCCGCTGACTGAGTTCTTGCTGTATACCAGGCACTGTGCCAGACCCTGGACATGCATTTTCCCTCTTCGTCCTCACACACCCAGTGGGTATTATCCATATCTATAAAAGGAAGCAAGTTCAGGGACTTGCCTAAGGTCTTTCATCTGGGCCAGGCTGGACTCCGGCCCTGTCTCCAAACTGCTGCTTATCCCCACACTCTACCTCCCTCACACTGCCTGACCCTGGTGAGGTTTCTGGCTATCTGTATCCACAGCTGGCTAAGGCTCTCACCATTCCTATCGTAAGTTGGCCTTCCCACTGGGGAAGCCTATGAGCCAAAGGCTTCTTTCTGTTTTGGATACATTTCAGACCTGGTAGCTTGTCCTGTAACTGTGACAGACCTTAACTGCCCCCATCAGGATCCTGACGCAGGAAGTGATACCCTCAAAGCCTCCATGGACACTGGGCTGGTATTCTGAGCTGAGCTAAAGATGGCCCACCTCCGGTCTTCTGTGCCAGGACCACTCACCTCCTCTTCCTTGCTCAGACTATTGGGCTGGGCCAGCAGGAAGAGGCAGTCGTAGACAGGGTTCACCAGGGCCATCATGGGCATGTTGTTCACCTGTGGGGGATAGCAGGTGTTTGTACTGGCTTAGGGCCTCAGGAAACAGGCCATCTTTGCTGCACAGGGTGGCTGCTGCGACCTTACCCTCAAGTAGTCAAAGATGTTGCAGATAAAAGTGACGTAGCAGACCCAGCCCTGCAGGGAGCGGGCTCGCAACTGCTCCCTAGCCTGGTACTCCTGCTGTAGCCGGTTGAGAAGTCCACGCCGGAAAACACTCTGGCCTGTTTGGTTGCTCTCTGCCTGTGAACCAGAGAAAGGATTGTGAGAGGCGGGCCGGGGGCAGTGCCGTCACAACCCCCACCCAGGCTTTCATGGCTGAGGACCCTCTTGGCCTAGGCCTTCCTCTCTCTGCCTCTGAGGGAAGTCCTTTGCATCTCTGCCCACTCCTGAAGCACCTTCCTCAAAGTGTCTTCCCTCTTCTCCACCAACCCTACCCAACCTGAATAATGGCATAGCACATGCGTCCTGCTTCTTTGCTGAACACACGGTCCTGCAGAGAATGGTCCACAATCACATTGGCCACTTTCTCCAAGTCCACAGCACCTGGATCTGGAGTAAAGATAAGCAGGCAGTCTGGAGCTGCTTAATTATCACATTTGTCTCCACCTGCTGCTAAGAAGGATCAGAGATGTTTACAAAAGAGCACTCCCATTATAGGCTTACTTTTGGGGGGGGGGGGGTGACACAGGAAGGTAGAGAGATGAGAAGCATCAAGTCTTCATTGTGGCACCTGAGTTGTTCATTGATTGGTTTCGCGTATGTACCTTGACAGGGAGGCTACAGCTGAGCGAGGGAAACCTTGTTCAAGCCAGATACCTTGGGCTTCAAGCCAATGACCTTTGGGCTCAAGCCACTGACCATGGGGTCATGTCTATGACCCACACAAGCCAGCGACCTCAGGTGTCAAATATGGGTCCTCTGCATCCCAGTTTGACGCTCTATCCACTGCGCCACCGCCTGGTCAGGCTATAGGCTTACATTTAATTTAGAGACCAGAAAATATAGAGAACCACGCATGGAAGCAGCTCCACCTGTGAGCCTCCAGTGGCCTGAGAAGAGGAAATGAGGGTATGTGACTGTTAGAGACTAATGAAATGGTTAGAGACTAATCAATGGTAGTTTTTTAAGACACATCTTCTGATCTTCTGACACTAGGTTGAGAAGGGGCACTGAATAAGTTTCTTTGACAGTAATTTTACAGGAGACAGTGTTCTCATTAGCACATACACATGGACCTCTGACATGAGCAGACCAGGCAGAGCCTCCCCACAGGCTTCAGCTTGGCATGTGATAGGCACTGCTAATTGTTAGCCAAGTCTAACTCCTGCCCCAAGTGCTGCGGGAAGGCCTTGGTCCAGGACAATGACTTATCTCCTCTGCCAAGCAGAACACTCCATCCTCTGTCCCAAGTCACGCAGCTCTGCACAGTTGAGAGCTGGCTGCAGCGATGCAGAAACCAGGTCCAATTTAAGGACTTAAAAGGGCAGGACCTGTGTTCTCTGTGCCCCAACCCCCTCCCATGTGTACTTAAACTTTCAAAAAAAGGCTTTACAGTCTGAAAGGTGACTGATTCACACTCCCAAATACTGGCCTGAATGTTGCTTGTCTTTCAGTTCAAGAGTTATACTGTTGACTCCTAGTCATAGAAATCAAAGGGTGAGAGAAGACAGGACCTTCCCAGGCTAAGGATCAGTCCTCCAGTCCTGTCCCTGTGGCCTCTTGTCTGCAGCTCCAGACCCGGACTCCAGAGGGCTCCCCATGCTCACCTTTGAGTGCTGTCTTCAGCAGCTGCTGGGTCTCTGCATCAAAAGACTGGATTTTATACTCCTCTCTACCAGGCTCCCCCATGACCATCCAGCCCCAGCAGCTCTTTACTGGGGTGGGATTAGTGACAGCACCTGGGGAGAGGAAATGTGAAGGGGGAGGCCTTCGATGTGGAGAGTGGGGCTGGAGTTCCACTCTGGGTGGGGCTAGCCAGAGCTTGGGACAGGTACTCCCTGGCATCTGGTGGTTGGTTGAGTGCCTATCAAGCTTGGCTTCTGATGGAGACTGGACACCAGCTGGGCATCTGCTGCTTAGTTTGGGAACCCTTGTAGCTTCTGGGATTACACAAGAGCAAAGAGATGAAGGGTAAAAGCACCTACCCTCCAGTCCCACCAGGAGGCAGTTGTTCTCAGCTGACACCGGGGGTAGGCCGGGGGTGTGGGTAGGTCGGCATCAGACACTTGCCCTACCATAAACTGTCCTGGAAGCTGCTGTCCCAGCAGGATTCTGGGCGAGTGAGAGGGCTGGGGGCTCCAAACTGCGCACAGCTGTCCCAGCAGGGTTCCAAATCCCTTTCCAAACCTCTCCCTCAGAGTCCTCAGTCCACAGAACCCATTCCTCCAGCCCTTGGATTGGGGCCGGCCAGCGTGGGTGAGTGGAGCAGCCTTCTCTGCCGCCCTGACGCTCCTGTCCTGGCCAGCTTTCCCCGGCACGAACTGGTTAAACTGGCCTGCCCACTCAGGACTCCCAATTCCAGAGCTCCAGTCTAGACCCTTCCTCTTAAAGAGGGTCGCTGGAAGACGTGTCCCTCAGAGATAGTTCCGGTTGGAGCTCCCTCTCCGGATTCGGTGCCTCTCACACCTGGTCACGGGAGACGACTTTAGAGACCGCCAGACCTGGACAACTTCCCTAAGCCCTTAAGGGCCTACCATGCTGTGCAGGACAGGCAGCAGAACGTGCAGTCCGGTCTACGGGAGGGAGAAGCGGCATGAGCGCCAGGACCCACCTGCCGGGCGGGTGCGGCGGCCGCGTGCCCGAAGGCCGTTCGGCGGGCATGGTGCGCGCGACCCACGCCGACGCCACCACTGGTGAGACAGACCACGCCTCGCCGCGGCTTAGGTCATTTCCTAGCGCGGCGCCGGGGCGAGGCCTAAGGCTGTCCGGGATGGGGCTTTGTAGAGGCGGGACTTGCGCGGGCCCCGCAGGCCCGAGGCGTACTCGCCTCGTCAGCGCCACCCGCCGGGGCCCAGGTGACGCTGCTCTCATCTCCCAGCCTGCCCCTAAGGTCCCGGACATGGGACCGAGGCGGAGCCACACGAGACTTCCGTAACACTGCTCCTACTGCACCTGTTCTCTCCTCACCCGGTTCGCCCCCGGCCTGTCCTGGACTACAGTGGATCGTCGGCGCTGGGCCGGACCTGTAGCTCCGCCCGCATGAAGCCCTGAGTCTTAAGCGGTGGCACCCTGCCTTACTCCGCCCCACGCCTGGAGTTCAGGTTGAAACCGGGTCAAGGGACTGCTGGGCTGCGCGGCGTGAGAGGAGCCGCGGGGGACGTGGCCCGTACCCCAGGGTCAGAGGGAGCTCTGTGGGAGGACAAATAGTGGGACGGCAGGGATGGCGGCGGTGGGTGGGGCTGGAAGAGCTGAATCTAATTCTACTAACCCTCTCTCTTACTGCAAATACAAACGACACTGGTATATGGTATAATAAGTTGAAAATCAATGGGGAAAGGGTCATAGTTGCCAACTTGTGACTTTGAGGTGTTGGGGTGACCCTGAACTTGAGCAACCCCTGGCTCCATCTTTCTTGGCTGGAGCTGGCAGAGAGGCGCGGCCCAGCAGCCCAGACAGGGCTAGTCCCTGAGGTTCCATCTGGGTCGCAGGAGGGCATACAGAAAAGGCTGCAAAGAATTGCCTCTGCCCTTCTCTGAGACAGTAAGTGTTGATGGCGGTCTCTTGCTGCCAAAGTTCTCATCTTATGTTAAGAAAGGCCAAAGCAGGCCCTGGCCGGTTGGCCCAGTGGTAGAGCTTCGGTCTGGAGTGCAGGAGTCCTGGATTTGATTCCCGGCCAGGGCACACAGGAGAAGCGCCCATCTGCTTCTCCACCCTTCCCCATCTCCTTACTCTCTGTCTCTCTCTTCCCCTCCCACAGCCGAGGCTCCACTGGAGCAAAGTTTGCCCGGGCTCTGAGGATGGCTCTGTGGCCTCTGCCTCAGGCGCTAGAATGGCTCTGATTGCGGCAGAGCCAACGCCCCAAGATGGGCAGAGCATCGCCCCCTGGTGGGCGTGCCGGGTGTATCCCGGTTGAGCGCATGTGGGAGTCTGTCTGACTGCCTCCCCGTTTTCAGCTTCGGAAAAATACAAAAAAAAAAAAAAAAAAAGAAAGAAAGGGCAAAGCAGTCACCAGAAAATGGATGAGGAAGGGAACCCTCAGCTGCAGCAAAAAAGAAGAAACCAGTGAGCAGGAGAGATGAAGAAAATAGTTTACTTCAATGGAATTTCATAAAATATACATTCAGGCAGCTGCCTGCCCACAGCCCCAAGCCCAGGCCTTAAGTGCCAAAAACCCTGTGGCATCAGAGTGCCCTCCAGCCACAGCCTGGACCTTGGGTGGCAGCAGCAGCCAAGAGCAGGCAAGTTTCAGGATTCGGGGTCCCGACATATCATAGAGCCCCAGACAAGAGATGAAATAGGAACATGAGAGAAGGGACCCAGGCTTCACAGGGAGCAGTGGCCATGACATCCATGCCAGGCTGCATCCAGCTGGTGCTTTCATAGGTCAGAGCACATCTGGAGCCAGAGCCCAGAGGGGAGGGGGGAGGTGGAAGTCCTATGTGAGTCTGGTGCTCCTCCATCCTGGCTTCCCCTGCAGAGCCAAGCCCAAGGGCTTAGTGCCCCTCAGGACTGGGGAGATCTAGATGAGTGTTGTGGCTTTCTGGAGATTTTCTCCTCACACCCCTAGTTTCTCTTCAGTGCCTAGATGGGAATCCGCTGTGGGTCCTGTGCTCTGACAGCTCTCTGGGCACCAACTGTGCCCTCGCCAGGCTGTCTACCCAACTCCTCCTTTCTCCCCCACCCCATTCACTGGGCTGCATCATGCTGAGCAGAGGAGGAAAATGTGGAGATATCTGGCAGCTGATTCCACTGGCCCAGCTGTGAGCTCCCACCCACCCAGGAGGGCTGCCCCAGCCCAAAACATGAGCCATCTCAGGTCGACTGGGGTGAAGGGCCCCTGCTTTTACCCACCTCTTCACCCACCACAGCCTCCAGTTCCTGCACGGCTGCTGTATCTGATTTCCCCAGAGCCCCCAGCTGTGACCAGTCCTGCCCAAGGAGAGAGGGACCTGAGCGGTACATTTATAGACACGAAGCTCTGAATGTGGGGTGGGGTGGGGAGGGTTGAACATGACCAATTCAGCTTGGCTTCTTCCCCCAGAACTAGAAGCAAAGCTGCCTGAGGGATGCAACTACTGAGAAAGTGGACTTTGGGGCAGCTGAGCACAGCTGGGGTCCAGGGAAGATGTGACTTGGAAGGGAAGGTGGAGGGGTAAGGTAAGAATGTGTTTTGAACTTTAATGTCTATTAAAGGAGAACTCTCACGACAGGCAGGCGGGCTGGCTAAGTGCAGGACGGCAGGCAGCTGTTCCTCTTGGAATGTGGGCTAGAGGGAGGAGAGACTCAAGCTCCTTGACTGGAGTGGCTGGGCCCCAAGGACCAAGTCCTCAGTCTTCCCTTGTGGTCGTTCAGGGAGAAAACCCTTGACCTTCTTCTGACATCCAACCTGGTGGGATTGACTGCGGCCTGCTCCCAGTGGCTCTTCATGCTCAGGACAGCTGGCTGAGGGGATGGACCAAGCAGCGCCTCTCAGTGCAGTGTGAGATCACAGATCAAGTCTTACTTCTTTCAGGAGGCTGCCCCCAGTGAAAGTCCTCAAGCCACCTTCTAACCCTCAAGCTACCTGTCTGCCTTCTTCATGTGGTGGAAAAGGTTACAGAAGAACTCATACCAGAAGAACACCAAGCCGGTGGAAAAGGCCGCCTTCAGCAGGCTTGGGGATAGGCCCTTGAAGAAGCCCCGCATGCCTTCCTCCCGCAGCACCTGCCTGGCACAGTCCAGAAGGCCCTGGTAGCTTCGGACCTGGGGAGAGGAAGGTTATTCTGGTTGAGGAAAGAGGTGATTACCACATGGTGCGGCTCTATTCTTTTTTTTTTTTTTTTTTTAATTTTTAAAATTTTATTTATTCATTTTAGAGAGGAGAGAGAGAGGGGGAGAGAGAGAGAGAGAGAGAGAGAAAGAGAAAGAGAAAGAGGAGAGAGAGACGGGGGAGGAGCTGGAAGCATCAACTCCCATATGTGCCTTGACCAGGCAAGCCCAGGGTTTCGAACCGGCGACCTCAGCATTTCCAGGTCAACACTTTATCCACTGCGCCACCACAGGTCAGGCATGGCTCTATTCTTTAGTCAACACAAGGCCTGGCACACCACAGCTCCCAATAAATACTTGCTGGGTGAAGGAATGGGTGTAAAAGAGACAGAGAAAAGCCCTGGCCGGTTGGCTCAGTGGTAGAGCATCGGCCTGGCGTGTAGAAGCCCCGGGTTCGACTCCCGGCCAGGACACACAGGAGAAGCGCCCATCTGCTTCTCCACCCCTCCCCCTCTCCTTCCTCTCTGTCTCTCTCTTCCCCTCCTGCAGCCGAGGCTCCATTGGAGCAAAGATGGCCCGGGCACTGGGGATGGCTCCTTGGCCTCTGCCCCAGGCGCTAGAGTGGCTCTGGTCGCAGCAGAGTGACGCCCTGGAGGGGCAGAGCATCGCCCCCTGGTGGGCATGCCGGGTGGATCCCGGTCGGGCGCATGCGGGAGTCTATCTGACTGTCTCTCCCGGTTTCTAGCTTCAGAAAAAAAATAAATAAATAAATAAATAAATAAATAAATGAGACAGAGAAAAAGTTAACCTCATTCTTCCTCTTCCAAGTGTGCTAATTCAGACTTAACAGTTGAAGTGCCTGGAAATCAACACTGGACAGAGCTCCTTCCTTCCCAGGAGGCTGCCACTGATGGGCTATTCATGACCCAGTGAGAGCTCTGGACCCTCTTCCCAAAGGCACCTCTGACCCCCCACCCCATCCACCTGGTCCACCTTGAACAGTAGGTCTGAATCTGGCCCTCATTAGTTCCTAGCGTGACTAGTACCACCCCTCCAGCCTGGTTTTCTCCAGGTGACCATACAGTGTGGCCAGACTGTGTTCACCTCACTCCCCTCCAAAGGCACCAGTAACTCCCGATGACAATAATGACAGTAGTGACATTATGAAGAATCAAGTCCGGCCCTGGCCAGAGGCATCAGCCTGACATGTGGAAGTCCCAGGTTCAATTCCTGGTCAGGACACACAGAAGTGACGACCTGCTTCTCCACCCCCCACCCCTCCCACTTCTCTCTCTCTCTTTCTCTTCCTCTCCCCCAACCATGGCTTGAATGGTTTGACCAAGTTAGCCCCGGGCACTGAGGATGGCTCCATGGCCTCACCTCAGACACTAAAATAGCTTAGTTGCTGAGCAACAAAGCAACAGTCCCAGATAAGCAGAGCATTGGCTGGGGGGGGGGGGGGGGGGAGGGGGGCTTGCTGGGTGGATTCCGGTCAGGGTGCATGCAGGAGCCTGTCTGTCTCCCCACTTAATTAAAAAAAAAAAAAAATCAAGTCCAAGCACCAAGGCCTGGTGTTCATTTGGAACTCAATTTCTTTCTTTGATGCCTGACCTGTGGATGCCTGCAGTGGATAAAGTGCTGACCTGGAATGCTGAGGACACAGGTGTAAAACCCAAGGCTTAGCTGGTCAAAGCACATACAAGAAGCAACTACTACAAGTTGATGCTTCTCATTCTTCCTCTACCTCTTTCTCTCAAATCAATAAATAAAGTCTTAAAAAGAAAAAAGAAGAAATTAATTTCTTTCTCCCACATGGATCCCTCCCACCTCCAGTGAGGGGTGAGGACCAGAGCTGTCTGCAGAGGGACAGCTCACCTGGCCAAAGGTGACTCGGGCCTGCTCAAACCCTCCAACTTGCAGCCGTTTCTTGAAGAGGTCCAGGGGATACGTTAGGGTCTTGCTGATGACTCCAGCACCACTGCCACAAAGCAGGTTTTTGAGGTTCCCTGAGCCAGAAAAGTGGGATTGGCAGGAGAAATGAGAAGAATGCAATTTAGGGTAGGCAACTTCAAGGTCACGAGCTCTATCCTGCATCATAAAACAAAAACCCACAAGCATCCTTGCTCTGAGGAACTGAATCCAGGAAAGAGAACCAGACACAGCCACTTTTGGCAGGAATGACAAGGGACTGCAGAATGGACAGGCTGGTGGCAGGATGGGTATGGGCCTTAATGGTGATCTCCCAGCTGGAGGCTATGGCTCCGTGTAGTCAGTCAGTTCGGGCTTTAAAGGGAACAAGATGCCCCTCCCTCCACATCCTCCCCCAAACAAAACCCTAATGAAACACACAACCAAAAGTAGACAGTGTGCAAGCTGGAACTCTGACCAAAATGGAAACCATGACCAGTAATTGGAAATAAATGTCAGTGATGCCACCAATGAGTGTGGCAAGAGGTAGGAGAAATGAAGGCATCTGTAAGTGGTTGGATTTGTTTTGTTGCCTGCATTTCAGGGCTGGGTCCTGAGATCTGTAGTGTTCAAGCTTCTGACAGGAAAACTTTATTTCCTACATGGTTTAGAAAGAGACGTATGGCTTGGGAGTAGGGGGAAAGGACAACCCTAGTTCCCTTTTCCATGGGGGCTGTCTCACCATTTTTCTTTCCTTCAGCTGGCATGACCCACTCACACACGCGCTGCAGGGAATTGTAGAAGGAGAACTGGAACCCGGCATAGGGGAAGATGGCGATCAGCGTGGGATTCAAGCCTTTATAGAAGACCAAGGGGCCTTCGGTCCTGTACATGGTGGCCACAGCATCCCGCAGGGTTTTATACACCTGGACAGCACACATACAACTCAAGTGAGCATGGTGCTAATTTTAGCCCGAGAACACAGCCCACCATGTACAGTGTGTCCATAAAGTCATGGTGCACTTTTGACCGGTCACAGGAAAGCAACAAAAGACAACAGAAATGTGAAATCTACACCAAATAAAAGGAAAACTCGCCCTGGCCGGTTGGCTCAGTGGTAGAGCGTCGGCCTGGCGTGCAGGGGTCCCGGGCTCGATTCCCAGCCAGGGCACACAGGAGAAGCGCCCATCTGCTTCTCCACCCCTCCCCCTCTCCTTCCTCTCTGTCTCTCTCTTCCCCTCCCGCAGGGAGGCTCCATTGGAGCAAAGATGTCCTGAGCGCTGGGGTTTGCTCCTTGGCCTCTGCCCCAGGCTCTAGAGTGGCTCTGGTCGCAACAGAGCGACACCCCGGAGGGGCAGAGCATCGCTCCCTGGTGGGCAGAGCGTCACCCCCTGGTGGGCGTGCCGGGTGGATCCCGGTCGGGCGCATGCAGGAGTCTGTCTGACTGTCTCTCCCCGTTTCCAGCTTTGGAAAAATACAAAAAAAAAAAAAAAAAAAAAAGGAAAACTCTCCCAGTTTCATACCTATTCAGTGCAGTTCGATGTGGTCTCACGCACAGATTTTTTAGGGCTCCTTAGGTAGCTATCCCGTATAGCCTCTACAGACTCGTCACTGGTGGCCTACCAGAACGGGGTTTTTCCACCAAACTGCCGGTTTCCTTCAACTGCTTATCCTACCGAGTAATGTTATTCCTACGTGATTGCACTTTGTTATAAACGCGGCAATATTCACGTTGCACTTTGGTCAGAGATTTGAATTTAGCGAGCCACAGAACACATTGAACTTTCCTCTATACCGTCCACATCTTGACTGGCATGGCCGTGGGCTGCTCCGCTGTATACACAGTGTTACATCATCATCTGCGCAGGCGCACATGCTGCCACATCATCCTACAGAAACTGGGAGGGTTTTCCTTTTATTTGGTGCAGATTTCACATTTCTATCGTCTTTTGTTGCTTTCCTGTGACTGGTGAAAAGTGCACCATGACTTTATGGACACACTGTATATCCCATGCCTACAAATACAGCTACCAGAAGCATTACTCTCCTGCCAAGAGGACAAAGAAAATGCTGGACTGCCTCACCTGTGGTGGCACAATGGCTAGATCATCAGACCTAGAACACTGAAGTCGCCTGTTTGAAACCCTGGACTTGCCCAGCCAAGGGACATACAATAAACAACCAATGAATAAAGTGAAGCAACTATGAGTTGATACTTCTTGCCCCCTCCCCCTTCTCTCTGTAAAATCAATAAATACAATCTTAAAAAAAAATAAAATGCTGGACAAAAACTCCAAGTGTGGGCTTTCCTAGTGACTCCCCTTGAGCTATTTACATGACTGATAAATCCACATGAGTGCACAAAGCCTGTGTCTTGACTGGGTACATAAATTATGGCACATCCACTGAAAGGAACACGAGAACATGGTGTAACCACTAAAACAGAAGGATGCAATCTGTGTGACTGACAAGGACTAATCCCACAAAGGTCAGAGCCAAACAGAAGAGCAGGCAGTGTTTGTGGAGGAAACAAACACAGGCCGAGATTACTGAGTCGTCCCCCCCCAACCCGCCAGGAATACGCAGGTAGCAACAGTAAGTCTCTCCCTCCCCAGGCCTCGCCCCCTTTTCCTCCTTGAAGGTAAGGATCCCTATTCCCTTTTTCCGTATCCTGGATGGACGTGGCATCTCTTGGTAGCCCACACTGTGTACATTAGTTACACTTCAATAAACCTGACTAGGCCCTGGCCGGTTGGCTCAGCAGTAGAGCATCGGCCTGGCGTGCGGGGGACCTGGGTTCGATTCCCGGCCAGGGCACACAGGAGAAGCGCCCATTTGCTTCTCCACCCCCTCCTCCTTCCTCTCTGTCTCTCTCTTCCCCTCCCGCAGCCAAGGCTCCATTGGAGCAAAGATGGCCTGGGCGCTGTGGATGGCTCCTTGGCCTCTGCCCCAGGCGCTAGAGTGGCTCTGGTCGCGGCAGAGCGACACCCCAGAGGGGCAGAGCATCGCCCCCTGGTGGGCAGAGCGTTGCCCCTGGTGGGCGTGCCAGGTGGATCCCGGTCGGGCGCATGCGGGAGTCTGTCTGACTGTCTCTCCCCGTTTCCAGCTTCAGAAAAATAAATAAATAAATAAATAAATAAACCTGACTAGAACCAACAAACTAAAAAAGAGTTCTTAGGTCCTAACATATGCAAGCGAACATTTTAAAAATTCAGTTTAGCCTGATCAGGTGGTGGCGCAGTGAATAGAGCGTCGGACTGGGATGCGGAAGGACCCAGGTTCGAGACCCCGAGGTTGCCAGCTTGAGCGCGGGCTCATCTGGCTTGAGCCAAAAAAAGCTCACCAGCTTGGACCCAAGGTCACTGGCTCGAGCAAGGGGTTACTCAGTCTGCTGAAGGCCCGTAGTCAAGGCACATATGAGAAAGCAATCAATGAACAACTAAGGAGTCCCAACGAAAAACTGATGATTGATGCTTCTCATCTCTCTCCGTTCCTGTCTGTCTGTCCCTATCTATCCCTCTCTCTGACTCTCTGTCCCTGTAAAAAAAATAATAAATAAAAATTAAAAAAAAAAATCAGTTGAGGGCCCAGATGATAAAGGTAAGGAAACCACCCAGAAAGCAGGACAGAAAGACAAAGAGAGCTAACAATGGGAGAGAACGAGCTGTTCTCAACCAACCCAGGATGTCCAACTAACACAAATTCTAGAAAGAAACAAAATAACAAAACAGAGGGCAGGTGACTGTGAATAAATAACTCATGACCACTTTCCAGGCATGAAGAACTTGAGTGTCTAGACCAGTGGCTGGCAAACTGCGGCTTGCAAGCCACATGCGGCTCTTTGGCCTCTTGAGTGTGGCTCTTCCACAAAATACCATGTGCTGGCAAAGACCAGCTTAGGAGTACCCTAATTAAGTTAATGACAATGTATCTATCTATATAGTTTAAGTTTAAAAAATTTAGCTCTCAAAAGAAATTTCAATAGTTGTACCGTTGATATTTGGCTCTGTTGACTAATGAGTTTGCCGACCACTGATCTAGACTAAAGGGTCCAGGAAGTGCCCATCACAATGACTAAAAGAGACCCACACCTGTGTACATTTCTAGAAAGCTAGGGATCAAGAAAGATCCTGAGAGTTCCCATGGTGGGGAAGGGGAGACAGTTTTTTGTTTGTTTGTTTGTTTGTGTTTTTTTTTTGTATTTTTCTGAAGCTAGAAACGGGGAAAGACAGTCAGACAGACTCCCACATGCGCCCGACTGGGATCCACCCGGCACGCCCACCAGAGGCGATGCTCTGCCCACCAGGGGGCGATGCTCTGCCCCTCCCGGGCGTCGCTCTGCCGCGACCAGAGCCACTCTAGCGCCTGGGGCAGAGGCCAAGGAGCCATCCCCAGCGCCCGGGCCATCTTTGCTCCAATGGAGCCTCGGCTGCAGGAGGGGAAGAGAGAGACAGAGAGGAAGGAGAGGGGGAGGGGTGGAGAAGCAGATGGGCGCTTCTCCTGTGTGCCCTGGCCGGGAATCAAACCCGGGTCCCCCGCACGCCAGGCCGACGCTCTACCACTGAACCAACTGGCCAGGGCTGGGGAGACAGTTTTTTTTTTTTTTGTATTTTTCTGAAGCTGGAAATGGAGAGAGACAGTCAGACAGAATCCCGCATGCACCCGACCGGGTTCCACCCGGCACGCCCACCAGGGGCGATGCTCTGCCCACCAGGGGGTGATGCTCTGCCCCTCTGGGGCGTCACTCCGCCGCGACCAGAGCCACTCCAGCGCCTGGGGCAGAGGCCAAGGAGCCATCCCCAGCGCCCAGGCCATCTCTGCTCCAATGGAGCCTTGGCTGCGGGAGGGGAAGAGAGAGGCAGAGAGGAAGGGGGAGGGTGGAGAAGCAAATGGGCGCCTCTCCTATGTGCCCTGGCCGGGAATCGAACCCGGGTCCCCCGCACGCCAGGCCGACGCTCTACCGCTGAGCCAACCGGCCAGGGCCCGGGGAGACAATTTTATATGAAGGATCAGTAAACAGAATTGTTTTGGACTTTTCAGCAGCACTGACAGTTACCTAAAATTCTATACCCAAATCAGCAGTTGAATGTAAGGCTAAAATACAGGCATTTTCTATCATGACTTCTGTGGGGCAGCTGTGTTAGGCTTGCTCGCTGGTTTATCAGCTGCAAGCACTTTGTTTGATTAGTGCATGAGCACCTGGCAGAGGCACGTGTGCACAGCCTTTATAAGGTTATGGGTGCTTGTGCTCAAGAGAGATGGGGGATTGCAGATGCTTGCAGATCACCTGCCCGCCACTGAAGGACCATTTTACTGTTTGCCTAAGAGGTGATTTCCCGTGCCTGTGTGCTTGTCCGCCGTTGTGAGACTTTATTAAATGGAATGGCCCAACACTTTCTGGCTCCTCAGTTTTTCTACCGTCTGCCCAAATACAATGTGGACCTGCCTGGCCTTGGCCACCGGCATTACAACTTCTCTCAGGGAGAGAAGGCATGGTATCCAACAAGAGAATTCCTAAAACAAGAGCTGGCTACAGTCCTAGAGTAAGCAGTCCATACTGAAGCCAGAAGGTAATGGGTGCCAAAGTGGGAGATTCAGGAGGGGCTCCATAACATCACGGGACTGATGACCACAGGCAGGCCTTGTTGAGAGGATTTAAGGGTGAATTCGTGATAAGTATGTAAAAAGTTAAACAAATAAAGCACAAGACCTTTCCTCACTTCAGGGAAGACTGAGATATAAAAGAAAATTTAATTGTAATATATTTTGCCCTGGTTGGTAACTCAGTTGGTTGGAGCATTATCCTGATATGCCAAGGTTGTGAGTTTGATTTCTTTTTTTTATTTTTTTAATTTTTTTATTTTATTTATTCATTTTTAGAGAGGAGAGAGAGAGAGACAGAGAGGGAGAGAGAGGAGAGACAGAGAGAGAGAGAGAGAGAGAGAAGGGGGGAGGAGCTGGAGGCATCAACTCCCATATGTGCCTTGACCAGGTAAGCCCAGGGTTTCGAACTGGCGACCTCAGCATTTCCAGGTCGACGCTTTATCCACTGCGCCACCACAGGTCAGGCATGAGTTTGATTTCTGATCAGAGCATATACAAGAATCAACCAATGAATGCATGAATAAGTGGAACAAATCAATGTTTCTTTCTCTCTCTCAATTCCTCTCTGAAATCAATAAATATAAAAATTTTAAAAATTTAAGGTTCAGCAGTAACATATACATAATGGTAATAGTATAAACACTAAGTGTTGATTTAGTCAAAAATCTACTAATCAGTTGTACTGCAGTCAGACAGGGGAGGAAACGCAAGCACATGTGAGGGTGATGAGAAAGCTAAATCCTCATCTTTCATAGTAGCAGTCAATATTAATGTCTATGAATAGGGAGGGAAGAGGGAAAAAGGGAGAATGGAAGGGGGAGGGAGGAAGATCAGAGGTCAGAGGGAGGGTGTGTGAGAGGGGAAGAAGGAAGAGGAAAGAAAAGAAAAAGAAGAGGGGAAAAAAAAAGAAAAGCCTGACCAGACAGTGGTGCAACAGAAGAGTGTTGGTCTGGGATGCTGAGGACCCAGGTTCAAAAACCCAAGGTCTCCAGCTTGGGCACAGGCTCACCAGTTTTGAGTGTGGGGTCGTCACCTTGAGCGTGGGATCATAGACATGACCCCATGGTGGCTGGCTTGAGCCCAAAGGTCACTGGTTTGAAGCCCATGGTCTCTGGCTTGAGCAAGGGGTCACTGGCTTGGAATCCCCCGAGTCAAGGCACGTATGAGAAAGCAATCAATGAACAACTAAGATGCCGCAACTATGAGTTGATGCTTCTCATCTCTCTCCCTTCCTGTCTGTCTGTCCCTGTCTGTCCCTCTCTCTCTCCCTAAAAAAGAGAGCCTGACTGGGCAGTGGCGCAGTGGATAGAGCGTCAGACTGGGAGGCAGAAGACCCAGGTTTGAGACCCCAAGGTCGCCAGCTTAAGCGCGGGTTCATCAGGTTTGAGCAAAAGCTCACCAGCTTGAGCCGAAGGTCGCTGGCTCGAGCAAGGGGTTACTCGGTCTGCTGAAGGACCACGGTCAAGGCATGTATGAGAAGGCAATCAATGAACAATTAAGGTGTTGCAATGAACAACGAAAAACTAATGATCGATGCTTCTCATCTCTCCGTTCCTGTCTGTCCCTATCTATCCCTCTCTCTGACTCACTCTCTGTCTCTGTAAAAAAAAAAAAAAAGAGAGAGAGAGAGAGAGAAACAGTGGTATAAGCATGTTACCTAGAATTAGAGAGTAAATAATGGAAGAAACAGGTACAAATATTAAAAGTGGTTGCCTGGCTGGGTGGCGCAATGGATGAAAGGTCATCCTGGCGCACTGAGGTCACAGGTTCGACCCCAGGTCAGGGGAGGTATGGGAAGCAATCAATGAGTACACAACTAAATGGAACAACTAAGTGGAACGAGTTGATGCTTCTCTCTCTTTCTCTGAAATCAATGAAAAAACTAAAGAAAGTGGTTGTTTCTGGGGATGGCAAGCTCTAGCTGGGCCAGTGACCCCTTGCTCAAGCCAGCAACCTTGGACTTCAAACTAGTGACAGTGGAATCATGTCTATGATCCTATGCTCAAGCCAGTGATCCCTCACTCAAACTGGTGAGCCTGTGCCCAAGCTGGAGACCTTGGGGTTTTGAACCTGGGACCTCAGCATCCCAGGCTGATGCTCCATCCACTGTACCAACACCAGTCAGGCAAGAACTTTCTGTCTTTTTAATTTTTATATACCTTACACATTGTTGATTTTTTAAAAATTAATTATTTGGGGGGGGGGTGATGGGAATTTATTTATTTATTTTTTTATTTATTCATTTCAGAGAGGAGAGAGAAAGAGAGAGAGAGAAGGTGGGAGAATCAGGAAGCATCAACTCCCATATGTGCCTTGACCAGGCAAGCCCGGGGTTTCAAACCGGCAACCTCAGCATTCCAGGTCAACACTTTATCCACTGCGCCACCACAGGTCAGGCGATTTTTTTTTTTAATTTAAAAGTGTGAGTTTACAACATGAATGCTACTTTTATTTTTTTTTTTTTTTTTTTTTTTTTTTTAAATTTACTTGTTCTTTATTTTATTTATATTTTTTTACAGAGACAGAGAGTGAGTCAGAGAGAGGGATAGACAGGGACAGACAGACAGGAACGGAGAGAGATGAGAAGCATCAATCATTAGTTTTTCATTGCGTGTTGCAACACCTTAGTTGTTCATTGATTGCTTTCTCATATGTGCCTTGACCGCGGGCCTTCAGCAGACTGAGTAACCCCTTGCTGGAGCCAGCGACCTTGAGTTCAGCTGGTGGGCTTTTTGCTCAAACCAGATGAGCCCGCGCTCAAGCTGGTGATCTCTGGGTCTCGAACCTGGGTCCTCTGCATCCCAGTCCGACGCTCTATCCACTGCGCCACCGCCTGGTCAGGCGAATGCTACTTTTCTAAGGAAGGTGGAGCTTGGCAGTTTTTAAACAAGCGTCTACCCCCTTTTTTCTTTTATCTTGCTTTCTTTTTTAAAGATTTTATTTATGGATTTTTCAGAGAGTGGAGGTAGGGGGACAAGAGGTAGTTTCTTCACTCTAGTTGTATATTGGTTGCTTCTCGTATGTGTCCTGACCAGGCCCAGGGTTTCAAACCACTGACCTCAGCACTCCAGGTCAGAGCTTTATCCACTGCGCCACCACAGGTCAGGCCTGCCCCTCATTTTCATGCACAATTTTCTGGTCGCTCCAGAATCCAGAATCCTAAGTCTCAATCATCTGAGCCAGAGGGGTAATATGCGGTTCTCTCTCTTTTGTGTGTGTGTGTGTGACAGAAAGAGAGACAGAGAGAGAGAGACAGACAAAAAGAGAGAGAGATAAGAAGCATCAAGTCTTCGTTATAGCACCTTAGTTATTCATTGATTGCTTTCTCATATGTGCCTTGACTGCGGGCAGGGGGGGGGGGGCTACAGCAGAGCAAGTGACCCCTTGCTCAAGCCAGTGACCTTGGGCTCAAGCCAGTGACTGTGGACTTTCAAGCTAGTGACCCTGGGCTTTAAGCCAGCAATCATGGGGTCAGGTCTATGACCCCACGCTCAAGCCAGTGACTCAGCATTCAAGCTGGTGAGCCTGCACTCAAGCCTGTGACCTCAGGGTTTTGAGCCTGGGTCCTCCTCGTCCCAGTCCAACGCTCCATCCACTGCGCCACCGCCTGGTCAGGCGCTGTTCTCATTTTTAAGTCTTCACTTTTTCCTTCTCAGAGACTTTTACTAGACGCTGGGAAATAATGAAGAAGCTGAAAGATTGTCATTTCTCCATGAGGACTGTCATCCCAAACCTCTCTTTTCTACTGAAGTGTCATACAGAGCAATCTTGCTCTTGTGCCCCGATCATTTTCTTCCAGATTGTTCCCAGGGGACAGTGCCTTTCTCAACCAAAAAAGTCCTCAGGATGTCTCCTAAACAAAAGGGCTCCCAGCCCAGGATGGCCACCCCAGGCAACACACAGAACTATCCGAACTGAAACCACAGTTATTCTTAACTGGTTCCACACTGAATTCTTTTTTTTTTTTTTGTGACAGAGACAGAAAGAGACACAGAGAGGGACAGATAGGGACAGACAGACAGGAAGGGAGAGAGATAAGAAGCATCAATTCTTCATTGAGGCACCTTAGTTGTTCATTGATTGCTTTCTCATATATTACCTTGGCCAGGGGCTACAGCAGACCAAGTGACCCCTTGATCAAGCCAGCGACCTTGGGTCCAAGCTGGTGAGCCTTGCTCAAACCAGATGAGCCCATGCTCAAGCTGGTGACCTCGGGGTTTCGAACTTGGGTCCTCCGTGTTCCAGTCTGATGCTCTATCCACTGTGCCACCGCCTGGTCAGGCCTACACTGAATTTTTAAGCAAAGCATCACTCCCCACCAACAACAGACTATGGTGAAGAGGTCTACTTTGAGGTTTAATCCCTTGCTTTCACTCAGTAAACTCTTCCTTGAATCTGACTCAATTATCCCATTTCGTTGTGGAAACCAAAAACCCTCTCATAAGCCCTGGCCGGTTGGCTCAGCGGTAGAGCGTCGGCCTAGCGTGCGGAGGACCCGGGTTCGATTCCGGCCAGGGCACACAGGAGAAGCGCCCATTTGCTTCTCCACCCCTCTGCCGCGCTTTCCTCTCTGTCTCTCTCTTCCCCTCCCGCAGCCAAGGCTCCATTGGAGCAAAGATGGCCCGGGCGCTGGGGATGGCTCTGTGGCCTCTGCCTCAGGAGCTAGAGTGGCTCTGGTCGCAACATGGCGACGCCCAGGATGGGCAGAGCATCGCCCCCTGGTGGGCAGAGCGTCGCCCCTGGTGGGCGTGCCGGGTGGATCCCGGTCGGGCGCATGCGGGAGTCTGTCTGACTGTCTCTCCCTGTTTCCAGCTTCAGAAAACTGAAAAAAAAAAAAAAAAAAAAAAAAAAAAAACCTCTCATAGTAATACAGTGATCTGATCTCATGTCTCTTGTGCCAGACACCTTCTGTCCAGCCAGCTGTTTGGTATTTGTTCTCATCCCCTCCCTCCTGGAGGTCCTGACTCTCCTGCAAGGCTGTCAGCGTGGTGCACGGTCCTGAGCACACAAACTGACTGACAGATGGACCAAAAACCCCAGCCTCTCCCAGCTTTGTTCCCTCCCATGAAAAGAGCCTCAACTCCTAGACCAACTTCTGTTGCTTGGGCACCCCTTCTGTGGCTGGGCCACTCACCCTGGGCTCACCCTGAGCAGCAAAGCGGGTGCGCAGGACATCCACGGGATGCACGGTGAGGGTGGCCATGCAGGCAGACAGGCCCCCACACACAAAGTGCACGGAGAAGTCACGGGCATCGTGCACGCTGGCTCTGTGCACCACCTCGGTCAGTATTTCAAATGACAAAAACTGCAAGAGATGTGATAGAGTCACTGACAAGCATCCCCAAAATATACCACCTAAGATTTATGACCCAGGTGGAACCCAGTCCTAGGGATAAAGAAACAGTCTTCCTGAGCAGTGACAGAATACAATAGACATCGTTTTGTGCAGCTCAAATGTCATTTTTTTTTATTTATTCATTTTTAGAGAAGAGAGAGAGAGAGAGGAGAGAGAGATAGAGAGAGAGAAGGGGGGAGGAGCTGGAAGCATCAACTCCCATATGTGCCTTGACCAGGCAAGCCCACGGTTTCGAACCGGCGACCTCAGCATTTCCAGGTCAATGCTTTATCCACTGCGCCACCACAGGTCAGGCCTCAAATGTCATTTTATAATTAATTGGAGTTGACTCAAATACTCAAAGGGTTAAGAAAATATATGAGAAAAATTTTGTATCAGAAAATTCAACTCGTGCTTGACCAGTGGTGGCACAGTGGATAGAGCATCAACTTGAGATGCTGAGGACTCAGGTTAGAAACCCTGAGGTCACTGGCTTGGATGCGGGGTCAACGGCTTGAGCATGGGATCATTGACATGACCCCATGGTAGCTGGCTTAAGCCTAAAGGTCACTGGCTTGAAGCCCAAGGTCACTGGCTTGAGCAAGGGATCACTGGCTCGGTTAGAGTCCCCCAGTTGAGGCACATATGAAAAGCAATGAATGAACAACAAAAAGTGCTGTAACTGTGAGTTGATGCTTCTAATCTCCCTTCCTCTTCCTCTCTCTCTCTCTGTCTCTCTCTTTCACACACACACACACACACACAAATTCTACTTGTTAACTTAAGTTTCCTGAGAAACTTAATGGGAGATGGTGGCCATTATCTGGTCCTACAGTGCGGCCAACAGGAGAGTTCCACATACTCCATATTCCATGGCATTACCCCCCTTACATTCAGATCTTCCTCCAACCAACTCAGGATGGCTCAGGGGCCTGAGATACAGGTCACTGTACTCATTCATCATGCTGCAGTACCTGAGTGCCAGGTGCAGAGCCAGGATGGCAGGGGCATATCAACCTGGTGCGTGTCTGACTGAGCATGGCTGGGATGTTTGGAGAGCAGGCTAGGACTATCCAGCACTAGCCACCCAGGTGGGAATCCTGGCCCTGTCACTTTCTAGCTAGTGACTTTAGTTGGGTTATTACTTAAGATCCCTATGCCTCAGTCTTTTTATCTGTAAAACAAGTGACAACAAAACCTATCTCCAAGGACTGCTGTGAGGTAACAGATGTAAAATGCTTAAAACAAGGTCTGGCCCACAGTTAGTATAGGACAAAGGTATAACCATATGTTATACCCTTTGAAATAAACTGGCACTTAGCTGAAGAATGAATGAACAAGAGTCAAGAAGCTGGATTCTAATCCTAGCCCCACTACTTACAGGCTGCGTGGCCTCTGGCAGCTTCACTTAACCTTTCTGGTCCATATAACACTTTTTCTATCTTCCTCACAATGCTGTTGGGAAGTTCAGAGGAAGCAGAAATGTGAAAATGCTATTTTGAAAAACGGAGAGCACTGTGTTACCACTTGCCAAGCCCCACGGGGGTGTGGCATCAAGATAGTGTTTCAGGTGCAACACCTTTGACTCAGGCAGACTCGGTCTGACTCAGTCAATCTGTGAGGGTCCCAGTTAAGACACTAGAAAAGTGTGAGGACCACCTCCTGCTGCTAGACCCCAGGCAGCATCCCTGTGTTCCCCCACCCCCCACTGAGCAACCCGACCCCAGGGGCCTGGCTGTTCCCCTGCCACCTACTTGGACAGCTCCATAGCCTACGGAGAGAAGCTGGGCTGGAATGTGTCCCTTCCAGAATGCAGTTGGGCCTTCCTCCTGCAGAATCTGTCTCCCGGCCTGTAAGATCCCATGATACTTTGCATTGGGATCACTGCGAGACAGGCGCTCAATCTGAAGCTAGGAATCAAAATCCAAAGGTCAGGACAATAGGGGCAGGGCTAGGGGAGGAGCAGAAATTTCAGGAAAGGTAATGAAGACAACAAAGTGCTTCTCCTTAACAAAATTTCAAGATCTTAGGAGCTGCTTTGGCAAGAAAGAGGAAATTTGTCCTCCAATCCATTACATGGAAAAAGGGGGGAAAGGGTGCCTGACCAGGTGGTGGCGCAGTGGATAGAGCGTCGGACTGGGATGCAGAGGACCCAGGTTCGAGACCCGGCAAACCCGGGTTGCCGGCTTGAGCACGGGCTCCTCGGCTTGAGTGGGGGCTCACCAGGTAGAGCGCGGGGTCGCTGGCTTGAGTGTGGGACCATAGAAATGACCCCATGGTCGCTGGCTTGCGCCCAAGGTCACTGGCTTGAAGCCTAAGGTCACTGGCTTGAGCAAGGGGTCACTCGCTCTGTTGTAGCCCCTGGTCAAGGCACATATGAGAATGCAATCAATGAATAACTAAGGAGATGCAACGAATTGATGCTTCTCATCTCTCTCCCTTCCTGCCTGTATGTCCCTATCTGTCCCTCACTATGTCTCTCTCTCTATCTCTGTCACAGAAAAAAAAGGGGGGGGGGGAGGCTACCTGGAAACGGATCTTGATGACATCCAATGGGCTGATCAGCAACCGAGTGACAAGGCCAGACACAGACCCAGCCACTGCCGCCTCGAAATTGGAGATATTCCTGCCATCTGCTTTGGGGTCATAGCCGACCATCCCTGCCTCTGGCCCATACAATGTCCATCAGCTTCAAGCTAAATGCAAAAAAACAGGAGTAAACCCCAGAGCAAGTTCTTAGGGTCTCTGCTCACACATCACCTCCTCAGGCAGCTGTCCCTGACCAGCGTTCTGATACACTACCTGCTTTGGACTCAACATAGAATAAATATCTTTACAGGTTTGCTTAGTGTTGAAAAGTATAAGCAAGGATTGCCAATTCCACTTGATGTAAACAAAATTTTTTATACATTACATAGGGTTAGGCAAAGTAGGTTTACAGTTGTGAGTTTGCAAAAGTTAGCTCAGTTTCAGGCATGGCCCCAGATGGGCAGAGCATCCACTCCAGACAGGGGGTTGGGGAGTGCCTGGTGGATCCTAGCTGGGGCACACGCAGGAGTCTGTCTCTGTATTGCTCCTACTTTCACTTAAAAAAAAAAAGAAAACCAAGTGCCTTTTAGATTATAGAAGTAATAATGACCTTACAGAAAGAGAGAGGGGCTAAAAACCCCACTGTCTTAACACTTCACTTTACATATTCCTGTCTGGCTTTTAAAACTAAATGCCAGAGCATGATTGCATGTTGCTACAAGTTCTTCATATCATTATAAATAGCTAAGTAATATTCCATTGAGTAGCTGGGTCATAATTTGTTGAGCACAATGGTTTTCAAAAAATATAAATTTATTTTTAAAATACTGAATTCCAGTTGATTAGAGCATCATCCTGACATGTGTAGGCTGTGGGCTTGATCCCCAGTGAGGGTACCTACAAGAATCCACCAAGAATGAATGCATAACTAAATGGAACAATAAATCGATGTTTCTCTCTCTCTCCTTCTTCTCTCTCTCAAATCAATAAAAAAATCGAAATATCAAATTCTATTACATGTAAAGCAGTTTCTCAACATTGGCATTATTACCATTCTAGAATAAATAATTTAATCGCTTCTCAGCCTTTTGGCTAAAATCAAGCATAGGCAGAATGGATAATTCTGCATAGTTGGCAGCTGTCCTGAGCATTACAAGATGTTTAGCAGCACCCCTGGTCCACCCACAAGATGTCAGTATCGCCACACTCCCCTTGTGACAAATCAAGTGTCTCCAGACATTGAAAAATGCCCCTTGGGATACAAAACTGTCCCTGGTTGAGAACCATTGTTGTAGAAGGGTTTTAGACACTCCCATGGGTGTATAAAATGGCATGCATTGCACCACTGTTTGTAAAACTGGACATGATACAGATACTTATCAATGAAGTAATGGATAAATACACTAAGTCCCATCCATGCAAAGGCATACTATGCAGCCATGAAAAAGAATTAACCAGAGCTATACACACTTGAAAAGATGTCCACAATAGACTGAAACATGAAAAAAGCAGGTTTCAGAAGTGTATGTCTAGTGTAACCCCATTTTCACAAAAGAAAACAAGGCCTAGATATGTGCTGTACAGTTGTATAATGCATAGGGGGAAATCTGTGATGATACATACACACATCCACAGCTTGGAAAGGTTACCTTTGGGGTAAGGGTTGCCAAGGAAAGATGAAAGGTAGATATCTCCTTTCTTCTGAATACAATTCTGTTTGGATTTGTTAAGGACCTCCCAAAAAATCCCAACTAAAACTAAATATAAAGTGATTTTTTAGAAAGGACCTCAGAATTAACCTAGTTCTTAAATACCACTAGTTACAGGGAAGTCAATGCCCACAGGGTGACACCCTTCACACCATCAGTTTTTCTCCTCTCACCCACCCTGAAATTCTGTCCACACCACTCTCAGCCTTAAGCCCTCACTCTTCTGAAAATGCCAAAGTAGCACTCGAATCTACCCTCAAAACAAATGTAAACTTTCCATGGGGCTCTGTCAGCAAAGTATTCTAAAATGGTATTTTATTAAAAGTTTAATGGTATGAAACCCCCCAACCCCTGCTAGAATGTGTCCATTTCTTGGTAGCTTCTCTGATCGCCTCAAAGGAGGCCACCTGGCCTTTCCCAACAACATCTCTGTGACATTAACTCAAGTTGCTTTCCCCCAGGAACCTGTGAGGAACAATTTAAACACGGGGTAGGCACCCTGGCCATACAGCTCAGCTGGTTAGAGCACTGTTCTGACCAACCGGTCCTATATGTCAGGGACCATACAGGAACATGTTCCTGTCTCTCACTCTCTCACTAAAGTCAATAAATTGAAATTTAAAAAATAAACAAACATGGGGTAGGCAATTGAGAGGTAATGCCTCTCCCAAGTCTTCCACAGACTGCTGAGGTAAAAATAAGCAGGTCAGTCCTGTGTGGGGGAAGGAATGAGGTATTTATTTTTTTATTTTAGTGAGAGGAGGGGAGGCAGAAACAGACTCGCGCATGCACCCCAACCGGGATCCACACGGCAAACCCACTAGAGGGGGGTGCTCTGCTCATCTGGGACCCTTGCTCCATTGCAACAGGAGTGCTTGAGATGGAGGCCTTGGAGCCATCCTCAGCACCCGGGGCCAACTTGCTCCAATGGAGCCATGGCTGCAAGAGGGGAGAAGAAGAGAGAAATAGAGAGAAGTGAGAGGGAGAGGGGTGGAGAAGATGGGTGCTTCTCCTGTGTGCACTGGCTGGGAACTGAACTGAGGACATCTACACGCTGGGCTGATGCTCTACCACTGAACCAACCGGCCAGGGCCAGGTATTTCTATAAATAAGCAGTTCTATATAGCTGATCTACTTCTCTGATCAAGAAGCCAAAGCCTAAATTCAAGTTCTGGCTCTCTCATGTACCTTAAGCAGGTTTATTTAACCTAGGCTCAATTTTCTCTTCTGGAAAGTGGGAATGATGTCTATCCTGCCTAGTCCAGATTGCTGCCAGGCTCGTGCAAGATATCATATGTGATAAGTTTTGAAAAATGGTAAAAATTTTATACACGTGAAAGGGTTGTTAAATGTAGTCCAGTGGTGGCCTTACTTTTTCTACTGCTCAAAAATTTCTTCTTGTACCAAGAACCCTTGAAACTTATCTAAAGAGACAAAATAAAATTCTTAAAAGTATGATATATATATAATATAGAAGTTGGTGTGAGTGGCAGGGCAGGTGAGGTGTGTGTGAGAGTTTGCCTTAGCCACTTCCTTCTCTTACTGCGGAAAACCAGGTGTTCAGGTACGCAGGTGCCCCGACTAGGGCGTATGTTCTCGTCTACCCAGGTATTCAGTTAAGGGTCTCTGCAGATGTGCCCGCGTGTGGACACAGGTGTCTAGATATGCCTCAGAAAGTGTTTTTGCTCCCTAAGTCCAAAAAGACGCCCGCGAGGTGGGCATCCGCGTGTACAGGTGCCCCGGGTGTGCGCGGGGTTTTACCACCCGCGTCCCTGAAGAGAGACTTCTCACGTCAGGCATAACACACGTATGAACAAGTCCCCACCCCCGCGTTAATACCTGCGCATGTGTGCTCCTTCCTAGGAGCAAGGGTGCAGGTCCCCAGGAGGACGACCAGAAGGGTGGAGATAGAGATTACTCACCCTGCTCGGAGGGCGCCACCCGTCTCCCCAAGTTCTGCTGTTCCCTCCCTCCTCACGCAGTCTACCAGCTTGGCAGTAACTGACGGGCTCCTGAGCCAATCACCGTGAGTCTTTCGACAGATGTTGGACCAATAGTTGTACAGTCGTCATCCTGTCATCATCTTCCTCAAGGTGTCATTGGGTAGTGTAGTCCATTGTTACCAAGGCTGATTCCCGCTCCCCCAACGGAAGGCGCAGAGGCTCCTGGGAGATGTAGTCATCTGTGCGCGCGTGCGCAGGTGTTACCCATGCATTGGAAGATAGCAGGTCCAGATGTCTGGCCTCCGGAGTTGCTGCTGTCGCCCTGTGGCCGGGTAAAAAATTAGGGGTCGCTGACCTTGATACGCTTTCCTCAAAACCTTTGTAGTCCCTGAACCTGGATAATATAAACTTGGAAAGGATGGAGGGAAGCTTAGCAAAAACCTGGAGAACATGAAGAAAAGGCTAGGAAGAGGACGGCAAAAATAGAGGCTTTTGTTTCTCCCTAGGGCAGGGGTCGGAACCTTTTTGGCTTAGAGAGCCATGAACGCCATATATTTTAAAATGTAATTCCGTGAGATCCATACAGACCCGTGTATGTTACACATTATCCAATAAAAATTTGGTGTTGTCCTGGAGGACAGCTGTGATTGGCTTCAGCCCCCCACAACCATGAACATGAGCGGTAGGAAATGAATGCATTGTAATACATGAGAATGTTTTATATTTTTAACGTTATTATTATTTTTATTAAAGATTTGTCTGCGAGCCAGATGCAGCCATCAAAAGAACCACATCTGGCTTGCGAGCCATAGGTTCCCGACCCCTGCCCTAGGGTTTATACGAGTATTTTCTCTTTATAAAAATATACAGATGCGTTACAGAAGATGTGGAAATGAACAAGGAAATGACTTATCCTACCACTCTCAAGCAAGTAACGTCAGCGTTTTGCAAGACAGTATTTCTTCCTGATTTTTAAATTGCATTTTTCACATTAGTACAATCATTTTGATATACAATTTTGAAACATTTTATTGCACAATTTTAAAACATTTCATGCATATACGAAAGTAGAGAATATAGCCTAATAAACCACCTAATGAGTCATTCTCAAAAACGAACTCATCATGGTCATTCTTGTTTCGTCTGCACCTGCACCTACCTTCCTCTCCCCTCCAACACTATTTTTTTTTTAAGAGCTAAACCATCATTTTCCATATTTTCTCTTTTATTTATTTATTTGTATTTTTCTGAAGCTGGAAACGGGGAGAGACAGTCAGACAGACTCCCGCATGCCCACCAGGGGGCGATGCTCTGCCCCTCCGGGGCGTTGCTCTGTCTAGACCAGAGCCACTCTAGCACCTGGGGCAGAGGCCAAGGAGCCATCCCCAGCGCCCGGCCATCTTTGCTCCAATGGAGCCTCGGCTGGCTGCCGGAGGGGAAGAGAGAGACAGAGAGGGAGAGGGGAAGGGGTGGAGAAGCAGATGGGCGCTTCTCCTGTGTGCCCTGGCCGGGAATCGAACCCGGGACCTCTGCATGCCAGGCCGACGCTCTACCACTGAGCCAACCGGCCAGGGCCTTCCAACACTATTTTGAAGTAAATATCTGACATCCTATTATTTCCCTAGTAAACATTTCAGGAAGTATGGGGAAGACAAGCATTCCCCTTTTAAGACATATATATCTCCCAAACTATCACCCTCCACAAAGAAAATCGACAATAATTTTATAATAGCAAATATCTAATTAGTATTTACATTTTCCTGATTAGCCTATAGATGTCATTTTAAAAAAAGTTTGTCTGAATTGAGATCAAGAGCATACATTGCTGCCTGACCAGGCAGTGGCTCAGTGGATAGAGCCTTGGACTAGGATGAGGAAGGACCGACTCGGGTTCGAGACCCTGAGGTTGCCAGCTTGAGCGCAGGCTCATCTGGTGTGAGCAAAGCTCACCAGCTTGGATTCAAGGAGATGGGCTGACGCTCTACCACTGAACAAGCCGGCCAGGGCCAGGATTATATTTCTTAAGTCTTTTTAAACCTGTGGTTTCCAGCCCTGGCCGGTTGGCTCAGTGGTAGAGCGTCGGCCTGGCGTGCAAGGGGTCCCGGGTTCGGTTCCCGGCCAGGGCACACAGGAGAGGCGCCCATCTGCTTCTCCACCCCTCCCCCTCTCCCTCCTCTCTGTCTCTCTCTTCCCCTCCCGCAGCGAGGCTCCATTGGAGCAAAGGTGGCCCGGGCGCTGGGGGTGGCTCCTTGGCCTCTGCCCCAGGTGCTAGAGTGGCTCTGGTCGCAACAGAGCGACCCCTCAGAGGGGCAGAGCGTTGCCCCCTGGAGGGCGTGCCGGGTGGATCCCGGTCGGGCGCATGCAGGAGTCTGACTGTCTCTCCCCGTTTCCAGCTTTGGAAAAAAAATAAAAATAAAAAATAAAATAAAATAAACCTGTGGTTTCCTTCTTCTACTTTTTTGCTTGCAATTTCCTTCATTTCCATTTTATTTTTTTTCTTTTCCTTTCTCTCTTTTGTTTTTGTTTTTTTAAGAAACTAGGGCCTGACCTGTGGTGGCGCAGTGGATAAAGCGTCAACCTGGAAACACTGAGGTTGCCAGTTCAAAACCCTGGGCTTGCCTGGTCAAGGCACATATGGGAGTTGATGCTTCCTGCTCCTCCCCCCCTCCCCTCTCTATAATGAATAAATAAAATCTAAAAAAAAAAAAAAAAAGAAACTAGGTAGGCTTGACCGGTAGGCTCAGTGGTACCTGGCATGTGGATGTCCTGGGTATGATTCCCAGCCAGGGCACACGGGAGAAGCAATCACCTGCTTCTTCAATCCCTCCCCCTCGCTTCTCTCTCTCCTCCTCCCCCCTCTGCAGCCTAAGGCTTGATTGAAGACAGTTGGCCCCAGGCGCTGAGGATGGCACCATGCCCTCCCTCAGGCGCTAAAAAAAAATGGCTCCGGTTGCAACGGAGCAAGGGCCCCAAGCTGGTGACCTTAGGGTCTTGAACCTGGGTCCTCCGCATCCCAGTCCAATGCTCTATCCACTGCACCACCTGGTCAGACTGTACACGACATTTTGACTTTTGCTATTTTTCACTTAATCTACATTTTTAGTAAGCATTGGCCACACAGGAAAAGGATAAGTTAAAAATGTTAAGGTGGCCCACAATGAGCATAACCTGTATAGAAATTTAACTTCCTGCAAACTGTCCCCCACAGTGCCCTTCAGGGCTATCTTTATACTCCATCACTTCTTCCATCTCCTTGCTTCAAGACAGCCTATTTCCCCAGGAAGTCCTAGCCTTTGTGTCATATCTCTATTTTCCATCAGTTTGGAGGGCTGATCGCTAACCTCTCTATTCAGCTACAGAAATCCTTGGGTCTGTTTTGTTCATTTGACTAGATTAAGCCCCAAATTTTAGACAAGGCCTCCTAATGGTCACTCAACAGAAGAGCCAGCAGGACTTTTGACTACTGGCTAATTGTATAGTGAGTTAGAATCAGAGGACCACAGACCATCAGAACTGGAAAGACTCATGGCCAGCAGCCAGGGCTCAGAGGGACTAGGACAGTGGTTCTCAAAGTGTGTGACAGGGCGCACTAATGCCCCTACGGTATTCCAGAAAAATATGTGCCTGTTGGGAATCAAAAAACCAACAGGCTTTTGGAGTTTAGATTTTTGGGGGATAGAGGTGTGGGGAATTGGCTGTAAGATGACAGTCTGCCCAACCCCCCACCTCACTTGCATGATTAGGTTGCAAAAGGCTGTTAAGCTGGATTGTTTACAATATCCTCCATGTTCCCCGGAAAGACTGGAGGCAAGTTTCTTCTATCCTTTGTTTGGTGTAAAGTTAAGATGATATGTATGGTGAGGGTTTTGGATTGATGATTAAACATAAGGAATTATCTCTTGAAGCCTTTTGGATTTCTATAAAAGAAGAATATGTGGCAATATCTAAAAAAGCTTTGAATATTTTACTACAATTTTCAACATCCTATTTACGTGAATTAGGATTTTCTACCCTCAACACAATTAAGAGTAAAAAGAGGCCCTGGCCGGTTGGCTCAGTGGTAGAGTGTCGGCCTGGCGTGTGGGGGGACCCGGGTTCGAGTCCCGGCTAGGGCACATAGGGAAGGTGCCCATTTGCTTCTCCACCCCCATCCCCTCCTTCCTCCCTGTCTCTCTCTTCCCCTCCTGCAGCCAAGGCTCCATTGGAGCAAAGATGGCCTGGGCGCTGGGGATGGCTCCTTGGCCTCTGCCCCAGGCACTAGAGTGGCCCTGGTTGCGGCAGAGTGACGCCCCAGAGGGGCAGAGCATCGCCCCCTGGTGGGCAGAGCGTTGCCCCTGGTGGGCGTGCCGGGTGGATCCCGGTCGGATGCATGGGGGAGTCTGTCTGACTGTCTCTCCCTGTTTCCAGCTTCAGAAAAGAAAAAAAAAAGACTAAAAAGAGAGAAATTCTTCAATGTATTCATGAGGAATTGCCTTTCAAATATATGCCCAAACATTGAAGAAATAGCTAGGACACATCAGGCTCATGTTTCTCATAAACACAGGAATGAAAAAACTTAACACATTCGCACTGAGACCTGCCAAATTTACTAAATCTTACTAAGAATGTATCTATATATAAAAAGATAAGTTTTTGTCGTTTTTTATTTTTTATTTATTTATTTATTTTTAAAATATTTTCCAAAGCTGGAAACGGGGAGGCAGGCAGACAGACTTCCGCATGCGCCCGACCGGAATCCACCTGGCCTGCCCACCAGGGGGCGATGCTTTGCCCATCTGGGGTGTCGCTCTGTTGCAACCAGAGCCATTCTAGCACCTGAGGCAGAGGCCACAGAGCCATCCTCAGTGCCCGGGCCAACTTTGCTCCAGTGGAGCCTTGGCTGCGGGAGGGGAAGAGAGAGACAGAGAGGAAGGAGAGGGGGAGGGGTGGAGAAGCAGACGGGCGCTTCTCCTGTGTGCCCTGGCCGGGAATCGAACCCGGACTCCTGCACGCCAGGCCGACGCTCTACCACTTAGCCAACCGGCCAAGGCCGTTTTTTAATTTTTTAACACTTCTTTTTTACGAATTCTAAAAAGAATAAGTTAAAAATGTAACATAAGTATGTTTTTTTAGGCCCTGGCCGGTTGGCTCAGTGGTAGAGCGTCGGCCTGGCGTGCAAGGGGTCCCGGGTTCGGTTCCCGGCCAGGGCACACAGGAGAAGTGCCCATCTGCTTCTCCATCCCTCCCCCTCTCCTTACTCTCTGTCTCTCTCTTCCCTTCCCGCAGCCGAGGCTACATTGGAGCAAAGTTGGCCTGGGCGCTGAGGATGGCTCTATGACCTCTGCCTCAGGTGCTAGAATGGCTCTGGTTGCAACAGAGCGATGCCCCAGATGGGCAGAGCATTGCCCTCTGGTGGGCGTGCCGGGTGGATCCTGGTCGGGTACATGCGGGAGTCTGTCTGACTGCCTCCCCGTTTCCAACTTCAGAAAAATACAAAACAAAAAAAAGAATGCTTTTTTAATGTCAGAATAAATTTAATTTTGTCTTATCTATTTCATTTAATTACCATAAAATCAAGCTTGGACTTTATATTTTTTTCTTTAATATTTGACTTAATATTACATATTTCTCAGAAGTTTGTATATAGTGCACCTACAATTATTTGTAAGATTTTAAATTCTCCCCAACTTCAGAAAGTTTGAGAACTACAGGACTCAGCGATACACTGAAGGTTCCCAAGGTCAGATGGCAACTTGGTGGCCAAGGTGAGAGGAGCTCAGCAGGTGCCAGTTTCCTGGACTGACACATGGTTCTAGTTTTTGCATATTTGAAATCTGATTATTTCATTTCAATTTAAATATTTAAGCAAATCACATCATGTGAAAAGAGAAACAAGAAAATAACAGTTCCCATCAGGTTAGGGAAGTGAATCCTTCTGTGACCTCATCAAAATTTACCCTGAACAGACCTATTAAAAGCTCCTCGGAACACCCCCCACCTCCTCAGCGGGAGGAAATACCTCCTTGGCCTTGACAAACAAGAGTTGGCATTTGTCAGCTGCATAAGGCAGGATCCTTTCCAGCAAAGTCAGGAGACCTTCTGCTGCCTGAGTGGGTGGTCAGCCGCGCCTCCAGGAAGAGCCTTGAGAGCCTGGAGATGACTTGCTGTGGCTCTTTGGCCAAGCGCTGTTTCTCTGGGCTGCGCCTTCTCTGTCTGTAATGATAAAGAGTGTACATGCCTTGCTGCCTCTGTACCTCTAGAGGTCTAAAAAAAAAAATCTACATTTTTAGTAAGCATCACAAGAGTTCTCAACTTCAGCTGATACAAGTATCATCTGGGATGCTTATTTAAAAATTCAGATTACTCCTCCATAGGGACACTCATCCTGATCAAACAGGTCTGGCATATGGCCTGGGAATAAGAATTTTGGTTGGTGGCCCACATTTGGAGAGACAGAGAATTGGGGACACACATCTCAGCCAGTCATCCTAGGCTGCTCTTGTTTCTTCCTTCTTTCTTTCGACTCAGGATGACAGGAAGGACCTGTTTCCCACCATGTTTTCTCCCATCAAATATTTATTAAGGGTCTGCATGGCTAGATACTGTTTTAGATGTTGGGGATATAGCAATGAACAAATTAGAATTTCTTCCATGTTGGAGCTGACTTTTTTCACTTAATATGTATTGAAGGTTCCTCCATATCTTTTCCTGGTTTGAATACTCATTTCTCTTTAGTGCTGAGTAACAGTCCACTGTCTGGATATAGCACAACACAGATTATTTATCACCTATTGAAGTATATCTTGGTTGCTTCCGTGTTTTAGCAATTACGAATAAAGCTGCTATAAATACCCATTTGTAAGTTTTTACGTGCACATAGTTCCCATTATTCTTTTTTCTTTTTTTTTCTGAAGTTGGAAACGGGGAGGCAGTCAGACAGACTCCCGCATGCGCCCGACTGGGATCCACCCGGCATGCCCACCAGGGGGCGATGCTGTGCCCATCTGGGGCATTGCTCTGTTGCGACCAGAGCCGTTCTAGCGCCTGAGGCAGAGGCCATGGAGCCATCCTCAGCGCCTGGGCCAACTTTGCTCCAATGGAGCCTTGGCTGCAGGAGGGGAAGAGAGAGGCAGAGAGGAAGGAGAGGGGGAGGGGTGGAGAAGCAGATGGGCGCTTCTCCTGTGTGCCCTGGCCAGGAATCGAACCCGGGACTCCTGCACGCCAGGCCGACGCTTTACCACTGAGCCAGCTGGCCAGAGCCAGTTCCCATCATTCTTATTTACTTATTTAAAAATAAAGTTTAGGGCTATACATTTGAAAAATAGTCATGAAAAATCAACAACTGTTGGAGGATTCTGGAGTAAGTTCTGACAGCCTGCAGGGCCAAAGATAGAGGCAATTCTGATCCAGTTCCTTTTTTCATTCTTTCAGATTAACTCAGCAAATGACTCAAACAGCAATAAATTAAACAAGAAAAAAAAAGAGGATTTACTGCCCAGTAAATTTTCAGCGCTGATTTCTTATGCACTTCAAATTTTTACTGTTGCTCTTCTCAACAAAGCCACATGTCAACAGGCTGTAAAGTGCCAACATCCATCCAAAGAGAAGGGTTTCCAAGTTTGCTGGAGCAATGTCCCGGCTTCCAGCTTTCTGGTTTTTAGCATTTGGTTCTCTCTGACCAGATCATCCTCATCCACCTCCCCCATAACCAATTCTGAGCTTTCCTGAGATGGCGTTTCCTGCTGTGTCTGAGGGAAGCCAGGCTTGACTCATCATTTTACCAAATGCACAGAGGGAGAGGGTTGGCAGAGCTCTATCATGAAGAAAGAATTTTGGTGCCCCCTGTCAACCACAGACCACATCTTTTCCCACAACTGTTAGTCCTTCATGACTTCAGGATGACTATTTCTGGCAACCTCAAATCTGGATGTTAAATTGAACAGTAAAACCAATAAATAAATGAGACGAGAGATTTTTTTTTTTTTTTGTATTTTTCTGAAGCTGGAAACGGGGAGAGACAGTCAGACAGACTCCCTCCCGCATGCGCCCGACCGGGATCCACCCGGCACGCCCACCAGGGGCGACGCTCTGCCCACCAGGGGGCGATGCTCTGCCCCTTTGGGGGGTCACTCTGTTGCGACCAGAGCCACTCTAGCGCCTGGGGCAGAGGCCAAGGAGCCATCCCCAGCGCCCGGGCCATCTTTGCTCGAATGGAGCCTTGGCTGCGGGAGGGGAAGAGAGAGACAGAGAGGAAGGAGGGCGGGGGGTGGAGAAGCAAATGGGCGCTTCTCCTATGTGCCCTGGCCGGGAATCGAACCCGGGTCCCCCACACGCCAGGCCGACGCTCTACCGCTGAGCCAACCGGCCAGGGCCGAATGAGGTGAGAGATTTGAACAAACATTTCACAAAGAAAGATAGAGATGGGCAATAAGCAAGTGAATATGAACATTAGTCAAAAGGAAATGCAAATTAAAAGCATGATGAGATACCACCACATATCCATCAGAAAGGCTAAAGTTAAAAAGACCAATAACACCAAATTATAGCAAAACTGTGGAGCAACTGGAACTCTCAAACAGTGCTGGTGGTAGTGTAAACTAATACAGAAGCGTGGGAAAAGGTCAGGTAGTTTCTTATGAAGTTAAATATCTATACACCTATGAGCCAACACTTCCACTCTGGTTGATCCAAGAGAAATGAAAATGGGCTTACAAAAAGATTTGAATAGAAATGTTCATTGCAAAACCTGATCTGTGGTGGCTCAGTGGATAAAGCATTGACCTGGAACACTGAGGTTGCCAGTTCAAAGCCCTGGGCTTGCCCGGTCAAGGCACATATGGGAGGTGATGCTTCCTGCTCCTCTCCCCCCACCCTCCTCTCTCTCTCTCTCTCAACACACACACACACACACACACACACACACACACACACACACACACACACACACACAGAACACACAGAATCAACCTGGGACTCTAAGGTCCTAGGTTTGAAACCCTGAAGTCATTGGCTTGAGTTCAGGCTCAGAAGCTTGAGCACAGGTCACTTGGCTTGAGTGTGGGATCATAGAAGCCTATTTGAGCCTAATGACTGCTGGCTTGAGCAAGGGGTCAAGGCATGTATGAGAAGCAATCAATGAATAACTGAAGTGTTGCAGCTACAAGTTGATCAAATTGATGCTTCTCATCTCTCCTCATGTCTCTCCCTTCTTGTTTATCTCTGACTAAAGAAAAAAAAAGTTTATTGCAGCCCAAAGTGGAAAGAACTTAGCTGTTTGTTCATCAACAAAGCACTATGTGATGTAGTACGATGGACTATGACTCAGTTATAAAAAGTCAAGAACTATTGAGATATGCCACAACATGGATGTCCCCAAAATGTCTATGTCTTTTGCTGTGTTACATTCTGCTCTATTCATCCAACCGTCCCAAGAGCGGAATAGAACTTGGGGTTAAAGTGGACAAAGTGGTAAGACAGAAACTACAATGGAAACCCGAACAGTACTGATCTTATGAGAGAAAATCCCATGTGCCTCTATACCCCAGGTCCATCAGCCTTGACATCAGCTGTTCCCTTAGAATTCTCTGGCCTTGGTCCTGTGCTCATGCTTGTTCCTTCTAGAATTCAACCTGTGGGAGACCATGTGCTCTGTGTATATGTGTGTATAACTATAATATTGTACATATAATTTGCCATTTCAATATTTTTAATTAATTTAATTTTAATTTTTTATTAATTTTAATTTATTATACTAATATGAATTCAAGTGTCCCAATCAATGTAACTCCCTCACCCCCACCCCTGTGTCCCCTTTCTCTTTGGGATTTGCTGTCCTGTTTGTTACCTGTATCTCTGTGTTATGTATATATAATTTCACTCATCCCTTCACCTTCTCTGATCCCATCCCCTCATTCCCCTTCACTCTGACAGCTGTCCCTCTGCTCCCTGTGACCCTGCCTCTGCCTCTGTACTGTTTCTCAGTTCACTTTGTTCATTAGATTCTACATATAAGTGATATCATATGGTATTTGTCTTCAATGCCTGGTTTATTTCACTTAGCATAATAATCTCCAAGTCCATTCATGCCATTGCAAAATGCAAGATTTCCTTCTTTTTCATGGCCCCATAGTATTCCATTGTGTATATGTACCACTGCTTTTTAATTCACTTGTCCCCTGACGGACACTTGGGCTGTTTCCAGATCCTGGCTATTGTAAATAATGCTGCCATAAACATGGGAGTGCATATCTTCTTTTGAATCAGTGATTTGGTGTTCTTAGGATATATTCCTAAAAGCAGAATAGCTGGGTCAAAGGCAATTCCATTTCTAATTTTTTGAGGAATCTCCATACTGTTTTCCACAGTGGCTGCACCAGTCTGCATTCCCACCAGCAGTGCAGGAGGGTTCCCTTTTCTCCACATCCTCGCCAGCACTTATTCTGTGTTGATTTGTTAATGAGCACCATTCTGACAGGTGTGAGGTGCTATCTCATTGTGGTTTTAATTTGCATTTCTCTAATCAGTAGTGATGTTGGAACATTTTTTCATCTGCCTATTGGCCATCTGTGTGTCCTCTTTGGAGAAGTGTCTATTCAGTTTTTTTGTCCATTTAAAAAAATTTTTTTTAATTTATTCATTTTAGAGAGGAGAGAGAGTAGAGAGTATAAGAGAGAGAAAGACAGAGAGAGAGAGAGAATGGGGGGGAGGAGCAGGAAGCATCAACTCCCACATGTGCATTGACCAGACAAGTGCAAGGTTCTGAACCGGCGACCTCAGCATTCCAGGTCGGCGCTTTATCCACTGCGCCACCACAGGTCAGGCTTGTCCATTTTTTTTTTAATTTTTAAAATTCATTTTAGAGAGGAGAGAGAGACAGAGAAGGTGGGGAGGAGCAGGAAGCATCAACTCCCATATGTGCCTTGACCAGGTAAGCGCAGGGTTTCGAACTGGTGACCTCAGCATTTCCAGGTTGACGCTTTATCCACTGCACCACCCAGGTCAGGCATTGTCCATTTTTTAATTGGATTATTTACCTTCCTGGTGTTGAGTTTTTCTTTCTTTTTTTTTTTAAACAGTGAGACAGAGAGAGGGACAAACAGACAGAAAGGGATAGAGTTGAGAAGCATCAACTCATAGTTGCATCTCTTCAGTGTTCATTCATTGCTTTCTCATACATGCCTTGACCAGGGGGCTCCAGCTGAGTGAGTGACCCTTTGCTTAAGCCAGCGACCTTAGGCTCAGGCCAGTGGCCTTGGGCTCCAAGCCAGTGACCATGGGATCACGCCTATGATCCTGCGCTCAAGCTGGCAACCTCAGAGTTTCGAACCTGGGTCCTCAACATCCCAGGCCGATGCTCTATCTACTGTGCCATGACCTAGTCTAGTTGTTTCAACCTTTTTTAAGTGTCCAATTCAGCAGTGTTAATTCCATTTACAATGTTGTGCAACTATCATGGCTATTTCTAAACTGTTTTATTACACCAAACAGGAGCTCTGTACCCACTAAGCCAGTGATTTTCAACCTTCTTTATCTCATGGCACACATATCTAGTTACTAAAATTCTGCAGCACACCAAAAAATACATTTTTGGCGATATGACAAAAATAGGTATAATTTTGGTTGATTTACAAAATAAAATAGTAATTACCTATGTTTTTTAGTCCAAAGCGACTCTTTAAAAAATCAGGTGCATGCCTGACCTATGGTGGTGCAGTGGATAAAATGTCGACCTGGAACGCTGTGGTTGCCAGTTCGAAACCCTGGGCTTGCCTGGTCAAGGCACATATGGGAGTTGATGCTTCCTGTTCCTCCCCCCTTCTCTCTTTCTCTTCTCTCTAAAAAAAAAGGAAAAAAAATCAGGTGCCTACACTTGTATCTTAGTATTTCTGGTACCAAGAATTAACTAATCAAATGCAATCTTATTATGTGACATGACCAATAAGATGCAGCTCTATTATATGATCTATACATTTACAGTTCAAGACAGGGCATTCACAACGGATGGCTATTGTGTTGGCTGTTGTCATTTTAAAATTGTATTTATTTATTTATTTATTTATTTAATTTTAAATAGACATGCCTTACTCTTTCTTTTTTTAAAGATTTTTTATTCACTCATTTTAAAGAGAAGAGAAAGAGAGAGAAAGTGGGGGAGGAGCAGTAAGCATCAACTCCCACATGTACCTTGACCAGGCAAGCCCAGGGCCTTGAACCAGTGACCTCAGCATTCCAGGTAGATGCTGTTACATCCCAGGAGACAGACCACAGCAAACCCAAAGTGAATTTTATAAGTTTTATTGCATACCTGAGCAGGGACTGCAAGCAACCCAAGCAAGGGAACACTGCAGCCCTGAGCTTCTAAAATGGCTCCTTTTTATAGGGTGGCTATCTAGGCTGAGCAAGCAAGCAGCGTTTACAAGGGCGGGAGGGGTGCGGTTAGCTGACCTCATTCTTGGCTAAGTCTCTAGGGTAGGGGCTTCCTTGATCTGGGTACATAGAGTTCAGTGGAAAATATTGCTACATTTCTAACGGTTATCTTTTTTCCTCTAGTTATGTACTGATGTACTCAGTTTTCATGGCTGGTGGCCTGCACCACTTGTCCTAAGATGTCACATTCCCCCGTTTTCTTCTTACTAGTTCAAATCATTGAACTTTGGTATTGCTCATCCAAACTGGGTATAATCTGGTAGGGCTGAGCTAAGACCGTAAGTCTTACAGTATCTATTCTTTCTTGAACAAATGCTGTGGTGCAACTGCAACAAAGTGGAACTGAACCCCAAACTGATGTAATCAATTTGGGTTTTATACACTGACTAGTGATCAGCCTACTACGCCTCTCACAATGGACAGCAATGAGCTCAGGGGGAGAGGGGTATTTATAGGCGAAACCTACAAGGTTATAATGTTTTCAGCACGTTTGTACAATATCTTTGCAAAAGTATACAAGTACACACTGTTCTAAGATAATAAACTACCTTCCTGCAATATCTGCAGGGCTGACACACAAGGAACGCATCCTGCCTTTGCTAGCAAGATTAGATTTGCTGAGGCTCATGAGAATTTTCTACTTTAGCTGTAGCTATAAGCTAATTGGGTCAGGGGTCCTCCCTAGTATGTGCTGGCACGCTGATAGTGTGCCCTTAGTACTACAAGCTTTACGGCTTGAATTCTCTTTTGTACATACTGCATGAGGCAGTTGATAATACACGAACCAATGGTGACCCCCCTACTATAAGCAAAACAAGGGGTCCGGTAAGAGTAGTAAGTATCGTAGTAAGCTAAGGGGATGAAGAGAATAAATTCTCATACTAATTTCTTTACTGCCTTGCATTTTTCTTCTCTGTACTAACTTCCTATAACTTGCACAAACCTTCTGCAACTTACATAAACCTTTAATTTTTGTGAACTTTCTTATTTATTCAGAAATAACTGGTTTTATAATAACTTACTTTCTCCCTTTTTCATTCTAAAGTATTTCTATACCTATACCTTTTATTACCGAAACTACAACTTCCTTTCAGTCAGAACTCTTAATTTTAAAAATCTTAACCTCTACCTTTAGTGACAACTAAGCTGGTAATAAGTAATTTTCTCTAAAGTATACTTCTTGGAGGTGTCCTCCCTCTAAGTAGTTAGTATCTATAGGTTAAGTGTAAGTACACATATTTATTACCTTGTAGCTTCCCTTCTAACTAAGGGACTTATAGTAGTACATGTATTAACTCTTAAGACAACTTGTTCTGGCTTTCCTTTGACTTTAGTTCCCCTCCCTCTCTCTAAAGTCTAATTAAAAGGAGGTCCTTAGTGAGTTTCTCTAGGCATTAGCCATGCGTGGACCAATCAACTTCTGGTTTGTGGCTGAAGCAGGGCATGCTGTCCTTCTCAGGGTCAGCTTACAAGGGTTGGCGGGGTCAGTCTCCGCTGTCCACAAAGGTGCCTCTGCTGGGACTGCAAGCTTTATCCAGCTGCGGTGGACCCAGGCGGGTATGCCTTCTACCTTGGCAGTAGTGGGAGTGGTCAGGATCATGGTGTGTGGACCCATCCACGTGGGAGTCAGTCCTTGGGTGGTGTACTTCTTTACCTAGACTGAGTCTGCAGACTGGAAGGGATGTATTAGGTCTTCTGGCAGTGCTGAAATCACCTCTCGGACAGTCTTTTGGACAGCCTGCTGAGTAGTCTGTAGACCCTGTAAGACTCAGGGGTCCCTAAACCTTTTACACAGGGGGTCAGTTCACTGTCCCTCAGACCACTGGAGGGCCGCTACACACAGTACTTTAGTACACCTACTACTAATGAAAGAGGTGCCCCTTCTGGAAGTGCGGCAGGGGCCAGACAAATGGCCTCAGGGGGCCGTAGTTTGGGGACACCTGCTGTAAGTACTTAAGGAAGGAGTGGTTATTTCATTTAGTTGTTTTATTTCCTCTCTGAGTTTCGGTAGGAAGGGAGGAAGTCTCTTAAACATTATCTTTTTTTTTTTTCTTTTTCATTTTTCCGAAGCTGGAAACGGGGAGGCAGTCAGACAGACTCCCGCATGCGCCCGACTGGGATCCACCCGGCATGGCATGCCCACCAGGGGGCGATGCTCTGCCCACCAGGGGGCGATGCTCTGCCCCTCTGGGGCATCGCTCTGTTGCATCCAGAGCCACTCTAGCGCCTGAGGCAGAGGCCACAGAGCCATCCCCAGCGCCTGGGCCATCTTTGCTCCAATGGAGCCTCGCTGCAGGAGGGGAAGAGAGAGACAGAGAGAAAGGAGAGGGGGAGGGGTGGAGAGGCAAATGGGCGCTTCTCCTGTGTGCCCTGGCCGGGAATCGAACCCAGGACTTCTGCACGCCAGGCCGACGCTCTACCACTGAGCCAACCGGCCAGGGCTTAAACATTATCTTAAAAGGAGTGAATTCTTCCCTTAGGGGGTGTACCTCGCCCTAAGGAGGGCTAAGGGGAGTAAGGTGGGCTACTTTCCACCGGTTTAAAACAAGCTTAAAGTTTCCTTTAAGATCCGATTCATGTTTTCTACCTGTCAATTACTTTAGTAAAATCTATTTCTAAACATTCACCTGGGAAAGTTCTCTTTATAATTTCTTTACTTTGCTTAATATATATATATTTTTTGTATTTTTCTGAAGCTGGAAACGGGGAGAGACAGTCAGACAGACTCCTGCATGCGCCCGACCGGGATCCACCCGGCATGCCCACCAGGGGCGACGCTCTGCCCACCAGGGGGCGATGCTCTGCCCCTCTGGGGCGTCTCTCTGCTGAGACCAGAGCCACTCTAGCGCCTGGGGCAGAGGCCAAGGAGCCATCCCCAGCGCCCGGGCCATCTTTGCTCCAATGGAGCCTTGGCTGCGGGAGGGGAAGAGAGAGACAGAGAGGAAGGAGGGGGGGTTGGAGAAGCAAATGGGCGCTTCTCCTATGTGCCCTGGCCGGGAATCGAACCCGGGTCCCCCACACGCCAGGCCGACGCTCTACCGCTGAGCCAACCGGCCAGGGCCTACTTTGCTTAATATTTATTTGGGTACAGACTAAACACTTAGAAATTATGCTTTCTCTATTAGATTCTAAGTCTGACTTTTTCTAATTGGTTGTAAAAAAAAAACTTTTGGCAACCTGGGTTCTAGAACAGTTACTAAAATTTCCTAAAACCCCACTGGTTTTAGGGCTACCTTATTGGTAGCATCATCAGGTGCTTGCTTGGTTTTTCTTGAGAGTTTCTACGAAGTCCTCCTCTCTAGGTGGCCTGGACAGTGGATGATGACCACTACTTCAGGAGAGCAGTCTCCTGCATTCTCAGGGGTGAGGGTTTGAGCCTCACCTTTGCTGGTTCTCAAGCCTTCTCCTGATGGCCCCTCTTCGACTGTGCCTGTCTTAGGTTGTTCCTGCCTTTAGGAATGTTACCCGTCTTTGGCTAACCAGCCATTTTAGGGGCCAGAGTTATTTATGACCATGAGAGTGAGGGAGGAGCAACGTCCCTTCCAAAATGCTTAGTTTTAGCAGCCGATGTTTCTACCTAATGAAAAACTTATAATACATTTCTTTTCTAATTCCTAGAGCTGAATGCTATGTTAAAGGCTAGGTTGACTGCCTTAGTATCTTCTGGCTCCTCTAAGTCTAGGGGTATATAGACTCTGTAAGCTTTCTATAGGCTAAGAAAGCTGTGGGGGTCTTCTGAGGATCCTGAATAACTTCTGACACCTTAGACAAACTTAAGGTTGTTTTTCTGAGTATCTTCTCTGATTTGGCTAACAGAAACTGGTGGAAAGTGTCAAAAAATTCACTTGCTTGGGTGGTGGGGTCCCGCTTAGGCTAGGCAATTAGAAACATTTTCTCAAGGTGGTCTCAGTTGTTGTAAGTGGGGCAGCCTATGTACAGTACAGATTTCTAACAGTCCTGTTCAGGCTTGAGGCTCCTTTGAGAAAAGGGGGTTCTGAACTTTCTAATTCTGTAGGCTACTTAGAAAAAAAAAATTTAAACTATTTCTTATTTTCTCCTTCCTTGACTATCAGCTGTAATTGAACTATTGATCTTATGCTACCTTAAATCAGCACCCTGCCCTTTAACTCGGTTGGAACTATGAGGGCTCTAATCTATGACATCTCCATAGGAAATATTAAGTAAAACCCGAGCAGTTTCACCTCTGCACTTTTCCTAATGTACTTATTTACTTAGCTGATTAACAATTGCAGTTTGATAGGGTGGTAAATCAGGTGGAGGTTCAGGATTATGTCTCTAGAGTTCTCTTTTCTACCTATTATGTTAAGAATTCTTCTATTAAGCTAATCAATAGTAATATTTGTCACTCTGGGTTTTGTGACCTAACATTGAACAATTAACAATTATTGAATTATTACATATCCCCTAATATTTAAACTAAAATTTTAACACTACAGGCTATGAAATAGCAAGTGAAAAGGAGAATTAACAAAAGACTATTGAAATAACATATACAGTTCCAACATAGAAAAATGTTTTTTATAACAACAGATCCTTGGTACAAAAAGGAAGTCTTTGTATTTGACAGACTATACAATTCTATATGCTTTATTATTAGTACAAATTTAGTACGATTTACAATAAGAGATTATAAACTACTATCCCTAATGAACTACTGATTTTCAGGGAAAAATAAGGAATGGTCTAAATGTAGTTATTATTTTGTGGCTTCCCAGCTGGCAAAGAGATGCTAACCCTCTTTTTGACCTATAGAGTTTTACAACATTATAAGGGTCGGGGTAGTAAACTAAAAAAACATACAATTTTATAAACTTATTTTCTTAACAGTGGGGTATTCTAGTTTACTTAAGGTCCTCAATTTCCTCAGGGACATAGTAATCCTATAATTCCCTGAGGACCTTTTTCTTATAATTCTTGACTATTATGGCTAAAGCAGTGGTTTAGAAGGAGCCGTATTCCCTAAATCTTCTCCTCGGGTCTGGCTCCAGGTAGGAGGTGGGGATTCCCCAGAGCCAAAGCAGAGGAGGGCAGGGGCTGTAGCAAGGTGATGATGGCCTCTAGCTTACTGTGCTGTTATCTTTTGCCTGACCAAGCAGTGGCTCAGCCCTTGAGCTAAGAAAAAAGTTTCTTTGTTATATACACTATAAGGAAATCAATCAGGGTGCCTGGGAATCCCGGTGCCCAAGGGGGAGGGGCAGGTGCCCGAAACTGAGGGGAGCCTGCCGCTTCTTCTGAAGCCAGCTGCAGCCTGGCTGCCTTTTCTTTCTCTACCTCTGCTGCCATACTGGGCTGCATACTGACCGTGCCACCTGCCTGCGGGTGGGTGCTGGTGATAGTACGCTAGACTCTCTATGTTTTCTATGGGTCTAGCAATCCTTGGTTTGGCCAGTCTGCTCTTAAGTTGGCCATTTTAATTTACAGAGAGTTCTCAATGTATCTTCTTTTTTTTTTTTTTTTTTAAAGAATGTATTTATTTATTTTTACAGGGACAGAGAGTGAGTCAGAGAGAGGGATAGATAGGGACAGACAGACAGGAACGGAGAGAGATGAGAAGCATCAATCATTAGTCTTTCATTGCGCGTTGCAACACCTTAGTTGTTCATTGATTGCTTTCTCATATGTGCCTTGACCGCGAGCCTTCAGCAGATCGAGTAACCCCTTGCTGGAGCCAGCGACCTTGGGTTCAAGTTGGTGGGTTTTTGCTCAAACCAGATGAGCCCGCACTCAAGCTGGCGACCTCGGGGTCTTGAACCTGGGTCCTCTGCATCCCAGTCGGACGCTCTATCCACTGCGCCACTGCCTGGTCAGGCATCAATGTATCTTCTTAATATTAATTCTTACCCTTTATTTTCTAAATGGGTAGAATTGCTTTGGGTCAGTAGGTGAATATCTGAATATCTGAAACTAGTTTCTACTCTATACTTCCTCCAGCACTCTCTTAGGTCTTTAGTTAGTTCCTATAATTTGTGGGCTTGTTTACAAATTTCCCTTAATATAGTTCTTAAAAAATTTCTTAACATAACCTGGTCTTCCGTGGCTATGTCAATCCATACATCTATATATGACATCTGGTCAGGGTGCGGGACCCAATAGACATTTGCCCTGACAGCAAAGAGTGTGGGTAAATTAAAGGTGCCCTCCGAGGGCCACCCTACAACAAAGGTTGGCCATTCTAGTTCACAAAGAGTCCGCAACGTGGCGGAATCAACAGGAGTCCCATAGTCTCGTGCCCTGCAAGAGAAATCAGAAAAGTTATCAAGCAAGCACTGAAGAGGCGTTAGGGCAGCAGATTGCCCCTGACCCATGGCCCTTGACTCTCGAAAGAATCCTGTGAGGAAGCAATGGGCGAAGCAGACAAACAAACCAAATATGTACACAAAACAAACAAAACTTCTAAACCAAAACCAAAGGGAGAAGGCAGTGTCCTGCGTTCCCCGACTGACCGGGTGGGGAGAAATCAGGTGGCGTCCCACCTGCTCCACTACACCCTTTTCTAACCAGAGCTCTGTTTCTAAATATTCAAAGAGGAAGTTTCCTTACCAAACAGTCTCGAGACTCCAAATGTTTCGAATCAGCCAAATTCAGTTTTCAAATGGCAACTGCCAGAGGCTGGCCAGCTACCAACATCTGCTGCAGCCCACTCCATGAGGAGGGGTCTTACACGGCCAATCTCACTGGGGCCTCCATATGTTACATCCCAGGAGACAGACCACAGCAAACCCAAAGTGAATTTTATAAGTTTTATTGCAAAACTGCGCAGGGACTGCAGGTAACCCACACAAGGGAACACTGCAGCCCTGAGCTTCTAAAATGGCTCCTTTTTATAGGGTGGCTATCTAGGCTGAGCAAGCAAGCAGCGTTTACAAGGGCGGGACGGGTGCAGTTAGCTGACCTCATTCTTGGCTAAGTCTCTAGGGTACGGGCTTCCTTGATCTGGGTATGTAGAGTTCAGTGGAAAATATTGCTACATTTCTAACGGTTGTTTATCTTTTTTCCTCTAGCTATGTACTAGATATACTCAGTTTTCATGGCTGGTGGCCTGCACTGCTTGTCCTAAGATGTCACAGATGCTTTATCCACTGTGCCACCATGGGTCAGGCCTCATTTTTTTATTTGACCGACCATTCTAAGGGAAAAATGGTCAGTGGCCCTGACTTGTCAGGTACTGCATAGTTTTAATATTCTTGCAGCACACCAGTTGAAAATCACTGCATTAAGCAATAACTCCATTCCCTCTCCTTCTGGCCTCTAGTAACCTCTAATCTACTTCCTGCCTCTATGGATTTGTCTATTGTAGATATTTCATGGAAGTGGAACCATACTATATTTGTCTTTTTGTGTCTGATTTATTTCACTGAGCATAATGTTCTCAAGGTTCATCCACATTGCAACATGTATCAGAATTCCAGTCTTTTTTTTTTCTTTGTATTTTTCTGAAGTTGGAAACGGGGAGGCAGTCAGACTCCCGAATGCACCCGACTGGGATCCACCCGGCATGCCCACCAGGGGGCGATGCTCTGCCCATCTGGGGCGTTGCTCTGTTGCAACCACAGCCATTCTAGCACCTGAGGCAGAGGCCACAGAGCCATCCTCAGTGCCCAGGCCAACTTTTTGCTCCAATGGAGCCTTGGCTGCGGGAGGGGAAGAGAGAGACAGAGAGGAAGGAGAGGGGGAGGGGTGGAGAAGCAGATGGGCACTTCTCCTGTGTGCCCTGGTTGGGAATCGAACCCGGGACTCCTGCACGCCAGGTTGACACTCTACCCCTGAGCCAACCGGCCAGGGCCAACTCCAGTCTTTTTTTATGGCCAAATAATATTCCATTTGTATGTATAGACTGCATTTGTCTTTGCAGTCATCTCTTGATGGACACTTGGGTGGTTTTGGCTTTTGTGAATAATGCTGCAACAGACAGTGGCATATCAGTATCTGAATTCTTATTTTCAATTCTTTTGGGTATATGCCTAGGAGTTGAATCATTGGATTACATGGTAATTGTATGTTTAGCTTTTTTTTTTTTAAGATTTTATTTATTCATTATAGAGAGGGGAGAGAAAGAGAGAGAGAGAGAGAGAGAGAGAGAGAAGGGGAGAGGAACAGAAAGCATCAACTCCCATATGTGCCTTGACCAGGCAAGCCCAGGGTTTTGAACCGGCAACCTCAGCATTTCCAGGTTGACACTCTATCCACTGCACCACCACAGGTCAGGCCGTTTAGCTTTTTGAGGAATCATCAAACTGGTCTCCACAGCCATTTTACATTTGCCTTAGTAATGGATGAGGGTTCCCATGTCTCCACATTCTTGTCAATACTTAATTTCTATCTTTTTTTGATACCATGTGCTTTTTGCATACACAGTGTTCCCTTCTTTCCCTGGCAAGCCATTCCTTTCCCTGTTCAACTCTGGTCCTCCTCCCCTCACCCGTCCTGGCAGAGAATCATTGCTCAGTATCCTGCACATCCATATGTCTTGAGCTCCCTGAAGGTTGCTGTTTGGTAAATTTCTTATTCATCTCTCTATCTCCAGGACCTGGCATAGGCCCATGGTCAAAATGCTCAGTAGTCTCTTTGCAGTGCAGGGACAGAAGAATCAGTACTCTGCGTTGGCTCAGAGTGAGATGGTCTTTCTCTCCCACATCTGCCTCCACCCCTCTTAAGTTATTAATAGACAGGAAAACATGGGTGTGGAGGACAATTATACCTGTAGGAGAGATGAATACAGAAAGATGATGGGGGCTTCTTCTTTTTTGTGTGTGACAGTGACAGAGAGAGGGGCAGATAGAGACAGACAGGAAAGAGCAATGAGAAGCATCAAATCTTTGTTGTGGCACCTTAGTTGTTCATTGATTGCTTTCTCATATGTGCCTTGATGAGGACGCTACAGCAGAGCAGACTGAGTCACTCCTTGTTCAAGCCAGCTACCTTGGTTGAGCTCAAGCTGGTGATACTTGCTCAAACCAGATGAGCCTGCGTCCAAGCTGGCGACCTTGAGGTTTCAAATCTAAGAGTGCAGTTGATATTAACAATGACACCTGCGCTCAGCAGAGGCAGCCGCAGGATCTGGATCACCTGTTGCTCCAAAAAGGTAGAAAAGGGCAAGTCATAGGCAGTGACCCCCACTGGTCTGTGCAAGCGAGGGCACATTCAGAGGTCAGATACGGAGAACATCAGTTCAGGACCTAACAACCCTTGTTAGAGTGATATCTAAAGGACAGGCTCCTCACACCTGACCCAGTTAAGATATAGAAAACGCCGATACAAATAACAAAAAGAACAGTGACCAGACAAATAGCCCACAGCAGTTTACAAACAGCAGCTGATGCCAATCCAAGAGGTTCTAGAAATAACACAACTGGAAACTGGAGGCAGACAATACCAACCATAGACTCAGCTAGCTACACAAACACACATCCAAAGGAAGAGTCTATACAAACACAAAATGGGAAGGCAGAGAAACACAACCCAAATGAACCAACAAGAGAAATTCCCAGAAAAAGATCTGAATGAGATGAAAATAATCAAATTACTGGATGCAGAGTTTAAAATAAAGATTGTTAGGATGCTCAAAGATCTTAGAGCAACAATGGATGGACATAATGAGCACTTAAATAAAGAGATAGCGGCCCTGGCCGGTTGGCTCAGTGGTAGAGTGTTGGCCTGGTGTGCGGAAGTCCCAGGTTCAATTCCCGGCCAGGGCACACAGGAGAAGTGCCCATCTGCTTCTCCACCCCTCCCCCTCCTTTCCTCCCTGTCTCTCTTTTCCCTTCCTGCAGCCAAGGCTCCATTGGAGCAAAGATGGCCCGGGTGCTGGGGATGGCTCCATGGCCTCTGCCTCAGGTGCTAGAGTGGCTCTGGTGGCAACAGAACGACGCCCCGGATGGGCAGAGCATCGCCCCCTGGTGGGCATGCTGGGTGGATCCTGGTCGGGCGCATGCGGGGAGTCTGTCTGACTGCCTCCCCGTTTCCAGCTTCAGAAAAATAAAATAAAATAAAATAAAATAAAAATAAAGAGATAGCAAGCATCAAAATGGACATTGAGCCTGATAGGCATAGTGGATGGAGCGTTGGACTGGGATGTGGAGGACCCAGGTTCAAGACCCTGAGGTCGCCAGCTTGAGCGTGGGCTCATCTGGTTTAAGCAAAAGCTCACCAGCTTGGACCCAAGGTCTCTGGCTCAAGCAAGGGGTTACTTGGTCTGCTGCAGCCCTACAGTCATGGCACATATGAGAAAGCAATCAATGAACAACTAAGGTGTCACAACAAAAGACTAATGATTGATGCTTCTCATCTCTCTCCATTCCTGTCTGTCTGTTCCTATCTGTCCCTCTTTCTGACTCTCTCTCTGTCATTGTAAAAAAAAAAAAAAAGGACATTGAAATAAAAAAAAAGAACCAGTCAGAAGTGACAAATACTATATCAGAAATGAAGGCCACACTAGAAGAAATTAAAAGCAGGATAAATGAAGCTGAGGATCAAATCAGCAATTTAGAAGACAAGACAAACGAAAGCACAGAAGAAAAGCTGCAAAAAGAAAAGAGGCTCAAAAAGTCTGAGGAAACTCTAAGAGAGCTCTGTGACAACATGAAGAGAAACAACAACCGCATCATAGGGGTTCCTGAAGGAGAAGAGAAAGAACAAGGGACAGAAAACCTGATTGAAGAAATCATAACTGAGCCTGACCTGTGGTGGCGCAGTGGATAAAGCGTTGACCTGGAACGCTGAGGTTGCCGGTTCGAAACCCTGGGATTGCCCAGTCAAGGCACACATGGGAGTTGATGCTTCCAGCTCCTCCCCCCTTCTCTCTGTCTCTCTCTCTCCTCTCTCTCCTCCCTCTCTCTCTCTCTCTCTCTCCTCTCTAAAAATGAATAAATAAAAAAAAATTAGCCCTGGCCGGTTGGCTCAGTGGTAGAGCGTCGGCCTGGCGTGAGGGGGACCTGGGTTCGATTCCCAGCCAGGGCACATAGGAGAAGTGCCCATTTGCTTCTCCACCCCCCCCTTCCTCTCTGTCTCTCTCTTCCCCTCCCGCAGCCAAGGCTCCATTGGAGCAAAGATGGCCCGGGCGCTGGGGATGGCTCCTTGGCCTCTGCCCCAGGCGCTAGAGTGGCTCTGGTTGCGGCAGAGCGACGTCCGGAGGGGCAGAGCATAGCCCCCTGGTGGGCAGAGCATCGCCCCTGGTGGGCGTGCCGGGTGGATCCCGGTCGGGCGCATGCAGGAGTCTGTCTGACTGTCTCTCCCCGTTTCCAGCTTCAGAAAAATACAAAAAAAAAAAAAAAAAGAGGGAAAAAAATTTAAAAAAAAAAACGAGCCCGACCAGGCGGTGGCGCAGTGGATAGAGCGTTGGACTGGGATGTGGAAGGACCCAGGTTCGAGACCCCGAGGTCTCCAGCTTGAGCGCGGGCTCATCTGGCTTGAGCAAAAGCTCACCAGCTTGGGCCCAGGATTGCTGGCTCCAGCAAGGGGTTACTCAGTCTGCTGACGGCCCATGGTCAAGCACATATGAGAAAGCAATCAATGAACAGCTAAGAAGTCGTAACGCGCAACGAAAAACTAATGATTGATGTTTCTCAACTGTCTCTATTCCTGTCTGTCTGTCCCTGTCTATCCCTCTGACTCTCTCTCTATCTCTGTAAAAAACATAAATAAATAAATAAATAAAACCGAGAAAACATTTAAAAAAAAGAAATCATAACTGAAAACTTCCCTAAATTGATGAAGCAAAAAGTCACACAAGTTCAAGAAGCACAGAGAGTCCCATTAAAAATGAACCCAAAGAGGCCTACACCAAGACACATCATAATTAAAATACCAAAATTAAGGATTAAAGAAAGAATACTAAAAGCTGCAAGAGAAAAGCATTCAATTACCTACAGAGGAGCCCCCACAAGATTGACATCTGACTTCTCAACAGAAATATTAGAGGCCAGAAGGAAATGGCAAGAAATATTCAAAGTAATGCAAAACAAGAGCCTATAACCAAGACTACTCTATCCAGCAAGACTATCATTTAAAATTGAAGGAGCAATAAAAAGCTTCCTAGACAAAAAAAAAAAAAAAAAAAAAAAAAAAACCACTCAAGAAATTCATTACAACCAAACCAATGCTGCAAGAAATGTTAAGGGGCCTGTTGTAAACAGAACAAAGGGGGGAAGGGAGGGGGAATCTGGAAAAAGAGAAATGTAGATTTAAAGAATAAAAGGGCAATAAACAATTACATATCAATAATAACCTTAAATGTAAATGGATTAAATGCTTCAATCAAAAGACATAGGGTAGCTGAGTGGATAAGAAAACAGGACCCATACATATGCTGTCTAAAGAGACTCACCTCAGAACAAAAGAGACACACAGACTGAAAGTGAAGGGATGAAAAAAAACATTTCATGCAAATAGGAATGAAAAAAAAAGCTGAGGTAGCAATACTTATATCTGACAAAATACACTTTAAAACAAAGGCTATAGGAAGGGATAAAGAAGGTCACTACATAATGGTAAAGGGAGCAATCCAACAGGAAGATATAACCATTATAAATATCTACACACCTAATATAGGAGCACCTAAATATATAAAGCAGACTTTGATGGATAGAAAGGTCGAGATCAACAGCAATACTATAATAGTAGGGGATATCAATACCCCACTAACATCACTAAATAGATCCTCAAGAAAGAAATTAACAAAGAAACAGCAGACTTAAAGGACACACTAGATCAACTGGATTTAATAGATATCTTCAGATCCTTTCACCCTAAAGCAGAAGAATATATATTCTTTTCAAGCACTCATGGTACATTCTCTAGGATAGACCACACGTTAGGACACAAAATAAGTCTTAATAAATTTAAGAAGATTGAAATCATATCAAGCATCTTCTCTGATCACAATGGCATCAAACTAGAAATCAACTACAATAGAAAAACACTAAACACTTGGAAACTAAATAGCATGTTATTAAATAATGAATGGGTTAACAATGAGATCAAGGAATAAATAAATAAATTTCCTTGAAACAAATGAAAATGAATACACAACAACTCAAAATTTATGGGACACAGTAAAAGCAGTCCTGGAAACGAAGTTCATAGCATTACAGGCATACCTTAAGAAGCTAGAAAAAGTTCAAACGAACAATTTAATCCTGCATCTAAAAAAACTAGAAAAAAAAACCCCAGCAAATAAAGCCCAAAGGAAGTAGAAGGAAGGAAATAATAAAGACCAGAGCAGAAATAAATGGCACAGAGACTAAAAAAAAATACAGAGGGTCAATTAAACCAAGAGCTGGTTCTTTGAAAAGGTTAACAAGATTGGTGAACCTTTAACCAGACTCACCAAGAAAAAAAGAGAGAGGACTCAAATAAATAAAATTAGAAATGAGAGTGGAGAATTAACAACGGACACAGCAGAAATACAAAGGATTGTAAGAAAATAATATGAAGAACTGTATGCCAAAAAATTAGACAACCTAGGTGAACAGACAAATTCCTTGAAACATATCATCTTTCAAAAATAAATCTGGAAGAGCCTGACCAGGCAGTGGTGCAGTGCATAGAGCATTGGACTGGGATGCGGAGGACCCAGGTTCAAGACCCCGACGTCGCCAGTTTGAACGTGAGCTCATCTGGTTTGAGCAAAAGCTCACCAGCTTGGACCCAAGGTCGCTGGCTCGAGCAAGGGGTTACTCTGTCTGCTGAAGGTCCGCGGTCAAGGCACATATGAGAAAGCAATCAATGAACAACTAAGGTGTCACAATGAAAAACTGATGATTGATGCTTCTCATCTCTCTCCGTTCCTGTCCGTCTGTCCCTATCTATTCCTCTCTCTGACTCTCTGTCTCTGTAGAAAATAAATAAACTTTAAAAAATAAAATAAAATAAATCTGGAAAAATCAGAAAACCTAAACAGATTGATTACAACAAATGAGATCAAAACAGTTATGAAAAAAGTCCCAACAAACAAAAGCCCAGGGCCAGATGGCTTCACAGGTAAATTTTACCAATATTCAAAGAACTAACTTTTATCCTTCTCAAGCTATTTCAAAAAATTCAAGAGGAACGAAGACTTCCAAACTCTTTTTACAAGGCAAGCATAATTCTGATTCCAAAACTAGGCAACGACAATACAAAGAAAGAAAACTATAGGCCAATATCCCTGATGAATTTAGATGCTAAAATTCTCAACAAAATATTAGCAAACTGGATCCAGCAATACATGAAAAAAAATCATACATCATAATCAAGTGGGATTTATTCTGGGGAGGCAAGGCTGGTACAATATTCGCAAATCAATCAATGTGATTCATCACATAAACAAAAGGAGAAAAAATCACATGATTATATCAATAGATGCAGAAAAAGAATTTGATAAAATCCAGCACCTGCCTGACCTGTGGTGGCGCAGTGGGATAAAGCGTCGACCTGGAACACTGAGGTTGCCGGTTCGAAACCTTGGGCTTGCCTGGTCAAGGCACATATGGGAGTTGATGCTTCCTGCTCCTCCCCCTTCTCTCTCTCTCTCTCTCTCTCTCTTTCTCTCTCTCTCTTCCCCCTCTCTCTAGAAATCCATAATAAAAAAAAATCCAGCACCCATTTATCATCAAAACTGTCAGCAAAGTGGGAATACAGGGATAACCTCAACATGATAAAGGCCATCTATGACAAACCCACAGCCAACATCATACTCAATGGGCAAAAATTAAAAGCAATCCCCTTAAGATCAGGAACAAGGCAGGGGTGCCCCCTTTCACCACTCTTACTCAACATAGTTCTGGAAGTCCTAGCCACTGCAATCATCAAGAAGAAGAAATGAAAGGCGTCTAAATTGGAAAAGAAGAAGTTAAACTATCATTATTTGCTGATGATATGATACTGGACATAGGAAACCCTAAAGTCTCAGTCAAAAAACTACTGGGCCTGCCTGACCTGTGGTGGCACAGTGGATAAAGCGTCAACCTGAAATACTGAGGTCGCAGATTCGAAACCCTGAGCTTGCCTGGTCACAGTACATATTGGAGTTGATGCTTCCTGCTCCTCCCCCTCCTCTCTTCCTTTTCTCTCTTTCTCTCTCTCTTCTCTAAAATGAATAAATAAAGTCTTTAAAGAAAAACAAACAAAATAAAACAAATAAAACTACTGGGCCTTATAAATGAATTCAGCAATGTGGCGGGATATAAAATTAATATTCAGAAATCAGAGGCATTTTTATACATCAACAATGAACTGTCTGAAAGAGAAATTAAGAAAACAATCCCCTTCACTATTGCAACGAAAAAAATAAAGTACCTAGGAGTAATTTTAACCAAGAAGGTTAAAGACTTGTACTCAAAAAAGTATAAAACATTGATTAAAAAAATCAAGGAAGACACAAACAAGTGAGAGCATATACTGTGTTCATGGATAGGAAGAATAAGCATCATTAAAATGTCTATATTACCTAAAGCAATTTATAAACTCAATGTAATTCCAATTAAAGTACCAATGACATACTTCAAAGATATAGAATATTCCAAAAATTTATATGGAACCAAAAAAGAACACAAGTAGCCTCACCAATCTTGAAAAAGAAGAATAAAGTGGCCTGACCAGGCAGTGGCGCAGTGGATAGAGCATCAGATTGGTCTGTAGAGGACCCAGGTTCGAGACCCCGAGGTCACCAGCTTGAGTGTGGGCTCATCTGGTTTGAGCAAAGCTCACCAGCTTGGACCCAAGGTCGCTGGCTTGAGCGAGGGGTTACTCGGTCTGCTGAAGGCCCGCGGTCAAGGCACATATGAGAAAGCAATCAATGAACAACTAAGGTGTCGCAAAGAAATACTGATGATTGATGCTTCTCATCTCTCTCCGTTCCTGTCTGTCTACCCCTATCTATCCTTCTGACTCTCTCTCTGTCTCTAAAAACAAAAAAAAGAATAAAGTGGGTGGTATCACACTTCCTGATATCAAGTAATACTATAAAGCCATTGTACTCAAAACAGCTTGGTACTGGCATAAGAACAGGCATATGGATCAATGGAACAGAACAGAGAACCCAGAAATAAATCCACACCTTTATGGACAATTGATATTGATATTTGACAAAGGAGGTAAGAACATATAATGGAGTAAAAACAGTCTCTTTAACAAATGATGTTGGGAAAATTGGACAGCTACCTGCAAAAAAATGAAACTAGACCACTAACTTACACCATTCACAAAAATAAACTCAAAATGGATAAAAGACTTAAATGTAAGTCATGAAACCATAAGCATCTTAGAAGAAAGCATAGGCAGTAAGCTCTCCGACATCTCTTGCAGCAATATATTTGCTGATTTACCTCCACGGGCAAGTGAAATAAAGGACAGGATAAACAAAGGGACTATATCAAACTAAAAAGTTTTTGCACAGCTAAAGACAATATTAACAAAATAAAAAGACAAACCACATAATGGGAGAACATATTTGACAATACATCTGATAAGGGGTTAATAACCAAAATTTATAAAGAACTTGTAAAACTCAACACCAAGAAGATAATCCAATCAAAAATGGGTAAAAGAAATGAACAGACACTTCTCCAAAGAGGATAGACAGATGGCCAATAGGCAGATGAAAAAACGCTCAACATCACTAATCATTAGAGAAATGCAAACTAAAACCACAATGAGATATCACCTCACTCAAGTCAGAATGGCGCTCATCAACAAAACAACACAGAATAAGTGCTGGTGAGGATGTGGAGAAAAGGGAACCCTCCTGCACTGCTGGTGGGAATGCAGACTGGTGCAGCTACTGTGTAAATCAGTATGGAGATTCCAAAAAAATTAAAAACGGAACTGCCCTTTGACCCAGCCATCCCACTTTTAGGAATATAGCCTAAGAACACCACATCACTGATACAAAAGAAGAAATGTACCCCTATGTTTATTGCAGCATTGTTTACAATAGCCAAGATCTGGAAACAGCCCAAATGTCCATCAGTGGACGAGTGGATTAAAAAGCAGTGGTACCTGGCTGGTTGGCTCAGTGGTAGAGCGTCAGCCTGGCGTGTAGAAGTCCCGGGTTCAATTCCCAGCCAGGGCACACAGGAGAAGCGCCCATCTGCTTCTCCACCCCTCCCCCTCTCCTTCCTCTCTGTCTCTCTCTTCCCCTCCCGCAGCCAAGGCTCCATTGGAGCAAAGATGGCCCGGGCGCTGGGGATGGCTCTGTGGCCTCTGCCTCAGGCGCTAGAGTGGCTCTGGTTGCAACATAGCGACGCCCTGGAGGGGCAGAGCATCACCCCCTGGTGGGCAGAGCGTCGCCCCCTGGTGGGCGTGCTGGGTGGATCCCGGTCAGGCGCATGCGGGAGTCTTTCTGACTGTCTCTCCCCGTTTCCAGCTTCAAAAAATGCAAAAAAAAAAAAAAAAAAAAAAAAAAAGCAGTGGTACATATATACAATGGAATACTATGGGACCATGAAAAATAAGAAATCTTACCTTTTGCGACAACATGGATGGACCTGGAAACTATTATGTTAAGTGAAATAAGCCAGGAAGAGAAAGAAAAATATCATATGACCTCACTCATTTGAGGAATCCAATGAACAATGTGAACTGAAGAAAGGAATAGAGACAGAGGTGGGATCAAAGGGATCAGAGGAAAACTGGACAGAGGGAAAGGGGAGGAGAGGATGGGATCAGAGAAGGGAAAGAAATTGGTGAAATTATATATACATAACGCAGTGTTATAGAGAGCAGAAAAGCAAATCCTGGAGGGAAGGGGGAAGGGCGTTGGGGGGAGGGGGGCAAGGGGGATGTTGAGGGGAACACGGGGTGGGGGGGTGTATTCAGTGGGACACTAGAATCTATGTAAACATAATAAATTTAAATCAATTTAAAAAAAGTTGGGAGTAAGCTGTGCAGGGCTGGTTTGGCAACTGTCTCCACAATCTTGCCAGGGGCACGGACTCCTTTCAGTTCTCCAGGCCACCATTCTATGGTGTGATCCTCACTCTGATCCATACCGCCATCTGGAATTCCGGCAACAGGATAGAGGAAGGATGGAAGGAGAAAGGGGATCTGGGGACCTGGAGCTGCCCCATGAGGCTTGCTTGGATCCTCTTGGCCAGAATTTAATTACATGGCCACACCTAAATGCTAGAGGGGTTGAGACAAATGGTCTTTACTTTGGGTAGCCATGTACAGGCTAAAAAGAGAGCATTCTACTACTACAGAGAAAGAGAAGAGGAAGAAGAGGAGAAGAGAAAATAGCAGCAAGCCAGCCTGTCTGCCACAGATGTACAGTACGGGTGAAGAGAAACACGAATTACCCTATTTTTCGTTCCATAAGACACACCTGACCATAAGATGCACCTAGGATTTTGAGGAAAATAAGAAAAAAATATATTCTGAACCAAATGGTGATTTAATAAAATATACCACAATAGCCTGTTGCTGTGGTGGCGCAGTGGATAAAGCGTCAACCTGGAAATGCTGAGGTTGCCAGTTAGAAACCCTGGACTTGCCTGGTCAAAGCACATATGGGAGTTGATGCTTCCTGCTCCTCCCCCCTCCTCTCTCTCTCTCTCTCTTCTCTAAAATGAATAAATAAAAATTAAAAAAATAAAATAAAATATACCACAATAATATTTCAACAATGTAAACTCAACAGCAGTATTAACAACCATTAGCACCGTTATTAACAAGTAAGAAGAGACTTTAATGTTCAAATACTCTTCTAGTTGTCTGGGAACCCGCAGCTGCTAAAAAAAATGAACATTCGTTCCATAAGATGCACGGGTATTTCCCCTCCACTTTTGAGGGGAAAAAAGTGCGTCTTATGGAGCAAAAAATACGGTAACACACTTCCTGCATTGTGCTTGCTATTTTAATGTATTAGTCACTTCTCCAAACGCTTGGAAGCAGCAGACCTTGTATCCCATCATAATGATGAGAAAAGAGGCTCCGCAGGGTCCAGAACTAGGACTACAAACTTTGTCACAGACTGAATGTTTGGCCCACCCAAATTCATGTGTTTGAATCCCTAACCTCTAATGCAGGGGTCCCCAAACTACGGACCGTGAGCCGCATGCGGCCCCCTGAGGCCATTTATCCGGCCCCCACCGCACTTCCAGAAGAGGCACCTCTTTCATTGGTGGTCAGTGAGAGGAGCATAGTTCCCATTGAAATACTGGTCAGTTTGTTGATTTAAATTTACTTGTTCTTTATTTTAAATATTGTATTTGTTCCCGTTTTGTTTTTTTTACTTTAAAATAAGATATGTGCAGTGTGCATAGGGATTTGTTCATAGTTTTTTTATAGTCTGGCCCTCCAACGGTCTGAGGGACAGTGAACTGGCCCCCTGTGTAAAAAGTTTGGGGACCCCTGCTCTAATGTGATGGTATGGGAGGGCGTGGCCTTTTGGGAGGTCATGAGCTTTAGATGAGATCATGAGGGTGGAATCTTCATGATGGATTAGTGTCTTTATAACCAGAGCTTTCGCTTTCTCTCCACCATTTGAGGACACAATGAGAAGGGTGGCTGTTGTTAGCCAGGAAGAGAGCCTGCACCAAGAACAGAAGCTGCCAGTATCTTGATCTTGGCCTGTTTATGGTATTTTTTATAGCAGCCTGAGCTGACTGAGACAGACTTCAAAGCTTTTCTCACTTCACCTGGCTGCCTTGGGAGTCTAAGAGTAGAGGGGGGAAGGGAGGAAGTTCAGCCATCTTTTTCTTATACTCAGACCAGAAAAGGCGAGAAAAGGAAGCAAAGGTCTGAAGGAGAAACAATTAGTGTTTTGTTTGTTTGTTTTTCAATTAGGTGAGAGGAGGGGAGATAGTGAGACAGACTCCTGCATGTGCCCCAACCGGAATTCACCCAGCAACTCATTTGGGACCAATGCTCGAGTACAGAGATATTTTTAGCATCTGAGGCTGATGCACTCGGACCACCTGAGCCATCCTCAGCACCCAGGTCCTCACTTGAACCAACTGAGTCACTGGCTGCAGGAGGAGATGAGGGAAAGAAGGAGGAGGAGAAGGGGGAGAGAAGCAGGTGGTCACTTCTCCTGTGTGCCCTGACCAGGAATTGAACCCAGGATGTCCATATGCTGGGCCAATGCTCTATCCACTGAGCCACCAGGCAGGGCCAGTAATGTTTTTTAATATGCAATTGCCCCCTCATTTTCAACTTTTAGGGCTCTGAAGGGTGCGGATGGAGAGCAGGAAAACACTGTTCTCGCCGGTCTGGTCCACACCAGTGAGGAAAACACGGCTGTGGTGCCAGTGAGAGACGAGCCTCTCAGGGAGTGGGCAAGACCTCGGTTAATGCCTCTGGGTGTCAGTTTACCCTCCATCCTATAAAAGGAGGAGGAAAGGCTGAGCAGGGTTCTTCTTGCATTAGAATCTCCCATGAGGTTCTAGAACCAGCTATTAAGCCAACAATGTTTCTATCTTTCAAAAATTTTTTTTTAAATTTTAGTGAGACAGAGAGAGGGACAGATAGGGACAGAGAGACAGGAAAGAAGTGATGAGAAGCATCAATTCTTTGTTGTGGCACCTTAGTTATTCATTGACTGCTTTCTCATATGTGCCTTGACTGGCGGGTTACAGCTGAGCCTGTGACACCTTACCCCTTGTTCAAGCCAGTGACCTTTGGCCTCAAGCCAGATGAAGCCCACTCAAGCCTGCAACCTCAAGGTTTTGAACCTGGATCCTCTGCATCCCTGGCCGATGCTCTATTCACTGTGCCACTGCCTGGTCAGGCTCAAAAAACTTTTTATTGTGGTAAGAACACTTAGCATGAGATCTATCCTTTTAAATTTTCTTGTGCACAATACATTCTGTTGACTGTAGGCACAATGCTGTAGAACAGACCTCTAGAACCTATTCATCGTGCTTAACTGGAACCTATGGTGGTCGATTAGTAACTAAGTCCTTTTCCTCCATTCCCCAGCCCTTGGCAACAATCATTCCACTCTGATTCTATGATTTAACTACTTTATTTTTTGTTTGTTTTTTTGTTTTTATGACAGAGACAGAGAGAGGGACAGATAGGGAGAGATGAGAAGCATCAACTCTTCGTTGCAGCACCTTAGTTGTTCATTGATTGCTTTTTTTTTTTTTTTTTTTAGAGGAGAGGGGGAGAGAGAGAGAGAGAGAGAGAGAGAAAGAAAGAGGGGAGGAGCAGGAAGCTTCAACTCCCATATGTGCCTTGACCTGGCAAGCCCAGGGATTTGAGCCGGCGACCTCAGCATTCCAGGTCGACGCTTGATCCACCGCGCCACCACAGGTCAGGCCTGATTGCTTTCTCATATGTGCCTTGACCAGGGGGCTACAGCAGAGTGAGTGACCACTTGCTCGAGCCAGCGACCTTGGGTCCAAGCTGGTGAGCCTTGCTCAAACCAGATGAGCCCACGCTCAAGCCAGCAACCTCGAGTTTCAAACCTGGGTCTTCCATGTCCCAGTCCTCCGCTCTATGCACTGCGTCACCGCCTGGTCAGGCTAGGATTTAACTACTTTATTTATTTATTTATTTATTTTTTTTTATTTTTTTTTTGTATTTTTCTGAAGCTGGAAATGGGGAGGCAGTCAGACAGACTCCCGCATGCGCCCGACCGGGATCCATCCGGCACGGCCACCAGGGGGCGATGCTCTGCCTATCCGGGGCGTCGCTCTGTTGCGACCAGAGCCACTCTAGCGCCTGGGGCAGAGGCCAAGGAGCCATCCTCAGCGCCTGGGCCATCTTTTGCTCCAATGGAGCCCTGGCTGCAGGAGGGGAAGAGAGAGACAGAGAGGAAGGAGAGGGGGAGGGGTGGAGAAGCAGATGGGCGCCTCTCCTGTGTGCCCTGCCCGGGAATCGAATCCAGGACTTCTGCATGCCAGGCCGACGCTCTACCACTGAGCCAACCGGCCAGGGAGGATTTAACTACTTTAGATATCTCATATATGTGGAATCATGTAGTATTATTCTTCCATGACTGGCTTATTTCACTGATCATCTTGTCCTCAAGGTTCATCAATGTCATCTCATATTGTAGAATTTCCTTCTTTCATTTTTTTAAACTTTTAAAAAAAGATTTTATTTATTTATTTTTAGAGAGGATTGAGAGATAAAGAGAGAGAGAAGGGAGGGAGGAGCAGGAAACATCAACTCCCATATGTGCCTTGGCCAGGCAAGCCCAGGGTTTCAAACCGGCGACCTCAGTGTTCCAAGTCAATGATTTATCCACTGCGCCACAACAGGCCAGGCCCTTTCTTTTATTTTTTTTTAATTTTTTTAATTTTTTTAATTTTTTTGTATTTTTCTGAAGCTGGAAGCGGGGAGAGATAGACTCCTGCATGCGCCCGACCGGGATCCACCCGGCACGCCCACCAGGGGCGACGCTCTGCCCACCAGGGGGCGATGCTCTGCCCTTCTGGGGCGTCGCTCTGCCGCGACCAGAGCCACTCTAGCGCCTGGGGCAGAGGCCAAGGAGCCATCCCCAGCGCCCAGGCCATCTTTTGCTCCAATGGAGCCTTGGCTGCAGGAGGGGAAGAGAGAGACAGAGAGGAAGGGGGGGGTGGAGAAGCAAATGGGCGCTTCTCCTATGTGCCCTGGCCAGGAATCGAACCTGGGTCCCCCGCACGCCAGGCCGACGCTCTACCGCTGAGCCAACCGGCCAGGGCCCCTTTCTTTTATTTTTATCTTTACTTTTTTAGTGAGAGAGGGAGGAACAGAGACAGGAAGGGAGAGAGAAGAAGCATCAACTTGTAGTTGTATCACTTTAGTTGTTCATTGATTGCTTCCCATATGTGCCTTGACCAGCAGGCTCCAGCCAAGCCAGGGACCCCTTGCTCAAGCCAACGACATTGAGTTCAAGCCAGTGACCTTGGGCATCAAGCCAGCAACCCAACCTTTGGGCTCAAGCCAGCAACCATGATCCCACACTCAAACTGGTGACCCACGCTCAAGCTGGTGAGCCTGCACTCAAGATGGCAACCTCAGGGTTTCATACCTGGGACCTTAGCATCTCAGAGTGACACTCTGTCCACTGTGCCACCACCAATCAGGTCCTTCTTTCTTTTTTTTTTTTTTAAAGAGACAGAGAGAGAGTCAAAGAGAGGGACATATAGGAACAGACAGACAGGAATGGAGAGAGATGAGAAGTATCAATCATCAGTTTTTCTTTGCGACACCTTAGTTGTTCATTGATTGCTTTCTCATATGTGCCTTGACCGTGGGCCTTCAGCAGACGGAGTAACCCCTTGCTCAAGCCAGTGACCTTGGGTCCAAGCTGGTGAGCTTTGCTCAAACCAGATGAGCCCATGCTCAAGCTGGCAACCTTGGGGTCTCGAACCTGGGTCCTCCACATCCCAGTCCAACGCTCTGTCCACTGTGCAACCGCCTGGTCAGGCTCCTTCTTTCTTAAGGCTAAATAGTATTCATAATGTGTAAGTGAGTGTATGTGTGTGACATTTTCTTTATTCATTCATCTGTTGATGAACATTCAGGTTGTTTCCACATCTTGGCTGAATAATGCTACAATAAACACAGGAATGTTAATATCTCTTTGAGATCTTGATTCCAATTATTTTGTATAAATACCCAGAAGTGGGATTGTTGGGTCATATGGAAGTTCTATTTCTCATTTTTTAAAAAATGAATAAATTTCACTGTTTTCCATAGGGGCTGTACCAATTTATATACCCACCAACAGTGTGCAAGGGTTCCAGTTTCTCCACATCCTCTCCAACATTAGTTACTTTTGCCTTTTTTTTTTTTTTTTTTAATAATAGCCATCCTGACAGAGGTGACATTTTGTTCTGAGACAAGTAGCCTCTCCCCATAGGTTACTTTTCTCAGAGCAACTTTATGGTCAAAAGTGTTTGTAAAAGAACTTATATCCCTTACGCAAAACAAAATGTTTTGAGTTTTGTCTAGTAAGATTTTTTGTGTGTGTGAGTGTGTGTGTGTGACAGAGAGAGAGAGAGAGGGATAGACAGGAAGGAGAGAGATGACAAGCATCAATTCTTCGTTGTGGCACTTTTGTTTTTCATTGATTGCTTTCTCATGTGTGCCTTGACTGGGGGGCTACAGCAGACCGAGTGACCCCATGCTCAAGCCAGATGAGCCCGCGATCAAGCTGGTGACCTCGGGGTTTCAAACCTGGGTCCTCTGTGTCCCAGTCTGACTCTCTATCCACTGTGCCGCTGCCCAGTCAGGCTCCAATAAGATTTTTGAACAGGTTTAAACAGATTTCATTGCAGGATTCCTCAAGCATCTCACCTAAGACAGCACCTCCATCCCTCAGACTTGGTCATTTGCTCATTAAAGTAATTTTGTCTCCCCAGCTCCAGTGCAGGGAGACAGAATCAGTGAAAAAACCTTCTCAAGCTTGCCTAGTCATGGAGCATAAACATGAGATTTAGACAGTTTTGTCCGTGTGAGATCAACTGTCAAACCACTTCAGACAATCCGATAGTTCAGTGAGATAAAAATTTGTAGAGAGAAATCAATACCTCCTGATACACAAGCACCAGTTAGAGAGGATATGATAGGAGAGGTCTGATTTAAAATATCAACAAAACAGATAAAAGATCCAAAAATAAACATTATAAGAAACATGCAAAACCTCCATGAGGAAAATTTGCAACATTCTCAAAGAACTTGCAACTGGAAAGACAGGTATGTTCTTTCTTGGGTAGGAAGACCCAACATCATAAAAATGTCCGCTCTTCTGAAGGTAGCTTATAAATTTAACATGATCCAAATAAAACCACCCAGGGGCTTTTTATCTGAAACTAGAGAAGCTTATTCTAAAGTTTACACTAAAAACACAAACAAGCAAAAGAGCCAAAACTTGAAAAGGGAGAGGAAAGGACTGGCCTGCTCTCAAGTCTCAGGAATTAGCCCAGTGTGGTTAGCATGGCCCAGGACACAGATAGGGTGACAGAACAGAAAGTCCAGAAACAGGACCCCACCATATGGAAACTCAGTGTACAAAATGCACCTTCTTAACTCTGAGACCCTACGGTGGACTTTTTAACAACTATCTGAACCACAGGGTCGCCATCCAGAAAAAAGAGAGAAATGCAACCTCACACTGATCACCAGGATAGCCTTCATATGGATCAAAGATTTAAATGTACAAATTAAAACTCCCAAAGCATAGAAAGCGACCTGTGCAAGGCCACTCCACAGTCTAGGATCCTGACCACTGCACTACTGCTCCTGGCTGCTGATGCGGTCGGTCACCGCCGGCCATGCAGCTAATGAAACAGGGCAGGGGCTTGGTGGAGGCAGGGGTTGGGAGCCACAGGACATGTCAAGGAGCAGTCCTGCCTTCAGGGAGTAGCTTCTCAGTTGGGCAAATGGACCAGCGACACATAAAATGGAGGAGGGGGCAGGCATTTGGGGTTTTGAGTCTGGGAGCTGGTCAGGAAAGGCTTCTCAGAGGATGCGGGAGTGTGATCAGTTCTTGTGTCAGGGTGGGGATAAGCAGACAAGCCAAGAGGAAGAGAGACCTTGGCCTCAGATGAGAACGGCTAAAGCTAGGTACACCAGGAGAGACTTAAGCAAGGGACAAGAGAGTTGGAGAACTGGACCAAGATCAGACTGTAAAATTTAGCGTTGAATGTCAAGATCATAATTGGTACCGGCCCCATTGCACTTAATAGTACACAGTCATGTTGGCTCCTCTGGCCAACCCGGTGACATTGGCTTGTTTTTTCAACAAATGAAGAGAACAGAGGTTAAAGGCCCCACCCAAGTCACACAGCCTGGAATAAAGCCCTGGGTCCCATGAGTCCAATCTTGAGCTCTTTTGCTTACGTTACACCACTCTGGGGGTCAGGAGTCTGCACTTTGTCCTCTCAACCACCTGGCAGCTGGGCAAAATTTCTTAGCAGAAGAGGGAAGGTGTGACAGGGCAGTGTGGGGACAAGCTGGATTAGCTTGAGGAGGAGACAAGGTGGAGGACAAGAGGCCTGGATGAGGACAGTCAGAGGGGTGTTTCCTTGCAGCAGTGTCACTGGGCACACCTCCCCTGCACCAACATTGGGTGGTCCTGGTTTGCCTCCTGCTCTCCAGCCTCTCTCTCCCAAGTCTCCTTTGCTGCTTCCTCTTCTTTCCTCGTCCTATCCTTTTCTGTGTTCAACTCTCAGTTTATGCATAACTGTCTGGTCTTCCCCGACCTTGAGACAGGTGAGAGCTTCTGCTGAGTGTCCTCCAAACTCCTCCACTCCCCTTAATCATGCCACTCCTGAGTCGTTATCTGGCTGCCTTCCCCTGCTGGTGGGCAAGGCTGGGGATACTAGCACCAGTGGCTTTGTTTGTAGCAGCGCCTGGGACATACTATTCTCCCTTTAGATGATGAATAAGCACCCAGGCTGTTTCAGGCACTCTTTTAGGCATGAGGGATGCAACAGTGACCAAGTTCTACCCCAAGGAGCTTAGTCTGGTGGGGAAGATGGCAGAACACGTGCACTCGGTAAGGACTCCTGAGGTGGCGATGAGGGCTGTATAGGCAATCAGAGTACGGGAAGGGATGGGAAGTGCAGGAGACCAGATGATTACTGATCACATTTGGGAGGACTTCTCTGAGTGTACTCAAATCTGAGCAGAGACCCGAATGATGCATGTGATGATCTCAACAAACACCTGCCCTGTGACTGAATAAGGACACAAGGGTAAGAATAATAAGGGAGAATGGGAAGAGCTGGCTCTCCTGAGCGACAAGGCCTGGACAGCAGGCTCAGCACCAAGAGCTTGCCTGTCGCCTAGAGACTGTTGGTCTCGTGCCTGTTTCTGTGTACAGTATTTTAAATCACATCGAGCAATTCCACTTCCTCTCCCCACAAACTTAACATCTTCAGCTGGGCCTCTCAAATTTCTCCTTTGCTTACTGTTGATATAGAGTAGGGGGTGCTGTGACAAAGAGCCCTGAGGTCAGCACTGCAGAGAACTCACATCAGCCAGCGAGCAGGAGAGAAGGTGGAGGATGACATAGGCCAGCCCAGCCTAGAAGTGGTGCATATCACTCAAATTCCAGGACACGGCTGCGCTGGACCACAGGAGACTGGCGCGCAGCTCCTTATTCCACTAACTAGCATGACCTCAGCAGCCTCCCCCACACTCTCCTGACTTCTTCTGTGCACCAATGAAGTCAGCTTTCATCGTGACAGTCACCTACCGGACCTATGGAACTGTCAGCAGGGACAAGTGGACATTGCTTTGCCTACGCTCAAAGCCTACAAACTCACTGAGATCATTCCTCATGGCAGGAGGCTGCCAGGCTCCTTTTCAGTGGATCTCTAGACCAGTGTTTTTCAACCAGTGTGCCGTGGCACACTCGTGTGCCGTGAGACATGGTCAGGTGTGAGTATAAATACATTTAGAAACTATATTATTAACTATATGTATAATATGTACTGTTAGAGTGTCATTTTGGTAGGTGGTGTGCCCCAGGATTTTGTAAATGTAAAAAATGTGCCGTGGCTCAAAAAAGGTTGAAAATCACTGCTCTAGACACAGTGCTCAACACTGCACCACCTGCTGCATGGGCTGGGTCTGTGTTCTATTCAAAACAATTGCCTCAAGACCTGGTTTCAGTCCCATCTGTTTTAAACTCCCCCCCCCCCCCCACTGTGTCACCCACACTTCCTGTTTGGAATTCTGTCATCCATCAGCTTGCATACCAGCATACCAATCACTACTGGAATGCATCAGTACCCCGTCCAGAACCCCACAGTGGGGTACTTTCCAGTTCTAGAGGACTTAAGCGGTGATTCCTGCAGCATAGGAGTGAACAGGGGCAGCTGAAAGGCTGGGGGCGGATGGATATAAATAGGCCACTCAGCATCTAATAGAGGGGAGGGGGGCTCTGGCTCCAGAGTCAGAGGAGAACATGCACCCAAGGAATGCAGTTCACCATAGTAATCGCTCCCAGCTCTGAACAACACTCTCAGGGGGCTAAATAGAGAAGGGTGCTCATGCCTCTTCATTCCCCAGCACAGCATGGCACAGGACGGGATTAGGGGAGGAGCGAGAGCCGAGGCCAGCCTGCACTCTTGTTGCTTCAGACATGAGGGCACTTACACAAACTCATGGCACTCACGACATACCTACCAGTGATTCTGGAGAGATGCAGGCCGCAGTGGAGACTCTCAGATCCAGAGGACACCCGCAAGGACTGCTTTTTTTTTTTTTTTTTTTGTATTTTTTTTTCTTTTCTGAAGTTGGAACCAGGGAAGCAGTCAGACAGACTCCCGCATGTGCCTGACCGGGATCCACCCAGCATGCCCACCAGGGGGCGATGTTCTGCCCATCTGGGGCGTTGCTCTGTTGCAACCAGAGCTATTCTAGCGCCTGAGGCAGAGGCCACAGAGCCATCCCCAGTGCCCGGGCCAACTTTGCTCCAATGGAGCCTGGGCTGCGGTAGGGGAAGAGAGAGACAGAGAGGAAGGAGAGGGGGAGGGGTGGAGAAGCAGATGGGCGCTTCTCCTGTGTGCTCTGGCTGAGAATCGAACCCGGGACTCCTGCACGCCAGGCTAACGCTCTACCACTGAGCCAACCGGCCAGGGCAAGGACTGCTTTTTAAACCCTAACTCTGACCAGGGGACAGAATACAGGCATACCTCATTTCATTGCGCTTGGCTTTACTTTGTTTCATAGACCTTCTACCAGCATAATGACTGTGACTTGCTTTACCAAGCCCATGATATCTCCAAGATCTACCTGTGTCAAACGGTAAGTTTGTCCCTGGAGACCTGAGACCAGTGCTGCTTACTGGATGGGCAAGAATCAAGTCTTACAAGACTGTCTCAGGAGTATCTTTTTGGACTGAATTCAGTATAGCTTTTACACTCCATCAGTTTTAAAAGTAGTTTTTGGAGTGCTCTAAGTATCCAATGGGTTCAATACCCCCCGCCATCTACTATTTATATGTCCAGGAAAGGTGGACCACTTGTGCCTTTCACCTCCCTCTTTCCACCATGCCCCCTAAGCAGCCATGGTGCTGCTGCAGAGATAGCCTTGGAACCGTTGCCACTGTCTCCCCATAATCATGCCGGAAGACGAGCCTCTGTGACAAACCCCAAGGCTGCTAAGCACGAAGAATGTCAGGAGGGCAACCCAAGCTCCAGCTGCAGCAGGGCCACTCTGCAGAGACAGCAAGAGGAGGCCTCATGCCAATTATTCACCTGTGGCTTCTAGAAAGCAAATGCAGCCGAGCTATTCCACAGTCTTCCCAAACACGTTCCCACCCAGAGGCCTCTCCAGGAATTATACATCCACGGTCAGAGGGGGGTACCGTCACCAGGAAGCCTGTAACCAAACAGACTGCACAAAAGCGCAATTTTCCCATTAATTGTGAGGACATTCGTCAAACACAGCAAAAAACTTCAATGAGGGTGACTGTCACTGCCTTTTCACTTCAATGGCCCCATTTTGGAAATATCTGCTCAGTTTCACAGTAGCTAGCCTAGGTGGACCATGTGATCTGCTGCTCCCCGTAGGACAGTGCTGGGTGAGTTCCTTCTCACGCGTGGTCACTGTAGAGAAGGAACTGAAACTCCCCTGCCCAAGCTAGGCAGCCACAGCTGATGTTGGATACAGGGCTCTATTTAGGAGTCAGACCAAGACAAGTGAAAATTCCTTGGGTTTCGTTTCTTCTCTTCACTCTGAACAAATCTTATTTGGTCGTCTGTAGCCAGTGCTGGTGTGGTAAACAGGTGTAGGCTCATTTGTAAAAGCAGCTTCCTGAGCAAACAAGTACACATTAGCTACTTACTTAGCACATCAGTTGCTTCAGCACAGATCATTCTATCCCCCTGTCCTTTACTTCAGAGGTGGGGGTGGGAGGTGGGCAAGGAGACAACCAAATCAGTTGTGCTTTTTGTCCTCACAAAACTTCCAAACTGTGGTGTACGGTCCTATCAGAAACACCAAGAATATGTTATGCCCTCGACCACAATCCTGGAGTGTGTGAAGGTGGGGCCCGGAAACCTTCCTTGTGGACAAGCTCTCCCAGCACTCTGAGTACAAGCCAAGTGTGGGCATCACTCCTCAAGGAGCTCAGCCAGACACTCATGCCCGCCCCCCAAGGAGCTAGGAGTTGGAAATTAGGACATAAGAGTCCTGACTCCCTGACCTAACACCTGAGATTTATTTAGATTTTTATTTTAAGGCAAAGGAGGAAAAAAAAGATACAGAGTGAAGAATTCATTGTATGTTTATTATTCACAGTTAAACACTACCTACCAAACGCTATCCGCAGAGTTAAAGAAGTACACAGTTCTTTTTAAACACTGATTTTTTTTAAATATATACACACAAAACTTAGTTCAGCAAGGCTTCATGATATACACCAATTCCAAAATCAAACAATCAAATGGTCCAGGTATAGAATGCCAGATTCCTTTTATCATCAGTGAGGAAAGGAGAAGCTGTCAGGGAAGGAGCAAGGAGAGGCCCAATGCTCTGTCCAGAAGGGCAGCCGCTTGCTGAGCCTCTGAGTGCTCTGGGCACAGTCTGGCTCCATAACCAGAGTCCAGGGAGACTTTGAAGATCGCTTCAGAACACAAGGCCATCACCAACTCCTGGCCCCAGTTGTGTTGTGGGAAAGGGACTAGGTGGATAAAGTTCACAGGCACATCATTTTGAGGGACAAGAAGCTGACAGAAGACAGACTGAGAGCTCTTCAGTGGACTTGGCCTTCATATATTTCCAATCATTCCTTCCTGCCATCCCTGTGTGATGAAGACATTTCCGTTTTGGGGGCTGGGGTGGAGCAGCTATGAACACAGCCCGCTGTGAATGGAGACATGAAAACCACCCAGTTGTTTCTTGAACTCTGCCCTAAGGCTCACCTGGGCAGGTTAGGTGTGGACACAAAAGGTAAAAGGCATGAACAGATATCCCTGGTTTTCAGAGCAAGAAAAATGAAGACTCACTTTCTACCTCAATGTAGGAATACAGTATGTCCTGATATACTTAGCAACAGTTCGCGTTCCTTGGGCTTTCCTGTGTTTGAAACTTGTTGGCTCCAGGGATTTGTATCAGGGGGGTCTCTGGGTACTAAAGAGAGGGGCCGACAACACCTGAGATGGCAAAGTCAAAGATGCTGACCCCGCCCCCCAAAGGCCGGATCCAGTCCACTGTGGGCAGAGCTGCAGCCTGTCCTCCTGCCCTGGCAGCTGGTCACACTGCTCCCTGGGCAGCGACCCCAGATACCTGGGCTTCCATCTGCTTCAACCCCAGGGGGCTCACAAATATTAAAGCTAATTTTAATGACTCCAGGCTTAGGACAGGCAGAAGGTCCACACCTTCCATTTCTACTTGCCTCCTCTCTTCTCTATCTTGTTCTCCCCTCCCCGCTAAGGGAAAAGTATTTACAGAGTAGGAGACAAATTGGCTGAAAAGCTCTGGACTGTCTTTAACATACAAAAACAAAACAAAACAAAAAAACACCACTCATAAGCAACTCTTGAAATAAGAAAAAAGGCACTATGGAAAAACAACATGCTCAGGAATACCATTCGGAAGGGAAAACAATGTGGAAAAGAGAGACACAGGTTTTCAGTTTAATTTTCTCAGGAAGTCATGAGGGGCAACACTCTTTCCTTTTACCCCAGTCTATTTCCAACTCTGACGAAGCACACGGGTGGGGGGCTGGATGGCAGACTCCTATTTGCTCCCGCCTCTGACAAACATACAGAACAGAGCCTCCCCTCCCACTCTCGTGTGTATGTGCAGAACCAGCCATGGCTGTTCTTTCAGTCATCCCAGCTAAAACAGACATTTTGCATAGAGAAAATACCAGCCCACTTGGTTTCTTTTCTTTTATTATTGGCATCAGTTAGGACTGTATGTGGCATTAAATGTCATGCACTGATGAATAGAAAAGAAAAAAAAGATTAAAAAAAGGACAAAGGAGGAGAACTAGGAGCAGCAGTGAAACTTTGTAATAAAAACTTTTTTCTTAATTTATAGGTAACTTTTGGCATTGTTATATCCAACTTCCCCTCCCACCCCCCAAAGTTCCAACCAAACTGAGCGGATCACCAGGTGACCCATCCAGGTGTTCTGAACTTCCTCATTGGCTGCTGTTAGAGGCAGCGTGTGGGTTTAATTCATTTGCATGTGTTTTAAATTTTCCACTTTCTTTAAATAATCTCTTCTTGATTCTTAGACGTTCCGGTTCACGGGGGTGACGTAATTGCGGGGAAACATGCCAGTCTGCCCATGGCAAGCCCCTTTCCACCAGTTGGGGTCTGAGTTATCCATGACGTGGATAAAGTCTCCCCGACGAAACCCCAGCTCTCCATCCTCCTGGGGATCAAAGTCAAAGAGGGCTTGGACGTACGTTGGTTGCTGCAGAGGAGGGGCAGGGAAAAACATATATATTGCATCCTGATTGTAGTCAGCCCCCATGAGTAGGACTGGTTACATGGGGCAACAGATGTGTGCCAACGTTTCCGTATTTCCTGAAATAACCCCCATTTCTCATCCCTTCTCCCTTTATTCTTAAATGTTCTAAGATTATTCTCTGTGGGGGCAATGTAATCTTTAACCAATGCTCAAAATTATACGGCAGCTCCTCCTTCAGTGGCCAGTTGTGTCATATTATTAAGCAGAGGGTAGCAAGTGCTCCTTTAAGGGGAAAGAACTTTGGAAAGAGCCGTCAGGTTCTGTTTAAAATCCCAGCATTTGAAAATGCTTCAGTTCCCATCACTTTATCACTTATAAAATCCTGAATGTTTTATAGAATCAAAAAAATCAAGAGCTTGAATAAGATACGGTAGTGCTTATCAGAGCAAGTGTAACTTTCATCACAATTTGCTTCCAGGGAAAGAATATAAGAGAATGTGTTAAAGACCCTCACTCCTAGAGACACAAATGCTAAACTAGCAACACACTGCCTCAGAGGAGCAGCCTCTGGAAAAGGCAAAACTATTTTATTTCAGATTCAAATCTTTCACATGAATTAAGGGTAACATTTTAAATGATGAATGTAGAAACCTCAGAAGCAATCCTCTGAAGAGGTACCTGCTTGCCTGAAGAGCTGTTTTCACTGCTAAATATAATTCCACCTCTCTTTTATGAGGCTTACCTGTGGCACCTGTTCAATGTCCCGGAGGAATATCTGCTGGTTTCTGGAGACAGATGTAGATCTGTGATAATCTACCAGCTCATTCAAAGAATTGAACTTCACCACCCAGAGGAAATACTTTCCAGCTCCATCTCGGAGCACCTTGAAGTGCTGCACGTCATTTCCAAACCTGGGAGGGGCAGGGAACACACAGGAGACCAGGTCAGGGTCAGGGGGCTCTGCCCTGGGAACCCCCGAGGCCATCTGCCCATCAAGAAGGCAACACTTCTCACAGCTTAAGGGGACCAGGACTGCAGCCTGGCATGACTTCTGGCTGGAGGTCAGGATGATCACTGAGCTCCACTGAAGACTACCACTGACAACATGAAGAATCCTTGCCAGACAGGAAACCCTGTCCATCAGTCTAATTCTGAAGATGTTTGTAAATAAAAAAATCCCTACCTATGGTGTGCCCCCCATGGCAACGAAGGAAAGAAACAGCCTATTTAAGGCAAGGACAGCGACTTAATTATCTTTACAAATGAAAAAAAAAGAATTAAAATCCTATGTGATTTTAAAGACTACAAAAGGTGAGAAAGGAAGTAAGGTACGAAGAGGAGGGACTGGACATCCTTTCAATAGTTCTGTAACTGGAAACAGCTAAAGTCATGTGTTCCATTCCAGGACACTTTAGTTCAACTCATGGGAAAAAGGTCTCAGAACAAAAGAACATATTGGGACAATAAAGAGGCCCAGGTACCCCCCTCACACCCAAGGAAAAGGTTTTTCTACCTGGTAAAAGGTAGAGCCCCCTTTACACTGGCCCACAGAAGCAGCAGGAGTCTGGCTGAGCCCAGTGGTCCATTAGCACAGTGCTACGCGGCCAGCATGTCAGCTCAACGAAGGCTCTGCCTGTCCTATGTTGAGTCCTTGGTGTCTACACCAGTGCCCAGCCCTCAAAAGGCACTCTAGGAAGATTTGTTAAATAAATGAAACTAGTCTCTTCTGACCCCGTAATCTCAAAGCTAAAGAAAAGAAACACTTCGTTAAAACCCAGCAGATGGCAGCACTGAGCTTCTAGGAATCCACCAACAATGAGAAGCCAAGTGTTCAGAAACAGTATAGTAAATCCTCACCTGAACGCCATCCACAAGTTCTGTGGCTTTAAGAGAAATGACTTATAACGAAACTGATTTTACACAGGCAAACTGATATGAGTGAGGGTTAAATTCCTACCACACTCATCAATGTTATAATGAAAAGGCTTGCAGTATTGCTGTTTCAAGAGAGAAAAAAAGATGAATGCAGAGAAAGCTTTATGAGGAAGGACATATTCAAATGACACTTCTGGCCCCACAGAAGTCCACTCCTTCTGTGTAGTAAACTGGTTTCTGATAGGACCACAGCGTTTTCCATCACAGATGCACCACATCTCAAAACTAGAGAAACATCTCAGAGACTAGATTCTTGAACCTCCTTTGCGAAGGTGTTTGATCAAGACTGTTAATGACACCGGATTTGATTTTATTTCTAAAATACTAAATATAGTATATGATCTATTTAAACCTTTTATTTGATAAAATGGATGTGGGAGCTTCTCGGCAGCTACCACACACACTGACTAATTATACTCAGACAAGGCCTCCAACTAAACGCTAGTGGCCACAGTAAGGTCCAAGGATTAACTCTTGTACTCCTTGTCCTATATTGGTTGATTTACACTCAGGTCAGTATAAAATATAAGGAAAACAGATGATGAAATACAAGTTAGTAAGGGGAGGCAGAAGAGGGTATGGGGGTGGATAAATGGTGATGGACGGAGACTTGACTGGAGGGGATGAACACACATAACAGAGATGTTATGAAATTGTGCGCTCGAAACCTGTATAATTTTGTTAACTAGTGTCATCCCAGTAAATTCAATAAAACTAAAAATATATAAGTTCATCAGAAGCATAATGATCCTTCTATGTTGAAGGTGCTCACCAGACCCTCATTTGCATGCATTTACATTTGCACATTGAAAAGCATGTGGAAGTGTGGGGGAAATCTCTACCTCCCACTAACTTCTGCTGAACCTAAAGCTGCTCTAAAAATCAAAGTCTACATAAAAGAAAAAAAAAAAGCCATTGTTAGATGAGAAAAAGTTGTAATTAAATCCAGTATGACTTTTTCATGTTGGGACTACAAACTGCTGGAAACATCTATAAGGTATTGCAAATACCACCTGAAACCACCTCCCATATCTATCTTCACTGAAGAAAAAAATTCTACATTAAATTTACATTTCAAAAAACCCTTTACATATTTGGTCTTAAAATGAAACAAGATACTCAGTTGATTTTTTTTAAGTAAAAAAATCTTTACATCATTTGTAAATGGCAAATAAATTCTTATAGCCTTCATTAAAAAAAAAAAAATTTAAACTACTCACTTCTTTGTCACCTAAATGATGAACTGATGTGTAAGTTTCCTGGGAAGGGGTTCTTGTGATAATATATTACCAACCAGAAAAGGACTGAGACAAAAATACATGGAAATGACAACTTGATTCAATATCCTTATGTTGCAAATGGGGGCTGATTTGCTTAGAATCCTCTAAGTCCCAATTTATATTCTCCATGACTCCCAGGTCATAAAACATCCTGTCTTTCCCAGTCCCTGTTCACCAGCTCCCTTCCACATCTAAATTTACCATGGGGAAAGTGAAAAACCCAAAAACCTTTGTGGTGACTTACATTTTAAATTAATGTGAAGGGCCTAAGCCAGTGCTGGCAGATTTTTATTTTATTTTATTATTTTTTTTATATTTAAGCTAGATACCTGATGAAGGCTCACAAAAGCAGCTGACTCAGCCATCAGTCAACCACTCAAGAGTCTGCAGGAACCCCCCCCAGAGGGAAGGGTGAGGGTGAGAACAGAGCAGTGTCTGGATGCACTAAGAGGGGTGGGACTAGGGAGAACTGGCAAGCACGTGCTGTCTCTGTCTGAAGCGGCTGTTCACCAACTAGACTGCTTCCACAGGAATCCAAACCTAGTGCTGCTAGAATAAATTTTTAATAGGGGCCAGGAATTAGAATTTTAATGTAACATCTCTGAGTTGTAAAATATCCATGTGCAAACTTTAGTGTGTGTTTCCAGACACCTGGCCTATGGCTTCACAACTCATATCAGCTGAGATGGGTTCCCAGCAACCACGCAGGAAATACTTACTTGACAGAGAGGGAGAAGTCCCCAGGAGCACTCTCACTCTCTCGGATGAGGAAGGCCCCATCATGCCGCTGTTTGCTAAGCATTTCTTCTGCTTTGGCTCTGGGGATTTTGCCAAAAAACCACCTAAGAAAGGAAGGCAAGCCAGTCAACATCTGCTTTCCCAGAAAGAAATGGGATATGCAGCCTCCGAAATGTGAGTAACAGACCAGTCTTTGCCAGGGGAAGGACCTCCTTCTTTCTTTTTTAGCCTCAACATGCCCAATCACTCCATCAGTCAGGATGACGTTCAGTCAAGTCCTCCTTTGAGAGATGGACCATCTCCCTTCAAACAACTTCACCTTACCCCACTCTCCAGAAAGTGACTCAAAATACATGATTGTACACCACTCTTCCTATAGAGGTAGACATTCAGAAATGGGTCTCTGGGGCCAAACACTATTTGGCTCCCTACTGACATAGCAAGGCAAGGGGAAAGCCCAGGCCTACTGATTTGACCACAGAAGGGGAGACAGATTCCTTCTTGGAGTCATCTGATAAGGTTGTAGCTTTGTTGCAGTGGGAAATAGGGATAGGAAAGCTGGAAGGCCCAGATGCTTGAGACAGGGCTACTTCTTGGATCAGCCCAAAGGGAAGAGGTTCGGGATGTGAGAGGGCAGCATACACTAGTAACTAATGCTGGCATTCCTCGCAAAGCCAGTCTCTGTCATCCCTTATCAAAGTTTAGTTAGGAGCCATCAGGACAGACTCCTGCATGTGCCCAACCGGGATCCACCCGGCATGCCCACCAGGGGGCGATGCTCTGCCCATCTTGGGGCATAATTTACCATGTGCTTAGGCTAGCTGCAAAATTCAATTTTTCATTTGGAGTTAGTTAGATTCTTCTGCTCCCAATGCTAATTCACCTTGGACACAAGAAAAAGAGGGTGAATTCATGGAGAACTGTGGGACCAAATGGCCTGTGGTAGAGCGTCGGCCTGGCGTGCAGGAGTCCCGGGTTCGATTCCCGGCCAGGGCACACAGGAGAAGCGCCCATCTGCTTCTCCATCCCTCCCCCTCTCCTTCCTCTCTGTCTCTCTCTTCCCCTCCCGCAGCCAAGGCTACATTGGAGCAAAGTTGGCCTGGGCACTGAGGATGGCTCTGTGGCCTCTGCCTCAGGCGCTAGAATGGCTCTGATTGTGGCAGAGCGACGCCCCAAGATGGGCAGAGCATCGCCCCCTGGTGGGCATGCCGGGTGGATCCCGGTCGGGCACATGCAGGAGTCTGTCTGACTGCCTCCCCATTTCCAACTTCAGAAAAATACAAAAACAACAACAACAAAAAAAAAACCTTAAAGTCACAGCTGCCTAAGTATTTCACATGAAAACCATACTAATCAAGATGGATGAACTGTAAAAATCAATTCCTTCCTTCCTTCCTTAATTCATTCATTCCTTCCTCCCTCCCTCTACTTTCTCTCTTTCTTTCCTTTCTTCCTCCCTCCCTCTTTCCTTTCCTTTTTCCCCTTTCTTTCTCTTTCTCCTCCTTCCTTCCTTCCCCCCTCCCTCCCTCTTTCCCTTTCTTTCTCTTTCTTTCCTTTCTTCTTCCCTCCCTGTCTCTCTCCCTCCTTCTTTCCTTTCCTTTTTTTTCCCCTTTCTTTCTCTCTTTCTCCTTTCTTCCTTCCATCCGTCCATCCTCTTGTGACAAGAGAGACAGAGAGAAGGACAGACAGGAAGGGAGAGAGATGAGAAGCATCAGTTCTTTGTTGCAGCTCCTTAGTTATTTATTGATTGCTTTCTATTTTTTTTTTTCTTTTTTCATTTTTCTGAAGCTTGGAAACAGGGAGAGACAGTCAGACAGACTCCCGCATGCGCCCGACCGGGATCCACCGGGCACACCCACCAGGGGCGACGCTCTGCCCACCAGGGGGCGATGCTCTGCCCATCCTGGGCGTTGCCATGTTGCGACCAGAGCCACTCTAGCGCCTGAGGCATAGGCCATAGAGCCATCCCCAGCGCCCGGGCCATCTCTGCTCCAATGGAGCCTTGGCTGCGGGATGGGAAGAGAGAGACAGAGAGGAAAGCACGGCAGAGGGGTGGAGAAGCAAATGGGCGCTTCTCCTGTGTGCCCTGGCCGGGAATTGAACCCGGGTCCTCCGCACGCTAGGCCGACGCTTGATTGCTTTCTTATACGTGCCTTGACGGGGTGGTGGGGGCTACTACTGGGCTATTGACCCCTTAGTTTCAAACCTGGGTCCCTCTGCATTCCAGTCCAATGCTCTATCCACTGCGCCACAGCCTGGTCAAGCACACTGTTCTCTTTTCAAAGTTGTCTTTAATGTATTGTTATGATTATTTTTAAAAAGCAACCACACTTCTTAGAGCTAATAAAGACCTATCTGCTTCATTAAAATCCTTATGTGGTAACTAACATTCGTTAAATATACAAACTATAATAATAAATGTACCAGACAGTCCACTAACCTAACTTATGTGACTATCTTATTTATAAGTAACTGCATTGGCAAGAGGTCTCCAAAAGAATATACTATACTAAAAAAAAAAAAAAAGGAATATACTATACTAAAATTCAAACAGAGATGTGAGCTGCTAGAAAGGATACCTTCAGAAGTTGCTATTAGTAACCTTTAGACCAGTGGTAGTCAACCTGGTCCCTACCACCCACTAGTGGGCGTTCCAGCTTTCATGGTGGGCAGTAACAGAGCAACCAAAGTATAAATAAAAAGATAGATTTAACTATAGTAAGTTGTTTTATAAAGATTTATTCTGCCAAACTTAGCAAAAATCCGACAAAGTACTTGGTAAGTAATTATTATTATATGCTTTAACTTGCTGTAACTCTGCTTTATAAATTTTATAAAGTAAAGTTACTTCCCTACTTTATAAATCACCATTACTGTGGAACTGGTGAGTGGTTAGAAAATTTTACTATTAACAGAGATACAAAAGTGGGCGGTAGGTATAAAAAGGTTGACTACCCCTGCTTTAGACAGTCCTAAATCTACCTACTTGTTTCTTTCTCATTTTCTTTTCTAATACAGGCTGAGTAGCTGATACAGTCTATTTTCCTGCTTCTACAAATAACTCAAGGGTAAGTCCTCCAGTGCCTGGAAGTTAGGCCACACACATAAAAATTCACATGAATACAATAGAATGATCTCCAGTTATGAAAGGAGAGTAACAGTATTGAGACTAATACTTGAGACCATTTAAATATTTTCTATTTTAATCTTTGGTGCTTTCAAGTTTATAATGTATTTGCACGCACAGGCATTTATTTGCCTGGGATGGGGTGAAGTACTCAACAGCCATATTCTTTCCTCCTAGAACCCCAAGATCTTCCTAGCAGGCAGGCATTTTCCTTTCCTTTCCTGCTTTTTAAAATACAAGCAGTACATATAAATGAAAATATCCTAAATGTGCATGCAGTAAAAATAAAAAGCAATACTCTTCCCTCAAACTCCCCAGAGACAGCAGCTGTTGGCAGTTACATGTGTATGTTTTAGAGACATTCCTTTACCTGCACAGATAGCTAGCTATAGCTGCAAGGGTTTTTTGCTGCCACTTAAAATTAACTCAATTTTATTTTCAATTAAAAAACCAAAAACTGAAGCAAGGGTACAATAACTGGAATTTTTACAAAGTAAACACATCCGTTACAAACACCCAGACTGAATAAATAGAAAATTAGTCGAAGACTTTATTAAGTAAACGTTCTTTTGTATCTCTCCCATTTTTTGCTAAGCATGCATGTGTGTGCGCATGCACATACACACACACATTTGCTCCCCACCCCCTACCAAGGATGTCCCACAACATAAGGGCTATCCCACTGTATGAGGAATAGCTATCACTCTCAGTTACAACATTTAAATACCATCACCCTACATTTCTATAATATTTTATACTGTATTTAAACTACATGGCTATGGTCAAAATTTAAAAAATCTTTAGAGATAGATTTAAACCACAACACAAATAGCAAAGGAGAAAGCTAATGGGAGGAAGCTGCTTATTTTGCAATTTAATTCCTTGCTACATCCCATAAACTCCCACCCATATGCATTTAATGTGAAAGCATAGTTGGACCCAGCCCCAGTATCTACAACTCATTTTGCAACATTAATGCCAACAATCATCTTGTAGTCTGTATTTAATTTGTTAACTCAAATGCTATAATAGGTCATACCCCATTTTAAATTTCCCTCTTTCTAACAAAAACTAAAGGTTTCGAGGAGGGGTGGGAGAGAGGAAGGGGGAGAAGAAGAGGGGGGGAAAAGAGGAGGAGAAGAAGGGAGGGAGAAGAGGAAGAAGAGGGAGGAAAGACCTGGTACTCTGCTCTCTCGTAGCTATGAAACTGACACTAACTCTATATACTTACTGGTGTCCAGCCACAGAGCAGTTCCATAACATGAAACGTGCCTGTAAGACCAACTACCACATAGGTACAAGGTCATGGTCTTTTTTTAGCAATCCACTCAGAGCTTGGAATAAATTTCCAGCTAAAGTCTGTGAAGAGCACCTATACTGGATGCTTCCCAATCAATTTTTGAATAAAAGTTCTTTATTTTAATGTTTATTTTATTCATTTGAGAGAGGAAGGCCAGGGATCAACCAGTAACCTCTGCTCTTCTGGATGATGCTCTAGAGCAGGGGTCTCCAAACTTTTTACACAGGGGGCCAGTTCACTGTCCCTCAGACCATTGGAGGGCTGCCAAATACAGTGGTCCTCTCACTGACCACCAATGAAAGAGGTGCCCCTTCCAGAAGTGCAGTGGGGGCTGGATGAATGGCCTCAGGGGGCCGCATTGCGGCCTGTGGGCCGTAGTTTGGGGAGGCCTGCTCTAGAGTCTAACCAACTGAGCTATCCCGCCAGGGCTTCAAGTTCTTTTCAGTGGGGAACCAGGTACGAGGTAACTCTTCCTAAAAGGCTAACCAACCAATCAGGCCAGTAACCACAACTTTCCAAGGAAAGTGGTCTTTTCTATATTTTTTTAATAGCTGGATTTGAAATGTCTGTCACCTGAAACAATCCAAAGGAAAACAAGGATTTAGAGCCACAGGCATTTTACTTAACACAAAAATTACAGTAAGAGGTTCTTTCAGTATGAAAATATGAAAATGAAAAGGAACTTAAGTTCATTATGTTATCATTGGATTTATGGTCGGAGTCAGCAAACCATGGCCCTTTGCCTAAATCTGTCCAGTTTTTATATTGCCCACAACCTAAGAAGACCAAGGGTTGCTTTAAAAAACTCAAAAGAAGACTATGTGTCATGACAGATTGCATGTAACCTACAATATTTATTATCTGGCCTTTCACAGAAGTTTAACCAAACCTTGATCTATTCTGAGGATGGACTGAAGGAAAAGGTGTGCACACATTATCTGGCTTCCATGGGCCAAGTGAGGGAGATGCACTGTGAACCAAGGAGCCCTGCCCACTCCCAATAACCACTACTCAAGTGCTTCTCTCCGAGGAGTACATTCCATGACTCTGTCCATGAAAAGCCCACACGGCTTCCAAAGCAAATATTGATGCTAAGTGGCTATAAGAATGCAAAGCAATGCTTAATACACCTCCCAGGAGTATAAATGCAGAAGGCATAAATCTTTAAGAAACCCCCCAAAAATGGTTTGGGCAGGACCAAACTCATAGTTAGAAATATATAAGATAGTACAAGTTCCAAACAAAAAACTAGAAAAACAAAGTTTATAAATTATATTGTTTTTCACCTTGTAAATCAATGAAACTTTTATTGAGCCATTAGAAGGTACCTGGTTCTCCTTGAAGTAAAAAGAATTTTCTTCAAGCATATCCTAATTTCTTTATTATAGAAATGTCTGTATAGATAGATATCTTCCCATTACCAAACTTCAGGGTAACTCAACCTTCTGTCTCCAGGCTAAGCTTCCTGGATGTGACCTCTTAAAGAACTTCATGTTAAATACATAGACATTTTGTTATACAGTAATTTAACTACAGTAGCTAACTTCCCAGCACCTAGCACAGTCTCTGCCACATAATAAGAACTGTGCAAGAATATACTGATCAAGGCATGAACCAACAGACAGCTATATGGTGAAGCTCCTGAATTATTTGTTTCATTTTGTAGAAAGTGAATCATTATTTTGTGTGTGTGTGACAGAGACAGAGAGAGGGACAGATAGGGACAGACAGACAGGAAGGGAGAGAGATGAGAAGCATCAATTCTTCATTGCAGCACCTTAGATGTTCACTGATTGCTTTCTCATATGTGCCTTGACCAGAGAGCTATAGCAGAGACCGAGTGACCCCTTGCTCAAGCCAGAGGAGCCCACGCTGGTGACTTCAGGGTCTTGAACCTGGGTCCTACACATCCCAGTCTGATGCTCTATCCATTGCGCCACCACCTGGTCAGGCGAAAGCGAATCATCTTTTTAGAACAGATTCAGTTCATAAGATAGCATTTGGCCCACACTGAATTATTAGTGATGGTTATCTTGAAAGGGGTATGTGTATGGGGAGAAACTCATGTAACACTCCATAGTTTTCTACAGTCTTTTTTTTTTTTTAAGTGCGAGAGAAAGAGAGAGAGAGAGATAGGAAGGGAAAGAGATTAGAAGCATTAACTTGTAGTTGCATCATTTTAGTTGTTCATTGATTGCTTCTCATCCGTGCCTTGATCAGGGGGTTCTAGCTGAGTCAGTGACCCCTTGCTTAAGCTCGCAACCTTGGATTTTAAGCCAGTGACCTTGGAGTTTCAAACCTGGGTCCTCAGTGTCCTAGGTTGATGCTCCATCTACTGTGCAAACACTGGTCAGGCTATAAACTATTGCTGTAAAAATTTTTATTTATTGATTGATTTTAGAGCAAGAAAGGGGGTGGAAGAGAGGAAGGGGGGGAGAGAGAGAGAGAGAGAGAGAGAGAGAGAGAGAGAGCGCGCGCGCACAGTTTGTTGTTCCACTTATTTATGCACCCATGGGTTACTTCTTGTATGTGCCCTGACCAGGGAACAAACTCACAACCTTGGCATATCAGGACGATCCTCTAAACATTCTAACTAACCCAACGGAGATACTGGGGCAGGGTAGTGGTGATCTTTAAATAATGAAACAATTGTTTTATTTAAAACAATAGTGTAGCCCTAGCCAGTTGGCTCAGTGGTAGAGTGTCAGCTCAGTGTGTAGAAGTCCCAGGTTCAATTCTCAGCCAGGGCACACAGGAGAGGTGCCCATATGCTTCTCCACCCTTTGCCCTCTCCTTTCTTTCTCTCTCTCTCTTCCCCTCCCTCAGCCAAGGCTCCATTGGAGCAAAGTTGGCCCAGGCACTGAGGATTGCTCTATGGCAGAGGTCTCAAACTCGCGGCCCGCAGGCCGCATGCGGCCCACCAAACAATTTTGTACGGCCCACAGACTAATCCACGAACTACAGTTTCTGGTTGTTTTGTGACACTGAAAAGTGTTGTGTAACAGTTGCCTTTTGTAGACCTAGTGTGGCCCACCGAACGGCTGTAATCCTGCTCTGCGGCCCACATGCTGAGTTGAGTTTAAGACCCCTGCTCTATGGCCTCTGCCTCAGATGCTAGAATAGCTCTGGTTGCAATGGAGCAACATCCCAGATGGGCAGAGCATCGCCCCCTAGTGGGTTGTTGGGTGGATCTTGGTCTGGCGCATGCAGGAGTCTGTTTCTCTACCTCCCTTGCTTTTCACTTCAGAAAATAAACAAAACAAAACAAAAAACAATAGTGCTGCCCTGGCCAGGTAGCTCCATTGGTTACAGCATTGCCCAGATATACTATTAACATACAATATCATACGCTTTGTTAACTATCTGGGAAGACAGAATTAAAATATGATATACATCCCAGTGATCTCAATTTTTTTTTTTTAAGATTTTATTTATTGATTTTTACAGGGAGAAGAGAAAGAAGGAAGGATGGGAAGTGAGAAGTTTCAACTCATAGTTGCTTCATTTTAGTTGCTCATTGCTTGTCCTATATGCCTTGACTGGGCTAGCCCATGGTTTCGATCCCGCGACCTCAGTGTTCCAGGTCAACGCTTTATCCACTGTGCCACCACAAGCCAGGCGACCTCAATTTTAAAAACATTACTGGAAACAATCAGGTAGATCTGACAGTAGGGCCCAACTTACGGATGTGGTTTCATTTCTATGTAATTCTTGGGAATGAAGCCATCTTTCCCATTGAGTTCTGCCTTGTACCAGTTCTGATCACATTCTTCATTCAAAACCTAAAAAGAAATAAAAAATCAATACTGTCCTTTTCACTTTTAAAGGAGTAACCAAGACAATTATATTATTATTTAGGTTGGTTTGAAAAAGGTATTATTTTAAGTATTACCAGGTACATGGATCCAAGAAAGACTTCCTATAACTTCAAACAACCAGAATAAGATCAAACCTGATAGAAAAATTAAAAATAAAAAGAAATTGCTCTGGCCCAATAGCTCCATTGGTTCGAGTGTTGTCCCGATGTGCCAGGGTTGCAGGTTCAATTTCTGGCCAGGTCACATACAAGAATCAACTGATGAATGCATAAATAAGTGGAACAACAACTCAATGTGTATCTCTCTCTCTCAAATCAATAAAAAAGATTTTTTTAATAAAAAGAAGAAGAAACTGTCCCTGGAAATGAGAGTTCAGGCTCCCAAGCATCTAACCGTAAACCCTCAGCAGAACAGCAGAAGGGAGGATGACAGGGAAAAGTAACAGACTAGTTTGAAAGTGGCGATTCTGAATTCTACTGAGTGAACACAGACCCAGAAACATGACCTGACTATCCAGGGTTACCAGGTAGTGACTCACATGTAGATTTTCAGATCCCAAATGAGTGTTCTAATACTGTTCCCTGTGCATTACACAAATAGGCTAGGCGATGACATTGTAATCGATAGAGAAGCAATGTTCAACCTTTTCCATCTTATGGCACACAAAAACTAATTACTAAAGTTCTGTGGCACATAAAAAAAATTTGGGGGGGCTCATTTGACCCCCCCCCAAAAAAGAGGTATAATTTTGATTCACTCATACACCAGATAACTACTTCTGTGTTGGCCGTTGTCATTTTTTTATTTGACAATCTTGGGGACAAGAATTCAGTGTCCCGGACTGAATAGTCAGGTATTGCATGTTTCAAAAATTCTGTGGCACACACACTGGTTAAAAACCACTACTGTGCCATCTTGTAAGTTGCAGGACAGATGTAGATATAGAGTAAAGGCCATCCTTTGAATTCTACATTTCTAACAAACAGCAAAGGGAAGAAAGCACTAAAAAAAAGTAACTTAAAAGAGAAAACAGAAATGTAAGCTAAACTTCAAAATGATGAACATAGAAAAATGTTTATGGGCTAGGAAGTAATAGTCAATTTACACTATACAACAAAATTCTAAAAGAAAATTGGTAAAATTTAAAAATATTTTTGGGGTGATAATAGTTAATAAAATTAAATAGGTTTCAGGTGTACAATACTATAACACATCATCTATATGTTGTATTGTGTTCACCTGATAAGTCAAGTCTCCTTCAGTAAAATTTTTTAAATTAAGACTTTATTTATCCATTTTTAGAAAGGGGGTACAGAGAGAGAGAGTGAGAGAGAGAGAGAGAGAGAGGGAGGGCAAAGAACAGGAAGCATCAACTCCCATATATGCCTTGACCAGGCAAGCCCCAGGTTTTGAACCTGCAACCTCAGCGTTCCGGGTCGACAATTTATCCACTGCACGCCACCACAAATGAGGCTAGTAAAATTCTTAACAAATGGTTTATTCAAGGTACTGAACAATGCTATACTCACTGCCATATTAGAATCTAGATTGCTTTAGAGTGTATAATGTGTCTGTATTGGCATTTCAAAGTGAGACATGACTTTATTTCAGACTGAAAGCTAACCAACAAATAGCCCAACATTAAGTGAGCTTCAAAGAAAACTCACTCTGAACAGAGGCTATGCCCTGAGGAGTTATACAATGCTGGTGCCTATCTGTGATGCTGGACAACCTCTGGCCCTACCAGTAGGTCACTGACTTTTTAAAAAATTTTTATAGGTCACTGACTTTAAGTGTGCAAGATAAGGTGGCAAATTCTGTGAGTGTGAATTTGAGAGCTCTGAAAAAAATCAGCCACTGGTAGGTAAATCCCTTCAGCTTCAATGATGAAAATTTGTTTCTTTTCATCATTGTTTTCCCCCCAAATTATTACATTTTATTAAATACTGTGATGATACAAACTAATATATGTAAAATACATTCATAAATTTGAAAACTTTATTGATTGACTTTATAGAGAGAGAAGGGAGGAAGAGAGAGAGGCAGAAACATCGATCTGTTCTAGTATATTCACTGACCAGGTATCAAACCCACAACTTCTGTATATTGGGACAGTGCTCCAACCAACGGAGCTATCTGGCCAGGGCAATACATTTGTAATTTTAAAATATGCATTTCAAAAACACTAAACTGTGCTGTAGCCAGCAAAGCTGTTCTGTTGCTAGACAATTATAAAGTGCATATGGAGGATGATGGTTTGGAAGGGAGAGTGTTCTTTTAAAAAAAATTTTTTTAATTGCTTTTTTTAGATAGAGAGGAAGGGTGAGAAAGGGTGAGAGCGAGAGAGAGTGAGAGAGAAAGAGAGAGACAGGAACACCAATGTTTCTGTATGTGCCCTGAATGGGGATCAAACTGGCAACCTCTGTGCTTCTGGGCAATGAATACTCTAACCAACCAAGCTACGTGGCCAGGGCTCTAAGGGAGAATGAATGTTCTTAAGGTGCTCCCTGCCATGAGGACAGGACACTGGCAACCCTGAGCAGTAAGGCTGATTCAATAGCATCACAGAGATGCTGTATTCTTAGGAGGAAGCTGTCATCCCAGACATCACAGCAGACTCAAGAGCATTAGAGCGAAAGAGCTATTTTAAAAGCTGCTTAAAACCAGGATTTTCTTTCTTTCTTTTTTTTCCTGAAGTTGGAAACGGGGAGGCAGTCAGACCAGACTCCTGCATGCGCCCTACTGGGATCCACTGAGCATGCCCACCAGGGGGCGTTGCTCTGTTGTGACCAGAGGGGGCGATGGTCTGCCCATCCCAGGTGTCGCTCTGTTGCAACCAGAGCCACTCTAGCGCCTGAGGCAGAGGCCATAGAGCCATCCCCCGCTCCCGGGCCAACTTTGCTCCAATGGAGCCTTGGCTGCGGGAGGGGAAGAGAGAGACAGAGAGGAAGGAGAGGGGGAGGGGTGGAGAAGCAGATGGGCGCTTCTCCTGTGTGCCCTGGCACACAATCGAACCCGGACTCCTGCACGCCAAGCCGACGCTCTACCACTGAGCCAACCGGCCAGGGCAAACCAGGATTTTCTTATCTACCAAAAAGAAGTGCCTGAAAAAAAATATGGCCTATCAATTACTTTATAAAGCTATCAGTCTATAATAATAAAAAATAAATAAACTTTAGGCTTATAAACAAGTTTTTCTCTTTTTAATTTTTTTGTGAGAGAGGGAGGAATAAAGTTAGGAACATCAACTTGTAGTTGCTTCACTTTAGCTGTGCACTGATTGTTTCTCATATGTGCCTTGACAAGGGATGTGACCGAGGACTCAAGCTGAGTCAGGGGCCTTGGGCTTTAAGCCGGTGACCCTGGGATTGTATAGACGGTCGACATCAAGTCAGAGACTCCCTGCTGAAGCCAGTGAGTGACCTCAGGATTCTGGGTCGACACTCTATTCATTGAGCCACCACCAGTCAGGCACAAGTGCTTCAAAATGTCTTTAAAATTCCTAAAATGGTGAGTTATATACCTACTCTAAAGATTCCTTGGAAGACAGTGGAGAGTCAGGAGGTTATTATGGCCCACTTGGGCATCAAAACAGAATAAGGTAATCACTTGGAAAAGGTCACTTTTTAAAAAAAAAATGATTTTATGTACTGATTTTACAGAGAGGAGAGAGATGTGCAGTAGAGCAAGAAGTATCAACTCACAGTAGCTTCACTTGAGTAGTTCATTGATTGCTTGTTGTATGTGCCTCGACTGGGCAAGCCCAGGACCCTGAACCAGTGACCTCAGCATTCCAGGTTGAGGCTCCATCTATAGAGCCACGACAGGACAGGAGGGAAAGGTCACTTTTAATTTAAGGATAACTATTCTATGCCAGCAGTTCATATAGCAACACATTATTCTTGTCATCTTTACTAAAACTGAGGCAAACCCAACCCTAAAAAGTGCTCCCTCCCAATAAAAGAAACTCCAGGGCAATTTCCAAACTTGGCACCAATTTAGAACCATGAGTTTCTGCAGAATAAAATTATTACTTGGGCCTGACCTGTGGAGGTGCAGTGGATAAAATGTCGACCTGGAATGCTGAGGTCACCAGTTTAAAACCCGGGGCTTGCCCAGTGAAGGCATATATGGAAAGCAACTACAATGAGCTGATGCTTCCCACTTCTCCCCCCCCCCCCACACACACACTTTCTCTGTCTCTGTCTCTTTCCCCTCTATCTAAAAAAAAAAAAATCAATAAATAAAAAAAATTTTTTTAAAGGTTTAAAAATTGTATCTTATTATAACTTGGTGTTTAGTAGTAAGCTTTTCTCTCTAAGAAGGCAGGGAAATACAAAATTAATGCATTTAGTTTAACTTTACAGAGACAGAGTGAGGATAGACAGGGACAGACAGACAGGAACGGAGAGGGATGAGAAGCATCAATCATTAGTTTTTCATTGCGCGCTGCAACACCTTAGTTGTTCATTGATTGCTCTCTCACATGTGCCTTGACCGCAGGCCTTCAGCAGACTGAGTAGCCCCTTGCTGAAGCCAGCAACCCTGGGTTCAAGCTGGTGGGCTTTTGCTCAAACCAGATGAGCCTACGCTCAAGCTGGTGACCTCGGGGTCTCGAATCTGGGTCTTCCGCATCCCAGTCCAATGCTCTATCCACTGCGCCACCGCCTGGTCAGGCTAGTTTAACTTTAATGTAATGTGTATATTAATAGAGAAAATTTTGGTTCTCTGGAACATTCCAGCAGCCAGAATGTCACTTTACCAGAAATCCAAAGTACTGTTCCACATACCTATAACCCTCTTTATTCTGGAACTGAAGAGTGTCCCTGCTAACTGCAGGCCACCTGAGAGTCAGGGGGGTAGGTCTCTCCACCCACCCACTCCACTGGTACATGCAAGCCTTGAAACTAAGATGGTATAATTCAAGATATTTAAAAGTAAGTTTTATTCACATGTATAAAACAGCAAAGGACATAAATCAACATAAGTGAGTCTAAGGAGGAGAAGAGAAAGGGATCAGAACCATGTGTGGATAAGTATGCACCTACAGAGACTGTACTTAACTTGCTATGGTTGTAGATGAAAGCTCACATCCTCCACAATTTTTAAAAGCTTGATCAGAGTTCTGAGAATGAGGAAGTAGCTCCCATCACCACTTCCCTACGACAGAAGGCGTCTTAGCATGCACTTGTTCATTACCTCTCAGCAACTAGATAGCTGAGTTCAACAACCAGATTTTCATTCCATTCTGAAAATCCCAAGGAATGTTTTTAGCTATTATCCCACAGCTGCATGTTCTATTCCTACCTCCATATTCTCTCAGGTTATGACTCTGTAGCCACAGAAAGCACTTTAACTGAAGCAAAATGATCAAGAGATGAGATTATGAAAGGAGGAACAGAAGAGTTTCTGTGAAAAGATAAGTTCAGTTAAAAAGAAGAAGAAGAAGAAAAAGGCCCTCTAGATAGCTCGGATGGTTAGTGCACTGTCCTGAAGCACAGACGTTGCCAGCTCAATCTCCAGTCAGGGCACACACAGGAACAAACTGATGTTTCTGTCTGTATCACTCTCTCCCTTCTCTCTCACTAAAATGAAAAAATAAAATTTTTTTTAAAAATTAAAAAAAAAAAAAAAAACCCTGAAAATGTTATAGTCCAAACAGGAAGAAACCTAAAGGGTGAGGAATGATGTAATGTTTACAAAGGAGAATTAAAACTATTCCATTAATGCAGTGGTCCCCAACCTTTTTTGGGCCATGGACCAGTTTAATGTCAGAAAATATTTTTACGGACCGGCCTTTAGGGTGGGACGGATAAATGTATCATGTGACCGAGACAAGTGTCAAGAGTGAGTCTTAGACGGATGTAACAGAGGGAATCTAGTCATTTTTAAAAAATAAAACATCGTTCCGACTTAAATATAAATAAAACGGAAATAATGTAAGTTATTTATTGTTTCTCTGCGGACCGGTACTGGTCCGCGGCCTAGGCGTTGGGGATCACTGCATTAATGGAAGGGGAAACAGGGGCTTTCAAGGTGTCACTGTTATATTTCATGCATTCTAGTTACCTTGGTGAGTTCAGTCTGTGAAAATTCACCAATCTGTGTACTTATAGATCAACTTTTTTATATGTATATCATACTTCAACTAAAAGTTAAAAATATTTCAGTCAGGAGAACATTGTACTATCATGGTCCAATTTACATTAAGAAAACACACCAGAGCCTCATACATCTTGAGCACAAACTTTTCACAGCTCAAAAATAGAGGGAAGCAGAAAATAACACGATGAGACTTCAGAAACTCTTACGATGATGGCTTACTATCACTACTCTATGAAAAAAAGTCATTCCCAGAAATAAAACTGTCTTTACCAGGGATAGTTCAGAGCAATCTACATGTCCTACTTGTCCATATCATGGGATTCTGGTAACACTGTTTGCTGCTGCCCTGTCCCTCAGGCCCAATTTGAGACCATTCTAAAAGCACAAATTCCCATTTATACCAATACCAATTCAAAACATCAATTCTTCGTTGCAGCTCCTTAGTTGTTCACTGATTGCTTTTCTCATAAGTCTTGACTGGGGGTGGGGGGGCTACTGCTGAGCTAGTGACCCCTTGCTCAAGCCAGTGACCTCTGGGCTCAACAGCAATCCTATGCTCAAGCCGGTGAGCCCGTGCTCAACCGGTGACAGAGTTTCGAACCTGGGTCCTCCGTGCCCCAGTTCAACACTTTATTCATTGCGCCACTGCCTGGTCAGGCTCCAGATAGTTTTTAAAAAAAGAAAAAGCCAGAGGTTGAAAATCTAAGATTTCAGACCCCTTGGGATGCACCTAATCATGTGGCAAGAGCACAGGACTCAAGAGGATGAACACATGAGTTTAAACTCCATTTTCATCAACAATGAACTGTGTGACCTTGGGCAAACAACTCTTCTCCAAATCTTGGGTTTCCCCAGCTATAAAGCAGTGACAATACCTGCCTCCCAGATTATCCAAGGGGAGTCCATTAGAAAGTGGAATAAGCAGCACAGCAACTAGTTACAAAGCCACACTCCAGCTGCCCTGGTGAACACACTGACTTCCCACATAACTTTGTCGGACACATTAGCACTAATAGTGCTAATAAAACACAGCAGTCCTGGGGGACTGAATTTTACTTTCACTTAGTTAGGTTTCATCCATGTAATGGGCACCACAGGATACACAGTAACAGAGGAGTAGGACTCTATTTTATTCTAAAAACACGATTCTGTGCTGACTTTAAAAAAGATTTTAAATGCAGAAGTCTAGGATTACAATAGCTAATTTTCTCTTCCCTGTCTCTTCTATACCAATAGTGGGAGACATGAACTGCACTTAATTTTCTACACAAATAATAGAAAATGATGTCTTTTAGAAAAGTGATGTGTAAGTATTTTGTTTGTAGATTGCTGTATTTTGTTAGAATATTTCCTTGCCTGAACATATTTGGTCATCTGTAAATAATAAGAAAAGAAATCATGATTTTTTTTTTCTTTTAAGTGAGAGAGACAGATAGCCAGGAAAGGTAGAGAGATGAGAAGCATCAATTCTTTGTTACGGTACCTTAGTTGTTCACCGATTGCTTTCTCATATGTGCCTTGACCAGGGGGCTACAGCAGAGTGACTGACCCTTCCTCAAGCCAGCGCCCCTGCTCTCAAACCAGATGAGCAGGTGACCCTGGGTTTTGAACCTGGGTCCTCTGCATCCCAGGCCAATGCTTTATCTACTGGGTCACCGCCTGGTCAGGCCATAATGTTTTTGGAGGGGTGTGTGACAGAGACAGAGAGAGACAGAGAAAGGGAAAGATAGGGACAGACCAGAAGGGAGAGAGATGAGAAGCATCGATTCTTTTGTTGCGGCACCTTAGTTGTTCATTGATTGTTTTCTCCTATGTGCCTTGACCGGGGGGGCTTATAGCAGACCGAGTGACCCTTTCCTCAAACCAGCGACCTCAGGGTTTCAAACCTGGGTCCTCCACATCCCAGTCCGACGCTCTGTCCACTGTGCCACTGCCTGGTCAGGCATTTTTTCTTTCTTTTCTTTCCCTCCCCCCTCCCTTCCTTTATTTATTTATTTTTTTGTATTTTTCTGAAGCTGGAAACGGGGAGGCAATCAGACTCCTGCATGCGCCCGACCAGGATCCACCCGGCACACCCACCAGGGGGCGTCGCTCTGTTGCGACAAGAGCCACTCTAGCGCCTGAGGCAGAGGCCATGGAGCCATCCCCAGCGCCCAGGCCATCTTTGCTCCAATGGAGCCTTGGTTGCGGGAGGGGAAGAGAGAGATAGAGAGGAAAGAAGAGGGGGAGGGGTGGAGAAGCAGATGGGCACTTTTCCTGTGTGCCCTGGCTGAGAATCGAACCCAGGACTTCCGCACGCCAGGCCGACGCTCTACCACTGAGCCAACCAGCCAGGGCATTTTTTCTTTTTTTAACTTAAAGTAAGAGAGAGAGAGAAGAGAGAAACAGAGAGGAGAGAGATGAGAAGCATCATTCATAGCTGCATCACTTTAGATGTTGATCAACTGCTTCTCATATGTGCCTTCACCAGGAGGCTCCAGCTGAGCCAGTGACACCTTGTTCAAGCCAGCCACCATGGGGTTTTGAACCTAGGACCTCAGCAACTCAGGTCAACACTCTATCCACTGTGCCACTATTGGTCAGGCATGATTTCTTTTTAATTCTTTTGGGGTTTTTTTTAGCGAGCGAGAGAGAGAGAGAGAGAGAGTAACAGAGAGAGGGACAGATAGGGACAGAAAGGAAGGCAGGAAGGCAGAGAGATGAAAAGCATCAATTCTTTGTTGCAGCACCTTAGCCATTCATTGATAGGCATGATTTTTTAAAAAAATAAGCTGTACAGTTATGGAGAGTAGACTCATCAAATCTTTCAATATATACTCTAATTCTAACAGCTTGCAGTGGGTTCAATATTTCTTCAGGGAATATTATTCAAAGTTTTTTTTTTAAGTGAGGAGAGGGAGAGACAGAGAGAGAGAGAGAGAGGAGAGACAGAGAGAGAAGGGGGGGGGGAACTGGAAGCATCAACTCCCATATGTGCCTTGACCAGGCAAGCCTAGGGTTTCGAACCAGTGACCTCAGCATTTCCAGGTCGACGCTTTATCCACTGCGCCACCACAGGTCAGGCTATTATTCAAAGTTTTATCAATTTATAAAGCAATTTGTATAAAAGCATTTGTACAGGAAAGAGAGAAACAATTACATATTTAAGTTCTTACACATTAAAAAAAACAACAACCAAAATACCACTTATAGCTGGTCCCTGCATTACAGAAATGCAACATAAGCCAGTGAGTCTTACCCAGCTCTTCGAAGATTTCTCAATCAACTACATAGGAGCAAAACTGAAATAATGCCATGACTGACAGGCTTTTTAAAGACTTAACTCCTAAGAAAAATTCTACAGGGCTCTGACTAGGATAACAGTACTGGGAGAGCCATTTAAAATCAGTTCTCTGCAGTTGTCCATTATATAGTTTATTAGAAACTATTAGAATGCTCTTCAACTTCTTAAGACTTCCTTAGTATGGATTATAGACATGGCCTCAAACTACACTGATTCATTACTAACATTTTAAATAAGTACTTTATAATTACCACCTCCATCTGTTACAGTTTTTGTTCGACACAAAAAACATCTTTGCTACACTTCCCCCATTACTGTGTGCCAAATCATAAAAAACACCCCCATTGTAGATATTATTCTGAATTTTAATGATTGCAAAAGTATACCTATGCCACGAAATGCTGCACTTAGTTCCCTTTGAAATGGATATTTCCACAAGGAGTCCTAAATCCTTGATTTTTTTTTTAATGCTTTAACCCTTTGAGTAGTGAGTTTTTTTCATGCTCGTTGACCCCGGGAGTGAGTTTTTTCAAAAAATGAAATTAGTTCCAGTTCCAGTTTTATTAACTTAAAATCATGTTTGTTTGATAACCAATTTATGGAAACAAGAACATCATTCATTTGCCTTCTTCTAATGTTGCCTCACACATGTACAATCATACTCTGGATGGTCAGGAGGCACAAGGACGTACATGAACATTAGTACTACTCAAAGGGTTAAGAAAGATTCTAGTTACCAAACTAAAGAAATTCAAAGGCCATTTGTTGGTAGAGTCTATATTCTGACCACTAGTGAGAGGTGCTAAGTTTTGCTCTTTAAACAATTTAAAAGGAAAGGAATAAAAGGGAGGGAGGGAGGAAAAGGAGTAGGATTGGAAAGAAGGGAGGAAAGAAAACACCCCAAACTCCAAAATTTTCTACTGGTGGAATCATTCATCACTTTTATAATGTGTCATTTAAATAGTACCTCCTTTCTGGTTGCTCAAGCTAGATTTCTCTACCCTCTCTAAGTAGCCGCTATCAATGGGGATCAGTTTGAAGGAAGAACATTAGTGGATCAAGAGACCAAGGCCCACCAAATGGCCAGACATCATAGTTGACTACTGAACTGGTTTGACCTCAATCTAGTTCATGCCCCTTATCAATTCAAATACTACTGTTTTTCTATTAAAAAGTCTTAACCCGCCCTGGCCAGAAAGCTCAGTTGGTTAGAGCCTTGTCCCAGAGTACAGAAGTTATAGGTTCAATACCTGGTCAGGGCACATACAGGAACAGATTAATGCTCCTGTCTCTTTCTCTCTCTCTAAAACCAATAAAATAAACATTTTTTAAAAGGCTTAACCCAAATTATCCTTAGCTCAATGTAAAGCTAGTAGCCGCAGCCACCATCACAGCCACTTCACCTGTGCAGGTTTAGGTTCGCATTTAATTTGGGCAGACGGTAAGGAATCTACAGAGCCAAGAACTGTTGAGCCATCCTCTTTATTTCTGCTCGCAATCAGTGGGAGAAAAAATATACACAGCAGGAAAACACTTCCCTTTCCATTCAGGGCTTCCAAAACCACTGACCTTTTCCGTTTTTTCCCTAGAATCAAAGGCCTCACCAGTCTTATTCAGCTCTGTTCCCCATCTCCTTCTCCTGCATAAACTGGCTTCTCCTTCAGCATTCCGCCATTTTGGCTGCCTACTCTCCTCCATGTGGCCTCCCTGCCCTGCTACAACATAGTCTCCTCTTCTCTACAACAATGTGGTCTCACTCTCCTTCCTCTGCAACAATGTGGTCTCTCTGCCCGAAATGGCCTCCTAGCTCCTCCTTTTAAAACTTTTTGGCGCGAAAGTCCTCCCCCATCACACACTAGCATAACCAAGCCCCTTCCCAAGCATGAAAGCAATCAGCTGCATGATGTGAGAGCATCATCATATGAGCAGTGGCCATTTTTAACAGTAAGAGTGAACAAAACCAGAAAATACAGATTTTACAACTCATTTCCCCAACACTCAGCATTCCAGTTCTTGCAGTTTGGCCATCACCTACTCATCTGTCCTTTTCACCCACTATTTCACTAAGTGAACCCTACAGTTCAGTCAAGCCCGTCAACCCAGCAGTCCCTAAGCATACTGTACTTCTCTGATGTTTTCCTTCTGGTTGGACTGTCCTCTTCCTTATCTATTTGGATCTTTGAAGATCCATTTCAGAGTTTATAACCAGTTTGGTCATTTTTCTGTTTCATCTTTACAGTATTTAACAAAGGATCATGGTTAATACTAACATATAATTCCTTATGACACCTTGTCTACCACTACTCTGTAGTACTTTGGTCCCTTTCCAAACTAAACTGAAGCACCCTAAAATTGGGGACATGGGGTGGACTGAATAGGGAAGGAAATTTTCAGGCTCCACACCCAATTCTCATGTGTATTCTCCATACCTCTTAGAATGACATCTAGCATTATTTTGAGGAACTGACTGTATTGTTCTAAGTAATGTATACAGTATCATAGAACTAGCTTGGTACAGAAACAATGGAATGAACACATTATACATTACCATCAAATTCCTTGGTGAAAAACAATTAACTTCTTGAACAGATATATCCTTGAAAGAAAACTAGGCCCTGGCCAATGGCTCAGGGGATACAGTGTTGGCCTGGCATATGGATGTCCCAGGTCCAATTCCCAGTCAGCGCACACAGAAGAAGCAACCACCTGATACCCCCCCCCCCCTTTTCTCCCTCCTGCAGTCAGTGGCTCGACTGGTTCGAGCATGGCCCCAGGTACTGAGGATAGCTCAGTTGGTCTGAGTGCATCAGTCTCAGGTGCTAAAAATACCTTGGTACTGGAGCATCAGCCCTAGATGGGGTTGCTGGGTGGATTCCGGTTAGGGCTCATGTGTGAGTCTGTCTCACTATCTCCCCTCCTATCACCTTAAAAAAAAAGAAAAGAAAAGAAGACTAATTGCCATGAGTTTGTTCCTCCAAGGAAGGAGAAGCTAAATCAAGTAATAGAATTAGGCAATCAGTCTTCCTGTAACTTAAGCACCACTGCCAAAAGGCTTTGAGGTGGAGCACCTCAAAAAGGGGCATACCGCCTGACCTGTAGTGGCGCAGTGGATAAAGCGTCGACCTGGAAATGCTGAGGTCGCCGGTTCGAAACCCTGGGCTTGCCTGGTCAAGGCACATATGAGAGTTGATGCTTCCAGCTCCTCCCCCTTCTCTCTCTCTCTGTCTCTCCCTCTCCTCTCTAAAATGAATGAATAAGCCCTGGCCGGTTGGCTCAGCGGTAGAGCGTCGGCCTAGCGTGCGGAGGACCCGGGTTCGATTCCCGGCCAGGGCACATAGGAGAAGCGCCCATTTGCTTCTCCACCCCTCCGCCGCGCTTTCCTCTCTGTCTCTCTCTTCCCCTCCCGCAGCCGGGGCTCCATTGGAGCAAAGATGGCCCGGGCGCTGGGCATGGCTCTGTGGCCTCTGCCTCAGGCGCTAGAGTGGCTCTGGTCGCAATATGGCGACGCCCAGGATGGGCAGAGCATCGCCCCCTGGGGGGGCAGAGCATCGCCCCTGGTGGGCGTGCCGGGTGGATCCCGGTCGGGCGCATGCGGGAGTCTGTCTGACTGTCTCTCCCTGTTTCCAGCTTCAGAAAAAAATGAAAAAAATAAATAAATAAAATGAATGAATTAAAAAAAAAAAAAAAAAAGGGGGGGCATACCAAATCTTTTCCACAGACTACCTGCTTCTACTTTCTCCAAGACAAAAAGGTATTATGGTGGGGACATGGGGTGGACTGAATAGGGAAGGAAAATTTCAGTATGAAATGGATTAGGAAGAAAGAAAATATAGCTCTGTTTCTGTCTATACTAATACCTCTCAGCATGGGGGCCCTTCCTGGAATGCTAAGATGCCTGGTTCAGTCTGGCCTGTTGGTGCAGTGGATAAAGCATCAACCTGGAATGCTGAGGTCACCAGTTCAAAATCCTGGGCTTGCCTGGTCAGGGCACACAGGACAAGCAATCAATGAACTAAAGTAAAACAACTATGACATGATACTTCTTGCATCCCCACCCTCCTCCTCTCTCTGTAAAAGCAATATATAAAATCTTGAAAAAAAGATGCCTGGTTCAATTTGCATGTTCAACTTCCGATTGACTTTTGCAATGTGTTAATTTTGAAGCTACAACTCCTCCAACAAAATTTTTACAAAAACAGTGTGGAAACACCTGTGCCTTTTAAATTTTCCATTGAATGCAGTTAGGCTGATGTAGAGAGAGAAAAGAAATGAGACAGACATAGACACACATGCATGTGAAATGATTGAATTAGAGTTCAGGCCTGACCTGTGGTGATGCAGTAGATAAAGTGTAGGCTTAGAATGCTGAGGTCGAAGGCCTGGGTGTGCCCAATAAAGGCAACTACTATGAGTTGATGCTTCCCACTCCACCCTGCCCCCAAATAAAAATTATAATAATAATAATAATAAAAAAAGATCAGAGTTCAGGATCACTCATGCATTTTTAAAATGGAAGACGCATTATAATGTTCATACATTCATACTTGTAGGAAGATGAATAATTAAGACTAACCAAATTACAGGATATTTCTCTTTTCTGATAAATAAAACAAACTGGATACTCATCAATTTCTCCAGGTTCAGCTGTCATTAAGAAAGCTGTTCATGAAATTTTAACAAAACAGGAAGGTAGTTCACATTATGTGCCATTACTCCACCCAGATAAACCCAGAGGCAGTAAAACCTCAATGCACAAGCAATAACCCCCAAAAAAACTCTTTCTACCAAAGGGGTACCAAGAGTTTTCATTCAAAATAACTGTCTTTTGTGTTTTGTAACTTGTGGAAGACATATTACTACTTGGGTGTAGTTGATTGTTCAACAGAAGAGTGAAATGCTCTCAGAATACCAGAATTTCATCTGCTGGGGGTTGGTGCGGGGAAGGGGGGGGACACACGAGGACACAGAGAGACAGACATCAGGGAGTTTCAAAAAAGAAAATTCTGTACACTTGAAAAATTCAGCAATCATATGATCGCGTGTACCAGGCGAGTACCATACAACAAGCCCTGAGCCAGGTGAGTTGAAAACAAAATAGATCTGCCTCCCAACGAGGCTAGAGTCTAGTAAAGTGCTGGCTGCAACATAATTTCCCAAGAGAGGAAATTATGGGCTTGATGGCAACTATTAATTCAACAAAAAATATATGAGTTTCAAACACGAAAGAGATAGTGCTAACTCACATTTAGGGGATATAGGAAAACTTCCTGGCTGAAGTGTGAACTAGGTTATAATTCTTTGTTTACAAAGCTATAATTCTGCTAGGCCTGTGTAGGGCTGTGAGTGCAATGAACATAACATGGCAGACTTCCAACTCGCTATCTAGCAAATGGAGGGATGGATTGTCTTCTTGGCCACTCTGGTGGCCATTAACCAAAAGATTGGTTAGCCCTGCCCTGGTAGCTCCCTTGGCTAGAGCCTCATCCAAATAGGCCAAGGTTGCAGGTTGCTGGGCAAACAAGTTTGTAAAGTGTGTTTATGTTTGCTTGCTTGTATTTTGTATTGGTGCAGGGCAGTACATTGCAAACTGCAGATTGTCTGCCTCCATGGGGAGGGGCGACTATCTGCTATTTGCCTGAGAAGGGGTATTATCCGCCAGGCCTATTTTGTTGGTGAGTGCTGAGGGGCTTGAGAGCCCTGCTGAGGCTGGTGGGGGCCTGTGAGTCCAGTAAGTCTGGAATGTTGAGGGGCTTGGGAGCCCTGAAAGAAAAGGAAGCGGTCTTCCCTCCCTGTTTGCTAGTCTGCCGTTAGGAAACTTTAATAAACAGAATGGCCCACCATTTTCTGGCTCCACAGTTCCTTTCCCGAATCCAACGAGAACCTACATGTGCATGGCCACAGCGGCAGCCACTGACCTTACACAGGTCTAATCTCTGGTCAGGACACATACAAGAATCAGCCAACAAATGCACAAGTAAGTGCAACAACAAATCCATGTCTCTCTCTCTCTCTAATCAACTAAAAAAAAAAAAGACTGGTTAAGTCTTCCTGAAGTTGGAAATAGCCATAAAAATCTCAAACTTAGCTGATTATTTACTTTAATAATATATATTTAGCTATTATCCTTATTATCCTGTTTAGTAACAGAAGGCTTTCAATCTTAGGTCAAATTCCACGACCCTCTCCTCAAAAAATACCAAAAAAAAAAAAAAAAAAAAAAAAAAAAGACTCCCAGGGGAGCAGCAGTTACCTGTTTTCTGATGATGGGCAAACTCACATTCATCAGGCCCACCCTTTAAGATCTATTCCTGTCCTACTGCTTCGGCATAGTAGGACAAAACAGGAGCTCCCAACAGCCCTCACCCCCAATTAATGACAACAGAGTTTATTAAATTTCACTTGTCTTTATTGATTTAAAATGTGAACTAAAGGGTATACTGATTTACAGTTTTCTGTGACCCAAGAGCCACCTCTGAGAATGTACATGAAAAAAAGAACAACTAAGCACCACTAGTCACTGAGCTAGTGAATCACTGGCAGCTACATAAGGAGCTATAACTGAAAAACTCAAGGCCAGGGGTCCTTTCACCAAAAAGTCTACCATTCTGATTTTAAAAAGCTAGTGTTGACTGTATTTTTCACTTTTGAATCAGTTAATCTAGCTCCAAATCAGGACAGTTTGTAATCATGTGACAAAGAGGGACTGGGATTAATTGGGAAGTCCCGGTGTGGAGGTGAATGCAGGCAATTTAACAGATAGTTACAATACTAAAGTGAAAGCATGAATTAGTGTCCGATTAAGTACAGGGGTAGGGAGCATAAAACAGAGGGCCCAAATCTAGCTTGGAGGGAGGGGGATGCAGTCAGAGGGGAACTGAAGGAAGACCCAAAGGATCTCCTATAGTGATTCTAGGCAAACGGCTGCAGTACGAAAGTTAGTAAATTCAAGCTGGTATGCTAAGGATGATCATCAGAAGTCACTGAAGAGTGACACTCAAGTTTGCTATCATTTTTCAAACACTTCATTGTAGGAGCACACTTTCCGTTTCTACCAAAGAATGGAGACTGAGTCTCCCGGGCTGAGGTGAAATACCCACCTCCCTGGAGCAGAAGGAACAGACCTGCACAGGCCAGAGCAGACTGGCACCAAATGGAGCAGAGCACAGTGGATCAAGGCAGATCAGCACAGCACAAAGCGGACCAGAGTAGACCATGGAGGAGCAGAGCAGAGCTGTCTAGCCAAAGAGGGCCAGTTCTGCACTGAATCAAGTTTTCTTCTTCCCTATCCCCCTTCCCCAACATTCCACAGTCAGTGCTGTAAGAATGAAGTGCAGAAAGACCAGGAGGGCATTACTGTAGCTGCCCATGTGAAAGATGACAGTGCTTGGATGCATCAGGGCTGTTCAGTTGAGAGAAGGAGATTGAGTCAAGATATTCTGGAGAGGTTAAATCAAAAGGGATTGATGGTTAGATGTGGTTCAGTGATCTCCCCTCTTGACCACGAATTTTCTGAAAAGCTTTAGAAAAATGGCTACATAGAACTGATGGATAATTTTCCTTTTTTAAAAGCCACCATGAGTAGAAAAAGCATAATTTTAAAAGCTAAATGGTACCCATATGTTGGTATTTTCCATCTGCCTCTTCAGAACCAGTTGATATACTGTTCTTCTTGTGTCCTGGATCTGGATGGACTACTAAGAAAGGCTCTCTTATCTCTGGCTCCCAGTGGACTCCACCAATGAGGAGGCCTGCAGAAGGCTCCCTCTGTGGAGGTGTCTTAGACCCTCAACTGAAGGTCTCTGCCATGCTGACCCAGTCCTTACCTCCTCCACATTTCGGTACCTTCACTCCCTGGTCTTCTGCTCCACTATCGTCTTCAGGCCTGAAGATGGTAATCCGGGCCTGGCCAGGCAGTGGCACAGTGGATAGAGCGTGGGACTGGGATGCAGAGGACCCAGGTTCGAGACTCCAAGGTCGTCAGCTTGAGCGCGGGCTCATCTGGTTTGAGCAAAGCTCACCAGCTTGGACCCAAGGTCACTGGCTTGAGCGAGGGGTTACTCGGTCTGCTGAAGGCCCGCGGTCAAGGCACATATGAGAAAGCAATCAATGAACAACTAAGGTGTTGCATTGAAAAACTGATGATTGATGCTTCTCATCTCTCTCCATTCCCATCTGTCTGTCCCTATCTATCCCTCTCTCTGACTCTCTCTCTGTCTCTGTAAAAAAATTTTTTTTAAAAATAGAAAAATGATGGTAATCCAGTTTCTAGCTCTGGGCACTGCACCATCCTCAGCGGTTTCTAGAAAAACCCTGTCTACACCTTGTAAATAGTCTCATTAAAGTCTCCTCAAATTAGCCAATTTAAGTGTGTTTTGTGTTTCTTACCAGGACCCTGATTGAAATTACCCTCCAATCAGTTCTATCTTTCGAACTCAGTAAGGAGATATTTCATTATATAAAGTGACATCTGTTATAGGGCAAAGCATTGCATGAAGTATCCAAATTCTAGCAACTACATGGGTGAAAAACCATAAAGGAGCCTTGTTTTACGAGGTCCTCCATGCTCAAGCAGCCAAATAATTTTGTCTCTTATTAAGTTCGAGGAATTGAGAAAGGGGGTGAAGGTATGATATCCAAAATCTGTAACCTGGTTATACTAGACTGTCATAGTGATTTACAGGAAGAATTCTCTTTGAATTGTACTATAGTTAATGTTTAAGTGTTTACTACATGGAAAGCACTGTGCCAAGAAGCTGCAATGGGAATTAAAAAAAAAAAAAAGAAAAAGAAAGACACAGTCTCTGCCGTCAGAACTATTTATGAACTAAGGCAGTGGTCGGCAAACTGCGGCTCACAAGCCACGTGTGGCTTTTTGGCCCCTTGAGTGTGGTTCTTCCACAAAATACCACGTGCGGGGCGCTACCTTGATAAGGAATGTACCTACCTATATAGTTTAAGTTTTAAAAATTTGGCTCTCAAAAGAAATTTCAATCATTGTTCTGTTGATATTTGGCTCTGTTGACTAATGAGTTTGCTGACCACTGAACTAAGGTAACTTTGTATGCACACAATAAAAAAAATGCATAAAAAGTGGGATAAGCGGAACTGCTGATGATGTGCTGAATATGGAAGGCACAGCCACGTTTCCAAATTAACTTCATGGTCAATGTAGAAAATTCAAGTCATAGCTGAGGGAACTAGAAAAGGGGCAATTTCAAACAGTGTAAGAATAGAGCAAGAACCTAAAGGTAGAGCAAAGGATATGTTAGCAAGCATGGTGAATCAAATCATCTTCCCATTTATATTTTAATTGGGGTTCAATAAAGAGAAAATCGTTGTTTAATCATACTTTGCTTGCTATCCTCTGACAGGCTACACATTGCCCTCCTGTGAGGAGCTGTCATATGTTTAAATGAAAAACGGTAATTACAGACACTGTGGACAGTCACTTCCTGTAGGTAACCACTCTGGTGATGATACTTCACTACAGGAAAACAAATGCCTAACAGGTAAGATTAGCTACCCTGCCCACTGCCTCCTCCACTCTACTCAAGTGCCACCAGGAAAACTGAAGTCTTACAGCCTAGAATCTTCAAGGATAGGATTTTATGCAGGCATGCCTAGAATAACTAGAGCAAGTAGCCTAATTCCTATTGTCTGTGTCTATTACTCAGACATGTGACAGACTCCTCCTTCCTCCTCTCTTTGGACAATTCTATTGGCAAAGATGAAAACAAGCTAATACTGAGTGATACTTGTGGAAGTATAAAAAGATATATGGTTTCATAAAAAGGAATTTGGTCATATATATTAAAGATCTGAGTCTTCATACCTATTAACCTAATAATGCCATTCTTAGGACTCAGGGAGCTGGCCCTGACTGGTTGGCTCAGCGGGAGAGTGTTGGCCTGGAATGTGGAAGTCCTGGATTCGATTCACAGTTAGGGCAAACAGGAGAAGCACCTATCTGCTTCGCCATCCCTCCCCTTTCCCCATCTCTCTCTCTCTCTCTCTCTCTCTTCCTCTTTCCCTCCAGCAGCCATAGTTTGAGGGAGTTGGCCCCAGACACTGAGGAGGGCTCCATGGCCTTGCCTCAGATGCTAAAATAGCTGGGTTGCTGAGCAATGAAGCAACAGCCCCAGATGGGCAGAGCATTGCCAGGTATGAGCTTGCAGGGGTGGGTCCTGGTCAGGGCGCATGTGGCAGTCTGTCTCTTTACCTTCCTGCCTCTCACTTAATTAAAAAAACAAAACAAAAAAACCCCAGGCCCTGGCTGGTTGGCTCAGCAGTAGAGTGTCGGCCCAGTGTGTGGAAGTCCCAGGTTCAATTCCTAGGGGCACATAGGAGAAGCACCCATCTGCTTCTCCACCCTTCCCCCTCTCCTTCTTCTCTATCTCTCTCTTCCCCTCCTGTGGCCAAGGCTCCTCCATTGGAGCAAAGTTGGCCCAGGCACTGAGGGCACTGAGGATGGCTCTATGGCCTCTGCCTCAGGCGCTAGAATGGCTCCGGCCGCAACGGAGCATCGCCCCCAGATGGGCAGAGCATCGCCTCCTGGTGGGCATGCCAGGTGGATCCCGGTCAGACGCATGCGGGAGTCTGTCTGACTGCTTACCCACTTCTTACTTCAGAAAAATACAAAACAAACAAACAAAGAAAAAGAACACACACACAAAAAAACCAGGGAGCAGATAAATATACAGTGAATGACTATTTTGAGTCAGGGACTGTGCTCGGTCCTGTGTATACAATAAAGAAACGATCCTTACTTGCAGGGAGTTGACAGTAGGGAGGCAAGGTAAGTACAACCTCAAGTATAATAAGTTCTATGATGAAAAGTTCAAGGTGCTTTGTAGGAGAGCACAACTTGGGGAGACCTAAACTAATTATGCAGAGCTGGGTGTCAAGGAAAGCTCACCTGGGAGGTAAAATTTCAACTGAAGCCCTAGGTGGGAATAGATCTTAGGTAGGCTTAGGGATGGAGGACATGAATGTGAGGAGAAATAGTCCAAGGAGAAGAAAGAACCCCAAGAGAAGCTCGTAGGTGGGTGTGGCCTGTGGTGGCACAGTGGATAAAGTGTCAACCTGGAGTGCTGAGGTCAAAGATTTAAAACACTTGGTTTGCCTGGTCAAGGCACATAGAAGAAGCTTCCTGCTCCCACCCCTTTCTTTCTCCCCTCTTTCTAAAATGAATAAACATTTTTTAAAAGTATAAAAAGGACAATCCCTTGGTTATGAAGAGTGATCCCATTTTCATTAAAAATAGCTACACAGGCCCAGGCCAGTTGGCTCAGTGGTAGAGCGTCGGCCTGGCGTGCAGAAGTCCCAGGTTCGATTCCCAGCCAGGGCACACAGGAGAAGCGCCCATCTGCTTCTCCACCCCTCCCCCTCTCCTTCCTCTCTGTCTCTCTCTTCCCCTCCCGCAGCCGAGGCTCCATTGGAGCAAAGATGGCCCGGGAGCTGGGGATGGCTCCTTGGCCTCTGCCCCAGGCACTAGAGTGGCTCTGGTTGCAACAGAGCGACGCCCCAAAGGGGCAGAGCATCGCCCCCTGGTGGGCGTGCTGGGTGGATCCCGGTTGGGCGCATGCGGGAGTCTGTCTGACTGTCTCTCCCCGTTTCCAGCTTCAGAAAAATACAAAAAAAAAAAAGCTACACAGCCTGACCAGGCAGTGGCGCAGTGGATAGAGCATTGGACTGGGATGCCGAGGACCCAGGTTCGAGACCTCGAGGTTGCCAGCTTGAGCACGGGCTCATCTGGCTTGAGCAAAATAAAAAATGCTCACCAGCTTAGACTCAAGGTTGCTGGCTCAAGCAAGGGGTTACTCGGTCTGCTGAAGGCCCGCGGTCAAGGCACATATGAGAAAGCAATCAATGAACAACTAAGGAGTTCCAACGAAAAACTGATAATTGATCTCTCCGTTCCTGTCTTGTCTGTCCCTATCTATCCCTCTCTCTCTCTGACTTCTCTCTGTCCCTGTAAAAAAGAAAAAAAAAAAAAGCTACACAAGGACCTGGATGGATGGCTTGGTGGATAAAGCATCATCCAGGTGGGCTGAGGGGAGTCACGGGTTTGATCCTGGGTCAGAGCACATACGAGAAGCAATCAGTGAGTATTCAACTAAGTGGAACTGCAAGTTGATGCTTCTTTCTCTCCCCCTCCTTCCTCCAAACCCTTCCTCTCTCTCTTTCGCTCTCAAATCAGTGGAAAAATTAAAAAAAATAAAATAAAACTATACAAAACATATTATTTTTTTACAGAACCAATTCAAATAGATACATGTGCAGAAAAACTTTATAATCTATAAAAATATGCCCTGACACATGCTTATTCACTTACTACTTACATTTTTTTCTACTTATAAAAGTGAGTCTTATAAGACCCCAAATATGGACATTTTCATCAAGAAAATGGACATTAGCATTCAGGACATGACAACTTTTTCTAAGTACCTCTCTAGTGAAATTGGAGGCAAATATAGCTTTTGTTAATAGACAGGCTAAATGAACTACCCTTCCTTTTATTGGTGGAATGGAGACCTCTCTAGCAATTAACTAATTTTTGTGGCCTCCTGCAGGCGGCTGCACACAGCTCAAAGAGCAGGTTCTCTGAGAGGGCTGGGGTGGAGGCAGCTGAGAACAACCCCACTGCTCCAGGCAAGCACCATCAAAAGAAGACAAGGCCAGCCTTGCTCCATCTATTAGTTTTATCTCTCCAAGCACCTACACATTGTTCCCTGGAAAATCAGCACTTTTATCCCACAGAAACGTCAAAACCTGCAGAGAGAAGAGAGGGGCTAAGAAGACTAAATAACAGGATATATTAATGCAAACAATGGGTCTGTCAGACCCTCAATTTCAGGCTACAAGAACAACTTCTTGATTTCAAGCATTATTTAAAGTGGGAAACTTGTATACCACTTCAAGATTCTGGGTGTGGGCCCTGGCCGGTTGGCTCAGTGGTACAGCGTCGGCCTGGCGTGCAGAAGTCCCAGGTTCGATTCCCGGCCAGGGCACACAGGAGAAGCGCCCATCTGCTTCTCCACCCCTCCCCCTCTCCTTCCTCTCTGTCTCTCTCTTCCCCTCCCGCAGCCGAGGTTCCACTGGAGCAAAGCTGGCCCGGGCGCTGGAGATGGCTCCTCGGCCTCTGCCCCAGGCGCTAGAGTGGCTCTGGTCGCAACAGAGCGACGCCCCGGAGGGGCAGAGCATCGCCCCCTGGTGGGCAGAGCGTCGCCCCCTGGTGGGCGTGCCGAGTGGATCCCGGTCGGGTGCATGCGGGAGTCTGTCTGACTGTCTCTCCCCGTTTCCGGCTTCAGAAAAATACAGGGGGAAAAAAAAAAAGATTCTGGGTGCATCCAAAAACTAACAGAGCAACCTCCTCTGTGCTTCCCTGGAAATGTTGGGGGGGGGGGGAGAGAAGAGGCATATGGGGTTCTTGCTCACAATAACAAGTATACAGTTTCCTAAATCACAAAAATAATCAGACATTATTATGATCACCTAAAGTATAATTGTCTACAGCCACAGAATGGTATCACTGGATTGTTATTATTCTTGTTCATGTGGTAAAATACTACTAATGTCATGAAGTTATGCATAATAGATTTATTATGATTAAGCTATCTATCAAATTTGAACTGGCAAGAACCCAAATCCCCTGTTTTCTACAGTTGAATATTCATCATCAAAGACAGTTTAAAGCTGTGGGAGAAAAAGCTAAGCTGGTTAAAAAAAAAAAATCAGTTTCGTTTGACCTGTGGTGGCACAGTAGATAAAGCCTCAACCTAAAACGCTGAGATTGCCAGTTTGAAATCCTGGGCTTGCCTGGTCAAGGCACATATGGGAGTTAATGCTTCCTGCTCTTCCCCCCAAATAAATAAATTTTTAAAAAAATCATAGTTATTTTATTGGATGGCTTTCTGCTTTTCCTAGAGTTCTAATGACCTTAAAACAAATTTTTCTGGCTTTATTACATATTTAAGATGTTACAATCTTTCAAGGATGGTATTAAATATCTAGAATACTCATTTCTCTCTTCAATAGGTCTTATCATTCTGGGATTTTCCTCTAATACTTTTCTTCAGTTATATGTACCGATTCCTCACCAGTAGGTAGTGTGGTACAGTGATAGAGCATCAACCCAGGACGCTGAGAACCCAGGTTCGAAACCCTGAGGTAACCAATTCGAGTGCAGATTGATCCAGCAATTAGTACAGGCTCACCTTGCTTAAGCGCAGGCTCACCAGCATGAGCGCGGGGTCACTTGCTTCAGTGTGAGGTCTTAGACATGACCCCATGGTCACTGGCTCGAGTGGAACCCCCTGGTCAAGGTATGTATAAGAAGCAACTGATAAAGTGCCACAACTATGAGTTGATGCTTCTCATCTCTCTCCCTTCTTGTCTGTCTCTTGCAAAAGAAAAAAAAAGTACTGATTCCTAGACTTTAATGTCTTCTTCTTTTCTTGGCTTTCACTGGACTTTCCCAAGAAAGGATGCTTACAAACAAGCATCCTTTGAGTCCTGGTATGTCTGGAAATGCCTTGATTCTATGCTTATGACTAAAGGCTAGTTTGGGTAAAGAATCCAACAATTTTTTTTTTTTTTTTTACAGGGACAGAGAGAGTCAGATAGAGGGATAGATAGGGACAGACAGACAGGAACAGAGAGAGATGAGAAGCATCAATCATCAATTTTTCGTTGCGACACCATAGTTGTTCATTGATTGCTTTCTCATATGTGCCATGACCACGGGCCGTCAGCAGACTGAATAACCTCCAGCTCAAGCCAGTGACCCTGGGTCCATGCTAGTGAGCTTTTTGCTCAAGCCAGATGAGCCCGCGCTCAAGCTGGCAACCCCGGGGTCTTGAACCTGGGTCCTTCCAAATCCCAGTCCGACACTCTATCCACTGTGCCACCGCCTGGTCAGGCTCATTTTTTTTAAGATTTGTATTTATTGATTTTACAAAGAAGAGAGAAAGGGACAGGAAGCAAGAAGTATCAACTCATAGTTGCTTCACTTTAATTGTCCACTGACTGATTGCTTGTGGTATGCGCCTTGACTGGGCAAGCCCAAGGTTTTGAATCAGTGACCTCAGCATTCCAGGTTGACGTGCTATCCACTGTGCCACCACAGGCTGGGCAGGATTCAACAATTCTGAGATGATCAGCATTTTCCCTCAGAATTTGAAAGACGTTTTTTTCTGGTATTTGGAGTTGTTCACGAAGTTTACTTGCAATCTCATTACCATTCCTTTACAGAGACTTGTTTCTTTTTTTCTAGATAGTTTTAGAACCTTTTCTTCTTGTCATTTTGAAACTTAACAATAAGGTATGTGAATATGGATCTGTTTTATTCATTATGCTGGGTATCTGATGGGCCCTTAACATCATCAGCTATGAGAACTTACCTTCTTTCTTTTAAAATATTTGATAGTGTCTTTTCTTTCATTTGTACCCTTCTCTTTCTGAAACATTAACTACTAATTGTTTGACCTCTCACTGTATTAACTGATTGCTTCTCGAGCCTCCCTCCTGATCCCTGTCAAGGCACATATGAGAAGCAATCAATGAACAAACAGCTAAAGTGATGCAACAATGAGCCTGACCAGGCGGTGGAGCAGTGGCTAGAGCGTCAGACTGGGATGCAGAGGACCCAGGTTCGAGGCCCCGAGGTCGCCAGCTTGAGCGCGGGCTCATCTGGTATGAGCAAAAGCTCACCAGCTTGAACCCAAGGTCGCTGGCTTGAGCAAGGGGTTACTCGGTCTGCTGAAGTCCCACGGTCAAGGCACATATGAGAAAGCAATCAATAAACAACTAAGGTGTCGCAATGCGCAACGAAAAACTAATAATTGATGCTTCTCATCTCTCTCCATTCCTGTCTGTCTGTCCCTGTCTATCCCTCTCTCTGACTCACTCTGTCTCTGAAATAAATAAATAAATAAATAAATAAATCAATCATTGGCTTAAAAATAAAGTGATGCAGCCTGACCAGGCGGTGGTGCAGTGGATAGAGCGTCGGACTGGGATGCAGAGGACCCAGGTTCGAGACCCCGAGGTCGCCAGCTTGAGCGCAGGCTCATCTGGTTTGAGCAAAAGCCCACCAGCTTGAACTCAAGGTCACTGGCTCCAGCAAGGAGTTGCTCGGTCTGCTGAAGGCCCGCAGTAAAGGCACATATGAGAAAGCAATCAATGAACAACTAAGGTGTTGCAACGCGCAATGAAAAACTAATGATTGATGCTTCTCATCTCTCTCCATTCCTGTCTGTCTGTCCCTGTCTATCCCTCTCTCTGACTCACTCTGTCTCTGTAAAAAATAAATAAATAAAATAAAGTGATGCAACTATGAGTTGATGCACCTTACCTCTATTTGTCATTGTCTTTCTTGCTCGCTTAAAAAAAGACATACTAACATAACATTGATAGTAGCAGAACTTTGGTGTGTGGTATACTCAAACTCTTTGTATAACCTTTCTGTAAGTTCTATAAAACTGTTCTAAAAAACAAAGCTTACGGGTTTTTTTTTTGTTTTTAAAGCTGCTTAATATCCATCAATGGTTTCCTATTTCTCTAATATCTGGTATTCCTTGGTTGTGTGCTCTTATTTAAAACTGAGGCAACACAAAAGCAGACTAGGAACTCCATTGGAAGTGGGTGAGACTTGACAGTTGAGACTCTGCTTTAGAGTGAATAGGGTCCAGCTACAGGAACCTTAAGAAGAGTAGCTGAATACCATTTCCAATGCCACAAGCTTTTTTGAGACAATTTAGCAGAAGTGGTATTGTCTATTATCCTCACTGCAAGTTCTGTCGACAACAAATTCTCTCATATTGTTACTCCCTTTGAAATGACAAACCCTGTTCACTGTTCTTTGTATTTCATAATAAACACTCAACTGTCCAGACAAGTATAATGTAGAGGCTATAATGCAACTTAAACTGGGATTAAAAAACAACAAAATTGCCTGACCAGGCGGTGGCGCAGTGGATAGAGCGGTGTTTCCCAACGTGGGGCCCACGCCCCACAGGGGGGCAATTCGATAGTTAAGGGGGGCAATTTGAAAATGGACTCAACACGACTTTAACTCTTTCGCCCCGGGCCATTTAAATGCATTCCTAGATATCGGTGCCAAATTTAACAAAAAATGCAATTCTTAAATAATTGCGGTAAATAATTATTAAGTATAATTTCGTTTGACGAGACCAAAATATCAACTGGGTGATTGGCGTCGTCAAGTAAACTTCGTCCTGGGTTCACCGCGGAGCGTGCCGTCTACCGCGGGGAACCCCGGACGTTTTAAAAACTCGCTAAATAACGCAGTTATTCTCACCTAATTGGCCCATCGCAACTTCTGTAGCGTTTCACATCATTCAGTTGGTGTTAATTTGAAATAAGTGTCAGTCAAAACTGTTGTAAAAGCTCGTTGATTTAATAAATATACATATATATATTGTATAGATATAATTGGTAAGTATTTGATTTTATTTTTATCAATATTAAACTCTTTATTAAGTACTTCTTGCATCGGGGCTAGAAAGCAATAATATTTTATAAATATTATTGGGGCTATAATAGAGCATGCACGACAATTTTAATTTTAGAAGCATAACTTTCCAGAAAATTTTGTCAAGTGGAAAAAATATAGATACCTTTTGATTTGTGGTGGTAGTGTAGTAAATGTGTTATATACATTTAAATAAATATGAATTTTTAGTATACGTTTACTCTATGTCACACTGAATATATTTTAACACATATTTTAATATTAGTTTTTAATTGATCTTATTTTTATTTCTTATAGCCCATAGTAAAATGAGTGGTGCAAGCAAGAAAAAAACTCGTCAATATTCGGAGGAATATTTAAAATTTGGGTTCATACCCGCTGTTCACGATGAGCGGATTCCTTTTTGTCTTTTATGCCAGCAATGCTTGACCAACGAATCAATGAAACGAGGTTGTCTTGAGGCGCATTTGAAGGCGAAACATAGTGCTCATATTAATTCAGATTTGAGTTACTTTAAAACTTTAAAGAAAAATCTTGAAAAAAGAACAACATTAAAGTCTCTACTGCTCATACTTCAACTAATAATCGTGTTCTTGAGGCTAGTTATCAAATTTCTTTATTCATCACTAAAACTGGAGAAAATCACACTATAGGAGAGACTTTAATAAAACCATCAATATCAGCATTTCTTAAAACGGTTCTTGAAAAAGATGACAAAGATGTAAAAGCTATGCCACTCAGTGACAATACTGTTAGCAGAAGAATAGACGAAATGAGTGAGGATATTGAAAAACAATTTATTGAAAAGCTGAAAACAAGAAAATTCTCCTTGCAAATGGATGAATCAACTTTGAGAGACAGTGAGGCAGTATTGATAACTTATGTAAGATATATTGATAAAGGACATTTTGCTGAAGAAATGTTGTTCTGTAAAAGATTAGAAAGCACCACTAACTCCAAAGATATATATAATAAGCTAAAAAACTACTTAGATGTCAATGATATACCAATGAAAAATATAACATCTTGTGCTGCAGATGGTGCTCCCAATATGATGGGCACGAAAAATGGCTGCTTAAAATTGATGAAAGATGCGAATCCAGAAATGATTCTTGTGCATTGTGTTATTCATAGGGAAAACTTGGTAGCTAAAAACATCTCGCCTGTTCTGAATGAAATATTACATACAGTAATAAAGTGCGTTAATGCTATTAAAGCTAGTGCCAAATGTGAGCGTCTTTTCAAGCTATTTTGTGAAGAACAAAATGAAGACCATGTGAGACTTTTACTTCATTCTGAAGTAAGATGGCTATCTAAAGGAAACTGTTTGAAAAGATTTATGGAACTGTTAGATACTCTTAGTGATTTTTTAAGCGACAAACCTGAAATGAAGTATCTGTTAACAATAGATGGTAAAGCATTTGTGAGTTATTTAGCTGATATCTTTGAAAAACTAAATATATTAAATAAGCAACTTCAAGGAACAAATAAAACTCTTGTCGATGCAAAAGCAAAGATATTTGGTTTCATTACCAATATTGAGTTATGTCAGAAACATATTAACAACAAAAACTTTAAACAGTTTCATTGGCTCCAAAAATGTGAAGTAACTGATACCGCTTTACTTGTTATTGTCAATCATTTGAATATTCTATTGGCTGATTTAAAAGAAAGATTTTCTGATTTAAAACAAATTGATTTCCCAACAATGGATGATGCAGCCAATGTTAGTGGATTTGTCTGATATATCAAATATGCAGTATCAAGAAGAACTCACAGAATTGCAAAATGATGAGTCAGTTAAAGCTTTATTTAATATCAAAGGAGCGATGGCATGGCTTTGTGAGGAAACAGAAATCAAATACCCAAATTCAACCAAATATGCAAGAAAACTATTGCTACCGTTCCATCTTCATTTGTAGCTGAATGTGAATTTAGTGCTGTAAATGATTTACTGGTAAAAAAAAGAAATTGGCTGGATATAACACAACGTGGAGACTTGAGACTAAAGCTAACCAAATTGGAACCTAATATAAAATCTCTGTGCAGCAAGCATCAATCGCAAGGATCACACTAAATTAAAATAATAAATTGATATAGAAAAATCTGTATTAAAATTATTTGGAATTTAAATTTCTGTTTTTCATTATATGTTTTGAAATTTTACTTACTGTGTTTTGTTAACAATTTCATAGTGATTTCTTCCTAGAACCTATCATTTATGTTTATTAAGTGAACAAATAAATTTTTTAATGTTAAAAATTATGTATGTTACATAGGGGGGACATAAAAATTTTAGAAAGGTTAAGGTGAGGCATGGCACAAAAAAGGTTGGGAAACACTGGGATAGAGCGTCAGTCTGGGATGCGGAGGACCCAGGTTCGAGACCTCAAGGGTCACCAGCTTGAGTGAGGGCTCATCTGGTTTGAGCAAGGCTCAGCAGCTTCCCAACTGCCAAGATGTTTTGTGATTTTCAGACTTGGTATATCTGTTTCTTCTGCCTAAGATGGCAAATTCAAGACCTAACTTAATGACCACTCATCTCTGCTACTACTGAACTTTGTATTATTAGCACAGTTCTATCATCATCCTTGTCTCAATACATAGTAATTATTTGTCTCCTTTACTAGATTAAGCTACTTGAGGGCAGGAGCCTCATCTAATCTCGGCATTCTTGAGGGTTTTCATTAAGTGTTTGACAGTTTGACTTGTCTTGCCAAGAAAAACCTTTTTGGAGAGACAGTATGATACAAAAATCATTCTAATTCTTTCTCTTTTAAAAGAAATAATAAAATGGCCTGACCAGGTGGTGGCACAGGGGATAAAACACTGACCTGGGATTCTGAGGACCCAGGTTCAAAACCCTGAGATCTCTGGCTTGAGTGTGGGATCATCCCGGTTTGAGTGCAGGATCATCTGTTTTTAGACATGACGCCATGGTCCTGGCTTGAGCAAGGAGTCACTGGCTTGGCTGGAGCCCCATGGTCAAGGTACACAAGAAAAAACAATCTATGAATTACTAAGGTGCTGCAACTATGAGTTGATGCTTCTCATCTCTCTCCTTTCCTGTCTCTGTATGTCTCTCTCTCTTGCAAAAGAAAAAAGATAAAATGTAAATGTGATTATTACATAATTAATTTTTATGCCTGGTTTTCTTTTTACTCATAATAAGCAAATGCTTCAATAGCTTCATCTCAAAATATGGTTTCAACAGAGGGCAGCCACCTCTGTGTATGTGTGCATGTGCATGAATACTCACATGTGCCCCCCGACACACACCTTAGAAAGACAATTCTGGACAACAGGGACCAATATTATATGTGTTTGGAACAATTCCTGGTAACTGTAATCCCTTTACACATCAAAGGACCAGATGGAATTTTAGAAGATTTTCCAACCCATTTTCCTATTATAAAGCCTAGTAAAGAAGTAAAAAAAATGGGCAAGGTAATTATCCTATTTTAGAAGGCATCCACAGAACTATCCTTAAGAGTCTACACAAATGTGCCTGACCAGGCGGTGGCGCAGTGGATAGAGCATCGGACTGGGATGCGGAAGGACCCAGGTTTGAGACCCTGAGGTTGCCAGCTTGAGCGCGGGCTCATATGGTTTGAGCAAAAGCCCACCAGCTTGAACCCAAGGTCGCTGGCTCCAGCAAGGGGTTACTCTCGGTCTGCTGAAGGCCCATGGTCATGGCACATATGAGAAAGCAATCAATGAACAACTAAGGTGTTGCAACGCGCAATGAAAAACTAATGATTGATGTTTCTCATCTCTCTCCATTCCTGTCTATCCCTCTGTCTCTGTAAATAAATAAACAAATAAACAAACAAACAAATAAAAAGAGTCTACACAAATGTAACTGCTGCTCATGCCACTTAGGTTACACTCAGTTCACACAGGACAGACAGCACAAGACCACCACTACCACGGGTGTCTGCACAGTGAGAAATGATGTGACACAAAGGAAGGTGTACGAGAGTGAAAAGGACACTGAGATCCAGTGACATCCACAATGCCCCTCCTCTAACCTTGCTCCAGTCCCTTGGCTTGTCTGAGCCTTATACAAATCCCTAATAAAAGAAGAGTGCAGGATGGGGCCTATAATTCTAGTTTCTTCTATTTAAAGTTAGAACTGAAAAAGGGTACACTGTATCGTGTACCTGTTATATGACCTTTATATATGTGCATTAAAGACAATCCTTCCAGAGAGGGTATTTTTATTTTACAGAAGAACAAACTAGGGTTCAAAGAGACTGAATGCCTTCACCACAGTTAATAAAAAGTGAAACTTAAATTCGATTCACACTTGGGTCTTTCTTGTTCTGGAAACATTTTGCTAATGTGCTTTCTGGAAAAGGGATGAAACCCCAAAACAAAACTACAGAGTGGCAAAGATACAAATAGGTATTTTTCCTTTGGGCAGCTTAAGGACAGAAAAAGAGGTGAAGATAGTCTATTACGCTGTGGGAAGGGAAAGAGATATCCTAAGAAAAATGGGCCCAGACACTTGATGTTTTAAAATGTCATTATAAATTCTATCACTTCTTTACCAACTGCTTAATTTATCAGGAAACACTATCATACTCTTCCTCTCATATATCTAGTCGTGTGCTGCTGAACAACGATACATTCCGAGAAATCTGTCATTAAATGACTGCTGTGTGGGTGCACGTACACAGCCCAGATGGTGTGGCCAACTGCATACCTAAGCTACGTGATACACCACCATCATAGATGTGGTTCACCCTTGATCAAAATGTTATTACATAGCATGAGGCTGTACATATTAAAATCTTGAATAAAGGTCTAAGGGAAACACTCCAAACAGTTTGAGGAACCATCCTAAAAATCATGGGGGAGGTGCTGGGGCACGTATGCAGGACAATAAACTACCCACCAAATTAGGAAACAAAACAAAAAAACCCAAAAACCCATCCCAACTGAGACTTTAACATTGCTGAAAACATGATTTTCATGAGCAAAATATATTATCCTCATTAAATGTCTGAAATTAACTGAGCAACTCTAATCACAGAGATTAAATTAATATTGTAAATTATAATATGGTAAATATTTTAGGACTCCTGTCTTCCTACATCTGATTCTTTTTTCAGCTTATCTTCACAAGTTTAAGGCAACATCAAAGTTCCCTGATATAGGGAAACTGTATAAATATATATTTTTAAGGTATTACATGCATTATTGGTGTTATTTAGCATCATATATTTTGCCATAATCCTAAAAGTACCCACAATAATTCCTGAAGCACTTCAGACTGGTGACAAGAGTTTACCACCCTTCGACCAGTTTTAGAGATGGGAAAAAAGAAGGTGCACTAAACATCCTCAGACAGATACACGGACTCACTTACAGGTATTTAAACAAGGTAACCTGGCATTTCCCAGCCTTTCAAAAAATCAACCCCTCATAAAATTTTGATACCATAAATACACAATATATCAATTTATTATATACATTAAAAAAGTAAGCTTTTGGGAACCAGCAGATAATTTTTAAATGTGTTATTACCAATAGATACAGGTATGGAATAATTTTCACTTTATCCCCGTTCTTAGTAATTTAAATTGCTGGACATAGGACAAGAAAAAAAAAAACAAAAACAAAAATTACATGTGTTGTCAAGTTTACCCCTCAGTCCCCATTAAGGTGCATGGGCTACACCGACCCACCCACAGTATCATGCTTTTGCATTCAAAATGCAGCAGTGTGCCTCTGCTCCTATGTGGGTACCTGAGTACAAGAGTGTGTGGGCTAGCCTTAAAAAGGGCAGAACAGCTCTCTACCTCTAGCCAAGATCACCCAATTACTAATGTGACAATACTGACAGCCAAATAAAATACTCCAATGAAAAGCTAAGGGCCTTCTCATTTGGAGAGAAGAGGGAAGAACAGGAAGTCTAGAGGATAGACAATTTAGAACTGTCTGTCTGAGTTTGGTAACTGAAGAAAACAGCAATGAAAATACAGGTGGCTCCATGGAGTTTGTTCTGGGCACCATAATCTACACCTATTACAAAGTATGTGTGTCTGTTTTGGTAGAAAAGGGAAGATTACTTTCCATCATACAGATCTAGTTTCTAACATTAGGAATCTACATGCCCTTTCTCAAAGTTTTTTCTTTTTTTGTGTGTGTGACAGGGACAGAGAGAGGAACAGATAGGGACAGACAGGAAGGAAGAAAAATGAGAAGCATCAATTCTTCATTGCAGCACCTTAGTTGTTCATTGATTGCTTTCTCATATGTGCCTTGATGGTGGAGGGGGGGAGCTACAGAAGAGCGAGTGACCCCTTGCTCAAGACAGTGACCTGGGATCATGTCTATGATCCCACGCTCAAGCCAGCAACCCCACGGCTCAAGCTAGTAAACCCTCACTCAAGCCGGATGAGCCCAGGCTCAAGTTGGGGGACCCAAGGGTTTCAAACCTGGGTCCTCCTTGTCCCAGTCCAACACTTTATTCACTATACCACTGCCTGGTCAGGCCTTTCTCAAAGTTTTTGAACACCTAAATTATCTTCTTTGGTTGACATATGTTCTAAGATCTATCCACTAATAAGTAACTGCCAGGTCTTCCATTTTTTTACCTCTAAAATCAGCTGCAGGAAGGAAGTAAGCTACTATCATTTCCACTCATCTTCTACTTCTAAGCTTTCTCTCTGGAATACCTATTCCACTTTTGAAAATTATGTGACTTGTATAGAGGACAATGACAGATATACTGTTTGATCATTATTTCAGGAATCCGAAAGCACAATGAAGGCAATGAATGTTATACAGTACTTGCAAAATGCTTTACTAAGTTTCATTCTTATGAAATCCTAACTCAGAATTTTTGTTAGGTTTGTTCTAAGAGCACATCAGCAGTGTTTTTCAACCAGTGTGCTGTGAGACATTGTCAGGTGTGAGTATAAATACATTTAGAAACTATATTATTAACTATATGTATAATATGTACTGTGTTAGAGTGTCATTTTGTGTCATTTTGGTAGGTGGTGTGCCCCAGGATTTTGTAAATGTAAAAAATGTGCCGCGGCTCAAAAAAGGTTGAAAATCACTGAGCTGAAGAACTCAAAGAAGCCCTGGCTGGTTGGCTCAGCGGTAGAGCGTCGGCCTGGCGTGCGGGGGACCCGGGTTCGATTCCCGGCCAGGGCACATAGGAGAAGCGCCCATTTGCTTCTCCACCCCCCCCCTACTTCCTCTCTGTCTCTCTCTTCCCCTCCTGCAGCCAAGGCTCCATTGGAGCAAAGATGGCCCGGGCGCTGGGGATGGCTCCTTGGCCTGTGCCCCAGGCGCTAGAGTGGCTCTGGTTGCGGCAGTGACGCCCCGGAGGGGCAGAGCATCGCCCCCTGGTGGGCAGAGCGTCGCCCCTGGTGGGCGTGCCGGGTGGATCCCGGTCGGGCGCATGCGGGAGTCTGTCTGACTGTCTCTCCCCGTTTCCAGCTTCAGAAAAATACAAAAAAAAAAAAAAAAAAATACAAAAACAAAAAACAAAACAAAAAAACAAAAAACTCAAAGACACAGCTGACCTGGTGTGTTTGTATACCAGAAAGTCAAAATAATGACTGTGTACCAAAATGTCAACCTAAGATCTTCCTGGCAAAGTTTTACAATGGCCCTTTTCATTTTCAGGAACAGCGGGAATACTTCCATGGCCCTGGCTCACTGCTGGTTCCTCTTCAAATGTTTTGACATTCCTCCAGGTTCTTGTTTGTATCTTTCTAACCTACAGTTTCACTTCAGAAAAAGCTCCCCTCTACACAAACTTCCATTACTGACTATACTTGGATATACGCAAATCTGTATCATTCAACTGCCTGATACATCTCTTTTTCTGTATGTCTCGCAAGCCCCTCAGTCTTAACCATAACCAAATAGAACTCGTGATGTTCCAAAAACATCTATTTTCCATATTACTTTTCCCATTTAACAGTACTCATAGCCACCAAGCTGCCTTAACCAAACTTCCTTACCCTTTCTCAAGTTTAGTTCCTTCCATCATACAGATACATGTTCTTCTTCAATTAGACTGTCTCTACCAGTGCCATATCCTGACTGACCTCCCTACCTTGCCACTTACTGCAAAAATTTCTTTCCTAAAATACAACTCTGCTGTTATTTCCATGATTGACACCCTTCAATTACTTCCTACCCTTAAAGAATGAAGCCCAATACTTTCCCCAGCATATGGACTCTAATGACAGTTTCTGTCCACCTCTCCAACTGCCCCTGCCGTTTCTGCACAAAAACCACATTCTGGCAAAGGAAAAACCATCTGTAGCTCCCCTTCACCTTCCATTTTGTTCATGCCTCTGCTCTCTCTGCTTGGAATGCCCTGCCCTTCATATTTGTCCACCCAGTCTTATTTCACTCTTCAAAATCTGGCTGAATGATCCATCACGTGTGAAATCTACCACCACTACTGTCTTTTCTAGGTTTGTACCTTGCACACACCTCTACTGATGCACTGAACCTAACTGCATTACCATAAGGTGCATCCTTCTATATCCTTCACAGTGTAGTGTCTGGTTTTTTCACATACCACAGAGCAGACACTCAACACCAGTTTGAGGAATGAGTTAATTTCTTCTTTAATAAAGAACTGAAAGCCTGATCAGGCAGTGGCACAGTGGATAGAGTGTCGGACTGGGACACGGAGGGCCCAGGTTCGAGACCCCGAGGTCGCCAGCTTGAGCATGGGCTCATCTGGTTTGAGCAAGGCTCACCAGCCCAAGGTCGCTGGCTTGAGCAAGGGGTCACTCAGTCTGCTGTAGTCTCCCAGTCAATGCACATATGAGAAAGCAATCAATGAACAACTAAGGTGCCGTAACAAAGAATTGATGCTTCTCATCTCTCTCCCTTCCTGTCAGTCGGTCCCTATCTGTCCCTCTCTCTCTCTCTCTGTGTCACAAAAATAAAAGTAAAAATAAAAATAAATAACTGAAAGAATACATCTTACATTTGTTAATCATTTATCATGTGCCACAATTCAAAACATACTGGGCCATTTCATCCTCCCAAATCCATAAGGTTGGTAGGTATAATTTCATTTTACAGATGAGGAATCTAAGATCCATTCAAAGAGGTCAGATAACTTGACCAAGGAAATACAGTTTATAAATGGAAGATGTAGGACTGGCGCCCAGGTATGATCAATTCCAGAGCCCATGCTTATAACCATTATGCATACTTTTCACCACATGTTATCTGACACTATCCTTAACAGACCTCCCAGAGTGTTGCCCAAACTGTTTTTGACCAATACTTCATAGATTCAGTTATCTAGTTATGTTTCTATTTGGGTTTTGTATTTTCTGAAGCTGAGAGAATAGTTATATCAAATTAAGAATAATATAGACAATGAGTTCAGAATAAAGGATTACTTTAAACTGCCACACATACATGTATTTGGTACCCAATCTACTCTTTCCATTCTACCCAGACAGAAAAGTCTAGCCAACCAGAAAAGTTAGTTTTTTGAGCTCCATATACAAAATAAATCTACCAGGTACTTATTTACTCAAGTCATCTTGAAAGGAAATAACTGCTCTCATTTTTCTGGAAGGCAGGGAGGGCAGTATGAAAACTTAAAAATTATTTTTGTCAGTATTGAGCCTAATACCCAAACTTCTGATGGCAGATCATGAAGAAAAAGAAAGATCAAACTAATTTTGTAAGCCTCTCCTCTGCTGCTGGCTATCTTTATTTTTAGGACATTCCATGGCACTTCTGGTATCAAATGATTGCTGTACTGAGCACATGTGAGCTTCATAAACTGGCAGGTGTGATTCTAATCCTACTGCAGCTCAATCTGCTGCCCACCCAGATGCTTCCATTCAAACTGGGAAAAAGTTCACGGAGGAGACAGAAGCTAGTGCCTTATCTTACACCATATCTCCTACTGTTAGCTGTCTCAAAACAAAACCCCAAAACCTCTATATTAGAAGCATTTAAGCCTGACCAGGCAGTGGCACAGTGGATAGAGCATCGGACTGGGATGCGGAAGGACCCAGGTTCGAGACCCCAAGGTCGCCAGCTTGAGCGCAGGCTCATTTGGTTTGAGCAAAGCTCACCAGCTTGGACCCAAGGTCGCTGGCTTGAGAAAGGGGTTACTCGGTCTGCTGAAGGCCCACGGTCAAGGCACATATGAGAAAGCAATCAATGAACAACTAAGGTGTCGCAATAAAAAACTGATGATCGATGCTTCTCATCTCTCTCCGTTCCTGTCTGTCTGTCCCTATATAACCCTCTTTCTGACTCTGTCTGTGTCTCTGTAAAAAAAAAAAAAAAAAAAAAAAAAAAGAAGCAGCAGCATTTAAATCTTCCTGGACAGAACCTTGTTTCAAAGAAATTTTAAATCTTCCTTTAATGAATTCTACTCTAAGTAATTGTACAAAAAAACTATGCTGTTCTTTTACTAAGAATAAGTCAGTTCTGCATTATTTGGGGGGGGGGGGGTTGAGAGAAGAGGAGGTTGAGACAGATTCCTGCATGCGCCCCAACCAGGATCCACCCAGCAATCCCACTGGGGGCAATGCTTTGCCCACCTGGGACCCTTATACCATTGCAACCTGAGCCATTTTTTAAAGCACCTGAAGCAGAGGCCATGGAGCCATCCTCAGCACCCAGGGCCAACTCGCTCCATCAAGCCTTGGCTGCAAGAGGGGAGAAAAGAGAGATAGAGAGGGAGAGAAGCGGGGGAGGGGGTAGAGAAGCAGATGGGCGCTTCTCCTGTGTGCCTTGGCCGGGAATTGAACCTGGGACTTCCACACACTGGGCTGATACTCCTACCACTGAGCCAACTGGCCTGGGCTAGTTCTACATTTTTAAATTATTTTTTTTTATTTATTCATTTTAAAGGAGAGAGAGAGATTGAGAGAGAGAGAGAGAGAGAGAGAGAGAAGGGGGGAGGAGCAGGAAGCTTCAACTCCCATATGTGCCTTGACCGGGCAAGCCCAGGGTTTTGAAACAGCAACCTCAGCATTCCAAGTCAACGCTTTATCCACTGCGCCACCACAGGTCAGGCTTAGTTCTGCATTTTTAATAGAAGCAAAGCACAGTGAAACTAGGAGGGGAGAGCAGGGACAGGCCATTCTGGTAGATGCTGCCTTTATAATGGTGGTATGAGTGACTGGTTTGACTTGAAAAGGGGCATCTGGTACCATCTATAACAAGGTGGAAGGTTCAAATCAAAGTACAACAGGCCAGTGGGGGATAGAAATAAAATAACGAGTAAAAGAAAATAAGCACCATCAGTACAATTAGTCTTTAAAATGGAAGTAACTGGAAACAATAACCAGTGGGTACCCAGGGAGTTGCTCAGAAGCACCAAAAAGATGAATAAAACACTAGGGGAAGGGATCTCACTCAGCATGCTGCAGTCAAAACCAATAGTCCTCCAAAGTCTCCCTACTATGCTATACACCACATCCACCTATGGAAATACAACTTTCAGTTCTTTCTCCTTTTCCCTTTCTTTCATATTCACATCTAATCAAGTTTTATTCTTCCTTTAAAACATCTCTAAATATAATAAGGTTGTCTACCTAAGCATTACTTAAAATATTGGGGGAAGAAGGAGTAGGAAACATTCTAAAGTGCTCAACAGCTGTAGAATGGTTAAATAAATTATATACTACATTCATATGAGACACTCTGCAGCTGTTACAAATATTTACTAAGAGTTTATAATAATAGCATGGGTGGAGCAGACAATGGGTGGTCTTCTCAACTTCTATTCCGCCTCTGTGTAGAGCCATGAGGTTTGGGTGGCAATGACCCCCAACCAAATCTCCCAGGGCAAGTCCCTCTCTCCAATCCCACAATGCCCAGCTTAGTCCTTGGTTAGCTAAACCAATTAGCCCAAATCTCAGGACTTCTGCAGGAGGCAGGAAGGAAAGGCTTTGGAACAAAGCTAACACATGGAACAGGGCACAGCTACAAAAAAATTATGGAGACAGTGAGCTGGAGCCCTGATCAAACCACATCTGATTTCTATTCAATCTTTGAACTTTTTAATTATTATGGCCAATGTATAACTTTTTTCTAGACCAGTGTGAAGAGCATGTTCTATTATTTGCAAACAACAGGGGCTTAACACAATGGAAAAAATATTTTTAAAATGGCAATTTCATACACAGTATGATCTTGACTTTTAAAGTGTTCATATAAAATGATTATTAGGCCCTGGCCGGTTGGCTCAGCGGTAGAATGTCGGCCTAGCGTGCGGAGGACCCGGGTTCGATTCCCGGCCAGGGCACACAGGAGAAGCGCCCATTTGCTTCTCCACCCCTCCACCGCGCTTTCCTCTCTGTCTCTCTCTTCCCCTCCCGCAGCCAAGGCTTCATTGGAGCAAAGATGGCCCAGGCGCTGGGGATGGCTCTGTGGCCTCTGCCTCAGGCGCTAGAGTGGCTCTGGTCGCAACATGGCGACGCCCAGGATGGGCAGAGCATCGCCCCCTGGTGGGCAGAGCATCGCCCCTGGTGGGCGTGCCGGGTGGATCCCGGCCGGGCGCATGCGGGAGTTTGACTGTCTCTCCCCGTTTCCAGCTTCAGAAAAATGAAAAAAAAAATAAAAAATAAAAAAATAAATAAAATGATTATTAGGAAAAACAAAATATAAACTGATTATTTCTGGGCAGTGGACAGGGCTAGGTTTGGGTACCGATCAGGAAACATCATATATATATATATATATATATATATATATATATATATATATTATTACAAACAAGAGACTGCCAGATTGATCACTGTCTTTAAAACTCATTCCATGTACATGCCAACCCTCTGTGAATTCTGCCATCTGAAATACCATTGTCTTTTTCTACCTAAGTCTTAGCCATTTAGAATCAGTGCTGCTCTTCGTTCCTACCTATAATCCCCAATAACTTCCTTCTCTAAATGCCTGATGCCTTCAAATGTCAATACCAACAACCATTATAATAACTATCTCTTTTACTGGACACCTACTCTAATGCCAGCTATAATCCTAGCCACTTTGTTGTAACATTTGAACATAACTGTTTCTGCACGAGTCACTTCTACTTAACTAAATTTCTGGAGGGCAGGAATTGTTTTAGGTTAACGTTGAATTTCCTCAACATCTAGCATATTTTGTTATAGGTTTTTATATGAAAGAGGGAAAGTAACTTTTAATAGATTCTTAAAAGATATGGCTGATCCCTCCCCCCAATAAGTTAAGAACTACTGCAACAATCAATAAATACTTATTAAATCAATAAACAGACCACCAATCAAAGCCAAGCATTCCCAGTTAAAATAGCTGGTAATATATTATCAGTCAGCACAAATGGATGAATTTTTTAGTCCTATTTGGGCTTTAGGAATCTCACAAAGATAGTACTGATGAAATGGAAACAAAAATGGAACTTCTCCTTGACAAGTGACAGCACTGTTAACTAGTCCCTCTCCACTGGACTTGGGCAGGAGTGCCTGTGCTTTTACCCTTCTGGTTGTATAAATTAGCTGTTTAACCTGAAATCACTTTAACCTAGCCAAGGCCTACCATATAAGCACAGCAGCATAGTGGAACTAACGATGAATATAAAATTAACATAATGGGACTAATGATGAATATAAATTAACATACACGAAAAAAAATTAACACAATATTTCAGTACTTGAGGGTCTTATAACCCAGATGTGGGAATTCTCACTTGAATCTTTTATTTATAGGGCCATACTATTCTCACAATTAGCCACAAATAAAATTAAACTGTACTGTAAGCACTTTAGAAAATCTCCAGCAATGGAATCCAGCATTTGCCAGAAAGGGTCATAATCCCATCCATTACTGTTTTGAGAGAGATAATGAAATCAGAATTGTTTATAGCAATAAGTCTCAGGGGTGACTCATGTTCCTCAATATTAAGGCTGCTTCCTGCTGTGGGAGATACAGAAAGAAGTTACTTTGTGAGGAGTGAGTTGAGCCCTGTTATTGTTTACTTTTTTCAGCAGTGGGCAGATATTCAAGAGTCCACAATATTTTTAGTCAAACCTCTTCCTATGGTTTAGCATTCAACCTTTAACCTTCCCCAGTTAGGTAACTGTTCCATCTCTGTTAACGGTAACCAGTAACTCCCCAGCCTCAAAGCCTTAGAACCCTCCAGCTCAGTTGCATCTCTTGTCTAATACCATCCTCTCTTCCCTTATAGTACCTTCCAGATTTTGACTCTTCTCCATTCCCACTAACTTACTTCATCAGCTTGTTTGTAACAAAATGGCTTCCTATTTAACTATATACTTGCAGTTTTAAGTGCTTATATATTTCAATTAATGTAATCCTCACAACAATCTGATAAGCTAACCACTATTATCCCCATTTATCCATTGAGAAAATTTTGGCAAAAAGCAGCTCAAAAACTTGCTCAACATCACACTCATGACAAACGGCATAGCTGAAGTCTGCACCCAGATGGTCTGGCTCCAGCCTGGGCTCTCCACCCGTATGCTGTATCTGGCCTTTCGTCTTTCCTTACTTCAATCTGCATTCCTCAAAGCCATCTTTCTACTTAAAGTAAACACAGCTTTGGTAAACTCACCGTTCCAGGGCCTGTTGGAAACTGCTGCTGTTTCATCAACATAAATGCTTGCCTTCTGATCAGTCCACAGTTCAAAATCTGAACCAGACCAAATTATATTCAAATGTCGGCTCCCCCGTTGATTAGGTGTGCAATTTTACACAAGTTAAATTCTCTAAGTCTTTGTAATCGTATATGAAAACTTTCTTGTGGATCTGCTGAGAGGATTAAAGAGCAGACAAAGTACCTGGTACAGAGCTTGCATGGCTCCCAAGACTACAGTGTGTCCGTAAAGTCATGGTGCACTTTTGACCGGTCACAGGAAAGCAACAAAAGACAATAGAAGCCTGACCTGTGGTGGCGCAGTGGACAAAGCATCGACCTAGAATGCTGAGGTCGCTGGTTCAAAACCCTGCACTTGTCTGGTCAAGGCACATACGGGAGTTGATGCTTCCTGCTCCCCCCCCCCTTTCTCTGTCTCCTCTCTAAATAAAATAAAATAAAATAAAATAAAATAAAATAAAATAAAATAAAATAAAAGAATAGAAATGTGAAATCTGTACCAAATAAAAGGAAAACTCTCCCAGTTTCATACCTATTCAGTGCAGTTTGATGTGGGCTCACGCACAGATTTTTTAGGGCTCCTTAGGTAGCTATCCCGTATAGCCTCTACAGACTCGTCACTGACTGGTGGCCTACCAGAACGGGGTTTCTCCACCAAAATGCCAGTTTCCTTCAACTGCTTATCCCACCGAGTAATGTTATTCCTATGTGGTGGCGCTTCGTTATAAACGCGCCGATATTCACGTTGCACTTTGGTCACGGATTCGAATTTAGCGAACCACAGAACACACTGAACTTTCCTCTGTACCATCCACATCTCGACTGGCATGGCCGTGGGCTGCTCCGCTGTATACACGGTGTTATGTCATCATCTGCACATACGCACATGCTGCCACATCATCCTACAGAAACTGGGAGGGTTTTCCTTTTATTTAGTGCAGATTTCACATTTCTATCATCTTTTGCTGCTTTCCTGTGACCAGTCAAAAGTGCACCATGACTTTATGAACACACTGTATATGAACTCTTCTTTTTTTTGTAACAAAGACAGAGAGTGAGTCAGAGAGAGGGATAGATAGGGACAGAGAGGAATGGAGAGAGATGAGAAGCATCAATCATTAGTTTTTCCTTGTGACTCCTTAGTTATTCACTGATTGCTTTCTCATATGTGCCTTGACCGTGGGGCTACAGCAGACTGAGTAACCCTTGCTTGAGCCAGCGACCTTGGGTCCAAGCTGATGAGCTTTTGCTCAAACCAGATAAGCCCGCGCTAAAGCTGGAGACCTTGGGGTCTCGAACCTGGGTCTTCTGCATCCCAGTCCGACGCTCTATCCACTACACCACCACCTGGTCAGGCTGAACTCATTTTCTTGCTCCACTTGAAAGTTTACTTCAGTAAGGTATCTCTGTGTTCAATTCCATCTTTGTACTCACGATTCCCCCCACCCAAAATCTTATTACTCAGATGGTAGCTACCACTTCATGCAGTATTTCCTAGTATCCTGAGTCCAAAATTATTTAGTTCTAGTACACAAGGACTACATCTGATTCTTACTGTAAATCCTCTAAATCAGTGTTCAATCAGAAAATGTATTTCATTTAAGTGTCTTCTTTACAGATGTTTCACGTGTATAAAGAGCCTCACCAGTTCAACTCTAAGTTCCTAGTAGAAACATAAATTATATCCCCTGCACATACTCAAAACTTGCTGATCGACCAATAATAGTACATGAAAAGAAAATCTTAAGAATATACAGCTGACCTTCAAACAACATTGGTTTGAACTGCACAGGTCCACCTATATGCAGATTTTTTTCAATAGATACTTGTACTGTTCTAAGTCCACAGATGCAGAGCGCCAACTGTATGCATTGATCTATGCCTTTTTTTTTTTTTTTTTTTTTTCTGAAGCTGGAAACGGGGAGAGACAGTCAGACAGATTCCAGCATGCACCCGACCGGGATCCACCCGGCACGCCCACCGGGGGCGTCGCTCTGTGGTGACCAGAGCCACTCCAGTGCCTGGGGCAGAGGCCAAGGAGCCATCCCCAGCGCCCGGGCCATCCTTGCTCCAATGGAGCCTCGCTGCGGGAGGGGAAGAGAGAGACAGAGAGGAAGGAGAGGGGGAGGGGTGGAGAGGCAGATGGGCGCCTCTCCTGTGTGCCCTGGCTGGGAATCGAACCTGGGACCTCTGCACGCCAGGCCGATGCTCTACCACAGAGCCAACCGGCCAGGGCCAGATCTATGCCATTTTATACAGGGGACTTGGCATTGTGAATTTTGGTATCCACAGGGGATGGTGTAGAGGTCTTGAGACCAATCTCCCACGGATACCATGGAACAACTTAAGTTTTTCGGGAGTCATTATCCAAGGATGTTTTACTGTGTGTTGGGTCAATATCCCTAACAGCTGTGATGTTGTTCAAGGGTCAACTATATTGTTGGGATTTTGTTTTCTACCAATTTACCACTAGATATTTGTAACCTAAGAGTTCAAAATGGGATATAGCAAAAACTCTTTAATTTACTTAAGTGATTTAAGCTGGAACAAGAAGTAGCAGGGTTTTTTTGTTTTTTGGGGGTTTTTTTGGTTTTTTTTCTTTCTGAAGCTGGAAACGGGGAGAGACAGTCAGACAGACTCCCGCATGCGCCTGACCGGGATCCACCCGGCACGCCCACCAGGGGGTGATGCTCTGCCCACCAGGAGGTGATGCTCTGCCCCTCCGGGGCATCGCTCTGCTGCGACCAGAGCCACTCTAGCGCCTGGGGCAGAGGCCAAGGAGCCATCCCCAGCGCCCGGGCCATCCTTGCTCCAATGGAGCCTCGCTGCGGGAGGGGAAGAGAGAGACAGAGAGGAAGGAGAGGGGGAGGGGTGGAGAAGCAGATGGGCGCTTCTCCTGTGTGCCCTGGCCAGGAATCGAACCCGGGACTTCTGCACGCCAGGCCGACACTCTACCACTGAGCCAACCAGCCAGGGCCAAGAAGTAGCAGTTTTGTAGTTCTAGAGTTCTAGCAAAAGTGAAGGTTTATTTATACAAGGCCATGAGCCAAAGATGTAAAATTTTAAAAAGACACAGACAACCATATGTTGGCTTTTCCAGGTCGAAAGATTCTGACCAACTTTATTTTGAGAAAAACTCAATTTATTCCTTTGCTTCTTCCAAGCTCAACTGGTTAGTCACAATATAAGATTCCTGGAGACAAAGACTATAAACTGGTATAAGCCTGGTCAAAGACTGATTGCCTGACTTCAGTGCCTATTTAACAATGGAACTGGTCATGACACAGATGATGTTTAAGAAGTGATTCTAGCCTGACCAGGCAGTGGCACAGTGGATAGAGCATCAGACTGGGGTGTGTTGGACCCAGGTTCGAAACTCCAAGGTAGCTGGCTTGAGTGTGGATCAGACATGACCCCATGGTCACTGGCTTGAGTTCAAAGGTCACTGGCTTGAGCCCAAGGTCACTAGCTCTGCTATAGCCCCCCAGTCAAGGCATATATGAGAAAGCAATCAATGAACAACTAAGGTGCCATAATGAAGAATTGATGCTTCTCATCTCTCTCCCTTCCCGTCTGTCCCTATCTGTCCCTCTCTGTCTGTCAAAAAAACAACAACAAAAAACAAAAAAAAAACCCCAAAAAACTGATTCCAGCATACCCACCATTATTAGAAAAACAACTCAAAACAAGCATACTTCTTGACTTTAAGGACAGCATTATTTAATCAACACATGAACCATAATATTACTAATGAAAAGACATGGACACTCAAAATTAACGAAAGCTTAAAGCTGAGGCTTAGGTCAACTCATGGAGCCAATGGCTAGAGCCAGGTCCCACTAGAGATGCAAATTCATCACTTTTTAAATATCATATCAATAGAATATTAACACAGGTCACTGATGCAACAGTACTCAAGCTCCAAGTTTATCACCAGTATCGTACATTCCAAGAACTGGCTTCTATGGGCAAGTTTAAAAGAAAAATTAGTGTCTTGATGACTGAAACCCACTACTCAGGACCCAGAAGAAGTGAAACGTCAGAAGTGATTTTCAGAAGTCTGTCAAAGCTGTCTGCATTACTTTCCTATAAAGACTTTCCAGACTCTAAGAGTATTTGTACCATTTGTTTGTCTGATTTCAGTATCTTGTTCGGTTTGGACCAGCTCCGGGCTGGCTACAGCTATGTTTGGCACGACAAAGCATGCCGCCAATCCTAGCTGTGTTGCTAATAAGAGCTAATAAAGCATCCCTGGAAATACAGGGACACAGGAAAAGTTCAAACAGTTGTTTTTAAGCAAAGTATTTTGGCTAAGCTTGAAAAAAAAAAAAGAATTTCTTCCCCCAACCCACCTCACTTTTTAACAGCTATGTAAACTCAAGAGAACATCTGATAAGACTCCTCTTCTTGCAATCCAGTCCTCTGGAGCTGGTTTCTGGCACTTTCTCTGAGACTATGAGTTGTGTAAACTACTAAATTAGAATAATTCATGAGGGTTGCTGTAAACTATTCTTGTGTTTTTTCCCCCTTGTTTTCCTTATACCCTTAAAGAATAAAAAAAAGCTTAAGAGAAAAATCCACAGTGTTTAGCACTTCCTTCCATAGAGACATTTCTTATATGTGTATGGACCATTTGCTGAAATAAAATGCCACCATGACTATAGATGGAATAAATGTCCATAAAAAAACTGGGAATGAAAAAAAAACACAAAAAACAAAACAAAACTGGGAATGTTTTTGGACAATAACTTAAAAATAAAACTTAATGAGTTTTCTTTAGATCACATGCACAGTAAAATGTAATTATACTTTACAACGACTCAAAGGAAAAGTAGCTCAGAAACCTAACCAAGATGGTGGCACAGACTAAGGGAATAAAAACTGCAATGGGTCTGACCAGATGTTGGCGCAGTGGACAGAGCGTCAGACTGGGATGCCGAGGACCCAGGTTTGAGACCTCAAGGTCGCCAGCTTGAGTGCGGGCTCATCTAGTTTGAGCAAAAGCTCACCAGCTTGGACCCAAGGTCACTGGCTCGAGCAAGGGGTTACTCGGTCTGCTGAAGGCCCGCGACCCAAGGTCACTGGCTCGAGCAAGGGGTTACTCGGTCTGTGAAGGCCCGCAGTCAAGGCACATATGAGAAAGCAATCAATGAATAACTAAGGTGTCGCAATGCACAACAAAAAACTAATGATTGGTGCTTCTCATCTGTCCGTTTCTATCTGTCTGTCTCTGTTTCTCTGTCTCTGTAAAACAAAAAACACTGCAATGGAAATTCAAGAGTCCCAGCCCTGGACGGTGGCTCAATGGATAGGGTTCTGGGGTGGAGTATGAACATTCTAGGTTCAATTCCCACTCAGGGCACACAGGAGAAGCAACCATCTGCACCCACCCCCTTCTTCTCTCCCTCTTCCCTTCCCACTATCAGTGGCTCGATTGGTTTGAGCATGGCCCCAGGTGCTGAGGATAGCTCCATTGGAGTACATCAGCCTCAGGAGCTAAAATAGCTTGGTTGATTCAAGCATTGGCTCAGATGGAGTTGCTGGGTGGATTCCAGTTAGGGCACATGTGGGGGTCTGCCTATTACCCCTCTTCTCACCTTAAAAAAAAAAAAAGAAATTCAAGAGTTCCTATTCCTATTTCTGGTCTATGTCACCTAAATAAATGCAAAGACAGCTGAGGCAAAACATGATAACCAAGCCTGACTTGTGACAGAGCAGTGGTAGGTAACAGAGACTATAAACTTGATTTATAATGAGTAGGATGAACCTGGTATGGATTTCAGTGTTGCTTCATTCTGCTGTGCAAATGCTGATATAGGAACCTACTGAGATCGGGAGAAACAGAAATACATTGTGGTCAGAGGTACACAGTGGAGCTATGAGGCAGGAGAGGGGTACCTGAAGGAGAAAAAAAGATTTCTGGAGCTTAGGCTTGCTCTAAGTAATGAGGGAAGTAATGAAGCAAAAGTAATACCAAACAAAATGAACAACACAACTGAAGACCAGAAGATGTGACAGTGTTTAGAGAAGTATACAACTGAAAAGTGACCAAATTTTCTTAAAATATAGCCATGAAAGTTAACTGACCCATTATTTGACATTACCAGCAAAAATGTTCATCAATAAAACACTGTTTTTCAGGTAAGGACAGTAAATTGCGCAAAATTTTGATGCAAGTTAACACAAAGTATCAAAATGACTTCACAATAATGGTAAGACTTTGCCAGAGAGTATTTATGTAAAACAAAATTCTGAAAAGACAATAATTATGGTTTTGCTGAATTCAAAGAAATGCTGCCTCTCTTCTCTGGATGTGCCTCAGATGCTGCTGTCTGCACATTTCATTCAAGACCACATTACACATGCGATGACACAAGGACCCAAATTAGAATAGTGAACGCTAGAATCAACATCTTATAGGCCACCCTGGCAGAATTACACGTTCAGCACTCTTCTTCTGGTCCTTCAATTTTCACTAGCAAATACACATTAGTTGGCAACAGGTTCCCATATCTGCCTCTGCCCAGGTTGGAAGTGAAAAAGGTGTAGTGCTGTGAAGAAAAGGGTGTAGGAAATCAAAGGGTCCCAAGGAAAAGAGAGTCATGCAGACAGGGGAGGCACCTGAGAAAAAGAAGTCCCGCCCCAATTCTATTTCTACTCCACAGAAGCATTCCACAGTACATTCCCCCCATCCCAGTGTTGCCTAAGAGTCTCACCTCCAAAGACCAGAATAACCATGCATTGTTTGCGATAAGAGGGTAAGATACGGTCTTTTCTCATATATAGGACGCTCCCCTGTATAAGACTAATTTTGAGGCCCAAAATTTGAATGAAAAGGTATTACATCAAGTTTTTTCTTTTACAGAGACAGAGAGAGAGTGTCAGAGAGAGGGATAGATAAGGACAGACAGACAGGAACGGAGAGAGATGAGAAGCATCGATCATTAGTTTTTTGTTGTGACACCTTAGTTGTTCATTGATTGCTTTCTCATATGTGCCCCGAGTAACCCCTTGCTTGAGCCAGCGACCTTGGATCCAAGCTGGTGAGCTTTGCTCAAACCAGATGAGCCTGCACTCAAGCTGGAGACCTCGGGGTCTCAAACCTGGGTCCGACGCTCTATCCACTGCGCCACCGCCTGGTCAGGCAACATAAAGTTATTAAACTCAAGTTTTATTAATCATAAAATTCATACAACTCCTCATCACTGTCAGAACTCCCATCCATTAGCTTGTCCTCATCTGTGTCTCATGACGAATCACTGTCTTCATATATTGCCTCATCCTCAGTTCCATATATGGCACTTTTGCAAACTGAGCCACTTTTAACTTGAATACAGCACTGTATGAAAATCTTTTCTGAGCAATTTCTGGGCAGAGCATGGCAAAATATAACCCACTGTAATATATCGGTAACAAGTGCGAAACAAAGAGTTTTACAAAGACAACAAGCATGAAAAAGTGGGAAATGCAAGTAAAAAAATCTACAACTACTGTATAATTAAGACACACCCAGATTTTAGACCCCAAATTTTTCGGGTAAAGGTGCATCTTATACATGGGGAAATACAGTATGGTTCATGGAGTTTCGAGGTGAAATCCAAAATACTTTGAACATAAAAACAGTGTTATTTGGGTGGTGACATTCTACAGCAGAGCTGTCTAAAACCTTTCAGCAATGATGTAAATGTCCTCTTTCTGCACTGTCCAAATACAGTTGCCACTAGCCATATGTAGCTAATGAGATTTAAAATATAGCCAATGCAAGTGAAGAACTGAATATTTTATTTAATTTTATTTTATATAAATTTAAATAGCCATAGATGGGCTAGTGGCCATAGTGCTGAACAGAGTAGTAAATGTCAGGCATATGGTAGACAAATACTTTGTGACCCAACCTTAAAGGTCATTAACATGCATTACATGAGAAATAACATCTTCCACAAAAACACCAATTTATTAGCTTTAATAAAACAATTTATCACTAAGTAGGGACTACCAAAGAATCAAAAGAACAAATATCGTATATATTATATATGTGGCATCCTGGATGAGCTCTTGGAACAGAAAAAAGGACATCAGGAAAAACTAAGGAAATCTGAATAAAGTATGGACTTTAGTTAATAATAATGTGTCAATATTGGTTCATTAATTATAACAAATATACTAAAGTAATATTAGATGTTAATAATAGAAGAAGCTGGGTATGATGTATATGGAAACTGCTATCTTTTAAATTCTTTTTCAAATCAAAAAATGTTCTAAAATAACTTTTTTTAAAAAATCTATGTTAAAACTATGTTCAGTAAAGATGCCAAAACAGTTTTACTTTTACCTCAATGAGAACACATGTAGCGGCCCTGGCCGGTTGGCTCAGTGGTAGAGAGTTGGTCTGGCGTGCAGGAGTCCCGGGTTCGATTCCTGGCTGGGGCACACAGGAGAAGCGCCCATCTGCTTCTCCACCCCTCCCCCTCTCCTTCCTCTCTGTCTCTCTCTTCCCCTCCCGCAGCCGAGGATCCACTGGAGCAAAGTTGGCCCGGGCGCTGAGGATGGCTCTGTGGCCTCTGCCTCAGGCGCTAGAATGGCTCTGGTCGCAACAGAGCAACACCCCAGATGGGCAGAGCATCGCCCCCTGGTGGGCATGCCGGGTGGATCCCGGTCGGGCACATGCAGGAGTCTGTCTGACTGCCTTCCCGTTTCCAACTTCAGAAAAATACAAAAGGAGGAAAAAAAAGAAGAAAAAAAAAAAGAGAGAGAACACGTGTAGCAGTACTTCTATCCTGTTCTACCCTCCCCATGCACAGAATACTGAATTCTGGGGCTTCCTTACTTGTACTTGATAAACAATATTAATTGAGTACCCGATTTCCCTATGTATAAGACACATCATTTTCTCGAAAAAATGAGGTCTATAAACTGAGTGCATCTTATACAGTGGTTGTAGAAGAGTGGGATTTCAAATGTCATAGATGGATCTGAGGATGAGGCAATATATGAAGACAGTGATTCTTCATGAGACACAGATGAAGACAAACTAATAGATGAGTTATGACAGTGATGAGGAGTTGTATGAATTTTATGAATAAAACTTGAGTTCAATAACTTTATGTAATACTTTTTAATTCAAATTTCGGGCCCCAATTTTAAGGTGCGTCTTATACATGGGGAAATATGGTAAAGACCATCAGGTCTAATGAAGAGAAAATCTTGACCTTTATTTACTTGAGCAATTTTCTCTCAAAGGCTTCAGGAAAAGATATTCCATTTTCCACTTTCTTGAACACTGACTTTTAAACTTTAGAAACTAACACCTAAAGAGCAGGTTTCAGGTGTATACCACTCTGGACATATACATATTTGTTAAATATAGTTCATATTTTGATGATGGACAAAGTAAAAGGCTTAATCCTTTCTGCTTCTGAAGTCAAGTCACTAAAACTGATGTTAAGTGCATGCTACCTTCAATTCATGAAATGTTCTTGTTAAAAGAAGCCCCACATAAGCACACTACTGAATATTTTGTACATAAAAATGTGTAACTGAAACCTACTGGGTGGGAGGGGAGGGAGATAGAGGACGGTATGGGGGGATAAACGGACTCTGATGGACAGAGATGGAACTTGGGGTGGTGAACACACAATACAGTGTACAGATGATGTTGTATAACTGTGCACCTGAAACCTATATAATTTTGTTAACCAGTGTCACCTCAATAAAGCCAATAAAAAGAAAAAAGGGAAAAAACCATTTCCACAAAATATTTCTTTAAAGGGGGTAGTGGTGTCAGGGACACAAAGTTTGAAATGTAAAAGAAGTGTCATCATTATTTTGAAGCTCTTGCAAATACCATGCTATTATCAATATGGCTCACTTTTTTAACTGCCAAATGCACTGAAAGGTACCCTTCCAAGTTTAAGTGCTCTAGGACAACAACAACTCTACAGAGCTGATAATAAGCATTTATACATAATCTCGGAAAACTCTTCAATACTCAGGTCTAAGTGTGTTTCAGTCAGAGCACCCAGTGCATACCTCTAACAAAGCTCTTAAAACAGTGTACTACTGCCTGGCCAGGCGGTGGCGCAGTGGATAGAGTGTCAGTCTGGGATGCAAAGGACCCAGGTTCAAGACCCCGAGGTTGCCAGCTTGAGCACGGGCTCATCTGGCTTGAGCAAAAAGCTCACCAGCTTGGACCCAAGGTCGCTGGCTCGAGCAAGGGGTTACTCGGTCTGCTGAAGGCCCATGGTCATGGCACATATGAGAAAGCAATCAATGAACAACTAAGGGGTCACAACAAAAAACTAATGAGTGATGCTTCTCATCTTGCTCCGTTCCTGTCTGTCCGTATCTATCCCTCTCTCTGACTCTCGCTGTCCCTGTAAAAATAAAAAATTAAAAAAATTTAAAAAAAAACCCAAAAAACAAAAAACAGTGTATTACTAAATATTAGTGTACCCTGAACCCTTGCATTAAGCACAGTACCTTTCACCTAGGAGATACTCAATAACTTATTGCTATAATTCACCAAGATACTAGATAAGCAGTCTTTAAGAATTCATCCAGGCCCTGGCCGGTTGGCTCAGTGGTAGAGTGTCGGCCTGGCGTACAGAAGTCTCAGGTTCGATTCCCGGCCAGGGCACACAGGAGAAGCGCCCATCTGCTTCTCCACCCCTCCCCCTCTCCTTCCTCTCTGTCTCTCTCTTCCCCTCCCGCAGCCAAGGCTCCATTGGAGCAAAGATAGCCCAGGCGCTGGGGATGGCTCTGTGGCCTCTGCCTCAAGCGCTAGAGTGGCTCTGGTCACGACAGAGCGATGCCCTGGATGGGCAGAGCATCGCCCCCTGGTGGGCAGAGCGTCGCCCCCTGGTGGGCGTGCCAGGTGGATCCCAGTCGGGCGCATGCAGGAGTCTGTCTGACTGTCTCTCCCCGTTTCCAGCTTCAGAAAAAAAAAAAAGAAAAGAATTCATCCAGTTCAATGCCCTGTGCTTGCCTGGTCAAGGCACACATGGGAAGCAAATACTATTGCTTCCTGTTTCTCCCTCCTTTTTCTCTCTCCCCTCTGTCTCTTTCTTTTCCTTGAAAATCAATAAATTAGCCCTGGCCGAATGGCTCAGTGGTAAGAGCGTCGGCCTGGCGTGCGGAAGTCCCGGGTTCGATTCCCAGCCAGGGCACACAGGAGAGGCGCCTATCTGCTTCTCCACCCCTCCCCCTCTCCTTCCACTCTGTCTCTCTCTTCCCCTCCCACAGCCGAGGCTCCATTGGAGCAAAGATGGCCCGGGCGTTGGGGATGTCTGACTGTCTCTCTCAGTTTCTAGCTTCAGAAAAAAAAACAACAACAAAAAAAAACCCAAACCCTGCCCTGCCTGGATAGCTCAGCTGGTTGGAGCACTGTCCAGAAGCATAGAAGTTACTGCTTTGAATGCCCAGTCAGGGCACATACAGGAATAGAAATTCCTGTCTCTCTCTGGTATCACCCTTTCTCCCTCTAAAATATGGTAAATAAAATAAGCATTAAAACCCAAACCCAGGCCCTGGCCGGTTGGCTCAGCGGTGGAGCGTCGGCCTGGCGTGCGGGGACCCGGGTTCGATCCCTGGCCAGGGCACATAGGAGAAGCGCCCATTTGCTTCTCCACCCCCCCCTCCTTCCTCTCTGTTCCCCTCCCGCAGCCAAGGCTCCATTGGAGCAAGGATGGCCCGGGCGCTGGGGATGGCTCCTTGGCCTCTGCCCCAGGCACTAGAGTGGCTCTGGTCGCAGCAGAGCGACACTCCGGAGGGGCAGAGCATCTCCCCCTGGTGGGGAGAACATCGCCCCTGGTGGGCGTGCCGGGTGGATCCCGGTCGGGCGCATGCGGGAGTCTGTCTGACTGTCTCTCCCCGTTTCCAGCTTCAGAAAAATAAAAAAAAATAAATAAAAAAACCAAACCCAAAAGCAGGTAACACAAGAATAACCTTCCATCATGTTACTTGAGAACCTGTAGATGAAAAGCACACCTTTTAGTCAGGTTTGTAATATTTAATAGGAAAGGAGTTAGGTGAGAGGAGGGGAAGATAGTGAGGCAGACTCCCACATGTGCCTGGACCAGGATCCACACCAGGGAACCCGGTCTGGGGTTAATAGCTCTTATCTGCCTCAGCGCCTGAGGCAGATACTCAGACCAACTGAGCTATCCTCAGCTCCAGGAGCCATGCTCAAACCAAATGAGCCACTGGCTGTGGGAGGGGAAGAGGAAGAAAAGGGAGAGAGGAAGGGTGGGAGAAGCAGATGGTTGCTTTCTCCTGTGTGCCCTGATGGGAACAAACCCAGGATGTCCCTATGCCGGGGTTACACTCTATACACTGAGCCACCGGCCAGGGCCACCTTTTACATTTTTTAACAATGAATGAGACATATATTTGTTTTACTTAATTTCAGAAAAGTTATGTGGGTAACAGGAGGGAGTATGGCCTAACTTCTTTCTTTTACACTTTTCTATTAAATAATTATAATAAACGTTTAAAAAGAGTAAAATGACATCTGATTTATTCATTTTAGAGAGGAGAGAAGGAGAGGGAGAGAGAGCGATGGAGAGAGAGAGAGTGAGAGAGAGAGAAGCAGGAAGCATCAATTCCCATATGTGCAGACAAGTGCAGGGCTTTGAACCGGCGACCTTTACTGTTCCAGGTTGATGCTTTATCCACTGCGCAACCACAGGTCAGGCAAGACATTTTATTTTTTTAATGCACAATAGGTAACTAAAACCTACTAATAACTTCAAATCTTTATTCCTGCCTCTTAATCTTATTTTTCAAAGCCAAACATTTTAAAGTCCATAAGTAATAAAACGGAAGCTTTACTAGAATTAAACATGGACACAAGACAAGAAAGAAGAAATGGATAATTAAATCTCTGAAAAACTGCTACTTGGCTGCATTAGTTTTTTTTTTTGGTTTTTTTTTTTAATTTACTGAGAGGTTGGGAAGCAGAGACAGACTCTCACATGCACCCCAAACTGGGATCCACCTGGCATGCCCACTAGGGGGCAATGCTCTGCCCATCTGGGGCCCTAACAGAGCAGTTAGAGCCATTTTATAGCACCTGAGGCAGAGACCATGGAGCCATCCTCAGCGCCTGGGGCCAACTTGCTCCAATGGAGCCTTGGCTGCGGGAGAGGAGGAGAAGTGAGAAGGAAAAGCAGATGGGTACTTCTCCTATGTCCCGACTGGGAATCGAACCTGGGACATCTACATGCTGGGCTGACACTGATGCTCTAGCATTGAGCCAACCAGCCAGGGCTGCATTATTAATTTTCATCCAGTTTGGAAACTGACCTCGATCAAAACTAAATGTATAAGAAAGCACGTGCCTGACTAGGCGGTGGCACAGTGGATAGAGCGTCGGACTGGGATGCGGAAGACCCAGGTTCGAGACCCCGAGGTCACCAGCTTGAGCGCGGGGCTCATTTGGTTTGAGCAAAAAGCCCACCAGCTTGAACCCAAGGTCACTGGCTCCAGCAAGGGGTTACTCGGTCTGCTGAAGGCCCGCGGTCAAGGCACATATGAGAAAGCAATCAATGAACAACTAAGGTGTTGCAAGGTGCAATGAAAAACTAATGATTGATGCTTCTCATCTCTCTCCGTTCCTGTCTGTCTGGCCCTGTCTATCCCTCTCTCTGGCTCACTCTCTGTCTCTGTAAGAAATAAATAAATAAATTAAATTAAATAAAAAAAAAAAAAAGAAAGCACGTAACATTACTTCCAGATCTAGTGCAGGGAAGAGATGCTAGATATGATTAGATATCTGGGCAGCAAGATCAGTTTTAGGGCCAATCTGTTTGTTCATAAGGAAAAGCCTTGAGCATGTTTCTAGTTTACTGTCATATATTATACATTTTACTTAAAGCCTATGTAATAGCTCTACACAATGTAAAGGATGCTGGTGCCTCCTGCACTAGGAAATCTTTTTTTTTTTTTTGGAAGAGACAGAGAGTCAGAGAGAGAGACAGTGACAGACAGGAACAGAGAGAGATGAGAAACATCAATTCTTCATTGCAGCTTTCTTTGTGGCTCCTTAGTCATTCATTGATTGATTTCTCATATGTGCCTTGACTGGGGGGCTACAACAGACTGAGTGACCCCTTGCTCAAGCCAGCGACCTTGGGCTCAAGCTGGTGAGCCTTGCTCAAACCAGATGAGCCCGTGCTCAAGCTGGCGACCTAAGGGTCTCAAACCTGGGACCTCCACATCCCAGTCTGACAATCTATCTACTGCGCTACCGCCTGGTCAGGATTAATATAAAACTAAATTGTTCCATGAAGCTGTACAGTGATTTTTTTCCTTGTAAGAAACCTAAATAGGCCTTAAACTTTTTGTTAATTTATAAGCTGGCACCTGGAAAACTACTGTAATGCTTTTGTTTGTTTGTTTTTATTGCTCCTGATTACAAAACTACTATATGCTTGTAAAAACATCCATTATAGAAATGTATGCTGTAGAAAGTGAAAGTTCGCCATAACCCCAACATCCAGAGAAAATCGTCACCAAAATGAGTTTTCTTTTTTCTTTATTTTGCAATACATGTCAAACGAGGATGTTTCAGTAAGTCACTCTACCTTTTTCTTAAAAGCTCTCACCAGACCCCTTGTCTCTAAAACTTTAACATTTGCAGCATCAACTAAACAACGCCTGGTTTGTCTGTCTTCCCACCTTTTCCAAACACAAGTAAGGATGGAGGGTCTCCCTCTAGAAGGGATTCATTTACCCAAAAAGGTATAACTGAATTAAAACTACATCTATAAATACAAACCAAATTTCTCAGCTATCAAAATTAGTTAATGTAACTTGACACAGCTATATAAGCAAATTAATCACTTGAAAGAATAGCATAAAGTAAAATGTGCCTCAGAAAAACGATGTGCTGTTATCAAGTTTCTTAGATGTCAAGTAAAGAGATTTGATCATTTCACAAATTAGGTTACACAGTCCTATAAAACACGGTCAAACTGTGAAATAATGTTCAATGTTAAAGTTGATTAGAGAATGAAGCAAAATTAGTTGTGCTATCATTATGTTTTCTGACTATGGTTTATGGACCATTATCATTTTTTAAAAAGTTTTTTTATTGATTAATTTTAGGTGGGGTGGGGAGAGAGACAGGGAGTGAGATACATTCATATGTGCCTTGACCAGGCAAATTCAGGGTTTCGAAACAGCGATCTCAACATTCCAGGTCAACTCTATGCACTATATGTACCACAACAGTCAGGCTGCACCATTATCATTTAACTTGATCTCAAGTAGGTAATCTGTTCAGTGCTTTTGGATAGTAAAGCAACATATACATCAAAAACCTCCTTTGAGATTATGAACTAAAGCATTAATAGAAACAAGCTAACCTGATCACGCAGTGGCGCAGTGGATAAGGCATTAGACTGGGATGCAGAAGACCCAGGTTCGAAAACCCGAGGTCACTGGATTGAGCCCAAAGGTCACTGGCTAGAGCAAGGGGTCACTCGCTCTGCTGTAGCCCCCAGGCACATATGAGAAAGCAATCAATGAACTTGTAAAGTGCCTCAACAAAGAATTGATGCTTCTCATCTCTTTTTCTGTCTGTCCCTCTCTGTCCCTCTGTCTCTCCCTGTCTCTGTCAAAAAAAACAACAGGCCCTGGCCGGTTGTCTCAGCGGTAGAGCATCGGCCTGGCGTGCAGGGGACCCGGGTTCGATTCCCGGCCAGGACACATAGGAGAAGCGCCCATCTGCTTCTCCACACCCCCCCCTCCTTCCTCTCTGTCTCTCTCTTCCTCTCCAGCAGCCAAGGCTCCATTGGAGCAAAGATGGCCCGGGCGCTGGGGATGGCTCCTTGGCCTCTGCCCCAGGCGCTAGAGTGGCTCTGGTCGCAGCAGAGTGACAGAGGGGCAGAGCATTGCCCCCTGGTGGGCAGAGCGTCGCCCCTGGTGGGCGTGCCGGGTGGATCCCAGTCAGGCGCATGCGGGAGTCTGTCTGACTGTCTCTCCCCGTTTCCAGCTTCAGAAAAAATACAAAAAAAATGGCCTGACCTGTGGTGGCACAGTGGATAAAGCGTCGACCTGGAAATGCTGAGGTCGCCGGTTCAAAACCCTGGGCTTGCCTGGTCAAGGCACATATGGGAGTTGATGCTTCCTGCTCCTTCCCCCTTCTCTCTCTATCTCTCTCTTCTCTCTCCCTCTCTCTCTCCTTTCTAAAATGAATAAATAAAATAAAAAGTAAAATTTAAAAAAAAGTTTAAAAAAATAAAATAAAATACAAAAAAAACAACAACAAACAAACAAAAAAACAAGCTAAATATCCAGCAACAGGGAACTAATTAAGTCAATAATAGATCAACTTTAAAAATATTTTAAAATATTGCCTGACCAGGCAGTGGCGCAGTGGATAGAGTGTTGTACTGGGATGTGGAAGGACCCAGGTTCGAGACCCCGAGGTCGCCAGCTTGAGTGCAGGCTCATCTGGCTTGAGCAAAAAGCTCACCAGCTTTGACCCAGGGTCGCTGGCTCCAGCAAGGGGTTACTCAGTCTGTTGAAGGCCCGCGGTCAAGGCACATATGAGAAAGCAATCAATGAAAAACTAAGGAGTCGCAACGCGCAACGAAAAACTAATGATTGATGCTTCTCATCTCTCTGTTCCTGTCTGTCTATCCCTTTCTCTGACTCTCTCTGTCTCTGTAAAAAAAAAAAAAAAAAAAAATTAAAATATTAAATCACTAGAAATAATTAGTAAAACTAAGATGGAAAATGGTAACGTATGTTATATTTTAAGTCCACTATAAATACAGCATTATAAAAATGTGTGTATAATGATAAAGCCTAGATGAGATTTGAAATAGAAAAAATATTGGATTGAAAGGCTTATACAGAATTCCAAATTTGCTGGGATTTTTTTCTATTAGTGTATGTTAAAGCAATTTTAAATGTTAAAATAAAATGGGCCCTGGCCGTTTGGCTCAGTGGTAGAGCATTGGCCTGGCATACAGAAGTCCCGGGTTCGATTCCCAGCCAGGGCACACAGGATAAGCGCCCATCTGCTTCTCCACCCCTCCCCCTCTCCTTCCTCTCTGTCTCTCTCTTCCCCTCCCGCAGCCGAGGCTCCACTGGAGCAAAGATGGCCCAGGCGCTGGGGATGGCTCCTCGGCCTCTGCCCCAGACGCTAGAGTGACTCTGGTCGCAACAGAGCATCGTCCCCTGGTGGGCGTGCCGGGTGGATCCGGGTGGGGTGCATGCAGGAGTCTGTCCGACTGTCTCTCCCCGTTTCCGGCTTCAGAAAAATACAGGGGGAAAAAAAAGGGGGGGGGGCCCTGACTGGTTGGCTCAGTGGATACAACATCAGCCTGGTATATGAACATCATGGGTTCGATTCCCGGTCAGGGCACACAAGAGAAGCAACCATCTGCTTCTCTTCCCCTCCCTCTCCCCCTTCTATCCCTCTTCCCCTCCCACAGCCAGTGGCTCAAAGGTCTAGAGCAGTGGTAGTCAACCTGGTCCCTACCGCCCACTAGTGGGCGTTCCAGCTTTCATGGTGGATGGTAGCGGAGCAACCAAAGTATAAATAAAAGGATAGATTTAACTATAGTAAGTTGTTTTATAAAGATTTATTCTGCCATACTTAGCGAAAATCCGACATAAAGTACTTGGTAAGTAATTATTATTATATGCTTTAACTTGCTGTAACTCTGCTTTATAAATTTTATAAAGTTAAGTTACTTCCCTACTTTATAAATCACCATTACTGTGGAACCGGTGGGTGGTTAGAAAATTTTAATACTAACAAAATTAGGCGGTAGGTATGAAAAGGCTGACTACCCCTGGGTTAGAGCATCAGCCTCAGACAGGGCTTGCTGGGTGGATCCTAGTTTCCTGGGTCAGGGAGCATGCGGGAGTCTATTTCCCCTCCTCTCACTTAAAAAAAAATACATAAACAAACAAACAAACATTAACCACTTATTTAAATACAACTTTATTGTTTTAATAAAACTGATAAATTAAAGTTATACAAGAGTACCCTCCCCCCAAAAGAGTAAAAATAAACTGAAATCCAGCCTCCTGGAGATATCTTTTAGAGGACCATTCAGAAAAAAGTCTATGTATTTAATAAGCAAACAGAAATAGACAGCAATTTTCTCTAAGTGGGCTTTCTCTCTAGTTTTACCTCTGAGTATGAAAAGGCCCTACAGGGTAGTAGTTAAGAAGATGGAATCTGGACTCAAAGTGGCCAGGATCTGAATCCTAACATCTGAACCTGGGCAAGTTAGCCTAAACCTTAAGTTCCTGATCAGTAAAATGGGGATAATAGTATCGCTAGTTGAGAATAACTATTTTTTAAATATAAAATCTTGACCTTAACTAGTATTTTTCATTTTGGGTGACTAATTAGTGAGGTGAACAGAAGTGATATGTTTAATAGAGTTTTACAAAAATCTCTTAAAATGTCAGGTCCTTGGAGATCCACTGGGATATTATAAAGATCTGCCCAGTTCTCAGATGGGAACTGGTAAGCCTGGGTATTTTTTTTTTAATTTTTAATTATTTATTGATTTTAGAGAGATATCTGTCACCACAGGATTACTGTGAGGATTAAAAGGGAATGCAAGTGAGCCCTGGCCAGTTGGCTCAGCGGTAGAGCGTCGGCCTAGCGTGCGGAGGACCCGGGTTCGATTCCCGGCCAGGGCACACAGGAGAAGCGCCCATTTGCTTCTCCACCCCTCGCCGCACTTTCCTCTCTGTCTCTCTCTTCCCGTCCCGCAGCCAAGGCTCCATTGGAGCAAAGATGGCCCGGGCGCTGGGGATGGCTCTGTGGCCTCTGCCCCAGGCGCTAGAGTGGCTCTGGTCGCAATATGGCGACGCCCAGGATGGGCAGAGCATCGCCCCCTGGTGGGCAGAGCGTCGCCCCATGGTGGGCGTGCCGGGTGGATCCCGGTCGGGCGCATGCGGGAGTCTGTCTGACTGTCTCTCCCCGTTTCCAGCTTCAGAAAAATGAAGAAAAAAAAAAAAGGGAATGCAAGTGAAATACTTAGTTTAGTGCAAGGATGCACCAAGGATTCAATATACTAGCTACATGGTTACTTTTTTTTCTGAAGCTGGAAACAGGGAGAGACAGTCAGACAGACTCCCACATGCGCCTGACCGGGATCCACCCGGCACGCCCACCAGGGGGCGATGCTCTGTTGCGACCAGAGCCACTCTAGCGCCTGAGGCAGAGGCCACAGAGCCATCCCCAGCGCCCAGGCTATCTTTGCTCCAATGGAGCCTTAGCTGCAGGAGGGGAAGAGAGAGACAGAGAGGAAGGAGAGAGGGAGGGGTGGAGAAGCAGATGGGCGCCTCTCCTGTATTCCCTGGCCGGGAATCGAACCCGGGACTTCTGCACGCCAGGCCGACGCTCTACCACTGAGCCAACTGGCCAGGGCTACATGGTTACTTTTTTAAAGATGGTCCATTTAACACTTCTCTGTTCAAGTGTAGATATTAATTGTATTGATATAAACTTACATCAATATTAATACCTTCACAGTATTTTATTCTAAAATACTATATAATTCGTTAAGTAGTCACCTACTGATTGGCTGCTTAAGGTATTTTTTTTTCCCTAATATGGTTATAGACTCGAAGATGCCCTTTATACACACTTTATCATCTTTAAAATGCACCTACCAAATTATCTTATTTTATAATTTAATTAAAAATTTTTCTTCTCCTGCATCCACTGATAGACCTTGAACAATCTGATGTTCTTTTGGTTTGCACAAGGATGCGAAAGAAAGAATCCCTGCGCTTTCTGTCTGTCTTCATGGCAGCCCAGATTGAATAGGGGACTACATCTGCAGCAAAAAAAAAAAAATTTCTTCTCTAGGTGGCACATACACATAATCCTATGTCTATTTTGTGTGTGTGTGTGTGTGTATGTGTGTTTGTGTGTGTCAGAGACAGAGAGAGGGACAGATAGGGACAGATAGAGAGGAAGGGAGAGAGATGAGAAGCATCAATTCTTCGTTGTGGCACCTTAGTTGTTCATTGATTGCTTTCTCATATGTGCCTTGACCGGGGGGCTACAGCAGACCAAATGACCCCTTGCTCAAGCCAGCGACCTTGGGCTCAAGCTGATGAGCCATGCTCAAACCAGATGAGCCCGCACTCAAGCTGGCGACCTCAGGGTTTCGAACCTGGGTCCTCCACATCCCAGTCCGATGCTCTATCTACTGCGCCACCTCCTGGTTAGGCCCTATGTCTAAATTTTTTTAAATGTGAGAATATTTTTAGGATTGTTAAAAGTGGAATTGCTGGGTCATTTTATATTCTGGTATATATCAACAAGCCGCCATTCAGAAAGACTTTATTGGTACAAATATCCACTGGCAGGTGAAAATACTTATTTCTCCACCACGTGGCCAACAGAGGGTAGGAGTTAATGTTTATCATCTTTGCTAATGACATGCAAAATGATCTTGTTTTTTCATTTCTTTCATCACTGAAGTTAATTTACTTTAGATAGGTTGTCCAATAAGGCCCTTAGTAGAAGCTGTTGCTTTGCCTGGCAGTTGAGCAAAGTAGGACAGCAGATACCTTACATTTCCATGTTACTCATCCTGACAGTTACCATACTGTTGAGGGAGTATGCAGCCAGACCTGACCTCAAACCCCAACTCTACCACTTACTAGATGTGTGAACCAGAACAGGTTACCTAACTTCTGAGCCTGTTTCTGCAGCCATAACATGGGACTAATAACACCAACCTTTTAATGTCCCAATTTGAAATAATGAATAATTTCATGGCATCTAGTAAATGTTCCATAAATGGTGGCTGTTCATAAATGACTTCAACTATCATGGCTCACAGAGGTGAAACCTGAAAAATCCCAAAGGAACACTGCATTTCCTAACTCATTTCTTCCTCTCAACAGGGATGACTGATCTTTAGCCAGTCTCCCAAAAGGAGTCTTGTATAGGAACTGAAAGTTCATTCATTCTTACTACCTACCGGTATTTGGAAACAGTCCATCCAGGAGAATAAATGAATACAATGAAAGGTAAACAAATTACCTGCTATAAGAGAACTCAAACAGTTCTCATTCTCAAAAAAGGAAATGCAATATTCTGGGTTTAGTCAACAAGAGTGATAAGAATTCTTATCAACAGGCAAAGAAATGCTTCTATAAAGCATATTGACACTGGGACTTCAAAATAGTGAAAAATAATAATAATAAACTGTCCTAACCACTCATTATTTTTAGGCTTGATAATTTAAACATCTGAAATAGACTTGTGTTCCAAAATCCAGCTGTTGTGAAAACTGTAATCAATCAAATCCTATTTCTCAGAAGCATCCTTAATGGGCATTCTTTTCTCAGTTACACAGATTTATTCAAATGTTCTCAGCTGACAGGCAAAAATCCCATAGCTTTTCCTTTCAGCCTCTCTCAAACCACCACTGTTCTTCATTCCTAGTCTCCAGCATCTATGCAGGAACTTATCTAGGTGGTGGCACAGCGGACAGAGTGTCAACCTGGGATGCTGAGGTCCCAGGTTCAAAATGCCAAGGTCGCTACTTAAGCACAGGCTCATCTGGCTTGAGTACAAGCTCACCACCAGCTTGAGCACAGGAGCAGGGGTCCCGTTCACTGTCCCTCAGACCATTGGAGGGCCGGACTATAAAAAAACTATGAACAAATTCCTAAGCACACTGCACATATCTTATTTTAAAGTAAAAAAACAAAACAGGAACAAATACAATATTTAAAATAAAGAACAGGTAAATTTAAATCAACAAACTGACCAGTATTTCAATGGGAACTATGGGCCCGCTTTTGGCTAATGAGATGGTCAGTGTCTGGTTCCATATTTGTCAATGCTAGCCGTAACAAGTGATATGACGCACTTCCGGAGCCCAGACGCGTGCGTCCCGCATCGCTGCGCTTTGTGGCGCCACCACATACAGCACACAGGATGCATCCTGTGCTCTCTCACTGACCACCAATGAAAGAGGTGCCCCTTCCGGAAGTGCGGCAGGGGCCGGATAAATGGCTTTAGGGGGCCGCATGTGGCCCGCGGGCCGTAGTTTGGGGACCCCTGGGTTAGAGCATGGGATCATCAACAAGATCCCGTGGTTAGCTGCTGGCTTGAGCCCAAAGGTCGCTGGCTTAAAGCCCAAGGTTGCTGGCTTGAGCAAGGGGTCACTGGCTCAGGTGGAAGCCCCTACTGTCTCCATCAAGGCTATCAATGAGAAGCTATCAATGAACAATTAAAGTGCCACAACCATGAGTTGATGTTTCTCATCTCTCTCCCTTCCCACCTCAAAAACAAAGAAAAACAAAGAAAGAAACAAACAAACAAACAAAACCTGGTTATTGAAACCTTCCAGGCTGGGACTCCAGTCTTATCTCCGTGCTACCCATTATACACACAGAACACTTTCGTTATCAGCTAAAAACCTTGAGAGGCTTCTTAAGGACAAGATCAAACTCTTCTTGAGTTTTTCTTATTTGACTCCAATTCTACTTTATTTTCCACTCTGTCACTCAGTCTAAAACCTTATTCTATCATTCCTATCTCAAACACAAGTACAGTCCTCCCCCACCCCACCCTTTTCTTCACCTAGTCCTGTCCTAGTTACCTCACAAGGTCCAGTTCAAGTGCCCCTTCTCCCTCACAGGTTACACTGACACCAGCTCTTACCAATCCCATCCTTTCCCAGTCACTCTGGCAGTTACAGAGTGTAACACAACTTTGGCATTCCATTAAATATCAGTTCACTGCTAAGTACTAAGTTTGTGATCTTGCAGAGATCATTTAACCCAGTGGTAGTCAACCTGGTCCCTACCGCCCACTAGTGGGCGTTCCAGCTTTCATGGTGGATGGTAGCGGAGCAACCAAAGTATAAATAAAAGGATAGATTTAACTATAGTAAGTTGTTTTATAAAGATTTATTCTGCCAAACTTAGCGAAAATTTGACATAAAGTATTTGGTAAGTAATTATTATTATATGCTTTAACTTGCTGTAACTCTGCTTTATAAATTTTATAAAGTAGTTACTTCCCTACTTTATAAATCACCATTACTGTGTAACTGGTGGGTGGTTAGTATAAAAAGGTTGACTACCCCTAGAACCTCTACAGGCCACCATTTCTTTATCTGTAAAATATATATTAAGTCTGAATAGATTTTAAAAGATCTTTTCCCGTTCTAAAAATCCTCTAATTTTACATACTGCCATGCTCTGCTTCAAATATTAATCTGACTTTATTTGACTTCAGAGTACCTGAAGGGAGAAAGTACATCTTCTATTTCTTCCCCAACTCTCAAAACAATTTATCCCAGTACCTGGCTGGTTAGCTCAGTGGCAGAGCATCGGCCTGGCGTGCGGGAATCCCGGGTTCAATTCCCAGCCACGGCACACAGGGGAAGCGCCCATCTGCTTCTCCACCCCTCCCCCTCTCCTTCCTCTCTTTCTCTCTCTTCCCCTCCCATAGCCAAGGCTCCAATGTAGCAAAGTTTGCCCGGGCGCTGAGGATGACTCTATGGCCTCTGCCTCAGGCGCTAGAATGGCTCTGACTGAGGCAGAGCAATGCCCCAGATGGGCAGAGCATCGCCCCCTGGTGGGCGTGCCGGGTGGATCCCGGTCGGGCGCATGCGGGAGTCTGTCTGACTGCCTCCCCATTTCCATCTTCAGAAAAAAATACAAAAAAACAAAAACAAAAAAACAATTTATCCCAGGATGTGGCTCAAAAAGATGTTCAGTAAATGTGACAGTGAAACAAGGTCATGAGCACTGAGAAGATTTCAAAGATCCAAGTGTGAAACCAAGATCTAGTTCTAAAGCAGCTAGTGTAACTGGTATAGGTAGTTAGTGCCCGACCAAGTGGAAGACACCTAGGTGGTCCACTGTTGACTCTCTTCTATAGTCCAAGGCCTGCCTCGATGGAAACAAGAGCCAACTCTATAATGGAATGAGCATCAGGAGCTCAAAACGGTTCTTAATTCCTGCAGCACTGTTTGAAGTACATGTACCAAAGCCCCTAAATGGCAGATACAGCTTAGACATTTGTGTGCTCTAGTATTCAGGGCCCTGTTCAGTGCAGAACTCCTGGGATTTTCTCAAGTCTGCCATACAACAGTGAGGAAATTTAGGCTCAACTCAGCCATACAAGGCCTGAAACCTGCAACAGAAGAGCAATTCCTCCCATTTCTATGCCCCAGTGCCCTCCCCAAGAAAAACTCACACTTTTCTAAGAGGGAAAACAAAGCCAGATATCTTAAAGCATTCAGTTCTATTTTTAGGCTTCCAGTAAAATATCTTTATTTCTCTCTTTTCTCAGGACAGTAAAGTCAATGTGCAGACAGAAAGTAAGGAAGTGGTCTGCTGGAAGACAGGAGTCAACACTAACCAAGAGTTAATGAGGAATCCCAGACAGAGGATGTATTCCTTCTGAACTTTTGTCAGAGGCAGAGAGCTAAGCCCTGATTTTATTATATTCAAACAAAATGCATTTACATCAACATACACATGCCCTCTTTGTTAAGAGAGCGCAAATACAAGCCTATTTTAATCAACTTAAATTGGTCACTGCTATCCCAGCCACTACTTAACATGTTTTGGCTTACAACTAAGATCCTAAAGTCATCAAATCAAAGCCACTCAAATGAAGTCAGTTACTCCTTGAATAATCACATGAAGAAAACACTGCTTTTTTTGACTAACAGCTCTTAACACAATGGAACATCCCTCATGGCCCTCCTCTTCACTCAGTTGTTTCACAGAATTATGAGACAAAGGGCAACTACTGTATCATCACTTTTTTTTTTTTGGAGTAAAGCCACAAGATTACTAACAAACAGCTAATGGCCACCATTCAAAAGCAATAATGGCATTATGACTTCATATGCCAGTTATCTACCAAATTGGAAAGAACCAAGTATACATATTTTTTTCTCCCCAAAGAAAATCTGAAAGCAAAGGGGAGCATTCTGATTCACTTTCTCCCCCATCGTGAAAATTTCCAGAGGAATGTTAAACAGTGTCACTTTTTCTAATTACAGGGTGGAAGAGAAGGGTTTTACACTTGTTCAGGAAGTAATCAACTTAAGTTTGAGAACTTAAAAATTTGTGGTCTAGGAAAAACTTCGGTGATAGTAAACAGAGAAAGTTCTTGTCTAACAGTTCTTTAAAACAGTACTCACATCCCTGCTTTGTTTTATTTTGTTGTTTTAGTGCTAAATATGCAATGAGATAAACTTAGAGAAAAGATGAACCACCAGGCTTCCTTCAAGTTTCTAGAGTAAGTTTAATAGAGCAATCAGTTTATATTTATAAAAAAAAACAAAACAGGCTACAAATGTGGGTACTTGAGTAGTCAATCTTATACTATCACTAGTGGGTGACCTGCTGAAAACAGTAATCACCTATGAAAACATCAAATTACCTCCTCTGTAACACCAATGACACAGAGGAATTTGGCAGTCTAAGTTATGTTTGCTCTGATTTCCAGCTCTCTAAGAAAACAGAACAGGAAGATATATGTCACTCTAAGACCTATAGTTGATTCTTTTGCTTTCTGGCAATTTAGTGCTGACTTTGAGAATACCCTCAAAAACCTTGGCATCATAATCACACTTTTGACTAGAACACACAGTTTTCTTCCCCTTCAAAGGCTCTTCAGTATCTATCACCTTCTACACCTCTAACAACGAGAGCCAAACAGTAACTCTCCATAGCCTGCATAATTTACAAAAATAATACTAGTCCTTTTAAAAAGTACCATATTTCTATATTCCCACTTTCTTCCTCTTTGCAAAATTCTAATAATTTCATTCGGGAATCAACAAACGGTAGCAAATTCCAGCAATCAGACTAAGTCTCAGGGGGAAAAAAATGTCCAAATATGAGACATGGTGAGTATGCAAACACTAAAGTTCAAGTTTTCCTCATTTGGAGTTGACACTACAGTATTTGATAATACCCACTCTTGTAAAAAACAAATTACATATCCAAAAGGGCAAGCTGCTCCAGTCAATTGGGTAAAACAACATAATTAACATGTGCCAGGTGGAAAGTGAATTCTCATGTAAAGAATGGGGCTCAAAATGAGCTCCAAATTATGAAGAAGCTTATTTTTTTTCTAAACTGTCACCAGGTTTCTTTTGTGCAATTAGAATTTAATACGAGGTAACTGCTCCTCAAGTTTCTTCTAAGAAAATTGATATCTGACTTGTACAACAGCAAACTGAACCTTATTATTTAGAAAGTTAGTTTTTTTCAAAAAGAATAAAAACACAATGAGTTCTTTAATGAGTTTTGGCATGTATTTCTAACTACCTCTCTAAAGTAAGGGAAATTAATTTCTAACCAACTGGGATCACAGCTGGTTAGAAATCTAGAATGCAAAACTCTTGCCTAGGCAAAAAAAGACTGAGTGCTTTTTACATAAATACTTCAATTTCAGGTCTTCCAAAACGCTCTAATTTTTTAATAAAACTTTCCAAGGTATACCAACCTACTCATATACCTCCTTACTACAGTCATATTGCTTTGACTTTACCTGAAATACTACCAATATCAACAAGCAAAAATACTTGAGGCACTCATACAAAGGCAGTTAAAGACCATACACCACCCTCTTAAGTCATATTTAATATTCTACTCAGCATCCATTTCAGCAATCCAGATCTCACATGCTGGTAAATGTTAAAAGTGGGCAATGGAAGGAGAAGCAAGGTTTCTTTGTGTGTTAGTGGAGCAAAAGAAGGTAGATGAGTACAAGGAGAGGCCATCTCAGCATTTGCTTGACATCACCACTTACCTTGAGGATGTCCCCCCTTTTGAAGCTCAGCTCGTCGTCTGCAGTGGCTTTGAAGTCATATTTGGCGATGGCTTCCATTCTGAGTGCTGCTCAATGCTCAGCAGCCTGAAGCAGGGGGAAGGGAGTCTTCCCTGCTGAAGCAACCCAGCGCTCTGGGCTCAGCCTCGCCTCTCTTCTGGGACTTGCTCTTGCACTCCGGGACACACAATGCCACCCTGAATCAGAAGACGGACGACTGAGAGAAGTGGCCAGGATGGAAGGCAGCCCCGCCCTGCCTATCTGCCTGTGGTCCCACCCCCCACTCCCCCACCCCGGCCCTGCTGGCTCCACCCTCCACCCTCCACCCTCCACCCTCCACCCTCCCTTTCAGGCAAAAGCCCTGATCTCCTTCCTCTTTTCAGCCTCAGGGCCAGCGACTGACAGGCCCGCCGGCCAATGGTGGCAGCTGCTTGAGCTATTCCAGAATACACTTCCTCTTCCTTCCCGCTGGGTGTACACGGGTGTGCAGGAACCGGCTAGAGTCCCATTCATCTCCGTCTTTCCTTCCTCACCCCTTACACACTCTTTTCAGGTCAAAAAACGCAGCCCTCTAAAAGAAGGCCTTCTCCTACTTTTTTCAGTTAAATAGGTCTATCTCCCTCCTTACCCCCTGCCAACCTTTCTGCTTTTCTGAAAATACTGGGTCCCCTATCCACAGTCAAAAGCAAGCAATGCACTTTGGTTCTGAGCTACTCCTAACTCTTCTCAGAAACTAAAACTGGGTGTGCGCTAGGAAAGCGGAAATAAGTGAACACAAGATCTACTTTTTATTCAATTTACAACTCTGAGCACAGGACACCAGAGAAGGAGGTCCAGCTCAGCCTTTCAGGTAGATCTTTTGCTGCTCCTGCATAAGGCTCCCTCTCCCATAAGGTTACCCAAGACTTTAGGGTTCCCAACAGTCCTTGAAATACATAATGTCCAAAATTCAGTATTCCAGATGCAGCCTGACAATTATTATTATTTTTTTTTTCCCGAAGCTGGAAACGGGGAGGCAGTCAGACAGACTCCCGCATGCGCCCGACCGGGATCCACCCGGCATGCCCACCAGGGGGCGATGCTCTGCCCCTCTGGGGCGTCGCTCTGGGCTTCGCTCTGTTGCGTCCAGAGCCATTCTAGCGCCTGAGGCAGAGGCCACAGAGCCATCCCCAGCGCCGGGGCCATCTTTGCTCCAATGGAGCCTCGCTGCGGGAGGGGAAGAGAGAGACAGAGAGGAAGGAGAGGGGGAGGGGTGGAGAAGCAGATGGGTGCCTCTCCTGTGTGCCCTGGCCAGGAATCGAACCTGGGACTCCTGCACGCCGGGCCGATGCTCTACCGCTGAGCCAACTGGCCAGGGCCTGACAATTATTTCTAACTAGCCTAAAGAGCAAGGCTGAAGTCCTAATCTACACTTGAAAGGAATCTCTTTATCAGAATCTCAGCTGCTAGATATTTTGTCTAGGGAAAGTGCAGGGAGATGGTGCCAGAAAGTCAAAGAGAAGTCTCTCACAGTGACCCTGAGAACAGCTATTTTGCACAGAGCCAGAGGAGTACTAAATAATCCAAACAGCATTCTGCAGGTGAAGAATCTGTAATAATCCTCTGGTAGTGTGTCAGGTGATGGGGGCCTGTGGGCACTGCAGGCGATCACTGCTGTAGTAGACTCGCAGAACTAAAGCCCCATTCTTGTTTCATCAGTCACTGTTTTCACAGAGGCTAAATAAAAGTAACAAACAACAAGAACACTGACAGAATGGGGACAGATTATTTATAGTGACACCCTTCTTGGATAATTACTACCTAGCAGAGAACTCATTTGAAGGGCACAAGTGATTATTATCCTTTTGTTCTAAAGTTAACAAGTGGGGCATTAATCAAGCATAGCTGCAAATGGACTAAGCAGTAAACCAGCCCGGATATTAAGATTAGAGGAAAATGATTATTACTAAGGAGAAAAGAAATAATCTGGTAATAAAAAGTCCTTCAGTCAAATTCTAAAAGCCACACATTCTGACAGACTAGGTGTTGGCGCAGTGGATAGAGCATCAACCTGGGACTCTGAAGACCGAGGTTTGAAACCCTGAGGTCACCAGCTTGAGCACGGGGTTGCGGGCTTGAGCATGGAATCATACACATAACCTCACAGTCGCTGGCTTGAGCCCAAGGTCATTGGCTTGACCAAGGGGTCACTGGCTCAGTTGGAGCCCTCTGGTCAAGTCATGTATGAGAAAGCAATCAATGAACAAATGAAGTGCCAAAACTACGAGTTGATCATCTCTCCTCCTTCCTGTCTGTCTCTTTATATATAAAATAAAATAAATAATAAAAAGCCAAACATTCTACTGCATGTAAACTAAGAAATCAAACCAAAATTTATTCTATCAGGCGAGACCTAGGATATTTTATGTGGCTCAAAGAGAGGGAAATAAAGAAAGCAGTATAGCAAATAAAAAAATACAAAGATTAGTCTCAGAGTATTTTTGTGTCCTCAAAAACCCTTTACTTATAACCTCTGTAGCTTATTATCAAACCAATCTATGTAAATAACTTTAATAGCCAGAGCATTAAAAAATTTATGGCCTGACCAGGTGGTGGCACAGTGGGTAGAGCAAGGGTCCCCAAACTTTTTACACAGGGGGCCAGTTCACTGTCCCTCAGACCATTGGAGGGCGGGACTATAAAAAGAACTATGAACAAATCCCTATGAACACTGCACATATCTTATTTTAAAGTAAAAAAAAAAAAGGGAACAAATACAGTATTTAAAATAAAGGACAAGTAAATTTAAATCAACAAACTGACCAGTATTTCAATGGGAACTATGGGCCTGCTTTTGGCTAATGAGATGGTCAATGTCCGGTTCCATATTTGTCACTGCTAGCCGTAACAAGTGATATGATGCGCTGCCGGAGCCTTAATGTATACGTCCTGCGTCCCCGGAAGTAGTACTGTATGTAAGCAACGCTGCGGCTCTGCCACATACAGTACTCCAGGAGCACAGGATGCATCCTGTGCTCCTCTCACTGACCACCAATGAAAGAGGTGCCCCTTCCAGAAGTGAGGCGGAGGGGCCCGAAAAATGGCCTCAGGGGGCCGCATGTGGCCCGCGGGCCGTAGTTTGAGGACCCCTGGGATAGAGCATCAGACTGGGACACGGAGGACCTAGGCTTGAAACCCTGAGGTTGCCAGCTTGAGCACAGGCTCATCTAGTTTGAGCAAGGCTCACCAGCTTGGACCCAAGGTCGCTGGCTTGAGCAGGGAGTCACCCAGTCTGCTGTAGCCCCCGGTCAAGGCACATATGAGAAAGCAATCAATGAACTAAAGTGCCGCAACAAAGAACTCTGCGTCTCATCTCTCTCCCTTCCTGTCTGTCTGTCCCTTTTTGTCCCTCTCTCTGTCTCTGTCACACACACACACACAAAATTATGAAAAAGAGTAGTTCCTTACTCTAACACCCATAAGCAATCACCCTCAATTGTTTTTAACTTTCTATTTGTATCATTCACTTAACAATATTTCTAAATAATATGCTTCTGTTATTTCTTAGTTTATTCCAGCCATCACCTAGTACCTGAAAGATGAGGATCTAGCTGTTTCACCCCTGCCAATTTCCCCTTGCCTTATCCTAGTAATATCACATATTCTGGTTTAAGCAGTAGTATTACAACATGAAATATTGTTCACTGGTAATTTAAATAAATAATATATTACAACCAACTTTCTTTTCTAGTATAATCCTTCCATTTTTCCCAGCATTAATACTGGTTTTCTTTTTTTGCCAACTTTCCAAAGTGTGTACCTATTTTTAGTTGTTTATAAATACTCCAAAATCTCTGCTACATGCCCATCAATATTTTCCACAGACGTGACCAATTATTTTAATGGGTCTCCAGGTCTCATTGTTGGGACTATGTATCAATGAAGGGAAAGTGGAGAATAACTGAGCAGATATAAAAATATAAGGTTTCATTTTTTTTTTAAAGATTTTTATTTATTCATTATAGAGAGGAGAGTGAGAGAGAGAGGGAGAGAAGGGGGGAGGAGCAGGAAGCATCACTTCCCATATGTGCCTTGACCGGGCAAGCCCAGGGTTTTGAACCGGCAACCTCAGTGTTTCCAGGTTGACACTTTATCCACTGCGCCACCACAGGTCAGGCAAGTTTCATTTTTGACAAATAGAAATCAGACAGAAACCCAGAGCACTGTCACTGTCAAGGTACTTTCATTTTCTTTCTTTCTTTTTTTTTTGTGTGTATTTTTCTGAAGCTGGAAACGGGGAGAGACAGTCAGACAGACTCCCGCATGCGCCCGACTGGGATCCACCCAGCACGCCCACCAGGGGTGACGCTCTGCCCACCAGGGGGCGATGCTCTGCCCCTCCGGGGCGTCGCTCTGCCTAGACCAGAGCCACTCTAGCGCCTGGGGCAGAGGCCAAGGAGCCATCCCCAGCGCCCGGGCCATCTTTGCTCCAATTGAGCCGTGGCTGTGGGAGGGGAAGAGAGAGAGAGGAAGGAGGGGAGGGTGGAGAAGCAAAATGGGCGCTTCTCCTATGTGCCCTGGCCGGGAATCGAACCCGGGTCCTCCGCACACCAGGCCGACGCTCTACCGCTGAGCCAACCGGCCAGGGCCAAGGTACTTTCTATATAGTAATAGGGCACAAAAGTCTGTTACTCAGAATTTTAGACAACTGCAGTGTAAATAAACTGCCATCGCATAAAAACCAAGACAGTTTTCAACACTTGTTTTTTTGTTACTCATCTACCACAGGTTTCCAGAAAAAGCTTAAACAGACTAACACTTGAAAATCATGCTTCAAGTGACTACTGCTTTGTGAGATAGTTTGACAGACATGAAAACCAAGCACATACAATACCTCTGTGCCTTTGCCAAAGAACATCTCTTGGACAAAATTTGCAGATGTCAGCTTATTAGGCTATCCACAGCAAAGAGAACATAGGCCAAAGGAATTCAAATGGGTGAGTCTCATTAAAGATGAAAAAAAATTCTATCACATATACAACACTAATTACTAAAAGGAAGAAATCTGAAAGTGAACACAATGTATAATAATTTCAATAGGTTAGATGTTGCTGTGCATTTCACAAGAAAATGGGTTGAGAGTACACTCAACAGTGAAACCTAATGAGAATATGTCTCAACTGTCCCCAGCACACAGCTCTGCAGCCCGTTCCGAGCAGTGAATTTTAAGAAGGCAAGTGCAGCTTGAACTGCTCATTTCAAGCAGTATGCAACTGTATCCTAAAATGCAGTCTCCTAACGGTACTTGTAGGATTTTATTTTCTTTCTCCCATTTAACTCTCTTCCCAAAATTCACAAGAAGTAAAAGACATGTCACTTATTGGGCCAGGATAGCTTAGTATTGAGTCTGAATAGTCTCAAAAGGCAGGCTGATCCCGGTTCAAGTCAATATCCTGATGCTGACCAGCTATTGATATAATTTTGGGCAAGCCTCAAGCTTCTGAAACATGCCCCGACTTCCTCATCTGTAAATGGGGATACTAACATCTACTTTATAAGATTCACTGAACATTAAATTAGGTAATAGAGCCTGACCTGTGGTGGCGCAGTGGATAAAGCGTTGACCTGGAAATGCTGAGGTTGCTGGTTCGAAACCCTGGGCTTGCCTGGTCAAGGCACATATGGGAGTTGATGCTTCCTGCTCCCCCCCCCTTATTTCTCTCTGTCTCTCTCTTCTCTCTCTCTCCCCCTCTCTTTCTAAAATGAAAAAATAAAATAAAATTTAAAAAAAATAAAAATAAATAAATAAATTAGGTAATAGAGATAACACATATGAAGTGCTTTGGACAGAGCCTGACATTAAGTCAGTCAAAATAAGTTACAATGTGACTCTACTGAAAACATGTAAGATGTTCAACTTCCCTATTAAAAAACTGCAAATTAAAACAATGAGATTTCTTTCACCAACTAGTTGGCAAAAAAAATTTTTGTGTGTGACAGAGATAGAGAGTGGGACAGATAGGGACAAACAGACAGGAAGGGAAAGAGATGAGAAGCATGAATTCTTTGTTGTGGCACTTTAGTTATTCATTGATTGCTTTCTCATATGTGCCTTGACCGGGGCTACAGCAAAGTGAGTGACCCCTTGCTCAAGCCAGCGACCTTGGGTTCGAGCTGGTGAGCCTTGCTCAAACCAGATGAGCCCACGCTAAAGTCAGTGACCTCAGGTTTTCAAACCTGGGTCCTCTGCATCCCAGTCCGACACTCTATCCACTGCATCACCACCTGGTTAGGCACTAGTTGGCAAATTTTAAAAGATTTTCAAAATCTAGTCTCTGCAATACTCTGGGTGAAAAGACTCTCAGGCTCTTCACCCTACCCAATGTTTATTCATAATATTTTGAGCAGCTAATATATGCCCAACAATGTGCTCAGTATTGGATCATAATAATAAAATTATCACAGTCTGACTAGGCGGTGGCGCAGTGGATAGAGCATCAGACTGGGATGTGGAGGACCCAGGTTCGAGACCCCAAGGTCGCCAGCTTGAGCGCGGGCTCATCTGGTTTGAGCAAAAGCTCACCAGCTTGGACCCAAGGTCGCTGGCTTGAGCAAGAGGTTACTCGGTCTGCTGAAAGCCCGCAGTCAAGGCACATATGAGAAAGCAATCAATGAACAACTAAGGTGTCACAACAAAAAACTGATGATTGATGTTTCTCATCTCTCTCTGTTCCTGTCTGTCCCTATCTATCCCTCTCTCTGACTCTGTAATAAATAAATAAAATCTTTAAAATTATCAGAGCCCACACTCTAGCAGGGAATTAATTAGTTCAATCTTCTTGAAGAATAATTTTGTAGTATCTATTTGCTATTTTAAAATAAATATCCTTGCCTGACCTGTGGTGGCGCAGTGGATAAAGCGTCGACCTGGAAATGCTGAGGTCGCCGGTTCGAAACCCTGGGCTTGCCTGGTCAAGGCACATATGGGAGTTGATGCTTCCAGCTCCTCCCCACCTTCTCTGTCTCTCTCTCTCTTCCTTTCTCTCTCCTCTCTAAAATGAATAGATAAAATAAAAAAATAAAAATAAAAATAAATAAATAAATAAATAAATAAATATCCTTGAACAAACAATTCCACTTCCCAGATTTGTCTCACTGAAATAGTGACATAAATACCATGTGCAAAATGCATACATACCTAATCTATATTCATGAGCATATCTATATACTATCTTTCTATGTAAGTACCAAGATATATTTTTAAAAAACTGAAGAAAATTACAGTTTATCCCATTTCTATAAAGCAAAATAATATATATTAGTGTGTGGCTAAAGAAAAAATTCAAAAGGTTAACAATGGTTACCTCTGGGAGTACGATCATAGAATATTTTACTTCTACTCTATACACTTTACTTATATATTCAGTATATAAGCATTTACTACTTTTGTAGTTAGAAAAAACAAAAAACAAAATCACTGATGTTCCTGAGTTAGATCTGGATTCAACTGTTACTTTATCACTTACTAAATGTGTGGGTGACACTGGAGAAATGTTATATTCTCTAATCCAGGCGTCCCCAAACTGCAATGCAGCCCCCTGAGGCCATTTATCCAGCCCCCACTGCACTTCTGGAAGGGGCACCTCTTTCATTGGTGATCAGTGAAAGGACCACTGTATTTGGCAGCCCTCCAATGGTCTGAGGGACAGTGAACTGGCCCCCTGTGTAAAATGTTTGGAGACCCCTGCTCTAATCCCTAGTATCCTCAGCTGGAAAATGGAAATAACAGCAACAACCTCATCAGGCCATTCTGATTTTTAAAAGAGACAGCACCTGTATCGGCCTTAGCAGAGTCCCTGGCATAAAGCACTAAGAGGTGTCAACTAGTATCACCAGTCTCTTTCAAAATATCAGTCCATATATTTTCACAGTAAATTTATAACTCCAATCTACATATTCTCTGATAGGCAAATTAATAGCCCTATTAAGTCTAATTTAAAATTAAATTGCTCTACATCATAGTTCTAAGAAAGCTCATACCAAAATTAATCACAACCATAGTCACTTATTCCGTTAGGCTTTCAAATATTTACTCTGTATATCCAGAAAAGTATACTTTTAAGTTGAGTAATTGAAAGCCACACTCTAGTCTCATTATTTTATGGCTGTATACTGTAACAACAGTTTTGGTCCTGAGACCAGCTGCATCAAAATCACCCAATTCAGAGACTGAATTTACTGCAGAGTGCCTTCTGGAATTCAGTAATGTGGTGGCCTTTGGCCTAGAACCTAATTTCAAATAAGATTCACAGGTAAGGCCCTGGCCGGTTGGCTCAGTGGTAGAGCGTCGGCCTGGCGTGCAGGAGTCCCAGGTTCGATGCACGGCCAGGGCACACAGGAGAAGCGCCCATCTGCTTCTCCACCCCTCCCCTTCTCCTTCCTCTTTGTCTCTCTCTTCCCCTCCCATAGCTGAGCCTCCAATGGAGCAAGGTTGGCCCGGGCACTGAGGATGGCTCTGTGGCCTCTGCCTCAGGCGCTAGAATGGCTCTGGTCGCAACAGAGCAACGCCCCAGATGGGCAGAGCATCGCCCCCTGGTGGGCGTGCCGGTTGGATCCTGGTCGGGTCCATGCGGCAGTCTGTCTGCCTCCCCGTTTCCAACTTCAGAAAAATAAAAAAATCTCTAAGTACCATCAACTAGTAGTATTTACTTTAAAAAAAAAATAGGCCCTGGCCGGTTGGCTCAGCGATAGAGCGTCTGCCTGCCATGCGGGCGACCCGGGTTCGATCCCCGGCCAGGGCACATAAGAGAAGCGCCCATTTGCTTCTCCACCCCCGCCCCCTCCTTCCTCTCTGTCTCTCTCTTCCCCTCCCGCAGCCAAGGCTCCATTGTAGCAAAGATGGCCCGGGCGCTGGGGATGGCTCCTTGGCCTCTGCCCCAGGCGCTAGCGTGGCTCTGGTAGCGGCAGAGCAACATCTTGGAGGGGCAGAGCATCGCCCCCTGGTGGGCAGAGCCTTGCCCCTGGTGGGCCTGCCGGGTGGATCCCGGTCGGGCGCATGCGGGAGTCTGTCTGACTGTCTCTCCCCGTTTCCAGCTTCAGAAAAATACAAAAAATAAATAAAAATAATAATAATAATAATTTACTGCCTGACCAAGCAGTGGTGCAGTGGGTAGAGCGTCAGACTAGGATGTGGAGGACCCAGGTTTGAGACCCCGAGGTTGCCAGCTTGAGCGCAGGCTCATCTGGTTTGAGCAAAGTTCACCAGCTTGGACCCAAGGTCGCTGGCTCCAGCAAGGGGTTACTCAGTCTGCTGTAGCCCGCGATCAAGGCACATATGAGAAAGCAATAAATGAACAACTAAGGTGTCACAACAATAAACTAATGATTGATGCTTCTCAACTCTCTCTGTTCCTGTCTATCCCACTCTCTCTCTGTCTCTGTAAAAAAAAATACTGATTTTATAAAGATGAAGGGAGAGAGCTTAGACAGAAATACTGATCTATTCCTTTTATGTGCCTTCACCTGAGATTGAACCCACAACCAACCGAGCTATCTGGCCAGGGCTCAACTACAATAGTAGTATTTAATACCTAGTAACCCCTCACCTCTGAGTACACTGCTGAGGAAGTGAACAGCATGTATTTATTTTATTTTATTTTTTATTTTTTATTTTTGTATTTTTCTGAAGCTGGAAACGGGGAGAAACAGTCAGACAGACTCCCGCATGCGCCCAACCGGGATCCACCCGGCATGCCCACCAGGGGCGACGCTCTGCCCCTCCGGGGTGTCGCTATGCCGCGACCAGAGCCACTCTAGCGCCTGGGGCAGAGGCCAAGGAGCCATCCCCAGCGCCCGGGCCATCTTTGCTCCAATGGAGCCTCGGCTGCGGGAGGGGAAGAGAGAGACAGAGAGGAGGGGGGGGGGGTGGAGAAGCAAATGGGCGCCTCTCCTATATGCCCTGGCCAGGAATCGAACCCGGGTCCCCCGCACGCCAGGCCGACGCTCTACCGCTGAGCCAACCGGCCAGGGCCACAGCCTCATGTATTTAAATGCTTACTTGTAGCATCAAAGAAAACCAACTACAGAATTAACTTCTTTTGTTTTGAAATTCAGAAAATTTTGAATAGGGGAAGGGGCAGCAAAAGTTTTCTTCCCTGTCAAAAAGCCTGACATGAACAAAGAAGGCTAATTCTAACAGATGTAGGAAAAGATGCCTGATTTTTTTTTTTTACAGAGACAGAACGAGGGCTAGATAGGGACAGACAGACAGGAACGTTGAGAGATGAGAAGCATCAATCATCAGTTTTTCGTTGCGACACCTTAGTTGTTCATTGATTGCTTTCTCATATGTGCCTTGATCGCGGGCTACAGCAGACTGAGTAACCCCTTGCTGGAGCCAGCGACCTTGGGTCCAAGCTGGTGAGCTTTGCTCAAACCAGATGAGCCAGCGCTCAAGCTGGAGACCTCGGGGTCTCAAACCTAGGTCCTCTGCATCCCAGTCCGACGCTCTATCCACTGCGCCACCGCCTGGTCAGACAAGATGTCTGATTTTTAAAAGCCTGGTAAAATACACATGAAATGAATATAACATTGTACGTCAACTACAAATTTTTTTTTCCCTTCAAAGTTGGAAACGGGGAGGCAGTCAGACAGACTCCCGCATGCGCCCGACCAGGGGGCGATGCTCTGCCCATCTGGGGTGTTGCTCTGTTGCAACCAGAGCCATTCTAGAGCCTGAGGCAGAGGCCACAGAGCCATCCTCAGAGCCCGGGGCCAACCCTGCTCCAATGGAGCCTTGGCTGCGGAAGGGGAAGAGAGAGACAGAGAGGAAGGATAGGGGTGGGGTAGAGAGGCAGATGGGCACCTCTCCTGTGTGCCCTGGCCGGGAATCGAACCCAGAACTCCTGCACACTAGGGCCAACACTCTACCGCTGAGCCAACCGGCCAGGGCAGTCAACTACAATTTTAAAGTAAGTTTAAAAATAAAAATTCTTTAAGCCTGGTTAAAAAAATAGCAGTACTATTTTAATGGGAAAGCTTTAATCAATCAAAGGTCTAACTAAATTCTACTCCCTTAAATGTTTCATGTTCTTGCCTGACCAGGAGGTGGCGCAGTGGATAGAGCGTCGGACTGGGACGCAGAGGACCCAGGTTTGAGACCCCAAGGTCGCCAGCTTGAGCGTGGGCTCATCTGGTTTGAGCAAGATTCACCAGCTTGAGCCCAAGATCGAGAGCTTGAGCAAGGGGTCACTCGGTCTGCTGTAGCCCCCCAGTCAAGGCACATATGAGAAAGCAATCAATGAACAACCAAGGAACCGCAACAGAGAATTGACTTTTCTCATCTCTCTCCCTTCCTGTCTGTCTGTTCTTCTCTCTGACTGTCACAAAATATATATATATTTTATTTATTTATTTCATGTTCTTTTAATTCTATTGTAATACAGAGATCTATGTTGGTTTTCATTTTTTACCTTAACCATCCCCACTAAAAGCCAGAAAGAAGTCCTACAAGTCCCAGATTGATCCAACCGTCCATACTAATATGAGACTTGGGAAGAAAAGCATAAGCAGGCACAAAAGCATGAAATGAGCTGAAAATGAAGAAAACAACAAATGAGAGAAGCAAGCTCCACTTGTGACCTAGTGGCAGTATTGATTACTTACGGATGAATTCAATCCTTTGAGCCTCTGAGTTCCCAGGGGGAGAACTCAAGTCTTGCATGGCTCTCTAGCAACTCTTCTGGCTGACTGAAGGTACACAGTGGACGCTTAAAAGTAAAAGATAAAGCAGGAAAGAAAGTATCTTCCCGGGAAAGAAAACGGAATCTTGAAATAAGGGAGAAAAAGAACTGCGGAAGGAGAAACCTTGAAAAAGTCTGCCAGAGAGGGGATAATAAAAGAGAAGGGGAAGTAGATTAGAAAAAAGGTGGGGGGAGGGGACAAATGACTTGCATTACACAAGTAGGTATTTAGTGTCCGCAGTGAAATGGAGAGAAGTAGATGGAAAAGGAAGGCAATAACTGTAGAGATACAAAGTGAAAAAGGGGACAAGAACGCCAAAGAGACCAATGGTCATTTCTCTCCTGTGTCTTCCCAACTCTTTTCTGAGAGTCAACAGTACGAAGACATCTAGAGTGCACCTCAACTCCTCTGCAAATTGTATTTTTACAACATCTGAAGCCAGCCTAGAATTAACTTCCTAAACAAGCGGTAACTCGTATGGCTTACAAACAAACACGGGGCGTTATATATGAAAAACACCACTGTTTCTCTACTCTCTCTCATTGAAATCTTTCCTCGGAGCATTCCAACCACTGCTGCTTACTTTTCTTAACAAATAATTAGCAGTTCCAAAAAACGGGGGGGGGGGGGGGGAGGCGGACATAAGTAAAGGCATCTCGACTGGCTCTGGCCGCAAATGTTCTAAATCATGGTGTTAATAGGGTTGGTGGGTTCCCTCCCGAAATTCTGCTCAGACACCAGGAGATGGTGACGTGGTGGCCGTGCAGGTCGAAGGAGCATCAATCACCATATCTGCAGCCCGCAGCGAATCCCCCGCCTCCAAGCCAAGTCAGACTGACTCACAGAATGAGTACCCCGTGCTCTCGGGTTTCTCCTGGGCTCCTTCTGCTCAAATCCTCATGAAGAAGGAGTGAAATTTGATTAGGAGCCCCCAGCCTCTTGACCCGGGGTCCGAGGCTCTGTCCCGAACCAAGAGCCAGGGAGGACGGTTCCCAGGAAGGAAGAGCCCCAAAAGAGGAAACGTGCAGCCTGGAGCCCAGAGGACTCAGCTCCTGCCCCGGGCCTTGCCGCCTCGAACCCGAGACCGGGCGGCCCTCGCTAAGCTGGGCCGGATCCCTGCGGGCCGACTCCCGCTAAGAAAGAGGGAGGAAGAGGCACCGTAGCACGCCGCCGCCGCCGCCGCCGGCCCCACTCACCGTGGCGCAGCTGCTCCACTCCGCACACGGCCGACCCTCCGCAAAAGTGCGAGTGGCCGCCAACACCGCTGCTGCTCCCCGAGGGCAGCGCCTATTCCCGCTGCTGTCACCTCCACAACCTTCGACACCGCCACCGCCGCCACCACCGACGCCACCCGGTCGCTGAAGCAGCCTCGCTTCCGCTCCGCGTCGAGGTCCCGCGAGAACTTCCCCGCCCCGCCCCCGCGAGACTTCTCCCGGCGGAAAAGGTCCAGAGCGCAGGCGCTTCCTCTGGGCCTGGCCTCCGCGGGCAAGACTTTCTAGATACCAGGGCGGTTGCGTCAGGCCGCCCACGGCAGGTGGCACCATCATGGCACCGTCAGGGAGTCGCTATAAACCACTCGGTTTCAGAGCGAGTACGTTATAGCGTAACCCTGAAGGAGGAAGATTTATGCATATCCAAATTATTTCCTTTCCCCTTCTGCCAAACCAGGGCGATTGTGGGATCGGAGGAGAGTCTCCCTCCAGCATGAAGTACCCCAAGTAGAGTACCAGGTCTTTAAATATTTGAGAATCTGGTCCAAACAAAACTGTGCAGTGTTAGGTGGATGAACAGATTCATTTGTTCATTGATTGAATTAAGTGCCTAGTACAGTGGTTCCCAAAGTGTGGGCCAGGGCGCACTGATGTGCCCTAGAAGATTTCCAGGTGCGCCCTATGGTATTCCAGAGAAATATGTGCCTGTTGCGGACCAAAAAACCAACAGGGCTTTTGGAGTTTAGATTTTTGGGGGACAGAGGTGTGGGGAATTGGCTGTAAGATGACAGTCTGCCCAACTCACCACCTCACTTGCATGATTAGGTTGCAAAAGGCTGTTAAGCTGTGGTGCTGGATTGTTTACACTACCTCCCCATGTTCCCAGGGAAAGACTGGAGGCAAGTTTCTTCTATCCTTTGTTTGGTGTAAAGTTAAGATGATATGTATGGTGGGGGTTTTGGATTGATGATCAAACATAAGGAATTGTCTCTTGAAGCCTTTGGATTTCTATAAAAGAAGAATATGTAGCAATATCTAAAAACGCTTTGAACGTTTTACTACAATTTTCAACATCCTATTTATGTGAATTAGGATTTTCTACCCTCAACACAAGAGTAAAAAGAGAGGAATTCTTCAATGTATTGACAAGGAAATGAGAGTTTGCCTTTCAAATATGTGCCCAAACATTGAAGAAATCGCGAGGACACATCAGGCTCATGTTTCTCATAAACACAAGAATGAAAAAATTTGGCCTAACCTGTGGTGGCGCAGTGGATAAAGCATCGACCTGGAAATGATGAGGTCGCCGGTTCGAAACCCTGGGCTTGCCTGGTCAAGGCACTTATGGGAGTTGATGCTTCCTGCTCCTCCCGCCCCCTTCTCTCTCTCTGTCTCTCCTCTCTCTCTCTCTCTCTAAAATGAATAAATAAAAAAATTAAAAATTAAATAAAATTTAAAAAAAATAAAAATAAAATGAATAAAAAATAAAAAAAATAAAAAAGAATGAAAAAATTTAACACATTCGTGCCAGGACCTGCTGAATTTACTATATCTTATTAAGAATGTGTATATATAATATAGATATCTTTTTTGTTGTTTTTTTTTGTTTGTTTGTTTTTTGGGGGGGAGTTGTATTTTTCTGAAGTTGGAAACGGAGGCAGTCAGACAGACTCCCTCATGCGCCCGACCAGGATCCACCCGGCATGCCCACCAGGGGGCGATGCTCTGCCCATCTGGGGCGTTGCTCTGTTGCAACCAGAGCCATTCTAGAGCCTGAGGCAGAGGCCACAGAGCCATCCGCAGCGCCCGGGCCAACCCTGCTCCAATGGAGCCTCGGCTGTGGGAGGGGAAGAGACAGAGGAAGGAGAGGGGGGCGGGTGGAGAAGCAGATGGGCGCTTCTCCTGTGTGCCCTGGCCAGGAATCAAACCTGGGACTCCTGCACACCAGGCCAACGTTCTACCACTGAGCCAACCGGCCAGGGCCTTTGTCGTTTTTTTTTAACCTCTTTTTTTACGAATTCTAAAAAGCATAACAAAAAATATAACATAAAATGTTTTTTAATGTCAGAATAAATTTAATTTTGTCATATTTATTTCATTTAACTACCATAAAAGCATGCTTGGACTTTATATTTTTTCTTTAATATTTGACTTATAACATATTTCTCAGAAATGTGTATATAGTGTGCCTATAATTATTTGTAGGATTTTAAATGCACCCTGACTTCAAAAAGTTTGAGAACCACTGGCCTAGTATATACAGCTGTGCTAGATCTAGAAGGTACAAGGACAATCGCAATCCTGGCCTTCAAAGAATTCACTGTCTAGGGGAATGGAAGAAAAGTAAATAATGCCACAAGTATTGCTAGAATTACTTGGAAAATTGCTGAGGAAGCTTAAGGGGATGGAGAGGGAAGGTTTCACTATTCTGCCCATCTCAGAAAAGCCTTCCCAGAGAAGGTGATACGATGATATATGGGCTGAATCTTGGAGGATGAGTAGGAGTTTGCCCGACAGAGAAGCGGAGGTGAGGGCGTTCCAGGTGAAGGGAACAGCAGCACATACAAAGGAATTGAGGTGTGAGAGAGTCATGTTCTGGGTAATGCTAAATAGTTTAATTCCTGTACTAGGCGGGGTGAGTACAGGGGAGTAACAGAAGATGGTGGCTTAGAGAAGTAATTCTTATTTTTCAGTTTCAAAAGTTCTTTCCAATTAAAGGAGAGAGCAGAATGTATTTAATGGTAATGTGCTCTTCAGAAGCCAACAAATTAGTGTTGAAGTGAGAATAACCAAATATCTGATTTTATAGAGAAAAATAGCCCCTCAATATAAGGAAAATGAATTTTCTTTCACTAAGTATTTATTGTCAACTACATGCAAGGAGTCATGCAGGGGAATGGATGAACCTCAGAACGTCTCTGCTTTCAGCAGTTTGGAATCTAGAGGATAGTTGCCTAGACTGCAAGGCAAAACAGTGCCATTGAACTACATCTAGGACGTGGAGGAGGGAGCCAGTTACTTGGTGCTCAGGTAATCCAGGAGGACTTGGTGTTTTAACTGCTACTGAAAGCAGGGAGGAAAGAGTGATGGAATCAGTTAACATTTCAGATTGGCCACAGTTTAGGATTTAGGAGGAGGAGTAATGAGAGAGAGACTAGGCCAAGATGTGTGGTTTAGGTTTAATTTGCAAGTGACATGCAACCTCTGTAGGTTTGTTTTTCTTTTGTTTTTTTTTTGTTGTTTTTTACAGAGACAGAGAGAGTCAGAGAGAGGGATAGACAGGGACAGACAGACAGGAATGGAGAGAGATGAGAAGCATCAATCATCAGTTTTTTGTTGCGACACCTTAGTTGTTCATTGATTGCTTTCACATATGTGCCTTGACCGCAGGTCTTCAGCAGACTGAGTAACCCCTTGCTCAAGCCAGCAACCCTGGGTCCAAGCTGGTGAGCTTTGCTCAAACCAGATGAGCCCGGCCTGACCTGTGGTGGCACAGTGGATAAAGCGTCGACCTGGAAATGATGAGGTCACCGGTTCGAAACCCTGGGCTTGCCTGGTCAAGGCACATATGGGAGTTGATGCTTCCAGCTCCTCCCCCCTTCTCTCTCTCTGTCTCTCTCTCCTCTCTCTCCCTCTCTGTCTCTCTCTCTCCCTCTCTCTCTCCTCTCTAAAAAAATTAATAAATAAGATAAAATAAATCATTTTTAAAAAAAAACCAGATGAGCCCACGCTCAAGCTGGCAACCTCGGGGTGTCAAACCTGGGTCCTCCACATCCCAGTCCGATGCTCTATCTCCTGTGCTACTGCCCGGTCAGGCCTCTGTAGGTTTTTAAGCAGGAGATTTCTGACATGAGGTTAAAATAACAAGACGACCATTTACCATATTTCCCCATGTATAAGACACACCCCACTTCGAAAATTTTGGGGTCTGAAAACTGGGTGCATCTTATACAGTGGTTGTAAAGTTTTTTACTTGCATTTTCTACTTTTTCATGCTTGATTTTGCACTCATTGTTAAAGACAGTGATTTGTCATTGAACACAGATGAGGACAAACTAATGGATAGGAGTTTTTGTTTTGTTTTGTTTTTTGTATTTTTCTGAAGCTAGAAATGGGGAGAGACAGTCAGACAGACTCCCGCATGCGCCCGACCACGGGATCCACCCGGCACGCCCACCAGAGGGAGATGCTCTGCCCACCAGGGGGCGATGCTCTGTCGCAACCAGAGCCACTCAAGCGCCTGGGGCAGAGGCCAAGGAGCCTTCCCCAGCGCCCGGGGCAATCCTTGCTCCAATGGAGCCTCGCTGCAGGAGGGGAAGAGAGAGACAGAGAGGAAGGAGAGGGGGAGGGGTGGAGAAGCAGATGGGTGCGTCTCCTGTGTGCCCTGGCCGGGAATCGAACCCCGGACTTCTGCACGCCAGGCCGACGCTCTACCACTGAGCCAACCGGCCAGGGCCTGGATAGGAGTTTTGACAGTGATGAAGAGTTGTATGAATTTTATGATAAATAAAACTTGAGTTCAATAATTTTATGTAATACATTTTTTTTTTCAAATTTCGGGCCCCAAAAATAAGGTGCGTCTTAAACATGGAAGCGTCTTATACATGGAGAAATATGGTACTTACCACCCAGTGTGTACTAAAATCACAGTGTTTCTACAGGGTAGATTACTTCCCATTTTACATACTTAGAAACTGAGTCTTAGAGAGGTTTGTAACTTCCCCAGGGGAACCCAATATAGTAGAACTGAAGATTTTAACCTATGCCTTTCTTGTCCTAAAACCCATACACCCGCCCTGGCCGGTTGGCTCAGTGGTAGAGCATTGGCCTGGCGTGCAGAAGTCCCGGGTTCGATTCCCGGCCAGGGAACACAGGGGAAGCGCCCATCTGCTTCTCCACCCCTCCCCCTCTCCTTCCTCTCTGTCTCTCTCTTCCCCTCCTGCAGCGAGGCTCCATTGGAGCAAGGATGGCCCGGGCGCTGGGGATGGTTCCTTGGCCTCTGCCCCAGGCGCTAGAGTGGCTCTGGTTGCGACAGAGCATCGCCCCCTGGTGGGCAGAGCGTCGCCCCCTGGTGGGCAGAGCGTCGCCCCCTGGTGGGCGTGCCAGGTGGATCTCAGTCGGGCGCATGTGGGAGTCTGACTGTCTCTCCCCGTTTCCAGCTTTGGAAAAAAAAAATACAAAAAAAACCCAAAAAAACAAAAAAACCCCCACAAACCATACACCCCCCTCACAACTGTAATACTTTGTTCCAGAACGGTGTCCAGAAAAAAATTAAAATGAAAGGAAAGGACTTAGCTGCTGAACAGAGAGGAGGAAGAAGAGAGAAAGAGTTGCAGTTCTTTGTTTTAGCCCTGGCCGTTTGGCTCAGTGGTAGAGCGTCGGCCTGGCATGCAGAAGTCCCGGGTTCGATTCCCGGCCAGGGCACACAGGAGAAGCGCCCATCTGCTTCTCCACCCTTCCCCCCCTCCTTCCTCTCTGTCTCTCTCTTCCCCTCCCGCAGCCAAGGCTCCATTGGAGCAAAGATGGCCCAGGCGCTGGGGATGGCTCCTTGGCCTCTGCCCCAGGTGCTAGAGTGACTCTGGTCTCAACAGAGCGACCCCCCGGAGGGGCAGAGCATCACCCCCTGGTGGGCAGAGCGTCGCCCCCTGGTGGGCGTGCCGGGTGGATCCCGGTCGGGCGCATGCGGGAGTCTGTCTGACTGCCTCCCTGTTTCCAGCTTCCCAAAAATACAAAAAAAAAAAAAAAAAAGAGTTGCAGTTCTTTGTTTTGAGTGGGGAGAACAAAAAATTTGTCAGTCAAGAGGAGTAGCTGATAGGGCTGGAGGTGGTGGTGGGGCTCTAAAGGGAAGGGCCAGGTAAGATGATGATGCCACAATTTTGGAAATGTAGAATTCCAGGAAACATGCAGGTAGCTGTTAAAAAACAGTGTTACAGCCTGACCAGGCGGTGGCACAGTAGATAGAGCGTCGGACTGGGATGCCGAGGACCCAGGCTCGAGACCCTGAGGTCACCAGCTTGAGCACAGGTTCATCTGGTTTGAGCAAAGCTCACCAGCTTGGACCCAAGGTCGCTGGCTCGAGCAAGGGGTTACTTGGTTTGCTGAAGGCCTGTGGTCAAGGCACATATGAGAAAGCAATCAATGAACAACTAAGGTGTCGCAATATGCAACAAAAAACTAATGATTGATGCTTCTCATCTCTCTCCATTCGTTCCTGTCTGTCTGTCCCTGTCTATCCCTCTCTCTGACTCTCTCTCTGTCTCTGTAAAAAACAACACAGTGCTATAGAGAGGAGAGATGCTCATTTACAAGCATCTCTCTGTAGAGAGCAGGGTATTCTGCCACAGAGCTTGCAGTCTACAGGGGAAGACATACTTCTCTGTTAATATGACACTCCCAGTACCGGCAGTGGGAACACACAGCAGGGGACTAACCTAGTCTGGGATCAGACTGAGGAGGGAGGTTTAAGCTGAGGTCCTACTTAGGCTGGGAGGAAAAGAGTGTTTAAGGAGAGGTAGTTATTATCAGCACGTTAATGTCTCAGGTCCTTTGCAAGACCCTTACAGATCTGGCCCTTGCCTGCCGGCCTCCCCTACCCCAGTCTCCTGCCAACACACACTCCCCCAATGCTAAACCGCTGTAATTTTCCGGAAGGGGCCATGATCTCTTGAGTGTTCATATCTTTGCATATGCAGTTTCCTTTGCTCAGTTGGCTTTTGTCCCTTTCTTTAGGCCCCCAAGTCAGTTTTAGGGTTTCTTTCCCCAAATTCCCACTGTATCTCCGATCTCATTGCAGCATTGTTGATCCCCAACTTCTCCCCATCGTGAGCTCTTCAAGCTCCAGACAAACAGGACCACATCTTTTCACAATCGTATTTCCAGCTCCCAGCACAGTGCATAGAGTGAATAAATAGATGAATTTATGGAAGAACAAATAAATAAATAATAGGGGTTGACGACAGATAAAGACAAGACTGCCTCGCTGTGCAATGTGCTATTTGAAACTAAGGAAGTGGGTGAGATCTCAGAAGAGACTACATGCCTAAGAGAAGAGAAAAAAATTAGCACTTCCTTTTAAAATGTAGCACTGATAAGCAGACTCTGAGTATGTCTGTGTAAAAATACATACATATGGGCCAGATTGGGAAGTCACATTTAAGAATAAAAATACTAATCGTGTTGAAATATAGCAATTTGTGGGTGACAAAAAAAAAAGAAGAAAAGAATAAAACTTCAGCACTTGTTACATTGTCTTTTTTTTTTTTTAAGTGAGAGGAGGTGAAACTGTGAGGCAGACTCCCACATGCATCCTAACCAGGATCACCCTGCAAACCCATCTTGGGGCGATGCTCAAGTACCAAGCTATTTTTAATGCCTGAGGCTGATGTGCCAGGACTAACAAGTCATCCTCAGTGCCCAGGGCCATGCTCTAACCTGTCTAGTCACTGGCTGTGGGAGGGAAGAAGGGAGAGAAGGAGGAGAGGGAGAGGCAGTGAAACAGAAGGTCATCTCTCCTGTGTGCCCTGACTGGGATTTGAACCCAGGATATCCATACACTGGGCCGATGCTCTATCCACTGAGCCATTGGCCAAGGCCTACATTGTCTTTGTGATTAAAAAATTCTTCCCTAGAGATACAAACCCCAAAACTTGAGAAAATGCTGCCCAAGGTCATTTTGTACTGAGGGGAAAAAAACCACACTAGAGACAGTAGGATTTTGAATTATGTGACTAATGTTAGAGATAATGTTAAATATAGTTAGACTAATGTTAAATATAGCAAAAAGAAATTGGAGCAAGAGACAAGTTGTGAAGTAAAATTCACCCTGGTATGAAAACCTGTTGTACCTGTAGTAAAACTTGTTAATGACAAAATGCCACATTAGTTATTCTAGAATGCACAGATTCATCACCACCAAGTCTCTCTCTTGGTTAGAGTTTGTGGTTAATTTCAGTCGTGGGAGTTTCTCATTTAGCTTTCTGTAAGTTGTTGTGCTGCCACCTGCTGGTGATAACTTGGCATTGCCCTGGCATTTATTGAACCTTGAAAGCCTACAAGAAACTAACCAGTTGACCCTCTCCTTTGGAAGCTGCCTCAAGATCATCTCAGGCACATCTGAGCCCACATTTCTGAGCTTCGTTTTAGTGGAAAAGAACTAGACAGACAGTGACAACCTAAATTTGGTCATTTGAAATTCTCCCACCTGCTTAACTGATTTTGGAAGTTTTCATCTTAGAATTTCCTTTGCTCAAGTTGTAAACTGCCCTGGCTGAATGGCTCAGTTGGTTAGAGCATCCTTCCAAAGCAAAGAGGTGGCTAGTTTGATTTCTGGTCAGGGCACATACAGGAATAGATCAGGGTTCCTGTCTCTCTCTCTCTCTCTCTCTCTCTCTCTCTCTTTCTCTCTGTCTTTTTCTCTCTTCCTTCTTTCCCCTCTTTCTAAAATCATAAAAATCATAAGCATTAAAATTTTTTTCTTTTTCTTTTTTTGACAGAGAGAGAGTCAGAGAGAGGGACAGATAGGGACAGATAGACAGGAAGGGAGAGAGATGAGAAGCATCAATTCTTTGTTGCGGCAACTTAGTTGTTCATTGATTGCTTTCTCATATGTGCCTTGACTGAGTGGCTACAGCAAAGCAAGTGACCCCTTGCTCAAGCCAGTGACCTTGGGCTCAAGCCAGCTACAATGAGATCATGTCTATGATCCCATGCTCAATCCAGCAACCCCTAACTCAAGCTGTTGAGCCCCTGCTCAAGCTAGATGAGCCCATGCTCAAGCCAATGACCTCGGGGTCTCGAACCTGGGTCCTCCATGTCCCAATCCAATGTTCTATCCACTGCGCCATCACCTGGTCAGGCTAAAAACATTTTTTTTAAAGTTGCTGTGAGCCATTTTTGCATACCTCCTACATACATCTCAGACTTTAAGGGTGACCTCTGATGCTGAGCCTACCAGTGGTACACCAAGTCCCATGACTTCCCTACCTTTCTACCTCCTGACTTCATTTTTATATCAGATTACGTCCATACCACCATCCTTTGGGGGAGGGGGCTGCCCACTGATCATCATGCCACACTCCAAATCATTATCTACATTGCAGCCAGAGCAGGCTTTTTAAAATACAAATTGAAACAGAAGGTCAAAAATAAGTTTCAATGTCCTTAGCATGCCCCATCTGGCCCTCTGTGGCTTGCCCCCGCTGACTACTCAGCCACAAAGTTCACCCATGTCTCTTTGAACTCTTTTCTCCTAGACTCTTCTGAATGACTTGTAGTTTCCTGAATAACTCCACAATTCTCTTACCTCCAAATTTTTCTACAAACTGCTCCAGGGCTGGAATGCCTCCTCTCCCTGACTTCATTGTTGTCACCTGGCTCTTGTCTGTCCTGCAATTCTCAATTCCAATGCCACCTCTACCAGGAAGCCTCACCTGACAATCTGCTCCCTTCAATGTGTTCTCATAGCACCCTCAGCAACTTCAATATTGCTGTTTTATAAGACCATACATTAGCTTCCTACTTGTCCTTCTCCCCTTAGACTATGAATTCTTCAAGGAGAGGGACCATGTCCTGTTCTTATTGGGTCACCACACTTAGCTTAGTGCCTGGCAAGAGTACACCCTGATAAATGTTTGGGAACCAAATGGCAGGCTGCTGTAAGGCCTGGAAGGAGGATAAAAGGAGCATTAAAGAAAAGTAAATGGAAAAGTAAAGGAGACAAAGAACAGATGAATAAAACTGGAGAAACGGGGGAAGGGAAAGAAGAGAAAGGAAAGAGAAATGAAGAGGTATGTCTGATGGAGAGAAATGGAGCTTCCTCACCTTCCTCAGTTATCACTAAGAGATATTAATGCCAGGGTGGCCTATCTTCTAAAATCAGTCTCCATTTTCCAGTTATGATTTTGTCATTTCTTTCTTGCCTTCCTCCTTTGCACACTCTCTCACCTCACTCTTTTTTTCTCTTTGGTCATTCCCCAAATCAGTTTTATCAAACATTATTCATTTATTCAACTAATTTTTTGGAACACTGTATGAAAGCTTTAGAACTAGGGACAATGTTGGATAAGGAGGAAAATGAATTTTTTTTTTCTTTTTTTTCTCTTTTCTATAAGCTGGAAACGGGGAGAGACAGTCAGACAGACCCCCGCATGCGCCCGACTGGGATCCACCCGGCATGCCCACCAGGGGCGATGCTCTGCCCACCAGGGGGCGATGCTCTGCCCCTCCGGGGGGGGGGCGCTCTGCCGTGACCAGAGCCACTCTAGCACCTGGGGCAGAGGCCAAGGAGCCATCCCCAGCGCCCGGGCCATCTTTGCTCCAATGGAGCCTTGGCTGCAGGAGGGGAAGAGAGAGACAGAGAGGAAGGAGAGGGGGAGGGGTGGAGAAGCAGATGGGCGCTTCTCCTGTGTGCCCTGGATGGGAATCGAACCCGGGACTTCTGTACGCCAGGCCAATGTTCTACCACTGAGCCAACCGGCCAGGGCCGTCTTCTGTTTCGGTTTTCAAATCTCTTTTTATTAGGACACATTCTGTGCTTTAAGGAGATTCAGTCAATTCCATTTTGGCTCTGAGCTATACTGCAAGTGATATATACAAAGGGTGGAAATTTCCCCATTGTCCCTACACCTATGAGAAAGAAGCATTAGCAATTTTAATATAGGAAGTTTCTCCAATATTGATTTTATTCTTTTTTTTTTTTTTCATTTTTCCGAAGTTGGAAACGGGGAGGCAGTCAGACAGACTCCCGCATGCACCCGACCAGGATCCACCCAGAATGCCCACCAGGGGACGATGCTCTGCCCATCTGGGGCATCGCTCTGTTGCATCCAGATCCATTCTAGCACCTGAGGCAGAGGCCACAGAGCCATCCCCAGCGCCTGGGCCATCTTTGCTCCAATGGAGCCTTGGTTGCGGGAGGGGAAGAGAGAGACAGAGAGGAAGGAGAGGGGGAGGGTGGAGAAGCAAATGGGTGCCTCTCCTGTGTGCCCTGGCCAGGAATCGAACCCGGGACTCCTGCACGCCAGGCCGATGCTCTACCGCTGAGCCAACCGGCCAGGGCTGATTTTATTCTATTTTAAAAAGATAACATTTCTACATGTTAAAAAATTCATTTGAGCCTTTGATATCCTTTTGCTTTTTACATTTTTTTTTTTACAAATTGTTTTACTTAGACACAAATTACAGGAATCCATTCTCCCATGAAAGATGAAAATACTATATTTAAGATTAGTCTGGCAGTCCTGGCCGGGTAGCTCGGCTGGTTAGAGTGTCATCCCCATATGCCAAGGTTGCGGGTTCAATCCCTGGTCAGGGCATACATAAGAATCAATCAAGCCTGACCAGGTGGTGGCGCAGTGGATAGAGCGTCAGACTGGGATGCGGAAGGACCCAGGTTCGAGACCCCGAGGTCGCCAGCTTGAGCGCGGGCTCATCTGGCTTGAGCAAAGAGCTCACCAGCTTAGACCCAACGTCGCTGGCTCCAGCAGGGGGTTACTCGGTCTGCTGAAGGCCCCCGGTCAAGGCACATGTGAGAAAGCAATCAATGAACAACTAAGAAGTCGCAACGCGCAACGAAAAACTGATGATTGATGCTTCTCATCTCTCTCCGTTCCTGTCTGTCTGCCCCTGTCTATCACTGCCTCTGTAAAAAAAAAAAAAAAAAAAAAAAAGAATCAACCAATAAATGCATGAATGAGTGGAACAACAAACTGCGGTTTCTCTCTCTCTCTCTTTCTCAAATCGATCAATTAAAAAAAAAAAAAAGAGCCTGACCTGTGGTGGCGCAGTGGATAAAGCGTCGACCTGGAAAAGCTGAGGTCACCGGTTCGAAACCCTGGGCTTGCCTGGTCAAGGCACATATGGGAGTTGATGCTTCCAGCTCCTCCCCCTTCTCTCTCTCTCTGTTTCTCTCTCTCCCTCTCTCTTTCCTCTCTAAAAATGAATAAATAAAATAAAATAAAAATAAAATAAAAAAAAAGACTAGCTAGTAGGTATTGAGCACTAATTCGAGGCCAGAAAAAGTTTAACAGCATGCTATCTCATTTAGTCCCCACAATAACTGTAGGTGATAGATATTATGATGAAGCCTATTTTATGGATGAGGAAATTGTTTCTACAAGGAAAGGATAAGCTGTGCTCAATGTCACTAAAGAGAATGGATAAGATGAGGACAGACTCAACCACTGAATCTGGAGAAATGGGGGTCATTAGTGATACTGATAGAAATAATCTCAGTAGTATGGTTCAGTGAGAGTCTGATCGCAGGAGATAAGAGAAAGAACCAGCAGAAAAGAGAAAGAGCAGGAAGCAAGGAAGGGCTGGCAGCAGAACTCTCTGTAAGAGTTTTGCTATAAAGCAGAGAAGAATGGAGAGTAAGGTTTGGAAGGCAAGGGAAGGGATTTTTTTTGGGAGAGGGGAAGGGATTTTAAATATAGGACCTATTATGGCATGCTGTATATGCTGAAGGGAATTATCCAGGAGAGAGGAAACTTTAGGACACAGGAGAGAGGAGGGAACTGAGGAGCAAAGTCTTTGCCTTTCATCACCCATTTTTACAAACAAGCAGCAACATATGTAAGAACAGATATGGGTCAGTGGGTGGCAGTGGTAGTGGGAGGATGCAATCTTACTATGTCACTGGCTTCTATTGAATGGGGTCAGAGCCTGAGGAAGGGAGGGGGAAAGAGTGCAGGAGGTTTGTTTTGATCCGAAGGTGTGAAACTGAACTTTTGGAGGGTGGAGGATCACATCAATTCAAGAAACATAGCAGGCAATGCTAAGGTTCCACTCAGATTTGTAATTGTAAATCTAAAAGAGGCCACTCAGCCAGGTTCCATGTTTTTAACCAGTCAAATTCAGCTGTCTGGTTGCAGACACAGAGCAGGTGAAGAGCTTGGTGTAGCCAGGTTGGAGTTGTGCCAGGCCAGGCTACCAAAAGAGGGAGAAGCCAAGGTGTTTAGGGTATATAAAAGGCCATGGAATCTCAGCCACGCAAAAAAGAAAGGGGAGCATTACCTGTGGAGGCGCAGTGGTTAAAGTGTCAACCTGGAACACTGAGGTCGCCAGTTTGAAACGCTGGGCTTGCCTGGTTTCAAGCTGGGACCTTCTTGCTCCTGGGAGGAGCAAGAAGCACATATGGGAGTTGATGCTTCTTGCTCCTCCCTTCATTCTTTCTCTCTCTCTCTCACTCTCTCTCTACTCTCTAAAATGAATATATAAAGTCTTAAAAAAAGAAAAGAGGTGTTTGATGCGGACAGTTTTAACTGGGGATGATGAAAATGTTCTGGATATGGATGGTGGTTATGGCAGCAAAACAATATTGATTTTATTCTATTTAAAAAGGATAACATTTCTACATGTTAAAAAATTCATTTGAGCCTGACCTGTGGTGGCACAGTGGATAAAGCGTCGACCTGGAAATGCTGAGGCCGCCGGTTCAAAACCCTGGGCTTGCCTGGTCAAGGCACATATGGGAGTTGATGCTTCCAGCTCCTCCCCCCTTCTCTCTCTCCCTCTCCTCTCTAAAGATGAATAAAAAATAAAAAATAAAAAAAAAATCATTTGAGCCTTTGATATCCTTTTGCTTTTTACATTCTTTTTCTTTTTACAAATTAAATTTTACTTAGACCTTGGCTTGAGCCCAAGGTCATTGGCTTGAGCAGGGGGTCACTTGCTCTGCTGTAGCCACCCCCCACCCGGTCAAGGCACATATGTCTATGATCCCACGCTCAAGCCAGCAACCCTGTGCTCAGGCTGGTGAGACCACGCTCAAGCTGGTGACCTTGGGGTTCCAAACCTGGATCCTCTGTGTCCTAGTCCAACACTCTATCTACTATACCACCACCTGATCAGGCAACAACATGTCTCTTAATCATAACCTTTGAGACATTCAAATCTGTCTTCTCTTTCTTCGTCTTAACATTCTCATGTGGATCTATTTCCATAGCTTTTTTTTATTAATTTATTGTGTTTACATAGATTCTAGTGTCCCCCCAAATACATCCTCCCCTCCCCCATGTTCCCCAGTATATCCCCCCTGTCCCCCTCCCAATAACGCCCTCCCCGCTTCATGTCCCTCCTCAGTTCATATTGTTTGTCAGATTCCTCAGATGAGTGAGGTCATATGATATTTTTTTTCTCTGCCTGGCTTATTTCAGTTAACATAATAGTTTCCAGGTCCATCCATGTTGTTACAAAAAATTAGTATTTCCTTCTTTTTCGTGGCCCCATAGTATTCCATTGTGTATATGTACCACCACTTTTTTTTTCTTTTTTTTTTTACAGAGACAGAGACAGAGTCAGAGAGAGGGATAGACAGGGACAGACAGACAGGAACGGAGAGAGATGAGAAGCATCAATCATCAGTTTTTTCTTGCGACACCTTAGTTGCTCATTGATTGTTTTCTCATATGTGCCTTGACCATGGGCCTTCAGCAGACCAAGTAACTCCTTGCTCGAGCCAGCAACCTTGTGTCCAAGCTGGCGAGCTTTGCTCAAACCAGATGAGCCCGCGCTCAAGCTGGTGACCTTGGGGTCCCAACCTGGATTCTCCGCATCCCAGTCCAACGCTCTGTCCACTGCGCCACCACCTGGCCAGGCTGTACCACCACTTTTTAATCCACTCATCCACTGACGGGCACTTGGGTTGTTTCCAGATCTTGGCTGTTGTAAACAATGCTGCCACATATATGGGAGTGCATTTCTCCTTTTGACTCATTGATGCAGTGTTCTTGCGATATATTCCCAAAAGTGGGATAGCTGGGCCAAAAGGCAGTTTGATTTTTAATTTTTTGAGGAATCTCCATACTTTTTTCCACAGTGGCTGCACCAGTCTGCATTCTTACCAACAGTGCAGGACGGTTCCCTGTTTTGTTAATGAGCACCATTTTGACTGGTGTGAGGTGGTATCTCATGTGGGTTTTAATTTGCATTTCTCTAATGATTAGTGATGAACATTTTTTCATCTGCCTACTGGCCATCTGGATGTCCTCTTTGGAGAATTGTCTATTTATTTCTTTTGCCCAATTTTTTGATTGGACTGTTTATCTTCCTGGTGTTGCATTTTACAAGTTCTTTATAAATTTTGGTTATTAACCCCTTATCAGACGTGTTGTCGAATATGTTCTCCCATTGTGTTGTTTGCCTTCTTATTTTGTTCATATTGTCTTTAGCTGTGCAAAACCTTTTTAGTTTGATATAGTCCCATTTGTGTGGGGGGTTTTTTATTTTAATTTTTTCTAGAAACAGAGCAAGAGTCAGAGAGAGGGATAGATAGGGACAGACAGACCGGAACACAGAAAGATGAGAAGCATAAATCATCAGTTTTTTTGTTGTGGCACTTAGTTGTTCATTGATTGCTTTCTCATATGTGCCTTGACCGTGGGCAACGGTAGACCGAGTAACCCCTTGCTCGAGCCAGCAACCTTGGGACCTAGCTGGTGAGCTTTGCTCAAATCAGATGAGCCCGCACTCAAGCTGGCAACCTCAGGGTCTCAAACCTGGTTCTCTGCATCTCAGTCTGACACTCTGTCCACTGCACCACTGCCTGGTCAGGCTAGTCCCATTTGTTTATCCTGTCCTTTATTTCCTTTGCCCGTGGAGATAAACCAGCAAATATATTGCTGCGAGAGATGTCGGAAAGCTTACTGCCTATGTTTTCTTCTAAGATGCTTATGGTTTCATGACTTATATTTAAGCCTTTTATCCATTTTGAGTTGATTTTTGTGAATGGTGTAAGTTGGTGGTCTAGTTTCATTTTTTTGCAGGTAGCTGTCCAATTTTCCCAACACCATTTATTAAAGAGACAGTCTTTACCATTGTATGCTATTACCACCCTTGTCAAATATCAATTGTTAATAAAGGTGCGGGTTTATTTCTGGGTTCTCTGTTCTGTTCCATTGATCTATATGCCTGTTCTTATGCCAGTACCTAGCTGCATTGAGTACAATGGCCTTGTAATATAACTTGATGTCTGGAAGTGTGATACCTCCCACTTTATTCTTCTTTTTCAAGATTGCTGAGGCTATTTGTATTCTTTCTTGGTTCCATATTAATTTTTGAACTATTTGTTCATTTCCATAGTTTTAAATACTAACCGAACTATATCTTTTAGCTCTGTCTCTTGAGCATAACTTTATTCCCAACCATCCAGTAATCTCAAAGCAGTTTGTAGATTAGCACCATTATTTCCCTTATAAAGTCTTAAGGTCCCTCTAGAAAGGGGGCATCCCACTATCATCCTACTGGCAGGACAGACTCCTGATAGACAAGTGTTTCATTCCAACTCAGGACAATCACTGCCAAAGCCAGGAGGTTGGGCACATCCAAACCCATTCATTGGTTTCCATACTCCAAGGTTTTAATTAGCAAGTGGAATACCTTCAACTTGCTCGTGTTGTCAACCCTACTTGTCATGGTCAACCACAGGGTAATTAGCGAGGGAAAGAATCAAGAGACTTCTGTTGTGACAGGGAGTCCATTTCTAAATTGATTCCTACACAGGCTGGAAAATGGAGTAATTCCCTGTGGTTGCCAGTAGAGGTCACTCTAGACAGGCAAGTGCTTTGCCTGGATGTTGGAGAAGTAACTAGAAAGGAATGCTAGCTTTTGGCTCCAAAAATGAATTCGACCTGGTTTGCCTGGACTCACCACTTCCGAGTGCCAGGAAACATTGGCTGCCAGTTCCCAGTGATGGAGCATGGTGGAAATACCCAGTGCACCCCATGCAATGGAAACCCCACTTCCCTGGAACCAAAACAGAAATCAGGAATGAACACTGCAGCCTCTCCCTAACCCCTAAATCTTTAACCACAAGTTTTAATTCTTTGTGGTTACAAAAGAACAGAAGTAATATTTTCTGATTTATTTAATAAACACCAAACTGCGTTTTTCTTGCCTTATTGACCTAAAAAGTCTTCTGCCTCTGCTCGACTATTGCTTTAGTTTTATGGCCCAAGGGTAGAGCATTATGGAATGTATTCTTCTCTTCATTCCCCAAACTTTTTCAGATTTAGACAGTTTGGCTGCAAGGTTTCTGATGTCCTCTCTTCTGGCAAAGTTCCTCAGTGTCTGAACATTTCATCTTAAGAGCCTAAGTGAAATAATGTATATAGTATATTTAAGTCAGAACCTGGCCCTCAGCTCTTAAAAATGTTTGCTGTTATTATTACTATTATTATGCCATCTGGACCATGACACCAAGATAATTGACTGGTTACAGGGATGCGAAGCTACCCTGTGGCCCCTCCCAAGTTGGTCGGGCAACCTAAACCAGACTGTCACCAGGAACAACTCCTCCCTGAGCAGTTTGACCACAGGAGAAAGTAAGGTGGTGTGGCACCACAAAAACCAGTTATTTTGGCCCTGGCCAGTTGGCTCAGTGGTAGAGCGTCGGCCTGGCATGCAGAAGTCTCAGGTTTGATTCCCGGCCAGGGCACACAGGAGAAGCGCCCATCTGCTTCTCCACCCCTCCCCCTCTCCTTCCTCTCTGTCTCTCTCTTCCCTTCCAGCAGCCAGGCTCCATTGGAGCAAAGATGGCCCGGGCGCTGGGGATGGCTCCTTGGCCTCTGCCCCAGGCACTAGAGTGGCTCTGGTCGCAACAGAGCGACGCCCCGGAGGGGCAGAGCATCACCCCCTGGTGGGCAGAGTGTCGCCCCTGGTGGGTGTGCTGGGTGGATCCCGGTTGGGCGCATGTGGGAGTCTGTCTGACAGTCTGTCCGCGTTTCCAGCTTCAGAAAAATACAAAAAAAAAAAACAAAAAAAAAACACCCCAGTTATTTTGGTGTTAACAGACACCATTTACTGGCTGTGTTTCATATGACAATATAGCTAAAGGTTTTAATTGTCATCTAGGATAATGTCAACTGCATTATTCCTTTAACTCTTCTTATTATCAGCTATACAATTCGGATGAACTAACTTATACAGGGTGTCAGCTATGTCTTAGGGCCCTGTGCTGGACACTTGGCACAATTCATCTCATCTAACTGAGCTTCAGAGTCCTCAGCCCTAATAATATAGAGTGTTGTAAAAAATAGCCGATAATGTACATTTTCTGCTTTCTTTAGGCTCATTTAAGAATAAGATAGTGTCTGACCTGTGGTGGCACAGTGGATAAAGAGTCAGCCTGGAACACTGAGGTCGTCAGTTTGAATCCTTGGGCTTGCCTGGTCAAGGCACATATGGGAGTTGATGCTTCCTGCTCCTCTTCTCTTCTTTCACTGTCTCTTTCTCTCTCTCTCTTCCCCCTCTCTAAAAATGAATAAATTTTAAAAAAAGAATTAGGATAGGAACCTGACCTATGGCAGTGCTGTGGATAAAGCATCAACCTGGAACCTGAGGTTGCTGGTTTGAAACCCTGGGTTTACTAGGTCAAGGCACATACAAGAAGCAGATGATGATTCCTGCTCCTCCTCCTTACCTCTTTCTCCTCTCTCTAAAATCAATAAATAATTAAAAAAAAAAAAAGTAGGATAGAATTGCCCTAGCCAGTTAGCTCAGATCATCATCCTGAAATGCCAAGTTTGTGGGTTTGATCCTGCTCTGATCAGGGCACATATGGGAAGCAACCAATTAATACACAACCAAGTGGGACAACAAATAAATGCTTCTCTTTCTCTTTTCCTCTCTCTCTAAAAAAAGTAATCAATAATAGTAAAAAAAAAAAAAAAGAATAGGATAGAATTGCTTACAAATAAAGCCTAATGCTTCCTGCTTTTTAAATTCCTTTTTATTTTATTTATTTTATTTTTATTTTTTGTCTAGCTGAGTGTTTTATGAAATGTCACCCAGTCACAAAACCAGTGGAATTTACTAAGGCCATCTCTGTTCTTCTGCTGTGAGCTCCAAAGAAATAAAGCAAATTGCTTCAAAATCTTCCCAGCAGTTTTTTTGGGGCTAGGAATCAACTTTGTTCCGAGTCTTTGGTTCTACTCAAGAAATCAAATCTCGCCTGACTTGTGGTGGTGCAGTGGATAGGGTGCCGACCTGGAATGCTGAGGTCTCCGGTTCGAAACCCTGGGCTTGCCCAGTCAAGGCACATAAGGCACATAAGCAATCAATGAACAGCTAGAGTAAAGCAACTACTTCTCATCCCCACCCTTCCTTTGTAACATCAATAAATAAAATCTTTTTTTCTTTTTTCTTTTTTGTATTTTTCTGAAGCTGGAAACGGGGAGAGACAGTCAGACAGACTCCCACATGCGCCCGACCGGGATCCACCCGGCATGCCCACCAGGGGCGATGCTCTGCCCACCAGGGGGCGATGCTCTGCCCCTCCGGGGCGTCGCTCTGCCGTGACCAGAGCCACTCTAGCGCCTGGGGCAGAGGCCAAGGAGCCATCCCCAGCGCCCGGGCCATCTTTGCTCCAATGGAGCCTTGGCTGCGGGAGGGGAAGAGAGAGACAGAGAGGAAGGAGGGGGGGGTGGGGGGTGGAGAAGCAAATGGGCGCTTCTCCTATGTGCCCTGGCCGGGAATCAAACCCGGGTCCCCTGCACGCCAGGCCGACGCTCTACCGCTGAGCCAACCGGCCAGGGCCAATAAATAAAATCTTTAAAAAGAAATTACTTTAAAAAATAAAAAGAAATCAAATCTTGCCTGACCAGGCAGTGGTGCAGTGGATAGAGAGTCGGACTTGGATGCGGAAGGCCCAAGTTCAAAACCCCAAGGTCGCTGGCTTGAGCTTGGGCTCACCAGCTTGAGCACGTGGTCACTCACTCTTCTCTAGCCCCCCCGTCCCCCACCCCGGTCAAGGCACATATGAGAAAGCAATCAATGAACAACTAAGGAGCTGCAATGAAGAATTGATGCTTCTCATTTCTTTCCCTTCCTGTCTGTCTGTCCCTATCTGTCCCTCTCTCTGTCTCTGTCAAAAAAGAAAGAAAAATCAAATTTCCACCCTCTCCCAAATTACCATGAGCATTTGGGCTTTAGAAAAAGTAAATTTTTTAAAAAAATTTTTTTATGTATCAATTTTAGTGAGAGAGAAAGGGACAGAGAGAGTGAGAGAGCAACATAGATCTGTTCCAGTATATGCCCTGACCAGGGATAGAAACAGCAACCTCTTTGCTTCAGGATGATGCTCTAAAATTGAGCCATCCGGCCAGGGCTAGAAAAAGTAAATCTTGACAAGCATCATCACCAGCTAATATCACTATAATAACAGAACTGCTTAGAGACCAGAGGGAATGTCATTACTCACTCCATTACTCACTCATACTGATATTTAGGAATGTCAGGTGGGACCAGATTTTGCTTTATAGAGCTGTGCCTATGCACATTCAGATTTAAGATTAATTAATCAGGCAAGCAGCTCCAGAGGCTTGAGGGATGCAAGGGACATAAGAAGCAGAGAAAAAGACGCTGTCAGGGATCCTCCCTGATGTTCTGCACAGGGCAAGCTCTTTACTAGCCTGGCCTGGCCAGTTTGGAGGCCATGACCAGAGAGCACATAGATCTGAATCATGGGAGTAACTGAGGAGTCAGAAATTAAATGTAAATGGCAGATGAAAGAATGGATGGGCTTTCATTTAATATTAAAAGGACAAAGGCTAATGAATGTCTTCAAGTTCATGGAAGGTGATCACCACTATGTTCCAGACAAACTCCAGCTGAGTGAATTCAGGTTTGATTCAAGTGGAAACTTTTTGACACAAAGCTAAGTACTAGAATGTGTTTCCAAGGTCGTAGAATCTCTTTCAGTTGGGATGATTTAAATACACAGTTGTCTGACGCTCTATATATAAACTCAGTTACCCTATTAACAGTATAGCAACAAATACCCTGTTTATCCAATAAACAGGTGTGTCTTAGGACTTGAGCAGGTTTAAATTTACCAAGTTGATCCTGGATAAATATAAGATCTGTGCATTTTACAGAATAGAAACTGGACTCCAACGGGCCAGAGGGAGAATGCAGGAAGGGACCCTTGCTCATCTCACATGGCCCCTGAGCACTGTCTCTCAACCTGTCCTTGGGACCCTCCAGCAGCTGAAGGCAAAGCTATGTGGCCTAAGTCCCAGGGGAATGTTGGCAATGTGGGCTTGGCAAATGAGGAATGTTGGGAATGAGTCCACAGTCCAGAGTTCAGATCTCACAGTTCAGCTTCGCCCTGCTCTGACATCTTCCATCAAGGATGAGGGGCTCTCCGCTTTAGGAGTGGTGACTCCTGCTTCTGAATTATATCACTTTTCTGAGCCCATGTGTCTTATTTTAGTTAGAAAGACTTCATCCAGTCTGGCTCAGGCTGCAGAAAACTAAATATGCTATTAAAACACTCCCTAAACTTAGGTTCCAATATGATTACACAGGCAGTTGTCTTTATTATAAAACAATTCTTCCTAATGTTTAGCAAGTCACCACATTGCCATGGTCCTCAAAACTAATTTTTGCCCTGGCCAGTTGGCTCAGTGGTAGAGCGTCGACCTTGTGTGCAGGAGTCCTGGGTTCGATTCCCGGCCAGGGCACACAAGAGAAGCGCCCATCTGCTTCTCCACCCCTCCCCCTCTCCTTCCTCTCTGTCTCTCTCTTCCCCTCCCTCAGCCAAGGCTCCATTGGAGCAAAGCTGGCCCGGGCGCTGAGGACGGCTCCATGGCCTCTGCCTCAGGTGCTAGAGTGGCTCTGGTTGCAACAGAGCAACGCCCCAGATAGGCGGAGCATCGCCCCCTTGTGGGTATGCCGGGTGGATCCCGGTCGGGCGCACGCGGGAGTCTGTCTGACTGCCTCCCCATTTCCAGCTTCGGAAAAATGCAAAAAAAAAAAAGGCAAAACAAAGAAACAAACGAAAAAAACAACTAATTTTCTTCAGAAGTAATAATGACCATTTCTGAAAGGATGCTCAGGAAACTCAGATATTAGTTGCCTCCAAAAAGGGGAACTAGGAGGTAGAAGGGGACTCTGATTTTCACTGTATACCTCCTGGTTTCTTTTAAATAATCTATGCATGTGTATTACCTATTCCAAAATAAATTGAATAATTTTCAAAGCATAAGGTTTATAAAACTCTGGTGAAATTTAACTTAGTTCTTTTTCGTCCAAATTAGGCTTTTTCCCCCTTCTATTCAGCTCTCCACTAATAATCACAATGACCGCATCTGCCTTTTACTGACCAATTTACTATGTACTAGGTACTGTGCTCGGCATCTTCTATTCATTAGCTCATTTAACAAGCCAGTGAAAGGGTTCTTCTGTTATCCAGATTGTACAGATGAGGACATTGAGCTTAGAGTGAGGTCCCATATAGCCAGTAAGCATCAAATCTGGAATTGAAATGTGGGCTTATCTGACCAAGCCCCTCTTGGAACCCCCGCAGCCTGCTGCCTTGGTAGCTAGCTGCAGGAACACGAAAGCGTTAACTGCATCAGACATATTAGGGACTTTCTCATAAATTCCTTTGTCAGCCAAACCCTTGAAAGACACAAAAGTGATGAAATACAATTGATGCACATTCTTCGCTTGAGAGCAAAGCTGGGCTTTCAGTGCATCTGCCTTCTCACGCTGGGGGCACAGATTACTCCGTGGAATGACTAGCTAGGTGGCTCATCAAAGCATGAGGCCTCTGGTCCTTGCAACCAAATCCTGAGCAACTACCTTCTCAGTGGGACACATGTTGAGCAGCATTCACATGGAAAAGGGGACACTTCTGGTTTGAGTCAGAAGATATCACCAATACATCCACCAGCCCAATTCCTGGCTTAAAGGGGAAGCTCTCCAGCTCAGAGCAAAGCTGTGGGAATCTTAGAGGTCCCCCAAAGGGACAAGCCCCTGCATTACTGGTTGTTTCTATGGACACAGGAAGAAAGGAAAGGATTACAATGAAAAACTAAGCAACCAGCAATTCAAGACAAAGCTGCAGAAGACCAGGTGGAACAGCTGATAATATAGCAGACACTCTCATAAAGCCCTTGTCACCCAAAGATAGGAAAGGGGTTTTATAAACAGCTGTCAATTATTCCAACTTTTTGGGGTGAAAATCACAGCAGGGATCTGATAATTGTCCTTAAATAAAATTGCCTTCCTTAGTGTAGCTTATTCACATAGTTAGGGGAGGAAGATTTATAATATATTTTATATATTTTGCAGTTCAAAAGCATCCCCACACATATATAAAGCATCTTCACATATATGGTCTCATTTTTTAATCGAGGGTCCTCATCTCCTCCAGTCCTGGTTTTCAACAACCTCTCTTCATACCACACCTACCACCCCCAACCCCCAACAAGCAACCAAGTCAGGTGAGCTGCCTTTGAATAGCAGGTTCTGAGAAGCAGCAGCAAGCAAGATTCGAGGTCTGCAAGTTCTGTCCAAGGTCGAGTAATTTTGGACAGATCCTTGATTTTAAACCACAAGGGTCATGTTCAGTGTTGGCACTAGAACAACATTTAAGAGCGATTTCGCCTAGCTTCCTTTCCAAAGTGTGCATTTGTGACACTCTTGAAATTAACCACTGACTAGCTAGCATAAGTAGCCATAAGCAAACACGTGGCTGAGAAGCACAGAAGACAGAGATAGCTGGAGCCACGGGACACTGTTTCTTCCGAGCACTCACCCATCTTTGCCCACAGATTCCAACAGGATGCCCACCTCTAGCCCTTACAGAGGACTGACTGCCGTAATTCCAACAACACGACTCTGGGAGTCTGAATCCCAGTTAATAGGTAAGAATTCTAGAAAAGATCAAAGCTAAAGATGGGCTCTGGCTGATGGAGACTTTCTACGAGAAAGCAAACCTTCTCATAGGGCAGTTTGGTTTTCTTTTTGATTTTTGGCTTTTTTTCCCTTTTTCAGAATTGTCTTTTCCAAAAATATTGCAGATAAGTTATAGCAAACAGCACAGTGACCATCAAGGAAAACTGTCACTCTGGGCTTCTTTTTAATCATAGCAGCTGTATGGAAACAGCTGCAGCTTCAGTAAGGGCCCCGGGGCAGTATTTTAAATTTATTTAAAATTTTCATTATTTCCTTCAAAAGAAAAAGTAAGTTGAATTTAAATTCTCTTTAATGAGAAAAAGTAAATACTAAAATAATAAGCTTTTGTTAGGTAGAGTCAAGCCTTGGAGGACCATCAAGTATTATAATATCTAAAATTTTTCATCTTTCAAGAATGGGAATATTGTCCTCCTTGAGAATGCATTTCATAGAGGAAATTCAAAGGTTTACTTTTCAGTAAAACACTTTTTCTTCCTAGGTGGCCAGTTACGCATCACTCTTTTTCTTTTTTACAGAGACAGAGAGAGAGTCAGAGAGAGGGATAGCTAGGAACAGACAGACAGGAACAAAAAGAGATGAGAAGCATCAATCATCAGTTTTTCGTTGCGACACCTTAGTTGTTCATTGATTGCTTTCTCATATGTGCCTTGACCGCGGACCTTCAGCAGACCGAGTAACCCTTTGCTCAAGCCAGTGACCTTGGGTCCAAGCTGGTGAGCTTTTTTTTTTTTTTTTTTTTTTGTATTTTTCCGAAGCTGGAAACGGGGAGGCAGCCAGACTCCCACATGCACCTGACCGGGATCCACCCGGCACGCCCACCAGGGGGCGATGCTCTGCCCATCTGGGGCATCGCTCTGTTGCAACCACAGACATTCTAGCGCCTGAGGCAGAGAGGCCACAGAGCCATCCTCAGCGCCCAGGCCAACTTTGCTTCAAAGGAGCCTCGGCTGTGGGAGGGGAAGAGAGAGACAGAGAGGAAAGAGAGGGGGAGGGGTGGAGAAGCAGATGGGCGCCTCTCCTGTGTGCCCTGGCCGCAAGCTGGTGAGCTTTACTCAAACCAGATGAGCCCGTGCTCAAGCTGGCGACCTCAGGGTCTCGAACCTGGATCCTCTGCATCCCAGTCCGATGCTCTATCCACTGCACCACCACCTGGTCAGGCCACATCACTCTTAACTAATAAATTATGGGCCTGACCTGTGGTGGCGCAGTGAATAAAGCATCGACCTGGAAATGCTGAGGTCGCCGGTTCGAAACCCTGGGCTTGCCTGGTCAAGGCACATATGGGAGTTGATGCTTCCAGCTCCTCCCCCCTGTCTCTCTCTCCTCTCTGTCTCTCTCTCTCTCCTCTCTAAAATGAATAAATAAAAAAAAAATTAAATTAAAAAAACTAATAAATTATGAACTATATATATCAAACAACTGGTATTACAAGGCTGAATAGAAAAGTCTGTTGTGTATTTTCTCTTGTTTAAAGTCTTTTTCTTCTTTTATTCTCATGAGGTAAATTTGGTCTTAATCACTTCAGTTTTAAAATTTGTGGCCTATGGGTTGACAGCTCTGGCCAACTTGTTCCTCTGTGACCCTGGAATAGCCTGGCCAAGGATAAAGAAAACAAAGCTACATACTGTACCTTCAAGTTAAGCTTAGGTTTTCCTTTCTCTCTCTCTAGAAGCTGAAAGGGCACATTTGAATCAGCTGGGATCCTGGTGGGGGTGTGTGTGTGCACCAGGCATTGGCTCCCTACAAGACTTGCCCTTTGCAAGACGTGCCCCCTCCTTGCAGTGGAGAGGCGACTCACACTCTCCTGCTGAGGGAAGGGTGTGATGAATGATAAGCATAGGGCTTATTTTTAGCTTCAACCCACGGCCCATTTATTGTGTGATCCCAAGCAAAACCACTTAGCCTGGTCATCCCACATTTTTGCCTTCTGTAATATGAATACGATGATGTTGATTCTGTAGCATTTCCCAGGGAGGTCCTGGGCAGAACAGAGGTCATGGGTGAAAAGCTCTATGAGGACCCAAAGAAAAGGTGGTGAGTGAATTCAAGGGTTTATTAGGAGAACTGCAAACAGATCTGAACTTCAGTCCAATAAAGACATTCAAGGAATACAAAAGTTCATTTGGTTCTGAACAACAAGCTAACCACACCCATGATAAAATCAAAACAAAACCAAGGCAACAACCTGTGTGTGTTGGCCTTTACACCCAAGAGGAACTGCTCCACCGCAGGGCTGTCTCCTCCAGAGCACCACAGAGTGCTGCCCAGGGAGAGCACTGTTTGTTAGCTGATATTGATTGCACAGTCTTTACGGTGCCAACAGGGTAAGTCTCAGGTACTCTCTTCTGACAAGTCCCAAAGCAACCCCCCCTTCAAACCCTTCTCTTCTGTCCTTTTTTTTTTTTCCAGAGACAGAGAGAGAGTCAGAGAAAGGGATAGATAGGGACAGACAGACAGGAACGGAGAGAGATAAGAAGCATCAATCATCAGTTTTTCGTTGCGACACCTTAGTTGTTCACTGATTGCTTTCTCATATGTGCCTTGACCGTGGGGCTACAGCAGACTGAGTAACCCCTTCCTCAAGCCAGCGACCTTGGGTTCAAGTTGGTGAGCTTTGCTCAAACCAGATGAGCCCGTGCTCAAGCTGGCGACCTCGGGATCTTGAACCTGGGTCCTCCGCATCCCAGTCTGACGCTCCATCCACGGCGCCCCCGCCTGGTCAGGCCCTTCTGTCCCTTCTTTGAGGCTTGTTGGTCTTGTGGATTCCATAGCTGACATCCTGGAAGCTGTGACAAGCTCCCTGAGAGAAAGACCCATCCCTGTGAGTGGGTGCAGCCTCTGTCCTAAGGTGCTGTAAGCATGAGCTAAGGGTTTGAGGAAAGTACTCATGAGACTTCCATGACACTTGATCCCTAAAATGACCAATTTTTTGAATAGAAATACTTTATTCCCAGGTATTGACAGCACCTCCAGACACTAACTAGTCACCTCACAAATTTTTGCCCTTAATCAGAAAGGGCCACAGATGCAAAGGTACAGGTGAACTGATATAAACTCATTACTTTTCTTAGAAAAGAAACTGGTTTGCCCTAGCCTGTAGTTGCACAGTGCATAAAGCAGTGACTTGGAATGCTGAGATCGTTGGTTCGAAACCTCGGGCTTGCCTGGTCAAGGCCCATGTCAGAAGCAACTATTACCAGTTGATGCTTCTTTCTCCTCCCCTCCTCTTCTCCCCCCCTCTCAAATCAATAAATAGAATCTTTTAAAAAGTAAAATAAAAAGAAAAACTATAACAAAAAAAAAAGAGGAAAAAGAAAAGGAACCTTGTGGAGGAAAGATATATGTGACTGACAACAGTTTTTCCTCTGGGGGCACTTTCCGTCATTATGGTTGAGGGGTAACCCCTCTCCTCTTCCATTTTAGGTCACATGATCAAACTTTCAGGTCATGCAGGTGCCAGCTGTGCTAAAAATTTCAAGATGATATAAAATCAAACTAATCATTTGGTTCACAGCAGTCTGTCACTCCAGGGAGCTGTAGAGTGATGTATTTAAGGATCTGCTGTCTCTATTCACATGACCAGGCACTTTCAAGTATATACCTACCCAAGACAAACAAAATCACGTGTTCACACAAAAACTCACACACAAATGTTCTTAGCAGCATTATTCATAATAGCCAAAGAGTGGAAGCATCCAAATGTCCATCAACTGATGAATGGACAAACAAAATGTGGTCTGTATATCATAGAATATTACTGAGTGCTTAGAAGGAATGAAATATTGATACATGTTACAACATGGATGAATCTTGAAAATATTGTGCTGAGTAAAATAAGCAAGTCACAAAAGATCACATATTATCTGATTACATTTATGTGAAATGCCCAGAATAGATAAATCCATAAAGATAGAAAGTAGACTAGTGGTCCGCTGATGCTGGGGGAGGAGGTTGGGGACAAATGGAAGTGATTGCTAGGGAGTGTAGGGCTCTTTTTTGGGGTGCTAAAGATGTTCTATAATTGGTTGTGGTGATAGTTGCAAAATTCTGTGAATATACTAAAAGCCAGTGAATAATGCACTTTATTTTTTTTTTAATTTATTTATTTATTCATTTTAGAGAGGAGAAGGAGAGACACAGAGAGAGAGAGACAGAGAGAGAGAGAGGAGAGACAGAGAGAGAGAAGGAGGGAGGAGCTGGAAGCATCAACTCCCATATGTGCCTTGCCCAGGCAAGCCCAGGGTTTCGAACTGGTGACCTCAGCATTTCCAGGTCGACGCTTTATCCACTGCGCCACCACAGGTCAGGCCGAATAATGCACTTTAAATAGATGAATTGTATGACATGTGAATTATATCTTAGTATAACCATTAGAAAAAAACCCAAACAAACAAACAAACAAACAAAAAAACCAAAAAAAAACTGGTCTCTGGAGCCAGACTTCCTGGTTTGAATCTGCACTTCCATGGTTTAGCTGTGTGATCTGGTGTGAAGTTACTTGGACCTTCTGGGTTCTATTTCTCATCTTTGAAATGGGAATGGTAATATTTCTATCCTTACAGGGTTATTATGGATTATTATGTAAAACACTTGGAACAGTGCACAGTATATGGTAAACCCAAATAAGGATGAATTATTACTGATATTATTACCAGTCATGTGTCTCCCAGGACATTCCCTAGTTGGGTTTCAGGAAGCTGAGTCAGAAGGATGCTTAGAAAGCATGAATTCAGCCTGACCAGGTGGTGGCGCAGTGGATAGAGCATCGGACTGGGATGTGGAAGACCCAGGTTCGAGACCCTGTGGTCGCCAGCTTGAGCGCGGGCTCATCTAGTTTGAGCAAAGCTCACCAGCTTGGACCCAAGGTTGCTGGCTCGAGCAAGGGGTTACTCGGTCTGCTGAAGGCCCATGGTCAAGGCACATATGAAAGAGCAATCAATGAACAACTAAGGTGTCACAACAAAAAACTAATGATTGATGCTTCTCATCTCTCTCCGTTCCTGTCTGTCTATCCCTGTCTATCTGACTCTCTGTCTCTGTAAAAAAAAAAAAAAGAAGAAGAAGAAGAAAGAAAGCATGAATCCAGAGGTGGGTGGATATTCTTGTCTGGTATTTTATCAGACCTTGGAAAGCCCTCTATTCACTCATTTATCAAAGTCATCTGTATCTGTGCCAAGCACTGTTCTAAGTGCTGGGAAGACAACAGTGACCAAAATAGATACAACTTCCTGTTCAAATGCAGTTAATATCCTAGTGGGGGAAAATGAAGAAATAAACAAGACAATATAGCAGCTAGAGATCAATGCTTTGAAAAAAAAATCCAGCATGATGGTGACTGGGGGAATGATGGGTTAGGGCTCAGAGAGACCTCTTAGAGGAGGGCACACTCTGTGAAAACCTCTTGGGTAGGGGCATCCTGGCTGTGGGAATGGCTAGTGCAAAGGTCCTGAGGCAGGAACATACTAGATGTATTGTAGAAAAAGAAAGAAGACCAGCGTGGCTGGAACATGATGAGCAGCAAGGGGTGCAGTGGTAGGAAATAAGGTGAGAAATATAAATAGGGATCAGATTATGTTGGGTCTTGTAGGCCATCTGTGACAACCAGCCATCCAGCTGGTTTCCAATGATCCCTGCCTCATGAAATTAAATTTTTTTTTTTTTTGTGGCAGAGACAGAGAGAGTCAGAGAGAGGGACAGACAGACAAGAAGGGGGAGAGAGATGAGAAACATCAATTCTTCGTTGCGACACCTTAGTTGTTCATTGATTGCTTTCTCATATGTGCCTTGACTGTGGGGCTACAGCAGACCGAGTAACCCCTTGCTCAAGCCAGTGACCTTGGGTCCAAGCTGGTGAGCTTTGCTCAAACCAGATGAGCCCGCGCTCAAGCTGGCGACCTTGGGGTCTCGAACCTGGGTCCTCCACTTCCCAGTTCGACGCTCTATCCACTGCACCACCACCTGGTCAGGCTGAAATTAAATTTTTTTTTTTAATTTTTTTTAATATTATCTTTATTTATTTTTTTAGAGAGAAGAGAGAGTGAGTGAGTGAGAGAGAGAGAGAGAGAGAGAAAGGGGGGGAGGAGCAAGAAGCATCAACTTCCATATGTGTCTTGACCAGACAAGTGCAGGGTTTTGAACCAGCGACCTCAGCATTCTAGGTCAATGCTTTATCCACTGCGCCACCACAGGTCAGAGTGAAATTAAATTCTTGTGTGGTTCCCTCCCATACTGAATAGGGCTGTCTGTGTAACCAATAGGATATTGTAGAAATGATGGAGTGTGACTTCAAGGATAGATCAAAAAAGGCACTGGGGCTTTCATCTTCTTCTTCCTTGAATGATTTGCATTGGGGGAAGCTGGCAGCCATGTCCTGAGATTACTCAAACAGCCCTATGGAGAGTCCATGTGATGAGGAACTGAGGCCTCCTGCCAACAAGTGTTACCACCTTACCAGGCATGGGAGTCGGTCACCTTGTGTCCTGTAGCTGCCCTCACACCATCAGCTAACTGACTAATACCTTGACTGCAAGACTGCAACCTCATGAGAGATCCCAGAGTCAGTCATCCAGCCAAGCTGCTTCCAGATTCCCAAGCCACAGAAACTGTCTGAGATGATAGGTGTTTATTGCTTAAAAAAAAATTGGGGCCAATTTGTTATACAGCAATAAATATTTAATACACTACAGTAAGGACTTGAGATTTTAGTTAAGTATCAGGGGAAGCCATTCGAGGAGTTTAAGCAGAGGAGTGACCTGATCCGACTTATGTTGTGAATGGAGCCATCTGACTGCTGTGCAGAGACTAGACACCGGGGAGCTGGAGAAGAAGCAGAAGTCTAGTTAGGAGCTATCACAGTAGTATAGCAGGTGTTGATAGTGGCCTGGACTGGGGTGGTAGAGTTGGAAATGAGAGTAGACAGATTAGAGGTGTAATTCAGAGTTAGAGCCTATAGAACTTATTGATAACTGAATGTGAAAAGTGAGAAAGGAAAGAAATCAAACATGACAGGTTTTGGCTGCAAAGGGGAGAATTGGAAGAAGGAAGCTCTCAGAAGGAAGAAGCCTCGAGATTAGTTTTGGATATAGGGGGTCCTCAGGTTACAACAGCCTTGACATACGATGTCTCAAGCTTATGACTCTCACTCCCATAAAAAGTTAAAAAAAAAAAGCCTGACTAGGCGGTGGCGCAGTGGATAGAGCGTCAGACTGGGATGCAGAGGACCCAGGTTTGAGACCCCGAGGTCTCCAGCTTAAGTGCGGGCTCATCTGGTTTGAGCAAAGCTCACCAGCTTGGATCCAAGGTCGCTGGCTCGAGCAAGGGGTTACTCGGTCTGCTGAAGACCCATGGTCAAGGCACATATGAGAAAGCAATCAATGAACAACTAAGGTGTCGCAACAAAAAACTAATGATTGATGCTTTTCATCTCTCTGTTCCTGTCTGTCTGTCCCTGTCTATCCCTCTCTCTGACTCACTCTCTGTCCCTGTAAAAAAAAAAAAAAAGAGAGACATGAATGTTTTGGCTTATGCCATTAGCATCGTACTTCCAGACTGTGTGGGCAAGCTAGTTCCAGACTAGCCTGGAACAATTATTTAAGGTAGAGAGGCCTACAACAGATCCTGTACCCTCTACATCAGCTGCTTCTCAAGATGAAACACTTGTAATACAGGTAGAATCATCTCCAGCATCTGCTGCATGCTCCTTAGGCAATCCTGATTCACCTGACCCCATATCTCCAGCACCTTCTGCAGGTTCTCCTGCCTCTCCAGCTTTCTCCTCTCAATACGTCACTCTCTCCCATCTTGCAATGCCCCTTCCAGATTGCAAGCCAACCACAGGAATAAAGGTAAGGAACTTTTTTAATGCTCATTTTCTGTCTTTTTTTCTGTTACTACAGTACAGTGTATAGTACAGTATACAGTGATACCTTGACACACGAGTTTAATTTGTTTCATGGTTGAGCTCATGACTCAATTTGCTTGTGTGTCAAATAGAATTTTCCCATTTAAATTAATGGGAATGCAATTAATCCATTCTGGCCCCCAAAAACCACACGAATTTTTTGTTTTATATGCTTTTAAATAAGAAAATGTACTTTATAAATAACAAATATATATATGTATGAAGAGAGAATGTAAAGAAATAAACTGGTTTATGAAATGTTATTTACCTTCAAGATCAGGTGAAGATGCTGGTGGAGGGGGAGAATACAGTAGCATAACAATGGCCCTTCCCAAGCAGGAAGATAATTAGCAATTTCACAGACAGCTTACCGGCACCATTTTTTTTTTTTTTTTTTTTTTTTTGTATTTTTCTGAAGCTGGAAACAGGGATAGACAGTCAGACTCCTGCATGCGCCTGACCGGGATCCACCCGGCACACCCACCAGGGGCGAAGCTCTGTCCACCAGGGGGCGATGCACTGCCCCTCCGGGGCGTCGCTCTGTCGCGACCAGAGCCACTCCAGCGCCTGGAGCAGAGGCCAAGGAGCCATCCCCAGCGCCCGGGCCATCTTTGCTCCAATGGAGTCTCTGCTTCGGGAGAGGAAGAGAGAGACAGAGAGGAAGGAGAGGGGGAGGGGTGGAGAAGCAGATGGGCGCTTCTCCTGTGTGCCCTGGCCGGTAATCGAACCCAGGACTTCTGCACGCCAGGCCGATGCTCTACCACTGAGCCAACTGGCCAGGGCACCGGCACCATTTTTAACAATAAAAGTAAGCAAACTAGCCCTGGCCGGTTGGCTCAGCGGTAGAGCGTCGACCTGGCGTGCGGGGGACCCGGGTTCGATTCCCAGCCAGGGCACACAGGAGAAGCGCCCATTTGCTTCTCCACCCCCCCCCCTTCCTCTCTGTCTCTCTCTTCCCCTCCCGCAGCCAAGGTTCCATTAGAGCAAAGATGGCCCGGGCGCTGGGGATGGCTCCTTGGCCTCTGCCCCAGGCGCTAGAGTGGCTCTGGTCTAGGCAGAGCGACACCCCGGAGGGGCAGAGCATCGCCCCCTGGTGGGCAGAGCATCGCCCCTGGTGGGCGTGCTGGGTGGATCCCGGTCAGGCGCATGCGGGAGTCTGTCTCTCCCCGTTTCCAGCTTCAGAAAAATACAAAAAAAATACAAAAAAAAAAGTAAGCAAACTAAAACCCCACAAATTTTACAAACTCATTTGCACAACATTCCACCCCTTTTGCTCACTTTGCAATTCACACCACAGGCATTCCTGTGCAAGGAATTAGGCACATCACACAAACAAATTACAGCAACAGCATAAGGCATACAATTTCAACCCAGACCTGTTTCCCCCCTCCGTCAGGGTCTCTCATATTGTCCAAAAGCCACATATCCATCCAACAGGGGAGCTGGTGCCCACTCTGGTCGCATTCTAAGAGTCAGTCCACGCACATGGTGCCTCAGGCCTCCCCCCTCATCCCTGCAGTCCTGGCAGCTCTTAAGACGCTGCCCCAAGGGGGAGCACATGGCAATGGTGACAAACATTTCCACCTCTGCTCCAGAGGGCATGCTGCCATCCACCCCTATGTCCCACAATTGTAGCAACCTACCAGAGGTTTAGTAGGTACTCTTTGCTGCTGGGCTTTTACCTTCTGGAGTCCTCAGAAGGCAACTTCAGCCCCAGTCTCCTCATACTCAGAAGAGGAGCTGGAAATACCTGCTCCTGCTGACTTAAAGCCACTCCACCAGCACGGCTCCAGCTTAGGCTTCTGTGGCTGCAGGCTCTCCATAACTTCCAGGGCAAACTGCAACTCACAAACCTGTAATTCCTTCTCCAGAGACTGCTCCATTTCCAGGTGCAGCTTGCGAACCCGGTGGGCCTCCTTCTCCAGCATTTGCTCCAGTTCCAGGATCTGCATCTCTTTCCCTAATGGCCATTCCAACTCCTTCCACTCCTCTGTTTGCAGGTCTTGGGCAGCCTCTTGCACAGAGCTCTCGGTTTCCTCTCTCAGGGCTATAAAAATCAGCCAGCCCACGGTCCCCAAAATGTCAGCCATGGGGAACAACAACCAGTCTCTACTTTACCCCTCAAGGGTGGTGGCGGCTCCATACTGATATGATTCGAATCCTGCCACAAACTATGCCAAATGTATACAGCCAGTAGTCACAGCCATTGAGGCCAAACACATGCAGGTTCCCATTACATTCAGGCAGATGGAAAAGAAATAGTGGAGCCAAAAAATGGTGGGCCATTCTTTTATTCAAGACCCGTACTGGCCAGCGAGCAAATACACACAGAGCTCCCAAAGCCACTTACACATTCTCCAGTTACACAAGCAGGAGAATCTTCTCCAGTTTTTCCTAGAATCAAAGGCCTCACCAGTCTCAGTCACCTCTGGTTCCCCATCTGCACACCTTCTCCCTTCTCCTCTGCACAAACCGGCTTCTCCTTCAATACCCTGCCATTTTGGTTTCTCTCTCTTTCTCTGACATCTTGGCTCCTCTTTCAGCATTCTGAATCCTCTCTGCTCTCACTCTGCCATCATGACTTCTTCTCTTTCTCTCCTTTTTAAAACTTTTCTGTTGCCAAAACCTCTCCTCCAGTCAATATTAGCATAGCAATGGCCCCTCCCAAGCAGGAAGGTAATCTGCAATTTGCAATCAACTGCCCTGCTCTAAAGGCAAGCACACACATGGCTGCCCAGCGCCATTCTTTTTTTTTTTTTTTTGTATTTTTCTGAAGTTGGAAATGGGGAGGCAGTCAGACAGACTCCCGCATGCGCCCGACCAGGATCCACCCAGCACGCCCACCAGGGGGCGATGCTCTGCCCATCTGGGGCGTTGCTCTGTTGCAACCAGAGCCATTCTAGCGCCTGAGGCAGAGGCCACAAAGCCATCCTCAGCGCCCGGGCCAACTTTGTTCCAATGGAGCCTTGGCTACGGGAGCGGAAGAGAGAGACAGAGAGGAAGGAGAGGGGGAGGGGTGAAGAAGCAGATGGGCACTTCTCCTGTGTGCCTTGGCCGGGAATTGAACCTGGGACTCCTGCACACCAGGCTGATGCTCTACCACTGAGCCAACCAGCCAGGGCCGGGAAGTAACTTTACTTTATAAAATTTATAAAGCAGATGCCTGACCAGGTGGTGGCGCAGTGGATAGAGCGTCGGACTGGGATGCAGAGGACCCAGGTTCGAGACCCCGAGGTCGCCAGCTTGAGCGCGGGCTCATCTGGCTTGAGCAAAGAGCTCACCAGCTTAGACCCAAGGTTGCTGGCTCCAGCAAGGGGTTGCTCAGTCTGCTGAAGGCCCACGGTCAGGGCACATGTGAGAAAGCAATCAATGAACAACTAAGAAGTCGCAACGCACAACAAGAAACTGATGATTGATGCTTCTCATCTCTCTCCGTTCCTGTCTGTCTGTCCCTGTCTATCTCTGCCTCTGTAAAAAAAAAAAAAAAAAAAAAAAAAAAATTTATAAAGCAGAGTTACAGCAAGTTAAAGCATATAATAATAATTACTTACCAAGTACTTTATGTCAGATTTTCGCTAAGTTTGGCAGAATAAATCTTTATAAAACAACTTACTATAGTTAAATCTATCTTTTTATTTATACTTTGGTTGCTCTGCTACCACCCACCATGAAAGCTGGAATGCCCACTAGTGGGAGGTAGGGACCGGGTTGACTACCACTGGTTTATACAAACTACAGCCTCAACATTATGAAATTTTATTTTATCTGACTGAATAGGTGATAAATGGCACCTCTGTGTTTATTTTATTTTATTTATTTATTTTTATTATTATTTTTTTCTGAAGTTGGAAATGGGGAGGCAATCAGACAGACTCCTGCATGCGCCCGACCGGGATCCACCCAGCATGCCCACCAGGGGGCAATGCTCTGTCCATCTGGGGCGCTGCTCTGTTGCAACCAGAGCCATTCTAGCGCCTGAGGCAGAGGCCACAGAGCCATCCTCAGCACCTGGGCCAACTTTGCTCCAATGGAGCCTTGGCTGCGGGAGGGGAAGAGAGAGACAGAGAAGGAAGGAGAGGGAGAGGGGTGGAGAAGCAGATGGGTGCTTCTCCTGTGTGCCCTGGCCAGGAATCGAACCCGGGACTCCTGCACACCAGGCTGACGCTCTACCACTGAGCCAACCGGCCAGGGCCCTCTGTGTTTATTTTAATTTAATGTTCTTTGCTTACTAGTGAGATCAAAATATTTTCCCAAAAAAACAATTGCTAATATTTGGTTCTTCTTGTGTAAACTGTCTGCTCACATCCTTTGATCATTTGGTCCATTCTTTCAAAGAGCCTGTAAGTGGCCATAGGTCAGTCTGAAACTTTGGTTCTAACAACAATCAATATTGTCAAGCCATTTGCAGAATGTGGATCCTGACACTGTGATTTCTGGAAAGGGACTCTGATTCTGGTGTTTATCTCAGTCAAGTTAAAAGAAATTCAGCCCTGGCCGATTGGCTCAGTGGTAAAGCGTCGGCCTGGTGTGCAGGAGTCCCGGGTTCAATTCCCTGCCAGGGCACACAGGAGATGCGTCCATCTGCTTCTCCACCCCTCCCCTCTCCTTCCTCTCTGTCTCTCTCTTCCCCTCCCGCAGCCAAGGCTCCATTGGAGCAAAGTTGGCCCAGGTGCTGAGGATGGCTCTGTGGCCTCTGCCTCAGGCACTAGAATGGCTCTGGTTGCAACAGAGCAGCGCCCCAGATGGACAGAGCATTGCCCCCTGGTGGGTGTGCCAGGTGGATCCCGGTCGGGCGCATGCGGGAGTCTGTCTGACTGCCTCCCTGTTTCTAGCTTCGGAGAAATGCAGGGGGAAAAAAAAAAATTCAGCCCAGGGACCTTAAACAATCACCATTTCATCCTGCCTCCTTTAAACAAACGATTAGGCCAGGGGTCAGGAACCTATGGCTCGCAAGCCAGATGTAGCTCTTTTGATGGCTGCATCTGACTCGCAGATAAATATTTAATAAAAAAAAATAATTATGGCCTGACCAGGTGGTGGCGCAGTGGATAGAGCGTTGGACTGGGATGCGGAAGGACCCAGGTTTGAGACCCCAGGATAGCCAGCTTGAGCGTGGGCTCATGTGGCTTGAGCAAAGAAACTCACTAGCATGGACCCAAGGTCACTGGCTCGAGCGGGGGTTACTCAGTCTGCTGAAGGCCCGCAGTCATGGCACATATGAGAAAGCAATCAATGAACAACTACGGTGTTGCAACGAAAAACTGATGATTGATGCTTCTCATCTCCGTTCCTGTCTGTTCTGTCCCTATCTATCCCTCTATCTGACTCTCTGTCCCTGTAAAAAATAAATAATAATAATAATAATAACGTTAAAAATATAAAACATTCTCGTGTATTACAATCCATTCATTTCCTACCGCTCATGTTCATGGTTGCGGGTGGCTTGAGCCAATCACAGCTGTCCTCCGGGACAACACCAAATTTTTATTAGATAATGCATAATGTACACAGGTCGTTGTATGCCTCCATGGAATTACATTTTAAAATATGTGGCGTTTACGGCTCTCTCAGCCTAAAAGGTTCCTGATCCCTGGATTAGGCTGAAAGGATGTTGCAATGAGGAGAATGCTGGAATGGGAGGAGAAGAAGATTGTTTGTTTAGATGTGATTTAGCCTGTCACTCCTAGTTCAAAAATGTGAAGCAGCCTGACCAGGCGGTGGCGCAGTGGATAGAGTGTCGTCTGGGATGCGGAGGACCCAGGTTCGAGACTCCGAGGTCGCCAGCTTGAGCGCGGGCTCATCTGGCTTAAGCAAAAAGCTCACCAGCTTAGACCTAAGGTCGCTGGCTCAAGCAAGGGGTTACTCGATCCGCTGAAGGCCCGTGGTCAAGGCACATATGAGAAAGCAATCAATGAACAACTAAGGTGTTGCAACGAAAAACTGATGACTGATGCTTCTCATCTCTCTCTGTTCCTGTCTGTCCCTATCTATCCCTCTCTCTGACTCTCTCTCTGTCCCTGTAAAAATAAATAAATAAATAAAAATTAAAAAAAAAAAAAAGGCCCTGGCCAGTTGGCTCAGTGGTAGAGCGTCGGCCTGGCGTGTGGAAGTCCCGGGTTTGATTCCTGGCCAGGGCACACAGGAGAGGTGCCCATCTGCTTCTCCACCCCTCCCCCTCTCCTTCCTCTCTGTCTCTCTCGTCCCCTCCCGCAGATGGCCAGGGCACTGGGGATGGCTCCGTGGCCTCTGCCCCAGGCGCTGGAGTGGCTCTAGTCGCAACAGAGCGAAGCTCAGATGTGTGGAGCATCGTCTCCTGGTGGGCGTGCCGGGTGGATCCCGGTTGGGCGCATGCGGGAGTCTGTCTGACTGCCTCCCCATTTCCAGTTTCGGAAAAATACAAAAAAAAAAAAAAAGAAGGCTCACCAGCTTGGACCCAAGGTCGCTGGCTTGAGCAAGGGGTTTCTCAGTCCGCTGAAGGCCCGCGGTCAAGGCACATATGAGAAAGCAATCAATGAACAACTAAGGTGTTGCAACGAAAAACTGATGATTGATGCTTCTCATCTCTCTCCATTCCTGTCTGTCTGTCCCTGTCTATCCCTCTCTCTGACTCTCTCTCTGTCCCCGAAAAAAAAAAAAAAAAAAAAAAGTGAAGCAGCCCTTACATTACTCACATTTTCTGACTTACCTCTCATATCTGTCTGGATGAAGCGAAGCCTTATAAATGAACCAATATGTTTTCTGGATAATGCTTTGTTTAGTATTTTGTTTTAAATTAGCCTTTTTGAGGCACCTGGAACTGAACAGAGGTACTTTATTTTTATTACTGACACCACATGAGATCCAGGCTTTAGAAACCTGGAAGTAATTTCTCCCTGAACTTAAATCCAATTATTTGCTAAATTTGGCCTAGCCTACCTGCTAAATAGCTCTCAAACACATTTAGATCTTGCTACCCAGGATGCTACCACCTTAGCACAGGGGCTATGTTGCTCAGAGTTCTGTCAAGCCTCCTCTCTGGGCTTCTCAAAAATGTCACTGCTGCCCTGGCCAGATAAGCCAGTTAGTTAGACAGAGCATCATCCTGATCCACAGAGATTGGGGGTTTGATCCTGGTCAGGGCATATATAGGAACAGATTAATGTTTCTGTTTGTTTCTCTCTCTCCTCTCTCTCTAAAACTCAACTGAAAAACAAAACAAAAAAGAACTGTTCTTGTTTCTCTACCTTCCATTCTCTACTCAGCAGCCAAACTGAGGATTCTTAAAAATGCCAATCAGATCATGGCAGTCTCTCTCTTTTTTTAGATCATGACAGTCTTAAACTTAAATTCCAAACCCTCCAATATTCCTCAGAATAAAGCTCAAAACTCTTAACGTGGTGCAGAAGACCCTATATGAGCTGCCCCCTCACTTCTCCAGCTTTGCTTCTCACCACTCCACTCTTCCTTCCCCTTTCCAGTTATGTAGGAATCCCCTTTAGTTCCTCAATGTGAGGTCAGTGGGCAATGGGGGAAGGTCACATGAGGAGCCAGACCCAGGAACTTTGGCTAGAACCACCCACACCCATTCGCGCCAAAAGAAACTTCCCAGGAGTCCTTTGGAAAAGAGCCACCATCTGTCAGCCAATGAAATTTCGCCATGTCATGTTACCTCGACCGCCCTAACGACCCTTTAAATTTCCCCCATGCGGTTTCCTCCATGCGACTTCTCTGGCCTCTGTTCCCTGGACCAGAGAACTCCTCGGGCAGGATGCGCTGTACTAAATAAAGCTTTTGCTTATCCACATTTCGTGGCTATGCCCTTCCTTCTTCCTCGGTGGGGAAAAATACCTTACACTCAGTCTTATACCTTTCTTCCCCAGGGCCTTTGCACATGCTACCCCTCATATTTGCAATGTTTGTTCTCATCCCCTTTGGCTAACTTGCAGTCATCCTTCAGATTTCAGCTTAAACATCACTTCTTCAAGAAAGCCTTTCCACCCCTGGCCGGTTGGCTCAGCGATAGAGCGTTGGCCTGGCGTGCGGGGGACCCGGGTTCGATTCCCGGCCAGGGCACATAGGAGAGGCGTCCATTTGCTTCTCCACCCCCTCCCCCTTCCTCTCTGTCTCTCTCTTCCTCTCCCGCAGCCAAGGCTCCATTGGAGCAAAGATGGCCCGGGTGCTGGGGATGGCTCCTTGGCCTCTGCCCCAGGCGCTAGAGTGGCTCTGGTCTCGGCAGAGCGACGCCCCAGAGGGGCAGAGCGTCGCCCCCTGGTGGGCAGAGCATCGCCCCTGGTGGGCGTGCCGGGTGGATCCTGGTTGGGCGCATGCAGGAGTCTGTCTGACTGTCTCTCCCTGTTTCCAGCTTCAGAAAAATACAAAAAAAACAAACAAAAAAAAAAAAAAAAAAGAAGAAGAAAGCCTTTCCAAGTCACGCAAGGTGCAATCACCAGGATGCCATGAAAGATGCTCCTCCACAGCATTTCACACACTTGTGATGATGTAATCACTATTTAAGGTCTTGTCTCCTCTGCTAGAATATTAACTTGATGGCAGGGTTCCTTTCAGTTTTGTTCACCATCATATGCCTAGCATCCAGCCCTGGCCTGGCATATACAAGGGATTCAGAAAATATGTGCTGACTGATTGGCAGGTAAGCCAACACTGTCTATGATGCTATTGGTCTATTTTGAAGGGGTTCATTCCAGGTTGATTTAACAACTTTAAAACAGCTTTCTTTTTTTTTTTTTTACTTTTTTATATTTTTTATTTATTCATTTTTATTAGAGAGAGAGGGGGAGAGAGAGAGAGAGAGAGAGAGAGAGGGAGAGATAGAGAGAGAACAGGGGGAGGAGCAGGAAGCATCAACTCCCATATGTGCCTTGACCAGGCAAGCCCAGGGTTTTGAACCGGCAGCCTCAGCATTCCAGGTCGACGCTTTATCCACTGTGTCACCACAGGTCAGGCCTAAAACAGCTTTCTTAAAAAGTCACATGACATTAAAATTTTAGCCATATCTCTTAAATATTCACTGGGTGCTACTACACTGGCTAGTGTAACAGAGACATAACATTGCAGAAGAGGAGGGAGTCTCTTGCTGGTTGATTCATTAGCTACATGGCAGAGAGTATCCTAAAGATCAGACCATTTAATGCTGAAGGTCTTCTTCCCTTCCTTCTCTTTTTTTCCTTCTCCCCTCCTCCTTCTCTTTTCCCTCTAGCCCACTCCTTCTTCCTTTTTTTTTTTTTTCAGTGAGAGAAACAGACAGACATACAGACAGACAGGAAAGGAGAGAGATAAGAAACATCAACTCAGCCTGACCTGTGGTGGCGCAGTGGATAAAGCGTCAACCTGGAAATGCTGAGGTCGCTGGTTCGAAACCCTGGGCTTGCCTGGTCAAGGCACATATGGGAGTTGATGCTTCCAGCTCCTCCCCCTCTTCTCTCTCTCTCTCTCTCTCTCTCTCTCTCCTCTCTCTCTCTCTCTCTCTCTCTCTCTCTCGGTCTCTCCCTCTCCTCTCTAAAATGAATTAAAAAAAAAGAAAAGAAACATCAACTCATAGTTGTGGCACCTTAGTTGTTCATTGATTGCTTTCTCATATGTGTCTTGACTGGGGGCTATAGAGGAGCCAGTGACCCCTTGCTCAAGCCAGCGACCTTGGGCTTCAAGCGAGCCACCTTTGGGCTCAAGCCAGCAACCATGATCCCACGCTCAAGCCAGTGACCCTGCGCTCAAGCCAGATGAGCCCATGCTCAAGCTGGATGAGCCTGCACTAAAGCCAGCGACCACGGGATTTCGAACCTGGGTGCTCAGTGTCCCAGGCTGACGCTCTATCCACTGCGCCACTGCCTGGTCAGGTTCCTTTTTTTGTTTTTATATTTTTTTGTTTGTTTGTTTGTTTTTTTGTATTTTTCTTAAGTTGGAAACGGGGAGGCAGTCAGACAGACTCCTGCATGCGCCTGACCGGGATCCACCCGGCATGCCCACCAGGGGGCGATGCTCTGCCCATCTGGGGCATTGCTCTGCTGCAATCAGAGCCATTCTAGCGCCTGAGGCAGAGGCCAGAGAGCCATCCTCAGCGCCAGGCAAACTTTACTCCAATGGAGCCTCGGCTGCGGGAGGGGAAGAGAGAGACAGAGAGGAAGGAGAGGGGGAGGGGTGGAGAAGCAGATGGGCGCTTCTCCTGTGTGCCCTGGCTGGGAATCGAACCCGGGACTCCCGCATGCCAGGCCGACGCTCTACCACTGAGCCAACTGGCCAGGGCCCCTTTTTTTGTTTTAAGACAGATAAGAACCATAAATTTTTATACAACTAGAGGAAAAAGCGAAGGAAAAGGAAGCAACTGAAGGTGCTAGAGAGGGAGGATAATTTGGTACCAGCTCATTTATTCAAAATTTATCAGGCATCTTCTGTGTGCCAGGTACTTTTTTTTTTTACTTTGTTAATCAGTAGTGACACAAAGGTGAATATGACACAGTCTTTGAACTTAAGGGGCTCACAGGAAGAGAAAGGACACATAAATACATAATGCTACTAACTATATAAAACCCAACCATGATATGTCCGGTCTATATATACAATTATACACAAAGACACAGTAGTTGGCATCCAAAAATAATTGCAAAGAAACCAAATCTTATAGTCTCTTGAGGAAAATACCAAAGTAGGAATTACATAAATGATTTACAAGAAATCTTAAAATCCTATTTTTCATTTCTCTTTCCTTCCTCCTATCAGCTAAGGATTCTGTCTTTACCTATTGGGTTCCTGTTAGATTCAGGGAGTACTGACATGCTGGGGCTGCCAAGAGTGTACAAGGTCCCTGTGACGCTGAGAACAAAGAGTTCAGCAACATCCTGCATTGAGTCAGAGACCCTTATCAGAAGTTTATGTTTGAAATTCTCCACTGAGTAATACCCCCCCTGTAACTGCGCACGACCTCCCTAGCCAATGACTAACAGCCACATCAGCTTCTGTATGATGCTTGCTCATCCTAGACAGCAACCCTATAAAAAGGAGCCATTTTAGAAGCTCGGAGCTGCAGTCCCTGTGCAGGTTTGGGGGGGCTGCAGTCCCTGCGCAGTTTGTTGGCTGCGCAGGTTTGGTTGGCTGTAGTGCTCCAGTCTCTTTGGAGGCGTGGGTTGGCTGCAGTCCCTGTGCAGGTTTGGGGGGCTGCAGTCCCTGCGCAGTTTGTTGGCTGCGCAGGTTTGGTTGGCTGCAGTGCTCCAGTCTCTTCGGAGGTGTGGGTTGCCTGCAGTCCCTGCGCAGGTTTGGGGGGCTGCAGTGTTCCCCTGTGTGGGTTACCTGCAGTCCCTGTGCAGGTTTGGGGGGGCTGCAGTGCTCCCTTGCATGGGTTGCCTGCAGTCCCTGTGCAGGTCTGCAATAAAACGTATAAAATTCACTTTGTGTCTGCTGTGGCCTATCTCGCCGGGATGTAACAGTTCCCAGGTCATTGTACAGGATCAGAACAATAGGGAAAGGTATTTCACCTATTTACCTAAGGAATTTCTCATCCTACTTTAAAGCTTCTTTTTGCCCTCCTTCCAAACTTCTTCCAACTCTTTCCTAATCCACATAATCTTAGTTTTTCAACTCTTCACTTTCTCCTGACCCCTTTAAAAACCCACCTGCCCTCATGTGCCGGTTAAGTCCCTACTCTAGCCAAAACAAACCAAATCACTCAGGGCTCAGCCCTTCTCTATTCTATCTTTCACCTACTATTCTGATACTGTGCAGTGATCTGGGAACCTAAAAGGCACAGACAAAATCCTCCTTAGCAGGTATGAGGGGAGAAAGAAACTGTGACTACTAATGCATTATTATTATTTTCCTGCCGAAGATATTGTAAAGCCAGTAGCCATGGCCATCATCACAGCTGCCTGACCCATGCAGGTTCGCATAGGATTCAGACAGACAGTAATGAAACAATGGAGCCAAGAACTGGTGGGCCATTAGCTTTAGTCCTAGCTTGCACTCGGCTGGCAAGAAATACACACAGTGGGAAAAACACTTCCCTTTCCATTCAGGGCTCCCAAAGCCACTGACTTATCTGAGTTTTCCTAGGATCAAAGGTTTCTACCTCACCAGCCTCATTCACCTCTATTTCCCATCTCTTTCCTTCTGCACAAACTGGTTTCTCCCTCAGCACTCCACCATCTTGGCTGCTTCTCCTGGCCTCCTCCACATGGCCTTTCTCTGCTCTCTCACAGCATGGGCTTCTCCTCGAAAGTAATCACTCTTCTCTCAAACAACATGATCTCTCCTTTTTAAAACCTTTTAGCGCCCTCCCCCAACACACATTAATACAATCATGCTCATCTCAAGCAAGAAGGGCAAATAATACTATCACGTGGGCAGCGCCATTTTTTAACAAAGTGAGCATAATATATTTTATCTTCCCAACAGATATAAAACAATGTTATCTACAGGGACTTAAGAGAAAACAATAGAGAAAAGTTAACCTGCTTTTAAGGACAAAAGGAGATGAGAAGGGCATTTCAGGAACAGCAAAAAACATAAGCTAAGCCTAGAAATGGGAAACAGGCTGGGGGCAGAGAAGGAGGCTTCTCATGCAAACTGTACTTCACAAAGAAGCCTGCACTGAACTGCCTGCCTCCACTGTATTCTACCTTCAGAACCACCCTTATAAAGGAATCCCTTGAATCCGATTTCAACTAATAGGACTAAGGCTTTCCCTAACCAATGGGAATTGTGCAGCTATATTCCCTCTCAATTAACTTTTTTTTTTTCAATTAACATCTTCACTGACCAAACAGAGCAGCTCTATTCTGACCAGTCAGGACAGTGCCTTTTGGATTAATCAAACTGTGAGGATTTGAAGTCCTCATTTGCATGACGATGGACCAATCAGGGACAAGGGGCAGGGACTTCTATGTAAATCAGTTCCCCTCTGGCTCTGGGAAGGCATTTACCATTTCCACTGATAAAGGTTGTTTTCTGTGGCTGAGCTGAAACACGAAAGATATCTCTCCAGAGCAGAGTCTATCACAGCAGAGTGGAGCAGAATAGCGCAGTACAAAGCAGACCAGTGAGGAGCAGAGCTGTCTAGCTGAAGAAGGGCCTGCCGCACAGATATGTTGTTATCACAATTGAGCTGTTTTGCACCAGATAAAGTTTCCTTCTTCGCCACACACCAAATTGAGGATTCTTTTTGGTGTTCAATTGTCACTAACAACCATCACCATCACATAACAGTAGGAAGGAGCTTCAATGCATAGGAAACCTCTTTTGTAAAGGAGCAGAGGTGGGAGGGCCCCAGATGCATTTAGGACTGTGATTTTCAACCCGGTGCCACAAGAATTTTTAAAACATGCAATACCTATTTAGTCAGGCACCAATATCTTTTCCCTTAGATTGACAAAAATTACATTTTTCGGTGTAATTTTAGTAATTGGTTATGTGTGCTATGAGATGAGAAAGGTTGAAAATCACTAAGAGATAGTGAATCTATGTGGCTGCAGGATAGTTTGGCCTGTGAGTAGGTCAGAATTGATTTATGGGAGCTTTAAATGTCAGGCAGAGAGATATGGACTTTGCCTATTTGCAGAAACAAACTGCAGAAGATTTTTGTAGACAGAAAAGTGTTATGATTCTACCAGTTTTAGGAAACAACTAAAACAGTTCAAACATACAAGAATAGGAACTGAAATAGCACCTTTTTGCCCCACTGAGAAGATTTTTAACTACATAATTAATCATTAAATTACAGGGGAAAGGGGCTTTTATTTCCCAGGGCCACATTATCTCCCAATTTTATAAACAGATTAAAAAACAAAACAAAAAATACCACCACCAAGTCTCCAGACTTGGATCTCTGGAAAAACAGAAGTAAATATTGACACAGGATTGTTTGTTTTCCCAAGAGAGGTCTCCCAGGCGATTTCTTTAATTACCTAAAAAAAAACTTTAAACTTGTTTTTTTCCCTTATGAGTTCAGCCGAGCTGAGGGAAAAATGGCAGTGTTGACTCAGATTCGCCAGTTCTGGTTTGGGTGCAGTATTAGTATCTGAGGGACTCCCTTCAAAGACTCTGAGCAATAATGTCTCTAGGCATTTGTTCCCAGCAACAAGGAGGGAGGTTAAAAGAAGGAGACAGGGCGCTTCCCAAAGGGCTTCTTTAAGAAAGAAAAAAAAAAAAAGGGCGGGGAGGGCGTCTCTAGCTTACTAGGATCATTCCGTAAGAAAACTAATGGAGGGCAAAGCCGTGCCCTCGCCTCTGCTCTACCACTGGACCAGAAAGTGCCTTGCTGTTACGCCCAAAGGTGTATGGTAGTTGCGGGCTCTGCAGCTGGCAATGCTTGGCTCTTAATTCCGCCAGGCTCCCAAAAGGTCGGCTGCAGCTACAGACTAGCTTGCATGCAGCCAATAGGAAGCCAGTATTTCCCGCCCATCTCATATTTCGACCAATCGACGCCTAAAAGTTTAGCTTGCTAATGTCGTATCAGTTCTCTGAGAAGGTTGGCAGCCCCCTTAGAGTTGCCAGTAACCGACATGGCTGCAGCCCAGGGAGGAGGGCACGCGAAGTGAGGAGGGGGCAGGGAGGGTAGAGCATTGAGGCCAGGAAGACGGGCGCCTGGGCCCGGGTAAGTACGAGAAGGCCGGTGGTCTGAACCTAGGGGACAAAGGAGCAATGGGGCGTGGGCTCCGCCTTCCGCGTCATCTGGATTCTTGTCCGAGGAGCGGGGAGTCTGGGGTCTGCACCTAGGAAATGGCCTCGGGAGTTCCTTTCGGAGGGGGTGTCGAGGGACAGGCTTTTGTCTCTAGCCGCTGGTCGTTTTTTTCCCCCCAAGTGTTCACACGAGTCCTCGGCCCTGGCTAGGGTCCTGGGGGGTCCCGTGTCAGACACTAAGCCTCCTGCTAACAAAGAGACCCAGCTCCAGGTTTGTCGAGGTTGGGCCCTAGCCCAGAGGGCTTCCACCGTTCACGTGCAGTGTATTTATGGGCCTCTGGGAGACCCCAGCCCCAGCCCCTCCACCGTTGTCTCCCCTGAGCGCCCCCACCGCTGCTGCCCTGGCCCTCGTGCACTCTATGTCCCTTGTGTCCGGTTAGATGGAGCCAGCCCAGGAGCTTCAATGCCCTGAGCCGCGAAGTTGCAGTTTGAAGCGTGCTTTGTTTTGTTTTTTTCTTTCTACTTCCATCTTTCCATACTCTTTTAGAGTCATTAGAAGCAACTAGAGGAGCACAATACTTGGCATCCTATAAATTGATTTCTGTGCTATATTCTCATTCCTCTGCCGCACACCCCTTAAGTCCAGATCTTACAGCCCCTTGTGTTCTACGGTGTGAGCCGCTGCCCAAGCCAGATATGAGGGAAACCCAGCTCTCAATTCATTGGTGTGTACCGCGGGTTCCACTTCGGCATGTGCATTGATTTGGTCACGTGCTACTCCGTCCCACCCTCTCCTGGGAGTTTTTGTGTGGTGGCTTTTGGGGAAAAAAGGAGGATTGAATCTGTTGAATCTGTCTTTCTTTTAGTATGGAATTTTGCGTATTGGAAGTGACAGTTTTTTCATGCTTTATCCAAGACACTCAGCTTTAGTGGCATAGTTCAGTTATGCCTGGGTACTCTTAGAAGGTGAAATGAGGAGTCGGGAGATTAAAAGAAATATTTCCCCCCATTGTCTTGAGAGGAAGAGAGAAAAGCATCAACTTGTTATAAGGGAAGGCGGGAGAGGTGGAATCAGGGCAAAGTAGCCTCTTCCTCCATTTTTTGGGAACTGCTGTAGTGTCATTAGAAATGTTATTAAAAATGGCCTGGCCTGTGGTGGCGCAGTGGATAAAGCGTCAACCTGGAAATGCTGAGGTCGCCAGTTCGAAACCCTGGGCTTGCCTGGTCAAGGCACATATGGGAGTTGATGCTTCCAGCTCCCCCCCCCCTTCTCTCTCTCTCTGTCTCTCCTCTCTCTTCCTCTCCTCTCTAAAATGAATAAATAAATTAATTAATTAAAAAAAAAGAAATGTTATTAAAACAATGTGTTGTGTAAGAACAGTGCAGAGTCAGAGAAAGATTGAGAACCACTGAGGAAAGAAGAAATACCACTGTGGTATGTCTTTATAGTAATCTTGGCAGAAGAAGAGCTGATCTTAGTATTCCAAATATAAACTTAGTTAATTTTTTTTTTAACCAATGGCATGAGTTAGGTTCATTATCTAAAGAGTCAAGTAAAAGTCATCTGTGGATGAACACATCTAGAAAATCACTGTAAAGATCAGAACACATCAGAACGTAGACTGTTATTAAGCCTGAAACGGGGGGTAGCATGTTCCAATAAATACCCTGCAAGACTTATTTTAGCGGCCATGTTAGCTTTTTTTTTTTTTCTTTTTTTTTTTTTACAGAGACAGAGAGAGTGTCAGAGAGAGGGATAGATAGGGACAGTCAGGAACGGAGAGAGATGAGAAGCATCAATCATCAGTTTTTTGTTGTGACACCTTAGTTGTTCATTGCTTTCTCATATGTGCCTTGACCATGGGCCTTCAGCAGACCGAGTAACCCCTTGCTTGAGCCAGCGACCTTGGGTCCAAGCTGGTGAACTTTGCTCAAACCAGATGAGTCCGCACTCAAGCTGGGGACCTTGGGGTCTCGAACCTGGGTCCTCTGCATCCCAGTTCGATGCTCTATCCACTGGTCAGGTAGCTTGCTTTTTTTTTTTTTAAGATTTTATTTATTTATTTTAGAGAGGAAAGAGAGAGAAGTGGGGGGAGGAGCAGGAACTCCCATATATTCCTTCACCAGGCAAACTCAGGGTTTTGAACCGGCGACCTCAGCATTCTAGGTCAACACTTTATCCACTGCACCACTACAGGTCAGGCTCTGCCATGTTAGCTTTAACCTCCTTGCTCACTGGTTCTTTTTTCAGAACTACAGAAAGGAAAACTATTTGTAGTTGGATACCATGGAGTAGAGCATTGACTAGGGAGGTGGTATTAACCATCTCCTTGATAATCACCAACCAAATAGTTGAGAGTTAACTATCCTTGAACCCCTCCCCCTTCCTTCCCCTTTGTTTGTGGGGACTGGACATCAGAAGATTAGATTGGAAGAGCCAGGACTGGACCTTGAGATGGAAGAAAACAGAAAGCCCTTCACATTTCTATTTTGAGAAGTTGCTAGGGAGTACCAGTTCCAAGTGTTGAGAATCAGCCTTTGGAAAGCTTAACTCCTGCAGGACTAATGAGAAATGAAGGTCATAATCTTTGGGTTTCCCCCCTCCCCTACTGCTCTTTCCCTAATGCTGGGCTTGGGGAACAGACACTTTCTATAGGGAGAGGGAGGAGTGCTAATGTAAATATTACCTACATCCAAGGCTTTATTGAGCCTCATTTGGCAAGTCAAGTATGCGCTTTTATAGTAGCAGTCAGAGTTGGGAAGACACAAAACCTCTATCAGGGGTCCCCAAACTTTTTACACAGGGGCCAGTTCACTGTCCCTCAGACCATTGGAGGGCTGCCACATACAGTGCTCCTCTCACTGACCACCAATGAAAGAGGTGCCCCTTCTGGAAGTGCGGTAGGGGGGGGTGTATAAATGGCCTCAGGGGGCCGCATGTGGCCCCCCAGCATAGTTTGGGGACGCCTGCTCTAAATCCATTACTGGTGTTCAAATGAGAAGATTCCAGGTCACGGGTGGCACTTCTTCACTGGTAGATATGTGTCAATATATATATTTTTTATCTTGTTACTGTGTCTGTGTTGTTTCCATGACACTTTCTTTACCTAAAAGATAGGCTCCTTTAAAAATATTGTTTGAATCCTGGTTTCCCAGTAGGCCCAGATTTGTTGACAATAGCACAGGTGAACTAAAGGACACTAAAGCTAGGCCATGGCTACAGCAAGAATGTTTTTCTTCCGAATAGACCAGAATGTGTGGTTTGGTTGGTGATCAGGGGTTTGTGTAATGATGAGCTTTGCTGAGGCAGTAGTAAACAGTTGGTCACATGGCATAGTGAGTAGGGGAAGGGTCAGATTTAGACCCACATGAGGCCAGCATCGAGCTGGGCACATCTCACACTAATTGCTTTGGGTTTTGCTAACTCCAGAGGTCAAAAGTGACCAAAGGGAGGGGTACCCCAGGGAAGGAGACCCTTTCAGAGCCTTTGAGAAACTAGAAATCTTAGTGTATTATAAGAACCCAGTTTTCTTAACTTTAGGATCCTCTTGAAAGACAGATTAGTGGTAGTAGTCTTCCTTAGTAGGACAGAAAAATATTGGGAAACACTTAGAAAAGATATATACTGAAGAGGGACTCAAAGGTGTATTTAAAAAGAGCATAAGCCTGACCTGTGGTGACACAGTGGATAAAGCGTCGACCTGGAAATGCTGAGGTCGCCGGTTTGAAACCCTGGGCTTGCCTGGTCAAGGCACATATGGGAGTTGATGCTTCCAGCTCCTCCCCCCTGTCTCTCTCTCCTCTCTCTCTGTCTCTCTCTCTCTCTCTCTCCTCTCTAAAATGAATAAATAAAATAAAATAAAAATAAAAAAAAATAAAAATAAAAAGAGCATAAACATCTTTAAAGTTGAGCCTGACCAGGCAGTGGTGCAGTGTATAGAGTGTCGGACTGGAAAGTGGAGGACCCAGGTTCGAAACCCCGAGGCCAACAGCTTGAGCATGGGCTCATCTGGCTTGAGCAAGGCTCACCAGCTCAAGCCCAAGGTTGGTGGCTTGAGCAAGGGGTCACTCGGTTTACTGTAGCCCTCTGGTCAAGGCACATATGAGAAAGCAATCAATGAACAACTAAGGTGCCACAACAAAGAATTGATGCTTCTCATCTCTTTCTCTTCCTGTCTGTCTGTCCCTCTCTCTGTCACTGTCACAAAAAAAATCTTTAAAGTGGACCTGGAGCATCTTTTCAGATGTTGAAGCCACTGGATTTCTTGGTTTCATAATCTTTCTGGGTTAGAAGAGACCTTAAAAAGTCATCTGTTTCTTATTTGCTACCTGATGTGTTCTTTTTTTTTTTTTTTTTTTTTTTTACAGTGACAGAGAAAGTCAGAGAGAGGGATAGATAGGGACAGACAGGAACGGAGAGAGATGAGAAGCATCAATCATCAGTTCTTTGTTGCGACACCTTAGTTGTTCATTGATTGCTTTCTCATATGTGCCTTGACCATGGGGCTACAGCAGACCGAGTAACCCCTTGCTTGAGCCAGCTACCTTTGGTCCAAGCTGGTGAGCTTTGCTCAAACCAGATGAGCCTGCGCTTAAGCTGGCGACCTCGGGGTCTCGAACCTGGGTCCTCGGCATCTCAGTCTGATGCTCTATCCACTGTGCCACCGCCTGGTCAGGCTGACAAGCTGCTCTTTTTTTTTTTTTTTTTTTACCATCAATAAACTTTATTAAATAATATAATTGCCATTATTATTAGACAAGCTGCTCTTAATGAGGCTTTGCTACAGACCCCCAAAAGAACTGCGTCAGTCATCAGGTTAGTGCTTTCTCCATGAGGAGTCACCTGGCACCAAACCAGATGACTCAGTGGCACACTTTATCCAAACACGCCCTCGTCTGAAATCATGAAAGTGTGTTGACTGCCAGGATCAGTGGGTGAAGGTCAAGGATCATGTGGGGAGGAGAGGGGGAGGGCTAACCATCATTTTCCGTACTATAGTCAGTCACACGTCCTTGTGGACATCTGCCCAGGTGCCTGGTGAGCACTGCCCTGTTAGCAAACTGCACGAGAGGCCCAGCTGTTTGAGGGCATGCATGTATTGGTGTGGGTGGTGTGTATATCCCAGCACGTGGAAATAGATGAATACTAGGCTCCTAGTAGCAGCCATGGAGTGAGCAATGTCTCTGCTTTCTGTCATCTCCACTGCCCTCCCTGCCACACTCCTGATTATTCGAATTACATCTAGATTTCAGTTTACCTTCAAGCCTACCTTCACTTTCTGAAATGTTGATAAGCCCAGGCTTTTCCTGTCTGCTGGGAGTCAGCGAGGGAAAGCATAAACATGGAAGGGAACATACGTGCTTCTGAAAGTGAGGCTTAAATGATGGAAAGCTCGCACTCCCTCCCTGCCAGCATCCTCTCTGATGCCGTCTCCCTCCTGGGCTTGGAGAGTAGAATTGTTCCACTGCTGACTGCTTGGGGAAGCTATGCTCTAGGACAGGGCTGGTTAGGGTGCTTGTGGTCAGCGGCACCACTTCCCCATCCACCGCTTTGTTCTTTAGATGATACTGTTGTGTTTCACAGTAGCCACCTGTTTCAGCAATCCAGACTGACACCATTTTTTTTTTTTTTGTATTTTTCTGAAGCTGGAAACGGGGAGAGACAGTCAGACAGACTCCCGCATGCGCCCGACCGGGATCCACCCTGCATGCCCACCAGGGGCGACGCTCTGCCCACCAGGGGGCGATGCTCTGCCCCTCTGGGGCGTCGCTCTGCCGCGACCAGAGCCACTCTAGCGCCTGGGGTAGAGGCCAAGCTCTGCCGCAACCAGAGCCACTCTAGCGCCTGGGGTAGAGGCCAAGGAGCCATCCCCAGCGCCCGGGCCATCTTTGCTCCAATGGAGCCCTGGCTGCGGGAGGGGAAGAGAGAGACAGAGAGATAGGAGGGGGTGGGGGTGGAGAAGCAAATGGGCGCTTCTCCTATGTGCCCTGGCCGGGAATCGAACCCGGTTCCCCCGCATGCCAGGCCGACGCTCTACCGCTGAGCCAACCGGCCAGGGCCCAGACTGACACGATTTCATTCTTCCTTCCCGCCCCAGATGCTGTCTGTGACTGTGACAGAGTCACTGGGGTTTGTACATGTTGGGGAGGAGCCTTCCTTTTGGAGGTGATCACACTCATCTGGGCATGCCTGCAGAACTCTGGGCCCATGGACCTGAAGGAGAAGTGTGCGGTAAGCCATATTCTGTTCCCTTGTGGGTACTGTCTGTGTGTCTGTTGGACTCTCCCTACTTGTGTTTGCCTGGGAGCTCATTATTCAGGGGCTTTAAACCAAAAGTGAAAGGGGGCGAGTATCTGAAGATTGAGGTATGTGAATGCACTCCCTTCTGAGAGGGCACTGTACTCGCTGGAAAGCAGAGATTCAGGGTGCTGTGTGTTCAGCACAGAGGTGGACCAGGTAACACAGCTGCAAGGGAACAGGTTTCTGATTTGGATTGGCTGTGAGCCAGCCTTTCACTTCTTGCCCAGGGGTGTGTAATTTCATTTGTTTGCTCTTCGCTGGGGCTCTGCCCCAACCTGCTAAACCACGTTGAGTACTGTTGGGCACCCTCTCTGTGGTTAGGGAAGAGCTCCCTGATCAGACTGCAAACACAGCTGCACAGTCAATGGGAGGTGAGCAGCCAGGAGGCACAGGCCTCTTCCTCCCAGCTGACCTTGGGTGCCCCATCCTCCAGATACACCTTTGCATGGAGATAGACTTGTCATCGAAATATCCCTCTCCTGGATGAAGGCTGCCCTTGAGAAGGTCCTTTCCTCTCTCTCCTGGACTTCAGACACACCTTCTGACAGGTCCGTCTGTCTCTGACTCCTTCCTCTACTCAGCTGTCAGAGATAGCTGTCCAAAATATGGAGCTGATCTTTCATCGCCCCTGCTTAAAACTTGTCAGTAGCTTTGTGCCACTTGCTGAAACTTTTAGTGTGGTGTCCAGATCTCTCCATAGTCCTGCTCCTGGCCATTGGCCTAGTGTCCCCAGCCTCCCTTGTGTTGGGCACATACTTCACATTTAAGCAGTTACCCTAAAATGCTCACCATCCTTTTCCTGGCAGACTCCTACTATTCTTTCTTCAAAACTCAGTGTAGGCATCACCTTCTCCTGATAAATACTCCTCCCCCTCTGCAGAGGTCCCTCCTTTCAGCATCATAGACCTTCACCATCGTGCTTGCTACACTGTATTGAATAACCTCTATGTCCCCTGGCTCTTAGCACAGACCCTGGCGTGTAGCAAGGGCTTGGTAAATATTTACTAACTTGAACTTATGGATAGTGATCTTTCTGCCAAAGAGATCTTGGGAAGTCTGGAGAGGGAGCTCTAGCCTCGGTAGTTCCTGGCTGAGTACTGACTTGTTCAGCTCCAGGCTTCACATGCCTCTGGACCAGCTGTGGAACAGGCTTATGGACCTGAACTTGAAGCAGGTTTATCAGCTTCCTGTTCACAGATGCTTCTGGCTGCTCTGCTTGTGTCTATCCTAGCAGTGATTGACATGTAGGGAAAGCCTCTCCTCTAGCCTAGGTGCAAGGCTGCTATCTATAGTTGCAAGGGTTGTACACTGCTCAGTTCCAGGGAGCACCACCTCCACACACACACACACAGGCTATGATGCAGTGGCCTGCCTGGGTGAGGCTGACTGTCCACAAAACAGAAGACAGTATTGTCCTTTGGTTCCAGCCTATTGCTGAAACATCAGTTCGTAGCAAATTGGGGAAGCAAAGTTCTGTGATCCAGGGGGCTGGATTCTCTCTCAAGCCTGAGAAAGAACAATGAAGAGCCCAGACTAGTTATTTCTTGGGCCATTTTTCCCGGAGGACTTTTCTTTATCCTCTTCTTTCTCTTTCTGGATAGCTGAGTCCTGGACTAGAAAGCATTATCACCCTCAATATCAGCTGGATTTATGGAATGCTTCCTTCGGGTTGGTAGAACTCGAGGCACTGGGGAGGTGGCCCGGGCTTGGAGAGGCTTAGAGTCTAATTGAGGAATTGGTAGTATAAGCAGCTAAGCCATAGCACCTGATAGGCTTTCTACCTGAGATACCTTGCGAATTGTATAACTGGGCTTCTTGAGATAATCCCTATGGCTCCTGACAGTCAAGGCTTCTTGGAGGAGTGGGAGAGGGAGAGCCGGATGGTGGTAGTTGATGGTAGAGGGGCCTGTCATCTCCTGCTATAGCCCAGGATCAGTTTGGCTGTTGCTGGTTGATTATCTGCACCCTGTCCCCCTTCTCTTTGTCACCTACCCATTCTCAGTGTCCTCTTCAGAGCCTCCCCTCCCCTGCCTCTAGTCCTCCAGTCCATGGTGGATGCGCTGTAGCAGCGATGGTGTGGGTTCCTGCTTCTTAGAAGCGGAGCTGCCCTCACTCGCTGCAGCGTGCATTGTAGGAGGGGTTGCTGGTGGACACCTGGGGCAGGCCCTCTGAGTTGTACTTTTCAGGGCTTTTCACACAGGAGGCAGAGTGTTGGCTTAGTTGTGGTTCCCATGGAGCGGCGTCTTAGCAGAAAGCCAAAGGGGGAGTGCGACTTGGAAGCAGGGGACAGATGAACAAGAGCGTTTCTTCTTGCAGCTTGCTAGAACTGCAGCCTAACTGCACAGGCCGCAGCCATCCTGATGGTGGCTGCTCGGAAGCTGAGCCTGCCCCCCCTACCCCTGGCCTGCACCTCAACATTTCCTGCCCTCAGCCTCTGGACCGCACGGGGACCTCCTTCTCTCTCCCACTCAGCCCTTGGTTTGGAGGGGGCCCCACAGGGAGCTGTGCTGGAGAAGGGGGGAGAGGCTGGCTGGAACTCTTCCCTTCCTTGCAGCTCTAGTCCATGTCGTCTAGGACAGTGGTCCCCAACCCCCGGGCCGCGGACCGGTACCGGTCTGTGGACCATTTGGTACTGGTCTGCAGATAAAGAATAAATAACTTACATTATTTTTGTTTTATTTATATTTAAGTCTGAACGATGTTTTATTTTTTAAAAATGACCAGATTCCCTCTGTTACATCCGTCTAAGACTCACTCTTGACACTTGTCTCGGTCATGTGATACATTTATCCGCCCCAACCTAAAGGCCGGTCCGTGAAAATATTTTCTGACATTAGACCAGCCCGTGGCCCAAAAAAGGTTGGGGACCACTGGTCTAGGAAACACGGGCCCTAGAGAAACGTGTTCAGGCTCCAGCTTGCGCTCTGTGGTTATTGGACCATTAGGCTGTTTTTTCCCTCAGGGTTTTGCAGCCCCATCCTAAGGGTGGCCTGGGTGTAGGCAGAGAAGTTTCCCATATAGTCCCAGGACCTTTTGCCCTCTTTTACCCAGGGGAAGTGCTGACAGCTTCCTATATGTCAAACTCGGGGGCCCAGAGAGAGGCTCAGGCTCTGCTGATGCTTGGGGAGGTGCCAAGGCTGGAGCCCCAGGTCACTGGCCTCCTCTTTGTGCCGGATGTCTGCAGTCTTCTGCTTCCAGCAGCACATAGGCAGGTGTGTCTAAATGTGCTGGGGAATTCATCAGCTGCTGGCTGAGCTCTTCATGCACATTAAATAGTGGCTGTTGAGGGCCCGGGTACCACCTTGTGGGCAGGTATTGGGTCTTAGGTGTTGGAATTCTTAGAGGCCCTTCCTTTTGGGGCTGGCTCTTCCCTCCTCTGCTGGATTCTTCCGCTTACTTCTCGGCCCCTTGCTCTGCCCTCCTAGTAGTCACTGCTTCAGACTTCTCAGTTGCCAGTCATTCCCCCTCCTTGCAGGATGTGCTGCTATTAATAACTCACAAGTCCCCTCTCCCCTCCTTCCTGCAGCTCTGGCTGTGGAAAGCGCTATTGTTGGCTTGGCTCCATGCTAGGAGTTTCAGTGATTTGGGGGAGCCCTCATGATGGCAGGCTCTCCACAATGGGACCTCTAACCTTCCTCAGTGACTTGGGTCAAGGAAAGGTAGTCTGGGAAGGAGCCCAGGTACTCCTTGATACCTGTAGTTGCCCTGATGGCAGCAGCTGTGTCCTGCACAGCTCCATCATGCCACCCACCTCCTTGGCTGCAGGTCGCCCTTCTGTTCGCCCCACAGTGTCCTCCTCTGAGGAACAGGCCAACCTCCCAGACATCTGGCAAAGCATCTACTTTCTCCTTTCACCCCCTCTCCCCTCCCTTCCTCTCCCTCCTCCCTGGGCTGCTGTGCAGCCCGCCTCCTCTTCCCTCCCTCAGTCTGCAGCGTGACTGGAAATAGGCTGAATTCATCAGCAGATTGGAGCTCCACTGGGCTGCGTGAGCGGTCACTGCAGCACCAGCTCCTTGGTCACACGCTCTCTAGGTCTCTCCCCTTTCTTCTCTCTGTGTCTCTGTCTCTCTTTCTGAGGGCAGTGTTGGAAGTCCTGTAGCTGACTCCTGTGGCTCATGCTCTTTAAGCAAGCAGAGCTATGGATGTCCCTTCAGGGCAAGCGCAACAAAGTGAGTATACCAGCATGGGTTCACATTTCTGTTCCAAGTGCCTTTTCCCTGCTTTGTGCGGGAGGCTTTGGGGTAGCGGTTGCCACAGCCTTGAAGATGGATGCCCACTGGAGGCAGCTTGGATTACGAGGTTGCTAGGGCCTGTGGAAGGAGGCTGAGAATGGAAGCCAGAAAACCAGTGTGTTTCAGGATCTGCCAGCCAGGCTCCCAGGTCACCCACAGCAGTATTAGAGCTGAGTTTCCCTGTGGGGTACTGGCCTCCTGGATGCTGGGACCTGGGTCTCTGTGCATAAGTGACAGGAAGCTCTCGGTCTGGTTGCAGGCCCTCCTCAGGGCCAGTAAGGGGGCTTTTCTCAGTGGACCACATGGAGGCCTGAGCAACCAGAGCTGATTTCTTCCTAGCTCTTAGTGGCTGCAGGCAGAAGAAGATGGTGAAGGTGCCAAGGTCAGCCTGAGCCTGGAAAGGAAGGAAGGGGGGGGGGGGAGCTCGAGACTTTGATTGGCCTGGCTGTAGACTGAGTCGGTTATGTCTGGCCAGATTCACAAGAGATTTGTCATGACTGCTAAAAACCACCCTGGTGTCTAGAGGCTGAATCTCTGCTTCCGTGATTCAGGCATTATGTGGTGTCCAGCTTTGGGTCTCCTCCCCACCTGCATTGCTGGCCAAGACGGCGGTGATGGTGGGGACCTGGCATAGGTTGAGCAGATATGTACTGTTGTCAAGGCTAAGAGCCAAGGTCTAAATTCATAACCTATCTACCTGAGTCTCTGGGAGCTTGGTTCTGCTTGCTCCCCCAACAGGGGGCATAGGAAAGAAAATCAGCTATGCTGACGGAATCTCAGAGCAGTCCCAAGAGGACAGAGGTTGGGGGCTTGGAGGCTTCTAGCTCTAGGCCACCTGAGAAACCTAACAAGGGTGGCACAGGAGAGCACAAGTGTGCTGGCTCAGTGGCTGGACTCAGATGGTCAGCTCCAGGCCCTGTAGAACTGGTCCTGTTTAGTAGCAGAGTCCTTGCAGTTCTGATCTGATAGAGTTCTTTCACTGTCCCACTGCTCCCCAATCCCCACCCTGCCAGTGTCTTCTTTGGATGATGGGACAGAGAGAAGCAGCCTGGCGTACCACGGGGTTTGGCTTCCAGCCTCTTCTGAACCTGGCTTTCCAGAACCTCAAGTTGTTCTCTCTTGGGTCTGATTTGAACCTGAGCAGTTAAACCAGTGGGATTGGGTTGGTTCTACCTTCAAAGCTTTAGTGCAAGTGGAGAAGCAGGGCCTCACTTCTTTCCGGTATAGGTGTCTCATTTAGCCATTACTCCTCGCCCTAGGGGTGTCTGTGCAGGTGCCCAGTGGTCGGAGGTTCAGGCTTTCTGAGCATCTAGGAAGCAGGAAGTGTCTTTGGGTACTTAAGGCCGAGACAGATTTTTCTCACGCTGCTTGGCTCTGGTAGGCAAGAAAAGCCAACCTCAGCTTGTACATGTACGACTCGGGGTCCTTCTTTCTCAAACAAACCATACCATTTCCTGTACTGTTTTCCAGTTAGTGCCCAGGCACACTGGGGTGCAGAGCCTAACTCATGCTTTGAAAAAGGTTGGCAGAGCCCACTTGCCTACCAGCCCTTTCTGAATTTCCCTCAGAAAGGGTGAAGGTCTTTCACCAAGGTCTTCCTCAGCCTTGGCTCTCACACCACAAGGGAGAAAAACCATAACACAGCAAGAAAAACAGTGACTTTTCATGGAACTGGTGCACTCCTGCCAGAGACGGGATGAGGTTTTGCCATTCAGGTTGGAGAGGGTCCGTGGCAGTTGGATAAACGCAGTTGGTCATGGAGAGTAGGCTGGCTCAGCAGGCTGTGTCCTAGCCCCAGGGCCAGCCTGTGCGGGCAGGCATTTTCTTGGGGCAGCATATAATTACGGAATGACTTACTTTCCCTCTGCTTTCTGTCTTTAATCATCAGTCTGGAGTTGGTGCTCCTGGCCAGACACAACATGCAGGGGCAGACGCACGTACGTACGTAGTCAGTTCCGCAGGCACCCTCCCACCTCTGCTGGCCGTGGCCTGGGAACCTCTGTCGTCCTGAGGCCCATCCCTCCCGCACCTGGAGAACAGCAGCCTACACGTTCTAGGAACCTTGGGTCAGAGAGAAAGAGCAAATGGATGGCTGGGCAGCGGGGGAGGAGGCCCTGGGTTTGAGGGTGCCTAGAATGAGGCAGCAGATGCCAGGACAGCCACAGGGCAAGCAGAGGGTAATTACTGAGTGTCCAAGTTCTAAAGGCCTGGCTGGAAAAGGGATGCTGCCCTGGCTTGCAGATGGTTCCTTTTAGCCTTTCCCTGCCTTCCCCAGCCAGGTCCTCATTGCTGACCAAGCAGCTTCCCAGGGGACCTGCTCACTGGGATTTGTCAGGCCCTTTCTTTCTTCTGCCCAATCCCTGTCTTTTGGGCATGCAGCCTTTTTTACTTCTGCAGGCCAAGCCTTCCCTACCTCTAGGAGGTTTACTCACTTTATTACTTCTGGAGGCCTGACCGAGGCAATAACATCCTAGGGACTCTCATATTCTGAGCTGAGGAGGGAGCTCAGAAGGCTGAGTCTGATTAAGGAAGGAACAATGGGCCTGACCAGGTGGTGGCGCAGTGGATAGAGCGTTGGACTGGGATGCGGAGGAACCAGGTTCGAGACCCTGAGGTCGCCAGCTTGAACGTGGGCTCATCTGGTTTCTGCAGAGCTCACCAGCTTGGACCCAAGGTCGCTGGCTTGAGCAAGGGGTTACTCGGTCTGCTGTAGGCCTGCAGTCAAGGCACATATTTCGAGAAAGCAATCAATGAACAACTAAGATGTCGCAACGAAAAACTGATGATTGATGCTTCTCATCTCTCTCCGTTCCTGTCTGTCTGTCCCTATCTATCCCTCTCTCTGACTCTGTCTGTAAAAAAATAAATTAATTAATTTAAAAAAAAAAAGGAACAATGGTGAGGGCAGGTCCAGGAGTCCCTGCTCTCTCACCCTGGCCATATCCAGTAGCTGTGCCTTTGAATTCTCTTCTTCCCTGGACTGGGAGGAATGGGTGTCCTCACTCTGGGCCAGCTGCTGAGACATGGGAAGGCCTGTGGTCCCTCTTTCCTTCTCTCATCCCCTTACAACCCTCCCAGAGGCTTCCTTCCCTTCCATGTCAAGAGTTAAGGAGGTAGGGTGTGAACCTTAGCCTTACCTGACACTCTCTAAGAGTCCTGGACCACAGCCTCTTAGGGAGGCCCTAGGATTCCTGCCAAGGGATACGGGTACTTAGGAGGGCAGTATTTACCCATGCTAGGGTGTGGGCTCCTGCCTGGAGGGCTGTTTGTTCCTGAGCTCAAGTAAGCAGTTATCCCCTCAGGGAAGAAGCAGTTGTTATCTTTATAATCCCACAAAGCCACAGTGGAGAGTGGGGATTAGAAGAGTTACAGGCGAGGGATCTGGAAAGTCTTTGGGCCAGGCCCACTCTGGAGTCTGTCCTTATCCCTCAGGCTGAGGAACCTGGCAGTAGGCCAGGGTGGGGGCTCCACTCCGGCGCTGTTCTACCATGGTAGGGCTGCAGCTGCAGGAAACGGACCCCCAGTTCAGCATCCTCCTCTAGTCTGGGAGATGTCTGTCCTGTGAGGGGCGAGGCTGCCGACAACAGGAGACAGGCCGGAGACATCCCGAGCATTAGTGAGCAGAGCCAGAGCGGACTCCAGGAAGGCGGATAGGATGATAGTGGAGCTGAGAAGGCAATGAGCTGAGGCAGCCAGGATGTCACCCGCCCAGCGACTTTGGTCAGTGCTCAGTTAGATGACCCCAAGTCCCATTCCTGGCACCCCAGGTCTACGGCTCCCCTAGCTTAGGAACGTTTTCTGGTGGAATTTCACATTGGTGCTCTTCAGGTAGCCCTGGGATAGACGCACTCCTCCTCCAGGTACTGCCTTTCCTGGGGATGTTCTTCTTCCTAGGACCCCTACTCCAAGCTGGGGACCTTTTTATCATATTTAACTTGGGACAGGCCTTACACCCAGCTGTTTTGACTAAGTAGGTCTGGAGTGTAGCCTGGACATCCACATTCTTTAAAGCTCCAGGTGTTTCTGCTGTAGATCCTGATTGACAACCCCTGACAAGGTATCACTGGGATCTAGGAAGCTACATGTGTGCGCATTCATTCATTCATGCATTCATGCATTCATCATTCACTCAGCAGGTATTCACTGAACTGCTGCTCTGTGGGGGGCACTGCCATAGTTGGGAGGGGTGTGGAGAAGGAAGAAACCAGTACCTCTTCCCAAGGAATTAGCAGTCTAGCGGGAGAACCAGACATGTACATCTATAATGACAGTTCTGAACAGGGCAGACTGTGAGCCAGTTGCCAAGAGTGCTGTTGAAATGCAAACCTCCCTCCATAAGTGCAGCCCTAGGTTTTGGGACCATTTCCTAGAGCAGTCGATGTCTGAGCTGAGTCTTGGAGGAGAGGTAAGAACTGTCTAGGGCAGGGAATGTGTTCTTGGCTGGGAAAATACAAAAAAGTTATTTGCACATGAGCAGGAGAAGTGTAGCATGTGCCAGGAATGTCAGGGAAGGAGGCTGGAGAAGCCAACAGATCACAGGGCATGCACAGGACTCTGGGCTTGATTTTAAAGGTAAAGAAAGTCAGGTGACCAGACATGCATTTATTCTGGTGGGTGTTGCAGTTGATTTGAACAAAGTAGAGACTGAAGGTAGAGATTGGGGGTTGGGGAGCCGGGAGGGCCAGGTTGGGGCGAGTTGGATTCCCACTCTGATCTGGGTACCTAGTGAGATGGTAACTGCAGAAGGAGTGCTGACTCTGGCACGCACGGCCAGGTGGCGATTTCAGGGTTGGGGATATATGGACTCGGGTGCCTGTGAAACACCTGTGAGGCAGGTCAGAATTCAGGACAGTGGTCAGACTAGAAGTCTAGAAGGTATAAGCTTATTGGTGGTGGCTGCCTCCGTGGCTGTGGCTGAAGTTGCCCTGGAAATACACATACCATTGTGAAGATATGGTAGGATGGCGATGGGGGAGGCGGGGGGAAGAACAGAGTTGGAGAAGGAGGAAACAGGAATGGGAGGTTTCAACGAAGAGAGAGGACAGGCTAGGGGTCACATAGTATCCCCAGTGTCGCTCAGGGACTACCCCACCCACCATCCTCAGTGAGAAGGGAGTATGATGTCGCTGGTACATGGTCCTTTCCTAGGATCAGCTGTCTTCTTTCTGAGATTGTGTCCTTCCTGGTGTTGCATGTTACAATACTCTCCTTTTTATGAAATGATGGTTACAGAAAATGGTTTTATTCCCTAATTTTTTTCTTTAGGAACAATGAAATGCTAGCATTGCTGTGTTAGGCCCCCCACCCCTGTGTATAATGGGATCTGAAAGGTGGCAGTGGTGAGATAGATAGGGAGATCGGTGGTGACAACAGTCTGAGTGTGGCTGGGAGATGCTGATGGCAGTGGAGAGACAGATAGGGAGATCAGTGGTGACAACAGTCTGAGTGTGACTGGGAGATGCTGATGGCAGTGGTGAGACAGATAGGGAGATCAGTGGTGACAACAGTCTGAGTGGCTGGGAGATGCTGATGGCAGTGGGTTGAAAGCTGAGTGAAAGGTGAGTTAGAAAACACTGAATGCAGAAAATCTTGTTTTTGTTTTGTTTTAAACTTGGCTTTGAAGAGTAGGAGACTGTACTTGACTGTCTTTTAGTTTGGTGGAGATTTTTTTTTTAATTTTATTTATTCATTTTTAGAGAGAGGAGAGACAGAGAGGGAGAGAGAGGAGAGAGAGACAGAGAGAGAGAAGGGGGAGGAGCTGGAAGCATCAACTCCCATATGTGCCTTGACCAGGCAAGCCCAGGGTTTTGAACCGGCGACCTCAGCATTTCCAGGTCGATGCTTTATCCACTGCGCCACCACAGGTCAGGCCTTGGTGGAGATTTGAACATGCTTACACATGGCTAGTAAAGGAAGAGGTAAGGATTCAGGAGGAAGGAGGCAGGGCCAGGAGAGGGGAGAGGGGAGAACTCTGCCTTGGCAGGGACCTGGGCCCTCAAGGGACATGCCAGGCACTTCCTGCTTTCCTGTAGGGCGAGCCCCCCTTGGCCCTGGGCCTGTCCACCTGGAAGGCCCTCAGCATCATGAAGGAGCAGCTGGAGACGGTGCTGGAAGGACACCTGAAGGAACAGAAGAAGTGTCTCACCTGGAAGGTAGGCCAGAGCCTGGTTGGGATGGCAGAGAAACGGAGCTCATTCTCAGGGCCCTGACTCGCCCTGTCACCCTAGGTGGCATGACCCCACTGAGGCATCACTGAAAGTCAGAAAGAAGCCAGGGTTCCTTTCAGAGTGATGTCCTGATCCTCCTGCTATAGGAGCCCAATAGGCTGGAGCCCAGCTGAGACCAAAATGAGACGACAGAGGCAGCCGCAGGGGTTGGGTGGGGGTGGGGGGAAGGCAGCTCTTTCCCCTGTCCTTGTCCACGGCCTCTCACTCTACGGCCCCTGTCGCTCTCCAGGAGATGTGGAGGAGCAGCTTCCTGCACCACGGTAACCGCTGCTCCTGTTTCCACTGGCCGGGTGCCTCACTCATGCTCCTGGCTGTGCTGCTGCTGCTGAGCTGCTATGGGGGCCAGCCGGCCGGCAGGTACACAGCTGCTGTGCAGCCTTTCCCACCACGGGTCTCAGCCTGTCCCTTTCCTGACTCAGAGGAGTTGGCCTGCCCCCCTAAGACATCCCAGGGTAGATGGGCTGTGGCCCCTAAGTTGCCCCACCACCAGCACCTGGGTTGTTTAGGGATCCTCAGTCCCTTGGTGGGCTGCTGGCAGAACCAGAACTCGACACTCTTTTCAGGAGGGACTGGGTGGGGTGTGAGTGTGGAGTGCGCTGGTGCCAGTAACCTTCACCCCTTCCCGCCAGCCACGGGGTGGAGCTGGTGAACGCCTCGGCGCTGTTTCTCTTGCTACTTCTCAATCTTATCCTCATTGGGCGGCAAGATCAGCTGAAACGTCGGGAGGTAGAGCGGAGGCTCCGTGGGATCATTGACCAAATTCAAGGTGAGACCCAGGGTCAGGCATGTCGGGTGGGAAAAGCTACCCTGTGATGGGTCAGAGCCCAAAAAACTGCCCTTGAGCCCCAGCACATAAGTGTTGCTTCAGCATTCTTGGGGCTCTTGGCATCAAGTGGGTTAGCAGGATGCCCTGTGTTCTTGAGCAGGACAGTGAGAGCCATGGAGCAGCTGTGGGTACCCAGGCAGTGGCCTGGGCAAGCAGGAAGGCTAATAGCAGCCCTGTTGGCTTGCAGGCTTGTTCTGTCAGTTGGGAGACTAACAGGGAAGACCATCTCTCTTGGCAAGAGGACAGTTGAAATTTTTCTCTTCCAAGTCTGCCTTTTCTGATAGTACTGGGCCAGGGGAGGTGGGAAGGTGGCCTAGAGAAGTCTGAGATACCTGCAAGAATTAGGGCTGGGGGCAGGGAGTCAGGAGCCAAGGTGGAGCAGCACAGTTCCTAAAGGTGAAGGGAATTGCTCGGGCAGGCAGATTTCTGCTTGCCCAGCCCCTCAGCTAGTGCTTCTGAAGTCCCAGTGATGGATCCAGGATGATATTAAACCCTTTTGTCTTGTAAGAGAAGCAGCGCCTACTCTCATGAGACCTTTCTCTAACAGTAGTAGGCAGTGGAGGTTGAGGTGCTAAGTGAGAATCTGATATGATTAACTCATTGCAGCCATGTGCCTGGCACTGGGAGCACAGCGGTGACTGGGAAAGATGGGCCCTGCTCTCTGGGAGCTTAATCTCTTGTTCAGGAACCATCAGTGGTTCCCTCTTGCTTATCAAAACCATTCCACATGGCTTCCCAGAACCTCTGGCACAGACTCTGACCTTTCTTTCCAGCTTCTTGTTTTGCTCCCCATCCTCACCATTCCCAAACCCACTGAGGACTTCCCTGCCCCCCAGCCTTTGTCCTGCTGTCCCTCTGCCTGGCATGCTCTCCCTCGCTGTCTCCAGCTGGTAAAAGTCTCATCCATTCTTCAGTGTTCCCTCTTCCATTAAGCCATCTGTGATTGCTCCAGCTCTTCTGTGCTTTGCAGCTCTGGGATCTTTCCTAACATGTAAAAAAAATTTTTTTATTTTTTTTTACAGGGACAGAGAGAGAGAGGGATAGATAGGGACAGACAGACAGGAATGGAGAGAGATGAGAAGCATCAATCATCAGTTTTTTGTTCCGACACCTTAGTTGTTCATTGATTGCTTTCTCATATGTGCCTTGACCGTGGACCTTCAGCAGACCGAGTAACCCTTTGCTCAAGCCAGCGACCTTGGGTACAAGCTGGTGAGCTTTTTGCTCAAACCAGATGAGCCCGCACTCAAGCTGGCGACCTCGGGGTCTTGAATCTGGGTCCTCCGCACCCCAGTCCGACGCCCTATCCACTGCGCCACTGCCTGGTCAGGCAAAAAATTCTTTTTATTTATTAATTTTACAGAGAGAGGGAGGGAGGGAGAGAGAGAGAGAGAGAGAGGGAGGGAGAAAGAGAGAGAGAGGGAGAAACATTGATTTGTTTTTTCACTTATTTATGCATTTAGCGGTTGATTCTTTAATGTGCTCTGACTGGAATCAAACCCTCAACCTTGGTGTATTCAGATGATGCTCTAACCAACTGAGCTACCCGACTAGGGCTTTTCCAAACATCTTAGCAAATGTGTTTGCCTTGTTTGGAGTTACCTGCCCACGTGTTTCATCTCCCCTCCTAGGTTATGGCTCCTTAAGGGCAGGGACTGTGTCGCCCTCACCTTTTACTTTTGTACCCCCATGGGGCTCGCACACCCCTCAAAGTCATCAGACATGTTTGTGAAATGTATTTAAAAGGAACCGGGGGTACAGAGAATAAAAACATCAGGTGTTCAGAGGAGGCGTTAGTGCCTGGACTGAGTGTTTGGGAAAGGTTTCACAGGAGAGTCAACTTTGAAAGACGAAAATGTTGGAAAGAATGGCCTGTGTTGACACAGGATTTCAGAGAGAGGGTTCATGTGCAGGCCGAGCTTCGTGGTGTGTGCTAGGCCTGGCTGGTATGTGGAACCCTGGGTGAAGTGGTCTCCCTCTTTCCATTGTTGTCAGATGCCCTCAGGGATGGCAAGGCGATCAAGTGGTCAGATACCATATACCCTGACCTCCACATGCCCTTTGCACCATCCTGGTCTCTGCACTGGGCCTACAGAGATGGACATCTGGTCAACCTGCCAGTTAGCCTCTTGGTAGAAGGAGACATCATAGCTCTGAGGCCCGGCCAGGAATCATTTGCCTCTCTGAGGGGAATCAAGGTAGCCAGAGACTTTTCTCCTTCCCTGGAAATGCTGTGGGGGCGTCCACAGGCAATGGTGGGACGGTCCCAGGCTTAATCCTAAAGCTCCCTGATCAGCTCATAGGCTTATTGGCATGGGCTCTAGGGGATCCGAGAATGGCTGGGACATCTTTCTCCACCTTGTCCTGTTCTTCTCTGATCATCAAGCTACTAGGAATCCAGTCCCACAGGCCCCATCGCAACTGACTCTTTGCTAACTGATGGTCCCTAACCTGTGAGATATCTCCACTTAGCTGGAACTGTCAAGGAAGAGTGGCCTCCAACAGAAGCCATTTCATTGCCCTCACCCTCCTCCCCTTCATCCCTGGCAGGATGATGAGCACATTGTTTTGGAACCAGGAGACCTGTTTCCCCCTTTCTCTCCACCCCCCTCCCCTCGGGGAGAAGTGAAGAAAGGGCCACAGAACCCCCAGCAGTACCGGCTCTTCCGCGTCCTTGAGACCCCTGTGATTGACAACATCCGGTAGGAGTGCTGCTATGCCTTTCTCCTGCCCTTACCCCAACTTTTCATCTTCCACAGTGCCTCTGTGAGCAGGGCGGGTGACAAGGAAGGAGCCTGTCCATACTGAGACCCTCTAGGACAGGCCTTTCTGTAGGTTCTCTCTTTAGCATTGTCTTGTGAGCATTCTTAGACTGGGTGTTGCTCCCCTCTTGGTCTGAACTCTGAAGGGATGGCTCTGGAGGCCATCTCCCAGCACAGGCCACTCTCCCAGGGGCTGCTTGGCTGGGGCTGAAGAACAGGAGGGAATTGCAGGCCTTGGTGATGCTCAGTGAAGATGTGGATTTCTGGCCATTCCCTTGAGCAGAGGGGTCACCTCTTTCTGCAGATGGTGCCTGGACATGGCCCTGTCCCGCCCTGTCACCGCTCTGGACAATGAGAGGTTCACAGTGCAGTTGGTGATGCTGCACTATGCCATGCCTGTGGTCCTGGTGCGTGAGGCTGGGCCACTGGGGCAGGGGAGGGAAGTGGGAGACTTCAGGGCCAGCTCAGGTGAGTGTGTGAGTGGAAATAGGGTCCCAGAGTGTGCCAGCCAGTGTTAGGGGGAAGTGGGCAGAGGAAGGGGAGTCTTAGAGCCTGAGTCCTTCTCTGGGGGCAGGGGGTTAAGGCTTCATCTTCCCACTCCCAACAGGCCAGCTTCCTCATCACCAATGCCCTGCGCTTCATGCTGAATGCCCCCGGCACCACATCCTGGCCGTATACGCTCCTCCAGCTACAGGTAACAACCCTCCTTTCTTCTCGGTCATTCTGTTTTGTTTTGTTTTTCTGTGGAGGCTGGTTCTCCTCATGTTTCCTGACTATCCCCCCTTCTCTGCAGCCCAGGGATCCCCCAGGCTTCAGCTTAAGAACACCTGCTTTTCTTCCTCCCTCCCTGCCCCGACATCTGTCCCTTTCCACTCAGGGAATGACCCTAGGGTGGCGGAAGCCCTGCCCTCCTTCCCTGCAGACCAGCAGCACTTTGGGCACCATCAGTGTGGTTCCTTTTCTCCTAGGTGAATGGTGTCCTCCCTATCCTACCCCTGCTCTTTCCTGTGCTATGGGTTCTGGCGACCGCCTGTGGAGAAGCCCGTGTCCTGGCCCAGATGAGCAAGGGCTCCCCTAGTTCCCTGGTAGGTTTTTCCAAAGCAGCTGTGGGAATGTGCAAAAAGAATGAAAACAGGAACCAAAGAGGTAGTTGCCTGTGCCCCAGCGACCCGGAGTGGAAATCCAGCCCTCCCATGGGCCCAGCGTAGGGGCTGGCCCTGGGCAGTTCCCCCAGATCGTTGCTCTCTCCAGTCCAGAAGAGCCTCCAGAACAGGCCCTGGGTAGGGTAAGCATCCATCCTGGCTCTCAGCAGACAGGGAATCAGGGACTCCCAGTGTCCTTTGCCACAGCCTTGCTGGTGTGGGGCCTCCATCTGCCAACATGGAGGCCTGTGTGAGGAGGGCGTTTTCCTCCTCAAGGCTCACCTCCTTCTCTGTGCAGCTGTCCAAGTTCTCGGAGGATACTCTCAGCAGCTATACAGAAGCCATCTCCACTCAGGTATGCTCACCTAGAATGGATTCTTCCCTAGCTCTCTTCTCGAACTCTGTGAGTCCACTACTTTATGACCTCCTAGCCTCTAGCCAAGTCCCCATCTCACATGGGCAGTGTGTTGCCCTGTCGAGACAAATGGCTCCCCACCTCGACTCCTGGTGCCCCTGGACTGTGTCCTCTAGGTGGCCCCAGAGTCTGTCTCCTGGGAGATGTGGCTAGTCCCAAATGGCCTCATGAACTTTCTCCCACCAGGAAATGCTACGCTGCATTTGGGGCCACTTTCTGCAGGTGGTTCAGGGAACGTCGCCCACGCTGAGTCACAGCTCCAGCCTGCTGCACAGCCTGGGCTCTGTCACGGTGAGGGCAGGCCCTGTGGGAAGACCCTGCTTCAGCAGGCTGGCTTTCTGGCTGCATTTGGATGCTAGCCTCCCACTCGAGTGACCCCTGACAAGTTGGGAAATGCCAAGCCCCTTTCCCAATCTCCATCTTTCCCTGCAGGTCCTGTGCTGTGTGGACAAACAGGGGATCCTGTCATGGCCAAACCCCAGCCCGGAGACCGTGCTGTTCTTCAGCGGGAAGGTGGAGCCACCGCATAGCAGCCACGAGGACCTGACGGATGACCTGTCCACCCACTCCTTCTGCCACCCCGAGATAGAGGAGGAGGTAAGGCCTCAGGGAGGGTGAAGCTGGGAGGGAGAAGGAGAGCTCCGACACTATTAGGATCTGCTTCTGAGCAGTTCAGGTGGAGCCCCAGACAAGGCAGTGAAGGGCTGTGACCACCCTGCGTCTGGTCCATAGCAGCCATCAGGAACCTGGTCCGAGGCCTATGCTCTTTGTTCTCCTCAGCTGCACGAACGAGACGCCCTCCTGACTGGCTCCCTCAATACTACCCTACACCTTTCCAATGAGCAGGAGCATGAGAACTGGCCTGCTGATGGTCCCAAGCCCCCTGAACTCTATTCTCACCACAAAGCACATGGCCGCAGCAAACACCCATCTGGCTCAAATGTGAGCTTCAGCAGGGACACAGAGGGTGGTGAAGAAGAGCCTGGCAAGGTGAGGGGAGAGGGTGGAGAGCAGCCCCTCGGTCAGGCACAGGCTCTGGCCCCTCCTGCTGCAAGGGCCCCAGGGACAGCCCAGCCTGGGTAGATGGCACCAAAAGCACAGGGTCTCAGGTAGGTCTCCAGGTCTGGCCAAGCAGGCAGGACACCTCCTGTGGCTTCACCCTGGGCTCCTCTGTGAAGTTGGGCCCTTGCTCCCTTTCCGGGTCTCGCTGATGGTCATTGGTGGGAGAGGCCCCTTCCTCCTAGTCACAGCCTTCTAGACACAGAGAGCCAGCAGCTCCCTCTAAAATATTTTTCCTGCTGAGAAAGATCCTTCATTGTTTCCTCTTTGGTCTGGTCACTGTCTTCTTAGGTATTGCCAGTGTTGTTGGGCACAGAATCTAGAAGCAGCCAGGAGCCCAAGAAAGACAGGGATGGAATTTCTGTGAGGGATGGGGAAGCATGAGCACCCTGTACTGGGAAGGGGTGCCTTCTCTCAGGTGCACCCCTCCCCATCTGAGGTCCCCCGTTCCCTTCCCTGTTTCCCCCAGACCCAGCCTGGGCTGGAGGGCGAGCCCTACGAAGCAGAAGACTTTGTGTGTGACTATCACCTGGAGATGCTGAGCCTGTCGCAGGACCAGCAGAACCCCTCCCGCATCCAGTTCGATGACTCCAACTGGCAGGTCCACCTCACCTCTCTCAAGCCCTTGGGCCTCAACGTGCTGCTGAACCTGTGCAATGCCAGTGTCACCGAGCGGCTGTGCCGGTTCTCAGACCACCTATGCAACATCGCCCTGCAAGAGAGCCATAGTGCTGTGCTGCCCGTCCATGTGCCCTGGGGCCTCTGTGAGCTCGCCCGCCTCATTGGTATGTGGCTGCCAACTCCTAATAGTCTAGTCCTGGGCATGGCGTTTATTGAGATCACTGTGAACCCTTTTAGCTTCTGATCATCCCCTTTAACCAGGCACTGCTGTTTGACAGTGCTTCGTGAAAAAATAACTTGGGATGGAGAGGTGGCATGGATTTTGCGCCATGCCAGGGAGGAGGGAGCAGCGGTGTGGGTTTCCTCCAGAGGCCCCGAGTGCTGTCCTCCTTCTGCAGGCTTCACTCCTGGGGCCAAGGAGCTCTTTAAGCAGGAGAACCACCTGGCGCTCTACCGTCTCCCCAGTGCTGAGACGGTGAAGGAGAGCTCCATGGGGAGGCTGTCTTATGTCACCAAGCGGCGACCCCCGCTCAGCCACATGATCAGCCTCTTCATCAAGGACACCACCACCAGTGAGCCTCCCGTGCCTGGGGCAGGGCTTTACTCTCATCATCCTTTTCAGGGAGTGCTGGGCCGCTGAGCACTAGACAGCTTCCTAAGACCTCAGATATGGCAGGGATTGGATTGGGGAACCAGGGCTGGGATGGTGGTGGTCACAGAGGATGGGACTGTCTGAATGATGGGCAGCTTAGTGAGCCAGCGGCTTTCTACTCAGGCTCTCTGTGGTGAGGCCTATATAGTTTCCTCCCCACCAGGGACTCTCTAGCACTTCTCAAGAATGGCAGTGAGTTACCCATGAGGTCAGAATGAGGGGGAGGGGTGGCCTGAGGCACTCATAGTCTGGTCTTTATTCACTCTCCCAGGCACAGAACAGATGCTGTCCCATGGTACAGCGGATGTGGTCTTGGAGGCCTGCACAGACTTCTGGGATGGAGCTGACATCTACCCTCTTTCGGGTTCTGACAGGTGAAGAAACACACATCAGTGGCCAGAGCAGTCAGCTCAGGCAGTGTACCTTCCTGGCTTATAGGCATGGGGCATCCCAACCATTCCCCTCACTTCCGCCTGCTTCTCTGGCAGAAAGAAAGTGTTGGATTTTTACCAGCGAGCCTGCCTGTCTGGTTACTGCTCCGCCTTCGCCTATAAGCCCATGAGCTGCACCTTGTCCTCTCAGCTCAATGGCAAGTGCATTGAGCTGGTGCAGGTGCCTGGCCAGAGCAGCATTTTCACTATGTGTGAGCTGCCCAGCACCGTCCCCATCAAGCTGAGCACCCACCGCAACAGCTGGAGCTCTGACGGTACAGTGCGCGGCCATCCCAGTGGGGGCCAAGAGAGGGGAGGGCTTTCCAAGGGCAATGGAATCAGTCATAGCAGAGGGGACAGAGGACACAAGCCTGGACCCAGAACACTGCAGTGGCACTTAACTGTCACCACTGTCTGGTGACGGTGAACCAGTCCCTTAATCTTCTCATGTATAAACTAGGTGCTTCCTCTGCCCTCCTCACAGCTTTATTGTGACACTCCAGTGGGATAATATATAGAAAACCACTTTCTTTAAAAGTTTTACAACAGTGGCAGTCATAGAGCACTAGCGTATTTGAATCAGACAAAAGGCCAGATCACAAACCCTGCCAGAACAGAGGGACTCAGAGCTCCACTGTTCCCTCCCCCTCCCCACTCTGCCAAACACAGGGGGGCTTATGACCCAAAAGACTATAAATTGAAGCCATTGCCAAGGGTGGGGCCAGCGCCCTTGCCTGGACCAGGGCTGGGCTGCTGTTACTCTGTAAGATTGTCACTGGACTAATGAGTGCCTTTCATTGTCTTTTCTCCTGTGTCTGTTGGCTCCTTCATGTGTCCTGGCTGTGTGCATGCATGGCTGTGTGTGGTCCCCTGGGGCCTGCGTGGTCTTTGATTTGGGTATGGCATCTGTGTGTGTGGTCCTGGGCTACATCCTGGAATTTGCTGGTTTCTGGGTATCCTGACTGGGCCGTGTCTTGGCTGGTCTCTGTGTCTTGTACCTACCTGAAGAAGGGATCGGGGAGGTGCTGGAGAAGGAAGACTGCATGCAGGCCCTGAGCGGCCAGATCTTCATGGGCATGGTGTCCTCTCAGTACCAGGCCCGGCTTGACATCGTGCGCCTCATTGACGGCCTGGTCAATGCCTGCATTCGCTTCGTCTATTTCTCTTTGGAGGATGAGCTCAAAAGCAAGGTGAGGAGAGCCACCCCCTCTGCCACCACTGACCTTTGTTCCCACAGGCTTTTGGGCCCACCTGTTCATTGCCATCTGTCTTTTACAGGTGTTTGCAGAAAAGATGGGCCTGGAGACAGGCTGGAACTGCCACATTTCCCTCACGCCCAATGGGGACATGCCCGGCTCTGAGATCCCCCACTCTAGCCCCAGCCACGCTGGCTCCCTGCACGATGATCTGAATCAGGGTGAGGGCAAAGGTTTGTGGTGGGGACAAGGTGAGTGTGGGTGGCTCCTCCCTCATGGAACTATACTAGAAAGAGTTATATGGAGCCCTCCTGATACATACATTCCCTTGGAAAATGGCTCCAGTCTCCCTGCATTACGGAGGAGAGGAGACCCACAGGCAGGAAGTTCTGTGCAATCTGCAGGGCAAGGAGTGGGGCCCCCAGAAGGCTGGCCCCAAGGTAAGGGATGGGCTTTCATCCCCACAGTGTCCCGAGATGACACAGAAGGGCTCCTATTGGAGGAGGAGGGTCACTCGGACCTCATTAGCTTCCAGCCTACGGACAGTGATCTCCCCAGCTTCCTGGAGGACCCCAACCGGGTATGGCAGCAGGGTCTGTGCCCCATGCTCCTGGAAATGGCACATGGCTGGTCCAGGACAGAGAAGGGAAGGAGGGTCAAGGGACCTTTCTCACTGAACCTGAGACCACTGGCATCTGCTCTCTCCAGGCCAAGCTGCCTCGGGGCATCCACCAAGTGCGACCCCACCTGCAGAACATCGACAATGTGCCCCTGCTAGTGCCCCTTTTCACCGACTGTACCCCTGAGAGTGAGTACTGCAGCCATGGCGACTCAAGCAGCCTGCACTTCCAGTGAGTGCTGCCAAGGCCTGGCATCCCATGGGCTCTTGAGGGGGTGTTAGTTTCCCATGTAGGGAGCAAAGGAATCTGGGCTGGAAGGAGCTGGAGAGTATTGTGCTTAGAGCCATAGGTGTGCCTCTTCTAGGGGGTCAGAAGTATCATATGAGTAGGTAGGATGGTTGCAAAGGGGAGCCCACTTCTGTTCTCTCCTGTTCTCCAGTCTTTGGATCTCTGCCCAGTGCCTTACATGGGTCTCCACCTGCCTGACTCTGTGCCCCGACTCTTCCCCCTCAGCCATGTACGAGATGATCAAGATCATGCAGGAGTATGGGGAGGTGACCTGCTGCCTGGGCAGCTCTGCCAACCTGAGGAATAGCTGCCTGTTCCTCCAGAGCGACATCAGGTCAGGGGGGCATTGCTTCTATGTCCTGGAGACCCTAGACTTGGGCTTGCATGGAGCTGGGGCATATTTAATGGCTGATCATGCCATAAAATATGCCCCAGGGGAACAGAGGACTTGGGCATGGTGGAGAGAAGAGGGGGAAGATGCTTGCCCAGTCTTTAGCGAGTGCAGCTGATGGGTACATGTTCCCCTGTGCTGCGCAGCATTGCCCTGGACCCCCTGTACCCTTCCCGCTGCTCCTGGGAGACCTTTGGCTACACTACCAGCACCAACATGGCCCAGGCCTCCGATGGCCTTTCTCCTCTGCAGCTTTCAGGGCAGCTTAACAGCCTGCCCTGCTCTCTGACCTTCCGCCAGGAGGAAACCATCAGCATCATCCGCCTCATCGAGCAGGTGGGGCCTCGGGCTAGCCGTAGGGGGTTGTAGGGCCTGCTTGGAGTGGAGGCATCATGACACAGGATCGATCTGGGCTGCTAAGGGCCAGTTCACCTCCAGGCAAAGCTCTCCCAGGCAGTTTGGTTTGCAGGAACATCAGGGCATCTGGTTCTTGGCTGAGGTTTGTCAGCTATAGAGTCTGAGGGAGGCCACAATCTGTTTCTCCCGGTCCCTAGGCTCGGCACGCCACCTATGGCATTCGCAAGTGCTTCCTCTTTCTGCTGCAGTGCCAGCTATCTCTCGTGGTCATCCAGGTGAGCTGGGCCAGACAGACATTGTTCCCACCCACCCCCACCTGCTTCTTTGCCCAAGGGCCAGTTGAGTCAGGTCAGTTGGGAGGCTGGGAGAATGCAGTGCAGCTGAAGGACCCCCAGAGTCTCTCTGAAACCACTGGGCTATTGGAAATGGCCCCATGAGCAGAATAGTGTCCCCTCTAGCCCCAGCTCCTCATGGCCTGGACATGAGCATCTGTGTGGGCACAAGGTGAGGCAGCCTAGGGCTCGTGGTATCCTACTATTTGTCAGAATCTAATCATGCTTCCTGGGCTCTTCTGGTCTAGTTCCTCTCTTGCCTAGTCCAACTGCCACCACTGCTCAGTACCACCGACATCCTGTGGCTATCCTGCTTTTGCTATCCTCTGCTCAGGTGAGAAGCTGGCCACCCCTCCGTGCCAGGCAGGCAGGTTTGGGATGTCACCGAGCATCCCCAGGAGCCCAGGTTCAGGGAGCCTGCTCAGTGCTCACTTCCTCTGGCACAGGGAGCCCCAGGGGATGCCCCTTATCATATTCCTCTTACCCACCAACCCTTACTTTCAAGACTCCTAAAAGGCTTCCTATGTGGGAATTGGGAGACAGAGGGTTACAGTCGCCGCCCTTCACCCAGTCTCTGCTTTTCAGCATCTCTCTGCTGGGAAAGCCCCCCCATAGCTCCATCATGTCTATGGCAACAGGGAAAAACCTTCAGTTCATTCCTAAGAAGGTAAGTGAAGTAGAGCCTATGAGCCTGGGACTTTCTTTTTTTTTTTTTTTGAAGCTGGAAACGGGGAGAGACAGTCAGACAGACTCCCGCATGTGCCCGACCGGGATCCAACCGGCACACCCACCAGGGGCGACGCTCTGCCCCTTCCGGGGCGTCGCTCTGCGCGACCAGAGCCACTCTAGCGCCTGGGGTAGAGGCCAAGGAGCCATCCCCAGTGCCCGGGCCATCTTTGCTCCAATGGAGCCTTGGCTGCAGGAGGGGAAGAGAGAGACAGAGAGGAAGGAGGGGGTGGGGGTGGAGAAGCAAATGGGCGCTTCTCCTATGTGCCCTGGCCGGGAATCGAACCCGGGTCCCCTGCACGCCAGGCCGACGCTCTACCGCTGAGCCAACCCGCCAGGGCCAAGCCTGAGACTTTCTAAAGGAATGTGAACATGGAAGGGGCTGATCCTTGGGGAAGGGAGTATTCAGGATGGGGGCTCCCACTACAATGTCTCTATCCAAAGGGGTGGTGGTAGTACAAAGCTGGGAAGGATCCTCACCTGGGTAGGCAGTCCCTGCTCCTGTCCCCCTGCCCAGACCTGCCATTTACTGAAGAGCCCATTGAATTCGGGTGCCGGAGGGGCTGCAGCCTCTGGAGTGATGGGCCTCCTTCCTCCCGCAGACCCAGCAGTACTTCCTGCTGTGCTTTTTGCTCAAGTTTAGCCTCACCATCAGCTCGTGCCTCATCTGCTTTGGCTTCACACTTCAGAGCTTCTGTGACAGCTCCCGGGCCCGCAACCTCACCAACTGTTCCTCCATCATGCTGCCAAGGTGGGTCCCTCCCCTGGTCCTCCACCTTACGTCCCAGACCACTTCTCTTGGCATAGAGGGGGCTGAGCCCACCCCTTGCTTTGGCAGCCATGCTGACACGGCTCCAGCCTGGTTTGATGACTTTGCCAACGGGCTGCTGTCAGCTCAGAAGCTTGCTGCCGCCCTGATTGTCCTGCACACTGGTGAGGGGCTCCCGAAGGGGGCCAGTGGTGGCTGATGGGGGTGCCCCAGGAACCAGGCCTCAGGCCAGGACAAGTCTGACACCCCTTCTAACCCCATCTTCTCTAGTATTCATTTCTATTACCCACGTGCATCGCACCAAGCCCCTGTGGAGAAGGAGTCCCTTGACAAACCTCTGGTGGTCTGTGACGGTTCCTGTGGTGTGAGTATGGCTTAGATGGAGGAAGATGGAGGATGGAACGGGGGGCTGGGGACTATGGCAGGGCTACGATTTGAGGATGGGGCTTGGGGTTGAAGGGTGGACTTTTTTTTTTTTTTTTACATGGACAGATAGAGAGTCAGAGACTGGGATAGATAGGGACAGACAGGAATGGAGAGAGAGATGAGAAGCATCAATCATCAGTTTTTCATTGCGACACCTTAGTTGTTCATTGATTACTTTCTCATATGGACCGCGGGCCTTCAGCAGACCGAGTAACCCCTTGTTTGAGCCAGCGACCTTGGGTCCAAGGCTGGTGAGCTTTTTGCTCAGATGAGCCCACGCTCAAGCTGGTGACCTCGGGGTCTCAAACCTGGGTCCTCCGCATCACAGTCCGATGCTCTATCCACTGCGCCACCACCTGGTCAGGCGAAGGGTGGACTTCTTGAGGTACTGTTGTAGGGAAGGGAGCAATAAGACCCAGATTGACACAGGGCTGCCACCCCCTCTTGCAGGCTGCTGGGACAGGTGGTCCAGACGGCAGTTGACGTGCAGCTGTGGACACACAGGGACAGCCATGTCCACTTTGGCCTGGAGGATGTGCCTCTGTTGACATGGCTCCTGGGCTGCCTGTCCCTGGTCCTTGTAGTAGTCACCAATGAGATTGTGAAGCTGCATGAGATTCGGTAAGCTACTAGCAGGGCATTCTCTCTGAGCCCAGGCATGTCCTCTAAGCCTGTCACCTCCTGGGCACCATTCCCTTGCCTTCTTGCTACCCACCCCTGCCACCTCCTGTGTCCTGCCCTGACCCCTGATGAATGGATCTGTGCTAACCTGGACTTTAATCTCTTGCCCCACCAGGGTCCGGGTCCGTTACCAGAAGCGACAAAAGCTGCAGTTTGAAACCAAGCTGGGCATGAACTCTCCCTTCTGAGCTATTGGTCATGGTGGCCAGAGTGGCACTGGTCCCTGGAACTAACACCAGACCCATTTGACTCTGGGGAGTTGGTATCACGGATGTTTCAGGGTTTGCTCTTGTGTCCCATGGCATTGGAGGCCCAGATCCTTGTGTCAGACCCAGCTGTTGTCTTGACCCCCAGGGCTTTTGTGGAGAAGCTGATGAGCAAGGCCTTGTCAGGACAGTCTTGACTTCCCTGGGCCTCACCAGCGGCATTCTTGAATGTATGACCTCATGTGCTTAGTAGAGGTCTCTCAGGCTCCTCCATCTATGGGCTGCCCCTCTTTAGGGTCCCCTAACTCGGTCCCCTAACTCTGGGTCCTCTGCTCTGGAGCCTCTGGGCAGGGCTATGAACTGTGAGGCTAGGGCATCAATCTTTTTTGGAAGAGCTCTGGCAGCCATGGGAAGCCCAGTCAACTCAAGACCAGTGGTGAAGGCCAGGGTGATGGTGTACCATCCCTGAGCCCTTCATCCTGTCTTCCTAGGGCAGGGCCTGGGTGTGGCTGAGCATTCCCCTCTCTCCTCCTGCAGGGGGTATCGCAGCACCCTGAGGTAGAGAAGGGCCCCACCTTGCCCTGTAACCTTCTCCTGTGCTTGCCCTCAAGCTGGCCACAAGCGTCAGTCTTGGGGATATGGCCCAGGGCTCTTTTTGGCCCCCCACATAGATATCCTTGAGAATGTTTTTACCGATGTATATTTTTTACTGGAAATGAGCCTTTTAGGAATGAATGGAGACTGGTTTGTATTAAAACTTATATAAATTGCTTATGAAAAACCTGTGGCTGGTCCATGAGGCAGCCACTGAGAGGAGGAGAGGACATCCCAAGCCTTCCTCCTTCCGCATCGCAGGAGCCCCAGGGTCCTGCTCTGATGTCCGTGGCACAGATCAAAACACACAGGCCAATCACATGGAATGAAATTTTCATTGATGTTAGTTGGGGTAAGAGGTTAATGGTTACAGAGCCAGTGCCTGGCTAACCTGGTTAGGCTTCCAGTCCCAAGGTGGGCCATGCATGTTTGCTGTGGTCTGACGCCCCTCCCCCACTACAACTTCTCAGGCAGTTATAGATAGAATAAATTCCATTTAAAATATATGCATTTCTCTCTGCTTAAAAAATAACATTTACAGTTGAAAAAGTTTGTGGACTTTGGGGGTCTGTTAATCCTACTGCCCCACCCCTACCAGCTTTGCCTCACTGAGGACAGGCAGGGTGTAGGAACCAGTGTCTGGCCTGGGCACTTCCACCACTGCCCAGCAGACCCCTGGTGGCTTATTTACATGTGCTATGTACACGTGTAGGGGTTAGACACACTGTGCCCTCCAGACTTTCAGGACCAGGACAGCACTGCAGGTGGCAAGACAACCTTGGTACAGGAACTGCAGTCATTTAGAGATGGCACCCATACAGAGAAGGGTTTCTCAGATGTCAGGTTCTGAAAAGTTCCCTTGGCCCCCCTGGGGAAGACCCCCTAGAACTGCAGTGCTGACAGCCACTGGCTTGGAGCAGCAGGAAAGACCCTTCTTGGGCAGCAGGAGCTTCTTCTGTATTGGGGCAAAGGCAATGGGCACTGTAGGTCCCAGTGGGCACAGTTGAAGGCTGCAGTTGAGTCTAGCTTAATCCAGCATGGCATCCAGCTGGTCAGCCAAGGCATCGAACATGGTGCTAATGTCATCCAGAATGTGCTTGGTGGAGGTGCTGGGGGGGCTGCAGTGGGGGAAGGACTGGGTCAGATCAGCCAAAAATCAGATCACCCACTGTCCCTGGGCAAGGGCACTGTTATTGAGCACCTGGTTGGTGCCAAGTGCTTTCAGAGAATTTTAATTCTCACAACCTCAGGAGTCAGTAGGAGTTACTGTCCCTTCCTTACCCCTGAGTGCATTGGGGCTCAGAGGAGAAATGACTTGCCTAGATTCATGTGCCTCTATGTGACAACCACCAACTACCCTGCAGATAAGATCTAGGTGACTCCAAAAGCTGGGCTCCTCCCATTCTAACAGGGTATCCCCAGCCTGTGACGCCCTTGTGCCCCAACAATCCCAGGACCCCCAGAAAAAAGATGCAGGAGGAGCTGTTCCTATTCTACTTTCTCCCCGTCCGCGCCCAGCACCCCTCACCCATCTCGCTCCTCAGCACCAATGCTCTTCTCCGCGGCCCGCAGTGCAGCTGCCAGGGATGAGCTGGTCTGTTCCAGTCTCTGCTGGGCCTGGCCCAAGCCTGCAGCCCCAGTACTCTCTGGTCTTGGAGGCGGTACAGGGCGAGGGCCTAGCCGGGGAGCCAGCTTAGGGCCAGAAAATGCCAGCTGGGTGCAGGCCACAGACACAGGCTTGGGAGCTGCTCCTGCAGAGATGAAAAGGTTGGCTTGTGACTCACTCAACTGGGCTAGACACAACCCCTGCAACGAGTGCCCGGTCCCCACAGGCCCTGCCTCCTACCTGCTCCAGGCACCTTGATAAGGGCAGCAGGGGAAGCTGGGGGTTCTGGCTCCCCATGCCACCGATTGCCTGCTGAGTTTTCCAGAGCTGGCCCAGGGCAGGGGGCCATAGGGGGCTGGGTTGGGAGGCTGGGAGAAAGAGGGGCTGGAGCTCCTTGAGTTGAAGGACTGCTAGGGTCAAGCTGAAGAGGGTTTGGAGAAGCTACGGGAGACTCACTGGGGGTCTGGGAGGAGGGCAGGGGGATAGAGGGGTTGGGCACGGCAATGGTCACTCCGAAGGCCAGAAGTGCCGTCTGCAGTGGTTCTCTCTCCCGGCATTTGGGCCTCCGTTTAACAGTGTCTGACTCTGTGAGGTTGAAGTCGAGGCTTGCAGGCACGGGTGTCTCCCGGGGTGGTGGGCAGGCTGGTTTTGGCCGCTGTTTGATAGTCAGGTTCCCTTCCTCTGCAAATGGGAGCCCTTCCCCTGAGCTGCCTCGGGATGGGGGTGCTCCTTCAGGCCCTAGATCATCCTCCTCCTCTGTGTCTGATGCCGGGCCAGCTGGGACAGGTGGGCCAGGGGGCTCCGATGGGCCAGCTGGTTCACTCATTGTTCGCCTTCGAGGCCCTGTGGCCCCATCTTTGGGCCCTGGGCTTCCATCTAATGGAAGTGGTTCTGGGGTGGGGCCAGAGACAGAGCTGAGGCGCTTTGGGGGAGGTGGTGGTGGGCCTTTACGTCGGGCACGAAGGGCAAAGGACTGGCTACGGGGAGTCCCTCGAACTGGGGTCTGGCTAGGGCTGGTCCGGGCTAGGGCACTGCGTCCTGGTCTCCGAGTGAGAGTAGCATAACTGCCCAAGGCACTGCCCATTGACCCTTCAGCCTCCCCTTCTGCTTCCCCCTCAGCTGGGCCAGGGCGGCTCAGACTATGGGACCGGCGCTTGGGCCGAGGTGGGTCTGGAGGAGTGGCAGGGGGGCCAGCCAAGTATGAGAAGACCCGGGGTGCACCTGGAGGTGGCCCTGAGGCTGGGCTGGAGGATGAGCCCTGGGGGTACATGAAAACATAAGGGGGAGGTCCTTGGCCAGGAAGTGGGGAACAAAGCTTAGGGGGCCACTCTGTGCCCTCTGGAAGGTTCCTCTCCTGTGGGGTGCTGGGGTCTCCACTACCAGGCTGGGGGGAAGGCTGTTCCTGTGAGTGACCAGACCCTCGTGAACGTGCTCCAATGCTCTCCTGGCTGGGGGAGCGGGCAGGGGGCAGAAGGAGTGGCTCAGGGCCACCCCCTGCCATGGCTGCCTGTAGCTCTGGGCTCAGCTCGCTGCCCTGAAAGGTGAGGAGGCGTGGGCCGGCCGCAGCAGGTCCGTCCCCATTCTCCAGCCCCTCGATGGCCATCAGCTCTGGGCCTCTAGCCAGTCGGTGGCTGCTCTCTCCTGGGGCCTCCCCCTGCAGCAGGCCCCTGCGGAGCTCGGAGAGACGCTTCACACCCAGCATAAGCTTCTTCTGATGACCTGAGAGGGGTGTATATGTGTAGCAAGGTTAGCTGGGGCTAGAAGGGTCACCCTAGTCTCTCTCGAACCTCATTCTCTCTTCTGGGCCTAGACCCTGAAAACATCCAGGAGACCCTTGGAAGCACATAGGCCCCGGGCAGTCAGTGCTCACCGAGCTTGTTGACGCCAATCTCCTGCAGCTCCTCCCAGGTGAGGTCGGCCACCAGCCCCATGGAGTCATAGCCGCTGCTTACCAGCTGCTTGTGGTATTGCGGCAGTCCTAGGGCACACAGCCACTCCAGCAGGTCCGCCTGAAAGAGCCCACAGTCGTCAGAGCTGGCTCCCCAGCCAGCTGCAGCCTCCAAACCAGGAAAGTACCACAAAGTCACGGCTGCGGGTGGGAGCCCATGCCGGCCACCCACTCACTGGGATGTAGTTGGGCAGCCACTCGGTGATGCTAAGCTGGGCAATCTCAGAGGCAATCTTCTTCCTGTGCCCGGGTTTGGTCACCCCAATGGCTGTCAGGTCCTGTCACACAGAGTTGTGCTATCAGGCACCCTCCTTTGCCCACTGAACCCACCACTGCCCTCCCAGAGAGGCACCTACCTCTGGTGTCATGCGGCTAATGGTTGGCACATCGTACCCAGCCTGTAGAAAATGGGCAGTGTAGCCCTCCAGCTGGAACTCACTCAGCCAGTTATAAATAGCCTGAGCATCCTGTGGCATGTCAGGATGGGGGTGAGGTTAATGGAGCTGAATATGCTGAGGGGCCAAGGCCAGAGCCCAGCCATCATCCCTAGCCTCCCCTCAGGGCCTGGCCTGTGTGGCCTGAGCAGGAACTTAAGTCCATACTGAAGTCCATTTGACCCCTGCCCTTGCCCTGCAGCCGACTCCTCAGTGGAGGTCATACCTTCCCCTCCAGTAGCTGCTCCGGCCTCACATCCTGGGTGAAAAGCTGCTCCCCAGAGCGACAGTTGGCCAGAGGGCAGTGGCTCAGGTTGTCTTCAAGGAGGGAGAGGAATGGAGTCAGGGATGGCAGGATGAAGGGGGCCAAGCCCTCAGCTTCCCCACCTGCACCTCTACAGCCCATCCAGATCCCAGTTACCCTTCCTACCTGTCAGGGATGGGGGGTGCAGTCCTGGTAGCACCTGGTCCTCCCCGGCAGAGGGAAGCGGCTGGAGACAGGGAAGAAGCCCCCTCAGGGTTTGGGGAAGTGTCAGGAGGAAGGTGGGCCCTGCCCCATCCCAACACCTCCTCTCTCCTACCTGGGCATTCTCAATAAGGAGCCCAGTGCTGTGGCCATTGGTACCCTCGGAACTCTGCCCACTGCCAGCACTGCGGCTGCTGCCCACGCTGCCCTCACTGCCCACACTATTCCTGTCACCTGCTGCAGGGGCAGAAGCAAAGGAGTTAGATCCCCATCTGGCCCTGCCAACAGCTGACTGGCACCTTGCCAAAGCCAGACGCTCACCCTGGTGCCTGGCACTGCCCTCCAGGAGCATGTACCTGGGCTGTCTGGGCTGATGCCCACCCGAGGGAGCTGGCCATAGGTGAGAGGGTGCAGGGGGTCATCACCAGAGGGTTGCAGTGTCCGGGAGAAGTTTGGGCGCAGTGGCGTGGGTGCAGAGGGGAGGCGGGGCACAAGGATGCCCACCCGCTTGCTGACCACCTCGACAATGCCAGGGGGGAAATAGCCCACACGGTCTGTGCCCCTCTGGCTCTCATGGATGTGTCCCTTCCAACGGCCATCGGGATGCTGCTCAAGCACCTGTGGCAGATGGGGGGCAAAGGGGCGGCAATGGTTACTTCCTGTACCAAGCAAGGGCAGGCAGCCAGCTCTGCAGCTGCACTCCAGCTCTTCTCCTACTCCTAAGAAGCTGATCTCTGATGCCCAAGAGATCACAGTTCTGTCCCTGTTGTCAGCATCCAGCCCAAACCCCCATGTGCCTCCAGAGCATACAAACAAGAGTCCTGGAGTCGGCCTAGGTTCAAACCTCAGCTCCACATCTTGCTAGTTATGTGGCCTTGGTAAGTCACATTAATTTCTCTAAGCCTTAATTTTGTCATTTCTAAAAAGTGCCTAAAAGTGGGGAAGAAATCAATGGCATAGAAAGGCCTTAGCACAGAGCCTAATGTAAAGTAAGGTACCCAAGTCAGTAACAGTAATCATTCGTGTTCCCAAAGGAATGCCTGCACTGGGTCCTCACCGTAATGATGTCCCCTGCCCGGACATTGAGGGCAGTGGGATCATGGAGGTTCCAGAAATCCTTGAGTGCTCGAACCTTCAGGATCCCAGAGGCCTCTGACAAGGAGAAAGGATAGGCATCATCTGAGGGTCCTTAGGACATCTTCCCACTTCTTCTGGTCCCCTCCATGAACCTCCCTCAGGGTCCCTGCCTCATCATCCCCACAGTTTTCCCTCTGATGAGCCCCAGCCCCAGCAGTGTGACATCCTGCTCCTGTGACATCCACTGCTGCCCTACTTCCTGGTATCCCCTGGGGTGGGGGAACCCCTTGGCTGTGTCTCTTCCCATATACACTCACCTCGCAATAGCTGCTTGATTTCCCGGCTGGCCTGGGAGGTGGTGAACTGATTCACAATGTCCAACGCTGTCTGGTTATACGTGTTCCGAATGTTCACATCCACCCCGCCCTGGGGACACAGTGCAGAGTGAGCATGCACTCGCACCTTCTTGTCATTTCCCCCAATCTTCAGGACTATCCAGAGGCTAGGTACTATTTTCAAATTTTACAAATGAGGAAAGGAGGCTCAGAGGGTCTAAGATGAGCTCAAGGTCACCCAGCTAGTTAAAAGCAGAACAGGGGCATGAACCAGATCCATCCGCTCTCCAGCCACTTGGCCACTGCCCATGTAAAACACCATGTTGGTGTGGGAGACGCCTCTTGAGCCTCTGCAGCCGGTCTTAGACCTAGCATCCAGTGGAGCTCTGGGTGTACCTGCAGGGATGATGGGGGCCCACACCCACCTCCAGGAGCAGCCGCACCACCTCGGTCTTGCCATACAGTGCGGCCTCGTGCAGCGCCGTGCCCGTCTTGGTCTGGCGGTTGATCTCAATCCCAGCTCTCAGGAGCTGCCTGTGTGTGTGTGTGTGTGTGTGTGTGTGTGTGTGTGTGTGTGTGCGTGCGCGTGTGTGTGCGTGCGCGTGTGTGTGCATGCGCGGGAATCACAAGGGTGGTGGAGGTGGGAGAGGAACCCAATTACTTAGGGCAAGGGAGAGTGATCCAAAGTCAGGGTGAAGTGGGCAACAGGGCAGGGCACTGAGGTGACATTGCCAGTCCCACAGGAAAGGGATGAGGAAATGAAGATGGGGGGAGCGGTGGGTACCTGATGACCTCTCTGTGGCCATTCTTGGCAGCCAAGTGCAAGGGCGTGGTGTAGTTAGGATCACATGGGTCCTTGGCCTCACCCTCCAGCAGGGCCACACATAAATGGCTGTTCAGTAGCAGCTGGGCCACCTGCAGCAGTGGGCACCCAGGTAGAGCCTCTTCTTGAGACCCCACAGAAGCCCAGATCCCAGCTCTCCACAGGATGCAGGTCTTACCTTGAGCCGCCCAAATTCGCAGGCCAGGTCCAGGGGCGTCTTCTTTGCCTTGTTGACCAGGCATGGGTTGGACTGATGCTGGAGAAGCATTTCTGACTGGGGTTGAGGAGGAAGCCGAGTGAGAGGTTTGGCCTGGCCAGCCCCGGGCCCCTGCCCCAGTGCCTCAGTGGGTGAGTGGGCTCACGTACCACTTCATAGTGACCATACTGGGCAGCCAGATGCAGCGGGATCTGTCCGTCCAGAGAGGCGGCATTGACGGCAGCAGAGGCACGCAGCAGCAGCCTCACAGGCTCCAGCCGGCCCTGCCAGGCCGCGTAGTGCAGCGGGCGCATGCCTGCAGAATGTAAGGGGGTTCTGAGGGAGGTCCTAGGATGGTGTGGGATCAGAGGAGGGAACCGAGCAGGGTCTGAAGCCACCCCAGATGGAAGGGAGTCAAGATACTGGCTTCACCTGTTTGGTCAGAAAGAGGTCTGGCTGTACAAGGCTGAAGCCAGAACCCCCCCTTGCCCACCATGGATGACTTGGTGACCTCATGACAATGATGTAACCTCAACCTCCTCAGCAGTATACTAGGATGTCAGTACCCGCCTTCCCCGGAAGTCTATGAGGATTAAAAAGGTAAAGCATTTGCAAGCCCAGAGAATCTGTGCCAACAACTATTAGCATTGCTACCATGTAATGGAAGCAAGCTCTGACCACAAGGTCTAGGGAGATGGCACAGTGGAGTCTTACCATTGCCGTCCTTGATGTCCACGGTGGCTTGAGCCTCTAGGAGCAAAGCTATGAGCTCCAGGCTGCCCCCCAAGGCAGCATGGTGAAGAGCAGAGAATCTGGCATGGTGAGATACATGGTAGGGGTGTCAGTGGAAAAGCTCCCTACCCCCAAATCCTCGTCTTCCAAAGCAGACCCATCTTGGGGGCTGGCAGGGCTGGGTTACTTGCCTGCTGTGCCCCTCCCCACACACAACCACCAGCCCTGCCGTGGGAGCACAGAGCAGCAGGGCTGTGGCATGAAAGGGCTCAGTGTCTGTGCTGAGAGGCCTGTTTGTCTGGCCTCCCCCCACAGGCCAGCCCAGGGGAGGGGGCCATGGGAGCAGGAGCCAGAGAGCTCCTATCCTCTAGGGAGAAAAGGGGGCCCAGCAGGAATCTGACCTAAGAAGGCCCCTCAGAGAGGCACCAGGACCCCTCCCTCCCATCCTATACAGGCAGTCCCTGAGCTCTCAGCAAACATCCTCCAAGGGCCAAGTTTGAGGGTAAGGGGCTCTAGGCCTCAAGTCTTTCCCACTCATCTCTCCCTTACTCACAGCTCTCAGGAGTTCATACTCACCCGTCAGCATCCTGGTAGTTGACGTTGAGTCTCTTCGTAGACCCGAGGAGCTCTGGGGGTCAGAGCAGGAGACATCAAGGCACCCTCAAATGATCTACCTTTAGCCGCACCCTAAATCAGGGCTCCCTATCCATCCACCTCCCAAATCCAGCTGACCTCTTGGTGTGCAGGAAAACACTTGCCCCATGGCCTTTTGGTGTTCTGTCCTTATGGCTCCCCACCCTGGCCCACTGGCCTCCCAGCTCGAGGGTCCTGAGTGCAGGGAACTGCTGCAGCAGTGACCTAGCTTTCCTGGGCCCCCAGCCCAGCTTGTTTATAGAGCCAAGGGGGCGGGGAGGAGGAACTGGCATTCTGTGCCCTCAATAGACAGGCCCACGAGAGCATGGTTAGCATTCCTGCCTGAAAGGGCCTAGCTGGCTCTTTCTCATTGTCCTGCTGGGCCGAGGAGGCTGGAAGAGAAAGGAGAGGGGCACTAGAGCCTTGAGAGTGGAAGGGCAGATGCCAGGGCTGGCCTCAAGGGCCACAGTACTCAGACTACAACATCTCTTGGAGCAGGGTGAAGAAGGTAGTGTCAGACAGACCTACAGTTATGCCCTGGCTCTGCCATGTATGAGCTGTGTGATCTTGGACAAGTCACTTAATCTCTCGGGCTCAGTGTCCTCATCTATAAAATGGGCCAATCACAGGACCTGTTCACAAGGGTTGAGTATCTTTGTAGCATGCAAAAGATGAGGGCTATCACCATTTAGCACTCTGAACACATGAGCCATTATCACCAAGATGCTGTCCTCCAGCAAAAGCTGGTGAAGTCCCCACCTGGCCCTGTCTCTGCACCCACAGGCCTCAGGCAGGAGACGCTCTACTGGGTGGTGGCAAGAGGAGCTAGGGGCATGGCAAGGATGCTGGTTTATCCCCCTCAGAGACAGAGGCAGGATTCATGCATGTGTGTTCCGTGTGTGAGTAAGGGCACAGGAGGAGTGGTCCTTGATAAGCACTGGGGTGGAAGAAGGGGAATGTCTGTCACAGGCAGCTCCTGCCTCCTGCTGAACCCAACCCTGTAGGGGAAGAGGCCTGGCTCAACCCAGGCAGGCGGGGTGCCAAGCATGCTGGTTTAGGCCTGCCCCCAGGCTCTGGTGGGCCCCTGAATATCCTAGCAAGACAGGGCCTCATTCCAACAGGCAGGGACCAACCCCGAAATGACGAGCAAGGGATGGGGAGGGAGGGGACAGCTACATTTAGGGCTGAGCTGAATTATGTTACTGCTAAAAGGTAAATATAGAATCAAGGAGTGACTAAGAGGTGAGGAGGTGGGGGGCATTTGGAAAAAACACAGGACTCCCAGTCTCTCTCTAGGCCCCTTATGAGTACTTGTCACATAGAACCATTCAGGGCAGTGGAAAGAACAGAGGTTCTGGAAGCAGGAAGTACCTGGTTCAAATTCTTCTTACTGGCTGTGGTACCTCTCTGAGCCTCAGTGAGGATGATGAGGTCAGCAGGGAAGAAACATAGAAAGTGCTTCCACCTGTTGCCAGCCTGGACAGCCTGGGATGGGGCAGCTTGGTGGTGAGGTGCAGCCTCTCCGGGGAGTGGCAAGACAGTGTGACAGGAGAGACAGGAATAGGGGCCAGGCCAGGCTGGGTGGCTCTGTTCTTTCCAGAACAATGGCCGGAAAGGCGGTTGGGGGAGAGGCTCACAGTGACTATACTGGGGACCTTAGTGGGAGGGTGGAGGGTCCTGGTTTTGGCATGGCTCCAGGCACTTCCCCTCCAGCACAACCTTCTTTCCCGGCCTAGCTCTAGGGGTGGAAGGGTCACTCCTGATTTAGGCTCAGGCAGAGGATATGAGCTCAGCGAGCCACCCCCAGTCCACTCCATTTCCTCTGGCCAGAAGACATAGCTCAGAAAAGGGAGTTGGGGCGAGAGAGAGGGGGAGGGCCAGCAGCAAACCAGGGCTGCATCCTTCTCCTCCAGCCACCTGCTCCTTCAAGAGGACCTGAGTGGGCAGGGAATGTGGGCCCCGAGTAATCAGACATCAAATGAAGAAGCTGAGGAAGTACTCTCTCTGGCCAGCCAGAATGCTAGCCACCCCTCAGAAAAAAAGGGGAGGGAGCCCTGACACCTCCCTTCTGGCAGTTTCCTTTGCCTCTCTATGGTATGGAGTAGAACTTCTCAGCTTCCCTTCTGAAAACTGCTTTTGAATCACCTGGAGACCTGTCTAATTTGCAGAGTCCCAGGTTCTCGGTGCTGATTTTCATTCTGGGGGGAGACCAGGTGGTCTGCAATTTCAGAACAATCTTAGGTAATTCAGCCAAGTGTGGGAGCATAGGCAAGAGGGCTTGTCTCTGATCTGCCATACTACGACTATGTGACCTTGAGCTCTCTGAATGTCGGTTTCCTTCTCTGTAAAGTGAATGTAGAGATAGGGAATTAAGGCGATCACAAAAGTTCATGAACTATAAGTTCTGCAAATGTCACCAAGGAATTTCCTTTTTGTTACCAGCTTTCCCAGCTTCTCAGAGGACTGGGATGGGAGGAGCAGTGCCAGGGCCTCACGAGGAGTCCCAGGATCCTGTTCCTCTGTGTCCATACTCCGTGCAAGTCCCTCTGGGGGCTTGAAAGCACCGCTTTCCCCACAGACATTTCCCCCTGAGGACAAGGAAACTTTATGGAGCCTAGGAGCCCAGATGGGGTTCCCACCACCAACCCCGAAACCTCACCTGCTCGTCCTCTTTAGGACCTCCCTTTGAGGCCTCAGGGCTAGGAGGCTAACAGCAGCTCAACCAAGGCCCCACTGGGCAGGTCACCAAAAACAACACAGAGGTGAGGGGAAGAATGGTTTCCACTCTTGGGCTTCCAGGGACTTCTTTAGCACCTTCCCGCCATCATGTCCACCCTGTATCCACTTCCCCAGGGCACAGAGATACCTCCAGGGCTCCATCTCCCTAGTCTCCGGCCCTGCTGTGCAAGTGGGAGACTCTGGTTCCTGGGCCTTTAAAATCCTTCCCTCTGGCAGGTGGGGATAATTAGATGTTTTCAAGTAGCCAAGGTGTATTTTGGGGCTAGAGCCCCAGCACTCTGGAGGGACCCTCTGTCCCCCAAGCCCTAATATGGTGGCAGTAGCCACCTCCTGCCCCTGTTGGTATAGGAATTCAAAGGGACAAGTCTAGTTTCCTCCCTAGATGGCCCGGAGAGCTGGCCTTGAAGCCCAGAGGTCTATTTTCCTTGAAGTCTCACAGAAGAGGTTCTCAGGAGATGGGACTCAAGTGTGGCCACCCGTCCACAGAGTTCCCACAACTCTTTCAAGACCTGAGACCTCAGGCTGTGAAGAAACATCAAGAAAATTGCCCTGGCCACACTACAAAGGCAGGGGACACAGGCAGATAAGTCAGGGGAAAAGAGGCTTTAGCAAGTGATTAGACAGTGTTGGACTTTGTTATAGGCAGTAAAACTTTCTTTTTAAAGCTATCTTACAGATTATCCCCATTAAGCCAAGATATAAATGCAGAGATGATCTGGTTGAAGCGGTGGGGTGGGGGTGGAGCTCTATCTCTTATCTTTCCCAGCCCAATGTCAGAAACCTCATGGCCCCAGAGAACAATGTAAAAAAACACCTGTTAGAGGAAAACCCCATGAGGGCAGGAATTCTGGTTTGCTTCTTTCATTGCCAAGACCCAGCGCTTTAGAAAACAGCCTGGCTGACACACAATAGGCACTCAAAGAAATGTGAATGACTGTACTTCAACCCTTTTATGTCACAGGTGAGGAAACTGAGCCTCCAGAGAGGTTAAGTGATTTGCCTAAGACATATAGGAAGGAGGACCCAACTTCCTTTGGCTTTCCCACATAGAGGCATCCCTTGTACAGAATTAGGCAGTTCTCCCACCCCAAGTCCCCAGATCACAGTGACACCCAGGCCTCTTTCTGTGAACTAAAGCACTCAGGGGAGGGTCACAGCTGGACAGTCACCCCATTGAGTACTTACTTGTCTTTGCAGCCTTGACTTTAGCCACCAGTTTCTGCACACCAGTCACATCTCCATTCTTGACGGCAAGGATCAGGTCCTGTTCACGACCCATCTTGGTCCCTGGGCTGGGCTCTGGGCTCAGAAGTCCCGGGGAGAGGCACGACAATTGGTCTAAGCCAAAGTGTCAGGGGGCCATGCCTTGGCCCTTTGGAGGGCCAGATGTCTGGAGGAGCGTGTCTGGTGTCTCAGGCAGTGGGTTTCTTGTCAGGCGCTGACAGGTACTCCAACAAGGTGCTTCGTGAGCTGCCGCCACAAGCAGGAAAGCCGATCTCTGAGCGGGTGCAGGCTGCTCTGAAATCTGGACAGATATCAGCTTGCAGCTTCCGACAGCCCCAGGATGGGCTGGAACTGGGCACGCCAATCTTCCCAGCGTGGTTTAGGAGCACCAATGCCTACCCAGAGAGCAGCTAGCATTCCCTCAGGCCTTGTGCAGCAGCAGTGGACAGGTCTCGTGGGGCTGGTAAAGGTACAGTGCCTCTGATGAGGGCTAGGCCAGAACCTGCAAGAGTCCCAGACTCAGGGCTCAGAGGAAGAGCAGGACAGGGCCTCCAGAGAGCTCCCTAACCACCTGGCTGCCCTTCTGAGTCAAGGAGGGGTTGAGCCACTCAAAGCGGGAAGGGAGCCACCATGCATGAGAGGAATATCTGGAGGGGGGAGAGGTGGCATTCTGGGAAGGGGAGGCTGAGTCATTGAGGCCCCAGGGCACCTGGCAGCACCTCAACCTGGGGCAGGCTGGGCAGCAGCCTGTTCTCCACAGCCCAAAGGGCTGACACCCACGAACAACTGGTGGGCCAAGAGGTGGGGCCTGGGAGGGTCAGGCACAGGCAGATTGGAGGGATCACTCCCTGCCTAAGGTGCCAGACTCCTCCATACCTAACCTTTAATATATTCGCTGGATGCCCTAACCTCAGGGCTCTTTATGAATTTAGAGAGTGGAGTGGGGAGGTTATGGCCCTCCACCTTTGAAGGAGTTGCCTGCTTGGACAGGGAGGCTTTATGCGGCACCTGTTGCTGACCTATCCTCACCCTTGTGCAGGATGGAGAAGCAGCTGGGCAGAGAACAGAGAGACAAGAGCTGGGGCACTGCTGGCAAGTGGGGCTGCCTGGACCCCCAAGCCTGAACCTGAGGCCCAGAGCCCTAACTTCATTAAAGAAAGGCCTACCTCAGTTTCTCAGTGGCCACAAATTTCTTGCGCGAGTCCTGTGGCATGAGACCCTGGCAGGCCTGGGGCTCTGGCTGAGGACCTCTCATTCCCAAAACATCCCAAGCTTAACTCAGATAGCTCTCCCTCTCATGGCCCACAGCCGACAATGGGGGAGGGCGCCCCTGACAGTGCCTGGGGTCGGGCTTGCTCCCCCGCCCCCCAAATGCCTGCCCAGAGCCGCGCAAACCCTCAACCCCAACTCAGCCCAGAACAACCTGAGGAACAAAGCAGCGGGAGGGAACGCTTGGGCCAAGCGCCGCAGGGACTGATGTGTGAGGACGGAATAAGGGGCGCGAAGGAGGACGGAAGGAGCAAAGAGACGAAGAGCCCGCTGATCTCGCAGGAAAAGTTAATTTGTGCCCGCCCTCATGGGTGCTGACCCCCAGCTCAGGCTCCGCAGTCTCACCTTTCCCAGCTGCCCCGCCGGGGGTCCGGATGGCCCTGCGCGATCCCTGGCACTCTGGACGGTAGCTCCCACTGCCCCCCTCACCCTCTTTCTCCTCCTCCTTTTCCAAGGCCGGCTCGGCGCCTCCCGCAGGAAATCCCGCCCCTCCCCCCCCTCCCGCCGGATTGGGAGCAAAGGGACAGTCCGGGCCGCGCAGTTAGACTGTCAGTCAGCGCCTGCTGCCCCGCCCCCATCCGCGCCAGGCTGGTCAGCGCATGCGCCCAGGTGAAGTAATGGGAGATGGGGGCGAGAGCTCGTGCACCCTGTGCTCCAGTTGCAGAGTCGGGGCGACCTGAGGCTCTACAGTTTACTCCGAAGGGTTTGTGACTGCGTGGGAGGGAAGACGTGATGTGAAGAAGCCTGGGAATCGACACCCGAGGACTCCACTTGGGAAGCACCCCCCTTCCTTTTTGCCCCTTGCCCCTCCCGGGTCCCCGCAGCGACCTCAGCCCGCGTCCAGAGTCGCCGATCTACAGGTAATGGTGCCACCTAGCGGACAGTATCGGAGCGGCCCACAGTGGCTGCGGCGTGGGACCCCAGCCTCGAGGAGGTGCTAATGATGGACCGGGTGGTGCTTCAGCACCATTGTGGGCAGGACAGCGCCTCCCGCCCCCCCCCCCCCCCCCCCCCCGGTCCTCGAAACCCAATGCCAAGTCCGTCGAAAGGGACCTAACAGGCCCTGGCCGGTTGGCTCAGTGGTAGAGCGTCCGCCTGGCGTGCAGGAGTCCCCGGTTCGATTCCCGGCCAGGGCACACAGGAGAAGCGCCCATCTGCTTCTCCACCCCTCCCCCTCTCCTTCCAAAGTTTGCCCGGGCGCTGAGGATGGCTCTGGTTGCAACAGAGCGACGCCCCAGAAGGGCAGGGCATCGCCCCCTGGTGGGCGTGCCGGGTGGATCCCGGTCGGGCATATGCGGGAGTCTGCCTCCCCGTTTCCAACTTCAGAAAAATCAAAAAAAAAAAAAAAAAAATTAAAAGGAACCTAACAGAAGACCTAGAAGGAAACCCGAACCTTCCCAGACCGCACTTGGCAGGCCTCGGTGGCCTTCAGTTTGAGAAGCTGGAATTCGGGAACCCACCGCTCCCCTTCTCTAAATCCCCCTCTTCCATCCTTGTCCAGCCAGATGGTGGGGACTAAAGCAGCCCAGGACTGCGGAGAGGAGGGTCACGCAATTGACTATTCATACTACACTTTCAGACGCCAAGTTCTTTGAGTTTTACTAGAAAGGAACCTAGAAAAGAGGAAATAGTAAAGGGAAGCTCCTACAAATCCAGAAACCTGAACCGAGGCACAAATTCGCGCTAGGAACAGGGACCACTAGGAAGGCGGAGAGCCAGTGTGTTGATCGAGAGACGAGAGGAGGAGACGTCGAGTACGCCGGAGGTAGGGCCGCGCGGAGTTCCGGTGGTGGGCGGGGCATGGGCGGTGCGCGCGCAAGCGCAGGCGGCAGCCCAATGGAGTCCGAACCCGAGTCCGCAAACGTAGAGGTTCCTGCTGGGCGCGTGTTCAGGTGCGGTGCGGCCAGGCCTGGGCGAGTCACGGGGCCCATGGGGTGGGCGCGGGGAACGGGACGGGGGTACAGGACTGGAGGCAGCTCCGACTGCGTGGCTCTGACCCCGCGTCCTCTCCTTCCCCAGTGCCCGGGAACTACTCGCCGCCCGCTCGCGGTCCCAGAAGCTGCCTCAGCGCTCGCATGGCCCCAAGGACTTCTTCCCCGATGGCTCTGCGGCCCAAGCCGAGCGGCTGCGCCTGTGCCGCGTGGAGCTCTGGCAGCTGCTGGCAGAAGAGCGCGTGGCGCGCCTGTGAGGGGCCGGGCCGGGGGCGGGGCCGGGACAGGCGGGGCGGATGGACCCGGTGGATTTCTTCCGTAGACTGAGACGGACCCCAACCCACTCTTCGCCAGGGGCAGTTTGGTTGCGGCAGAATGGAGACCGGAAGAGGGATACGTGGAGTTGAAATCTCCTGCGGTGAGCGACCGGGCTCTGGGACTGGAGAACTGCATTCTCTCCCCTCCTGGGTCCTTTGTGACACTGGCTCTGGGTCCCACACAGGGTAAATTCTGGCAGACCATGGGCTTCTCAGAGCAGGGCCGGCAGCGGCTTTACCCCGAGGAGGCGTTATATTTGCTGGAGTGTGTGAGTGGGGCCTCAGGAGGGTGGGGAAGGGGTTGGGACCAAGGAACCGGAAGAATTTCTTTTTTTTGAGGAAATATATACATAAATAACTATTTAGGGAGCTTGTAACCTAACTTCTAGAATGGAAGAGGAACGCCATGCAGAAGCACGGATTCTAGTCTGTATTACTGTTGGTACTGCTCACCTCTTCCTGGTTGACAAGATTCTTGCTGTGATGCTTGCGGAGTTGGGAGGAGCACAGATTTTAGAGCCAGGAAGTTACCCCATTGGCTCTGCCACTGCAAGAAGGGCTTATAAATTGAGCTTATGGCGCCACTTACAGGGCTCCATCCAGCTCTTCCACCAAGACCTACCACTGTCTATCCAGGAAGCCTATCAGCTGCTACTGACTGAGGACACTGTGACTTTTCTGCAGTACCAGGTATCTGCCACCCTTTCCCAGGAGAGGAGCCACCTGTCCACTGAGTCAGTATTTGGTTTTTTGGGGTTTGTTTTTTTTTTGGTTTGTTTTTTTTTACAGCGACAGAGAGTCAGAGAGAAGAGAGGGATAGACAGGGACAGCAGGAACGGAGAGATGAGGAGCATCACTCATTAGTTTTGCATCAATCATTAGTTTTTCGTTGTGCATTACAACACCTTAATTGTCCATTGATTGCCTTCTCATACGTGCCTTGACCACGGGCCTTCAGCAGACCGAGTAACCCCTTGCTCGATCCAGCGACCTTGGGCTCAAGCTGGTGAGCTTTTTGCTCAAACCAGATAAGCCCTCGCTCAAGCTGGCGACCTCGGGGTCTCGAACCTGGGTCTTCCGCATCCCAGTCCTATGCTCTATCCACTGCGCCACCGCCTGGTCAGGCCACTGAGTCAGTATTTACAAATACCTACCAGGTGGCCCTGGCCGGTTGGCTCAGCGGTAGAGCGTCGGCCTGGCGTGCGGGGGACCCGGGTTCGATTCCCGGCCAGGGCACATAGGAGAAGCGCCAATTTGCTTCTCCACCCCCCCCCCCCTCCTTCCTCTCTGTCTCTCTCTTCCCCTCCTGCAGCCAAGGCTCCATTGGAGCAAAGATGGCCCGGGCACTGGGGATGGCTCCTTGGCCTCTGCCCCAGGCGCTAGAGTGGCTCTGGTCTCCGCAGAGCGACGCCCCGGAGGGGCAGAGTATCGCCCCCTGGTGGGCAGAGCGTCACCCCTGGTGGGCGTGCCGGGTGGATCCGGGTCGGGCGCATGCGGGAGTCTGTCTGACTGTCTCTCCCCGTTTCCAGCTTCAGAAAAATACAAAACAATAATAATAATAAAATTAAAAAAAATTAAAAAAATTAAAAAAACAAATACCTACCAGGTGCTAGGCACAGAGCCATACATTGGAGCTACAGGACAGACAGGAGCTCTGCTATCATGATGCTTATTGCCTAGTTATGGCAATGTATAATAAATCAGCAAGCAAAAGGAGGATAGACTTCATAGAGCTAAGTGCTAGGAAAAAGACAAAGCGGGGGAGAGGCACAAGGCTGGAGACCTAAGTGTGGACATCATGAGCACATGGATAGTATTTAAAACCAGGAGGATTTATGGGAGTGTGGCCAGAATGGGAAAAGAAGCAGAGGGCTGTGTCTGAGACCTAGGGTACTTCAATGTGAGGAGGTCAGGGGGAAGATCAGAGACCAGATACAGAGACTAGAGAGTGTCTAGCAGTGCAAGAGGAAAACCAGGAGAAGTGGCATCACAGAAGCCAAGAGAAGGCCTTTCAAGGAAGAAGTGGTCAGCTATGTTGAAGGCTGCTAAGAGATCAAGCAAGATGGGGGACATTCCTGCATACATCTCTCTGATATGGATATGGGGACAGGAGGATGAACATGTGGTTCTTTACCGGAAACCATTCCTACCCCACCCCTGTCTGTGGAGGGGTGGGGTGTCTACCACCTTCTGCCATCTTGTCCACATTGTAGTCAGAAGCTTCACAATTATCAGCTTTGGTGTAATAATATTTTAAGGTGTAGTTCCTTGCCTATCAATTGGCTATCAGCATTTTGGGATTTGCATTTAAATCAAGAATCTGCTATATGTCATTTGTGCCAAATAAGGTAAGCAAGAAACAAAAATTAGCCTGTGGTGGCGCAGTGGAAACGCTGAGGTTGCTGGTTCAAAGCCCTGGGCTTGCCTGGTCAAGGCACATATGGGAGTTGATGCTTCCAGCTCCTCCCCCCTTCTCTCTCTATGTCTCTCTCTCCTCTCTAAAAATGAATAAATTAAAAAAAATTATAAAAAAAGAAACAAAAATTACTACCAAGACCTTAGTTTGGGAAGGGTGTTTATAATGGAGTGTGGTCCAACCAGTCCCAAGGTTTGGAATCTGGGAATAGACAGGGGAAGGGGTGTGGGGAATGTAGAAAGTATTTAGTGTTTTCACAAGTGGACATACAACCTTTACCTTTTTTTTTTCTTTTGAGGTCTTCAGCCACCTGAAGAGACTGGGCTATGTGGTTCGACGATTCCAACCAAGGTAAATCCCTATCCCATTTCCCTCCTATTTGTTCTAGTCCTGGGACCTGGGTGATTAGCCCCAAAGCAGAAAATAGCCTCTGCTTCTCTGGAGTTGGCTGGAGCTGCAGCTCCATGGACATGGGCTGGGGACCTCTGCTGGAAATGCTCTATTGAGAGGCATGTTGGGACAATCTGGGTCATTTCAACTTATCCTTGGTTATGAAATTGAGCCCCATCTTCAGCTAGTTTTCCTGCACAGATAATGATTGAGCACCTACAGCTCACTGTGAGCATGGAGGTGTAATATGGAGATGTAATACCAGATCAAAGCTTGGCACTGAGTAGGTGTGCAAGTAGATTTGTTGAGTGCAGGTATGAATGAAGGAACAAGTGAGGAATTAGCAGTTGAGTTTAACATTCCTTTTGCTAGGTTAGATGTACTTGCCTTCTCAGGCCTCTGAAGGTCATCACCTTAGTAAATCCAACATTGCTGAGAGCCACAGAGATCTTCAGACTTAAGAGTGGAAACTGGGCCTGACCAGGCGGTGGCGCAGTGGATAGAGCGTTGGACTGGGATGTGGTAGGACCCAGGTTCGAGACCCCGAGGTCGCCAGCTTGAGTTTGGGCTCATCTGGCTTGAGCAAAAAGCTCACCAGCTTGGACCCAGGGTCGTTGGCTCCAGCAAGGGGTTACCCAGTCTGCTGAAGGCACACGGTCAAGGCACATATGAGAAAGCAATCAATGAACAATAAGAAGTCACAACGTGCAACGAAAAACTAATGATTGATGCTTCTCATCTCTCCGTTCCTGTCTGTCTGTCCCTGTCTATCCCTCTCTCTGTATAAAAAAAAAAAAAAAGTGGAAACTGGCACAGCCTATGAGGTTTCCCAATGTGTCAAGAAAGCTCTAGAACAGCGCTTCAATATCTGAAATTGGAATATTCCTAAGGGAATAGTCACAGATGGGTGCATAAGTTCATCTGTGAGAATGCTCATTCATACCTGGGACGTTCATACACCCGACTGACACTACTCACTGAACTAATCAGACAGGGCCCAATAGAACTTTCTGTGGCGATGAAAACGTTCTATGCTTTTATTGCAAGGGTCGGGAACCTATGGCTCGCGAGCCAGATGTGGCTCTTTTGATGGCTGCATCTGGCTCACAGACAAATCTTTAATAAAAAAAAATGTTAAAAATATAAAACAGCCTGACCAGGCGGTGGTGTAGTGGATAGAGCTTTGGACTGGGATGCAGAAGGACCCAGGTTCGAGACCCCGAGGTCGCCAGCTTGAGCACGGGCTCATCTGGTTTGAGCACAGCTCACCAGCTTGGAACCAAGGTCCCTGGCTCAAGCAAGGGGTTACTCAGTCTGCTGAAGGCCCGCGGACAAGGCACATATGAGAAAGCAATCAATGAACAACTAAGGTGTCGCAAGGTGCAACGAAAAACTAATGATTGATGCTTCTCATCTCTCCGTTCCTGTCTGTCTGTTCCTGTCTATCCCTCTCTCTGACTCTCTCTCTGTCTCTGTTAAAAGATTAAATTAAATTTAAAAATATATATAAAACATTCTCATGTATCACAATCCATTCATTTCCTACCACTCATGTTCATGGTTGCGGGTGGCTGGAGCCAATCATACGGGACACCACCAAATTTTTATTGGATAATGCGTAATGTACACGGGTCGTTGTATGGCTCTCACGGAGTTACATTTTAAAATATGTGGCGTTGGCCTGACCTGTGGTGGCTCAGTGTATAAAGCATCGACCTGGAACACTGAGGTCGCTGGTTCAAAACCCTGCACTTGTCTGGTCAAGGCACATATGGGAGTTGATGCTTCCTGCTCTTTCCCCCCTTTCTCTCTCTCTCTCTCTCTCTTTCTTTCTCACTCTCCTCTCTAAAATGAGTAAATAAAAATTTTTTAAAAATGCGTTTATTGCTCTCAGCCAAAAAAGGTTCCCAATCCGTTTTAATGTCTGATATTTTGTAGCTTGTACAACTGAATTTTTAATTTTATTTAATTTTTTTTAATTTTTACTTTTTTGAGAATTTTTACGAGTTTATTTGAGTCAAACTGACAACACATACCAGGAAGCAAGATCTCAAATGCTCCCAGAAATGTTGGGGACTTAAAAGGTATTTGGCATAGTTTTGGAAAAGGAAAGTAAAAATTTCAGATGTCCTGCTGTCAAGATAATGAAAACAAGGTTTTTTAATGCATTTTTTTTCTGTATTTTTCTGAAGTTGGAAATGGGGAGACAATCAGACAGACTCCCGCATGCGCCCAACCGGGATCCACCCGGCATGCCCACCAGGGGGCAATGCTCTGCCCATCTGGGGCATGCTCTTTGGGACCAGAGCCATTCTAGTGCCTGAGGCAGAGGCCACAGAGCCATCCTCAGTGCCCGGGCCAACTTTGCTCCAGTGGAGCCTTGGCTGCGGGAGGGGAAGAGAGAGACAGAGGGGAAGGGGAGGGGGAGGGGTGGAGAAGCAGATGGGTGCTTCTGTGTGCCCTGGCCGGGAATTGAACCCGGGACTCCTGCACGCCAGGCCGACATTCTTACCACTGAGCCATCCCGCCAGGCCTTTTTTTTTGAGAGAGAAAGAAACACTGATTTGTTCCACTTATATATACATTCATTGGTTGATTATTGTATATACCCTGATCTGGGATCAAACTTGCAACCTTGCACATTAGGATTATACTCTAACCAAATGAACTACCTGGCCAGGGCTACTTTTATTTAACTTTAATGGCTTTAAGTTTAAGTTAAATAGTTATGTCTAGGCCCTGGCCGGTTGGCTCAGCGGTAGAGCATCGGCCTGGCATGCGGGGGACCCGGGTTCGATTCCCGGCCAGGGCACATAGGAGAAGCGCCCATTTGCTTCTCCACCCCCCCTTCCTCTCTGTCTCTCTCTTCCCCTCCCGCAGCCAAGGCTCCACTGGAGTAAAGATGGCCCGGGCGCTGGGGGTGGATCCCGGTCGGGCACATGCAGGAGTCTGTCTGACTGTCTCTCCCCGTTTCCAGCTTCAGAAAAATACAAAAAAAAAAAAAAAGGTTATGTCTAGTGGTTACCATATTGGACAGTAGTCTTACAGCCATAAAAAAAAAAATCATGGCAGGGAAGAATGCTATAGGGATAAGGAGCCATGTCCACAATATATTATGGATTGAAACAAAAAGATTTGTTTGGGCAGAGATGCATGGGTAGGCCCCTGTGGTTGCTCCTGTGTACCCTTGAGGCAGGTCTCCCTGGATCCTTAGCCCTTGGATATGGCTCTGACCCTGGCCCACTGACATATCTGCTGGGTCAGTCCTAAGCAAACTCCACTGGGGGTACCAAGCTGAGAAAATGGATCTGTTGCTCTCCTCATTCTCATTCCATAGCTCCATTCTGTCCCCTTATGAGAGGCAGCTGAACTTGGATAGCAGTGCCCAGTGCTTGGATGATCGGAATAGCAAGAGGAAGAGGCAGAGCTCCAGCTCTCGGTAATGGTAATGCTCCCCACTTGGCCACCACCGAGGGAGTTCTGGGGGTAGAGCTGTTGAGAGTGCTGGTGTTTGGGATCTTGGAGAATGCATGGATGGGTTTAAGAGCTGGGCTTGGGTGGCTCCTATGTAGACTAAGGGAGGCAGTAGGGCATGCATAGGACATGTACACCTCAGCAATCAGGAGCAGATGTACTGCATTTCCTCCCCACGTCCCTCAGGTCCATTAATAAGAAGCCCAAGGCCCTGGAGAACCCTCTGCAGGGCATGGATGGGACACCCGAGAGCCTGGCAACCTCCATTCCACCTCCCTGCAACCACAACAGCCGATGCCCAGAGGAGAAACCCCAGGAGTCAAGCTCCATAAAGGGCCCAGTGGGCCCCTTTCAGCTTCTGAGGTCCCAGGATCCCTGCCCTGGCCTAGCCAAGGAGATGGAGGGATGCAGCCAGGAAAGTGGCAAAGTAGAGAACCGGGTCAAGGGGGCTTGTAAGCCACGCTGGAACTTTGAGCAGATATGCTTCCCCAACATGGCTTCAGATAGCCGCCATACCCTCCTGCTTGCCCCAGCCCCAGAGCTGCTCCCGGCCAGTGTTGCTGGGCGGGAGACAGATGTTGAGTCCTGGTGCCAAAAGCTGAACCAGAGGAAGGAGAAGCTATCCAGACGGGAACGGGAGCAACAGGCAGAGACCCAGGACTTCCACGAGGATGTAAACACGGATCCCGAGGTGCAGCGCTGCTCCAGCTGGCAGGAATACAAGCAGTTGCTGCAGAGTCGGCGCCTGCAGAAGACCCAGAGCCACCTCCCACACCTTTGGGACCAGCCTGTCACCCCTTTGCTGAGTCCCGGCCAGGCAGACTCCCCAGGTACCCCCTCACCCTGCCTTAGCCCCACAGGCCACTGGCAGCTAAGGAATCACAAGACTCTGAACAAGGCACAGATAGACCATGACTGATTGAGGCTTAAGAAAAATGAGGGAGGAGAGAGCTGTCCTGTGGAGTGGAACCCTCAAGGACAGTCTGTTCTCCTGGGAAGCAGCAAAAGGACCCATGTGGGAAGGTTTAGAGAAGGCAAGTCAGTGCTGGAGAAGAGAAATGAAAACGACAACCACGTCCTTAACATACACAAGATGTGTGTGATGGCTCTGCTGTCAATTTGCTGTGATCCCCTGTTTCCCCAACTCTTGTTAGAACAAGGTGAAATGGTCAAATGCAAGGAAGGTTTACTGTGTGTCCTGCAATGTTAAGAATAGGGAACTAATAGGGCAGCGATTTTCAACCAATGTGCTACAAAAAATTTTAAAACATGCAATACCTGGCTCTTTAGTCAGGGGCACTGACCTCTTTTCCCTTAGACTGTCAAATAAAAAAATGACAACAGCCAACACAATAGCTGTTTGGTGTGAATAAATCAACATTATACCTTATTTTTTTTGTCAGATTGGCAAAATAAATATTTTTTGATGTGTCACGGAATTTTAGTAATTAGTTTATATGTGCCATGGATTAAAAAAAAAGGTTGAAAATCACTGTAATTGGGCAAAAATGATATTAATGGATTCAGAACCACTTATAACCCCATGGGAAGAAGACAGATTTTAAGTAACTAGATTAGGGTTACCCAATCCATTATATTTCCGATTTAACAATGTGGGACATACCTATATTTTAAAATGTCTGTTAAATCTGGAAACCCTAAACTAGATGGCAGATTGAGAGATGTTAGAGGAATCTGAAGATGACTGACTCCCCTTCCCAATGCCTTATTTTCACTGCCCTTATAGCCACAGTCCTTCAACATATCTCTGTGCTGCAGACAACACATCTTGCTGATGGAGGTGCCTGGTAAGTTTCCAGGTAGTGCCCATTTCCATAGTACTTTGGCTGCCCACAGAAGTTGGCAGCTGGGATTTGACTCCTAAAGTTGGATATGAGCTAGGGGGTCATTTAAGGGACCCCCGACACACACATACACCCTGGCTAATATTCCTGTGGGGGGCAGGGAGAGGAAGGAGTGAGATAAGTGGATTTATCCCCAGGGTTTTGAGATAGGCAGCTGAGCCTCCCTCTGCCCCTCAAGTGGCACCTCAGAGCAGGACCTCAGTTCCCCTGGACAGACTGCTTCCTAGAACTGGGGGAGGGAAAGAATGGTGTGGAAAGAAAAGGTGGAGCAGGGGAATCCCTAAAATTTCTCACTCTGTTCTCAGGCTGCTGGAGAAGTCTGAGGGCTTGGAGATCAGCTTTGACGTTTACCAGGCTGACACTGTAGCCGCATTCCGAAAGAATAACCCTGGCAAGCCCTATGCCCGGATGTGCATCAGTGGGTATGAGACCAGCGATTACTGCCCCTAGGCTTCTGCCAGTTTTCTTGTAAACCAAGTGGACCTCCTCTCCACACCCTGACCAATTTGCCAATCCCTGAAAGGTCCAGAGAGTTTATGTGACTAAAGTGAGGCCACACAGCCAGTTTGTGCTATGGGAACCCAAGCTTTCCAGTCCTCAGCCCTCATTTCTGGCATTTTCAGGTAGTCTCTCCTGTGCCACTTTAGTCTTGAGCTCAGTGAGAACCTCCCTCTCTAGCCTCCTTACCCAACCAGTCTTCTGGGTCTCTTGAACTTACCAGAACCATGCAGTTTGCAGACAGGAGAGCCCAGGGGCCAGACTTCCTACACCTCCAACTCCTGTCTTAGTCTCCCTTACCTGGGAGCCACAGAGGGCTGGGGTCTCAAAGCCAGTGGGTAATAGGGTAAGTCCAGGTCTCAGTCTAACCTTTATCCCTGCAGATCTGATGAGCCAGTCCCAGATCTCTGCATCCTGAAGTGGTTGTCCTACCAGAGTGGGGATGTACCTCTGATCTTTGCCCTGGTGGATCATGGAGACATCTCCTTCTACAGCTTCAGGGACTTCACACTGCCCAGGGATCTGGGACACTGACTAGCTCTGGCTGGGCCTGGGGCCTGCTTGAGGGGGGACTTATCGACTGTCTACTCTCAGGGACCATCTCAGCTGCCTCCTACACCCAGTAGCCTCAGGAGCTAGTCCAGGCCTTGGCCGTGGGTATCTGATGCTTGCGGAAGAGCCAAGCTGAGCCCCACTCGAGTTGCTGCAGCACTTCTAAACCCCAGGGCTGAGATTGCTACCTTGCAGCGATCCCCTTGGAACTCAGCACTGGCTTCTAAAGACCCAGTGAGGTGGGGCAGAAGAGAGGACTCTGTGCCTTTAAACGAGAGCGAGCCTGCTTCATGCAACAAAGCCAAAGCCATAGCATTAAAAAAAAAAAATTAGATCCCTTTTCTTCTGTGGCTGGATATACTGGACTAGTCTTCCAGACCCCACCTCCACCACCCCATCCTGTCGTCCAGAACTGGCCCCCAGGCTCTCTTCTGCTTTGCCCACCCACAGAGAGCTCAGCTTTCTCTGACGCTGAAGCCAAGAGGGCATATGAAACCCTGCACCTTTCTCAAGATCTGTGCTGCAGGGGTGACAAGTCAGCTGGGCTTTCTCAAGGTAGTCCAGGGAGGGAGGCTGGCACTCCATGGCCCCTTCCCTGAACGCAGCCAGGTCCAGGGAGAAGGCCAGCCGAGAGGCGCCATGGTGTGGTTTGAACCCTAGTCACTGGGAGCTATGCGGTGGAGTGTTCCACACACGAATTTGGGCCCCGGGCCTGGACTCCGCGCCCCTCCGCCCTTGCCTCTCGTCGCTCCAACCCCCGCCTTCGTTGTGCTAAAAACTCTGGTCACTTGCTGTCCCTCAGGGCCTCCGGCGCCAGCCACTCAAAGTGAAGACTCGGAGGAGGGGAGTCCGAGCTTGGAGCCCGCCCCGAGGGGAGGTGCCTCGCGGCGACGCCCCCGCCCTCCACCTCACTCTTGGGTCTGGAAAACTGTATCTGCTGGTTACACACTGATTGGGTTGGGCTCTTTCAGGAAGAGCGGGCTGGGTATGTCCCTCCCTCAGCGCTCCGGGCCGGGCTGTGGGAGGGGCGGCTCCTCTCAGCAGTAGGGGCTGCAACGTGGCCCTGCGCCGTTGCGCGTTCCGAGAACTATTTCTTCCTTGGGGAGGCGGCGGGACACTGGGCGCTTCTATAGTCCGACGTCCAGGTGCGCGCAGGTGAGGCCGGGGGCGGGGTGGCAGCGCCACGTGAATATTCACTCAGGTTGAGGCCCCGCCCTCGCTCTGCCCGGTGCCTCGGATTGGGCGGAGCGCGGTCTCCGCCTCGGAGGGCACCCCCCGATGCGCCCCCGCCCCATCGGCACAGCGCTGCGGAGGGCGGGGCCCGGGATTAAGCGAGCCCGGTCGGCTGGCCCTTTATGTAAATAGAGGCGGCTCCGCCTGCTCGCCGCGCCGGAGGTAAGCAGGAAGGAGGCTGACGCTCAGCAGTCCGTGGACTCGCGGCGGAGTCAGCGGAGCCGGCGGCAGGCGCGGAGGGACTCTGAGGCCTCGGGCGGGGGCCGGCCTGGAGTTCCAGGTGAGGCGCGGGCCGAGGCCCACCCAGCCGGGCCCGCCCACTCCGGTCGCCTGCCACTCGGGGCGGAAAGGCTAGGGAGGGCCGGGACCCTGGGCTTCCCGGGCGAGGTGGGGAGGGCTGTGTCCTGCTCTGTCCGCCTCGCCCTGGATCCTGTTGCTCTACTCATCTGGAAGAAAGACACCTGTGGAAAGTGCCACTGGGAACTTTTCTCTGCCTGACCCGCCCGCGATTACAGAATTTGGGTTTAGAGTTTCCCAATAGTGTTGGCTTTGGGGAGCGGGGAAACAGGTGCCCGCCTCGTTGAGTGAGAGGGTCACTGCGAGCGGAGACGTAGTCCCGGGGCCTCGATCCCCACGTGCAAGGCGTCTGGCCGGGGAGGCCAGGGACGCGCGTCTCCGGTAGCCTTCTCCCCGCGAGCGACGTAGGCGGCTCAGCCACTGTAGCTGCCATCTGGGCCCTCTCTCGACCGGCCCTTTGTGCCTCCTAATCCCCGAACGCAGGAAGCCTGCGGGAAGGACTTAGGTCTCAGGGCCTTTCTCTACCTGGTGGCTTTGGGCACCTTCGGGTTTAGGCTTTAGGGCTGAGTTCCAGATAGGGTTACTAGCATCAGGGTTAGGGTTACTAGCATCAGGGTTAGGGTTAGTGTTAGAATTAGGGTTCTGGTTAGGGTTAGGATTAAAGTGTCGTTAAGAGTTAGCTTTAGGCTTTAGAGCCAGGTACCGTTCCAGGTTTGAGTTATTGTTAGGGCTAGCATTTGAGTTAAGGTTAGGGTTTTGTTTAGGGTTCTGGTTAGGCTTAGGCTTAGGCTTAGGTTTAGGCTTAAGGTTCTGTTTAGAATGAGGTGCAAAGTTACTGGCCAGGAACGATGGCTAAGTACCTTTCCATACTTAGGGAACAGTACAGAGATATAAAGACCTAAGCTGTTTTCCACGACCACGGAGGTGGTGGGGTTGTGCTGTGGAACGTTGAACTTGGCGAGGAGTGGAAAATTATGGCTAGCCAAGAAAGTGTGTAAAGTTTGCTCTTGGTTTGCTTCAGCTGGACGGTTGGTAGACGCATTGAGCTTTAGCTGTGGGGAGAACCGACTGTAACCAGGAAAACTATGATGTGGCCCCCTGAGGCTTTCATCTGACTTAGGTGAGCTTTGGGTGAGGTGGGCAGGGCTTAGACTCAGGACCCTTCCCATGGGGATTCATGGGGCAGATGCTGGGCTTTTAACTTGGGTTTTAGGGACCCTCCACAGAATTTACAACTCAAGGCTGCAAAGGGGATTCTGAAGGGGGCTGGGGGCTGGGAGGGAATGTGTGTGTCTGGGAGACAGGAAACCTTTTGTAGGAAGAACAGAGCAGCAGTATAGAAGAGCTGTGGCCCAGCCCTGGGGTAGCCAAGGTCAGAAATGCCTTTTGAAAAAGACAGGTCTGTGTAAACTGAGGCACAGGAAGGGTCCTATAAGATGGTCTTTATTTTATAGACAGAGAATCTTGATTTGGTTTCCTTAAATGAGCTGCCCACAGTGCTCAATTTCACCAGTCAGACCTCAGATCTGGCTCTGGGGCTCTGGGCTAGCTCTTGTTCTCCAAAGTTAGACTAGGCTAATCTTTGTGAGGGCCACTGGTGATTCCAGAGCCTGGGGTCATTCTGTATTCCTACTGTACTCCCCATTGAGGCAATGGAGTGGCCCGTTTGGTGGCAGGTTAATACAATTTCAATAACTTAGTAATGTAGTACTAGTAACTTTTTTTCTTTTCTTTTTTTCTTTTTACAGAGACAGAGAGAGAGAGTCAGAGAGAGGGATAGATAGGGACAGACAGACAGGAACGAAGAGATGAGAAGCATCAATCATTAGTTTTTCGTTGCGCATTGTGACACCTTAGTTGTTCATTGATTGCTTTCTCATATGTGCCTCGACTGTGGGCCTTCAGCAGACCGAGTAACCCCTTGCTCTAGTGAGAGACCTTGGGTCTAATCTAAGCTGGTGAGCTTTTGCTCAAACCAGATGAGCCCACACTCAAGCTGGCAACCTCAGGGTCTCGAACCTGGGTCCTCCAGCATCCCAGTCCAACACTCTATCCACTGCGTCACCGCCTGGTCAGGCTACTAGTAACTTCTTAATACACAAAAGTGTTAAAAGAAGGGAAAAAATGCCCATAATTGCAGGTGATGCCTGTTGGTTTAAAAAATAAAAAAGATAATAGGGTCCCATAGTAGGGGAGATGAAATGTTTTAGAAAGTATGAGAGAAAGACCTACTCCTCTTGCCTTAGTCTTTCCTCAAACAGTGTTCATTAAGTGGTTTAGTGTCTTTCTAGATCCAAGTATAATTTTGAATTGTGCCTGCAATGTCTTGCTGCATGACCTTGGCTTGGTCAAGTTACCATGCTAAACCTCAGCTGAGCTTTGGTTTACAGATGTTGATGAGAGGGTGAAAGTGTCACACATGTGGCCTGGCACATAGCTGGCGCCAGGTGAGGGTGAGTTTCTTAGCATCCTCAGGAAGCATAAAAAGTGGTCACTTGCAGGTCTTTGGGCAAATGCCTAGGCCTTTTGGGTTTGACTCATGGATTGTGAGGGAATCTGGCTTCTTTGTCCAAAAATCAGCTAAGGGATCGTGATTTTTGAGAGCCTTTGGAGGTCAGAACTTATAAAATGGGGATGGGTGTTGAGGGAGGCTGAGTTAGAGGGCAGTGGCTTCTCCTAACCTCACCTTATATTGCAGTGGCCATTGGTAATTCCCCTGCTCCTTGGGGGTGAGGCCGGATGGCCAGACCACTGATGGGGGCCTATCCTGGGGTGTGTTTGTGGTGGTGGAGGTTGTAGAATCTAATCTGCCCTGCTTTCTGCTCGGGACGGTTTGGCTGTAGACATTCTGCACCCTGTTGGAGGTGGGGGGAGGGGAGTACATTCCTGGGCTGCTCTGTTGTCATTAAGGAGATTTTCTGAATATTCCATAGTGCTTTCTTTCAACCTTACTTAGGGAATGATTTCCTGGTCCCAGGACCTTCTCCCTAGGAGAAAGTGTTGCATGGAGCTGAAAAGTTTGGAGCCTCTGCTGTCAGTCTGTGGCCCCCTGTCTACTCCATTGGAGGCATTAAGCATCCTGGGAAAGACACTCCAGGAGCAATGCCCTGAAGAGTTACACAGTCTTCCTAGTCCATCCAGATGTATTGGAAGTAGTTGCTGAGACATCTTAGTTGGGGTGGAGAGGCCGGTGGTCCGTACTCTGGGGTTGGCTGCTTTGAGCAGCACTGGCCTTCAGGACTCTCTTACCCTGAGTAATCAGCTCTAAGAGGCCTTCCCGTCTCACTCAGGCAGTACACTATCCTGGGTCTAGGCATGCCAGCCAGTTCTGTTTAGTGACTGTTTTCCTCTGCCCAGGAGCAGTTTTCAGAAGTGGGGTAAGGGGCAGGAGATGGGCCTCTTACCCCACTTATCAGTGGGGCCACCAGGACTGTTTGCCTTTCTCCAGCCCTGGCTCCCCAGGGTTCCCCAAGAGACCCCCTTCTCCGTGCCCTGTCACCGTGGTCCTTTGCCCAGCTCCCTTTGAGGTGACTTTCCTTCCTTGCCTCTCCGAGGAAACAGGTCCTTTGAAGAGTCACCCCACTCCTTCTCCTTCCTAGGAATCACACTGAATTCTTGAGCTAGGAGAGGCTCCTCTGGGTGTGGGGACAGGGAAGCTGCTAGGGACCTGACTCTACCTTCAGGAATTCAGCAGTGACTGGCACCTTCTCTTGAAACACCTGTGTTCCCAGGGTTTGATGAAAGGGACTTCTGGGTACAGGGCTGTTTGACTGTCGTAAATAATGATATTGTTGGAGTCTCCTTGCCAAGGAGCTGTGTGTCCTGGAATCTTGGCCTGAAGCAGGACCCACAGAAGTATCCCTAGCAAGATGCCAGGCATGATGTCTGTATAGCCCTGACCCTGGCCAGAGACTTGAGAACAGGGTGGGGAAGTTCCCTGAGGGACCCTATGGTGCCCCAACACAATAGTCTTTTGGGTTAGTGGCTCCCAGTTGGAGAGACCTTTGCTTAGTTGGTCCCCATTCAACTCTAGCTATTCATTTATTCATTCAACAAGTATTTACTGGTTCCTCTGTGCGTATGGTATGATTTAGACACCAGGCATGATCCTTACACAAAGCAAAGATCTCTGTCATCACAGGATTCACATTCTAAAAGGTGGAGAGATTGAGTGACAGAAAATAGTGTAATAGATAATGTATTAAAAGGTGATATGAACTACAGTAGCAACTAAAGCAGGGGATAGGACCTCTGTGGTGGGAGCAGGTTGCAACCTAAAAGGTGATCAGGGTGGCCCACAACAAGGTCATATTTGAGCACAAACTTGCAGGGGTGAGGGAGTTCTTTAAATAAAACTTGAATGTCTTTTATCTGTCAGGACACTAAGCACTGGGATATAGCCACGGACAGAACAGGCATAGTCCCTTCCTTCCTTCAGGAGCTGACATCTTCTAGAACAGGGGTCCCCAAACTTTTTACACAGGGGGCCAGTTCACTGTCCCTCAGACCGTTGGAGGGCCGGACTATAAAAAAACTATGAACAAATCCCTATGCACACTGCACATATCTTATTTTAAAGTAAAAAAACAAAACAGGAACAAATACAATATTTAAAATAAAGAACAAGTAAATTTATAATTTTTTTTTTTTTTTTTTTTTTATTTTATTTTTTTACAGAGAGAGAGAGAGTCAGAGAGAGGGATAGACAGAGACGGACGGACAGGAACGGAGAGATGAGAAGCATCAATCATTAGTTTTTTGTTGCGCGTTGCAACACCTTAGTTGTTCATTGATTGCTTTCTCATGTGTGCCTTGACCACGGGCCTTCAGCAGACCGAGTAACCCCTTGCTGGAGTCAGCGACCTTGGGTCCAAGCTGGTGAGCTTTTGCTCAAACCAGATGAGCCTGCGCTCAAGCTGGCGACCTTGCGGTCTCGAACCTGGGTCCTCAGCATCCCAATCCGACGCTCTATCCACTGCGCCACCACCTGGTCAGGCAAGAACAAGTAAATTTAAATCAACAAACTGACCAGTATTTCAATGGGAACTATGGGCCTGCTTTTGGCTAATGAGATGGTCAATGTGCTCCTCTCACTGACCACCAATGAGAGAGGTGCCCCTTCTGGAAGTGCGGCAGGGGCCAGATAAATGGCCTCAGGGGGCCGCATGCGGCCCGCGGGCCGTAGTTTGGGGACCCCTGTTCTAGAAGCTCCTTAGAAAAACAGTTCAAGTTTTGAGGCAAGTAGGAGGCTGTGGAATGGAGCTTGATAGGATGAAATACGCAGCCTACTCACCTCCACCCCAGGCAAGTTGTCCATCTCCTCCCTATAATGGCTTTGCTTTTTCTTGTGCTTGGCCACATCTAGTCCATCATTTCCCTGGAGCAAGGGAGAGAGTCTGATGTTGGATTGCAAAGGGGGCTAAGGCCCTAGAATGGTGATGAAGGCATGGTGGCGCAAGCATTCCAGCTTCCCACAAAATCCTCACAGCCAGGTTAAGGAGGGACACCTGTAGGAGGAGCCTCTGGTGCAGTGGGAGGGCTCTTCCTGGGTTGTAAGACTGGCTGTGGCTCCTCAGGAGGGATAGTGGGGAGGATATGTGTCAACTGACCTGGATCCAGCCAGGAAGGACCAGGTTAGGCTATGGCTGCCAGGCCGAGGTGATCCCATCCAGACCCTTTGTCCTGGGAGAGAGGCCTAAACTGAGCAGAGGGTTTTGCAGTCAGAGTGGAGTTCAGGGACTTGGACTCTTAACTGCTTGGGCTTGATAGCTCTTGGAATTGGCCATGTCATAAGTAATTGTAAGAATTATTGTACATAAGATGATACATGTTTAAAGTTGCTTAAAGTAGCATCTGGTCATACTTTACTTTCAGCCCCCCCTTTTTTTTTAATAATTTTTTTTTTAATTTTAATTTTTTATTTATTCATTTTTTATTTTTAGAGAGGAGAGGGAGAGAGAGAGAGAGAGAGAGAGAGAGAGAGGAGAGACAAAGAGAAGGGGGGAGGAGCTGGAAGCATCAACTCCCATATGTGCCTTGACCAGGCAAGCCCAGGGTTTCGAACCGGCGACCTCAGCATTTCCAGGTCGACGCTTTATCCACTGCGCCACCACAGGTCAGGCCACTTTCAGCCCCTTTTAATACTAACAACAGCAGTGAAGTTCTCTGGTTCCCACCCCCCCTCTATCTGTGTTCTGAATCCCACCTCCACGAGGTGCTCTTTCAGCTGAGGTTTGCTAAACTGCTCGCACAGAGCCTGCCTAGTACCTCTAGGAGATTGGGTTTCCCAGGGTAACGTGGACACTTGTAAAGCAGCCGTGGTATCTGAGCCATGTGCATGGACAGAGGGTGGAGGGATCAGCAGCTGCTCCAGTCAATAGAGCCCTGCCTCACCTTTCCCCTCAGTGGGAGGGGCGTACTTACACCCAGTGAAGACTGGAGGCCAAGCTGCACATAGGCCTCACACAGGATGTTGGGGAAGGAAGAGCCGCTTCTCAGCAGCAGCAAGCTGTAGGAACATAAGTAGAGGGGAGAGGAGAGCTTGGGACTCAACCTGTGTGTGCTTCTAGAAATCATGAACATAGGCAGGTGCTAAGTGTAGCTCCAGGAGCCTTCTCTCCCTTGGGCCCGAGATGTCCAGAGTCCTGCTGCTGGGTGTCACTTCTCCCAGCAGGTCAATGGAACTGCCCAGGATATTGAGGGACTTTCTGGGGATCTGGCCCATTACATACCTCGAGGATAGACAAGCTGGCTCAGCTTGGTCAAGCTTTGGTCTCATGTGGACCAGTTAGCCCAGACACCCCGAACAATGCCAGTGAGGGAAAAGCAATCTGGTCTGAGAATCCCTTCTTTCTTCCTGGGGCACAGTGAGATCTGCCTCTTCTAGGAGTGGGCCCAAGACAAGCACACCCCCATGCAGTATTCCTTCTTTTCCTCCATTGGTCTCCTTACTGAGCTCCTGAGATGCAGGGGTGGGGCAGGGAACATGTGTGACATGGCTGCAGGGTCTGGGTGCAGGATAAAGGATGGGAAGACAGGCTGTGAATTTGCTAGCCTGTTGCCAAGCAAGCAGCTCTCCTGTTTTTCTCCAGTGGCTTCGGGGTGTGGGAGACCAATTCTCACTGGCCAGCAGCAATATTAGATGACTGGAGCAGTGAGAACGGAAGGAACTCACCAGGACAGCTGTCCACAGGGAACTTCCAGGCTGGTTCTACACACAAGGCTCAGACCATGTGAAAAGTGAGTAAGGATCAGCCACAGGTCAGCCAGCCTCAGGTAGCGAGGCCCTAAACCCTGAGCGCCCACCCACAAAGGAATAGAGCAGGGCCAGGCAGGGAGGGCAGCTCCAGGATAGAGCACAACGTGGACAATAACTGCCTTTAGAAGTTTACGGATGGAAAAGGTGTTTCTTCTTAGGAAGCCCCTTCTCAGGGGTCGTGCAGGAAGCCAGGACCCTTGGAGCTCCTTCCATGCCCAGTAACTTCACCTCAGACCCTTTGGCATTAGACTTGGGGGTCTCCTCAGCTTGTGGGGTTCCTGAACTTGTCTCCCCCCCCCCCTAAACGGTGTAAGCGGCACTGAAGTGGACAGCACCTGAGAATTTGCCAGGCCCTCCCAGGTCCTCCCATGGAAGCTCAAGACAGCCCCACTGGTCAGAGCCTACAAAGTAATAACGTCCTTTTATCACAGGACCCAGGAGCTCAAGGTGCACAGATGGTTCCACCTGCCTGTATCCACCTTGTTTCTGTGCCCATTTAGTGTCCATAGGGGTGTCTTCTCCTCTATCCAGGTTAAAGGGCTGGAGAGGAAGGAACCCAGCCCCCGAGAGAGCAGTAGTGATCTCACCCACAGGACTGAGTGCCCGCACTGAACTTAGGGCCACCCTCACACCTGACTACTGCTTGGGCTCACACTTTCTCCCGTTTGATCCTCTTAATTACCCTGCCTGGGAGGCAGATAAACCAAAAGAAGGAAAAAAAAGTCAGCACTTTTTTTAGACAGACCCTTTCAGTGGGTTGTCTCTCTACTTATGTGAATATTAAATAGATTCTACCTGTCTCCTGGATACATTGCACATAGTATCGGTCTTTAGTCTCTGCCTTTCTAGCAGCTATCAGCCCTCCACGGCACTGAGCACCTTCCCCTGCCCCTGTTGTTCGCCACTTAGGTTAATTCTGATTTTCTGCAATAGCTTAATGGTTGGCCCAACCAGACCAGGGAGAACATTCTCAGAGCTGAATGAGTACCCTATCAACAGCAGTTTTAGCAGAAGGTATGGTCAAATACTGAGGGTGAGAGTGGCCAGGATGGGTTCATACGGCGAGGGCATTTTGGAAGGCGATTTTTGATGTGCTGCTTAAAGGACAAGAAGGTATTTCATACAGAAGCATGGAGAGCATGGTGAATGGGGCCTGGGGTGGGGGCTGAGTTGACACAGGCCAAGCCTAGGAGACATGGTGTGAGAGAGAGGAGGACATCAGGTCCCTGCCCAGGACTATCAGCAGGTCCCCAGTGGAGTCACACTGAAATCCTTTGCTAGGGTCCCCCCTTCCAGACCCACCTCATCTCCTTTTTGCCTGTGCTCAGCCCCCTTCCTGTCTTCATCCTCCTCGAACATGCTAGCTTGTTTTCTCTGCCTGACACACCCTGCCCCTGAGTCTTACTACGGCTGACCACTTCCTATTATTCAGGTCTGGGTGGAGATATTACCTCATCTGTTCATTTATTCAGGGTACACGTGAGGTGCAGCAGTGAAAAGGGGCCCAAGGTCCCTGAGTAGGAATAAGAAAGCATATCCTATGGAGGGTTGCACAGGTTGTAAACAAGGTCAGTAAGTAAACTAGGCCATTGTGACTGGTGCTGAGGAGAAAAGCAAAGCTGGGAAGTAGGATAGGGAATGTCAGGGCAGGGACATTTGAGTAGAGACGAGGGAGGGAGGCATGTATCTGGAGGAAGGGCATCCTAGGCAGAGGCATGGTGAATGCATGGGCCCAGATGCAGGAATGGCCACTGAGTCCTCTTGACTGCAGAAAGCCTGGCCACACTATCGTAGCATCTTCCTTTATCTCTATCTGAAACCATCCTGCTGACTAATTTGTGTACTTGTGAGTCACCACACTCTCCCCTGCAAGGCTGTTAGCTGGGTGACATGAGGGATCTTGTCTGTCACTGTTGGATTCCTAGTCCTTGGCTCTGTGCCAAGTGCTGTGTTAAGCACTTGGCATTTGCCATTGCTCCACTTTTCCCAGCAGACTTGTGTGGTTTGGAGTGTGCCCCCTTTGCAGACGAGTTTCCTGGGCCTCAAGGAGCTGCCTTGGGAGGCCACCCAGCTTGGAGGACCTGAACTGTGGTGGTTATCTCTGGCTGTTGGTATCATGCCCTGGGCTCTTTCCCATATGCCCCCTCCCTCTCCCCCTTCCTATTCCTGTACCTGTTCCTCTTCCCTTTCCTCAGAAGTGAACTAAATAGGTAATATCAATACACCAGGAATCTCCAGGTCTGGGTTTCTGAAGCTTCTCTGCAGAGAGCCTGCTTGTCCGGGGTAAGTGGAGCTGAGAGTCTCCCTGGAGATGAATCCACCCAGTCCCAGACCTGTCTCCCTTCAAGAAGAGGTGGCATGTTTTTATGCCTTGAGCTGGTGGTTCTTTCTATATTGGCAGTTGCACTGAGGGGTTGACTGAAGAGAGGAGCAGATGCTGTAGCTGCTGTGCCTAGGTGCTGGCTCCATCACCCATGCCAGTGGGGTCCCAGCCTCCTGTGCAGCAAGTGGCAGGTCCATGCAAGGCCCGAGCCTGCCCAGCCAGACTTCACCAGCACCCCACAAACAGTGGCCAGGCCTCAGTCCCAGTCCCCGGTCCACAGTCCCCAAACCTGCCCAGCCTAGACTGTACCAGCACCCCACAAACAGTGGCCAGGCCCCAGTCCCCAGTCCTCAGTCCCTAGTCCCCAAATTGCTCCTTTGGCTCTGAGCTGAAGGTATGTGGGTGTGACTGTGCACATGTGTCTGTGCCTTTTTTTTTTTTCCTTTTTTACAGGGACAGAGAAAGAGTCAGAGAGAGGAACAGATAGGGACAGACAGACAGGAATGGAGAGAGACGAGAAATATCAATCATCAGTTCTTCGTTGCGACACCCTAGTTGTTCATTTATTGCTTTCTCGTATGCGCCTTGACCGCGGGCCTTCAACAGACCGAGCAACCCCTTGCTCAAGCCAGCGAGGGTTCAAGCTGGTGAGCTTTGTTCAAACCAGATGAGCCTGCACTCAAGCTGGCGGCCTTGGGGTCTTGAACTTGGGTCCTTGGCATCCCAGTCCGACGCTCTATCCACTGTGTCACCGCCTGGTCAGGCTGTCTGTGCCTTTTAACTGCAGGCATGTAATTGGGCATCCTGTCCTGTGGTAGCCATCCTTCACTGCCTTTCCGAGCCCTGAAGTTTGGGAGTTCACCAGATCTGGGGTCAAATCCGAGTTCTGCTGGTTCTTCCAGTGACCTTAGATGAGCAGTGCGGCCTCTGTGGTCTTTTTTTCCTTTTCTGCCAAGTGGGGATATTCCACTTGCCTTCCAGGGAGGCCAGTGGGAGGTGAAGGAACACCCAGGTCCAGGTTTAGGTGTGCCTCATTCACAGCACACAGAGCGCCAAGGAAAGGGGCACTTGGACCTGTACTGACAGGCCACCTTATTGCCTTGGCTGGTGGGGTTTAGAGGGATTTTTCTCCTCAAGATTGCATTTTAGACAGTGAGCACAGATTACTTGAGCAAAAATGTTTAAAAAATAATAAAAATAACATTTCAGAATCTGGTATGGTGTCTGGTAGGCAGCAGGTGCTCCGAGGGGCATTTGGGTGAATGGAGTGCCTACTCTGCCCTCTTGAGTAGTGCCACATTCTCCTGTCTGCCTCCCTCCCTCCTATCTGCACCCCTTCCACTTGAGACTATGCCACATCACCCTTGAGCCTGTGGTTCCTTGGCACAGATGGCCCTGTGCCCTCTTGTCCCCACCCCATGGCCTGCATGGGTTCTACATGGCAAAGCCCAGGTCAGCCTCTCCCTGGGGTCTACAGATGCTCCTGCTCCTCCAGGGCCCCACTCCCAGCTTTCTCTAATTTCTGACCCACTAGTCTAGGGCTGGGAAGGGAGAGTGAGCACCCCCAGGACCTGCAGTGACCAATTTATGAGCTTGAGCACCCTCCCCCATGGCTGGACCCTCCCCCATGGCTGGAATATGAGGCCACAGCTCAGCTGTTTGTCCAGGAGGCCAATGTTGCTGCAGGCCTGGGAATCTCTTTTCACTTCCAGGTCCAGGAACCTCCAGGAGTTTCCCATGTATGTTCCCTGAACCTGTTTAAGGGCCTCAGGTCCACTGGGCTCCTGGGGGTTTCCTAACTACCTGCTGTTCCGAGGGGAAGTGGGATTTCCCACTCTGCTGTGGCTCCCCCAAAATGGGAAGGCACAAATCTCTTATATCCACCCCCCTCCCGCAAGAGGTGGCCCTTTTGGTGGCCCCAGAAGGTGATAGTACTCTAAGGGCTGGTTGGGGTGGCATTTGGAATGCCTCAGATGAATGTCTTTGCCGAGTGGGGTGACCCCTCCCAGCACAGTCAGCCCTCAGTTGCTCTGTCAGAAGACTCCCAGCTCTACCTTGCACATGCCTCAGAGGGAGCCCCCAGTCTTGGACCATACAGGGTCCTTTCATATGCAAAGTTGGTTGATTTTTTTTTTTATATCACCTCCCAAGAAGCCAAAAACTTCAGGACATCCTTCAGGTCTCAGTTTAAACACTTTTTTCTCCCATAGCCTGCCTCCCCCTGTCTGGGCCAGGGGTCCACCTGTGATCTCTGCAGAGCCCTCAGCACACTTCACAGTCCTCTCCTTAAGTGCCCCTACGTCAGAGTGAGCTCCTCCAGGGCAGGGACTGACCCTGCTTCCTGTCCTTTATAGTGTCTATGAGGTGGGTCTGAGCTCCTGTGTTTCCTAGGACAGACCTTGATGTCCTGTGGTCAGTGGCTGCCACACTACTGGAAGCCGGAAACTGGAGCACAGATGATCCTTCCTTCTTCCCCCTAGGATGATCCAGAAATAGTTTCCCCTTGGATTGGGAAGGCATTCTGCAGTGGGCGGACAGCTTTGGGGCTGGTTTGTATTGGGAGCCGGTTTCTTCTCCTGATGAGCCTTCACTTGGGCCTGTGGGAAAGGGAGCCTTTCTGAGCGCACCGCCTCAGGTTGGGAAGCTTGGGGCCAGGGCTGTGGCCACAGAGACCCCCAGCAGCCTCATGGGGTGTATGTAGCTCTACCCTGGGTTGCAAGCATGTGTGGGATGGGCCAGCAGTCCTGACTGCATGCTCTGCATGCCCCTTCACCTAGTTTCCTGGTGGCAGTAGCTGGTAGGAGCAGCCCAAGCCGAGTCACTGAAGCCTTCCTTGAGGTTAGAAGGCAGAGAGTTGGCCCAGGTGTGCTGACTCCTTGAGAGATTGCTGCTGGGCCTCGCCCTAGAATTTCCAGGCCTTTCCTCTGTCCCCACTGGGTCTGATCTGGGAGCTCAAATGGTCAACCTTAGCATTCCCACCCCTTAGCAGCTCTGAAGAAAGGCTTGTGAAGTTTCCCTTTCTGTTTACCTGGAGTTGAATGGTTTTTTCAGAAAACAGGTTAACAATTAAGCTAATTAACCTCAAGGCCTCTGGGCCTCCTTCTTCCTGTAAAGCCTAGATAAGTGGCTTCCTTCCCAAGCTTCTCCCGCTGGTTTTATAAGGCCACAGGTGGCTAGGAGCAAGTGTTAAAATATTAACCAGCCCTAGGCCTCCAGGTAAGAAGGGCTAGTTCCCAAAGGAACCACACTGCACAGATGGAGCTTGGGGAAGCCAAGGATGGTGGAGCCGATCTAGGCTTGGGGAGATAGGCCATTGGTGGCCTGGGCTCAGCCTGGATGCCAGGTCTGGCTCTGGGGCTGGGCTTGGGTTTGCCTTACCCTGGTGCTCACCAGTTTCTCTTTCTCCAAGGGGTTGCACACTGAGCAAGATGAGGCGATTCCTGAGGTCGGGACATGCCCCTGCTCGGGAGAGGCTCAAGCGGGACCTCTTTCAGTTTAACAAGGTAAGGTAACAGGAATGAGGAAGTCACAGTCAGGTGTTCATGGTGACCACAGTGTTATCAATCTCCCCACAGCCTAGGGCTGAGGGCACTCGGGTTGCCCTTACCTGGATTAAGGTAATTACTTGGCACTGCCTGCAGTGCCTCGTGGGAATCTGACTTTGGAAATAGGGTTTGATTAGAGGGCTTTCCCTGTAAAGGGCAGTGGGATGTCCAGGAGACGGGCTCCTTGTCCCAGGTCTCTCACCAGCTGTGTGACCTCTGCAAGTCACTCTGACTCTTCCAACCTCAGTTTTCCCACCTGTGAAATGGGGATAAAACATTCTGCCCTGTCCCTCCTCACAGGGTTGTTGAGGAATCTTAGGGACAGGAAAGATGATGAAAGGATGTTGAGCCTGTAGAGTGTAATAGTGCTCCTGTGATTCCGCAACCCTTGGGGTAGTGGCCACAGGCCACAACTGTTCCCACCCTCCTGAAATTGCCCCCGGAGGCAAACACAACCTTCCCTGTAGGCAAAATACATGATTCCTTCTGACAGATTCCAGGCCTGGGTGAATGGGGAGAGGCACCTGTGGGAATGTGCCAAGGTTGGCATTTGGCTACACTAACGCCCCCAGAGCCAGAGAGACCTGTCACCTGAGATCACAGGGAGGGTCCCAGAAGCTCCACAGGGTTTTCCCATAGGGACTGTGCCTGAGAAGAGCTATAAGCAGTAGGACAGCGGTCAGGAACCTATGGCTCGCAAGCCAGAAGTGGCTCTTTTGATGGCTGCATCTGGCTCGCAGACAGATCTTTAATAAAAGAAATAATGTTAAAAATATAAAACATTCTCATGTATTACAATCCATTCATTTCCTACTGCTCATGTTCATGGTTGCGGGTGGCTGGAGCCAATCACAGCTGTCCTCCAGGACAACACCAAATTTTTATTGGATAATGCGTAACATACACGGGTCATTGTATGGCTCTCACGGAGTTACATTTTGAAATATGTGGCGTTCATGGCTCTCTCAGCCAAAAAGCTTCCCGACCTCTGCAGTAGGAGCACAGCTGGTTTAGGAGCCCCATGGCCATCTAGCAATCTGTAGCAGTCTGCAGCCGTTTCCAGATTATTAGCCTGTCTCACCTCTGCTTTGATCTAGACCCTTGGCCTCCATGCACAAGCTTCCCTCTGCCCCGGAAGGTGGACAGCAGGAAGAAGAACACCCAAGAACCCCTCTAGGAGGTGGCAATGGACAGGGATCCACATCTGGCTTCACCACTTAGAGTTGGGTGACCCTGTGCTTGTCCCCCACAGCATAGGCTTGTTACAAAGGCACATGGAATTAGATCATTTTAAATACTAGACACAGTGGTCTAGGAACTTTAGCTGCTGTTTTTAAAGGCAGCTTTTCAGGGCAAGAGAGCTCCTGGGGTTCAAGGAGGGTGGGACCCTAACACGCCCTGCCATCTTCCTCTGACTTTCTTGACCTGTGGGAGGCATGGTTGCCCTTGGAACTCGGCTATGAGGCCACTGACCTCTGAGCCCAAGACTTCCCTAAATGAGTACCTCCTCCCACTGGCAGAAGGAAGCTATGGGCAGGGCTTTTGGGTCTTGGGAAAATGGGGTGCAGGTGTTGGGAATGGGGCATCTCAGGGCCCTTAGGGGCCTGCCACAGTCCCTCCCAAGGGAGTAGCTCATAGTTACTGGGTGCCAGGCACAGAACGTCAGCACTGATTGGGGGATCCTGGGGGATCCCTGTGTCCCTCCATTGCCCCTGGTGACGCCAGGATCTCACACCCTGAAAAGGTGGCCAATTTCAATGGAAACCGGATAAACAGGCTCAGCTAGAAGGGATGAACCCCCACCCCAACTCCAAGTTCCATTGTGCACCGGGGTGAGGCTGGGGTGTGGCCAGGGTAAAAGTATCATGTCCCTGTGCCCCACAACTGGTGGTCCCACACTTGGCCATCACACTCCCAGGCCAATAAGGGGAGGGAGGGGAGGCTCCTGGAATACCTTCCTCCTTCTAGTCACTTGCAAGAATTGAGCACCTAGTATATATATATATATATATACAGCCCAGGGCTGGGCTGTGGGAATCTCAGATAAGACCTTTTTGGAGACTTGTATAGCCTGGTGGGAGGGTGGGAAGGAGGGGCTGATGTTCTGATATTCCACCTGTTGGAGTGGAGAGGAGGGAGAGTCTGGGGAGGTGTGGGGATTAGTCTCATCTAGGCTCTGGGTGAATGCTGGAAACTGAAGAGTTGGGATTGAGGGTAAGGCCACATCCTGAAAAATTTGGGAACCTAGATGGTCCCACCCATACTAGATGGTCCCACCCATACTGGCCCTTCTCCAGGCCTCCCCCAGGCTCTTGAGTCAAGAAGGACTGGAACCTGGGAGTCTGAGCCGGACATAGCAGAAGGTTAGATGTAAAATGCTTTGAAGATGCCTGACCAGGGTTTGTCTCATCCTCATGACAACCCACAGATGGGTGGTGTTCCTATTCTGCAGGTGAGGAAACTGAGGCCTGGGCACTGGCTAGGAATGAGGATCCCTGATTATATCTGCCAAACCAGGTGTGTGGCCTTAGGGTGGGGAACTTCACCTCCTGAGCCTCAGTTTTTTTGCCTGTGAAGCAATCATCTGTGGTGTGTGGTGTGTCCTCAGGCAGCTGGCAAGATCAAATGAGGGGACTGAGGGACCCACCAGATACCTCAATAGAGAGGAAGTGACTCCAAGTGGATGGGATGTAAGTTCATGTCAGAGTAAAATCCCTTCCTTGAAAACCCCTCCAGCCTCTTCCTCCCCTGGTAAAGCTTACCAGCTAGTTGATAAAGGTGCCTGGTTCCTTCCTGCCCAGGCCCAGCTTCTTCCATCCACCCCCAGTTCTTGAACAAACAGTGTATTTCTGCCTGGCTGCCTCTGTCCAGTCCAGGTTGTTTTGTCTTGGTTTTTTTGTGGCTGGGCCACTGGTGTCAGGTGACAGCCACACAGGGCAGGCCAGGTTGCTGCCACTGCCAGGAGTCTGAGCTGACCACACAGTATGGGGCAGTACCACCCAGCCAGCCTGCTGTGCCCCCTATGGTCCTGGGCAGCCCTCCTTCGTACCCCCCTAAGTGCTGGGGACTCCTCAGCGCTCAATCTTGGACAGGATCGCCTTGCCAAGGGCAAGATGAAGGACCCCCATGCTTTCTGACAAACAATCATTTCTGTCTCCCTTCCAGGACCTGGAGATGGGGTCCTGGAACCAGTGAGACAGACCAGGCTTTCTCTCCCACACAAGGGTAGTGTTGCAGTTTGGCGGCTCCTACGAATCTCTCCTTTCCCAACTCCCTGTCAAAGAGTTCATTGTTCTAGCCTCCCTTGTTAGAGGTCACCTGAGCCAGGAGCAGGGTGGGGGCAGGGCCAGGTTGGCTGGATGCTGAGCTCAAGAGGTAGAGGAGGACGTCCCCAGTGGCTGTCAGTCATTGGTCACCATCCCAGCTTGAACCTGAGTTGGAAAAGCTGGGATCTTGGCTAGGAAAGCCACCTTGGAACCTGTGTGCCTGCTATCCATGCCCCAGCCTCTGTCCTGGGTGGAAGCATGCACAGGGGTGACTGTGTACCTTTGAAGTCACATGGCAGAGCACTTGAGGCTGAGCCCACCCTCCTGTGCCCTGGTGGTGCCTTTTTTAAGGGAGGCCATCTACCTTTTGTGCTCTGGGGAGCTGGAGCTGTGCCTAGACCATACACTAGCTTGGAGGGTGGGTCATTGCCCGTGTGGAACTTGTGTTCCAGCAGGGAAGCTGAGTCTTAAAAGGCTGCTACAAGTAGGAGGGGAGGGACAACGAAGGAGTGGGAAGGGTACCAGTGTAGAGGGAACAGCTGGAGCTCTGGCATGAGGTGCCATGAACCTTGGGGCTTCCCTGGGCTTCTCCCCCTCTGAGTTTCCTGCTCCTCCCTGTCACCTCCATTAACTGTCCTCCTTCCTTCCAAGTCCCTTCTTCTTTTCCAGCAAGACACCCTGGGCCTCTCATAGCTGATCTGAGGACCCCACACCTTCTTTGCCAGCCCAGGTCTCTGCATCAAGACTGGCTTTGCCTCATTCAGGGATTTAGGGGCCTTATTTACATGTTAAATAGGTACAACCACCCCCTCCTCCCCTCCCTGGGACCTGAGAAATCCCCTGTCACCACACTTCACATTTGACCCTATTCTCTCAGCCCCTAGCCATGTATGGTTGTTGTGCAGTTACCTCCCCTTATTTGTTCTGGAGCCTTGGTCCCTCTAGAGTTGTGAACTTAGAGAAGATACCCTGAGGGAACAGGGAAAATGACAGAACCTTAGAAGGAAGCTGGGCCTTAGGGGGCAAGTCCTGTATACTCTGTGAGGTGAGCTGATTCTCCTGGCTGCTGTCAGGTGGTCCTGTTAAGATTCATCTTAGAGTTTATTTATTGTGTTTGGGCCAAGGATGACCCTGTTCAGTCCAGTCCCAATTTTTTTTAAATAAATTTTTTTTTTTTTTTTTTTACAGAGACAGAGAGAGAGTCAGAGAGAGGGATAGACAGGGACAGACAGACAGGAACAGAGATGAGAAGCATCAATCATTAGTTTTTCGTTGCATATTGCAACGCCTTAGTTGTTCATTGATTGCTTCCTCATACATGCCTTGACCGCGGGCCTTCAGCAGACCGAGTAACCCCTTGCTCGAGCTAGCGACTTTGGGTCAAAGCTGGTGAGCTTTACTCAAACCAGATGAGCCTGCGCTCAAGCTGGTGACCTCAGGGTCTCGAACCCGGGTCCTCCACATCCCGGTTTGACGCTCTATCCACTGCGCCACTGCCTGGTCAGGCAGTCCAGTCCCATTGGTATTGTCTCGTTTATCAGATGTGAAACGAGGCTCAGAGAGGCCAGGTGGCTTGCCCAAGTCCAGACATCTTCTAAATGGCAGAGGGGGATTCAGAGCGAGTCAAAGCTTAGTGGGCCTGACTCAATCCTTGTTTTTCTAAACCAGCCTATGGGAAAGAAGGTAGAGAGGAGTGGCACAATGGCCCAGGCCCTGAAAGAAGTGAAGAAGAAGTAAGATTGAGTGATGGGCCCAACATTTGTCTCCCTCTGGGTTAAGAAAAAGAGGCCAACCAGCACTCAGTAGGAGTGACTCAGGTGAGATGTTAGGAGAACTTCCTGCGAGGGTGTTGTTGATAGAATAGTGTGTGTGTGGACTTGAGAGCCTAACCAAGAGCTGCAGGTTGTTTTCTCTTTGGCTAGACTTTCCTGCCCACGTCATGAGGCTGAACTGTCTGGGGCAACATCTTATCCCAATAAAAATACGATATGAGCCACGTATGTAATTTAAAATATTCTAGAAGTAGCATTACAAACTTTTTAAAACAAGTAAAATTAATTTTGATAATGAATTCTGTTTAACCCAATATATCCAAATTATTGTTTCAACGTGTGGTCAGTATAAAAATTAATGAAACTTTTTTAGTTTTTTGTATGTATATATGAAGTTTTTGAAGTCCCAGGTGGATTTTACCCTTACAACACATCTCAATTTGGACATTAAGTTTTCTTTGGAAATACATGATGTGTATTTAGAGTTTGGAAGATTTACAGCTAAAAAAGGAGATTTGAAGCTTGCTCTGTTCGACTCTAGCCCCGTTCCTCTGGAGCCCAAAATATACCTAGAAAGTTTTCCAGTAACTGAAATGAGCACGCATTCTTAAATTTAATTAAAATTGAGTAAAATTTAAAGTTCTGTCCCTTGGTGGCACTAGCCATATTGCAAGTGCTAGGGGTCGGCTTGTGACTGTTGCACTGGGTAATACAGGGTGTGTCCTCCTACTGGCTGCCAGGCTCCTGCAGGACACTGCCCCCAGTGTCCTCCAAATTCCAGCAACCCTGAGCTACTGCTGCTGCTGCTGCTGGTTTTTAGAAAATGCTACTGTCCCAGGAACCTTTTTCCGAGCTCTGGCAGCTGACTTCCTGAGCAACCTGGGGCCAGCTGAAGCCTAGAGGAGGACCCTGGGGGAGCTGTCTATACATCCCATCATGTGCCCTGACCTCCTTTTCCTGGGCAGTGTTTACATTCCAGATGCTCTGTTATCTCCCCAAGGCTTTCTGGGCTCTGCATTTTTTACATAGCTAAACAGGGACCTGGGCTGGCAGGGGCGCTCCTGCTGGGTCACTTCAGGGCAGATTGTGTTTCTGGCAAAGAGTAAGTCCTGAAGGGATCTCCCACATGTAGGTGTCCCCAGATGTTCCCAGAATAGTCTCTTTTGAAGCTCTCCTCCATGGCTTGACCCAGCATGGGACCTCTGACCATGAACCGCTAGACTAGACAAGCAGGCAGGCAGCAGTTTAGTTTGATAAGTTATCATTCCAGCTGTTACCAGGACTTATCTCTTTCTGATCCTTCTAGGTCTGATGGGTCAGTCAAGAGAAGCCCAGAGGAGAACCCTGGACCTAACGAGAGCTGCCTCATTGGTGCAATCTTTTTCTGCAGGGCAGTCTCCATAGTGTAAAAAATAAGAAAGAAAGTCTTTAAAGCAGGTGGCTGGCCTCCTTTGCCCTGCTCTAATCTAGTTCTGCAAGTTCAGTATCCCCTGGGGTGGGAAGTGAGGAATAGGATTAGCTGATTAAGAAACAGCCTGCTGACCTGTGGTGAGTAGTGGATTGAGCGTTGACCTGGAGCTCTAAGGTCGCTGGTTCAGAACCCTGGGCTTGCCCAGTCAAGGCACAGATGAGAAACAATCAATGAACAACTAAAGTGAAGCAATGATGAGTTGATGTATTTTACCCTCCCTCCCTCTTTTCTTCCCTCTTTTTTTCCTTCCTTCCCTCTCCCTCTCTCCTCTCTCTAAAGATCAATAAATAAAATCTTAAAAAAAAAAAAGTGCCTGACCTTTGGTGGCACAGTGGATAAAAAGCATCAACTTAGAATGCTGAAGGTTACTGGTTTGACTCCTTAGGCTTGCCTGGTCTAGGCACATATGAGATGTAACTACTATAAGATCATGCTTCCCACTCCTCCCTTTCCCCTTCCTGTCTCTCTCTCTTCTCTAAAAAATCAGTAAGTGAAATCCTAAACGAAAAATTCTGTAAACCTTCCCAAGGATAATTCATCTTGTAAATCTTAGTATTTATATTCATACCTTTTAAACCTGTAATTTCATCCCTGGGACATCTGCCTGAGGAAATAATCAATTGCAGGTAAAGATAGGAGTCCAAGAGTGGTCATCAATTCAAGTGGCAATTGCAGAACCTCTAGAAACAGCCCTGGCTGGTTGGCTCAGCGGTAGAGCGTTGGCCTGGCGTGCAGGAATCCGGGGTTCAATTTCCGGCCAGGGCACACAGGAGAGGTGCCCATTTGCTTCTCCACCCCTCCCCCTCTCCTTCCTCTCTGTCTCTCTCCTCCCCTCCTGCAGCCAAGGCTCCATTGGAGCAAAGATGGCCCAGGCGCTGGGGATGGCTCTCTGGCCTCTGCCTCAGGCGCTAGAATGGCTCTGGATGCAACAGAGCGATGCCCCAGAGGGGCAAAGCATCGTCCCCTGGTGGGCATGCCGAGTGGATCCCAGTCGGGCGCATGTGGGAGTCTGTCTGACTGCCTCCCCATTTCCAGCTTCGGAAAAATGAAAAAAAAAAAAAGAACCTCTAGAAACAAAGTGTTCAACAGCAGAGGCCTAGTGAGGTAGGGCACCCCCATATTGGGGTATCTTCAGCCATTTAAGAATTGTTTTAGCCTGACTAGGTGGTGGTGCAGTGGATAGAGCATTGGACTGGGATGCAGAGGACCCAGGTTCAAGACCCCGAGGTCGCCAGCCTGAGCGCAGGCTCATCTGGTTTGAGCAAAAGCCCACCAGCTTGAACCCAAGGTCGCTGGCTCCAGCAAGGGGTTACTCAGTCTGCTGAAGGCCCACGGTCAAGGCACATATGAGAAAGCAATTAATGAACAACTAAGGTGTTGCAACGTGCAATGAAAAACTAATGATTGATGCTTCTCATCTCTCTCCATTCCTGTCTGTCTGTCCCTATCTATCCGTCTCTCTGACTCACTCTCTGTCTCTGTAAAAAAAAAAAAAAAAAAAAGAGTTGTTTTAGTGCTTTTAACAACCTGGCCTGGCCATAGGTGGGAAAATAGGCCACAGAGCTGTACGTAGGTGTATATGAGTGTCCATGCGGCATGGTCCCAATTGGGTCTCTGTTTTAAGAATAGATACACACACATACCCTCACAAGCATGGGCATGACAGGCACACACACTGAGATGTTGTTAGCAAGCGTTACTTCCTGTTGTAGGAATAAGGGTGGTTTTTCTTTTCTTTTTCAAACTCCTTTATATGTTAAGTTTTCTATACTGTATTACTTCTATCATAAGAAATTAGCAAAAGCATGTCTGCAGTAGCACTCCAGAAGCTTCCTCTCTGGGAAGATGGAGAACTCATAGTGATAGGAGGGCCCTGGGAAGAGCAGACAGACATTCAGGGCTGGAGGGGCCTGAACAGCCCAGAGCTGGGGAGGGGCCAGCCCAGGGCTGCAGTGTGACCAGATCTCCTAAGCAATGGGGTCCATCCACTGTGCCACCCCTGCAAAGCTTCCTGCACCCTCATAGAAGATCTGGGTCGGTTACCCTCAGTATGCCCAGTGGAAGAACTGAGTTAGAGTCTCTGGAGAGAGAGTGGCCAGTGTGTTGTCAGGGAGATTGAACTCCCAAGGATGAATGACCAGGTGACCAAGGACAGGATCAGAAATAGGCTAAGGGTGGGGCCCAGATGGGTCTGGGATTACCTCCACACACGGGTGCCTGGGTAGGAGTCTGAACTGGACTCAATTCCTCCTTCCTGCTGGGGGTGGCTCTGTGCTGCCGCTTCTCTGCCAGGAATTGGCATGTCAGCCAGAAGGGTGGAGGAAACATGTCTGTAGGCTGGCATGGTTGTCATTGCAGACAGTGGAGCATGGCTTCCCACACCAGCCCAGTGCCCTCAGCTACAGCCCCTCTCTACACATCCTGGCCATCGGTACCCGCTCTGGAGCCGTCAAGCTGTATCCTTTCTGTGCTCCCCGCCAGGGAGGCCCTGGAAGGGGTGGGGACCTTGGCATTGGTGAGATGCAGCAAGAACCCCTACCCTCCAAAAAAAAAAGGCAAGTTGCTAATCACTCTTCATTTTTCCCAGTATGTCCCAAATACCCTCTCAAGAGTCAGCCCTAAATGCTGTAAGTAGAGGAGGCAGACAGTGGGCAAAGAGCTCTTAAAAAAAAACAAAAAACTTTTTCAGCCTGACCTGTGGTAGCGCAGTGGGTAAAGCGTCGACCTGGAAATGCTGAGGTCGCCAGTTCGAAACCCTGGGCTTGCCTGGTCAAGGCACATATGGGAGTTGATGCTTCCAGCTCCTTTTCCCCTTTTCTCTCTCTGTCTCTCCTCTCTCTCTCTGTCTCTCTCTCTCTCTCCTCTCTAAAATGAATAAACTTAAAAAAAAAAACATAAAAAAAAAAAACTTTTTCACGTAAGGGTCAGTAGACTGACCCCAGGGCTCTTTCCAGACCAGAGGGGGCCTTGGGTTAGAAGAGCAATGTTAGGGAGCTACTCTTCCCAGACCCCGCCCCCTGCTGTGCACACCCTACATGTACATGTGCGTATGCACACACCAGAGAGTAGAGCAGACTCCTGGTTGGCAGGGACAGTCCTTCCCTGGCTTAGGCTAGACATTGTCCAGTTGAATCACCTTGTATCAAAAGCAGTGGTTCTGGGCTGACAGGCCCTGGGCCATTTCAGAAACAAGCCCACAGATTACAGGACAGAGGATCACTGCTTGGCCAGGCTGGCCTGGGCTACAAATCTTGGCGCACTCATGCCCAATCTAACCTGAGCCCCCAGAGTAAGCCAAAGTAAGTGGGACCTAGAGGAACTGGGAAGTGGGGAACTACCCTCTGACACCTCCAGTGAAGCTGTGGCTCCTTGTTCCCCTCTGCCACAGCACAGCTGGGGAGACTGGGGGGCCTTCAGTCACCTGGGCTAGGCTGGAGGTGGTGTAAACACAGGAGTGCCCGGTCCTGTTGCTGGCTCAGCCCTCTCAGCTGGTTAATCATTGTCAAGTCATGGTCACATCCTAGTTACCAATCAGTCCCCTTGCTAAGGCTCATGGCCATAGCTGTTGGGGGTGGGCCCACAGGGTTGTTCTGTGTCTTCTCACAGGTGCCACCAAGCGGTAGCTAATAGGTCTGTTGCAGCTCAGGTTGCAGGGTGGCAGTGAGCAGCCTAATCGTTGCCAAGGTTTAACCCTTATACAGAGTCATCCCCACCTTCCTGGCTGGGAAAGCTCTACCTGATTGGCTGTTTCCACCCTCAGGGGTCAAGTCACTGGCCAGGGCCCTCAGGATAGGGATACTCTGTGTCCTCCCCACCTTAAGCCCCCATCCTACTATCTAGGGAGAAGGTGAGCCACCAGGTGTTGACACTCCTTGCCACAGGGGCCCAGAGGTCCCTGCACTTGGGCAGGAAAGGGGTGGTATCCTGTCTTCTGGAGCTTTTCCTAAGCCTGCTACTCCTAGGTATGGTGCCCCAGGGGTGGAGTTCATGGGGCTGCACCGGGAGAACAACGCAGTAGTGCAGATCTACTTCCTGCCTGGCCAGGTGAGGGCCCTGCCATGCCATTCGCACTCTCGCGTCTTCCAGAAGGAGAGGCAGTCATTTGATAACCCTGGGTTTGGTGCTGATGGGAGGAACTGGGACCATCTTTTCCCAGCTGTGGTTCATGGGCCACCCTGACAGTAGCTGGGGACCATTGAGTTTTGGGGTTCTCTGAGACCACTCTGGTATGTAAAGGCCACAGTAAATGCTGGCCCTCCCTGATCAATGACAGCACACTCCTGCTCCCATTTTCTCCCTAGTGCCAGCTGATCACTCTGCTGGATGACAACAGCCTGCACCTGTGGAGCCTGAAGGTCAAAGGCGGGGTGTCAGAGCTGCAGGAAGATGAGAGTTTCACACTGCGGGGGCCCCCAGGGTAAGGACTTGGTTCCCTTGCTCTCCCAGCCAGCCTGACTATGCACCCATCCTGGGGTGGGATCTCCTTTTATTTTTTTTTATTTTTATTTTTTTCTGAAGCTGGAAACGGGGAGAGACAGTCAGACAGACTCCCGCATGCGCCCGACCGGGATCCACCCGGCATGCCCACCAGGGGCGAAGCTCTGCCCACCAGGGGGCGATGCTCTGTCTCTCTGGGGCGTCGCTCTGCCCACCAGGGGGCGATGCTCTGCCCCTCTGGGGCGTCGCTCTGCCATGACCAGAGCCACTCTAGGCCCTGGGGCAGAGGCCAAGGAGCCATCCCCAGCGCCCAGGCCATCCCTGCTCCAATGGAGCCTTGGCTGCGGGAGGGGAAGAGAGAGACAGAGAGGAAGGAGGGGGGCGGGGTGGAGAAGCAAATGGTCGCTTCTCCTATGTGCCCTGGCTGGGAATCGAACCCGGATCCCCCGCACACCAGGCCGACGCTCTACCACTGAGCCAACCGGCCAGGGCGGGATCTTCTTTTAAAGCTGCTATGGAACCCTTAGCCGCCCTAGCAGGTGTTTGAGCCAACATGTCTCCATCCATAGGTGCTCTGGGTGGAATGAGCGGGGCTGCACAGGAGGCTCCGAGGGGCATTCTTCTGCCTCGGAGCCCAAGCTCTGCCATCTGTCTCCTTCCATGGCAGAATGTAACCAATATCTTTGTCCTGGCCCAAGACTCTGTGGATACTATTTAAGGATTGCACAAGCCTGCTTTCCTAGACATGTCCTTCCCTGAGGCTGGTGAGGGCATCCAGGAGTTAGGGACTCCCCTGCCTAGGCAACAGCCAGCTCATGGTTAGCCGTTTCCATCCACAGGGCTGCCCCCAGTGCCACGCAGATCACTGTGGTCCTGCCACATTCTTCCTGCAAGATGCTGTACCTGGGCACCGAGAGTGGCAACGTGTTTGTGGTACAGGCACCAGGCTTCCGCACGCTGGAGGACCAGACCATCAGCTCAGATGCCGTACTGCAGTGGTGAGCCTGCAGACCCTTGAGTTGGGCATGGCCCTTTCCCTTTGGTCCCAGTAATGTCTCAGGAGCTTATAGTTTCTCTCCTGGGAAGTATACGGGAACAAGAGGAGAGGCTCAATTCCCCACTTGTCCCCCAAATTTAGAATCTCACCCCATAGTATGTTAGCATCGTAGCACTAAAAAGGGTCTTGCAGGTAACTTGTCACCTCATTTAAAGATAAGGAAAATGAGGCTCAAGATGATTGTGTAGTGTCTCCAACTCTTAGCATTCTTTGCACTGATACCATGTATTTCAAAACCCCAGCGGCTTCACAGTGGTCAGAGGAGGCAAAAACCACCTGATATTTGGCAGCTGGGGCAACTTCTGCTGATGTTAGTGTTTCGGCATCTGTGCTAGGTTTCCATGTGCACACAGGCTCTGAGGTCCAAAGTCCTGCCAGCGATAACCCTCTAGGTTTATGCAGATAATTTTGGAAGCTTTGCTCCTTGGCTGTGGTGTCTACAATAGAGAGGGAGTCTGATCAGTCAGATCAGGTCTGGATAAAAGGGGAAGAACTGAAGGGTTGTTGGTGGTAGAATGTTCTGCAGTTCCGAGGGGCAGGGAGGAGGTGAGGGTGCTGATACTCTTACAGAGGAACAATCTGGAGGGCTGTCCCAGGAGGTGGGTAGCATCAGTCCTGCTGCACAGCTTCCTTCTGATATTATTCTTCCTGGTGTATCTCTGTATTTCCCAAGATGGTATAATTCTTGCATTGCTTTTTTTTTTCTTTTCTTTCTTTCTTTTTTATTCAGTGAGAGGAGAGGAGGCAGAGACAGACACCCGCATGTACCCCGACTGGGATCCCCCCAGCAAGTCCACTAGGGGGCGATGTTTTTGCCCATCTGGTGTGTTGTTCAGCAACCGAACTCTTAGAGCTGGAGGTGGAGGCCATGGAGCCATCCTCAGCACCCGGGGCCAACTTGCTCCAATCAAGCCATGGCTGTGGGAGGGGAAGAGAAAAAGAGAGAGAGAGAGCTAGAGGAGGAAGGGTGGAGAAGCAGATGGTTGCTTCTCCTCTGTGCCCTGACTGGAATTGAACCCAGGACATCCACATGCCAGGCCAATACTCTACCACTGAGCCAGTCAGCCAGGGCCGCTAAAAGCCCCTTGGACCTCACACTCAGTTTTAGAGGCTGGTGCTAACAATGTATAGTGTTCAGTATTGGTATGCAGGGATGTACATAAATATAGAGGGGTTTGGCTTGGTTTGGGGCATAGAAATGCCCTTGGGGTCCAGGCTGTTTTCATTTCCTACTCACCACCCTTAGTGTTAGCTCTTGGTCCTCGTGGTCTTCTGTTGGCTGCTACACTTCCAGACTTCACATCAGCATTCCAGGCCCAGAGAAGGAGAGGAAGAGTCGAGGCTCAAGGCCAGGCCAACTAAAAAGAGCTTTGTTTTGTGGCTCTTAAAAACATGTTTTTATGAAATACCACCACCTAACAAAAATTCAGTAAATGTGAATGTAGAGTTTCATGGATTATAAAGTGAGCATCCCTACAGCTATCCCCTGGCAGAGAAATAGAACTTGCCAGCCACCCAGGAATCCCCACATGCCCTTCCCAGTAATGACTCCCTCCCTCCCACCACATCAACTTTTCTAGAAATCGCTTGCTTTTCCTTAGAGTTGTGCCACCTGCATTTACACCCTGGAGGGGTTTATAAATCTCACTGTCCTGTTCTACACATTGCTTCTCTCCCACCTTAGTGGTGTGTTCTCGCGATCTTTCTATGCTGGCACATTTAGTGCCCGCTGCCACGTGGCATGCCGTGGGCAGCTGTGCCATACTCTCAGCCATGCCCAGTAGGTGCACATCAGTGTGGGTTCACAGTGCTCCCCTCCCCAGGTTGCCAGAGGAGGCCCACCAGCGGCGGGTGTTTGAGATGGTGGAGGCTCTGCAGGAACACCCTCAAGACCCCAACCAGATCCTCATTGGCTACAGCCGGGGCCTCATCGTCATCTGGGACCTGCGAGGCAGCCGCATGCTCTGCCATTTCCTCAGCAGCCAGGTAGATGGTGCCTGGGATGGTGGCAGATGTCACAGGGCTTTTCCAGAACCCACTACTACCTATAGCCCCTGTGCGAAGGTGTAGGGGTGTGGGCCATGGGACTGTCCCCTGATCCCAGCCTGTGCTCTCTCCCTCTCTTCCCCTAAAGCAACTGGACAGTGTCTTCTGGCAGCGGGACGGCCGCCTGATTGTCAGCTGCCATTCTGATGGCAGCTATTGCCAGTGGCCTGTGTCCACCAACACCCAGAAACTGGAGCCCTTGTGCAGCTGCATGCCTTATGGTCAGTGTTCTGCCTGCCTGGCAGGGGCCTGGCCCTGCTTGTCACCTGGTACTGTCTGTGCAAAGCAATGTCCTTTTTGTTCCCAGTCAGTCTTTTCTGCTTTCAGGTGTAGGTGCCCCACTCATAAAGTAAAACCTGGGCCCAGAGAGGTGACAGCTTTGTCCAAAGCCACACGGTGGGTTTTCTGACACCTGTTATGGCCTTTAGGGCAAGACTCCCCAGCACAAGGTCTGTGGAGTGGGTGTGGGATAAGGAATCTGCTCCTGCAGATCCATGTGTCTCTGAGGGTGGAAAGACCAGTTCTAGCTAATTCCTTTTCTTGTAGGTCCCTTTCCTTGCAAAGCTATCACCAAAATCTTCTGGCTGACCACGAAGCAGGGGTAGGTACCAGTATTCTGTCCTTTGCCCTTTCCAGAGTCTTCCTGGAGAGCTGGAAGGCCTCTCAAGGCCTGTACAGGGAGGGTAGGGATGGGTGTGGAACGATGCCTTAGGGTCCCACATTGAGGTCTTGAACTCCAAGGAAGGTAGAGAGGGCCATTCATACCTCTCATGGCCAATTCCTGAAAAAACATTTCCATTATTTCCCTTCCAACCTCCCGGAGAGATGATTCAGATCAGCAGGTCTCAAACTGTTTTAGCAACAAATTTATTTCTTAAGACAGAATGGGCCCTGGCCTGTTGGCTCAGCGGTAGAGCGTCGGCCTGGCGTGCGGGGGACCCGGGTTCGATTCCCGGCCAGGGCACATAGGAGAAGCGCCCATTTGCTTCTCCACCCCCCCCCCTTCCTCTCTGTCTCTCTCTTCCCCTCCCGCAGCCAAGGCTCCATTGGAGCAAAGATGGCCCGGGCGCTGGGGATGGCTCCTTGGCCTCTGCCCCAGGGGCTAGAGTGGCTCTGGTCGCGGCAGAGCGACGCCCTGGAGGGGCAGAGCATCGCCCCCTGGTGGGCAGAGCGTCGCCCCTGGTGGGCGTGCCGGGTGGATCCCGGTCGGGCGCATGCGGGAGTCTGTCTGACTGTCTCTCCCCATTTCCAGCTTCAGAAAAATACAAAAAAAAAAAAATAAGAATGATAACAGGGAGACCCAATATATAAGCAGAAAGGGGAGCAGCTCTGGTTGAAGCAGGAATGGCTACAGACTCAGAACCCACAGCCTACATGCCCCCAGCTCACCCCCAAGTTCTCCTGGTCTGTTGAAGTCAGGAAAAGATGGGGGTCTGCCCCACTCCTTCCTGGGGATGAGTGGTCTCACTCTGAGACCAGTCTCCCTCCCTGCCTCTGCGCAGAGACCAGTCATGGGCAAGTCCACGGTGCCATTTCAGCCTGTGGCTGTCTAAGGTTGTGTCAGGAACCCCAGCCCACCCCCATTCTTTCTTTCTTTATTGATTGGCTTGAGAGAGAGAGAGAGGAATAGGGGGAAGAGAGAGAGAGAGACATTCATTTGTTGTTCCACTTGTACATTTATTGGTCACTTCCTGTGTGTGACCTAATGGGGGATCGAAACCACAACCTTGGTGTTTCGGGATGACACTCTAACCCTCTGCTCTTCTGTGCCTACAGGTTGCCCTTCACCATCTTCCAGGGCGGCATGCCTCGTGCTAGCTATGGGGACCGCCACTGCATCTCAGTGGTCCACAATGGCCAGCAGACAGCCTTCGACTTCACTTCCCGGGTCATTGACTTTACTGTCCTCTCCGAGGTGGACCCTGCAGCAGGTAGGCAAGCTTTTGGAGTGGTAGGGAGGACTAGCCACTGGGAGATGTAGGGATGCCGGCCTGTTTTTAAATAAAGAGGAAAGGCTGCACAGTTGTTCCCAAACCTGCCATTCCCTAAGTCCCCACTGTACCCCTTTTTAGTACCATTGAGGCAAGCAGCCTCAATTAGTCCCTTTCTCCCCATCTCTGCCAGCCTGTGCCTCCATCTTTGACGGCCACACCTCCTGCCTGCTCCATGCTTTCTTTGCCCTTCCCTGCTCAGATGGGGTTTGGTCTAAAAGGGGCAGATCTGAACTGTTGAGTTTAACACCCACCCAGCTGAGAAAAGCAGGTCCTTACGTGGACATGGTAAAGGCCTCATGGGGTGGGGCAGAGGGTACAGTATGGGGCCAGCTCTGAGCCAGTGTCCTGAAGCTCAGCCAAGACTACAAAGCCCTGAATCAGCCTCAAATTGAGTGATAGGCAAGACCAGAATGGGCTGGTGTTAAACCTGGAGAGGAGGCCTGGTGGGAGATCTGCAGGAGAGTAGTCCTCCTTTCCATGTCATGTGACTCTGGCCTGACAAGACCTGAGGCCTCCAGGTGGGGGTCAGGGGACCCCTCCTCACACCTGACACAGGGTTCTGGGAGCATTGTCCAGGTTTGTTTGTTGTTGTTTTTTGTATTTTTCTGAAGCTGGAAACGGGGAGAGACAGTCAGACAGACACCCGCATGCGCCCGACCGGGATCCACCCAGCACACCCACCAGGGGCGACGCTTTGCCCACCAGGGGGCGTCACTCTGCCGCGACCAGAGCCACTCTAGTGCTTGGGGCAGAGGCCAAGGAGCCATCCCCAGCGCCCGGGCCATCTTTGCTCCAATGGAGCCTTGGCTGCGGGAGGGGAAGAGAGAGACAGAGAGGAAGGAGGGGGGGGTGGAGAAGCAAATGGGCGCTTCTCCTATGTGCCCTGGCCGGGAATCGAACCCGGGTCCCCCGCACGCCAGGCCGACGCTCTACCGCTGAGCCAACCGGCCAGGGCCAGTGTCCAGGTTTTTTGTCAGTTCTTTTGGACTTCTACATAAATGATCATGTCACCTGTGAACTGAGATGGTTTTATTTCTTCCATCCCAATCTGCATACTTTGTGTTGCCTTATCTTCTTTGCTAGTACTTGATTATTGCCTTGTTCCTGATCTCACTGGAGTTGCTCACCATTATGATGTCAGCTGCAGGTTTTTCATAGATATGCTTTATCAAGTTAAGGAAGTTTTTATCAATGGGTTGGGGTTTTCTCAAATATTTTTCTGCATATGATCATGTGGTTTTCTTCTTTAGCCTATTGATGTGATGGATTACATTAATTGGTTTTCAAATGTTAAAGCAGCTTTGCACACCTGGATAAATCCCACTTGGTCATGGCATATATTCCTTTTTATATATATACATTGTTGGATTTGGAGCTTGTTTTTAAAATACAGATTCCCTGGCTTCAACCCTAGAGCATCATATTCCACAAGGCTAGGCCAAGGCAAACTGCTTTCTACTGGCTCCTATAGCCACTGATACTCGGCCTCCCCCCCCCCCCAGCCTTTGATGACCCCTATGCCCTGGTGGTGCTGGCCGAGGAGGAGCTGGTGGTGATTGACCTGCAGACGGCTGGTTGGCCGCCAGTGCAGCCTCCCTACCTGGCCTCCCTGCATTGCTCTGCCATCACCTGCTCCCATCATGTCTCTAACATCCCCCTAAAGCTGTGGGAGAGGATCATCGCTGCCGGCAGCTGGCAGAATACACACTTCTCCACCATGGTAGGTCCAACACCAGCATTAGCCTCAGCCCCCTGCCCAGCCCCAGCCCCAACCCTGCCCCAGCCCCAGCCCCAGCCCCAGCCCTACCCCAGCCCTGCCCCAGCCCCAGCCCTGCCCCAGCCCCAGCCCTGCCCCAGCCCCGCCCCAGCCCCAGCCCCTGCCCCAGCCCCTGCCCCTGCCCCAGCCCCAGCCCCAACCCTGCCCCAGCCCCAGCCCCAGCCCCAGCCCCAGCCCTGCCCCAGCCCCAGCCCTGCCCCAGCCCCGCCCCAGCCCCAGCCCCTGCCCCAGCCCCTGCCCCTGCCCCTGCCCCTGCCCCTGCCCCTGCCCCAGCCCCAGCCCCAGCCCCTGCCCCAGCCCCTGCCCCTGCCCCTGCCCCAGCCCCTGCCCCTGCCCCTGCCCCAGCCCCTGCCCCTGCCCCTGCCCCAGCCCCAACCCTGCCCCAGCCCCAACCCCGCCCCAGCCCCAGCCCCTGCCCCAGCCCCGCCCCAGCCCCAGCCCTGCCCCTGCCCCAGCCCCGCCCCAGCCCCAGCCCCTGCCCCTGCCCCAGCCCCAGCCCCAGCCCCAGCCCCGCCCCAGCCCCAGCCCCAGCCCCTGCCCCTGCCCCTGCCCCAGCCGCCCCAGCCCCAGCCCCAGCCCTGCCCCAGCCCCAGCCCTGCCCCAGCCCCAGCCCTGCCTCAGCCCCAGCCCCAGCCCTGCCTCAGCCCCAGCCCTGCCCCAGCCCTGCCCCAGCCTCAGCCCCAGCCAAGCTCTCCCACAAACTTCTTGGTCTCATTCTCTAGGAGTGGCCTATTGACGGTGGCACCAGCCTGGCCCCACCCCCACCCCAGAGAGACCTGCTGCTCACAGGGTAGGTAATTATTGTACTCTACTTGTGTAGTAGGATATACAGAGTGGAAGCAGAGTCCAGCGGGGTGTGTGCCAGTCCCTGGCACCCCTGGCCTGGCATCCTCACAGCCACAGGTGGGTTCTGCCCACAGGCACGAAGATGGTACGGTGCGGTTCTGGGATGCTTCGGGTGTCTGCTTGCGGCTGCTCTACAAACTCAGTACAGTCCATGTGTTTCTCACTGACGCAGACCCCAATGAGAACCTCAATACCCAGGGCGAGGATGAGTGGCCCCCGCTCCGCAAGGTGAGGCCAGGAGCCTGAGAACCAGAAGGGTGGTAACAGACTGAATCCAGTACTCATGGGTCTTCTCTGTCTTGTCAGATGGGCTCCTTTGATCCCTACAGTGACGATCCCCGACTGGGCATCCAGAAGATTTACCTCTGCAAATACAGTGGCTACCTGGCTGTGGCAGGCACGGCAGGGCAGGTAGCAAGCTGGGCTAGGGGTGAGGAGCAGGGGAGGAGTGATCAGGTGACCTTGAGTAGTGTCCAGGCCGATGAGCTTCCTTCTCAGGATTGGGGGCAGCAGGAACAGGAATCTGAGGTCCTGCTGTCTAGTAGTGCTGGGGTTGGCACAGCCCATCTGCCGTCCCATCCAGGTGCTGGTGCTGGAGCTGAATGATGAGGAGGCGGAGCACGTAGTAGAGCAGGTGGAGGCTGACCTGCTGCAGGACCAGGAGGGCTACCGCTGGAAGGGGCATGAACGCCTGTGTGCCCTCCCAGGACCTGTGCGCTTTGAGCCCGGCTTCCAGCCCTTTGTGCTGGTACAATGCCAACCCCCAGCTGTGGTCACGTCCTTGGCTCTGCACTCTGAGTGGCGGCTTGTGGCCTTCGGCACCAGCCATGGCTTTGGCCTCTTTGACCACCAGCAGCGGCGGCAGGTCTTTGTCAAGTGAGCAGCCTGCCCAGAGTGTCTGGGGCCTGGGTTTGGGATTGGTGCCTGGTAAGGACCCTCAAGCCCTGGCAGCCCTGATGGCTTGATGTTCTGCCTCAGATGCACACTTCACCCCAATGACCAGTTAGCCCTAGAGGGCCCACTGTCCCGCGTAAAGTCCCTAAAGAAGTCCCTGCGCCAGTCCTTCCGCCGGATACGTCACAGCCGGGTGTCCAGCAGAAAGCGGCGGCCAGTGGGGTCCCCAGGAGAGGTGAGGCAGGGAGTAATGTGGGCTGTGACCAGTCCTACCCCTAGAAGGACTGGTGTTGAGCAGTAGATGTGCCCGGGGAGGGGAGGTCACATCCCACTCTCGGGCCTGTCTAACCCACCACAGATGCAGGAAGGGAGCTCCCTGGCAGAGCGGACTGGCCTACAGAACATGGAACTGGCGCCCGTGCAGCGCAAGATCGAGGCCCGCACAGCGGAGGACTCCTTCACAGGCTTCGTCCGGACCCTCTACTTTGCTGATACCTACCTGAGGGACAGTGAGTAGCCATCCTGAGGTGGGAGGGGCCCAGGCAAGTGTCCCCTGGCATGAGACATGTTGGTGGGGTCCTAAGAGGGGCTTCCCCTTGTGAGTGGAGAAGGGAGGTAGTGTTTGGGATCAGGGCCTGCCTCTTTCCCTCCTCTGCCTGGACTTCCACGTCAGTTTGTCCTTTATGTCCAGGCTCCACCACTTTCTAAAAGACCAGTCTTGGACATGTCATTTAACCTTTCTGGGTCTCAGCTTCTCCCCCTGTAAGATGGGGGAATGTCTTCCTCCTTGAATGGCTGTGAGGGTTGAGACATTCCATGTACCTGCTAATACACCGTGGGCCAATAGAAACTCCCTGGCTGTTTCTATCCTGCCACCCTGCTTCCAGGGCAGGGGTGGGTGTGGGCTGTCCACTACAATATTGCAAGGGCCAAACTGTCCTGGGTCCAGAACCAATTGTGTTTGGGGCCCTTGGTTGTCAGAGGGCCTTTCCAGCCTTCTCCCCATCTGCAACCCATAGGCAGGCAGAGCCCACAGTAGCTTCATTTTACAGAGGAGGGAACTGAGGCTTACAGGATTTGCTGACTTGACCTTGGAGTCACATAGGTAGTAAGTGGCAAGGCCAAAATATAAGCCTAAGTCACCTGGCTTCACCTGACCTCCAGACCTGGGTTAGATATAAACCTTTGCCTCCTGGCAGGCTCCCGCCACTGCCCCTCGCTGTGGGCCGGCACCAATGGGGGTACTGTCTATGCCTTTGCCCTGCGTGTGCCCCCTGCTGAGAGGAGGATGGATGAACCTGTGTGGGCAGAGCAGGGTGAGTGTTGTGCAGGGGAGAGCAGAGGCTGCTTTCTACCTTGGCTGGGGATAGGGTGGCATCTACGTCCTTGCCTTTCGACCACTCACCAGTCCTGTCTCCTACCTTTCTCATAGCCAAGGAGATCCAGCTAATGCACCGAGCACCCGTGGTTGGCATCCTGATACTGGATGGACACAGTGTGCCTCTTCCTGAGCCCCTGGAAGTTGCACATGACCTGTCAAAAAGCCCAGACATGCAGGGAAGCCACCAGCTGCTTGTTGTGTCAGAGGAGCAGTTCAAGGTGCTGTACGGTGAAGGCAGGATTCCCGGGAATCCCTGGGACATCCAGGGGGCTCATACCTTGGGGACAAATGATATTGCAGGGATTCACTTAAAGCTGTATTTGCAGTTGGTGTGTGAAGGGCAGCAGAGGCACAGGAAAAGAGAGAGGTCTTGGTGTGGAGTTCCTGGGCACCGGGCTCAGCAGTGGAGACACTGAAGCAGGATCTGTCTGTGGGAGGGACAAGAAAATGCAGACATGAAAATGATTGGCCCCAGCATACTTATGGTCCAAGTGTAGTAACTATGTGTCCTAGTGCTGAGGGAGTACTGAGACCGAGCGGGCAAGTTGGGCAGCATCCAGTGGAGGCACGGAAGTGATAAGTTCTTACTTGCAAACTGGGGTCTGGCCATGGGTGTGACCACTGCCCTATGTCCCCAGGTATTCACACTGCCCAAGGTGAGTGCCAGGCTGAAGCTAAAGCTGACCGCCCTGGAGGGTTCAAGGGTACGGCGGGTCAGTGTGGCCCACTTTGGCAGCTCTCGAGCCGAGGACTATGGGGAGCATCACCTGGCTGTCCTCACCAACCTCGGCGATATCCAGGTTGTTTCACTGCCCCTGCTCAAGCCCCAGGTGCGTTACAGCTGCATCCGCCGGGAGGACGTCAGTGGCATTGCCTCCTGTGTCTTCACCAAACATGGCCAAGGTGTGCAGCTGGTAGTATGTCCTGCCTCTGGGAGCAGGGCTGGGTATGGGCCTCCCGCTGTGCTACAGGTAGCTGCTGGGAAGGGCAGCCAGGTTTGTTGTGGCCAAGGCCAGGCTCTTTAGGCAGAAAACTTTGAGGGAGGCTCTGGCCCCCGTTTCCCTGGTTGGAAGCCCTATTGTCAGCAGCCACAGGTCCTAAGAGACCTGGTTGGCCTCACATAATAGGCTTCTGTACCGCCTGCCCCCAGGTTTCTACCTGATCTCACCCTCAGAATTTGAGCGCTTCTCTCTGTCCACCAAATGGCTGGTGGAGCCCCAGTGTCGGGTGGATTCAGCAGAAACTAAGACCCACAACCATCCCTGCAATGGACCAGGCCCTGAGAAGGCCTTGGGCCAAGCCAGGTAGGTAAAAGGGTAGGTGGCCTTTGCCCCAGCCTCTCTCTCTCACCCTCTCTGAGGTGCCCATGGGGATCTGGCCATATTTCCTCTCTCCTGTGAGCTTAGCCCACCCTCGTAGCTCTGCCTCTTTGCCCCACTTTATAAGCCCCTTCCTCCCATGTGGGCTGCCACCCAGGACAGAGCTTGGCTGACCTCTCAGGGTCCCCTGCTCAGGACAGGGCAGGTCAATTGACCTCATTCTTTACGGGACCTGGGCTCTTCAAGCCAGAATGGAGAGCCTAGTAACCCTCTAAACTTACTCTTTCTCCCCCGACAGGAACTCGGGGAGCCAGAGTGATGGAGAGGGTAAGACAGGCCTTGTGGACCAGGGGGTTGTGGGGGAAGAGGCATTGTGAACACACCTGGGCCCAGACTGGGGATGGGAGGAGGAAGGGGGATCCTAGGTGGGCAGGTAGTATGTGAGGTTCAATCTGGGGGTAGAAACAGCATCCCCTCCAGTCCTGGGTTCTGGGCTCCAGCAACCCCACCCAGTAAGGAGGAGCTGAGCAGAAGAGGGCCCAGGGCTCTCCTAACCTGGCCCCTGCCTTTCAGAGAGAAGGCCTGGCCTCGTGATGGAGCATGCTCTGCTCAATGATGAGAGTAAGTTGGGACAGGAGTTGGGCTGGTAGGAGGGATGTTCTTGGGGGAGGTTTAGAAGGCTAGAGTGGAACTGAGGGTCATTTTCCTGAGGGGGGTGACCCACCCAGCACCCTATCAGTAAAAAGGAAAAAATGGCTGTGTCTGGCCCAGCCCCTGTGGGCCTCATTAGGCCTCTGTTCCCCAGGGGTCCTGAAGGAGATTCAGAGCACACTGGAGGGAGACCGAGGGTGAGTCACTGCCAACGCTTGCTGGGTGGCCCCCAGGATGCCAAGAGAACTCTGAGACTGAGGGTCCTTGTCTGGCCACCTCAAGTCCCCGTGGTGGGTGACTGCTGTGTCTTTGTCATGCAGAAGCTATGGCAATTGGTGTTCTCAGCAAGTGACCATGAGGTACAGCCTCAGCAATGGTGGAGGTAAGGGCCCTGAGCACTGCTGCAAGGTGGGGCGTGGCTGGGAGGGCATACTCCTGAGAAGGGATAAGAGCTCTTCACAAGACCATATGGACCAAGGTTCCATCCCAGCCCTGACACACACCTGGCTGTCCTGGAAAACTCTGTGTCTAGGCTCAGAGTACATGACTGGTTCTGCCCAGGATGCACCTGAGTCGCTGTCACTCTACCTCCTTCCACAGCTGAGTGAGCGGGCCATGCATCCAGACTGCACAGTGAACACACACTACTGAGGGCTCTTCCTCGGGGCACTGGCCCACCTGGAGAGGCCCACTCACTGGGCTGGGCTAGGGGCTGGGGCTCCCTCAGCTTCCACACTGCTGCTGCTCCTGGGCTCAGGAGAGGAATAACCCCAGGCCCTGGGGTTGCCCCTCCCCGAGCCATGTCTATCTTGATCCTTTTGTCAATGTTGCACAATTTTTATCAAACCCCCCCTCGCCCGCTTTTTGTAGTGGGCTGGGTTTTAAATTATAAATTTTAACTGCCTCTAGGTGAAAAAGTTTTTAATAAACACCTTATTACCTCTTCACTGGTCCAATGGCTTTAATTTAATTGTGCAGAAATTTTCCACGTAAATGGACATGATCATAAGCTGGTTTCCTTGCCTTTGGCCTGGGGGTTCATCCCCCAGACCAGGCTGGTTGTGTCTGAACAGTCCTGTGCCTTCTCCCTTTGGGAATAAAGGTCAGGAGTTAACTAAACATCTTGAGTCTGGCCACATCCCTGGGTCGGGGACAGAGGGAGTCCTCTTGCTGTCAGAAGGGGAAGATACCCATCGTATCTCAGAGCTGGTGTCTTCTTCCAGACTTCAGTGAAAGACTATGAAGTGCTGTTGAGGTAGGGGGACAGTGCCTGGAGGTGAAAGATCTTGTCCCTAGATCCCCCAGATAAGGGGCTGGATTGTTAAGGTCCTTCTATGCCAGGAGTGTTATTTGACTTGGGCTATATCTTTGCTCACCTGTCTTTATTGAGCACCTAGTATATGCCAGGTGCTTGAGTTCTGAAGTGGCCAACATGATGTGGTCCTGCCTGTGTGGGGCACACAGTCCTTACAAATGCAGGAAGTGCTAGGGTGTTCAGGAAGTGACATTCAGCTGTGATGGAAACGAGAACCAGGAGGGGGCTGGGTAGAAGGCCAGGTGTACTAGGCAGACCATTCTGCAGAGGACAAGAGGGGACAGCAACATGTTTGCTGTGGGAACAAGTGAAGAACTGAGGGTGGCTGGCAGGAAGTGAGAATATGAGATCGCCAAGTGGTCAGGGCCCAACCAGGCCCTGCAGCTTCATGAGAATGAGGACGCTGAGGTATGCACAGGAGGCCACCCAGCCTGAGCAGGGAAAGGGCCTGCTGGAAGGACATTGAGTAGCTCACTGAGCAGAGGATGGATGCATTGTGGGAGCATCCTACTCGCTTGCCCTCCAGTCAAGCATGTCCAGCTTAAAAGTGTGGATTTTGGGCCACTTGAACATTTCTTGTTTCTCCTTTAGAAGGGTCTGGCAGCTTACTGAGATGGGAGCCCCAAGAACTAGGAGGAATGGGGAGAAATAGTTTCCCAATGGGAAGAGTAATGCTATCCCTGAAATAAGAGAAAGGAAGAAGGGACGCTGAGCAAATTTTTAAAAAACCGCAGACAGGAGGGAGTGCCACATATCATAGATTTAGAATCTGGACTTTATCCTCAGGCAAGGGGAGCCTCTAAAGGGCTTTAAGGAAGTTTCAGGACCACCTTTTGTGGGGAAGTGGGTCTCCCCAGAATTGATAAACAGCATGCACTAGATGGAGTCAGTGTGGACAGATCGGCGACATCAGACCCAGCCATGCATAAGGGAAACAGGCTGGGGACAGTATGCATGCACGTCCACCTTATATAACTAATAATGTTACACCCCCACTTTTTGTAATCATGGTTTGGTGCCACTTTTGTATGATTTTACTATAAAACACCTGTACACTGTGTTAGGCTGCTGCTGCTAATAAAGTATGTACCATCTGCCCAAACTTCTCACGTTCATCTTTTTCCAGCTCCTGCCCCATACCCCATGCCCCCTCCCCAGCCTCCATCCCTTGCCTCTGAACTTGGACCCTTCCCGACACTTTTATTCTTTGTTTGATTCCCAGCAGGTTCCCCTGGTGTGATCACTCACTTGCTGTGCCACAGTTTTTACTGGGAAATGATAGCAGAATTTCCTCAGGATCTGTTGTGAGGTTCAGAGGAGTCCCAACAAGTAATGGGCTTAATGATCCTGTCAGAATCAGGAAGAACATAAAATAAATTAAACTTTACTATTTATACCTTGGCTTGGCAATGGGGTCCTCAATCTGTAGGCCAGAGGAACATGCACCCAAAGTGGGTGCCAAGGAGGAAGTGGAGAAACACACCCGGACAGCTTAACAGCACCCCACCAGCTGATGGAGATTCCTGTGGGTTTTGGCCACCAGTTTTAGGGAAGCTTCATGGCTGCAGCAATGATCCAGCTAATCAGACTGAACAAGAAGAAGCTGTCAACAAATAGGGCCCTGAAATGATCACGAAGAGGTATTAAAAATGGATTTATATTCTCAATCATTAAGGATGAGCTTTGCCTTAAGTACACTGTACTTTGAAATATTAACAAATGTTAGTGGTTTGCATGCATATTTTAGTTCTAAGAAAACATTCTATTGGGAGTGTGAGATCAACAATTTTTACTGATAGGTGCACACAATGGAAAGAGGTTGGCATTCTCTGGAAAGTGATGGCTGGCACAGAGAGGAATTAAGTGTAAGGAAAAACAGTTGTGATTTTTGCTCACTTATTGTCTGGCTGCAAGCACTTTGCATGATTAGTGCATGAACAAGTGGCAGAAAGCCACATATGTATATAACCTCTGTAAGGCTACAGTACTGTGAGTGAGGGTTTTCCTGTTTGCTCACTGCCATTGCGAGAATCCAGTCAACAGGAATGACCCAATGCATTTCAGCTCCACAGTTCTCCTGTGGTCTGCCTGAATCCAGTGTGAACCTGCCTGGCCACAGTCACTGACATTACACCTGGCATAGTGGGCAGCATTCAATTTAGATCAGTATGGAACTGGCATTACATGACTAAATGGAGATACTGAGAGATTGAGTTGGCAAGGACTGCTGCCATTGAGAAGGTGGGAGTGTGGGGAGGGTCACTGCTGATTCCAGGGCCAGGTGGACGCATGGTCTATAGCAGGGGTCCCCAAACTTTTTACACAGGGGGCCAGTTCACTGTCCCTCAGGCCGTTGGAGGGCCGGACTATAAAAAAAAAACTATGAACAAATCCCTATGCACACTGCACATATCTTATTTTAAAGTAAAAAACAAAACGGGAACAAATACAATATTTAAAATAAAGAACAAGTAAATTTAAATCAACAAACTGACCAGTATTTCAATGGGAACTATGCTCCTCTCACTGACCACCAATGAAAGAGGTGCCCCTTCCGGAAGTGCTGCGAGGGCTGGATAAATGGCCTCAGGGGGCCGCATGTGGCCCACGGCCGTAGTTTGGGGACCCCTGGTCTATAGGCTTAAATCTTCAGCATCCAAAGGTGGGAGCCTTAGACTTGGAAGTCAGGCAGAACCAACCCTTGAACACTGGCTTTGCCTGTGACTGGCTGTGTGATCTCGGGTCAATGACCTCACTCTTGTGCCTTAGTTTATTATAAGAAGGCCTACCTCAGAGGCTTGTAAGGATTAAATGAGAACCTATAAAATCACACAGCAAAAAAAAAAAAAAAAAAAAAAAAAAAAAATCACACAGCACCCTGCCCCTAGTAAATGCCCAACCAAAGAAGGTGAGTTATTGTGGATGACAAGTGAGGCCAGGAGAGGAGGAGATGGCTCCTGGAAGGAGATAGGGAGGGAAGGAGAGAGTGGATGTAGAAGAAGGCTGGGCACAGGCTGGAGTTTACAATACCTGTGAACAAAGCAGGTGAAGGAATGAATGAGAAAAGTAGGAGGAAGAGAGGAGAGAGAGGTCTAGATATACATTTCTGTTTTTTGCTGTTTTCTTTATATTTCACAATCTAAAAGCAACAACAGGGCCTGACCTGTGCAGTACAGTGGATAAAGCAGTGACCAGCTAAGGTCGCAGGTTCAAAACCCTGGACTTGCCTGGTCAAGGCACATATGGGAGTGGATGCTTCGTGCTCCTCTCCTCCTTTCTCTCTCTCTCTTTCTCTCTCTCTCTCTCTCTCTCTCTCTCCTCTCAAAAGAGAAAAAAAGAAAAAATAAATGAAATCTAAAACAAAATAAAAACAACAAAAAGCTAACAAAACTCATGTTGCTTGCTGTTTGCCAAGATCAGACTGGTCCCCACCTCCTGGAGCAATCCAGGGGGTAATGGAGAAGGTTGGGTGCCCCCCCTGGATCCCCAAGGACTAAGAGGATGGCTCAGGCAAGTTCTTTCCCCACCCTTCACCCCATGCTGGGCAAGTAGTTAGGCAGCAGAAAGTGGGCCCTCTCATTGTAGAGCAGTGCCAGGCTGGCCTATCTGGTAGCGATTACCTGGTGGAACTGATGCTCTGCCCCCTACTTTTGTCCGCAGCTGTAGCATCTCCTCTTCCCTAGGTGGCCTCTGCTTCATTGTTATCCGAGGGGTCAGGACCCGCAGCCACTTGCATTATTGATGCTCATGGGAAGGCGGGGGTGGGGGTGGGGGTTGAACCTGTAGACTCCAACAGAGCAGAGCCCGGGTGGTGTGCTGTGGATCAGCAGAGGGAGCCGGCGGGCAGCCAGATCGTCGAGAAGAGGACAAAGGCGCCGCAGAGCCCTTCTTCACTGGGTTTGCCATGGGCGGAAGAAAGGGCAAAGGGCTTCCGCGCACGGAGAGACCCGAGAGGCCGACCTCTGGGGAGCAGGAGTCTGGGTCTGCCAGCGCTGACGGCGCGCCCCGTGGGGAACACCGGCATCGCTGTGGAAAAGCCCTAGGATCGAGACCGATCTCGGAATCCACCACCGCGGAAGGCCAGGGGACCCCTGGTGGCCGCAGGAAGCCCACCGCAGAGGGGACCACCGGCTGCAGACGACCAGGGGCTGGGCCTCCACCTGCGGCCCAAGGGAGACAAGGCAGCACGAGGCGTCGGCGATGCGGGTCTAAGGAGAGCCGAAAGCCCAGGGACAGCCATGGGGGGCGCCTTGAGGAGGGCAGTCTCCCGGGAGAAGGAAGAACAGGCGAGCACGGCCGCCGCAGGAGGAAAGGAAGAGGGCGGGGCCGCCAACAGCCTCAGAGCCTCAAAGGGGACACGTCGGGCGGAGACAGGGTCAGCTCCTGCCCGGACAGCGGAGCCTGCGAGGCACAGGAAAGCGGCAGCCAGAGCGGTGGGGCTGAGGCGCTGCGGCCCAAGTCAGAGCAAACGGACCCGGGCTCGGGCTCGGGAGGCACCCAGATCGGGCCGGAGTCAGCGCTGGAGCAAGGCGAACACTTGAGCAGCGACGGGTGGGGCAGCGAAGAGGCTCACACCGAGCCCCGGACCCAGGAATGGTCGTTGGAAAATGGGTCCCAGGGAGCGACTGAGGGTTCTGGGACAGACACTGACTGGTGTTCGGAGGAGGCTGGGCCAGAACGGGGCCAGTGGGCAGCCCGAGGATCAGCGAGCCGGCCCAAGGAGGCCGAAGAAGCTAAGCCCGGCAGGAAAGCCACGACCTCCAGCCACTTCGAGGGCAGCCCTGCGGGAGTCTTCCAGAGCCCGTGGTCTTCTCGGGACCCCAGGCCGTCCAGGGACACAAGTGACAAGGGGGCACAGCCCGAGGCTACGCCGCAGGGTGCCGAGACCCGCAGAGCCGAGGCCTCTACTGCCAGGGCTTTGCGCCGCCAGATTGGAAAAGTGGTGGGGAAGGTGCAGACGCCAGCGAGCGAGAGCGACGCAGGGGGTGGAGAAGGAGACGGGCCAGGGGACCCGGCGCTCCACAGGCTCCGCGCGAGGCCCCCACCACGCCCTGCTCCCCAGGCCGCAGGACCCCCTCGGGTGGGCCTCAAGGAAAGGCTCCTCAGCGTGGCACGAGCCCTGGGCCTCCTTCGGCGGCTGCGCGCGGGCGAGGGTCAGGAGGTCGGGCAGCGGGCTACCGAGAGGGAGGGGACGGGGCCGCGGGTGGGCGTGGGCCGAGGTCGCCTGCGAGCGCCGCGGCGCTGTCTAGGGCTGAGCCTGGGTGGCGTGGTGGGGCTGGGGGGACGACCGAGGGCTCCCCTTGGCGGCGCCCCGAGCTCTTTCCCTGTGGGCACCCCGAGCTCTCCGCAGGTCACGAAGGGCCCAGCCGGCCACGACCCTTCAGAAGACCAGAACCTGACTCCGGATTCCAAGTTTGCAGTCGTGTTCCCGAGGATCCACAAAGCCGGGACGGCATCAAGAAGCCGGAGCTCAGAGGAAGCATCGGCGGACACCCCCACCGTTTGGCCTTGTGCAGGGGCCTCGAAGGACAGTGAGGGGCACAGGATGAGTGAAGGTGTGCTCAGAGGCCACCGCTGCTCTCTCCTCGGCCAGACTCCACTCAACGGGCCGCCACTGGATAAGAGCGGCTCCAGCAGCGAAGCAGAGCCCGAAACCTTGGGAGCCGAGGCTCGGGTGCACTGGGCGCAGGGCTCCGACATCCGCGAGGACCCTGGGCTTGGCACAGATGCGCTGATGCCCCAACTCACTTTGGAGAGGAGCCCGAGCCCCTACCGGTTCCAGAGGGAGCGGTGGGACCCGGAGGATGAGACCGAGGAGGCGCTGGAGAGGGACCTGGAGCTGAGCCTCGGGTCAAGCCTGGACGCACCGTCCTTTCTGGGTGCCCGGAGCAGGGGCCTAGGGACTGTCCTGGAAGACACCGAGGACCTGGCCAGGCTGCGGTGAGTGGGCAGGTTCTAAATCTGCCATTCCTGGGGCACATGGTTCCTCATACCACATCCTACTTCTGTTTTGGTATAAATAAATAAATAAATAAATAAATAAATAAATAAATAAATAAATAGAGAGGGATTTTGCCTCAATAAGGATCGTCCAGCTGGAAGGGGCAGGTGAGGGAATGAAAATCAGATTCCTTTGCCTGGAACTTCCTCCTCTAATTGGCACAAAGCTTCCCACTGTCAGCAGCCTGGACCTGCTCGTAATCCTCCTTGGAGTAATTTACCTTGCAGCCTGGCCCCTGTGTTATGGAGAGGACTCAGAGAGGGCACAAGATTTGCCCAAAGTGTCTCTGTGGCCAGTGGCAGCAATAACCTAGGACCTCCCCCTCCCCCCTCAACTCCCTGCTGTGCTGTCCCCACAGACCGCTGTGTGACAGTTCCATTCTACTGTGCCTCAAGAAGAGGTTTCACCTGGGCCGAATCTACGTATGGAGGGGTCCAGGGATGGGGTGGTGGGTGGGGACTCCCTTTCTCCTGGGATCAGAGGACCCTCCCACACCCCTGGAGCCTCTTCCTTCTCTTTCCTGGTCTGGGTGCAGAACCCTCTCTGGGGATCTGCAGAGCAGGGGCCAGAGTCTGAGCCAGGGAGCATCAGAGCCCCAATTATTTGCATCTCCGGCTCCCTCCAATGTTCTGGTAAGGGCTTCTGCTTCCTTCTCCAGACCTTTGGGGGGCCTCTCCTGCTTGCCCTGAACCCTCACTGGCCCCTGCCTCTTTTCTCACCTGAGGTCCTGGCCAGCTACCACCCTGGGAAGGCCCCCAAAACCACCCCGTAAGTGACTTTCCCCAACAACATTTTGCTCACCCTCCTGGTGGCTAATCCCTAGCACTCCAATTGACTGAGGTCCTAGAGATGGTGGGCATATCCTGCCTCCACCTAGAAGGGCCCCAGGTGTCCCTGACAGCTTTCTTATCTTCCTTCCCCAGACACATCCTTGCCGTTGTGGCATCAGCTTATAGCCTGTCCCAGAGCACTGGCCAGGGCACGTGTATTCTCCTCAGGTGAGTGGTGGCTGGGAAGGGGTGTGTGCAGTCAGCATTTGAAACTGCCTGTCTGCTCCACTGGGTGGCAGCTCTGGACTTCCGAAGGGCTTGTGCTCCTGGTTGAAGTCACCGCATGTGTCCCTTGAATGAGGCATATCAGGGATTTTTTTCTGTTTGGTCTCCATGCCCAGAATCTATCTTTCTGCATTTCCTGGGTTCTCTAGGGTGAATAACACCTCCCATTGGGAATGCCTCCCACTTCCTCTTCTCAGTGGGGTTATTTTATGGGCCTCTTCCTGGAGACCTTTCTAACCCCTCCCTCCTACAGTGGGCACAGCAGCTCAGGGAAGACAGAATCTGCCAAGCAGATTGTGCGGTTCCTAAGCAGCCTGGAGCAGAAAGAGACAAGGGACAGACGATGTCATGTAAGGGCAGCTGGACATTTCTCAGGACCCTCCTTCTCCTTTTGGCCAGGAGGGTGGTCTTCAGGTCTTTGGCTTCCCCTTGGGGACAGCCCCAGGCATTGCTTACTGTGAAGGCAAGGTGAGGTGGGCTGGCCTAACCCTGCATGGACCAGCACAGTCCTCAGTCACAGTGTGCCCTCAGTTGGGATGCCTGATCTGTGGGCCCCACTGCTGCTTCTGGGGATACTTAATGCCCTTCCCTATCCAGCTGGATGACGTGCTACCCTTGCTCAGCAGCTTTGGCCATGCCAAGACAGTCCTCAATGCCAATGCCAGCCGCTTTGGCCAAGTCTTATGCCTCTGCCTGCAGCAGTGAGTGATGGGGGTCTAACTGGGCACAGGGGACACCCATGGTCAGTTCCCTGGGAAGCTGAGGCTGATGCCCATGAGTTGAGTTCATGGTGGGTCCCATTATGAGCAGGGCCCCTGGGTTGTATGCACCCTGGGCACCCCCACCCAGTGTCCTGTTCCCACAGCGGGGTCATCATGGGAGCTTCTGTGTCACATTACCTGCTTGAGACCTCAAGGGTGGTGTTTCAGGTAAGACTCATCCTGCAGGTAACCCCTTTCCAACTCCTAGCATAGGAAGGAAGAAGGGGCCACTGTGGGGGGCTCTGTGGTCCCTGAGCTGCCAGGCCTGCTTTTCCTAGGACTTGTTTTTGCTGCTCTGGGGCACAGGACCAGGCTACTGTTCCCCCTTAGTCAGTCCTTCTTCCCCAAGGCCCAAGCTGAGCGGAGCTTCCATGTTTTTTACGAGCTTCTGGTGGGGCTGGACCCCATGGAACTGGAGCAGCTGTCCCTGCAGGAGCCAGAGACCTACTATTACCTTAACCAGGTGGGAGCAAGGTCCATACAATGCGGGCAGCAGGAGGGGGTCTCAGTGCAGGGGTCTGAGGAAGAGCTGGAGTAGAGCAAGGCTATGGGTGGCCAGGCCCTGCTTCCCACCCCAGCTATACTCTGTAGGGCCAGGCCTGCAGGCTTCAAGGCAAGGAGGATGCCCAGGACTTCTCAGGACTGGTGAAGGCCCTGCAGGCATTGGGCTTGTGCCCTGAGGAGTTGACTGCAGTCTGGGCCGTGCTGGCCACCATCCTGCAACTGGGGAACATCTGCTTCTCCTCATCAGAGGTGGGCTCCCCCTGAAGCACTAGACCCATGTGGCTTATTTACACAATTAAGGCAGCAGTAATGATGCCAAACACTTGTATGTGGGAGACTGCAAAGCCGTGGGCCACCCTCAGGCCTCACAGCTGCCTTGGAAAGTAGGCAGACCCCTATCGTTTGATGAGAAGACAGACCTAGAATCTCGGCATCTATGCCACTGCCTGTCCAACTAAGCCGCCACCCCCTGGGAAGCATACCTGGCATTAACTGAGCAGCTGTGAAGTCCCTGGCACTGTACATCACTGAACATGTTTTCTAATTTGGTTCTCAGGACAGTACTGGGACTTAAGGGGTGTTGTTTCTCCTTTTGCAATAAGACAGTGGAGGCTCAGAGAGGAAAAAGACTTGTTAGGCGGGCTAGCTAATGAAGAGGTAAAGTCAGGACTTACACTCAGGGTCCTCAAACTCCAGAGCTGGCTCCTACCCACCCAGATATAGCTATTTTGGGGCAGCTGCCATGCCATCAAGGCCTGGTCCCTGCCTATGGGATGTGGCCATTGCACAAGCAGAGCTCTCCCTGCTCCCTCCTTCTCTGTCCAGAGGGAGTCCCAGGAGGTGGCTGCTGTGTCCAGTTGGGCCGAGATCCATATAGCCGCCCGGTTGCTGCGGGTGTTGCCCGAGCACCTGGAGGGAGCTATCACCAGGAGGGTCATGGTAAGCTTAAGAGTTCTGGGGAGGCATGGACCCAGCCAGATTACATAATGGCTTGCAGAGTACCCATGTGGGCCTTGGGCCTGACGTACCACATGCACAACCCCTGCCCTCCAGGAAACATCCTATGGCCCAGCCTCAAGATCCCTGCCTGTGGAGAGTGCCATTGATGCCAGGTGGCCTTGGGGGCAGGAGAGAGCCATAGCCTTGCTTGGTGCTCTGTTGCACGTGGCTCACACACCATGCCCACAGGGATGCTCTGGCCAAGGCCCTATACTCACGGCTCTTCACCTGGCTTCTGAGGAGGACAAACACATGGCTGGCACCACCCAGGGAGGGAGGCAACATGGACACCATCACTGTCGTGGACATCTATGGCTTTGAGGTCACCCCTTGGGGTGGGGCCCAGGATGGGGTGTCTACTTCATCTTGATTATTTCTGGGGATCCTAGAAGCTCCAGCTCTGCTGTGGGGGGCACTCATGATCTGTTTGCCTGCCTGGTCCTGAGACGGTCCATAAGACAGCTGCACACACCATAGGTGTAGCCATTCTGCCCTGCTCTGTCTAGTCCTGACATCGCCTCTGGAGAGTTCTGTTCTACTTGGCTTTGCAGAGTCTCACAGGAGCCTCTAACACAGCGGAAAATAAAGACCCTAGGATGGGTCAGCCCACAACCTCAGCTGCTGTATACCAAGAGCCCTCAGACCACCCTGACTATTCAGAAGGTCCCACCCTGAGTCTCTGGATGGACCTTGTTCACTGCCCCCTGCTCACTCCTGCTCTCCAGTGTGTCCTTGGTGACTATGACAAGTGTGTGCGTGTACATGTGTGCTCTTGTGTGTTTTGGAGTGTGTCAAAACTCTGTACGAAGCACCTGACCAGGTGGTGGCACAGTGGATAGAACATTGGCCTGGGACGCTGAGGACATAGGTTGGAAGTACTGAGGTCGCCAGCTTGAGCGCTGTCTCATCCAGCTTGAGCACAGGATCATAGACATGACCCCATGGTCGCTGGCTTGAGCCCAAGGTCACTACCTTGAGCAAGGGGATACTGGCTTGGCTGGAGCCCCCCTCCCGGTCAAGGCACATATGAGAAAGAAATCAGTGAACAACTAAGGTGCCACAATGAAGAATTGATGCTTCTCATCTCCTTCTCTTCCTGTCTATCTGTTCCTATCTGTCCCCCTCTCTGTCTTTTGCTTAAAACAAAACAAAAATAAATAAATAAATAAATAAATAAATAAATAAATAAATAAATAAATAAGCAACTCTGTACAAAGCGACAGGAGGTGGGGGCTCTGCTAGGCTTACTAGTAAATTTCTGGGGGGTGCTGTAATCTCTGCAGGATGAAGCCAGAAGGCTTCTTGGAAGCAGCAGCCTGGACCCCTGTTTATGAGGATGTGGGATAGCCATTCAGCTAGCCTGTAGGCAAAGGAGTCTTCTAGACCACAAGATATTTGTAACCGGAGGGCTGATGGCTCACAGTTGTGCTGAGGCAGAGGGCATGGGTGTGGAGTCCTACAGGGAGGCCTGCCCCTCATTGGGCAGGGCTGAAGCAGCCAGCACACTATGCCAAGGCCTTTGACCCTGTAGGCTGCAGTATCAGCCCTGGGCACAACTCCTCCCTGAGCGCTAGGGAGAATGCAGGCAGCCCTGTGGGAGGGGGGTAATAGGCACCAGGCCTGTATGTCAGCCCCCACAACTGCCCAGTGCCCCCACCTCAGGTATGTGCCCACCTCACTGCCCACATGCCCCCAGGCACTGCAGGTGAATGGCCTGGAGCAACTGTGCAATAACCTTGCCAGCGAGCGCCTGCAGATCTTCTCCAGCCAGATGCTGCTTGTCCAGGAGGAGGTGAGGGGCCTGGGCATGGATGTGGCAGGGGGACACCCAGCTATTTCCCTGAATAGAGGCCATCTCTGGTAAAGAGAGGGCACTGCACTGAAAGCTCTACCCCAAAGACCCCTGCTATGGCCTGTCTCAGTTCTTTCAAACCACAGTTTTTGATCTGTAAAGTGGGAGGGCCATCCCTGCTCTGGCTCAGATGAAATCCTCCATGAATGTGGGTGGGCTCTGTAAACAGCTGAATGTTGGCTATTCCCAGGAGGAGTGTCGGCGAGAGTTGTTGCCCTGGGTGCCCGTCTCCCAGCCTCCAAGAGAGTCCTGCCTGGACCTCCTTGTAGACCAGCCCCACAGTCTCCTGTGTATCCTCGATGCCCAGACTTGGCTGTCCCAGGTGAGCCCCCGGTGACAAAGACAGGGAGTAGGGGAGCAATAAGTTGATGGGGTCCAGAGACCCTGCTCACAAACCTGCAGTACAGCTTGGGAAGACAGTGGCCAGCCTAGGCTCAAACCCTGTGCTGGATGGTCTTGAGCAAGATGTCTGACCTCTCTGAGGTCCCTCAAGTCCTCGCTGCTTAAGGGAGACACGAGTGCATGAGGGTCTTGGTGGTGGGGACTGCGCAGGGCTCATGGGAGGCATACAAAGAATAGGAGGTGGCAAACCTCAGGATCACGATGCTTCTATTCCTCAAATACTTACTGACTGCCTTCCACCCCTCCTACCTAATAGCTCCCACTTACTCTCTAGCCTGTGACTTACTTATATTTTATAACACTTGTGTTCATGAGCAATTAGTGTTTATTCATTGAGTCTCCTGAGATAGACTGGGCCCTCACCTGAGGGGTTTCAGTCCTATCTGCAGTGCCTGGCACATGGCTGAGGGTGCACTAAATATTGAATTAATTAATTATTAATATGTGTGCTAGGAATTGTGCTGGGGTAAAAATGTAAGCAAAAATAGATCCAGTCCCTTCCTTAGAGCCTGCAGGAGGGAGGTGTGAATTACACACACACACAGCTCACTCACACATATGTAAAGTCACACCCACATAGCTCCATGGATGGGTATGCAGGGCCACAAGAGCACTTGTGCAGCTTGGGCCTCCTCTGGGATCTGAGATCATTTAAGCTAAATACGCCATCGTCCCGGATATAAGGTGTCTCCCCACCATTGTTCCATTTAGAGGTTAAAAATGAAAGATGAGCCCTGGCCGGTTGGCTCAGCAGTAGAGCGTCGGCCTAGCGTGCGGAGGACCCGGGTTCGATTCCCGGCCAGGGCACACAGGAGAAGCGCCCATTTGCTTCTCCACCCCTCCGCCGCGCTTTCCTCTCTGTCTCTCTCTTCCCCTCCCGCAGCCAAGGCTCCATTGGAGCAAAGATGGCCCAGGCGCTGGGGATGGCTCTGTGGCCTCTGCCTCAGGCGCTAGAGTGGCTCTGGTCGCAACATGGCGACGCCCAGGATGGGCAGAGCATCGCCCCCTGGTGGGCAGAGCATCGCCCCTGGTGGGCGTGCCGGGTGGATCCCGGTTGGGCGCATGCGGGAGTCTGTCTGTCTCTCCCTGTATCCAGCTTCAGAAAAATGAAAAAAAAAAAAAAATGAAAGATGAAAAATAATGGTAAAATAGTCACATGTGATAAAATTTCATTAATCAATGTAATATTAATATAAAGTATTTTTTTTTTGAGGGGGAGGACAGACAGGGACAGACAGACAGGAAAGGAGCGATATGAGAAGCATCAACTAATAGTTGCGGCACCTGAGTTGTTCATTGATTTCTTTCTTATATGTGCCTTGACCGAGGGGTTCCAGCTGAGCCAGTGACCCTTTGCTCAAGCCAGTAACCTTGGGCTTCAAGCCAGAGACCTTTAGGCTTGAGCTGGTGACCTAAGGTCCTCAGAGTCCCAGGCCAACCACTCTATCCACTCTTCCATGCCTGGTCAGGCAATATAAAAGTATTAATATATAAATATGAGTCTATTCTCTAGCACAGCGATTTTCAACCTTTTTCATCTAGTGGCAAATGTAAACTAATTACTAAAATTCTGCAGCATACCAAAAAATATATATTTTTTGCTGATCTGACAAAAAAAAATGGTGTTATTTTGATTCATTCACACTGGACAGCTATTATTGTATTGACTGTCTTTTTTTTTTTTTTTTTTTTTTTTTTTACAGAGGCAGAGATAGACAGGGACAGACAGACAGGAATGGAGAGAGATGAGAAGCATCAATCATTAGTTTTTCGTTGCGCGTTGCGACTTTTTAGTTGTTCGTTGATTGCTTTCTCACATGTGCCTTGACCGCGGGCCTTCAGCAGACCGAGTAACCTCTTGCTGGAGCCAGCGACCTTGGGTCCAAGCTGGTGAGCTTTTTGCTCAAGCCAGATGAGCCCGCGCTCAAGCTGGCAACCTCGGGGTCTCGAACCTGGGTCCTTCTGCATCCCAGTCCGACGCTCTATCCACTGTGCCACCACCTGGTCAGGCTTGACTGTCATTTTTAATAAATAAATAAATAAATAAATATTTTTTAAAGTGAGAAGTGAGGAAGCAGGGAAGCATAGACAGATTCCTGCATTTGCCCCAACTGGGATCCACCCGGCAAAACTCACTAGGGGGTGATGTTTTGCCCATTTGGGGCCACTACTCCATTGCTTGGCAACCGAGCTATTTCAGTGCCTGAGGTGAGGCCATGGAGTCATCCTCAGCACCCAGGGCCAATTTGCTCAAACCATTCAAGCCATGGCTGTGGGAGGAGAAGAGGAAAGGGTAAGGGTGGAGAAGCAGATGGTTGTTTCTCCTGTGTGCCCTGACCAGGACTCAAACCTGGGACTTTCACACACTGGGCCAACGCTCTACCACTGAGCCAACTGGCCAGGGCCATCATTTTTTGTTTGACAGTCTAAGGGGAACAGGTCAGTGCCCCTGATTAAATAGCCAGGTATTGCATGTTTTAAAAATTCTTGCAGCACACCAGTGTGCCTGTTGTGGTACACAGGCTGAAAATTGCTGATCTATTATAACCAACATATTATGTTAATAAGTAACATTCATTTATTAACATACATATTTGAAGTTCCTACCCAGATAAACCCAATGTGTTAACTCATAAATGATTGCTTTTCCTGGTTCACATGTTGTAAGTTTTTTGAAAACTAGTCACAGGCGTCTTTGACATCTCAGGACTACTTTTGGAATCACCCAGCATGGTTTTCTTCAGTCTTCATTCCAATCCCTGGTGGGTATTGACCTGGGAATTACTACTCTGAGCCACATGTCCCATCTATATAGCCTTAAGATAGGTGTTCCCATGCAATTGGTTATATGTTCCTCAACTCCGTAAAATAACCTCTCAGTTTCTTTTTGAAAGTATTTTTTAAATGACGTGTGTAGAAACACCTGTAGTTGTGAGACCATACATACTCCAGGAGTGTTGCTGGACCCCATTCCTTTTAAATGATTTGTTTTTTTTCTTTTTCCCAAGTGAGAGGAGAGGAGATTAAGAGATAAACTCCCACATGTGCCCTGACTGGGATCCACCCAGCAACCCTCGTCTGGGGCCAATGCTCTGCCCCATGGTTGGCGTCATGCTCGCAACTGAGCTATTTTCAGCACCTGAGGCAGAAGCTCCACAGAGCTATCATCCTCAGCATCTGGGGCCAATGCATTCGAACCAACAGCCATGGCTGCAGGAGGGCTAGAGAGAAACAGAAAGAGAGAAGGGGGAAGGGTGGAGAAGCAAGCAGATGGTTGCTTCTCTGGTGTGCCCTGACTGGGCCGACACTCAACCACTGAGCCAACTGGCCAGGGCCCCTTTTAAATGATTTGATCAGGTGTTTATTGTTATAAACCACTGAGGTAGTTTCTGTGTGTGAGGCACCATCTTTCTCAAACAGCACTTTGCTGTTCAGATAGTCACTGGGAAAGAGAGAGGCATCCTTATAAGGACTGAAATATGGAGTGACTTTTCCCGTCTGAGGCAGTTTGGGAAACAAGTAAAGCACACCTTGTGTTCACTGTTTGTGGTGCCTGGGCATGGGGAGGGAAGTGCAGGCCTGAGGGAAGCCACCTCTCTTATCAGGCCACAGACCACACTTTCCTCCAGAAGTGCCACTATCACCATGGCGATCACCCGTGCTACAGCAAACCCCAGCTGCCCCTTCCTATCTTCACCGTGCGGCATTATGCAGGGACCGTCACCTACCAGGTATCAGGGTAAACTGGGGAGAGACTCCAGGGTGAGTCAGTGAGAACACTGTGAACCTGGTGTTTTCTTCTGGTGATGAGTCATCTGACAGGTGACAGGAGTGGTTGAGGGAAGACTCCTCCATGGTGTGGCCATCTGTCCCTAAACTGGGCCATCGGCCCCATCTAGTTCCGGGTGAGTGTTAAGCTGTAGGGGGAATCAAGGCTGTGGGACTCTAGACCAAGAGGAGCAGAATAGGGGACCCGGCTCTGATAGGCAGTCTACTCTCCTCTGAGCCTTCATTTCCTTCCCCATCTGTAAACTGAGAATGGGACTCTGTCTTACCGCATTGTCACGAGGATTAAATGCAATAACATGGGAATGGCCAAGCAGGTGCCTGGCACATTCCAGGTGTTTGCCAGAGGGATTTTTCCCCTTCTGACTTTTTTTTTTTTTTTTTTTTTTTTTTTTTTTTTTACAGAGGCAGAGATAGACAGGGACAGACAGACAGGAACGGAGAGAGATGAGAAGCATCAATCATCAGTTTCTCGTTGCGCGTTGCGACTTCTTAGTTGTTCATTGATTGCTTTCTCACATGTGCCTTGACCGCGGGCCTTCAGCAGACCGAGTAACCCCCTGCTGGAGCCAGCGACCTTGGGTCTAAGCTGGAGAGCTCTTTGCTCAAGCCAGATGAGCCCGCGCTCAAGCTGGCGATCTCGGGGTCTCGAACCTGGGTTCTTCCGCATCCCAGTCCAACGCTCTATCCACTGCGCCACCACCTGGTCAGGCTCCCCTTCTGACTTTCATAGCAATTGCACACCTACTCAGAAGCACTGAGGGGAGGGGGCCTGGTATAAAGGGTAGGACCCTGTGACTAGTTTGAGGTGGGGCAACTCACATAAGGCTTTCTGGAAGAGGTGACATGCTTTGGTTGTAGAAGAAAAAATACAAACTTCTCCAAAGCTACCCAAACAAGAACCAAAGGAGTATATGTCATTATACTCCCAAAAGGATTCACATAGAAAGGAAAGAGAAACACATGGATATGAAATTTTAAAAAAAACAACAACTATGAAACTGTATTGACACACAAAGGAAGATTTAAAAACAGGACAAACCATGTTCATATTTGATTCTTTCCCATATGACCTAGAAAAGTAATGATCTAACAATACCCCGATGGGGTTTTCATGAGAGGAGGAGGAATGGGTTTTGACAAAATTATTCTGAAGCATTATCTGGAAAAGAAATGCATGAAGATAGCCAATAAAATACTGAGAGGCAAAAGATTATGGAAGAATTTGTTCTACCAGATATTAAAACATACTTTAGAGTTCTAGTAGTTAAAAGAGTATGGTATTGATAAAGAACAGACCCATCGATGGAACAGAACACTCTGTTTCTGTGTGTGAGGCACCATCTTTCTCAAACAGCACTTTGCTGTTCAGATAGTCACTGGGAAAGAGAGAGGCATCCTTATAAGGACTCAAATATGGAGTGACTTTTCCTGTCTGAGGCAGTTTGGGAAAAAGTAAAGCGTACCTTGTGTTCACTGTTTGTGGTACCTGGGCAAAGCCCAGAACAGACCCAACAATATGTAAAGGAACTGGGTACATGACAAAGGTGGCCTTAAAAAATGTGGTAAAGGGCCCTGGCCAGTTGGCTCAGTGGTAAAGCGTCGGCCTGGCGTGCGGAAGTCCTGCGTTCGATTCCTGGCCAGGGCACACAGGAGAGGCGCCCATCTGCTTCTCCACCCCTCCCCCTCTCCTTCCTCTCTGTCTCTCTCTTCCCCTCCCGCAGCGAGGCTCCATTGGAGCAAAGATGGCCTGGGCGCTGGAGTGGATCTGGTCGCAACAGAAGCGATGCCCTGGAGGGGCAGAGCGTCGCCCCCTGGTGGGCAGAGCGTCGCCCCCTGGTGGGCGTGCTGGGTGGATCCCGGTCGGGCGCATGCGGGAGTCTGTCTGACTGTCTCTCCCCGTTTCCGGCTTCAGAGAAATACGAAAAAGGAAAAAAAAAATGTGGTAAAGTATACATAACATAAAATTTACCAATTTTAACTATTTTTAAGTGTATGATTCAGTGGCTTTAAGTACATTTACAATGTTGTATAACCATCACCACTGTCCATTTCCAGAACTTTTTCATCTTCCCAAACAGAAACTCTGTACCCATTAAACACACTAATTCCCCATCTCCTGGTAATTTCTAATTTACTTTCTGTCTCTGTAAAACTGCCTATCCTAGGTATCTCATATAAATAGAATCATAACACTTCTCTCACACACATACACACACACACAATCCTTTTGTGTCTGACTTGTTATACTAAGCATGTTTCCAAGGCTCATCCATATTGTAGCATGTGTCAGAATTTCCTTCCTGTTATGACTAAATAATATTCCATTGTACATATAGATAACAGTTTGCTTACCATTCATCTGTGGATGGACACTTGAGTTTTTTTCTACTTTTTTGGTTATTGTGAATAGTGCCACTATGAACACAGGTGTACAAGTGTCTGTTCTGGTCTCTGCTTTCAATTCTTTTGGGTCTATACCTAGAAGTGGAATGGCTGGATCACATGATCATTCTATGTTTAGATTTTTTTTTTTTTTTTTTGTATTTTTCTGAAGCTAGAAATGGGGAGAGACAGTCGGACAGACTCCCGCATGTGCCCGACCGGGATCCACCCGGCACGCCCACCAGGGGGCGACGCTCTGCCCACCAGGGGGCGATGCTCTGCCCACCAGGGGGCGATGCTCTGCCCCTCCGGGGCGTCGCTCTGTTGTGACCAGAGCCACTCTAGCACCTGGGGCAGAGGCCAAGGAGCCATCCCCAGTGCCCGGGCCATCTTTGCTCCAGTGGAGCCTCGCTGCGGGAGGGGAAGAGAGAGACAGAGAGGAAGGAGAGGGGGAGGGGTGGAGAAGCAGATGGGCGCTTCTCCTGTGTGCCCTGGCCGGGAATCGAACCGGGGACTTCTGCACGCCAGGCCGACGCTCTACCACTGAGCCAACCGGCCAGGGCCTCTATGTTTAGATTTTTGAGGCGCTGCCAAATTGTTTTCCTCAGTGGCTACACAATTTTACGTTCCCACCAGCGTGTATGAGGGTTCCAGTTTCCCCACACTCTTGCCAATACATGTTATTTTCCATTTTAAAAAATATTATGGCTATCCTAGTGGGCGTGAAGTGGTATCTTATTGCAGTTTTTATTTGCATTTCCCTAATGACTAATGCTGTTGAGACAATCTTTTCGTGTGCTTCTGGACCATTTGTATAGCTTTGGAGAAATGTCTATTCAAGTCCTTTGCCCATTTTGAATTGAGTTGTTTGGTTTTTTTCTTGTTGAGTTGGAGCTCTTTAATCTGAAGAGTAATCCGGCCTGACCTGTGGTGGCGCAGTGGATAAAGCCTTGACCTAGAATGCTGAGGTCGCCAGTTTGAAACTCTGGGCTTGCCTGGTCAAGGCACATATGGGAGCTGATGCCTCCTGCTCCTCCCCACCTTCTCTCTCTCTCTCTCTCTTTCTCTCTTCTCTGAAATGGATAAAATAAAAATAATTTTAATCTGAAGAGTAATCCCTTATCTGATATGTAATATTTTCTCCCATTCTGTGGGTTGTCATTTTGCTCTCTTAATAGTAGTTTTTGATGCACAAAAGTTTTTAATTTTGCTGAAATCTAATTTAACTACTTTATTTCTTTTGTTGCTTGTGCTTTTAATATATTCAGGAAATCACTGCCAAATCCAATGTCTTGAAGTTTTTTCCCCTGTGTTTTCTTCTTAGTGTTTTATAGTTTTAGGTTTTACATTTAGGTCTTTGATCCATTTATTTTGAGTTAATTTTTGTACATGATGTGAGATAAGAATCCAGTTTTATTCTTTTGCGTGTAGATTTCCAGTTTTCCCAACACAATCAGTTAAAGAGACAAAGGTGCCTTTTAACTCAGAAGGGAGAGGCTGGATTATTTGATAAAGGGAGCAGCTCCACACCCAGGCTTCTCTCCTTGGCTTTCCCTCCCTTCCCCACATTGTCTTTTACAGGTTCACAAATTTTTAGACAGAAACCGGGATCATCTTGACCCTGCTGTGGTAGACATGCTTGCCCAGAGCCAGATCCAGGTGCCCAGCCAGCCATCTGACCCCCACCCCTCCCATTCTGCCTTTCTTGCCCGGACACTCTTGCTCAAGGAGATTGCCCTTAAACCCCTGGCACCTTGGACCATAGCTTGAATTTGCCAGGGTCTGGACATTATGGGCTGGTCCACCCTGGCTCCTTAGGGGTGGGGGCAGGCTTGGCGATGGACAAGCCCTTGAGGCAGGCCAGCTCAGCCCCTCTTTCCCACAGTTGGTGAGCAGCCTGTTCCAGGAAGCAGAGCCCCAGGTCGGGAGAGGGCGAGGCAAACCTACACTGGCCTCTCGATTCCAGCAGTCTCTGGAGGACCTCATAGCCAGGCTGGGCAGGTGAGAACATTGCCCCCCACACCTGACAGCAGGGAATTGGATGGGAGACTGATCTGTACTCAAATGACCTCCCATCTTCACCCATCAGGAGCCATGTCTACTTCATCGAATGCCTCAGCCCCAACCCCGGAAAGGTAACCTCCCCCTGCACCTGGCCCTGAGGCCTCCCACCCCTGCCCTGCTCTTCCCAGCCCTTCCCCACTGCTTGTGCCCTGCCCAACATTGCCAGCAGCTGAAGCCCCTTGACTCCAGCGCTTACCGGCTCTGTCCCGTGGCTCCAGCTTCCAGGTCTCTTTGATGTGGGACACGTGGCAGAGCAGCTACGCCAGGCAGGCATCCTGGAGGCTGTCTGTACCCGCAGTACCAACTTCCCTGTGCGTGTGCCCTTCCAGAACTTCCTGGCCAGGTAGGGCGCCAGGGTGGGGGAAACCAAGGGCCCGTGCACCTCAGGGATAAGACTCATGAGAAAGGCTCCCTGGAGTGACTGATTGACCTAGGGTTCCTTTCAAATAGAAGTGGACCCACTTTCCCAGGGACCCTCAGCCTGGCACCCAACCCTTCCTCTTCTATTCCCTTCTCCTTCTCTCACTCCATCTCTTTCTCCTTTCACTATTCACTGTCCATCCACCTCTCCATGCCTCTCTGTGTTCACCTGCCCCTCCTCCATTCAGCAAAACCCTCCTGGGTGCCTGGCACATAGTAGGTGCTTTCCAAATCATCATCAAATAACTTAGAGACTGAATAGGAAACTAGGGGCTCAGGGTATCAAACAACTGTGGAGGGAGGTTTATGCTGTGTTTATTCCAACCTTGACTCTGTCCTCGGAGCAGGTTCCGGACCCTGGGGATAGAGGAGCAGGGAGAGCCCTCCAATAGAGAGAGGTGTGGTGCCATCTTGAGCCAGGTGCTGGGGGCTGAGTCACCCCTCTGTCACCTTGGAGTCACCCAGGTGGGTGTATGTGCAGAGGGGGCAGGCAGGGTTGGAAAGGGAGAGGAATATTCAGGGACAAACCCAGGATTTGGTGGGTTTTCTGGGTAACCAGGAGATGGAGTGGGTCTGGGTGGCAGGTGTCACGGGCACCCGGGGAGAGTAGATTATCTGGCTGGAAGAGAAAAGGTTGAGACCTCAGGAGAGGGCAAGGTGGGCCCAACCCCCTGGCACCCACACCTGGCCTGCCTCTAGACCAAGCCTCTGCCCCCAGGTCCTGCTGCAGGAGCCAGGCTGGCAGCAGCTAGAGCGGCACTGGGCACAGCGTCGTTCCCAGGCACTGCTCACCCTGCACCGCGGACTCCGGGCCTACATCTCGCGTCGGCGCCTCTGCCTCCTGCCACGAATACAGGCTCGTGTGCGGGGGCTCCAGGCCAGGTTTGCAGGGGTAGGACAAGGCCCTAGACCTCCTCAAGGTGGCAGAGCAGGGTTGGGGAGACATAGATGCTTCCTCCTCCTTCTTCTCACCTGATAAACTGCCAGTCACCCTTCACAGCCTATCTTCCTTATTCATCCAACAGCTCTTTTTTGTTCCTTCAAATTATGAAAGTTGCAAGTAGTAGACATAAAAGAAGGGCCCTGGAGCTTAGGAGAGAGAAAGGCAAAGGTAACACATCAAAAGGAGGGGGAGGGAAGGTTCAGGCATGCTCCAGGGAGGAAGAGCTCTTGACTGACCCTCTTTTCCATCTACCCTGGGCCAAATGCTGGGGGCACCAAGATGAAGTCACAGAGGGTGCCTTCAGTCTAGCTGGGGAGTCAGATGCAGACAGTAAACCAGCCACCAGTTACCCTAAATGTGAATGCTAAACCTCTGTGAACAGTGAGGGCTGGAACACCAGGCTAGTCTCCTGAGATGGGGCACCCATCACTACTACCTATTCCCAGAACATTTTCATTAAGCAATAATTCCCATTCTGCCTGCCCTCCAGCTCGAGGTAACTTCCAATCTGTTTTCTCTATGAATATATAAATATGGATTCTAGATACTTCGTGTAAGTCAACTCGTACAATATTTTCTTTTATGTCTGGCTTATTGCACTAAGCATAAAATTTTCAAGGTTCATCCACATTGTAGCATGTACCAGAACTTTATTTCTTTTTTATGGCTGAATAATATTTCATTGTATGGATAGAACATATCTTGTTTATTCATTCATCCTTCAGTGCACATATTGGTTGTTTCCAGCTTTTGGCTATTGTGAATAATGCCAGAATGAATGTGAGTGAACAAGTGTGTGTTCAAGTCTCTGCTTTCAATTTCTTTGAGTCTATATGAGGAATGGAATTGCTGAATCACATGGTAATTCTACGATTAGTTTTTTGAGGAGTCACCAAACTGTTCTGCAGAGTGGCTGCATCATTTTCTGTTCCCACCAGCAGTGTATGAGGGTTCCAACTTCCGTATTTGCCAATTCTTATTTTCCCTTTTAAAAGAATTATTAATTACAGCCTTCCTAGTGAGTATACAGTGGTATCTCATTGTAGTTTTAATTTGTAATTCCGTGATGACTGCTGTTGAGCATCTTTTCACGTGCTAGTTGGCCATCTGAATGTCTTCTTTGAAGAAGTGTCTATTTAAATTCTCTGCCTGCTTTTTAATTAGGTTAATTTATCTTTTTGTTGTTGAGTGTTGGGAGTTCTTTACATATTCTGGATATTAAACCCTTATCAAATATGTGACTTGCAAATGGTCTCCCATTCTGTGGCTTGTCTTTTCACAAAGGATAGTATCCTTTGGTGCATAAAAGCTATAGACTTATTTTTAGATGTTTCTCTTGCTCAGGGCTTCTTCATTGAGGAGTCTGGTCTTTCTTATATCTAGAAAGTTCTCAAACACATTTTATGTAAACTTTGTCTCTTTCAGAATGTCCTATTAGATTTTCAGTGAAAAAATATTTTTTTTTTAAGAGAGGCAGGGAGAAAGAGACAGAGAGACAGGAACATCGAGCTATTCCTGTCTGTGTTCTGACCAGGGATCAAACCAGCAATGTCTGTGCTTTGGGATGACGCTCCAACCCTCCAACCAACCTAGCTATCTGGTCAGGGATAGTGACTTCATTTTTAGAGGTTCTGCTTCTTAAGTAGTAATATACCAGACTACATTGACATGCAAATGAATCAATACAAATACTGTTAGTCTATTTAATTTCAAAATGTGAAGGTTGTCAGGTATATCTACCATAAACATTTGCCTAACAATGTAGAAATCATAAGTGAAAGTATTATCTTGGGTTGCAGAAATGCAGTGTTTTATAAGAGTGGATTTTTATAATAAACTTTTCTCCATTCAAAAAATATATATAGCTCTGGCCAGATGGCTCAGTTGGTTAGAGCATCATCCCAATACGCAGAGGTTGCCAGTTTGATGCTTGGTCAGGGCACACAAAGGAACAGATTGATGTTCCTGTCTCTTGTTCTCTCTCCCTCCTGTCCTCTCTCTCTAAAATCAATATAAGTAAAATTAAATATATATATATACATATATAGATAGATAGATAGATAGATAGATAGATAGATAGATAGATAGATATGTATATATAATAGGCCCTGGCTAGCTGGTTCAGTTGGCTAGAGCATCAATCTGATATGCCAAGGTTGCAGGTTCAATCCCCCATCAGGGCCCTTAGAAGAATCAACCAATGAATGCAGAAATGGGTGGAACAGCATATCGATGTTATTTTTTGTCTTTCTCTCTTTTCCTCTCGCTCTTTCTAAAGTCAATATATTTTTTAAAAGTTTAAAAAATATAATAATATGCCAGACTCTATTCTAAACACATCTATAAAAATCCTCACTTTTACAGAAAACAAGACTAAAACCCAGAGAAGTAAAATAACTTATCCAAGCCCACAGTGACTAAGTAGGAGGGGAATGATCCCAGGCAGTCAGCTCCAGAGTCCAAATAAGGACTCTTATTAAAAAAGAAGTTATGACTTCTTTTTTCTTTTTTTTTTTTTTTTTAACAGAGATAGAGAGAGAGTCAGAGAGAGGGATAGACAGGGACAGACAGATAGGATCGGAGAGATGAGAAGCATCAATCATTAGTTTTTTGTTGAGCATTGTGACACCTTAGTTGTTCATTGATTGCTTTCTCATATGTGCCTTGACCGCGGGCCTTCAGCAGACCGAGTAACCCCTTGCCCAAGCCAGCGACCTTGGGTCCAAGCTAGTGAGCTTTTGCTCAAACCAGATGAGCCTGCGCTCAAGCTGGCGACCTCGGGGTCTCGAACCTGGGTCCTCAGCATCCCAGTCTGACGCTCTATCCACTGCACCACCGCCTGTTCAGGCAGGTCATAACTTCTTTGTTAAACAGCCTCTAAGTTGACCCCTTCTATCAAAGTGTCCTGCCCTTTTCCTGTTGTTTCCATTAAGCATCTGGAGCTTCACTGGCCTGGGGTCAGTTTTTACATTCATGTCTTGGCTTGGAGGTTTCAGGCACCCCGTGTAAGTTTGGACTCCTCCCCACCCTCTTCCTGACCTGCAGGAAGCGGTATCTCCTACGGCGAGCAGCCCTGGGACAGCTGAAGACTGTCCTGCTGGTGGCCCGGCCCCTGCTCAGGAGACAGCGGAGACTGCAGGTGAAGTGTGTGCTGCACTGGCAGCTCAGGGGAGAAGCCAGGCACCTCTCTGGCCAAATCAGCCAAGTCCCCACAGCATCCATCCTTCTAGCCCAACCACATAAGGTCAAGGCCTCAGAGGCCACTGCTGCTTGAGCTCTTCCCACTTCTGTCTGCCTGGCCAGGGGAGGCTGGGGCCTCCAGGATGTCATTGCTTTCCTTCATTTCTGCCCACCCCCAAGTGCACTGGCCCATCCTGGCTGAAGTGTCTTCTCATCCCCTCCAGCCCTCCCTCAGGGCCCACCTGTTCCCCTCTCTTACCTGATGACTCCAAGTTGAGGGCCATAAAGCAGCTCGAAGGTCAGTGCCCACATACTGCCCCCCTCTCTGGCCCCTCCCTGGCTGGACTTTGAACCCTGGGATGATTCCTTCCTGTCTTCCTGCTCTTTCCCTAGTGCCCTGACAGGCAGTGACACCCACAGCGCTAAGGCTGGTGCCAGCTCTGGAGGGCTGGGGGAAGGCAGCTGGCCCCTCTGGGTCAGTGCTTGTTTCTCTGCCCACCCTGGGGCCTCAGGGGACAGCTGAACTTCTGAGCTGGGGAGGAGCCCCTAGGAGGCTGAGGCGGCTCCACGCAGGGACATCAGCTCTTCCTGCATCTCCCCCGACAGCTTTCGTACTGGTGTGACTGGCAGGGCAGTGGGGCCTCCTCCAGGAACCTGCCAAGCATGGTAGGTGGCTTGGAAGTTAGAGGGTGATCTGGGTTAGGAGCCTGATGAACTTGGCACAGCTTGAGGGGGAGCATGGAATCTCAGGGGTGCCAGCATAGGTTCTGTCCATAATTGGGCATCTCCTGTGCCTCCTGAGAAGAGACCCGGGGTGCCCTTGGTTCCTCTGAGGGCTCCTGGGGCGCTGGTTGTGTGAGTGTCCAGAGTCTTTGGGGGGGGAAGTTTACAGACTTAGGCTAAAGAGGGACACTGGGTGCCCGTGTCCCTACCTTAGTATCTGGTCAATTACTCCTCCCTGACAGGAGCTGGGGCACCTGGAGATTCCAGTGGAGCTGGCTGTCATGCTGAGAACAGCAGAAAGTGAGTCTTGACTTGTGTCATTCTTTCCACGACCTCTCCCCTCTCTATTGTGTGAAGAGGGTATGTCTCTACTCCTTCTGATGCTCTGGCCTCCCCTGAGCTCACTGTGCCCCCTCTGGCCAAGGATGGGAGCTGATGGTAAGGGCTGGAGGTGGACTAGAGCCAGGTACCTAACCAAGACATTTCTGGGCTGCCTTCCGGTGCTGTCCTCAGGCCATCAGCACACACCAGCCCAGAGCATCACTGAGGCCAAGCCCCCAGAAGCTCCTGCTCGGCCCAGACTGACCCTCCCACCGGACATTGACCTGTTCCCCTTCTCCAGCTTCATCTCCATCGGCTTTCAGGTGGGCTCCCAGGCTTCAGCTCTTCTTGGCTGACCCCTCCAGTTTCCCAGATGTTAGTGTCTGCCAGGCCGAGGCTGTCTATTCCTCTGTCTCCACCCAGCCTCCTCCCTCTCCCATCATGGGGGCTGTGGACACAGCTGCATTGCTCAGAAATATTCATTGAACCTAAATGACTCACTTTCTAGTGTTATTTAGATTTGTGATGCCACACCTGTGACAGGGCACTACTATTTGAAGTCATGTTGTTAAAGTATGCGTAATGACCAAGAATACTGTCCAGCTGCAGTATTGGATTCAAAACTGCACGTAGTGTGTAATCCCAATTGTGTTAGAAATAGCAATGCAGGTGGCAGTAGCTGTATTTGTGCAGAGATGATAGGACTGGAAAGGCTAAAACACCAACTGGTTTTCCACATGCATGGGCATGTTTTCTAATCAGAACAAGTAGCAAAGCTCCATTTGAAAGATGGTTTTCCGCGCCAGTCCTCCTGTCTCCCTCTCCCAGGGTGTTGCTCCAAGGATTCCCCAGGACTGTCTCCATCCAGCACATCAGCACAGACCAGCCCTGCTCAGGCACTATGTCACCCTCCTTCCTTGCAGGAGCCATCTCTACCAATCCCTGGGCAGGTGCTGGCCAAGCCCCTGACACAGCTGGACAGTGAGAACCTTCAGCATGCCCTGGATATCAACAAGGTGGTGAGTGACACATTGTGGAGGGGTGTCACTCAGGGGACAGGGTCAGCTAGCTTGTGGGTGCTGGCTGGGACCACGGGGGCCTAAATGCCCTTCCCTCACCTCTTTTTGTGTCTGCAGATGCTGCGGCTCCTAAGGGATGGGTCCCTGCTGTCCTGGCAGGAACAGATAATGGGCATGTACCTGGTGAGGCAGGGGCAATGCCACCCTGGACTGCGGGACGAACTCTTCTGCCAGCTTGTGGCCCAGCTTTGGCACAACCCCGATGAGCAGCAGAGCCAGCGTGGCTGGGCCCTCATGGCTGTCCTGCTCAGTGCCTTCCCCCCAATGCCCACCCTGCAGAAGCCACTGCTCAAGTAAGGGTCCTGGTGGGTGGAGGCCAGGTGAGTGGGGTCAGTGGGCCACCCCACCCCCACAGCAGCACCCCTGTGCTGTCCCACAGATTTGTGTCTGACCAGGCCCCCACGGGTATGGCAGCACTGTGCCAGCACAAGCTGCTTGGGGCCCTGGAGAAGACACGGCTGGCCCCTCGCACCACACGTGCCCACCCACCCACTCAACTTGAGTGGACAGCTGGAAGGCGGCGAGGCCGCATGGTGTTGGACGTCTTCACTTTCCATGGTGATGCCTGCCTCCTGCTCAGACCTCCCCAGGCCCACAGTGCAGCCAGCCCTGCCCCCTCACCTTGCCTGGACCCCCTTCTTGCCTCACCCCAAGATCCTGATCTCCCTTCTGTCCTGCTTTTGGAACCCCTTGAGGACAGCAGCCCCTTTCCATCAGGGTGAACCCTCTTGTCTCTCACTCTTGGTCCCTACTCTTCGTCCCCGTAGAGGAGTGCATCTCGGCAGAGGTGGAGTCCTGGACTACGGGGGAGCAATTTGCCGGGTGGATTCTGCAGAGCAGGTACGGGGAGCCTGGGAAGGGAAGAGTGCAGCCAACACTGATCACTGTCCCATCCTTCTTCTGAGACCCCTCATCCTCTCAGCCCACTCTTCTACCAAGCACCTCCTGCAGCTGCTCCTGCAGGCCTAAGGCCAAAGCCTGCTCCCTGCAGGGTGTGAGGGTAAGTGGTTAGGGGCCAGACAGTAGATTCAAGATGGGGAGCAGAAGTGGAGATGATACCCGTGGTCCAGATTCCAAAGAAATGTGAACAAACAAGCTCCTGTGTCAGAGCTGACATGTAAGTGGAAGGGTTATGAGTTGCAAATAAGGAAGCCTGTCTGAGAATCGACTCCTCACCCTGGTTCCTGACCCGTGTCTGACCCCTTTTGCAGCCCTCACCCTTTGGCCTGCCCTCAGGCCCTGGCCCTTTAGGGATGGTCATTTGCCTGGCTGACCATACATACTCCTAACGCATGTCCCTGTCCCATCCAGAGGCCTGGAGGGGCCCCCCCGTGGCTGGTCTGTGTCACTGCATTCCGGAGACTCCTGGCAGGACTTGGCTGGCTGTGACTTTGTGCTGGACCTGATTGGCCAGATTGAGGATCTGGGGGACCCTGCAGGTCCCCACAGCTACCCCATTGCCCCACAAAGCTTGTAGGTACCACCCTAGCACCCCTGTCCCCAGCCTGCTTCTGTCCCTATGCTGAGCCCACAGCCACTCTGTCACACCCTGGGGTTTACAGATGCTGTCACAAACCCAGTCTCCCCACTGCCCAAGCCTCCTCCCACTCTGTGGGGACAACCCCCACAGCAGCTGCAACACCTTGCCTCAACCTGGGCACTGCCCCCAGCCAACATACCCTCTTAGCTGGGCACACTATCTCCTGCAGAGCTGAGGACATCCCTCCAGCCCCTGGGTTCCAGGCCCCCTCACTGTCCTCAGGTCCCCCTCCAGGTCCAGCCCCATCACTACCCAGCAGGGGCCACACAGGTAAGACTGGGAGTGGGCTCTCTGAAATTGGCAGGGTGCTAGGACTGGGGATGCAGGAAGCCCCATGCCCCGGGCTGGTGACACAGACCCTCCTCTGGCCCCACAGGTGAGTACCGGACCTCAGGGAACCTGGATAGCTTCCTAGACCACATCTTTGAGCCAGTCCTCTCCCCAGGCCTCAGTGTGAGTGTCCTGAATACATACCCTTCCCCACCAATACCCCTACCCCACTGGGGCCTCTGCTGCCCCTCCCATCTCTCCTAGGGCTCTAGCTCTGACTTTGTGACCTATGACATTTGTCCCTTCAGGATCTGGAGCAAGGTGGGACTCTGAGCAGCCGCATGAAGGGAGGGGGCACCATGGGGCCCATGCAGCAAGGAAGCTACCCCATGGGTGAGTGTGGAGTCAGCACACTTCCAGGGTCTCCCTAGCCCAGTAGCACAGGAAGGCATGGCCTGGGGCCCTAGGTCTGGGCTCAGAGCTCCAGCCAGCACTCTGGGCCTGTACTCTTTTCCTGGGGCTGGAGGGAGGTAGTCTGTGGGCCCAGGTAGGGACCAACCTGGGAGAGCCCTGTTCCCTCAGTGTACCCAGGGATGATGCATATGCCCGGATACCAGGCAGCCATGATGCCTGCACCCATGCCTGTGATGCCAGCAATGGGCAACACAGTCCCTGCCATGCCAGGTAAGGCTGGACCAAGGTACTAGGTCCCTTCTCAGGTAGAAGCAAGAGGAGGGAGGTTCCTGCCAGAGGCCCAGAGGACACAGTGGGCAGAGGGCTTCAATTTTGGCTGTGGTGCTTACTTGCCCTGCCCACCTGCCATGTCCACAGCTATGGTGGTGCCACCCCAGCCACAGCCACCGCCCCTGCTACCTAGTGTGGACGCAAGGCAGCTGGCAACTCAGCAGCAGAACTTCATCAACCAGCAGGCGCTGATCCTGGTGAGGGTGGTCAGGGCCCTTGATTGCCTTGTGGGGACAGGTCACTGAGGCAGGGCCAGGCTAGTCCTTACCTGGCCCACCACTCCGCCCCCTCAGGCCCAGCAGATGACCGCCCAGGCTATGACCCTGTCCCTAGAGCAGCAGACACAACAGCGCCAGTGCCAGACCCAGGCAACTTCAGCCATTGCCCCCAAGCCCAGGAATCCTCCAGTCCCCCGGGAGGAGCCGGAGCCTGAGCTGGAGCTGGTGGGTGCCTCCTGAGGGTGAGGATTGGAGGCCAGGCAGAGGGCAGGCCTGGGATGGGGCAGCACACTCCAGGGCTTCAGGGATGAAAGACACAGGGGAGTGGGAAGATGCAGAAACCATGCCTCTGGGCCTCAGTCCCAGGGACTCGAGAAGTTCACTGTGAGAGTGGCGAGTTGGCTGGCAGGGCTGTGCCCTCACTTCCCTTCCTGCCAGCAGACCTCACAGGAGAACTCACAGGACGAAGACAGGCCTAAGAGCTTCCAGCAGAAACGGAACTATTTCCAGAATATGGGTAAGGGAACTTGGGGTGGCAGGCCCACACAGAAGCTCAGCCACCACCACAGCCGGGCCAGGGGACAGCAGGGTACACTCTACTCCCCTGGGTCTATGTGGCCTGTTTAGGTGAGTGGATAGGCAGGCCAGGTGGAGGGTGACAGGGCCATCTGGACGTTTACAGGGAAGCAGCAGATCAAGGTGAAGATGGTGAAGCCTCCAGCTAAGGTGCAGATGCCCCGAGGGGAGGAGCAGGAAGAGGAGGAACCCAGTGCAGATGGTAAGGGGATGGGGGAGGGCCAGGCTCTGCAGTTCTATGCAGGGTCTCACGTGTTTCCTCTCCTCCTGGTCAGGGCCATCGCCTTCTCTCTCCCTAGTAGCGAAGAAGCCACTGACACGAGGTGGGGCCAAAGCTGCACTGGAGGCTAAGGCTGAGCTGGCCCAGGAGGCAGAGCATGGCCATGGTCCCAGGCTGGCGCAGGACAGAGCTGTGGTGCGCAGCTCGGACCCCACATGCCGGCAGGCAAAGCCCAGCAGGGAGATCGGTAACATCATCCGCATGTACCAGAGCCGTCCAGGCCCCGTGCCTGTGCCTGTGGAGCCATCCAGGTGGGCCCAGGGGCGGCCTGCGCAGCCTGCTCCCCAGGGAGTCACCCTGTGCGTGCATGACCTTTTTCTTCTCTCAGGAAGCCCCCCAAAACTTTCCTGAAGAAAAACAACCCTAAGGATGAGGCTCTGGCTAAGCTGGGGATCAGTGGTACCCACTCACCCCCCTCGGTGAGACCTGTTCCGTCCCATCCAGGGCATGGCTGCTCTGCTCAGGAGTCCAAGGCTCTCAGGAGTCACCTTTGCCTTCTACCTACACAGCATGTATTGTGTGCATTCCCTGTGCCTCCACAGATGCCATCCCCCAGTCCAGGGAAGGGCCCTCCACCATGTGTGGCCCCTCGACCCAAGGCCCCACCACAGTTCAGGGCCTCCAACTCCATCAGGGAGAAGCAGGGACCCCTTCAGCAGCTGTTTGGCCAGGACTCGCCCACTGCCCTGGTACCCCCACCTCCACCAGCACCTCCACTGCCTCCTCCTGGGGATCCAGGGACCCCTTCCGCTGAGCCTCACGGTAAGGAACCCCACAACCCTGTTTGGTGGGCTGCCTAGGCGGGGGCCAGGATTCCCTAAAACCTTTCGGCATTCATGGCTGAGAGCAGCTGCTCTGGGTTTTGGACTTTGGAGCCACAGATGAGGAGCTTCCGCATTCCTGCCCAGGGCATGGCCCAGGTACTCTGGAACCTGTCTGACACTGAGGGACTGTCACACACAGGGTGAATGAAGTGGCCCTGCTGATGTGGTCAGGGAGGGGCCACAAACATCCGGGACAGCCGGGAAAGTCTGAGGCAGGAGATGGGACTGTGGGTGGGGACAAGGCGGCGGAGGAAGCAAGTGGGCCCCGCAGGGCCTCAGGGAGGTGAGGCTCTTTTGTCTCTGAGCCCCGTCATTCTGGCTCTGGCTACTCCTCACCCGGTGTTCTTGGCATCACCCTCGGCCAGCCTGGATGGAGCCCGCGGGGGACCAGGGAGTCAGCACCCAGCTGCTCGTGCCCTCTGGCAGCGTGTGCTTCTCCTATGCCAGTGCGCCCTGGAGGCTGTTCCTGCGCAAGGAGGTAGGCATGAGGGCGCACCGCAGCCTGGACTCTCTTCGGGCTAGGGATGGGGTGGTAAGCTGTGGGGATCCAGCCAGGGACCCCAGCCTCTGCCCTGCCACACAAATATGGGGAACTGCCACCCCAAAACCCACCTCCTCAGGCTGTTCTGTCTAGTCCAGGAGGCAGAAGTGGGGGGATGGGCAGGGGCACCATGCCCATTCCCACTCTCCCATCCCCTCCTTCAGGTCTTCTACCCCCGGGAGAACTTCAGCCATCCCTACAGCCTTAGGCTCCTCTGTGAACAGGTGAGAACCAAGCCCACCTGCAACATGGACAGACAGACCACACCCACAGCTGGCCAGGTTACCACTGCCAGTGCAAGGGTGGGATAACAGCCAGCACTTATGGGGCACTTGCTGTGTTTCAAGCTCTTCCTCTTTCATGAAATCTTCACAACATCCCTATGAGTGAGGACCATTATTGGCCCATTACGAGGATTAAGATAATGTATACAGTACCCAGCAGGCTCCAATGCACAGCAGGTGCTCCCTAGTGCTTGGTCCTTTGCTACCTTGGATGCTCCCAGGATCCTGCCTGTCCCCAGATATCCAGTTGTCTTCTCCAATGTCTGCTTCTTCAAGAAACCCTATTTCTGTTGACCACGGAACAGCAGGCAGTGGGGGAGGCAAGTGGGATCCCTGGCGGCCAAGGCCCTGGGCTAAGGAGCCCAGATCCTTCCCTGCTTCACCTGTGCTCATGGGTTCTCCAGCTTGTTTTTCGTGTATGGCTGCTTCTGTGGTAGGCTCTGGCCTCAAGAACTGGTGGTGACCTCCTGGTTCTGCCCCCAGATCCTGAGGGACACCTTTTCTGAGTCCTGCATCCGGATCTCCCAGGATGAGCGAAACAGAATGAAAGACCTGCTGGGTATGGTCCAGGGACCCTGTGTCAGAGAACTGGAGTGCCGGGGGCTGGACCTGCTTAAGGGAAGGAGCAAACTCCGGGGTTTCCCCTGAGAGGGAGCCTCAGGACAGTTTGGGGACATTCCTGCCTGCAGGAGACCTGGAGGTGGGTCTGGACTCACTTGCCACCACTGAAGACAATGTCAAGAAGCGCATTGTGGTGGCTGCTAGGGACAACTGGGCCAATTACTTCTCCCGCATCTTCCCCGTCTCGGTCAGTGAAGTGTGGGGGTAGGGCTGGGTGTAGCAGTGCCCCAGACTGGACTCCAGCGCCTGGCCTCGGCCTTCTGCAACGAGGATGGCAGTTGGGGGTGGTGGGCCCCAATGGAAAGATAAAGGCATCTTGGATGGTGGAGGGGACTCAGCAGCCTGTCTGTGACCCCACCTTCTGGGCAGGGCGAGAGTGGCAGCAACGTGCAGCTGTTAGGCGTGTCCCACCGGGGTCTGAGACTGCTTAAGATGACCCAAGGTCGCAGCATCTACCCCTGCCAGCTGAAGACTCTCTGTGCATACAGGTGCGCCCGGGCTGTGGGGGCTGAAGGGTGGTGAGACGGCCAGCCGTCAGCTCATGCCCCACCCTGTGCACAGCTTTGCTGAGGTGCTGGGTGTGGAGTGCTGGGGTGGCTCTACTCTGGAGCTGACACTGAAGAGCGAGCTGCTGGTGCTGCACACGGCCCAGGCAGGTGCCATCAAGGCCATGGTTGAGCTCTTCCTGGGCACGCTCAAGAAGGCAAGCATGGGCTGCGTCAGGGGCTGGGTAGGGGCTTCCATTCATGCTTCCTGGTGCCCTGAGTTGGCTGGTCTCAGGGCTGTCAGCCAAGCTCCCCCAAGCTGCCTGGGGTGGAGCTGGGAAGTGCGTCTGGGTCCCTGGAACTGGAGTGCTGAAGGAGAACGAGGCCAGTAAAGGCTGAGCAGACAGGGCAGGCAGGCAGGCAGGGGTGACAGGCAGGCTAGCTGTTCCCTCCCCTGCTCACCCTCCTGCCTGCAGGACTCGGGCTACGTCATCGCCTTGCAAAGCTACATCACTGATGATCTCAGCCTCCTGAGCTTCCACCGTGGGGACCTCATCAAGTTGTTGCCAGTGACTGATCTGGAGCCAGGTATCTCTGGGGGCAAGCAGAGCACTGACATGGTGTGTGTGTGGGGGTAGTATGTGGGGGAGCCTCTGAGGAGCAGAAGGTAGGTGATGCACTGTGCTTGCATGCCTTCCAGGCTGGCAGTTTGGCTCCACTGGCGGCCGCTCTGGACTCTTTCCTGCCAACATTGTGCAGCCAGCTGCTGCTCCAGGCTTTCCCTTCTCACTGGAGCAGAGGACTCACTGGCACAAGAATCAGCTGCCCCGTGGAGAGCCAGGCCTGGCTCCGTGGGAGAGGGTGTCAGAGGTGAGGAAGACAAGAGAGGCAGAGTCAGGAGTCGAGGAAGGAAAGGGCTCGATTGCTGCAGAACAGTGAAGATCCCTCTGCCACCCTCTCCCAATTTCTCACCTTGTCTCCCCAGCAGGACTGAGCTCCTTGCGGGCAAGGGCTGTGCTGTCTGCCTCTTGTGTGTTCCTTGTGGTGCTTAGTTCAATGCTAACCTAGAAGATGCTCAATAAAATGTTCTTAACTTTCCTGACTTCTGGTGGTATGCTCACTTGCAGCTGCTCTGCCTGCTCTTATAGGGTTGTGCTGGGGAGGGGCTGGGACAGGTTTCTGGACAGACCAGTGGGCACTTGGGTGGCACCAGGTATCCTGTGCTCCCAGGGCCCTGCCCACCACCAGAGCCAGGCACATAGTGACAACTCGGAGACCACCAGCCTGCCCTCTTCTGTGTTCTCCGCCTCTCTGTTCACGGACTCCCACAACTACAGCATGCAGGAATTTGCCCTGAAATATTTCCGGAAGCCCCAAACCCTGTGAGTGTCCCAGGCCCACCCCTGTGCCTGTCTGTCCTCGGTTCCCCTGAAGTGGGCCTTCCTGCTCAGGGCCACCAGGCCACAGCCCGGGATGGTTTGGAAGAGCCAAGCAAGCAGGGCTGTTCTCTCTGTTCCCTCAGGCTGGATCAGACAGGTAGAGGTGCTAAGAAGGCCATGGCCAGCCTGTTGCAGTACACCAAGGTAGGGGTCAGGCAGGGGGGAGTTGGGCCAGTGAACCTGCCCTCTAGCCCCAGCGGACCCCAGACCCACAGCCCAGCCTCTTTGGCTACAGGTTCCCATCCAGGAATCGCTCATCAGCCTCAGTGATGAGGACATAAGCAGGCAGGCTGTAGAAAGCTTCCAGGGTGAGTGGTAATCCTGGGTCCCCATGTCTGTGGAATCTCAGACCTAGGCATCTGGCTGTTGTCCCTCCTTGAGTTTGCCAATTCAAGGTAGCTCACGGGTGGTCCCTAGTATCCCCACAGCCTTCATCCACTTTTACTCCAGCCCAAGGGGTTATGGGTTGTGTGGAGTCTGGGCTGGAAGGCAGTGGTGGGTCCAGCTTACTGTGCTTCATATGGGGCTGCAGACACCCACAGAATCTCTCTAAGTCTTGTTTCCTCATTGGGAAAGCCAAATCTGCCACTCTGGCTGGCTCACACGTTTTGAGAGCAGAACATCAGATGGCCGGGGAAAGCTCTGTGTGGGGACAGCATGAGCCAGGGCCAGGCCCTCAGCCCAGCTCACCGTGCTTCTCACCCTACCTATAGTTCTGATGCAGTTTATGGGGGACCAGTTGAAGCCCCGGGACAAGGATGAGATGGATCTTCTCTATGAGCTGCTGAAGGTAAGCAAGAGCTGTGTGTCCTGGAAGCTGGGGGCAGACACGGAGCCCTGAGGATGAATTGGTGTCCTCCTGCCTGGACCTGAATAGAATCTCCCTTACCTTTGTCACTATTCATTCGAATCACCCACACATATTTATTGAGCACCTACTATAAGCTAGGGGCGTGGCAGAACCAAACGACTAGGTCCACTCAGAGCTTACAACCCAGTGGGAGGAGACATGCAGTAAACCATGGTGCAGTGTGTTGGGACTGGGGGAGAGGGTGGTTAGAAGTGCTGTGGGGAAGGCAGAGGAAGGGACTGCTACAGTGCAGAAGGCTTGGTGAGAAAGTGATACCAGAGCAGAGATCTGAAGGAAGCCAGGGAGTGAGGCATGTATGCATTGGGGCATGTGGACAGAAGGAGCGGGGTGATCAACCTGATGAGAGAGTGAGCCTCAGTACCAGCAGGGCCAGCGTGGCTGGGGCCCAGTGAGCTAGGGGAGAGTGCGGGATGGGACCCGGGGGTCAGTGGGTCCAGCAAGAGACAGATGAGAAGCATCAACTCATAGTTGCAGCACTTTAGTTGTTCATTGATTGCTTCTCATACATGCCTTGACCTGGGGTCTCAAGCCAGCGACCTTGGAATCATGCTGATGATCCCACGCTCAAGCTGGTGAGCCTGCACTCAAACCGGCAAACTTGGAGTTTCAAACCTGGGACCTTAGTGTCCCAGGTCAATGCTCTATCCACTACCCCACCACTAGCCAAGCAAGATGTGGCTTATGTTTTCTGGGATCTCTCTAACTGCTGCTTGCTTTTCTGGGGGTGTAAAAACAAAGGAGATTATTGCAATGATTTGGTGTGGGCCGAGAGGTAACAGCAAAAGGCAGAAGATGCAGTGCGGGTTTCCAGGCATTGCATGTGGGGTGTGAGGGGCCAGAATGCCAGGAGGCCTGAGGAAGAAGCGGTCTGGGCTGCAGGAGGAATTTCAGACATATTAGAGTCTGAAGCCCCAGACTTCCAAGGGGAGGGCCTGGGGTGAAGGGAGAAGTCTGAGCTGGAGGCAGGAACTGAGTCATCAGCAGATGGAAGCAGCAATGAGCAAGTCCAGACAGAGGCCCAAGGGCACTGCAGCTCTTAGAGTTCAAGGCGATAAGGAGAGCCAGCAGAGACCAGAGAAGGTGGAGGACAGGCAGGGCACAGCCCAGAGATGAAGGAGTGATTTCTTTTTTCCTTTTGACAGAGAAAGGGACAGACAGGAGGGGAGAGAGATCAGAAGCATCAATTCTTCTCTGCTGCACTTTTTTTTGTTTTGTTTTGTTTTTTAGTTTTTTTTTTTTTTGTACTTTTCTGAAGCTGGAAACAGGGAGAGACAGTCAGACAGACTCCCGCATGTGCATGTGCCCGACTGGGTGATCCACCCGGCACGCCCACCAGGGGCGACGCTCTGCCCCTCCGGGGCATCACTCTGCTGCGACCAGAGCCACTCTAGCGCCTGGGGCAGAGGCCAAGGGGCCACCCCCAGCGCCCAGGCCATCTTTGCTCCAATGGAGCCTTGGCTGCGGGAGGGGAAGAGAGAGACAGAGAGGAAGGAGGGGGAGGGGGTGGAGAAGCAAATGGGCGCTCCTCCAATGTGCCCTGGCCGGGAATCGAACCCGGGTCCCCCGCACGCCAGGCCGACGCTCTACCGCTGAGCCAACCGGCCAGGGCCTCTCTGCGGCATCTTAGTTGTTAGTTTATTGCTCATTCGTTGATTGCTTTTTCATATTGCCTTGACCAGGGTGGGGGTGGGGATTACAGCAGAACAAGTGACTGCACGCTCAAGCTCAAGCCTGCGACCTCAGGGTTTCAAACCTGGGTCCTCCGTGTCCCAGCCTGACACTCTATCCACTGTGCCACCTCCTGGTCAGGCAAAGGCAGTGATTTAGATGACCATTTGTGCAGATGCTGGTATGCTGAGTGAGGTGGAAACAGGTTGTCACCTTGGCTTGGCCCCAGCCATTAACAGAATTTCTTTCTCCCTGACTTCAGATCCACACCATCCCTCTCCCCACTGCACTCTGCCTTCCCCCTTTGCCCCTCCCTGCCCACCTGCTTGTTCTGTCCCTATAGCTGTGCCAGGAGAAGGACCTCAGGGATGAGATTTACTGCCAGGTCATCAAGCAGGTCACAGAACACCCCCAGCCGTGAGTGTGGGGGCTGCTGGGAGGCACGGCAGGCAGTGTGCTGCCATGGTCTGGCAGCCTGAGCCCAGGCTCTCCACCCTGCAGGGAACTCTGCACTCGAGGCTGGAGCTTCCTCAGCCTCCTCACCGGCTTCTTCCCCCCGTCAACCACGCTGATGCCCTACATGACCAAGTTTCTACAGGATTCAGGAAGGAGTCAAGGTGCCTTTGGGAGGGGCTTCCAGGTTGGGATCTCCGATACTTGGGGAGGTGTTTGAAGATGCTTGTGACCTCCAGCTTGGCCCCTCTCCGCAGAGCTGGCCCGGAGCTGCCAGGAGCACCTCCAGCATACAGTCAAATATGGGGGGCGCCAGCGGCTGCCGTCCCCTGGTGAAATGCATGCTTTCCTGGTACTGGGGGTGCAGGCGGCTGGGAAGTCTGGTCTCCCTTGTGGGGAGAGCTGGGGCTTTTGTCCACTGTGAACTGACCCTGCCACATGTCTTGGCAGAAAGGACAAACGGTCCGCCTGCTTCTGATTCACTTGCCAGGAGGCGTGGTTTACAGGACCAACATCCGGACTTTCACTGTGAGCGTGGGGTGACCAGAAAGGAGCTGGGGAGAGAGCAGGGTATCAGTTCTGGGACCCCTGGTCGCCCATCATGGCCCTGTCCACACACCCAGGTGGCAGCAGAGGTGCTGGAGGAGCTGTGTGGACAAATGAGCATCACGGATGCCGAGGAAGTGCAGGAATTTGCCCTCTTCATCATCAAAGGGGAAGGTGAGCTGCCTTGTCGTGGCGGGAGGGCCTTGGGTTGGATTCAGGGTGGCTCATCTGCTGCGGCCATCTTTGTGCCCATGGGTGAGGTGGTTCCCATATGGGCTGGCAGGGCTGACGTGGGGGCTGGCCCTGCGCGGCAATGTGGGCTGCAAACCGAGGCTCTCCATGCAGGTGAGCTGGTACGGCCCTTGTGGCCCCATGAGTACCTCAACAGCGTGGTGATGGATCAAGACATGAACCTGCACAGCCGGCGGCTAGGCTGGGAGACCCGGCTGCACTTCGATAACCCTACCTACATCAGCACCCACTACAGTCAGGTCAGCCCCTCTTGGCCCCAGACTGCTGTGCCACTGGCATCTGACTTTCAGCAAGTCCCTCCTTGGATGGACACCTCCAAGCCTCCCTCCCTGAAAGAAAGTAATGGTAGCAGGAACCGGTGGGGACTTGGCGGCACAGCTGGCCTTCACTGCTCTGCCCTCAGGTGCAGCGTGACTACCTGCAGGGGAAACTATTGATCAGCACTGAGGCTGATGCCCAAGTTGCCAGGCTGGCTGCCCTGCAGCACCTCAGCAGGACCCATGAGGAACCCCCCTCAGAGTAAGTGTCAACATGGCCCCACACCTGTCATTTCTCTTGTCTCTGATGATGCTGAGATCCACCTCAGCATCAACCCGAAGGCCTCTCTTTCAGCCCACCATCCAAGGCCAAGGCCAAGGCCACTCAACTTACACTCTCCTTGGCCCTAACCAGATGGGCCTGGAACAGGGCAGACTATATACCTGTACTCCCACCCCAACCTCAAGGGCAGGGATGCCTCATTTGTGTATCTGGATCCTCAGTCTCACCCACAGTAGAGTTTCATTTACTTAGCACCCACTGTATACTCAGCCTTGGCTCACAGGGCTTGTTGTTGGCTTACTTGCCAAAGCCACTGTGTGATCTGTTGGCTTACTTGCCAGGAAAGACCTACTGGCTTACTTGCCGAAGCCACTGCAACAGCATATGAGCATGGCCACCATTAAGAGCCTGATGGACCAGGAGCTGAGGCAGCTACAAGGATACAGCTCCCAGGAAGCACAGATCAACTTCATTGGTGGGTCTGGGGCAAGGGGGCTGCTTGGGAGGAGGAAGGAGGTAACCAGGAGGAAGCAAGGGTGGAAGGGCTGAGAAAGCTTCTCCACCTGTCCTGTCCCTTACGTGACGTGGGGGCCAACTAGGGCAGGCCCTAGGGCCCCAGTGATCAGAACTCCCATCTTACATCTTATCTCTCCACCCCAGAGGCTGTGAGCCAGCTACCCCTCTTTGGCTACACTGTTTACGTGGTGCTGCGAGTGAGTGAGCTGACCCTGCCCAGACCCAGCCTCCTGGGGCTGAACCGCCAGCAACTCATCCTCATGGACCCCAACTCCCAGGTGGGCCAGGCTCCTGTGCCAGAGCAGGCCTGGGCAACCCTGGGCCATTTCTCTCCTACCACCCACACTGATCCCTCCAGATAGGAGCTGAACTCTGTGTCTCTGCTGTCCCCAGACACTGTGCTGCTCCATTGCCCTAAGGGACCTACATCGGCTCCACCTGATGAGCCCGCTGGATGCTGACAAGCCTCCGGGCCTGGAACTCAATTATGGCTCTGCTGACAGCCCCCAGACCATCTGGTTTGAGCTGCCACAGGTAAGTAGCCAGGACCTCTGACCACCCTGGGAAGCTGGCAAGTGCCTCATCCAGGCCAGGCATGCTGATGCCAACTGCTCAGATATAATGTGAGGACAGAGGTGGGGACTGGCTAGGGAGCCCTGTTCTCACACGCCTGTGCCTCGCAGGCCCAGGAGCTAAAGTACACCATCAGCTTTCTGCTGGACAATGGCATCGCTTCTCTGTAGTGGCCAGCTTCGCCTAAGAGGAAGAGTGGACAGGCGAAGAGGAGGAAGGGGCCACTCCCTGGGCCAAGTCTCATCCAGATGGTCTCCTTTGGGTGCTGTCAGGTCGCTTCGGTCTGGAATTTATGGCTCGGCTGTTCCGTACCCTGCCCGGATCAGCCTGGCCGGCCCACCTGGAGGCCACAGGCAGCGGCCGCTATAGTGCCCGGATCAGCCTGGCTGGCCCACCTGGAGGCCACAGGCAGCGGCCGCTATAGTGCCCGGATCAGCCTGGCTGGCCCACCTGGAGGCCACAGGCAGCGGCCGCTATAGTGACAGCAACCGATCAACTCAGGGATGCACTGTGGGGTGAGAAGGGGCTGTAGGAACTCAGCTTGGGCACCTGATGTTGCCCAGTCTGGGGGAGATGCCCACCCAGCCCCAGCTCAACAGCAGCATGAGCCCAGACCTTGGAGATGTAGCTGCCGAGGAAATAAACCTCCCCAAAGAAAACGAGGTACACGTGTCAGAACAAACAGGACTTAATTCTCAGTGAACGTCTTGGTCCAGCCTGGCTTTCCTGCCCAGGAGCTGAGTGGGAGCAGGGCCTAGATGCCGCCCCTCTTCCCACACGGCTCTGCACCTGAGGTCAGCAGGGCTCTCTGAGGGGGCCTGAGGCCTTGCACAAGTGGGCCTTGTCCCTGACTTACAACTTAAATACAAGAGGTGGAGGGACCATTTCTTCCTGTTCCCCTAGCAGCAGCCACACCACCCACATCCTTCTAATCTAGAGATCTGACTCAGAAAACCCCTGAGGGCCAGGAGAGGCTTGGAGAAAAAGGACCCCTTGCAAGTAGAAGGTGGGCTGACCTCTGGCCTCTGACCTTGATTTGGGAGGTTGTCCAGGGCTGTCTCCACAGCAAGGTGTAGTTGGAAGGGAAGGACCCTGAGAAAAGAGATGCCCCTGCAGCAGCAGGCCTGCCCATCCCCCCCATTCCTGAGTCTGGCCCGTTGTGGAGTCTGGAGAAGGACACTGGCCCCGCTGTGCAGCCGTCGGTCATCTCTGTGGGACCCATAGACCGTGCCAGTCAGCTTCGCTCTCGCACCGGGCCCGGCCATGGAAAAACTGCTTGATGAGGTTCTGGGCCTCTTCCTTCACTACATATTCAGGGTGGGGAATGTGAGGGCTAGCCTCCTCCCTGCAGAGCCCCCCAAGTGCCTCCTGGCCCAGCAATGCAGGCACTCACCGCTCCTTCCAGGAGACAGCTTCTGAGTTAGCAAGTGTGAGAGGTGGCAGGCAAAGGCTTTAAACAGTTCCTGGAGGCAGAGAGCAAAGAGGAGCACAGAGCACAGACCCCTGCTCTGCCCTGAGCAACCCAGAGCCATTACCAAAGGGCAAGGCAGACTGAGGGGGGAGCAGCTGGCCTCAGGGCTGGCCTACTCCCCCCTCCCCCCCAGCCCGTGGCTCACATTCCCTGCCCTCCCCCCTCACTGCACCTGTGTCCCAGGGGAGGGCAGAGCCCACCCACCTAGCCTACCTTGGATGCAAACTTGCCCTCTTTGTAGAAAGGGGTTAGACACTTGACCACAATGTTTGCAGCCACCTTCAGAGAGATGCCAGAAGCTGGGAGCTGGCAGGGGCTGTTGGTTGTGGGGTTTATGGTGCCCCGATCACTGGCTGAGATGTTATCCTTGGCCTCAGCTAAGATGTAGGCATTGGTTGAGGGGCAAGGCCTCTTCTGAGCCTGACTGTCTGGGTTCTCCTAGGCAGGACCATAATGGAGGGTCACTCCTGGGCTCTCTGTCACTGCCCTTCCCTTTTTTTTTTTTTTTCTAAAGCTGGAAATGGGGAGAGACAGTCAGACAGACTCCCGCATGCGCCCGACTGGGATCCACCCGGCACGCCCACCAGGGGCGACGCTCTGCCCAACATGGGGCAATGCTCTGCCCCTCCGGGGCGTCGCTCTGCCGCGACCAGAGCCACTCTAGCACCTGGGGCAGAGGCCAAGGAGCCATCCCCAGCGCCCGGGCCATCTTTGCTCCAATGGAGCCTTGGCTGCGGGAGGGGAAGAGAGAGACAGAGAGGAAGGAGGGGGGGAGGGTGGAGAAGCAAATGGGCGCTTCTCCAATGTGCCCTGGCCGGGAATCGAACCCGGGTCCCCCGCAACGCCAGGCCGACGCTCTACCGCTGAGCCAACCGGCCAGGGCCCCCTTCCCCTTTTGAAAGAGTGGGCCACAGCACCTGTTGGCTCCCTCCAACCTAGCCCATCTGTTGCTGGGATATGGAAAAAGGAGGTGATTTTCCCAAAACCCCTAACCCAGAGTGGAGCAGATAGGGGCATGATCCTCAAGTCTCCTCCCTCCCACCATGGCGGTCAGTACCTGCTGGGGTCTGGGCCGCTTGCCCCTCTGTGTCTCCTTTGTGGGGGTGGGCTTGCCTTCAGGAGGTCCTGGGTATCTGAGTGGGCAGGGACTGGCCGAGGAGAGAGCAGGCATCAGGCAGCCCCACGAAGCCCACTGTAGGAAGGGCCCTATGCCGGAGACCCAGCTAGCGAAGGGGATTCCAGGATTCCCTGTGCCCTTACCTTTGCCCCTGCGGGGTGTACTCCTTTGTCAGGGGGGAAGCCACCAAATGTCCCAGGGCTCCCTGTACCCCACCACAGGAGGGGCTGGCACCCAGGGCTGCTGAAGCAACTGGAGGTGGGCTTTTGCCCCTTTGGCAGAAGAAGCGGGCGATGTCCTGAGAATCCTTGAGGGCTGCAGCGGCTAGGAACTGCTGTTTCTTATTGGCTCTGGTCTTGGCAATGGTACTGCCCCGAGTGGAGTCTTTAGCCTTTTTCTCAGAGGAGGGCCCCCGACAATGAGCACTGCTCCCAGGGGCCTCTCCTCTGAGCCCAGGCACAGGCTCACTGCTCCCCTCATCCTGGAGGCCACAGTGCCAGCCGGGGGGCTCCTGCTTGCCTCTCTGTACAGGCTGGGGGACTTGCCCTATGGCCCGTGTCTTCTCCATCAGCTCTGTGGCAGTCTGGAATGGGCAGGAGCCTTTTGGGAAACCAGCTCCTACCCGCTTGGGTTTGAACTGTGAGGAGGAGGAGAGGGTTCTGACTACCAAGCCCCTTTGAGGGCACTCATTGGTCCAGATATGGCCATGTTACTGAAACTCTTTGGCATGGGGGAGGAAAAAGCCAGGTATAGCAACTCTTGGGGGTCAGGCTGATGACAGGAGAGCTGTGGGGCTGGAGAAATCCAGTTGGCAGGACAGAGAAGCTCAAGGGCATGCCCTGGGAACCCCAGAGCCAGGACTGCGGTGTCAGAAGAGGGCAAGATGCTGGGCCCTGGCTGGGGGCAAAGGGACGTGGTGACTTTCCCAGACCCAGATGTGGGGCAGATGCCAGGACACTGCTCACCGAGTACACCTGGGAGGCTGGCAGGATGTCGTGCTCAGCGGGCTCCAGGGGATCGACCTGGGCATTGCAGCTCCTGGCACCGCCTGCCATGTGGTAAAGCTGCCCATCCTTAGAGGCTCTGTGGATCTCAGCTACCTGGGGCAGGGATAGGCAGGCATGGCATCCACTAGCTCCTGACCGTCTCCTACCCAGGCTTTTAACAAGTGGGCTTCTGTGGCCCACAGCTGTAAGCAATTGACACTGGACAAGTTCTAGTCCTTCTGGGACTAGAAATACCCCCAGCTGGAAATACCCCCAGCTGGCAAAGGAGAGAAATCGGGCTCTCCCCCAGAATTACTGGCCTCTTGAGTGAGCACTGAATTCTGGGCAGCCTATGACCAGAGGGTGGGCAGACAGCCTGGGAGTATATCGGGGTTACCTCTCCCACCCTACCTATGAGCATGCTTGCCCACCCCTGCCCAGGGCCCACCTTCTTCAACACGCTGGCCTTGTACAGGTTAGCCACCTTGGCATTTCGAAACACCTCATGTTCCAGTTCCACAGCCTTGGCCTGGAGGTCAGGTCTGAGGGAATGTGAGGTATCAGGCAGGTCAGAGCCCTCTCCTCGTTGAGCTCCTGTTGTATTCTCCTTGGGGACCCTGGAGATAGTTCAGGGTCCGATGGGAATGGCCTTGGGTACAGGGATTCCAACCTGGACATCCTGGGCAAGCTGTGGCCCCTCAGTTGTGGCTGAGCCTGCTGGCCCCTGCTGGGACTGTGGGGACCTGCATCCACTGAGATGGGCCACAATCAAGGGAGGGGGCTTCAGAACAAGCCAGGAGGGCCTGGGGTTCCTGAAGTTTCCAAAGGAAGTGGAGTTGGAGAGCCCTCTCCAGCCCCAGTGACCTGGGACACTTACCTATCAGTAGTACCTGTGGCCTGGCAGTTACTGCTCAGAGCCTCCTCCAGAAGCCTCAGGCAGTGCTCACGGGCCTGCACAGGGGAGAGAGATTGGTCACATAAGCCTCAAGATTGGGGAACAGGTATAAGGGGCCGCCACCTCTTACCTTCACAGTGAGCCTGGGGATCTTCCTGCTAGAAGCCTCTTTCAAGAGACAGCCCTCATCTGGGGAGAGAGGGGTAGGTTCTACCACTCTATCTTCTGCTCTCTGGCGTCCCCAGCCCCCCAAGGAGGCATCTTCCGTCCACACACAGGAAACAGTCCACAAGCCCCCAGGTATATTTCTGTACTGACCTGGGGGTACAAATTCTTCTATCTTGGGGTCTTTGCCCTGAAAGATGACATGAAGGGCTTGTGAGGCACCCTGCCCACTGGACAGCACCCAGTTCAGCACTAGGGAAGGGCTCGAGAAGGTGTGAGAGGCCACTTGAGACCCCACAGAGCCCCCACCCCCTTCACCTTGCGCAGACTCATCTGCTTCTGGTAGAAGAGGTTCCATTCCCGCTTGTGGGCCTCGGCTTTGCCCTCATCCCCACTGCCTCCAGAATCTTCATTATACCTAGGAGACAGAATGGGCAATGAACAGCCCCGTCTTGGGCTTTGCCCTCCCTCCACACCTGTGGAGAGGCAGTGATGTCCCTGATACCCTGGCAGCAATGAGGTCCCAGCCCCACAGGGCCCATGCTGCAGGGCAATGGACTGTGGCATGGTGTCGTCTCTGGTCTGTCTTTGGTACCAGGGAGAGAATGCCAGACTACTTCCAGTGTGTTGGATCCTCACCTGCTGAAGCCTCCATAGCCCCTGCGGCCTCCCTCATACAGCTCAGGGTCGAAGCCATTCCCCTGGGAGGGCTGAATGCAGGTCTTGTTCCAGCTGCTTCTGTGCTCCAAGGTGTCCAGCTGCTTCCGCACGGCCGCAGGGTTCTGGCAGTGGTCACAGCCCTTGCTGCAGGCTGGGAGTGCATCCCCGAAGTACTTGGCAATGGCAGCATGGCGGCACCTAAAGCAGGCAGCATTGCAGAGGCAAGGGGTGAGGAACCCAGGCAGTGCCTAAGCTCAGGCCGAGCATCACCACAGGCCTGGTGCTGTGCTAAGCAGGACATCCTCATCTCATAGGAGCCTCACAGGTATCTTGGTTGCCACTTTACAGACAGGGACAGTGAGGTGAAGGTGCTTTGCCAAGGTCACGCAGCATGTGGGGAATCCAGAGGAACTAGGATGTGACCCTGATTCTGTCCTGTGTCTCTCTCTGGATTATTCACTCCTCTGGGATCCAGCCCCAGCCCCTGCCCCTCTGTCCTCTGGCAATGGGGTGCCCTATGAGGAGCGTGGGCTCTGGATGCAGATGCTGACTCTGCTGCTGAGGCTGTACCCCTGGGGAAAGGATCTGACCTCTTGAAGTCCAAGTACACTAAACCAGTGCAGAAAGAGCAGCAGCCCTAGGGCTGTGTCAGAGCTAATGACTTGATGATGCTTTGAGCCCTTCCCACAGATTCTGGAGCCCAGGGAGGGCTCTTAGTATTACTACTTGTCACTCTTTACTGTGGCTGGGCAAGGGACCAGCAGGAGGTGACCCCACCCTGGCTTCAGCACGCAGCTCTGCTTCTTAGTGACCTCTTACTTGTCCCCGACAAGCCTCTGCCTGGCCCAGTATACATAGTCCGGGGCCAGGGGACTGCCCAAAAGCAGGAACCAGACAGCTCTGAGAGCTAGCGCTGTATTCCAGTCGCTGCGCAGCAGTGAGGAGATGCAGCCTCGGTGTCAGTGCATCTTCCACGGCCGCTGCCCTTGTGGGTGCAGCTTCCATCTGTCTCTACTACGACTCCCCAGGCTGGAATCACAGTTGGTCCTTCGGGTAGGTGCAGAGGTCCCGGGAAGGGCCACAGCTCTATTAAGTCACTTACAATGGGCCAGTCCAGCCACAAGAATGAGGTGGTGGGAATGGGGAGCAGAGCTGTCCAGGTGCCACATCCCAGGGACAAGATGAGCTCGTACAAGAAACCCTTTAAGCAGCTGAGACCCTGAGGAGCAAGTTCCAGGAACAAGAGTTGATTGTTGCCCAGCTCTTAGGAAGCCTGGGCTGACTGCCTTGCTTAGCTAAGTGGAGAAGGTACTCTGCAGAGCCCGAGACAGCAAGGAGACCAAGGTGGCCACCAGAGGGCATGGTTGCCGCCACTCCGAAAACTTAATGTGTAAAGCGTTCTGTCACCTGAGTCTGTACCTCTGCACAGTGGCTACCTGTCCAGCCTCTGGGAGGCTCTGGCAACCAAGTGGTGTGGCCACAAGTTTGGCTTCCTTACCCTCACATTCCCCCAAGCCCTGACTCACTGGGGTTTTGTGCTCACACTCAAAGGACTCCATTGACAGCCCGAAGATGCAGGCTGGGGTCGGCTCCCATCCCACTCCAGGCACAGTCTGGTCAGCTGGGGTGGTATGACCAGTCAAATGTCAAAGGGCCCGGCCAGCTGCTGGGCTCTGGAGCCTGTCCCACACAGCCAGGCCACAGCACAGCGCCAGCCTAGCACATGCACACACTCCTTGACAAGGAGACCAGCTCGGCCCACTTCCCTCTAGGCCAGAGGAACATGAGGCATATCCCCAGCAAGCAAGCCAGACATGGGCCACTCCCAAGTCACTCAGGACTCCAAGTTCTTCCCCAGAATACCTCCCAGGGGGTTAGCTTCTTGGGTGGTCTGGCACCTCCCCCTCACTCTTTCCTTTCCTTCCCTAGAGAGGCCAGAGAGAGGGACCAGCCAGGGAGCTGCCTGAGGTGCAGGTTGGGGTGGTGGAGAGTGTGAGCCAAAAAACTCTCCTAAGGGTAGGACAGGGGCCAAGGCTGGGCGTGCTGCGGGGCCTCCCTTTCACCCTCCCCACTCCACACCGCAGCTGGAACCTCCTCTGTGGTTGTCTTTGCCAGGGAACAGAGAGCCCACCTCTTTCATCAGCGCCCAGCCCAGGCCCAGCCCATGTGGCTTAGCACACACCCACTAAGAGGGAGAGGAAGAGGAGGAATGAGAGAGAGAGAGAGCGCTAGACCCTTTCCTGTAGACCTCCTGGGGCAGGACAAGTTCCCAGCAGGACACCCTGCCTGTGCCCAGGCAGTGGGTGGCACTGGCTCCCCCTTCAGTGGCCGCCCCATGTAATCTGACACTTGGATCTCCTGGACAACAACCAACAAAAAAGCTGAAGCCCAGATAGCAGCTGCCTGTCAGTACTGAGCAGCTCGCTCACAGACCAGAGGTCCAGGGAGCACTGAGTCACGAAAGAGGCGTCTGAGAAGGAAGGGAGTGGCAGCAGTAGGCTGAGGCAGGCCCAAGGGGAAGAGGCCTGCTGAGGCTGCCTGACTCCCTGGCACCTGCAGTCGTGTTCCCAGACCCAACACCTGAGCACTTGGTGAGTGGCCACAGATGGAGGGTGAAGGGAGCAGAGCAGCAAGGGTTCCATGCCCCAAGAGTGGAAAACCACAATTTACCATGGGGGTCGGTCGCACTTGGTCAGCCTCTGGATAGCCTCCTGTTCAAACCTAGGCTTTCCCTGCTTTTGCTGGGACCCAGCATTGGGGGACACGGCTGGCTGCAGCCTCTTTGAGGGTGGTTTCCTCCCTGCTTGCTAAGCAGGCAGAGGGGCCTAGGGTGCCTGCTTACTCTACAAGTTAATTTAAGCTTTTTCCATTCAGGGGGGCTTAAACAAGGGATCTGTCTGCCCTGGCTTGGGAGAGAAACATCGCCTGCCTGCTGGGCCTCCCTTTTCCCAGGATCAAGGCAGAGCCCTCCTTGGCCCATCCCTCCCTCCATCCAGGAGGCTCAGGGCAAGGTCCACCCAGCCATTTCTTAACCTCCGGAATGTAGCAGGACCCACGGCAGCTCTGCCTGTGTCCCAGGAAAGAGCAGCAGCTACCACCTCTAGTACAGGGCTTGGCCTGCTCACGGCCAGGTGTTCTCAGCTTGGGGCTCTGCTCAGGTGCTCCTTCCTGGGGCCATTTAGATGCCCATGAACCCCCAAATCTCCCTAAGGCTGCACCAGAAATGAGAGGACCAGGTGAGGAGAAGGTGAGGCTGGTGGAAGTGAGGCTGGAGGAGGGTCTGCCCGGTTATCTGGTTCTCTGCCACTGTAAGGCGGACCCCAACGGTTCTCCAGGCAGCATGGAGCGTGATCCTCCTGAGCAGGGACCCATGAGCCAAGGTTGGCTGACCTCCTGCCTCCCTGTCATCACACCAGGGTTCAAGTCTCCCTCGTTGCCCCCCAGATGTCTTCCCCAAAGCAAACAGGCTAGAATCTACTTAGAAAAACAACCACCTAGGGAAAAGTGGAAACCAAGGATCAGTCCAAGTGTTCTTGGTTCAGCAGAGCTGTGGGATTCGGCCTGGGCTGGTGGCTGGGGAGACTCCAGGTTCCACAGGGATGGGCAGCCACAGTGGCGAGAAGGGACAGCTGTGTTAGAGATAGCCAGACGGTGGGTGAGGGAGGGTCACATGGATCACCACTGCTGGCTCATCTCTAAGACACCCCAGGCAGGCAGATGGGGATAAGAGTGCCTGCGCTCACAGGACACAAGTGGACAGGGGGTCCTGACAGTTCCTGAACTGGGACAGAAGGGTGATGCCCAGCTTCTGGGGCTTTGGGAATAATTACCACCAGCAGGAAGTGCCTCTTCCAGTCCTGAAAGGCTACTGGGCTGGGGAAGTGGGGACTGCTGAAGGTTCAAGTGTCTACTTCCCACTGCAAGTCGGAGCCAAGGCAAAAAGGGGTGTCATGCAAAGACTCTGCAGCCCACAGTAGTCATCTCTGCTTTGCTGGCCAGGCCTCCGGACCCCACAAATCTCCCACATACTTAGGTTATTACATTCCACCTGTTTCTTAAGACAATGCTCTGGAGTCTAGGGTGGCTGAAAACCACCCAGACCAAATAATAGGGGCTGAGCCAGAAGCCTCAGGGGCCCTGAGCCATCAACTGCTGTACTTATCAGACACAAACACACCCACACCCACCAGCTTCCCCCAGGGAGCTGGAGTATCAGTTTTGCAAAGAGCTGAAACAGGGAAGCTTCAGTACCCAGTTGCAGGTGTCAGGCCTGTAGGATGCCTGATAGCTCTGTTGCAAGGTTCTCTGTTCCAGGAGATGACACTCGCAGGAATGCTTCCTAGTTGGTCCAACTTGCCAGCCTTCCTCTCTGCCCTGCTCACTTTCCTGCTTCGCTGGCTACCACTCCAGCTGGGAGCACCCGGGGAAGGCTCCAAGAAGGGTCCTGCAGGCAGCGGGGGCTGCTCTCCCTTCCTGGAGCCAGGAAAAGCCACCTCTTCCCTGGCTGTTTCCAACTGATGCACTACCGAGTGTGGGGTTAGGAGGGACTCTGGTTTCCCTGGTTCACAGGCAGGAGGTACAGTTTTGGGAGGAGTTTGGTGGACCTGAGACAGAAAGACTGGAAAAACAGAATTCTCAGTGGCTCCCTGGACTTCCTTGCCTTTCTCCCTCCAACCTGGGAGGGTACAGGGGAGGAGAAGCAGACACCCCAGAGCACCCACTTTCCCCAGGCCACAGCTAGAAACACTTAGGGCTACCTACAGAGCAATAGCTAGGGTATAAGCCACATGGTCACCTGACAGCTGCTGGCTATACTGGGCACCAGGCATCAGGCACCCCCTTGGCCTGGCTTTAAATAGCCCACTGAGAAGACTGCCTGACACCTGCTGGAATGTGCCTTCTCCCTCTCAGGAAAAAGAGGCCCCTCCAACTCTGCTCCGGTTCCCACTGAGACTCCTGCTCAAGCCCAAGCTGGAAATGACAAAACCTCAGCTGAAAAGCCAAGGGGGCTCCTCCTCACCCTTCAGAACAGAGGAGCCATGTCTGGCGGTCCAACTCTTGTTCCCAGTGCAGATGGGATCCAGTGAGCAGCCCTGAGTCAGACCCCAGGACTGGGCAAGGCTGGCCAGCTCAGGTCTCCAGAGGCCCTGGGTGCAAAGCCATGACGCCATCCATGCCCGTGGCCTGTGGCTGGTGTGGACCAACAGTCTTCCCAGAGTGCGGTGCAGGTCTTCTGGGTGAGAGTCTGAGGCTTTCTGACATCAAAAATCCCTAGAGGATGGCTGATTTTAGAGCTGAAGCTTCTATCAACAAATCCTGCCTTTCCTGCGCAGCAACTCTGCCTCTGCCAACCTGGGAAACCTTCCTCCTTCCTGCTCTGGAGAGCTGCCCCTCAGACCAACTGGGCCCCCATGCCACGCCCCTCTGCAAGCCCTCCTGGGTCTCTGGGTGTGGGAGCACAAATGAAGAAGTTCCCCCTGCCCTCCATCCACCTCTTTTAAGGAGTGTGTATGATGGTTACACTAGGCAGTGCAGGCACTAGGCCAAGCAGACAAAGAGGAGGGGAGAGAAGCCGTCCTGCCCCTCAGCCCTGTGCACTCTTCCCCAGGAATGAGCCCAGTGGTGGGCCTCCGTCCACCGGAGAGCCTGGGGAACAGGGGTGCCCACAGGCCCCAGTACAGGGAGGGGCCTACTCCACGGTCGAGGAGGAAGTCTGTTTGGTGTGACCACAGAAAAGAGGTTCAGTGCTACAGAAGGAACTTGGTGGACCTGAGACAGAAAGACACGTAAGATCTGTCCCTTTGGTGGCTCTCACAGAGCAGCTACGGCCCTGGCCTAATGAGTGATGTGCCTGACAAAGCAGTGTCCCAGGCTCACGAGAGTGGGCTTAGGATGCTCACGCAGAGCCCACCAGCTTCCAAAGGGCTCTGGGGCCCAGGTCACTGAGCTAAGCCACTGCACGGGCAGTGCCCTCAGTGAGCTGCTCCTGTGCTGAGCTGACTTGCTGGCCAAAGAGTAGGCTCTCTGAGAGGCCACCGTGAGAGCAGTGTGGGGCAGGAGGGGCTGGCCAGACCCATCCTGCGGTGTGACCTCGAAGAAGTCACTGAAGTCGCTTCCTTTCTAGGTCTCAGTTTCCCCACTTGTAAAAGAAAGGAAGCAGCGGTGCCAACCTGTGGCATTCCAGGAGCCTCTCTCTGCCTTAGTACATTTGAACACTAATCTTGCTCTCCTTTGTGGAAATGTGCTGACCCTGGAGTGGGCTGAGAGAACGAAGGAGGGTCTAACTGCAGAAGCCTCCCACTTTTTTTTTTTTTTTCATTTTTCTGAAGCTGGAAACAGGGAGAGACAGTCTGACAGACTCCCGCATGCACCAGACCGGGATCCACCCGGCACGCCCACCAGGGGCGAAGCTCTGCCCACCAGGGGGCGATGCTCTGCCCATCCTGGGCGTCGCCATGTTGCGACCAGAGCCACTCTAGCGCCTGAGGCAGAGGCCACAGAGCCATCCCCAGCGCCCGGGCCATCCTTGCTCCAATGGAGCCTTGGCTGCGGCCTCCCACTTTTGACAAGAAACCATCTAATTTTCCATGCAGCCATCGCTGCCCGCTACCCCCATCGCTACTTCAACACAGCTTCCGGCCCCAGCCTGCCTCCCCTTCCTTCACCTCACACACCACAAACACTCTGGTGTAAAGGAGACAAATGAACCTCCCCAAACGTGCTTCAGAAGGGTCACTGACAGTGTACAGGGAGGTGTAACCACCCCCCAGAGGACACCTCAACTCTCCTGCACTGGCTAGACCCCACCTGGAGGGGAATCACATGGGCTGGGCACCTCCCTGTGCTGACCTCTGTGCTGCCAGTGGTTAGTCCTCCCAACAGCCTCGAAAGCCAGGCATCTCATCTTCATGTGAAATGACAGAGAGACTCAGAGATGAAGAGACTCATCCAATCACCAAAGCAAGAGGGGGCAGCATTCAAATCCAGGACACACTACAAACAATGCTCCAGGGCAGGCAGCCAAGCAGCGACAAAACTTCTAGGGAGAGATCACTTAATGGAGGAGATGCAGGAGGCACACACCAACTGCCTGCCAACTGCCTTCCTGCTGCCTTCTGGGTCCTAAGGGACTGTGAGGCAGAAGGGGGCAGCGTTTCCTAGTGACCATGGTGGGACTAATGGAGTCAGTCCTGATCAGAGCTACCCCAAGAAGGAATGGGGTGGGCCCTAGGAACTGGTGGAGTTCCAACAAGTCAAGTGAAGGCTGTACACCACAGGGGGGGCCGGGAGGCAGGCACGGGTAGAGGGTCTGAGCAAGCAGCCTTCAGGATGGTTCTAATGCAGCTGTACTGTGGCACCACCGGGACCGACCAGCTTCACAGAGCACAGACATCTCAGGAGAAGCCTGGCTGACACTGGGACAAGAGCCTAAGGTCTGGCACAAGCCCCTGGCCACCTGTTAGTCTCTCTTGGATTAGAGCTGCCTTGGAGAACAAGTTCAGGCTAGCTTGGCACAAGGCTGTCCCTGGTCACTGCCTAAAGAAGCTCTGGCTGCCTGTGCCCACAGGTGACGCAGAGGGAAAGGAAGCTGCTACACAACACACCCGACTCACAGACCTGGCCTGTACTTCACTTTGGCCTCCCGGGCTTCCCAGATGGAAGAGGCTCCTGGCCAAAGGGCTGAGCTGCCACATACCAGGGGCAGGTTGAGAGCAGAGGGGACCCTCTTCGTCAGCCAAGAAGAGCAGGTCCAAGCCAGCAAGGGAGGGAGGGACTGGTTAGACTAACCCTGAGACGCCTGATCCCATTCTGAAGAGAACTCCTTGGGAAAAACTGAAGGAACATAGCGTCACTTCTTCCTCCTCCCAGGAGAACTCCATACAAGTAAAGAAACTGGGCTGATGGGAGGTGGAGGCTCAGACCACCCCCCCAGCCAGTTCTCACTTACATCTGACCCTGGCCTGAAGCTCCCACACCAGAGCCTGCTTTTGGGAGGCCCCAATCCTTCCACTCCCACATGATAGCAGGCAAGAGCACCAGGCTGCAATCCTGAAGCCTACTCTCCCTGCTGGGGAGACCAGGAGAGGCACCTCAAGTCCTGAATGACCCAGGGGCTACCAGAGGAGTTGGGCCAGTCCAAGGCACCCTGGTAAAATGTCAGATTGGTGTCTGAGACAGGAATGTCAGAGTGTAGTCCCCCCACCTCATAGTCAGAAACGCTGGCCAACCCTGGCAGGCTGGCAGACCCCTCCTGTGTCCAGTTCTGCCAAGCAGGCCCCAAAAGGCCTCAGGTTCACAGTCATTACCAGCTTCTCTCACTCTGGGCAGTTCCAGCTAGGTGGGAGCTGGAGGCCACCACTGAGCAGAGGGGCCTGATGGGCTCCCTTCCTTTCTCGTGAGACACGGGGGTGTGATGGGTGAGACCTGACAAACTCGTTCTGCGGGCTGCAAGTGAAGGAGAGGGTGGATTCTCTGGGCCAGCCCTGCAGAGACTCAGGCCTTCTCTCTGTTCAGTACAGCCCAGCAGGAGCCTAGCCCAGCATGGCAGCCACCACCTTTGTGCAGGAGATATGCTCGGTAGGCGAGAGGCTGCTGCTCAAGCTGCAGAAGCTGCCCCAGGCTGAGCCCGTGGAGATTGTGGCCTTCTCGGTCATCATCCTATTCACAGGTCAGTTGGGGCTCTTAGATTCTCCTTGGCTCTTCCTGGCATTTGGGAGACAAACCCACAGTGCCAGCCAGAGGGCTGGTGAAGGTGGCTTGGTGTTTCCCAGACAGGAGAAGCGGGTGTCCCTTGGAGGAAAACAAGGGATTTCCCCTAGTCCTGTAAAATAATGCTTTAGTGGTGGGCTGGATGGTGCTGGGCACCAGAGGCACCCAGCATCCCAACCCAGGGATGAAAGGACCAGGCCTCTGGTGGCCAGCACAGGGGCTGGTTCATATCTCTTGTCAGATCCATCAGCTCTAACCAGTGAGCCAGGCCTTTGGGCAAAGGCTGTCCACACCTCCAGAGGGCTTCTTTGGAAGGGAGTGGGTGTTCTTTCTCTTCCCACATCGGGGTTGCTATGCCCTCCACCTCTTTCCCCCAACCCTCCAGCCACTGTGATGCTGCTGCTGCTGGTAGCCTGTAGCTGCTGCTGTACACACTGCTGCTGCCCTGAGCAGAGAGGTAGGAAGGCCTAAGTCCGGCCCATGAGCCCACCATGAGGGATGGAGAGCTGACAGAGAAGCTGGAGAAGAGATGCCGGAGCCATGGCTCTGGTGTCAGACTGGCCCTACAGCCCTGATCCCTCAGGACCAAGATCCACTGTCACAGCTCTTGCCCTGCCCAGGAACAGGACACTGATATGTGGAGGCTTATCAAGAAAATAAGGGCTTTTATGGTCACGAGACCTCCACCTGCCAGTGAACACGGTGCCAAGGAGGAGCCAACCATTTCAAGGACAGAGTAAACCACTGGGGTTCTTGGCCTACTTGCACTTTCTAACAAAACATGGAAATGGGGTCCCCAAATCTCAATGGAGAACCTACACTGAGGGGAGCTGGCTTTGGGGTTCTACTGACCCACACCAAAGAGGAGCAGCCTAATCAGAGAGACTGTGCAACTGGATCCCCAGAGCGGGGCATGTCAGTGTTCTAATCCAGTATTTGCCTGGTTATTTTTCCCCAGTCTTTTTTGTTGTGTTTCTGTGACATCAGACTCGCTGGGCAGGGTTCTGTGCATTAGTAGGGCCACATGCCAGAGTTACAGGGGTGTGACCAGTGACTGTCCTTTCAGGCTTCTGCTCCCCCTATGCACATGAAAGCTGGCAAAACACACAGGCAGGAATTCCAGCCAGGAGGGAATGCCACAGAAGCAGGGAGAGATGTAGTGAAATTCCTGTCAGGCACTAGCGGCTAACAAGCTCTGGCTCCCAGACTCCCCCTCTGTAGTGACAGATGATGTGTGTGCCCCAGGCAGGTGCTGGCTCAGAAATGTCACTTAACTATTTCCTCTGTCATTAACTTTAGCCTGCACATCTGACACTTGCAGGCTCAGGCCACTGGGTCTTCCCAAATTTCTGGAGTAAGAGAAGAGATGTCAGGCCCCTGGTACTGTTCATTACCTACGCCCTGACACTGCCACCCTTTCCCCATTTGTGCCAGGCTGCCTGCATTCAAATCCTCACCCCCTCCCCTCGCCAGCAGGAATCTAGATTAGTGACGGTACCTTCCCAAGTCATGTTTTCTGCCTGTGAGATGGACTAATCCTGGTAACCGCCCCCTGGGGTGCGCTCATGAGGATAAACTAAGATGAGCTACGGTGAGACTTGGCACAGTGCTGGGGATAGCCTAAGAACTCTGCATTATGTGATCACCACCTCTAAACATGGGGCTGACCCAAAGCAATGGGAACCCATTTTAAGGGCTGGTCTTGCTGAAATGTATCACTGACCTACCTCCCACTTCAGTCTGCTTTCTCTTCCAGAGACTTGCCAGGTAGAGGTAGAAACCGAAACCCTGGAATGACAGTAGAGGAAGCAGAGGCTCCCACAGTAACACCCCTTCCTTCCCCACTGGTCCCTAGGAGCCATAACGAGGTCTGCAATTTTCACATGCCTTTGTCATCTTGGCCTGGGCAGCCCAGGCTCTGGCTGCCTGGGGGTAGAACCCCATTTACCCAGAAAACAGGAAGTGGGGAGGGAATGCCAGCCCTGCCACCATCTCCTCCAGCTGGCAGGCAAGCAGGAGGAGCTCTCTCTGGCTGGTTTCACTTCCTGGTACCCAGGGACTTGTCAGTTTGGTTTCAGTTGAAACCCAAAGAGAAAGTGCTACAGTACAAAATTAAGAAATTCAAGAACCTGCCAGTACTCTCTCCCCAGCCACCACTGTAGAAGAATGGTGTTCAGAATAACAATAACAGGCCTGACCTATGGTGGCACAGTGAATAAAGCATTGACCTAGAAATACTGAGGTCGCTGGTTCGAAACCCTGGGCTTGCCTAATCAAGGCACATATGGGAGTTGATGCTTCCTTCTCTGTCTCTCTCTCTCTAAGAATGAATAAATAAAATCTAAAAAGAAAAAGAATAACAATAAGAATAATGATGATGCTGGTGATGATATAAAGATAGCTAAAATTCAGTGAAGGGCCCTGGCCGGTTGGCTCAGTGGTAGAGTGTCGGCCTGGCGTGCAGAAGTCCCGGGTTCAATTCCCTGCCAGGGCACACAGGAGAAGCGCCCATCTGCTTCTCCACCCCTCCCCTTCTCCTTCCTCTCTGTCTCTCTCTTCCCCTCCCGCAGCGAGGCTCCATTGGAGCAAAGATGGCCTGGGCACTGGGGATGGCTCCTTGGCCTCTGCCCCAGGCGCTACAGTGGCTGTGGTCGCGACAGAGTGATGCCCCGGAGGGGCAGAGCATTGCCCCCTGGTGGGCAGAGCGTCGCCCCCTGGTGGGCGTGCCGGGTGGATCCCGGTCGGGCGCATGCGGGAGTCTGTCTGACTGTCTCTCCTCGTTTCCAGCTTCAGAAAAAAAAATAATAATAATAAAATAAAATAAAATAAAATTCAGTGAAGGCTTATACATACTCAGGCATTGTCTTAAAATTTTTGATGCAAATATACTGCTCACAAATATAAGCAGATATTTCAAAATGAATATGAAGCATTAAAAAAAGCATTTGATTTTTTTATTAAACAAGAGCATCAGAAAAGCAAACAAGTGAAAGAAAGTTGTTTGATTATGCAAATAGATGCAAAACCAACTTTTATTTCTTTGGTGAAAATGCACTATACAAAAGGCTGAAAGTGCCTGACCAGGTGGTGGCGCAGTGGATAGAGCGTCGGACTGGGATGCCGAGGACCCAGGTTCGAGACCTCCAGGTCACCAGCTTGAGCGCGGGCTCATCTGGTTTGAGCAAAGCTCACCAGCTTGGACCCAAGGTCGCCGGCTTGAGCAAGGGGTTACTTGGTCTGCTGAAGGCCTGCGGTCAAGGCACATATGAGAAAGCAATCAAGGAACAACTAAGGTGTCACAACGAAAAACTGATGACTGATTCTCATCTCTCTCCATTCCTGTCTGTCCCTATCTAGCCCTCTCTCTGACCTCTGACTCTCTCTCTGTCTCTGAGAAAAAAAAACCAAAAAACAAAAGGCTGAAAGTACTGGAGTATTTGCACATTCCCTGATCCTCTAATTTCTGTGAACAGTATAAATTCATTCACTGCTATAGATAATATTATTAACCCCATTATAGAGATGAGGAAACTAAGTCTGGCTGGGTAGTTCAGTTGGTTAGTTCTGATACATCAAGGTTGCAGATTTGATCCCTGGTTGGGGCATACAAGCAACCAAAGAATGCATTAATAAGCAGAACAACAAATCGACTGTTTTTCGTTTCTCTCTCAAATCAACAATAAATAAATAAAAATGAGGGAGCTGGGCTTAGTGACACTAGGTAACTTGCCTAAGTCAACCAGCTAAAGAGGCAGAGCCCGCCTCCTGGCCCAGCATGGCTGGCTGCAGCACCAGCTCACCAGACCCAGGCCTGAGGCCTCCTGGTTGCAGTGCAGATAGGCTCTGATTCCATTACCTTCCATCAACCAACCTTATATCCCAAACATCCACATCCTGAACTGTCTCAAAATAACCTCCTTGTGAGCAGGTGGGGCCCAACTAAGTCTCTCTCCTGGAAGAAAAACACAGGGAAAGTGGGAGGGGCAGAATGGGAAGCCTTGCCTTTTTCAGTACCCACAACGCCAGGGGTCCTCGGGAAGCCTGGTTCAGGAGCTGCTCTAACAGCACAGCAGCCCAATCCCTGTGTCTTTTCCTTAAGCAAGTTTTCATCAGTATCAAGAATGTCCCTTCCTGCCCGACCAGGTGGTGGCGCAGTGGATAGAGCGTCGGACTGGGATGCCGAGGACCCAGGTTCGAGACCCTGAGGTCGGCAGCTTGAGCACAGGCTCATCTGGTTTGAGCAAAAAGCTCACCAGCTTGGACCCAGGGTCACTGCCCAGGGTCACTGGCTCAAGCAAGAGGTCACTTGGTCTACTGAAGGCCCATGGTCAAGGCACATATGAGAAAGCAATCAATGAACAACTAAGGTGTCGCAATGCGAAACGAAAAACTAATGATTGATGCTTCTCATCTCTCCATTCCTGTCTGTCTGTCCCTGTCTATCCCTCTCTCTGTAAAAAATAAAAATAAATAAATAAATAAATAAAAATGCCCCTGACTGAGGGTGGCTGACCCTGAACCTCTTTGCTAGAAAAGATTCTGGCTTCCGGGTCCAGCAGACAAAAGGTGGAGCCCACAGGGACTGCCCTGGGTATACAGGCCAGCTTGCTGGCTTATTTGCATTTTTCTCCTCTAGGCCAGGCAGTACCCAATTGCTGAGTCCAAATAACAGGCCCTCCCTGCCTACCGAGGGCGGGCTTCTCCACACCACCTCCTGAGCCCCACCATCAATGGGGCCAAGTCCCAGGCAGGCTTCAGTCCTACTCAGCTCCACCAGCCAGATCTGCTCCAGCACGACAGCAGCTGAGCACAGTCCTGGCCCGGACAGCACCCTGCCTGGGTCTTCTCTGGGGCAGCTGGGAATGGAGAGGAGGCAGCAATACCCCCGTTGTGGGAAAGGATACACAGAGAGGCACAGCAAGATGGGTGGTGGCCAGGGGAGGTTGTTTTGGACCCAGAGAACATCTGGCTGACTCCAGACCTAACACCTCCCCATTCCCACTGCCTTGGCACCCTGGTCCAAGCCACCACCAATGTCTGCCTGCGGTCACTGCAGCACTGTCTGAGCTGGACTCCACACTCACCAGTCTCTTCCCCCAACTCTCAATTCTTCAGAACAGTTTCACTCTGCACTAAGAGCTATGCATTTTACCATCTATAATATGTCCTATAGTGAAGCCACCGATGCAAGAATCTCATTAGCAAAACTTTGCAGAGAGCGTTCAAACTGGTTTTCTCCGAAACCCGTTTTCTCAAACATTAACATTTGAAAGCAATCTACAATAAAATCTTTATAGCGACTAACATATTTGCTTGTGGGTAATACCAATTCCAGACCATAAAAAAGAGGACAAATTTTGTCCTTGAAAACAGTTTATTCATTTTCCTTGGGACCGGCTGCCTGCCATGGAACCCTGACTCCTAATTCTTACAGTTTTCTCCTCTCCACATAAACATCACTGCTTCCAGGGGAGCCCCGTCAGCCCCCAGCCAGGCTCTGCCATGGGCACCAACTCACTCTTCTCCTATCATGCTCTCTTCATGGTGATCACTAAAGCAGAATTTTCTTTTTTTTTTAATATAATAAAAATCTTTAAGGGATACACACACACACACACACACACACACACACACACACACACACACGATTCTTGAATAAAAGAATTTGGATTGTTTAAAGCAGAATTTTCTGATGGGACCAGCAGAAAAAAAGTTGATAGAGCCGGTTGGCTCAGCGGTAGAACGTCCGCCTGGCGTGCATAAGTCCCAGGTTCGATTCCCGGCCAGGGCACACAGGAGAAGCGCCCATCTGCTTCTCCACCCCTCCCCCTCTCCCTCCTCTCTGTCTCTCTCTTCCCCTCCCGCAGCGAGGCTCCATTGGAGCAAAGATGGCCCGGGCGCTGGGGATGGCTCCTTGGCCTCTGCCCCAGGCACTAGAGTGGCTCTGGTCACAACAGAGCGACGCCTGGGAGGGGCAGAGCATCGCCCCCTGGTGGACAGAGCGTCACCCCCTGGTGGGCGTGCCAGGTGGATCCTGGTCGGGCACATGCGGGAGTCTGTCTGTCTCTCCCCATTTCCAGCTTCAGAAAAATACAAAACAAATAAATAAATAAGTTGATAGAAGCAACTTGTGTGTATATGATACACACACACACTCTCTATACATCTGTTTTAAACTGAAACATACACATATGTGTTCCTTGGCCAATCTTTTTGATGTAGGGCCAGGGTCTTTTCTCTGAGTGTGAATGAGTTTGCTGACCTGAGTTCACATATGGTTTAATTTTGGTTTCTGTAATGCAGAATAAGAACTTAAAGACATTTGCAAAGAAATCTGAGTGGGAGATCCTTCTGGATTTTTACAAAATGTTCACAGCTGTCCATTTGTACATATCAAAATAATTTTTTTTTTTTTGTATTTTTCTGAAGCTGGAAACGGGGAGAGACAGTCAGACAGACTCCCGCATGCGCCCAACCGGGATCCACCCGGCACGCCCACCAGGGGCGAGGCTCTGCCCACCAGGGGGCGATGCTTTGCCCCTCCGGGGCGTCGCTCTGCCGCGACCAGAGCCACTCTAGTGCCTGGGGCAGAGGCCAAGGAGCCATCCCCAGCGCCCGGGCCATCTTTGCTCCAATGGAGCCTTGGCTGCGGGAGGGGAAGAGAGAGACAAAGAGGAAGGGGGGGTGGAGAAGCAAATGGGCGCTTCTCCTATGTGCCCTGACCGGAAATCGAACCCAGGTCCCCCGCACACCAGGCCTACGCTCTACCGCTGAGCCAATCGGCCAGGGCCTCAAAATAATATTTTGACAGCAATATTATCTGAATGATTCCAAAGTCATTCCAAAGTGGTCAAAAGAGGTACTTATATAGAAACAACAGCTCTCTCTTCGCTCACTCTGAGCTATAGCACAGCTTCAGAGTTCAGGTTCTGTGAAGCTGACATAAGCAGCTGGGTTCAAACCCCAGTGCAGAAAGTTACTTCTTAACTATGTAACCAAGCCTGTTTCCCAGTTTTAAAGCTGGGGTTTTGGCTATTCTTGTTGCTTTATTCTTTATGTAATGTTAAGTACAATTATATAATTACAATGACAACTGCCACAAACAGGTTTGGAACAAACAGCTGACTCTTGATAAGTACCCAACCTAAGTGATGGAGTGGGAGGTCCAAGGTGCACTTAAGACCAGCCCACTGGCTGGGCACGTTGGGCAGGCCAGGGTCCACTGAGCCCATGATTGTTAAGGACTTGATCGTCACCTATCTCCTCACACCTGGCTGAGTATTAGAATCGCCAGCAAGTTTTACAAAGCACGGGGCTCTGACATGCCCAGAGACTAAAATCAGTGGTACAGGTGGGGCCTGGGCATAGGCATTTGGAAAAGCTCGCAGACAACTCTACAAGCAGGGTTGAGGACCAGGGCAAGGTCTGTGTTTCATGTTTTGCACTGGACAGCAGTGTCAAGCGCAGCCCCTGGCCACAAGAGGCACTTGAATCCTGTCTCGTGAAGGAGTCGTGGCTGCCAGGTTTCACATACCATGGCACTGGCTCCATTCCCACTTCCTAGCTGCCCTGTCACACCAGTGGGTAGGAACTAACCACACAAAGTAGCTGAGGCATACCAGAGAGGCAGACAAGACCCTGAAGGAGAAGTCAGGCCCCACTGGACGCAGAGCCTCAATGCAGATAAACACTGCCACCCAGGAATAGTTCCAGGACAAGCCAACAGGAGCTGCAGTTAATCATTCACCCGGCACCACAGGAGGGAGCAGCCTGAGTGGGGTTCCAGTTCCAGGGCTTCCCGAGCTTTGGCTGGTCCTTTCGGTCTACAGGTCATCAGACAGAGAGGAGAGATAGGACCTGGCTGGTCAAGCTGACAAGTGGCCTGGGCAAATGCCCTGGATCCAGTCTCTTCTACTACCCGTCCCAAGAGACTTCTCTTAGTGAGGACACCTTGACAATGTGCCCTGAGCAGCCTCCCAAATGACTTCATAAAAGGGCAGAATGCAGCTGAGCTGGTACGTGTGAAAGGCAGAAAAGGTCCACAGGTTGCTAGGCAACAGGCCCTGGCCCACCTCTGTTTGTTCAAGTGATAGCAACAAGGTCTGGTTAGGATCACTTGGCAATGAATACACCTTTTCCTCCAAAGAGCTGCTTCTTTGAGTCAGAGTCCATCTCTGGTCACCTGCTGGCCTTTCAGCTCAGCCCCCAAAGCCTGGGCCCTGAAGGCTTATCCTGACTTGCCCTCTTTCAGGACACAGGCGTGTTTTCAGCAGAATCAGGTAATGACACATTCCTTCTCTGCCTGGACTCCCTTTAGCCTACCGATCTCAGCCGTGCTTCTAGAAGATTAGTTAGTTCTTCTGTTTGCAGCTGCCTCCAAAGAAGTTTACGGAAGTCTTAGCTCAAGTCAGTCCACTTCTCCACAACTATGCTGATCTCACAAAAATGCTCCCCAAATGTTTGGCAGTTGAGGTGGGAAAAATAGGATCTAGAGCAGAGCTTTAGCTGAAAGGGTCTAGGGATGGGAAAGGAAGTCCTCTCACACCAGGGCTGTTAAAGAAAGGACTTGAGAATCCAGAGGTAGTCTCAAGGAAGAACCCAAAGGCTACCTCCGCTGGTGCCAGTCCTTACTCCTGTTTTTACAGAGGAAGAAAGTCCATCTATTGCTGGCTGGAGGCACTGAGCCCAAGGACCCACCATCACTTCAGTGTCTACTGCTGCAGAGGTCCTCCAGGATTGCTCCAGAGGAGGAAGCTGAGTGGGGCTGGGTGCGGACAGTAGCACCTGGGACTCAGAGCCTCTGTCCCCTTTTCCAGGTTCATATGGTCATACTAATAAATGAGAGGTACCTCTGGAAGGAAGAGTTCTGGCAGAACCCCTGGGACCAGGGGGGGCTGGCAGTGATCAGCTTATTCATCACCATGGTCCTGCTTCTCATGTTGTTTGCTGTTGTATTTGGCATATGCCCTCCATTTGAAAAGATGGACCACCAAGAAGGGTCTTGACCTGACTTTCTGGGCGCTGAAAATGGGGGACCACCTGTTACACACTCTCCAAACACCACGTTCACTTTCCTCAAAGCCTTTTTAACAGTCTGGAATTATATATTTTATGTGATCACCTGATAAGTGCCTGTCTTCCTCATTGGACCAAGCACCATAAAAGCAGGGGATGGGCCCCTTTGTGCTTACCACTGGCAGAGTCAGTGTCAACCAATATTTGTTGGCTAAGTGAATAAATGAATGGATAAATGAGCAAACAAATGGATAAGCAGACGGATGCTGGGCCATTAGCTCCCCCAGTGGAGAGCCCAGGAGATGACAGATCCCAAGTTTAGGCCAAGACTGTTCTTCCTCAGACAGGTTGTTGAGACCTGTAGGCCAGAGGTTGCTTCAAACCTAATTACTGTTCCTTTTGACACTAAAAGGTAAGAGTCCTGTCATGAATAATCGAATGCTCCCCATGGCCACAGCTCAGAGGAAGTAGCTGCTCGCAGAGGAGCAGGAGAACCGGCTAGTACCCTACTCTGGCCTCATTCATTTGCCCCCAGTATCTTCTCTGTTGATCCCAGAGACACCCAGCTATCCTTACAGGGTTCCAAGCCCCGTGCGTCCCAGACCCTACAACACTGCCTTTGTAGAAATGTACCTGCCTCTGACAAAGCCACACTAGCCTATCCCTCACTACCACGTGCCCTGCCTCTGTAAACAGCTCTTCAACCTCAATGTCAAATCCAGACTATTCCTAGAAAAGGGGCAAATACTGGTAGGGGAAGAGGCTTTTCTTCATGCTATACACCACTTATGCATTAAATAAACATTGCCTTTAACGCAAAGAGCAGCTTCAAATACAGCCACACCAGCAGTGTTCACTCATCTCAGGGCCCAGAAGTCTCAGAATCTGAGACTCTCACGTGTAGTGAGAGATGAGGCTGCACACAGAGCAGCAGGAGGCCCGTTGATGTCCAGGACACCCAACACTAAGAGGCTCCAGCTCCTTGGAATAAGGCAGGAGAAACAGGGACTGAGGCCCCTAGGAAGGCCTAGCCTCTTGAGATATGGCAGAGCTAACTCCATTGGAGAGCCCCAGAGAGCCTCAGACTCATTCCAGATGAGAATTTAGGCAGGGCTATTTTCAGCAGAGGGACAATTAACAAGGAAATTAGCAAGGACATTTGGCCCTTTCATTATGAGCACTTGGCTCAAGGAGCCAAAGAAGGACTAATTTAGCACCTGCATGGTGCTAGTGCCTAAAAAGGGCTCTGGTCACAATGGCTGTGGGCAAGGGTGGTCCTGGGACTGCAGCCAACCACCCCTGCTTGGCAGAGAAGAGTGTCCCCAAAACTGGATCTTGTCACAGAGGTCAAATGAGAGATGACAACTTAGAGAAGGAAAGAGCTTCAGGCCAGGAGCCACCTACTCATTGGTAAACAAGAGGGGGTGGGAGGGCTGGGAATCAAAACATTGCTCAAATAAGAGGCTCTCTGGTTTCCAGAGGAGACCTCCAAAGATTACCTTACACCGGTAATCAGCTTCATGCTTTAAGAATATAATCGTGCAAAATCCCCAGGACAGCACATGTATGAAAATAAGCACTGAAAATTGGCAGATCTGGGATTAGTGCCATCTGTCTACTATGAACTCTGTAACTGTGACCTCGCTGGACCTCAGTCTGTTCATCTCTTAAGTCTGAAGCAATCACTTCTGCTGCATCTACCTCACAGGGTTGTCCAATGAGATCGGCCCAATGAGAGCAGAGGAATCCAAGAACTTTTTAGACCAAAGGGCTACACCAATGCAAAATGTTCCCAGCTTGTCCAGACCCTTCTAGATGTCCCTCACATAGTGCACACACAGCTGCTCATGCTCAGAACCCAAGTGCCACATCTGCCTGTCACTGTGGCTTCAGGCTCCTTAATGGCCCCCACCCAGCAGATGCAGATAAAATAGACAAGTGAGTTCCAAGCCGGCAGGTTGGCATTATGTTAGAAAAGCTGACTTCTCTCCAAGCACCTGACACATCCCCGCAAAGAGATAAGTTGGGTCACATGCCTCTGTTTGGGTCCAGAATAAGAGTGACTATGACCCAAGTGAAGCCAGTGGTGCAGCTCAGTGGCATGTGATGACCACAATGCCAATGGCTCAGAACTGGTCACATGACTCAGGATCGTGTCACTCATGGAGCCATCCATTTTAGAAGGGGGTGAAGTAGGGTGGGTGGATGATCACCCAAAATACTTAATGAGTCCTCACACTGTCAGAGTTTCTGGGGCCTTCCACAAAAGAGTGAAAGGGTACAGACCTCCAGGCTGCCTAACAGGAAACACTCCATGCAGTGGCCATGAGCAGACAGGGGTCCCCTGGTGGCCTGAGCGTTGCCCCACATTAGCTGGTTAACTAGTGGCTACTGGAAAAGGAAAAGATCTAACACTCTGATCTGAAAACACAAGAATAAGTCACTCACCCCAATTCTTCACAGAAGGTCACCAAGGCATCAAAGGCAAAGACAGCAGCTTTATCAGACGTTTTGTTCCCTCTCTTTTCCTGGAAACAAGAAACGGACCATTCATATGGTGACTACCAGAGGGAGGGGGCTGGGAGAGGAAGAAGAGGGTAAAGGGGGGATTGACGGTGATGGAAACAGTCTTGACTTGGGTGGTGAACACAATACAATATACAGATAATATATTATAGAATTGTACATCTGAAACCTATATTATTTTATTAATGTCACCCCAATAAATTCAATTTTTAAAAAAGACCATTTAGCAAAGATCTTACATAGTTGAACTACCTTGTAGCCTAAAAAAAATGAGAAAAGTATCAAATGACAGTAAGAAAGCCACTTACAAAACAGCGTCCCTAAACCTAACCATGTGTCAGAGTCACCTGGGTAACTTTAAAAGAATGACCTGAGGCCCACTCCCAGACTACTGAAGCAAACTTTCTGGAACCGGAGTGTTTAGTTATTTTTTAAAAGCTGCTCATGTGATTTTTGTGCAGAAGGCCCACGAACTGGCATCTGGAAACCACTGTATATAATGTGATCGAATTTAATAGTAAATACAGGAATGATGGTGTCTACTTAGGTACACTGGAACACATACACATCTGTGTGCAGAGAGCTACACTGTATATTAAATGCTAACAGCCTGACCGGGCGGTGGCACAGCAGATAGAGCATTGGACTGGGATGCCGAGGACCCAGGTTCGAGACCCCGAGGTCGCCAGCTTGAGTGCGGGCTCATCTGGTTTGAGCAAAAGCTCACCAGCTTGGACCCAAGGTCGCTGGCTCTAGCAAGGGGTTACTCGGTCTGCTGAAGGCCCACGGTCAAGGTACATACATATGAGAAAGCAATCAATGAACAACTAAGGTGTCGCAATGGGGAATGAAAAACTAATGATTGATGCTTCTCATCTCTCTCCATTCCTGTCTGTCTATCCCTGTCTATCCCTCTCTCTGACTCTGTCTCTGTTAAAAAAAAAAAAAAAAAAAAGCTAACAGGGATCACTTCTGAGTGTTGGGATTATGTGCTGCCTTTTTGAACGATGTGTCTATTTCTCAAACATTCTTTTAAAAACTGTTAAATTTGGCCTGACCTGTGGTGGCGCAGTGGATAAAGCATCAACCTGGAACGCTGAGGTCGCTGGTTCAAAACCCTGGGCTTGCCTGGTCAAGGCACATATGGGAGTTGATGCTTCCTGCTCCTCCCTTCTCTCTCTCTCTCTCTCTCTTTCTCTCTCCTCTTTAAAATGAATAAATAAAGTCTTTAAAAAAAAAACAAATTTTTTTAAATACAGAGAAGTAAAGAAGACACAAAGACACTGATATCTGAGACATAACTGACTTTCTGCTTCTGGAAGATGAATCACCCTCCCCTCCCAAACGCACACAGATACACATCCCTCCTCTACCCCACGTTCCCAATGTGTTCATACCACAGTTTCTTGTTAAGTCGTAATTTTCGAGACTTATTGTGATTACGTCAATATTATTCAAAGCTAAACCATGAGATTACATTTTTACATTTCCCACGATCACATATCCTTTCTTCTACAACTTTGTTTTTTCTGAAATTAACAGCTGTACCTTGTTTTTTCATTTATTTAGACTTCAGTGTATTACTAATTCACCCCCACATCATAAAATACTTGTTTCTGACATCATAAAATACTCATTTCAATAGGAGCCAAAGATGACAGGTCCCATTTTTATCTTTGGAAACTTTTTCCTGAAACCTTCTGTCCTGCTGGTTCGAACTAGACTGCTGTTCTCCAGGCCTGGTGCACAGGGACTACCCTTCCATATGCCCCTGGCCAGGCCTCCATCTTCTTCTCTCTGTTTACTGCCTCTATGGTGAACATCCTTTAGTAGCTTCTCCACATGAGGAAGTTTTTTAAAACCTTGTTTCTGAAAATGTCTTTATCCTACCTTCATGCTTAATTGTTTGGCTGGGTAGAAAATTCTAGATTAGAAGTGGTTTATTTAGAATTTGAAGGCACTTAGTTCATTGTTGTCTCTATTACAATGGAGAAAACTGATGCTCTTCTGACTCTCAGTCATTCACATATCATCTCTCTGGAAGCCTTCTGGGTCCTCTCTTTATCTCAATGATGAGTCCAGTCTGAGTCTTGGTCATTTATTGTTAGTGAGTTTTAAATAAATACCTTATACACAGCCCTGGCGGGATAACTCAGTTGGTTAGAGCTTCATCCCAAAGCACAGAGGTTGCCAATTTGATTCTCGGTCAGGGCACATATAGGAACAGATCTGTGTTCCTGCCTCTCTTTCTTTTTTCTCTCTCTCTCCTTCCCTCTCTCCCTTCCTCTCTAAAATGAATCAATTAAAAAAAAAACAACCTTATGCTCAATTACAAAAATATTTTGTCTAATTTGAATGTCATATAAAGAGACAAGTTAACCATACTCCCTTAGTTCATGGCAAACCACCATTCTTGATCCACGCAAGGCCCCTTCATTCCCAATCCCTACTTGCATTCACCTTCTTTCCACATTCATTCATTCAATAAACATTTACTATGCACTTACTGTGTTCCCAGCACTGATCTAGGCATTATAGACACATAGGAAACAAATGTCCCCTTTCATGGAACTGACATTTCAACAGAGCAGAGAGAGAATAGCTAATCTATGATGTCCAGCAGTAATAAATATGGTTTTTTAAAAACAAGACTTTCTGGGCCATCAGCTATGCCCATTTACCCCACAGTGAGTACACTCCTTACTGCTAGATAGCTTGTTTCCCATTTTCTGTCCTCGTGAAGGCCCTTGTCCTACCACACAGGCCCTTGAGCACATGAGCTTACTATGTACTGGCACTTTTATTTCATGGGGCTGGGTCCTAGAAATAGGATACCTGGGTCAAAGGATATTTTAAAGTTTGATACTGCTAGATTACCCCCCCCCCCCCCCCCCCGCTAGAAGACTGTAACACTCCCTTTTCCTCTTGGCAAAGTATAGGCATTCTCTCCTATATATGCCCACTAGCAATAGGTGCTGAGGCTCTCTATCACGTGTGTCAAATCATTTTACTTTAATTTGCATTTATCTGATCACTGTTGAACGTGAACATCTTTGAATGTCCTCTGTTTTCTGCCAGTGGGTGAAAGTTCTCTATTCTCAACTTCAACCTCTTGTTTGCCTTCTGTATGAAATATTTTTCCAGTTCTTCTGTTTATGGTATCTTTTGCCATGTAAATTTTTTCATAGGTTCAGGATTTATAGAAAATTAAGACTTTTTTTATATATTCAAATGTCTCTTTTTAAAAAAGACAGCTTTCCAGATTTCCAATTTTCATGATAGAAGTGTCTCCACCAGCCCTAAATTATACACTGCACTATTTTTTTGTTTTTTGCTAAATATTGTTTATTTTTTTAGATTTTATTTATTCACCTTGGAGGGAGGAGGAGAGAGAGAAGGGGAGACGAGCAGGAAGCATCAACTCCTATATGTGCCTTGACCATGCAAGTCCAGGGTTTTGAACCAGCGACCTCAGTGCTCCAGGTCAATGCTTTATCCACTGCACCACCACAGGTCGGGCCTAAATATTGTTTATTTTTTACATGCTGGTCTTAATCTGCTTTTTTCTTTTTTTGATTAATTTTAATGGGGTGACATTGCTAAATCAGGGTACATATGTTCAGAGAAAACAGCTCTAGGTTATTTTGACATTTGCTTATGCTGCATTCCCATCACCCAAAGTCCAATTGTCTTCCGTCACCTTCTAACTGGTTTTCTTTGTGTCCCTCCCCTCCCCCAAACCCCTCCCTCTCCTCCCCCCCACCCTGTAACCCCCACACTCTTGCCCATGTCTCTGAGTCTCATTTTTATGTCCCACCTATGTATGGAATCATACAGTTCTTTGTTTTTTCTGATTTACTTATTTCACTCCGTATAATGTTATCAAGGTCCATCCATGTTGTTGTAAATGATCCGATGTCATCATTTCTTATGGCTGAGTAGTATTCCATAGTATATACGTACCAAAGCTTTTTAATCCACTCGTCCTCTGACGGACACTTGGGCTGTTTCCAGATCTTCTCTATTGTGAACAATGTTGCCATAAACACGGGGGTGCATTTCTTCTTTTCAAACAATGCTATGGTGTTCTTGGAGTATATTCCTAACAGTGGGATAGCTGGGTCAAAAGGCAGTTTGATTTTTATTTTTTGAGGAATCTCCATACTGTTTTCCACAGTGGCTGCACCAGTCTGCATTCCCACCAGCAGTGCAGGAGGGTTCCCTTTTCTCCACATCTTCACCAGCACTTATTCTGTGTTGTTTTGTTGATGAGCGCCATTCTGACTGGTGTGAGGTGATATCTCATTGTGGTTTTAATTTGCATTTCTCTAATGATTAGTGATGTTGAGCATTTTTTCATATGCCTATTGGCCACCTGTATGTCCTCTTTGGAGAAGTGTCTATTCATTTCTTTTGCACATTTTTGGATTGGATTGTTTGTCTTCCTGGTATTAAGTTTTACAAGTTCATTATAAATTTTGGTTATTTACCCCTTATCAGACGCATTGTCAAATATATTCTCCCATTGTGTAGTTTGTCTTTTTATTCTGTTCTTATTGTCTTTAGCTGTGCAGAAGCTTTTTAGTTTGATATAGTCCCATTTGTTTATCCTGTCTTTTATTTCACTTGCCTATGGAGACAAATCGGCAAATATATTGCTTGCAAGAAATGTCAGAGAGCTTACTGCCTATGTTTTCTTCTAAGATGCTTATGGTTTCACGGCTTACATTTAAGTCTTTTATCCATTTTGAGTTGATTTTTGTGAATGGTGTAAGTTGGTGGTCTAGTTTCATTTTCTTGCAGGTAGCTGTCCAATTTTCCCAACACCATTTGTTGAAGAGGCTGTCTTTACTCCAATGTATGCTCTTACCTCCTTTGTCAAATATCAGATGTCCATAAAGGTGTGGGTTTATTTCTGGGTTCTCAGTTCTGTTCCATTGACCTATATGCCTGTTCTTATGCCAGTAACAGGCTGTTTGAGCACAATGGCCTTATAGTATAACTTGATATCCGGAAGTGTGATACCTCCCACTTTATTCTTCCTTTTCAAGATTGCTGAGGCTATTCATGTTCTCTTTGGGTTCCATATACATTTTTGGAATATGTGTTCTATATCTTTGAAGTAAGTCATTGGTATTTTAATCGGTATTGCATTGAATTTATAAATTGCTTTGGGTAATATAGACATTTTAATGATGTTTATTCTTCCTAACCATGAACACGGTATATGCTTCAGTATCTTCCCTGATTTGTTTTATAATTTTCCGAGTATAAGTCTTTAATGTCCTTGGTTAAATTTATTCCTAGGTACTTTATTTTTTTGGTTGCAATGGTAAAGGGGGTTGATTCCTTAATTTCTCTTTCTGACAGTTCATTGTAAGTGTATAAAAATGCCTCTGGTTTCTGAGGTGATATCCTGCCACCTTGCTGAATTCATTTATCAGGTCTAGGAGTTTTTAGACTGAGACTTTAGGGCTTTCCATATACAGTATCATATCATCTGCAAATAATGATAGTTTTACTTCTTCTTTTCCAATTTGGATGCCTTTTATTTCTTTTTCTTGTCTGACTGCTGTGGCTAGGACTTCCAGAACTATGTTGAATAAGAGTGGTGAAAGGGGCCCTGGCCGGTTGGCTCAGTGGTAGAGCGTCGGCCTGGCGTGCGGAAGTCCCGGGTTCGATTCCTGGCCAGGGCACAAAGGAGAAGCGCCCATCTGCTTCTCCACCCCTCCCCCTCTCCTTCCTCTGTCTCTCTCTTCCCCTCCCGCAGCCGAGGCTCCATTGGAGCAAAAGATGGCCCGGGTGCTGGGGATGGCTCCTTGGCCTCTGCCCCAGGCGCTAGAGTGGCTCTGGTCGCGACAGAGTGATGCCCCGGATGGGCAGAGCATCGCCCTCTGGTGGGCGTGCCGGGTGGATCCCGGTCGGGCGCATGTGAGAGTCTGTCTGACTGCCTCCCCATTTCCAGCTTCAGAAAAATACAAAAAAAAAAAAAAAAAAAAAGAGTGGTGAAAGGGGGCACCCCTGCCTTGTTCCTGATCTTAAGGGGACTGCTTTTCATTTTTGCCCATTAAGTATGATGTTGGCTGTGGGTTTGTCATAGATGGCCTTTATCATGTTCAGGTATGTTCCCTGTATTCCCACTTTGCTGAGAGTTTTGATCATGAATGGGTGCTGGATTTTATCAAATGCTTTTTCTGCATCTATTGAAATTATCATGTGGTTTTTCTCCTTCCTTTTGTTTATGTGATGAATCACATTGATTGATTTGCAAATATTGTACCAGCCTTGCCTCCCAAGAATAAATCCCACTTGATCCTGGTATATGATTTTTTTCATATATTGCTGGATCTGGTTTGCTAATATTTTGCTGAGGATTTTCGCATCTAAATTCATCAGGGATATTGGCCTATAATTTTCTTTCTTTGTGTTGTCTTTGCCTGGTTTTGGAATTAGAATTATGCCCACCTCATAAAAGGAGCTTGGAAGTCTTCCTTCCTCTTGAATTTTTTGAAACAGCTTGAGAAGGATAGGAGTTAGTTCTTCTTTGAATACTTGGTAGAATTCACTTGTGAAGCCATCAGGCCCAGGACTTTTCTTTTTTGGGAGTTTTTTGATAACTGTTTCAATCTCATTTGTTGTAATTGGTCTGTTTAGGTTTTCTGATTCTTCCAGATTAATTTTTGGAAGATTATATGTTTCACTTTTTTTTTCTTTTTTTCTTTATTCATTTTTAGAGAGGAGAGAGAGAGGGAGAGACAGAGAGAGACAGAGAGAGAGAAGGGGGGAGGAGCTGGAAGCATCAACTCTCATATGTGCCTTGACCAGGCAAGCCCAGGGTTTCGAACCGGCGACCTCAGCATTTCCAGGTCGACACGTTATCCACTGTGCCACCACAGGTCAGGCGGAAGATTATATGTTTCAAGGAATTTGTCCATTTCATCTAGGTTGTCTAGTTTTTTGGCGTACAGTTCTTCATAGTATTTTCTTACAATATTTTGTATTTCTGTTGTGTCAGTTGTTATTTCTCCACTCTCGTTTCTAATTTTATTTGAGTCCTCTCTCTTTTTTTCTTGGTGAGTCTGGTTAAAGGTTCATCGATCTTGTTTACCTTTTCAAAGAACCAGCTCCTGGTTTCTTTGATCCTCTGTATTGTTTCTTTAGCCTCCAGGTCATTTATTTCTGCTCTGATATTTATTATTTCCTTCCTTCTACTAGCTCTGGCATTTACTTACTGTTCTTTTTCTAGTTCTTTTAGATGTAGGGTCAAGTTGTTTATTTGAGCTTTTTCTAGCTTCTTGAGGTATGCCTGTAATGCTATGAACTTCCCTCTCAAGACTGCTTTTACTGTGTCCCATAAATTTTGAGTTGATGTATGCTCATTATTGTTCGTTTCTAGGAATTTTTTAATTTCTTCTTTGATCTCATTGTTTACCCATTCGTTATTTAATAATGTGCTATTTAGTTTCCAAGTGTTTGAGTATTTTTCAATTTTTCTGTTGTGGTTGATTTCTAGTTTCATGCTATTGTGATCAGAGAAAGTGCTCGATATGATTTCAATCTTCTTAAATTTGTTGAGACCGTTTTTGTGCCCTAACATGTGGTCTATTCTAGAGAATGTACCATAAGCACTAGAAAAGAATGCATATTCTGCTGCTTTAGGGCGAAAGGTTCTGAAGATATTTATTAAATCGACTTGTTCCAGTATGTCCTTTAAGTCTGCTGTTCCTTTGTTAATTTTCTTTCTTGAGGATCTATCTAGTGATGTTAGTGGGGTATTGAAATCCCTTATTATTATAATATTGCTGTTGATCTTGCCCTTTAAATCCATCAAAGTCTGCTTTATATATTTAGGTGCTCCTATATTAGGTGCATAGATATTTATATATCTTCCTGTTGGATTGCTCCCTTTATCATTATGTAGTGACCTTCTTTATCTCTTACTATATATAGTCTTTGTTTTGAAGTCCATTTTGTCTGATATAAGTATTGCTACCCCAGCTTTTTTTTCATTTCCATTTGCATGAAATATTTTTTTCCATCCTTTTATCTTCAGTCTATGTGCATCTTTTGTTTTAAGGTGTGTCTCTTGTAGACAAAATATGTATGGGTCCTGTTTTCTTATCCATGCAGCTACCCAATGTCTTTTAATCGGATCATTTAATCCATTTACATTTAAGGTTATTATTGATATGTAATTGTTTATTGCCATTTTATTCTTTAAAATTATATTCCTCTTTTGCTATATTCTTTTTCTCCTTTGATCTGTTTACAATAGGCCCCTTAGCATTTCTTGCAACCTTGGTTTGGTTGTAGTGAATTCCTTGAGTTTTTTTTTTGTCTGGAAAGCTTTTTATTTCTCCTTCAACTTTAAATGATAGTCTTGCTGAATAAAGTGATCTTGGTTGTAGGCTCTTATTCTGCATTACTTTGAATATTTCTTGCCATTCCCTTCTGGCGTCAAGTGTTTCTGTTGAGAAGTCGGAAGTCATCCTTATGGGGGCTCCTTTGTAGGTGATAGTCTTTTTTTCTCTAGCAGGTTTTTTTGTTTGTTTGTTTTTGTTTTTGTATTTTTCTGAAGCTGGAAACGGGGAGGCAGTCAGACAGACTCCCGCATGCGCCTGACCGGGATCCACCCGGTACGCCCACCAGGGGGCGATGCTCTGCCCATCTGGGGCGTCGCTCTGACGCAACCAGAGCCACTCTAGCACCTGGGGCAGAGGCCAAGGAGCCGTCCCCAGCGCCCGGGCCATCTTTGCTCCAATGGAGCCTCGGCTGCGGGAGGGGAAGAAAGAGACAGAGAAGAAGGAGAGGGGGAGGGGTGGAGAAGCAGATAGGCGCTTCTCCTGTGTGCCCTGGCCGGGAATCGAACCCGGGACTTCAGCACGCCAGGCCGACACTCTACCACTGAGCCAACCGGCCAGGGCCTCTCCAGCAGCTTTTAATATTTTCTCTTTATCACTTAGCTTTGGTATTTTAATTAGGACGTGTCTTGGTGTTGATTTCTTTGGGTTTCTCTTTAATGGAGTTCTCTGTGCTTCCTGAACATTTGACATGTTTTCCTGTCTTAATTGAGGGAAGTTTTCAGCTATGATATGCTTGAACAAAGTCTCTATCTCTTGTTCTTTCTTTTCTTCAGGAACCTCTATGATACGGATGTTATTTCTCTTCATGTTGTCACAGAGCTTAGTTTCCTCAGACTTTTTGAGTCTCTTTTCTTTTTTCTGCTCTGCTTCCGTGCCTTTATTTATCATGTCCTCTAACTAGCTGATTTGATTCTCAGCTTCATCCATCTTGCTTTTAATTCCTTCCATTGTGTTCTTCATTTCTGATATTGTATTTGTCATTTCTGACTGATTCTTTTTTATTATTTCAATGTCCTTTTTTATATTTGCTATCTCTTTATTTAGGTGTACGTAATGACCATCTATTGTTGTTTTAATATCTTTGAGCATCCTAACAATAGTTATTTTAAACTCTGCATCTGGTAATTTGGTTATATCTGATTCATTCAGGTCCTTTTCTGGGGATTTCTCTTGATTCATTTGTGTTGGATTTCCCTGCCTTCTCATCTTCTCTGTGTAAAAGAAGGTCTTGGCCATTGCAGTCCACTGGGTGTGGCCTCTGTTCCCTAGGTATGGTCTGTCTGCAGGCCCACCACCCCCTCTGCTGTTGCTGCCTAGGGCGTTTGGGTATGGGCGTTGCCGGTGCCTGCCCACTGGGGCTGTTGCTGTGGTTTCCATCTCTCCTTCACAGGAGTGGCTGTGATCATGTGCTTGAGTGTACAAGTTTTGGTGGCCTTGGCCTTCGCCCGGCCCCGTGGGTGGCATTATGCTCGGCCATGAGGGCAGTGGCGAGTACCTTTGCTCAGCTGCAGGTCTCCGCCTATTTCCGGGCTTCTGCCTCACCCTTGCAGGAGGAGCCCGATCGTGGGACGGCTGCAAGCCTTGGCTCCACAGGCCAGGTGGGACTTCATGCCCACGCTCAGTAACCTGACTCTGCCTGTTCTGGGTTTTTGGCTCCATCCCCGCAGGAGGAGCCAGCTCCCAAGTCAGGCCACAAGCCTCAGTTCCGCAGGTGGGGCAAGACTGTGCTCCTGCGCCCTTGCTCAAGGGCTGATCTCCACCCCTTCCGGGGTTTCCGCCCTTCCCCTGCAGGCTGGATTACAGGCGGCCCACAGCTGGGCTTTACCACTTTTGCATGCCCCCTCCTCCCCAGCCGGGCAAGACTGAGCTCACACCTGGGCCCAGTGGTGGCCACCCAGCTTCCGCCCTTGCCAACAGAACCGCGCTTCCGTGTCCTGCTGCCAGCTGCCCTTAGCCATGTGGGTGGGGGCGCTGCAGCTCAGACCCTAAGACTCACTACTGTAGTCCTGAAAGCTCCCTCATTCTAAGCAACTCTGCTCTGAGTGCTGCGGGAGAGCTTGTTTGGCTGGTGTCCTGCTTCCCTTTGCTGGTAATGCTGTTTCCAGGGGAAATATTCACTTCAGATTTGGGGAGTGACTTGTCCCAGGGGTTAGGGTGGCTGTCTCCCAAAATGTTTCTCCCTGTGCCTCCTAGATTACACTCTCTTCCTGTTACTCCGGTCCTCTCCTCTCTCCCTGACCCCCGGAGCCCTGGGTGAGTGGTTGTGAGAGAGGTTTTCTGCACAGTCCCTTTAAAAAGAATCCTGGGTCTGAGAAATCAATCTCTTTCTCACAAACAGTATCCTGTCTTGTTTCCAGCTAAATACTGCCTGTACTCCTCTCCTAGGCTCTGGGGCTGCAGGCTGTGGCTTTGTTCCTGGGATTCAGGACCCTCCCCTCTCTGCTAAACTCACTTCCTGCCACGCAAGTCTCTCCCGGTTGCCGTTCACTCTGGGGAGCTGAGCAGCCCTCTCCATGTTTCCGCTTTTCCTACCAGTCTCGGTGTGGCTTCTTCAGTGTTCCTTGGTTGAAAAGTCCTCTTAGTTTAGTTCAAAGTTGGTTTTTCCAGATGATAGTTCTTAAAATTAGTTTGTAATCCACTTTGGTTCTAGGAGGTGGGAGTTGGTACGTCTGCCTACTCCATCTCCATCTTGTCTTCGCTTAATCTGCTTTTAAATTAGATGTTAAGTGAGGCACTTTTATTTTATTCCAGAAGAACAGCCTGTTGTGTCAGCACTGCCTGTTTGATGATCGACTCTTTTTCCATTAAACTGAACTATGAGCTTCATCAAATATTAAATTCTCACATACTCTGGGACCTATTTCTCTCTTTTGTCCCACTGATTGCTACTGTATTGATTACAGTGGACGCCAGCATATTCTGATACTGGGTGAAGCATGCCCCTTTACCATTCTTCTTTTTCATACTTTTCCTGGCTTTTCTTGGGCACCTATTCCTGTATGTAAATTCTAGGAGTCTGCTTCCCCATAAAAGTCATTTGGACCTGACCAAGTGGTGGCAGAGTGGATAGAGCATCGGACTGGGACGCAGAAGACCTAGGTTCAAGACCCCGAGGTCGCTGGCTTGAGCGTGGGCTCTTACGGTTTGAGCAAGCTCACCAGCTTGAGCCCAAGGTCGCTGGTTTGAGCAAGGGTCACTTGGTCTGCTGTAGCCTCCCCGTCAAGGCACATATGAGAAAGCAATCAATGAACTAAGGTGCCGCAATGAAGAATTGATGCTTCTCATCTCTCTCCTTTCTGTCTGTCTGTCCCTATCTGTTCCTCTCTCTGACTCTGTCTCCATCACACACACACACAAAAAGTCTTTTGGGATTTCAACTGGAACTTCACAAAATATTTATGTTAACTTTGAGAAGAAATGTTTTATGTTTTATATCTTCCCACTCAGTTTTGTACCTGTTCAGAGCTTGTTTGTTTTCAACGGGATTTTCATTTTCTTCATTTAAATCGGTGGCTCTCTCACCCATGGCTGCATATCAAAATCAACCAGGGAGCTTTCAAAAAAGTGTCTTGCTAATAATAGCCTCTAACACTTACTTCTAGGTATTTAATATGTCTTTTCTTGCAAATTAAATACTTTTCATTTCCACTCCTAGGTATTTATGGTAATGCAGAGAAAAGCTACTGCTTTTAAAAACATTTCCCTTACAGTCAGCCACCCTGCCAGGTTTTCTTATAAATTCTAGTGGATTCTGGGATTTTGTAGGCACATTCATTGACCTTCTGGTATCTTCTCTCCTGTTCTCCTTGTCCCTTCCAGTTTAATTTTTTGTCTCTATATTGTCATTTTGGTGGGAATCAGAAATAACTACTTGTATTTAATCTTTTTAATTTAGGAAAAGTCTACATGTATCCTTTTGCAACTTTACACATTATGCTTTGGGGAATTTATCCCTGTTGATTTATGTAGATTTACTGGGTCATTTTTAACTGTTCTAGACCATTCCACTGTGTAACTAACCCCCTGATTACTTACCCAACACTTTACAGAGGAAGCATTTGATTTCACTATTACAGTGTTATGCAAACATCCCTGGACATCTTTGTACACATGACAATTTGTCTGTGTAGAAGGGGAATTACTGAATCACCAAGCACCAGCAGATCACCTTGTCTCTCTCCAAAGAAGTTGTGCGAGTTTACACTCCTGACAACAATGTGAGTTACCCTTTCCCACATTCTCACAAGTGATTATAAAGATGCTTTACATTTTGCCAATCTGATGGGTATAAAACAATAGCTTGTAAGCTAATTTGCATTTCTCTGATTACTAAGTGATGTTGAGCATCTCTTCATACATTTATTAGACATTCTGTTTTCCTTTTCTGAGATTCATACCTTTGGCTATGCAGCTGTTTGCCTTTTACTTACCTGTTAAGTAAACGTTCAGTCACTTATGTATATTGCAAACATTTTAACCAACAATGACTCATTTTTTACTTTGTTTATGATGTCTCTCATTACATAGAAATTTTGAATTTAGTCAAATAAATATTTTCCTTGATGGTTTCTGCTATTTTATTTTTTAATTGAGAGAGAAAGAAAAAAAGAGAGACAAGTAGGGAGAGAGATAAGATCAACTCATAGTTGTGGCACCTTAGTTATTCATTGATTGCTTTCTCATGTGTGCCTTGATGGGTGGGGGGAGGTCCAGTTGAGCCAGTGACCCCTTGCTCAAGTCAAGGACTTTGGCCTCAAGCCAGCAACCTTTGGGCTCAAGCCAGCAAGCATGAAGTCATGTTTATAATCCCATGCTCAGGCCTGCCACCCCGCACTCAAGCCAGATGAGCCCACATTCAAGCCAGTGACCTTGGGGGGTTTTGAACCAGGATCCTCAGAGTACCAGGCTGATGCTCTATCCACTGTATCACTACCTGGTCAGGCGATGGTATTTGCTTTTAAAGTCTTTATATACACTTTCCTTCCTCAAGGCCATAAAGTATTTTCTCCCCAATTTTACAGCTTTTTGGGGTCTTTAATCCATCAGTAACTCACCTTTGTATGGTATGGGAGGTCAGAATCTAATTTTATCTTTTTCCAGCACCAATTATTTAAGTTCATCCTTTTCCTGTTGGGTACTGAAAGCCAACAGGGTCTTTGCAGTTTAGATTTTTGGGGGACAGAGGGGTGGGGGGACTGGCAGTAAACTGATAGTCTGCCCAACCCCATATCTCACTTGTCCTGTGAAGTTGCTAAAGTCTATTTTGCTAGGGTGCTGGATTGTTTATACTCATCCTGCCCCCCATGTCCCCCAGAAAGACTGGAGGCAAGTTTCTTTTATCCTTTGTGAAGTTAAGATGTTATATATGGTGGGGGTTTTCTGCACTTGGTAGAATTCTTGGGTTGCCTTGGAAATGTGATCAGAGATCTCTTTGATTTGCTAATGGCCTTACTTTGCCCTATAAGTAAAGCTGGAAATGAGTGTGGAGTGTGCTCCTTTCTAGCCAACAGCATTGCAGAGGCCTCCCAACCCCATCCTTTCACTCTAAGCCTATTTTCTTTTTCTTTTTTTAATTAATTAATTTATTTACTTATTTACTTTAGAAAAGAGAGACAGAGAGAGAGAGAGAGAGAGAGAAGGGGGAGAGGAGCAGGAAGCATCAACTCCCATATGTGCCTTGACCGGGCAAGCCCAGGGTTTTGAACCGGCAACCTCAGCATTCCAGGTCGACGCTTGATCCACTGTGCCACCACAGGTCAGGCTAAGCCTATTTTCTTAATTCTGTGCCATTCCCACTCAGGACCTGGAATTACTAGCCGCACTGGTTCGCAGCATTTTCCTATTGATTTATAATGCTACCTATCACATACCTATTTCCCTTATATACATGGGCCTGTTTCTAGGCTCTCTACAAACAATTTATAACCAGTTTTTTTTTATTAATTTTAATGGGGTGACATTAATCAATCAGGGTACATAGGTTCAGAGAAAACATCTCCAGGTTATTTTGACATTTGATTATGTTGCATGTCCCTCACCCAAAGTCATATAGTCTTCCTTCACCTTCTATCTGGTTTTCTTTGTGCCCTTCCTCTCCCCCCAACTACCACTCTTGTCCATGTCCCTGAGTCTCATTTTTAAGCTTTTTTTTTTAAGACAAAAACAAAGAACTTTTAACAATGTGAGAAAATACTTATATAACAATGCTAATTAAAACAAGGCAGGGTTGATCTTGACTATGCAAAATAACATGCATATAAAAGACTGTACTAGGATAAATTAAATATAAAGATAAAATCTAACCTAGCTTGTTGCAATCCTTACACCAACATACAATTCCTCCCTTGCTATACCATCTAGCTCAGTGGTAGTCAACCTAGTCCCTACCACCCACTAGTGGGCATTCCAGCTTTCATGATGGGCGGTAGCGGAGCAACCAAAGTATAAATAAAAAGATAGATTTAACTATAATAAGTTGTTTTATAAAGATTTATTCTGCCAAACTTAGCGAAATCTGACATAAACTACTTGGTAAGTAATTATTATTATATGCTTTAACTTGCTGTAACTCTGCTTTATAAATTTTATAAAGTGCCTGACCAGGCAGTGGTGCAGTGGATAGAGCATAGGACTGGGATGTGGAAGACCCTGGTTTGAGACCCCGAGGTCACCAGCTTGAGCACGGGCTCATCTGGTTTGAGCAAAAGCTCGCCAGCTTGGACCCAAGGTCGCTGGCTTGAGCAAGGGGTTACTCGGTCTACTGGAGGCCCGCGGTCAAGGCACATGTGAGAGAGCAATCAATGAACAACTAAGGTGTTGCAACGTTCAATGAAAAACTAATGATCGATGCTTCTCATCTCTCCGTTTCTGTCTGTCCCTGTCTATCCCTCTCTCTGACTCTCTCTCTGTCTCTGTAAAAAAAATTAATTAATTAAAAATTAAATTTTATAAAGTAAAGTTACTTCCACCTGACCAGGTGGTGGTGCAGTGGATAGAGCGTCGGACTGGGATGCGGAGGACCCAGGTTCGAGACCCCAAGGTCGCCAGCTTGGGCACGGGCTCATCTGGTGTGAGCAAAGCTCACCAGCTTGAGCCCCTGGTCAAGGCACATATGAAAAAGCAATCAATGAACAACTAAGGTGTCGCAATGAAAAAACTGATGATTGATGCTTCTCATCTTTCTCCTTTCCTGTCTGTCTGTCCCTATCTATCCATCTTGCTCTGTCTCTGTAAAAAAATTAAAAATATTAAAAAAAAATAAAGTTACTTCCCTACTTTATAAATCACCATTACCATTACTATGGAACCGGTGGGCGGTTAGAAAATTTTACTACTAACAGAGATACAAAAGTGGGCGGTAGGTATAAAAACGTTGACAAAAAAAAAAAAAAGGCTGACTACCCCTGATCTAGCCCCAGAAGCACCCCTGCTAGCTTGCAGAATCTCCAATAAGCTGTGTGAAACTGGAGAGTGGGGGGTTCAGACAGAAAGAATTACTATTGCCTGGGACTTACCCGGAGCTTTTCTACCTCCTTCCTGATCAGGAACCTGACTTGGTCCCGGTCGTTCCTAGAGTAATAGAGACGGCACCAGGAACGCTTCCCGTCCCTGCCCGCACGGCCAGACTCTTGGTAGTAGCCAGCCATAGACTTGGCAATATTCCAGTGGACAACAAACCTATAGGACCAAAGGGACAAGCAGCATGAGATGGGACAGAAGACCTGAGGGAAAGAGTGATTCTGAGTGAGTGGAGCAGGGCTCTCCACAGTGACAAGGAGTGGGTAGATGAGCAGGAAGAGGCACAGAGAGGACCCCAGGGAGAAGTATGATTAGGACACCTGCAGTCTGCCAGCAGGCCTCCCTGCATGGAATAGCCCAGTTCAGAGGCCATAGCAGTAAAGGGGGACATTCCAAGAGAAACAAACTAACTCAGAGGTCCAGTGGAAAAAATATTGGACTCAAATAAATAAGATTAGGCCACTTACAAGCTGCAGAAATAAATAAGATTAGACCACTTATGAGCTACAGAGCCTTGAGAAAGTCCTTTATAATCTCTTCAAAGAGGGAAAGGAATAACATTTATTAAATACGTACTATAAGCCAGTGTATATATTTGTCTCAATTGTACCAGTCACCATCACACGAAGTAGCCCCTTTTTAAAGAAAATGAACTTGAGATTCAGAGAGGTAAATTGTACAAGGGGACACAACAAGGGGACAGCAGAGCTAGGATTTGAGCCTAGGAGTGTCTGACTTCAAAGTTGGCCCCTAACAAAACAGCCAACCCATCATCCAAACTCTGATTCCAAAGTCCTTGTTTGGAAGGAGACTTGACTTTGGGTGGTGAATACAAAATATATATACAGATGGTTTACTATACAACAATATACTTGAAACCTCCACCAATACATTCAATAAAAATTTAAAAAATAAAAATAAACAAAACCCATGTTCTCTCAAATGTAGTACACAGACCAATTCCTACCATGACCAACTCAGGATCACTATGAGTATTAATAAGACCATGCATGTAAAAGTGCTCCGTAAATCTTACAAGGTATTATTGTTGGTGTTAATCAGAACTAAGGCTTCAGGCTGTAGCCCAAAATGTCTCTGGAAGGTCAGGCATTGCTAGAGGTAAAAGACTTCCAACAGCTGCCAGCCTGGGCCTAGGAGGCTGGGATGCACCCATCTCCTCCATGCGTCAGTCAGCAGTAATATGGGATAGGAACAAGCTCTTTGCCTTTGACTTCCCATAGGGGGAAGGATAAGATAGTTCATCCCATCCCTCACAGGGTCCACCTGTAAGATGTGAGTGAACAGGGCTGGGTTCATGAATGAGCCTGATGATGTGCACGCTACCCCATTTCTTGGGGGGCAGAAGAACTATGCTGTGCAGTCACAAGGAGCAGGCTGCACAGAAACTGTCAACACGTGGGCTGTGTACTAGGGACCCTCTCCTGGGGCTTCCTTCCCCACTAACCCCAGAAGGAGCACATGGAGCCAGTCCTCCTGGCAGAGCACCAGGCAGCCCACCCCCATCGAGGCCCTGATCAGGAAGGTGAGACAAGAAATGAGCTTACCTGACGTTGGCTTTGTCCACTCCCATCCCAAAACTAATGGTTGCAACAATTACAGGGACCTTCTCCTCCATCCACTCATTCTGCACCAGTGTTCTTTCAGAAGCCTTCAGCCCTATAAAGGAGGGAAAGGTGGGGAAGGGAACTCACATTTCCCTTGGGGGTCTATCTTGGGTTTGACCCTATGCTGGGCACTGTACACATACCCTCAATCCATCAGTTACCAGTTCTATGACCTTGAGCCAGGCACTTAACCTCTCTGAGCCTGAGCTAATAAAGACCCTTGCCTATGTATGACATAGAGCACTCAATGAATGTTAGAGCCAAGACTGAAATCCAAGTCCACTGGCCTACAAAGTGTGTGCTCTTTCCACAACACCAATACTTGGGCTTATAAAAATTTATCACTATTCCTGACCTGTGGTGGCGCAGTGGATAAAGGTGTCAACCTGAAACGCTGAGGTTCAGGTCAACAGCCCTGGGCTTGCAGGTCAAGGGCAAATATGAGAAACTATTGTGAGTTGATGCTTCCTGCTCCTCCCTCCCTTCTCTCTTTCTTTCTCTTTCTCTCTCTTAAAACCAATAAATTTTAAAAAACAAACAACAAAAAAGCTCACTACTTGCTGTTGGGTGGGACATAGGGCAAAAAAAAAATTCAGGAGTCACAAGTCTCATTTTAGACCTCATTCATGTCTAGACTCCTTTCTGTGGATTCAAATGAATCACTTTGGGTATCTAAAAAAGATTCAGACCACCCGATTTTCCAGGATTTTTAAGAACAAGAGACTTGCTAAGTAACCTCTGGGACTGAAGAGGACCACGTGGCCTGGGTGGCCCTTACCTGCGTGGTAGGCCTTGGCATTCAACCCCCTGTAACTGAGCTCTATTGCCAGCTGTTCACAGGCCTCTCTGGTCCTGCAGTAGACAATGCCGCAGCCGGACAACTAAATGGGCAAACAGGAACAACAGGAGGGAAATAAGCAGTGGGAAAAACAATCAATCTCCTTTCAAAGAAGCTCTATCCTCTGTCTCTCATCAGCCTCACAGTCTCTTCGGAGGCAGGCCACCAAGCAGGGCTCTGCCACTTTCTAACAAAAAAGGACCAAAGTAGCCCAAAGCCCAACTAATCTAACTCCTCTGCCTCCTCCCCTAAAATCTTGAATAGGTCTGCAAAGGCTACAGTCAGAGGCTGACTGCTTGCCTCCCAAAGAAAGATTCTACAACAAGGAAACCCCAGTAAGGAGAACAATGTCAAGAAGCCAAAGGGACAACTCTCTGTCTCTCTGTGCTTTAAGCAGCTACAGCTAGTCCTGGCTAAGGAAGCCAGAAAAAGCAAAGGTCTTAGAAAACCAATACCCATATCTGTGCTATAAACAGAATCTTATTGCTCCACATGCAGATGGCCTCCCCACATTAGTGCCCTCACCCCTTTATCAGCCTTCTGTCCAAGAGCCTTATGACAGAAGTCCCTGAGGTTCCCATAGGGATCAGAAAGCAGTTCCTTGAACTGCACGTCATAGAAGAGGTTGGCCCGGAAGCAGGGAGTCTTGAAGGCAGCAACTGGTTGTTTCAGGTGCAGAGCAGCAAACACATCCTCCTGGACCTGTGGGGTGGCTGTGGCGGTGAGAGCCACACACGGGGCATGTGCCAGGCGGGAGTGCAGAGCACCCAGACGCAAGTAGTCAGGACGGAAGTCATGTCCCCACTGGGAAACACAATGAGCTTCATCCACCACCAGGTAAGAGACCAAGTGGCGGGACACCAGGGAGTTCAGGGTGGGCTGGAAGGAGGCTGAGGCCACCATCTCTGGCGTGATGTACAGAAGTTTGGTCCATGGCTTTTCTTTCTCCAGGTCAGAGAGCAGCTCCTTCTTCTCCTCTGCTGAGAGCTTCGAGTTCAAGGAACTCACTCGTACCTTTAGGGCCAGCAAGTGGTCTACTTGGTCCTGAGGGCAGAAAGGGGAGAAGCACGAAGGGGAGTATAATTGGCTCTCGGGATCTGCAATGCCTGGGATATTTCCCAGTCATAAAACATCCTCCGACCACCCTCTAATATGTCTTCCCTTTGCATGCAAGAAATACTAAAGGTCAAATGGTTGAAAGGACAGGCTCTAGGGCCAGACAGACCTGAGTTTAATCCTGGCTCACTTAACTGCCACATGCTTTGGGCTAGTTCTTAACCTTAACCTGTCAATTTTCTCATTCTCCCTAATGTAAAAACAGTAACTACATAATAGGACTGTCATAAGAATGATGTTCTACATTCGCCTGACCACTCAGTGGCACAGTGGATTAGAGCATCAGCCTGGGGCACTGAGGACCCAGGTTGTAAACCCTAAGGTCCCCGGCTTGAGCGTGGGCTCGTCAGCTTGAACGCGGGATCACAGACATGATCCTACGGTTGCTGGCTTGAGCCCAAAAGTCACTGACTTGAGCACTCACTTTGCTGGAGCCCCCCCCAATCAAGGCACATATGAGAAAGCAATCAATGAACAACTAAGTTGCCACAATGAAGAATTGATGCTTCTCATCTCTCTCCCTTCCTGTCTATTTCTATCTGTCCCTCTCTCTGTCTCTCTCTCTTTCGTCATGGTTGATAGTCCTTAACTACATGGCTACACTTACTCATTTCTAATTCTAGCAGCCCATCTACAGGACTTAAATATAGTCAGAGTGCAGAACAGACATTAACAATACCCCAGTCTCTCAATGTTTTTCCTGTCACAGCTGTGCCCTTGCCAGAATAAATCGGGGACACCAGGGATCCTCCCCCATATCAATTTAGGTCTCTATCCATCCGCATCTTCTCTCCTGTCAAAAGTGTACATTTGTGTACAGGTACAGTTCCATATCTTTCTGGACAAAAAGTAACAAAGGAGGGTAAGAGACCTCCAGAGTGCTATGCACTAATGGAGAAGCCCACATGTGGGCAATTAGGAAACCCAATTTAGAGAGTGAGATAAGCAAAACAAAGAAAATAAGAGGCAAAAAAAAAAAAAAAGAACTATCATCTTCATTCCTCCAAGCCTCACCTGAATCAAAGCAATGAGAGGAGAGATGACAATGGTGATGCCTTTGGCCAATACAGCAGGCAGCTGAAAGCAGAGGGATTTTCCTGCCCCTGTGGGCATGCACACAAAGACATCCTTGTCACCTGAAATAATACAAGAGAACATTTCAATGATTTCTGCCCTTTTATCTTTCCTTCAAAAAGGCTTCTGAAAACTAAATGAGAATGTAAAAGAGCCCAAGCAGAGTGTCTGGTACATGGGGGGTTGGGTCTCAATATAACCTTAATTCCCTTCCCATCCTTTTGATAAAAAGGGATATAGGAACATTTGAAAAAGAACACAAACTATTTCAAGTAATGGTAATAATGACTACAAGGTTAAGAAATCTGAGTCTGCTGGAATATACATGATTGAACTAAATAACAATGAAAGCCAAATACTTCCTAGATGAGTAGGCATATCTGTGTAGACTTGGAAGCAACATCATCTAGATGTTTTATGTTTATAAATGTTACAGTGTAATTAATATTACAGTGCTGATCACCTCTTGACAACTTCCATTTGTCAACAACTCAGGTTTATATTATTACTATTTCCTTCTCTGTTTCGGTTCCAGGCCACTCAGGTTTTGTTTGTTTTTTGTATTTTTCTGAAGTGAAAAGCCAGGAGGCAGAAAGACTCTGCATGTGCCTGACCAGGATACACCCAGAATGCCCACTGGGGGTGATGCTCTGCCCATCTGGGGCGTTGCTCTGTTGCAACCAGAGCCATTCTTGAGCCTGGGGCAAAGACCATGGAGCCATCCTCAGCGCCCAGACCAACTTTTGCTCCAATGGAGCCTTGGCTGAGGGAGGGGAAAAGACAGAGAGAAAGGAAAGGGAGAAGGGTGGAGAAGCAGGTAGGCACTTCTCCTGTGTGCCCTGGCCAGGACTTCCACACACCGGGCCGACGCACTACCGCTGAGCCAAATGATCAGGGCCAGGCCACTCAATCTTTAACAAAGGGTTACCTAGGTCAGTGACTGAATTAGGCTATCCTGCTACTCCCACACAAATTAATGGGAATCTATGAACTGTTTTCAAAGACAATCTGTAGTTCTGACTATGAAATGTAAGAAACAGAACAGCTGGGTGGTTCTGCCAATAAAACTGTAAGTTTTGGATAACAAGTCTACAACATTTCCAAAACCTATTAAAGGACCAAGGGTGGGGAGATAGGAAAGGTTAGAATGAGTGTTCCACAGCAGTGCTACAGTATAGCCAGCATAAATGTAAACACAGGTAGTTTGGCAATGTTACCTTTCACTACAGCCATGGTCGCACTCTCCTGTAAAGGCGTCTTAAAAGAGTCAAACCCAAAGACCTTCTTCAACGTGCTCCGGACTCGACGCTCAGGGTCAAAAGGAGAGAAATGGTGGACGTTCATCTTAGCAACAGACAGTGGCCAAATGTTAAGGAAAAGGTGGTCACATGATTGTGACAAGAACCTCTGTTCTGGTTTTATAATACTGCTTATTTTTCTCAATGAGTATAAATTTACTTGGTTACACTCAAGCAATATATTGTTTTCAATTAATACAGCTCTAGGTGAACAGCCTCAAGAAATACATTGCTACGTAATTAACAGCTCCACTTTTACGTCAGTGAAAATAAAAACTGAACTATTCCAGGCGACAGTATATATAGCACAGATCTAGAAAGTCACAAGAAGAAACACAAAAGTCTTCGGAATAGTTTGGAAAAGGAGGAACTGTTTGTCTAAGACCCACCTTCCGCTCCTTCTACAAGCATAACCATGACGATTATTCTTCCCCCCACTACTCTGACCCTCTTCCCAACTCCCAGAGGAGAGTTCTTTCCTCCTCTGAGTCCCAGATCAACTCTTTTCCTCCTTCCTCGGTCGAAGTCTCCCTCTTTTCAATCCCAGATATCAGACAGAGCTGGTCCTGGACCACCCAGGAGCGAAGGGCTCTTCTGCAGGCCGTTGATGCCTGCTGGCTCAGGAACTACACGAAAACCCCCACCGCCACCGCCAACACGGGGAAACCAAACAGCTGAACATTTATCATCCGGTAAATTCTATGCAACCTTGGGTCCGTCGCGCAGTAATGACGTTGCACTAGCGCTACGCGAGGGGCGGGGCCAGGCGCAAAAACAGCCGTCTCGATTGGTTCCCGGTCTGGAACGGACGCGGGATCCCCTGGGATCCGGAAGAACTCTCCTTTCCGCACTGAAGTCGGCTTTCTGGAGTCATCGAAGTGAGCCACGCAGGGATTGTGGAGCTAAAATGGCGGGGAAGAAAAATGTTCTGTCTTCACTGGCAGTATATGCGGAAGATTCAGAGCCCGAGTCTGACGGCGAGACTGGAGTCGAAACGGCAGGCAGCGCGGCTGGTGAGGCCCAAGAAGGGAGGTGGAAGGGAAAAAGCAGGTGTTTGCCCGGAATGCTGCTCTCCTTGCAGAAGGGAGGAAAAGAGATGGTCATTGTGCCCCAAGAATGGGTCCCGAAGCCCTATGGGGTTCTTGGCGGAATGGATCGTTTTCTTCCATTGATTCGATTATTCTGGCTAAACTGACTAAAAATCTTTGCAGGGCATCTTGCTGACAGAGCGATAGACAATGGATGGAGAGGGCCCGAGGTTACTGAAACACTACCTACCGTATTCCCCATGTATAAGACGCACTATTTTTTCGAAAAACTTGGTGTCTAAAAGCTGGGTGCGCCTTATACAATGGTTGTAGTTTTTTTACTTGCATTTCACGCGGTTGAGAAGTTGCATGAATTTTATGGTGAATAAAACTTGAGTTCAGAAACTTGATATAATACATTTTTTTTCAAATTTCGGGCCCCAAAATTAAGGTGGGGGAATACGGATTGATGGAAGAGAGTGATGAGTAAAACGTAGGTGAGGGATGGTAAAGGTTGTATCTTATTAGATTTATAACTTTTAACTGGTAATGTACCCTAGATGCATCTTGGAGCTTCTAAAAAATTTGGTCTCTACTATGAGAGTCTGATTTCTGTACATCTAGGGTAGATCTGGGCATATGTGAGCTTTCCAAGGCTCCTTGGTGATTTCATTATTTTGTGAGTTAAAACCCTTCGGTGATTTGTTGCCCTAGTCAGGTTGAGAATCACGATGTTAGGAAGTAAGAACAGATTTATTTGGGAGCATAGAGAGGCAGTAAGTTACCTAACATTTCTGGGCCTTGGTTTCCTCATCTGGAAAATGAGGGGGCTTGGACTAGGTTAGCTACTCTCGGTTTTGTTTGTGGTGGGTTTTTTGTTTGTTTGTGCTTTTTTTTTTTTTTTTTTTTTTTTTTTTTTTTTACAGAGTCAGAGAGAGGGATAGAGACAGACAGGAACGGAGAGAGACGAGAAGCATCAGTCATCAGTTTCTCTTTGTGGCACTTTAGTTCATTGATTGCTTTCTCATATGTGCCTTGACCGCGGGCCTTCAGCAGACCGAGTAACCCCTTGCTCAAGCCAGCGACCTTGGGTCCAAGCTGGTGAGCTTTTGCTCAAATCAAATGAGCCCGCGCTCAAGCTGGCGACCTCGGGGTCTCGAACCTGGGTCCTCGGCATCCCAGCCCAACACTCTATCCACTACGCCACTGCCTGGTTAGGCTGTGGTGTTTTTTTTGTGTTTTTTTTTAAATAGAGAATGAAAGGGAGAGAGAGAGCGAGAAACGTCGATTTGTTGTTCCACTTATTTATGCATTCATTGGTTGATTCTGATATGTGCACTGAGGCTGGATGGGACCCCAACTTCTGGTGTACATCAGGATGATGCTCTAACCAGCCAAGCTACCTTGCCGGGCTGCTACTCAGTTGTGTGTGGTCTTTGCCAGGCTGGAGGTTCGTCTGGTGATTTCCCAGTAATTTGTATTGTTTTGTAGGTTTTGTTTTTGTTTGCTTGTATTGTTTTAAACATAATAAAAGATTGTTTCTCAAGTGGGTGTGATTGGAAAGCCCCATGTTCAAGCTCCTGTTCCTAGTCGAGGACACACATAAATGAGGATGACGGAGTACTTGAGATGAGTTCAATGGTGCCTAAAATACAAGGTAGACATCAGTAGAGGTACTCAACAGAATCTGGGGCCTAAGGTCATTTATCATGAGATTTAGGTTCTCTTTTTATCTTAAGATATAGTACTATCCACTCAAATCACTGAAAGGTTTTTTTGAATTTTCCCCCTTATTTATTTATTTATTTATTTATTTATTTATTCCTCTGTTTAAGAGGAGAAAGGCGGACTAGTATCTGAAGCCTATGGAGAGGATGATTTTTCTCGCATTGGGGGTGATGAAGAAGGTTATGAAGAAGAAGAAGATGACAACAGCAAACAATCAGTAAGTAAATCTGTTCCTGGCTCTGGCCGGTTGGCTCAGTGGTAGAGCGTCAGCCTGGCGTGCAAAAGTCCCGGGTTCGATTCCCGGCCAGGGCACACAGGAGAAGCGCCCATCTGTTTCTCCACCCCTCCCCCTCTCCTTCCTCTCTGTCTCTCTCTTCCCCTCCCGCAGCCAGCCGAGGCTCCATTGGAGCAAAGATGGCCCGGGCGCTGGGGATGGCTTCTTGGTGTATCATTTATATCTACAATCAACTCTGTATTGTTTTTAATCTTGATTGAGGCACTTTAAAATCTTTCATTTTATTAAAAAAATCTTTCATTTTATTTAAAAAATTAGGAAGGAAAGTTAATATTATTGTGTGTATGATTTAATCCTTCTTAACTTCTCTCCTAAAATTTTACTTGGCACTGTTCATCACAATGCCCTTGGTTCTTTTTTTTTTTTTTTCTTTACAGGGACAGAGAGAGTGAGTCAGAGAGAGGGATAGATAGGGACAGACAGACAGTAACGGAGAGAGATGAGAAGCATCAATCATCAGTTTTTTGTTGCGACACCTTAGTTGTTCATTGATTGCTTTCTCGTATGTGCCTTGACCGCGGACCTTCAGCAGACTGAGTAACCCCTTGCTTGAGCCAGCGACCTTGGGTCTAAGCTGGTGAGCTTTTTTATTTTGCTCAAGCCAGATGAGCCCACGCTCAAGCTGGCGACCTCAGGGTCTCGAGCTGGTCCTCGGCATCCCAGTCCAATGCTCTATCCACTGCGCCACCGCCTGGTCAGGCGCCCTTGGTTCTTGATCACAAATCCTGCCTAAAGGTTAGTATATATTGGCTAACAAAAGAGAGCTTGTGTCTTAACCTGAAAGACTTTAGGTATACTGTCACCTAAGCATCATGAGCCAGAATTTAAGTTTGGAAAAAACAAGAATTCAGGCTGGTGCTTAGAACAAATACATACAAAGTTGAATTTGAATATTTAGTAACAGCTTTGATTGAAACATTCAATGTCCTTTATTATTGTTTTTTTAAAACTTTGTTATGTATTGATATTTAAATGTTATTATACTGCTCACAGAAATTAGGGGATATTTTAAAATGAATATAAAGAGATAAAAAAAGCATTTCTTTTTCTTATTAAACAAGAATATCAGAAAAGCAAATGACATGTCAAAGAAAGTTGATTATGCAAATGAGATGCAAAACCAACTTTTATTTCATTGGTGAAAATGTACTATACAAAAGGCTGAAAGTACTGGAGTATCTGCATGTTCCCTGATCCCCTAATTTTTGTAAGCAGTGTGTTAATATGCTTTCCAAATTAAAAATAACCTACCTTGCTTTGTAAAAAAAAAAAAGAATGAACCTCGCTTTGTATTTTATGCTCTTTTGGAAGGTATTATCATGCCCTAGCCCTACCATTAATGTTAATAATTCAGAATTGACTGAAATTGATTAGAAAACTTTGCACTGTTATGTTCTTTTCCTGACTTTTCTTAAGTGCATAGGTTCTGGCTTAACATCATTATTTTCTTCAGTAAATCTACAGTGTAGGCCCTGGCCGGTTGGCTCAGTGGTAGGGCGTCGGCCTGGCGTGCAAGGGGTCCGGGTTCGATTCCCGGCCAGGGCACACAGGAGAAGCGCCCATCTGCTTCTCCACCCCTCCCCCTCTCCTTCCTCTCTGTCTCTCTCTTCCCCTCCCGCAGCGAGGCTCCATTGGAGCAAAGATGGCCCGGGCGCTGGGGATGGCTCCTTGGCCTCTGCCCCAGGCGCTAGAGTGGCTCTGGTCGCAACAGAGCGACGCCCCGGAGGGGCAGAGCATCGCCCCCTGGTGGGCAGAGCGTCGCCCCCTGGTGGGTGTGCCAGGTGGATCCCGGTCGGACGCATGCGGGAGTCTGTCTGACTGTCTCTCCCCATTTCCAGCTTCGGAAAAATACAAAAAAAAAAAAAAAATCTACAGTGTATTCAGAAGTGTTATTCCACATTTGCTTTGCTTAGGAGTTTCATTGTATTTAAGCTTTCTTTCATATTTTATTCAAGCCCTCTCATCAAATCCCAATATAGACATTCTAAAATGTGATTGTATTTGGCTGAGCTGCATTTCTGACACTTGACCTGATTGGGTTCATTTTAAGGAGATTATGGAGATTACATTTAAAACCTTTGGCTGGCTGACGCCTTATGGGACAATTAGATCACAAACCCATCAGTATAGGTTATTCGAGTTTCTCAGGTGAGGTTTATATTAACATCTGGAGTGTTATTTATGGTGGCTAAAGTGTAGCTCAGTTGAAAAAATTCAGTTTCAAATGAAACTTAATTTTTTTCTGGCTGTTAAGTTAAAGGTTCCGTGCGTTGGGGTGTTCTGTGTAGTGGATCAGACACGAATATAGCTACTTAATAGGGCAGCTGGTCTTTCTCCTTCATTAACATTCAGTGGAATGTTGGGCCAGCTTGTGTGAGACCAGTGCATGATTTGAAGAATGCCTTGTGCATGTGGTGCTTTGTGTCAGGCAGGCTGTTTGGATAAGGGATAAGACTGGATAGAACAGTAAATGGCAGTTCTGTGAGAACTTGGATGGAGGCAGGGCACAGTCAACTGAGACCCAGGAAAGGCTGGGCACTGCCCTTTAGTCATGCCTTTCCTGGGTCACTTGTCCTGGTCATTTGGTGCCTACCTTTCTGCTGTTCATGTTGGTGCAAATGCTACTGGTTGGAAGTGCTGGGGTATGTGTGTGTGTAATGGCAGTCTGATAATGAATGATGTCATGGTGTGAGCTGGATGTATCTGTGTTCATGAAAAGTAAAGAAGGAAAAAAGTTTATGTTTCTGGTTTTAAGTAGTATTTCACTGGAAGAAGTATTCCTGTTTTACCCTGTGGGGCCTGGCCTTGTCCTTTTCTGAAGCATATTGTGGCCTTTTCTCCATTTTTCTGTGTGTGATTTTTAATCTCAGGCCTTTTCATTGGTGTAGATGATGGTACTGCTGGAGTAATGACTTTGAGCTGCTAATGTTCTTTATCCCCCCAGAACATCTCCTTTTCTCTAGTTCTGGGTCATATAATGGGAGGGGGTTCTTGGTGGGATGACCCAGGCTGAGTAAATTTGCTCCAAACCCAAGTTATGCATGTGAGAACCCTCAGGCCCACTACTTTAAGCTTAATCCTCTAAATTCTTTGTCTTGTAGGAAGATGACGATTCAGAGACTGAAAAACCTGAGGCTGATGACCCAAAGGTATTTGGTGTTGGATGTGGTGGGTGGCTGGATATGAACAAGGCATTGTAACATTATGGTTCAGTTGATATGTCTGGTCAAGGTCTGTTCCACTAACACACTGCATCCATGTGCTAATGTTCTGGGATGACATCAGTTTCATAAAGAAACCTGGAGATGACTCTAGAAGGAGAAAGTCCTGAGGCAGCCTAGACCCCCAGCCTTATAACAGAGGGTGCCAGATCTCCAGACTAGAGAGGCTAGAGGCCTGGCTGAGTGTAGCAGCCTACCTGTGCTTTGCATCCACGTAGATTAGATATGGGAGTGTTTCCAGAATCAGGAAGCGTGAGTGCTACTTTGTGAACTCTGGGTTCTTTTTAGTTGTGTAGAAGAGAAGAAGGGCCAGAGAAGGTGAGACAGGATAAGGCCTCCCCCTGCTGTTGGGGAGGCTGAGTCTTATTGTTTTCCCAGGCTTGTGTCCTTCCTTTCTTGGGTAAACCATACACAATGGTCTTTTTTGGAACAGCATAGTCATACCTTCTTATATTTCCAACCAGAAGCAGCCGAGAGTGATTAGCAGAATTTTCTGTCACAGTCCTTGACCCTATCATGCTAAAGTTTAAGAACCACCCTCTGTGTTGGGTAGGCTTGCTCTACTGTGCACTGAGCATTTGTACAAGGATGCTTATTGGAGAAACATTCTTTAGGGACCAGTTTTGTTTTGTTTTTCAAAGAGAAAGACTGATTCCATCACTCTGGTCTGGGGAATAAGGACCAGGTTGTTGTTGTTTTTTTAAATTAAAAACTACTTTAAAACCAGACGAGGCCTTCGAGGTGACCTAGTAGAATTTAGGATAATTATACCCAGTTAGAATCTAAAACAGTAGTGTGTGTGTGTATATCCATCCCCCCCACCCCACCCCGCCTAGAGACAGAGCGAGAGTCAGAGAGAGGGATAGACAGACTCGAACGCAGAGAGATGAGAAGTATCAATCAGCAGTTTTTCATTGTGGCACTTAGTTATTCATTGATTGCTTTCTCATATGTGCCTTGACCATGGGGCTACAGCAGACCAAGTAACCCCTTGCTCAAGCCAGTGACCTTGGATCCTAGCTGGTGAGCTTTGCTCAAACCAGATGAGCCTGCACTCAAGCTGGTGATCTCGGGGTCTCGAACCTGGGTCCTCCACATCCCAGTCCGGCACTCTATCCACTGTGCCACCGCCTGGTCAGGCTAAAACAGTAGTATATTTGATATGAAAACAACACAGGAGCTGTTCCAATTTTTAACTGATTCTGTGATTGTGTAAAACTGTGTACAAGCACTGAAATAAAACTCATGAAAGAATATGGATGATGCAGAGAAGAAAAACACTTTACCAAGAGGTTTTAGCATCAGCATGCGGGAGAAAAATATGTATTCTAGGAACAGCAAATACAGGCTCCTTTCTGTGCCTTTTGAGGATCCCAGGCTTACTCATTCAAGTATTACCTGCAGGAAGGCAGGCCTATGATTTGGAAGGAGGGTCACAGCTCTGCTTGGGCTTGCAGAAAAATAATAGTCAGTACAAACAAAAAAGAAAAGAAAGAAAATAGGTAATAGTATTAATATTTGGCTTGACCAGGTGGTCGCGCAGTGGATAGAGCATCGGACTGGGATGTGGTGGACCCAGGTTCGGGACTCCGAGGTCGCCAGCTTGAGCGCAGGCTCATCTGGTTTGAACAAGGCTCGCCAGCTTGAGCCCAAGGTCGCTGGCTCGAGCAAGGGGTCACTTGGTCTGCTGTAGCCCCTGGTCAAGGCACATATGAGAAAGCAATCAATGAACAACTGAGGTGCCGCAACAAAGAATTGATGCTTCTCATCTCTCTCCCTTCCTGTCTGTCCCTATCTGTCCCTCTCTCTGACTCTGTCTCTACCTTCCCCCCCAAAAAAAGGTATTAATATTTGGCTTCTGTCTCAGTATTTTGGGTTTGTGGGTCTTGGAACCTGTGCATAAAATAAGCCCAAGGAGCCCCCAGTGTTGCAGCTTCAGTGGTAGAAGGAAGGGAGGATTTGTGGGACCTGGAGCCTTTATGTGTAGAATTGCCGGATTTTGCCCCAAGCTGGAGCCTCCTGGGAGAAAGCTGGCTGAAGAGCAGGGTATGTGCACCTAACTGTTACCCTTCTGGAATACAGTGATTCAAACAGCAAAGCCCCTGGAAATGACATTCCTTTATGAGAGAGAAAGAATGTGGGGGTGGGGGCAGAAATACAAAGTTTGTTAGAGTGTCTTTTGTGTTCAGCCTCCCCTTTCTTAGTCCCATAAGAAAGTTGAAAACATCATTTATACTTGCTCCTTGACTGATGTGCTTTACTTTATTTTTAATTATGTGTACAGTCTTTTTGTTATTTTTTTAGTGAGAGGAAGGGAGGCAGAGAGCCATCCTCATGCATACACCTGGACCAGGATCCACCCGGCAAGCCCACTAGGGGGTGATGCTCTGCCCATCTGTGGTGGTTGCTCCATTGTTCAACAACTGAGCCCTTTTTTATTTTTTTAAGTGCCTGAGGTGGAGGCCAAAGAGCCATCCTCAGCTCCTGAGGCCAACTCTCTAGAACCAGTCAAGCCATACCTGCAGGAAGCAAAGAGAGAGAAGCGGAGAGGGAGAGGTGGAGAAGCAGATGGTTGCTTCTCCTGTGTGTCCTGACCAGGAAGCAATCCTGGGACATCCACACTCCAGGCTGATCCTCTATCACTGAGCCAATCAGCCAGGGTCTTTAATCAGAGTTGATATTTAGTATTATTTTATATTGTTTTCAGGTATACAGCATAATGACTAGATAGTCACTTACTTTATAAAGTGGTCCCCCTGATATTTCCAGTACCCACCTGGCATCATACATAGTTATTACAGTATTATTGACTGTATCCCCTATGCCAGTGGTCGGCAAACTTATTAGTCAACAGAGCCAAATATCAACAGTACAATGATTGAAGTTTCTTTTGAGAGCCAAATTTTTTAAACTTAAACTATATAGGTAGGTACATTCCTTATCGAGGTAGCACCCGCACATGGTATTCTGTGGAAGAGCCACACTCAAGAGGCCAAAGAGTTGCATGTGGCTCGCGAGCCGCAGTTGACCGACCAGGGCCCTATGCTATAATTTATATTCCTGCCATTCAGTCATTTGGAGTTCAAGTCTGTGGAATGAAAAAGCTTTCAGGGAACAATATCTGTTCCTGTTGGGGAGCCCTCAGAAATCAGAACACAAAATCCAGCCCTCAGAGTCTGTCGATACAGTTCTTTTGGAGGGTGAGCCTGGAGGGGGTCAGATGGAGCTCACCAGCACAGATCTCCAGTCTCCAGTGGCTAGGAGAGGCCCACCAGGGGACAGTGAATCCTCGTGGCATCTCCAAGGACTAAAAATAGTCCCCAGCATGAGTCTTCTGTGCCCCCCCTTGCCTTATTCAGGGCCTTGACTTCCTCTCTAGCCAAAGCTGGCATCAGACTGTTTCCCAGGTATCGGCCTACATCTCAAACTCCTCTCAACCCTCCGTTTTGGAACTTTTCTCGCACGTTTAAGTTTTCAGTTTATATTTAACAATACTTTTGTATTCTAAACCTTTAATTTTGAATATTTCTGCCTTAAGTCTTCGAGGTTTTGCCTTACCAGGCAGTGGCACAGTGGATAGAGCATCGGACTGTGATGCCGAGGACCCAGGTTCGAGACCACCAAGGTCGCCAGCTTGAGCGTGGGCTCATCTGGTTTGAACAAAGCTCACTAGCTTGGACCCAAGGTCGCTGGCTTGAGCAAGAGGTTACTCGGTCTGCTGAAGGCCCACAGTCAAGGCACATATGAGAAAACAATCAATGAACAACTAAGGTGTCACAACGAAAAACTGATGATTGATGCTTCTCATCTCTCTCCGTTCCTGTCTGTCTGTCCCTATCTATCCCTCTCTCTGACTCTCTCTCTGTCTCTGTAAAAAAAGAAAAGAAAATCTTTCAGTAAAATTTTCACATTTCCTTAATAAAGCTCTTAAAAAAATTTCTTTGAGGTTTCTAACAATAGTATATTTTGTTAGCAAATGGATTGATGTCACACATGTCTTTTCCACTGGGTGGCACTCCTTCCTAGTTTGGCTTTTTAAGATCTATTAATTTTTCACTATTGCAGTTCTCAGAAACTTTTGGTTCCTTTTTTTTTTTTTTTTGATTGATTGATTTTATAAACAGAAGAGGGGGGATGAGCGAGAAGTTTCAACTCATAGTTGCTTTACTTTACTTGTTCATTGGTTTCTATTCATATGTGCCTTAACTGGGCAAAGGCCATGGTTTCAAATGGGAGACCTCAGTATTCTAGATCGACACTTGATCCACTATGCCAGTGGTCCCCAACCCCCAGGCCACGGACCGGTACTGGTCCGCAGAGAAAGAATAAATAACTTACATTATTTCTGTTTTATTTAAATTTAAGTCTGAATGATGTTTTATTTTTTAAAAATGACCAGATTCCCTCTGTTACATCCATCTAAGACTCACTCTTGACGCTTGTCTCGGTCACGTGATACATTTATCCGTCCAACCCTAAAGGCCGGTCTGTGAAAATATATTTTTTTTTTTTGTATTTTTCTGAAGCTCGAAACGGGGAGAGACAGTCAGACAGACTCCCGCATGCGCCCAACCGGGATCCACCCGGCACGCCCACCAGGGGGCGATGCTCTGCCCCTCTGGGGGGTCGCTCTGCCGCGACCAGAGCCACTCTAGCGCCTGGGGCAGAGGCCAAGGAGCCATCCCCAGCACCCGTGCCATCTTTGCTCCAATGGAGCCTTGGCTGCAGGAGGGGAAGAAAGAGAGAGGAAGGGGGGGGGGGGGGTTGGAGAAGCAAATGGGCGCTTCTCCTATGTGCCCTGGCCGGGAATCGAACCCGGATCCCCTGCACACCAGGCCGACGCTCTACCGCTGAGCCAACTGGCCAGGGCCCGTGAAAATATTTTCTGACATTAACTGGTCCATGGCCCAAAAAAGGTTGGGGACCACTGCACTATGCCACCATAGGCCAGGCCCTTTTGGCTCCTTTACAAAATTAAATATTAGGATCCCACCTGACCAGGATGTAGTGCAGTGGATAGAGCATTGGACTGGGATGCAGAGGTTTGAAATCTCAAGGTTACTGGCTTATGTGCGGGCTCATTGAGCTTGAGTGCAGTGTTGCTGGCTTGAGTGTGAGATCATAGACTTGAGCCCAAGGTCGCTGGCTTGAAGAAGGGGTCACTTGCTTTGCTGGAGCCCCTTGGCCAAGGCACATATGAGAGAGCAAAAAAGAATTGATGCTTCTTATCTCTCTCCTTCCTGTCTGTCTGTCCCTATCTGTCCTTCTGTCTCTAGCTTAGATAAAAAAATTATTAGGATCTCAAAAAGTTTTTCTTCATTTTGGTTTTATCTGTTGACATTTATTTTCTTAGAAGTTAAACTGAGAAAATCTTGAAGTGCTTTAAAATAACCTGTTATAGCCTGACCTGTGGTGGTGCAGTGGATAAAGCGTCGACCTGGAACACTGAGGTTGCCAGTTCAAATCCCTAGGCTTACCTGGTCAGGGCACATATGGGAGTTGATATTTCCTGCTCCTCCCCCCTTCTCTGTCTGTCTGTCTGTCTGTCTCTCTCTCTCTTCTCTAAAAAGAATAAATAAATTTAAAAAAAAGTTTAAAATAACCTGTTATAGGCCTTGGCTGGTTGGCTCAGTGGTAGAGCATTGACCTGGCGTGTGGAAGTCCCAGGCCGATTCCCAGCCAGGGCACACAGGAGAAGCGCCCATCTGCTTCTCCACCCTGCCCCCTCTCCTTTGTTTCTTCCCCTCCCTCAGCCAAGGCTCCGTTGGAGCAAAGTTAGCCCGGTTGCTGAGTATGGCTCCATGGCCTCCACCTCAGGCACTAAAATGGCTCTGGTTACAGTGGAGCAACAACACCCCAGATGGGCTGAACATGACCTCCTGGTGGGCATGCCAGGTGGATCCTGGTCGGGCGCAAGCAGGAGTCTGTCAGTCTGCCTCCTCCCGCACCCCCTCCCCCGCTTCTCACCGGAAAAATACAAAAAAAAATAACCTATTACATATTAACATAAATAGCATTTTTATGAAAAATTACTATTTCCAAAATTAAGAAAGTTAATACAAAGAAAGGCATTATTTTACAAGTTTCCTTAATGTCTAATGTTTGCCTTAGTAGACAGCTAGGTTCTCAACTGCTGCATTCAGTCTGTTGTCATATGTTGCTTTGGTTGAAGTATATGAAAAAACTGTCTTCACACATTTAGGTCATTTGAAAGAGAAGTGTTTGAATAGTTACTTAGGTACCGTGGATAGTCTTTGATACTTCATCAGAACTCAACAAGTGATAGTTTTCTAAGTTAGTTAGTTGCGGTGCAGAATCCTTAGCAGTGAAATTCTGTACTCTGCTGCATTAAAATCCACAGTCTCTCTTGCACTTAGAATGGTTCTTTTGCCCATACATGATACTACATCATTGGACACTAGTGACTTGGAAAACACCGGTTCACTGAGTTATGCAGATCTTCTCAATGTTGACACGTTTGTTTTTTGTTTTTTTAGCAAGAGAGAGAGAGACAAGAAGGGGAGAGAGATGAGAAGTATCAACTCGTAGTTGCAGCACGTTGTTTTTTGATTGCTTTCTCATACATGCCTTGAACCGGGGAGCTCCAGCCAAGCCTGTGACCCCTTGCTCAAGCCAGTGAGCCCTCACTCAAGCTGGTGAACTCGGAGTCTCCAACCTGGGTCCTCAGCATCCCAGGTCGATGCTCTATCTATTGTGCCACTATCTGGTTAGGCATATTTGGTTCTATAAAAGTTAAAAAAAAAAAAAATTGTATTTGTTTGTAACATAGCTGATCTCATCAGACAAGCCATTAAGTATTGGGAAGCTGTCTTGCTCACCAGTGGGGAATATACATTTTCCCAGATTCTAATTTTTGCTGGAGCACTTGAGTGTTATTTATAATAAATACTCTCGGTTTTCCTTGAAATGACAGGCTTTGTTTTTGAGATGTCTGCCAAACTCCAAAATCAGAACCACCAGTTTTGTCTCTCATTCTGTCAGGTAAAAGAAAGCAGCTAGTTAGGCTTGGAACTCAAGTAATTACGTAAGTGCTTTTTCTTGAGATGACCAAGTTTATACATACCTCTCGTGTCATCATACAGAATGCTAAAAAAAAAAAAAAATTGTACTCAAGGATATTCAGAAGTGAAACTGACTTTTATTTTGAGAGTACGACTCCTGCTAGAATTTGGTGCTGCTGCCTTGATTTATTCTGAAGGGCCAACAAGTTAACAAGTTGACCCACCATTGCTCCTATAAATGTCATCAGGTTGAAACAGGTAAATAATGTCTTTGTGTTATGAAAATAGTTTTGACCTTGCAGATCCCTAGGGGTCCACTGATCAACTTTGAGAACCACTGTTTTTCAAGAAACAAAAATCTTGGGTCAGTCATATTAAATAACTATGATAACTGCACTCATTGCTCTGAATGTGTCCATGAGGCTGTTGCTCTTAGCCTTAGGGGACTTCGAGCTGCCAGGGAGCAGCAGAGCATCCAGAGGAAGAGGACACAGCCCAGGCGATAGGAAGGTTAGAGCCCTGGAGATAGAGAGCTGGGTTTTAATTCCCACTGCCCTTGGAGACAGCCCTTAACAGCAGTGTTTCTCATCTGGAAAATAGGCATGATGATAAAATCTGCCTCATTTATTTTATGATGCTTAACTAAGTAAATTGTAAGTATATACTTAGTCTAATAATGTCTGGCAAGTCTGTGTTCAGTAGTGTTAGGTACAACGACCAGTCCTCCTTTGCTTCCTTCCCAGGCTGGCCACACATGTCACTGAGCCAGTTTTGGAACATTAAATTCCTCTTTTGCCCTGGCTGGTAGGCTCAGAGGTAGAGCATCAGCCTGGCGTGTGGAAGTCCCAGGTTCAGTTCCTGGTAAGAGCACACAGGAGAAGCAACCATCTGCTTCTCCAAGCCCTCCTCCCCCATCTCTTTCTCTCTCTCTTATCCTCCCACAGCCATGGCTCAAAAGATTCGAGCAAATCTGGCCCCGAGCTCTGAGGATGGTTCCAGGGCCTCACCTCAAGCAATAAAATAGCTCAGTTGCTGAGCAACAGAGCAGCAGTCCAGATGGGCAGAGCATTGCCAGAGTCTGTCTCTGCCTCCCTACCTCTCACTTAATGAAAAAAATAACTCCGCATTTAAACTAGAGTACACTCGGAGAGAGATCTTAAAGGGGACAAAACCACATCATGTGAGAAGTTAGGAGCTGAGAGAGAGAAAACTCCCAAAAGGTTTCCTGGGAAGACTTGGGTATTTTTTTTTATGTTTATTTTATTGATTTTAGAGAGGAAGGGAGAGGGAGAGAGAGAGAGAGAGAAGGAACATCAGTCTGTTCCTGCATGTGCCCTGACTGGGGATTGAACTGGAAACTTTGTGCTTCGGGACAACGCTCTAACCAGCTGAGCTATCTGACCGGGGCTACTTGGGCATTATGGATAAGCAAAGTTGTGTTTTCTCTGACTTCATTATCTGTTGACTTAAAGTCAACAAGTGTAGAGTACAAAAACTAGGAACTGCCCTCATTTTTATCTCTTTGATGTTGTTACCAAATGAGTAGAGTGCAAAGTGCCATATTTGGGGGTTTGAATAAGAGATGACAACTCCAAATACTTCTCTGGGGAGCTTCTGGTCCTACTTAATCAGCCTGGGTGTCAGGGATGCTGGGGTAGCTCTGAATTTGCTGTTTCACCTTGAATTGGAGTAAAGGAAGCTGGAGGACGTGGTGAGCTGTCCAGGGAAACAATCTGTCAATGCCTCGGGCTATTATATTGCTTTCTCTCACTTGAGTTCCCTGGCCTTACCTCTTCAGTAAGCAGCCCAACTCAGGTGTTCTGATTACTCAACAGAAGGTAGCACTGCTGTTCCAGGAAAAGTCAGATGAGATGAGGAAGCCCTCGTTCAGCTCCTCACTTCAGGGCTGGGAACCTGACAGCTTAAGTGTTTCCTCCATCTGTTTGCCCTTGGCATATGAGCTTCCCTTTCACCACTCTCCTTTGTCCGTGTTTTACCTCGGTTGCCCTGGAATTTTTTCCCTTGTTTATTTTGTCCATATTCTCAGAGTTCCTGTGGATGAAGGTATTTCCACTCAATTACTGTCCCTGACACACCCTTCCTTTGAAAACAAACACGGACATTAATGATCTGGCTCGAGAGCTGGAGCAGCATCACTGGCTACATGGGAGGTCAGCCTCCCTGAGGTGCTGTGTCCAGGCTGTGACCCAGGGAAAGAATCCTTCTGGCCCAAGGAGCAAACATTTGTCAAAATAGTGTCTCTGGGTCAAGAAGGTATCATCAGGTGGGGGAAAAATTGTTTCAGCATTTTTTAAAAGGCGTGTATAACCCCAATTAAAAGAAAACATCTAAAAAATTATTCAGGCCGAAAAGTCATGCTGAAATGTGGAGTTCAGAGCTTAGAGCCAGTCTCATGGACTTGGAGTCAGAGGCCTGGGTTGAGCGCTAGCGTGGCCTCTCTGCCGCTGTGGATCACAGCACAACTTAAACTGCACTTGGCGGTCTGTGAAGTCAGGGATGTGCTTCCCACTTTACCAGGTGGCCATGACAGCGTTATGGGAAGACATATGTGAACGTGCTTTTGAAGGTCTGATCTCAAGTATCTGCTGGGGGTTTGAGACTCTCTGGGGCCATATGTCATTTTTATCAGATTTAGGAAACGATTCTAAAATACAGTTTTAGCATTGCTTTGCCTTTTTCAGCCAAAGTGAATCTGATCATATGCCCTCATCCTGTGGGTCAGAAGTTGCCACATTTCTCAATCCCCAGCACCCTATGGAACTCCTAGGCCAAAAGAAATCCCTAAAAATTCTGTTTAACTCATTGGTTCCAACAGTCAGTATAATTGTGCACACAACCTAGTAGCTGCTTGAAAAAAATAACACATTGTGCAGATCTGACAGATGTTGCATGATGCTGTGTTCCCTTGAAACTGTTAAATGTCACTGCACCTTTGTAAGTTTGCTGTGGCGTCCTGGGGTGCCTTGATGGGTGGTGTGGAACTCTGTTAGTGGTTTGTTTTAAAGTTCTATTGTGGTGGAGCTTCATAAAGTCCTCACTTACCCTGCCCTGGAGACCTGGCCTGCCAAGGGAACAGGTCTCTGCCTTCAGTGGCTGTACATACACACCTGAATTTCCCTTTAGAAGGTCAAGTTAGTCCTGATTACCATGTTATTAAATGACTTGGAGTCTAGATGAAGGACACAATTGGTTCAATAGTTCCCTCACTTTCTATCCTCTTCTGCCCCTTCCCCTTGACCCAGCATGATTAGTGATCTTTTAAAATATCAGAATCAAAGATCTGGAACCAAAAACTGCCCAGGAAGCTTGTTTCCCAGGAATTTGCTGTTGACCACTGATTTGAGGAAGAACTTTCAGGAGCCTGCCAGCAATTGCAACACTTCAGATTGAAACCTTAAGAAATCTTTATTGACCATGTCTGGAAAGAGGCTCCAGACCTGTGCCAGCTTCTGCAGGGTCACTGCACAGCAAAACATTTGTCTGCTTGGGCTTTGCATATGCTTGCTGTACCTCCAGGACTCCGCATGCAGAATGGAAGATGCTGAAGTTTTTCATAAACAGGCAGCTTAGGGCTCTGTCCATCCTGAGGGACACTTTGGAAGGCATGTTTTTGGTGTGGCGTAGGAGCTGAGTCCCCTTCTGGCCTTTGAAAATGGCTCCTGTGTGCCTTTGCTTGGTGAGCATCTGGAGAACCCTCTGTCATAGAATGTTTTACTGAGAGTTATTTTACGGGATTCAACAGCAGCGGTTATATGTTAAAGCTTAAACTCGTACTTTTCCTTAGAGGTCTTTGACATGGGAAGGGTTGGGTTGTATGCCACTGTTTTTCTAGTGGTTATCCTACCAGGGTTTTTTGTTTGGTTGGTTGGTTTGGTTTTCGGGGGGGGGGGGGGGATTGATTTTTAGAGAGAGATCACTTTGTTGTTCCACTGATTTATGCATTCATTGATTGATGCTTGTATGTGTCCTGACCGGAGATTAAACCTGCAATCCTGCTGTATGGGGACAACACTCTTAACTAACTGAACTACCCAGCCAGGAGCTGGTTTGATTTTCTGTCATACATATTTTACTGTCAAATGATTAATTATGGCAAGACTCATTATTTTGCAAAAGAAAAAAAATCATGGTCCTCACATTGTAGTCATTTCATCCTCCCCCTCCTACGTTTGCCTGTGTAGTCATTGCATGTTTGGTATCCAGTTTTGTCTCCATTTGTACTATAAACCTCTTCAGTGTTGCTACAATCTGAGTGATTGTAAGGCATGACACGAATGAATGATTAAAAACTAAACACTTAAGCCTGACCAGGTGGTGGCGCAATAGATAAAGCGTCAGTCTGGGACATGGAGGACCCAGGTTCGAAACCCCGAGGTCGCCAGCTTGAGCCCAAGGTTGCTGGCTTGAGCAAGAGGTCACTCAGTCTGTTGTAGCCCCTCGGTCAAGGCACATATGAGAAAACAATCAATGAGAAACTAAGGTGCCACAACGAAGAATTGATGCTTCTCATCTCCCTTCTGGTCTGTCTATCCCTATCTGCCCCTCTCTCTGACTCTCTGTCTCTGTCACACACACACACACACACACACACAAAGAATTATGTGGTATGTGAATTATTTCTCTCAGTAAAACTGCCAAGAGAAAATTTTAATTTTCTAAATACTTCCAAAGGAGGAATAATAAAGAAAAGGTTGTGATCTACCAACTTATGCAACTTATATTCTAAGATACCATCATTAGCAACACACTTTTTCATATCAATTCCTTTCCGTGTCTTATTTTTAGCTAGCTAGAATAAAATCCAGAATTAGTACACTATAGTAAACTGTGTTGTATGGTAGCTGTTGGATAAAATGCTGTGCAGGTAGTGTCTTTCCAGTGAGATTTTCTGATGAACAAGAAACATGCTGTGTTCTTTACATGAGTCAGAAGAAATGACTCATTCTTTAAAACTTGAGTTCTTGTTGGAAATCCACATGGTTCTTCACTCAGTATGGAAGGATGGCTTAGTAAGGGGCAGGGTTAGGTAGCATTTTTTGTATAAGCCCTCAGGAAGTATCTAACCTAAGAACAAGGGTGGCAGCACCTACTGTTTATACGATTAAGTCTTTAGGACCCACCCTTCCGTTCAAGTCAACTCATGCATGTGTAACTCACTGGGGCACCATGAACTCTTGAGCTGTTTCCCTGATCATCATAGTTAAAAGGTAATAGATTTGACTGTCTTCCCCTTAAGTCAACAATTTAACACCTGCTTTGCTCTGCGACCTGCTATGGAGTCATTCCTGAAGGTGCCTTCTTCCTCCTTGGGTCTTTGATATTGGCTTCTACAGTGTTTGAACCAAGGCCTTTATGGAAACTATTACTGTTTGCAGCCTCCTAGTCCAGAGGAAGGAGGTGAGAAGTTAGAAAGTGGTATCATTGGGCATTGAAGTCAGACAGACTCAGGTTTAAATTCCAGCATGGTAGTTTACTGGGCAAGAAGCTGTTTAATTGCACTTTGCCTCAGATTATTACTCATCTCTAAAATGGCAATAATAATGTCTGCCTCGTGGAGTTTAAGTGGTGGGTATAGAAAAATTACAGCATGACTCACCTGAGACCGGAAAAGGAAATGGCCCCTTACCCTTTGCTGGTTTGGGAGCTGTCCACTCTTAACTTCTTGCTGAAAGTTGTCCTGTGGCCTTGGAATTGTTGAGAATGCCCAAGCTTACTTAACATTTGGCATTTCCTTTCTCTCACGAAAGTGAACGGCCAAATGGCCTTCTGTAGACTCACCTTTTACAAGGCTTGGGTTGCCCTTACAGAAGTGGGAGACATGGGATTTCCATGCTGGGGAGAGCCCCCCCCCCCAGGCTGAGGTCTGCAAGTCTTTCTGGGGGTGACCTGATCTGAGTGGCAGACAGTGGGAGAGATGGGCTAGCTATGGAAATGGTTCTTCTGTTGATCAGACTGAAAGAAATCCAAGCTAGGTCCTTTGGCTACATCTTAAGATGAGCACTGCTGGTGGAAACCTTGTTATTGCTGGAAGTTGTGGTCACATGCAGAGGAGACCAGTAGCCGTTATTCTCTCTCTGACCCCCCTCTCAGTTCCCCTGCAGCCAGCAGGGCCTTCTTGACTGCACTTGTTCCAAGTCAGACGGAGTTCAGACTCCCACCAGAGGAGCCACTGCGGCCCCAATCCGCCTGCCCCGCAGCCCTGCAAGCCCCAACACACTTTCCTCCCTTTGGGCCAGATGCTACGGATTACTAACCGAGGTGTGGCTGGGCCCCTCCTTCCCCAGTTGGGATTTATCTTTGTGAAATTATATGATGCAGAAAGCAAGCTGTCTGTCCTTAGAGATCTAGCCCTTCCCTCCTTCATTCTGTGCTTTTCATTTTTTTGTTTTGTTTTGGAATGTTTTTAAATGCTTATATTTAGCAACATTAATACTTTTTAATGCAAAATATCAATATGGAATGCAGTATACATAGTTAATTATATAAATTACAAAATAATTAAAGGATTTATTTAAGAAGTATTTATAAGAGCTGTTTGAAGTTACATGGCGTTCTTTCCATTGTATCACCTCTAAATGGTGAGGCACAGGAGATGGAGGCCCATTTGAATCTGCGGTGGGGATCTACCTACTCTACTACCTGGACCAAAGTCTCCTTCTGTGTTTTAATCCATATCACTCGCGATGCTGCTGTGTGATTTCTTGGTTCAATGGTATTTTGCTCATTTGTGTTCCTAACTATGGGATTAGGGAAATTTTTCCTAAGCTCTGCCTTAATGGTGATGGCATTCCTTCTGGCCCTGTAGATAATTAATTCCTCTTCCTGTCCATGTGTAGGTGACAACTGGTTGGCTTTCCCAGGCTCCTAGCTTTCTGTTATCTCGGTTACATTTGCCCCAATGATAATCCAATACCTCAGATTAGTGGCTAACCTCTCAGGCAGGATATACATTTGTAATTTGCTGGCCATGTTGAGTGTGTCTCAAAGACTTCACTTTGTCCTCAGCCTTACAAAGCTGTCTCCTTTGCCCTTGTCTGGCTCCAAGGTCCCACCGTATCCCCTGCCACCCCAAATAACAACTTGGAGCATAGAGACACAGTTTTCATGGAAGACCTTTAAGAAAAAGGCACAGCTTGACCTCACCACTGAGGACTTGACTCAGATCCTTGATGGGCGGTGATCTTAATACCCAGGCAGAGCCACCCTAACACCTTCTCCCCTGGAAAGGAGGAGGGGGATGAGTGGCCCTCTCTGAACATCTTCTACAACTTTCAGGAAACTCAGAATCTTTGTGTCTTGAATCAAATATGGACTCACATTTGGAATAGTCAGATAACAAAGTCTGTCCCTTGGAAACAGTCTGGCCAAAGCTTTGCATTTATATTGAAGTCTGGTTGGTTCCCTGTGCTCAGCGCCATGCTAAGCGATGTCGACTTTGCTGTAGCCAGAAATTTCAGATAGAGGAAGAGACTGTTTCCTACTGTCTCCTTGCCTTTTCTTAGATCTACAAGGCCAGTTTTATAGCTGGCTTAATTTGTCTTGGCAGACGCTGTTTAACCCTTTCTTGTAGAGATGTCTCTGCTTGTGGAGCTGAGCCTTCCCGTCAGGATACTGGGAGTGAAGGCAAGTCCATTGCCTTCAAAGTGGCCCCACCAGCTTCTGCCCATTTTTCTGATAAAGTGAGTTTTTCAGGCAGGCAGGCAGTGTGCCACAGTAGTGGTCCATCCTGACCAACAGGATACAACTGAAGGAAGTGTGCTGGTGACAGGCTTTCTTCTGAGCTCTCCTGTGTGTGTGAGTAAAACAGCCCATGCCAGGCATCCATGCCAGGGGATCCTGTTCCGTGACTTCCTCAGAGCCTTGGGATTACTGGCAGCTCTCAATCCGTGCCCCCAAATGCGTCTATCACACTACAGTGATTTTATTCTGGAGCTTGGAGATGTTTTGAGAAAAGTTCCAGAATTGCTACTTTCTTGGCAGCGTGAGGTGACTCACACATTATCTCAGAAAACCCTGTTCTGACTGTCAGTTTGATACCTTCAAGAGGGCTTCTGGGCCCACCAGTTGCTTCTGAAGCAGCAGCAGTACTGTGCTGACAACTTCATGGGCTATAGTGAGAATTAAATTAGACCTTTCATTGAAGTGGTTAGCATCACGCCTACAATTAGTCCCTTAGATTGAGTTCTGTTATGTTATATCTCCAGTGTTTGACCATTGCATGGTTCATAACAAATGCTCGATCAGTCATTTGTGGAGTAAATAAGTGAACTAACTATATAATAGTCTTTTTGTCTCAGGATTAGGAGTAGCAAGCTAGATTTAAGGTTTTCAATGTAGTGTTGGTGCCCCCTTTTTTCTTCTTTATTCCAGCCCAGCCCCTTTCTCTAGTTCCTCTTCTGCTGCCTCCCTTTCTGATACTGAGTCCACACTGTGAACCTGAATGTGGACTTGAACAGATTTGGAGTCTGGGGGTCAAAACACTAGAGCTAAAGGTGGCTGTGAAACCCTAAACTGGACTGAAGAAAAACTGACCACTAGCCAGTTACAAAGGGTGTGTGTGTGTGTGTGTGTGTGTATGATCAGTGTTTGAGCACCTCTTGTGAGCAGGGCATTGACTGCAGGTGCTGGGGACACAATAGTAAGACAGTGAGGGTGCAGGGTAAAGCAATGTCCTCATTGTCTGGGATGGGGTGGTAAAGAAGGCTTCCTTGAGCTGAATTCTGAAGTCTGAATGGGGCTAACCAGGGAAGAGTTGGGAAGGGAGATGTTTCAGGGAGATTTGCTAGGGCCCTGGTGGACACCGTGCAGGAGGAGGAGGCTAAAGTGGTCAGCAGGTAGTCTCCTGGGGCCTGGGGCCACAACACGGATTTTTTTTTTTTTTTTTAAGAGTTACCTGCCTGACCTGTGGTGGCGCAGTGGATAAAGCATCGACCTGGAATGCTGAGGTCGCCGGTTCAAAACCCTGGGCTTGCCTGGTCAAGGCACATATGTGAGTTGATGCTTTCTGCTCCTCCCCACTTCTTTCTCTCTCTCTCTCTCTCTCTCCTCTCTTAAAAAAAAAAAAGTTACCTTACTGATTTTTTTTTATTCATTTTAGAGAGAGAAAGAAGGGGGGAGGAGCAGGAAGCATCAACTCACATATGTGCCTTGACCAGGCAAGCCCAGGGTTTTGAACCGGCGACCTGAGCGTTCCAGGTCAATGCTTTATCCACTGCGCCACCACAGGTCAGGCCTGGATTTATTTTTAAGTAGGTACTTTGCTCATTAAGTGAGATACTAGGCTTTGTAACTACGTGGGCAGCCCCAGATCTGAAAGCCTATGAAATTTGGAAGGCATTGTTTTACTAATCTCCCTCTCCAGCTGCCTCCTGCTTTTAAGATGCCAGATTACATTATTCAACAGAAAACATACAGTCTGCAACACTCTTCTGGCTGTCCTTGTGCCCTGTGCCAAGTGCTTTCTCTGTGCCTTATGCTCAAAGGGAAGGGGGGAGTGACTCTAGACTTGGCAGAATTCTGGAGCTATTGAAGGCTGTTACTTTGTCTCAAGTTGGATCCTAGACCTTTGAGTGAGCTTTGTGGGGCAGATTCCAGAAAGGACAGGTGAGGTGTTTTTACGGTAGCAAGTAAACTGATGCTTCTCTGCTGTGTCAGTCCTCACAGCTCAAACACAGCTTGTCCTGCTTCATGGAGCCATATTGTCTTGACCGCTTCCTCTGCTTCATAGTTTTGTTGGTGGCTAGACTTTTGGTTTCTCAGCAAGGTGACCCACATTCTGGTTCTTGAACACAAGACCCCTGTAATTCCTCAACATAAGGACCCTTTCATAGCTGTTGCATTCTTACAAGTCTTGGACACAATTGATATATATATATATATATATATATATATATATATATATATATATATATATATATATATATATATATATATTTGTATTTTTCTGAAGCTGGAAACGGGGAGAGACAGTCAGACAGACTCCCGCATGCGCCTGACCGGGATCCACCCGGCACGCCCACCAGGGGCATCGCTCTGCCGCGACCAGAGCCACTCTAGCGCCTGGGGCAGAGGCCAAGGAGCCATCCCCAGCGCCCGGGCCATCTTTGCTCCAATGGAGCCTTGGCTGCAGGAGGGGAAGAGAGAGACAGAGAGGAAGGAGGGGGGTGGTGGAGAAGCAAATGGGCGCTTATCCTATGTGCCCTGGCCGGGAATCGAACCCGGGTCCCCCGCACACCAGGCTGACGCTCTACCGCTGAGCCAACTGGCCAGGGCCAACATATATTTTTAAATTTATATTTATTGATTTTACTGAGAGAGGAAGAGAGAAATACAGGAACATCAATCTGTTCCTGTATGTGTCCTGACCAGGGATTGAACTGACAACCTCTCTGCTTTAGAACAACGCTCTAACCAACAGAGCTATCTGGGCAGGGCAGACACAGTTGATTAAGAACCAAAATTTGGGGCCCTGGCCGGTTGGCTCAGTGGTAGAGCGTCGGCCTGACATGCGGAAGTCCCAGGTTCAATTCCCGGCCAGGGCACACAGGAGAGGCGCCCATCTGCTTCTCCCCCCTCTCCCTCTCCTTCCTCTCTGTCTCTCTCTTCCTCTCCCGCAGCCGAGGCTCTAATGGAGCAAAAAGATGGCCCGGGTGCTGGGGATGGCTCCTTGGCCTCTGCCCCAGGCGCTAGAGCGGCTCTGGTCGTGACAGAGCAACACCCCGGATGGGCAGAGCATTGCCCCCTGGTGGGCGTGTCGGGTGGATCCCGGTCGGGATGTCTGTCTGACTGCCTCCCCGTTTCCAGCTTCAGAAAAATACAGGCCCTGGCCAGTTGGCTCAGCGGTAGAGCATCGGCCTGGCGTGCAGGGGACCCGGGTTCGATTCCCAGCCAGGGCACGTAGGAGAAGCACCCATTTGCTTCTCCACCCCCCCCCCTTCCTCTCTGTCTCTCTCTTCCCCTCCCGCAGCCAAGGCTCCATTGGAGCAAAGATGGCCCAGGCGCTGGGGATGGCTCCTTGGCCGCTGCCCCAGGCGCTAGAGTGGCTCTGGTCTAGGCAGAGCGATGCCCCGGAGGGGCAGAGCATCGCCCCCTGGTGGGCAGAGTGTCGCCCCTGGTGGGCGTGCCGGGTGGATCCCTGTCGGGCGCATGCGGGAGTCTGTCTGACTGTCTCTCCCCGTTTCCAGCTTCAGAAAAATACAAAAAAAAAAAAAAAAAGAAGAACCAAAATTTGGCAGGTTCACATCACTTCTTCAGGGATGTCCCCAGCCTGCTGCAGCCACCTCCTTGCCTGGTTGGGGGTGCTTTAGTCTCACACGAAGCCTCAAGGGTGGGAGGGGGGTTGACAGTCAGATGACGAGGTCTGGCGTCAGAGTTTGGTTTCTCTGACCAGTCAGTACTCTCTCTCCTCCCTTTCCTGTATTTCTCTTGCCTTCTGTGGAAGCTGTGGGTTTTGTTTTGCTTTTCCTCATGTGAATTGGACTTGAACTAGAAAACTGAAGCAGTTTACCTGGTCTTTTCCCCAAGAGCTTCTAGGTGAGATGCTCTCCAAGGTGAGGTGCTTTGTTTTCACCTTCCTAGTGAACTAGGGCAAACCCCTCAGCCTCCCGTGTCTGAGGATGTGCACTGTGCCCAGGTCTGTCCCGGTCTCGGAGTTGTGTGTTCCATTCTTCCCGGCTGACGCAGACATCTGTGTGGTGAATAGATCTCCAGACTGAGATCATACTTTGACCAACTGAAAATATCCACCTGGAGGCCAGGGAGATGGAATCATCCAGTCAAGATCGGTATCCCTGTGCATACAAGACAGGTGTGTCACTGTGCGTACAAGTCAAGACAGGTGTCCCTGAGCATTTTGAAACACTGCCTTGGGGAAGAGAAAGACAAGGAAGAGTGGTTTCTTGTTTTTTACTTGTAGCCTCCTAGCTGCCCCCCTTCCTGCCTCTTTAAGGGCATAGTGAGACTACCTACTATAGCTTTCGTCAAACCGGTTTCTTGAACTACTGACAGTTTAATAATGTGAACCTTCTGTGTGTCTCCTTAGCTCTATCATTTTAAATGCTTCGTCGAATGTTTGTTCTGACACTGTGGCTGGCTCCCGAGATAGCTGTCATGGGTGCTTGGTTCTTTTTTGTACTGAATTTCTGGTATGTGACTTAGATGTGGCCTAAAGGACGTGTCTCTCTGTGCCTTCATCTTGAGTATGGACACCCCCCACCACACCCCCAAATCCTTTCCTTCCCTGAGGTTGCTTTCGTTGGATGAAACATAAAGGAGAGTTGAGCATAAATGGTTCTTTGGAGTATTAGACACCTGCCCTCACTAGTCTTGCCAGATGCCCAACTTTCTTTCTTTTTTCTTTTTAATTTTTTTTATTTTTCTGAAGTGAGAAGTGGGGAGGCAGAGAGGCAGACTCCTGCAGGCACCTGACTGGGATACACCTGGCATGCCCACCAGGGGGCAATACTCTGTCCAGCTGGGCCAGTTGCTCCCTTGCAACCGGAGCCATTCCAGCGCCTGAGGTGGAGGCCATGGAGCATCCTCAGCTCCTGGGCCAACTTTGCTCCAGTGGAGCCTTGGCTGCAGGAGGGGAAGAGAGAGACAGAGAGAAAGGAGAAGGGGAAAGGTGGAGAAGCAGATGGGTGCTTCTCCTGTGTGCCCTGGCTAGAAATCAAACCCAGGACTTCCACATGCCGGGCCAACACTCTACCACTGAGCCAACTGGCCAGGGCTCTAGCTCTCCTTTCTTTTTTTCCTTTTTTTTTTTTTTTTTTTTTTTTTTGTATTTTTCTGAAGTTGGAAACAGGGAGGCAGTCAGACAGACTCCCACATGCGCCCCACCAGGATCCACCCTGCATGCCCACCAGGGGGCGATGCTCTGCCTATCTGGGGTGTTGCTCTATTGCAACCAGAGCCATTCTAGCACTTGAGGCAGAGGCCACGGAGCCATCCTCAGCGCCCAGGCCAACTTTGCTCCAATGGAGCCTTAGCTGCAGGAGGGGAAGAGAGAGACAGAGAGGAAGGAGAGGGGGAGGGGTGGAGAAGCAGATGGGCCCTGGCCGGGAATCGAATCCGGGACTCGAATCCGGGACTCCTGCACGCCAGGCCGATGCTCTACCACTGAGCCAGCCAGCCAGGGCTAGCTCTCCTTTCTTGAAGAACTTTCTTCAGCATTGCTTGAAGTCCTGGGCTCAACCCCATTTGAGGAACACGTGATGCTGGGCATCAGTCCCTTCACCATAATCAAGCCTTTTTCATTCTCAGGCTCAGGGTGTGGGTTTAAGCTGCAGTAGGGTCCAGAAGAACTTGAGTTGATGTTTTTTTTCAGGAGCACCTCAGTACAGTGTGACACGTGCCCAGAGCTCCCCGCCCAGCTTGTTCACATCAGAGAGCAGAATTACATTCTGAAACATGACAAGGTGTGGCCACCAGAAGGCACGGGTTCTCATTGCTTGATTCCCTAGGGCATTAGAAGTCCCACGGGTGCCTGTGACACAAATAGGGTCTCTGAACAGCCACTGATTCTGAAGTCTTTCCAGGAAACCTTGGTGCAGAAATGTGCGGCTTCTAACCTTTGGAGTGCCATACGTTTGGCCTACAGGGTTCTCTTAAGGCAGGAGAATCTTCTCATGCTTGGAGTTGGGGCCACATCCATTGGTCAGCCTTTTACTTGGAGTGATCATGGAGTTGGATGCCACTGTGGAGAAGTTGGGGTGGGACTTGTTCCTGGGAACATTGGGTTTGGGATTAAGAGTCCATAGCTCCTTGGGGCTTAGGGTGCACTCTGGGCAAGCAGCACCCATGTGTGTATCTGTGTTTTCACACATGCACATTTTGTGAGGGTAGAAAAGCAAACTGGCAAATTAAAACTAAGTACCAAGTTTACTTTTTAATGTATTTTTATGTGTAGAATGATTAAGTTGGGGGGAATGAGTGGCCAAGCCAAAAAAGAAGGCTAAACCACCTCAGCTAAGCCCAGGCAAGGACCTTTTGAAATGCAGGGATCCCGGGGAGGAGAAGGAGGGGCTTGGGGGAGGGGAGGGTTACAAAGAAAACCAGTTAGAAGGTGATGGAATACAATTGGATTTTGGGTGATGGGAATGCAGAATAATCAAATGTCAAAATAACCTAGAGATGTTTTCTCTGAACATAATGTACCCTGATTTATCAATGTCACCCCATTAAAATTAATTTAAAAAAAAAAGAAATGCAGGGATCCCTACCCCTCCCCACTCCCCACTCCTATTGCCAGAGACAGAGAAGCTACAAGAAGCCACAGAGAGGCTCAGGGCCTTTGAGACTACCCAAGGAGCCCCTGAAGTAAACAAGTCCCCTTTGAAGAGACGTTGCTTGTTTGGTGATTAACTTCCTGCGCCTCTGGAGTAGACACGGTAGAATTCCAACAATTCCAACATGGATATCTTGCCTCCTTCCTCAGCTCTGCATTTGGGGCCAGAGAGGGCTGGCACTGTGCAGGGTTTTGGGAAGGAGCCCCTAGGAGGCCTTTGAATAGTTAGTGGGTCAGTACTCCCTGTGACCAGCCAGTTGGCCCAGGAGAGGAGTTAGGATGTCCCCAACTGATGTTTTCTCACAGTTAGCTCCCAGAAAGCTGTCCCTTAGAGGGAAATTGAAGGGCCTTCAATGGTCCCACATTTTATTACTGTCATACTCTTCACCATTTGTTCCTGCAGAGTCCCTGCTACCAAGGATTGTTGTGGAGCCCTGGAGACTGACACTCTCCATGAGGCAGCTGATTGATGACCAACCTAAATTTGTCATGGTAGTCCTCCAGGCGTGCCTATTGAACACAGGCCAGCCTCCTCTTTGCCCACCTGCTTGGCAGGGGGCGGGGTGGTAGAGGAGCCAGGTTGCTGAGTACCCTGGCCTGGACATTATGCTGGTCAATGAAAGCTGTAGTGTTCAAGAGGCTGAGGGGCGTATCCCACAAAGGAGGGACTTTTGGGGGAAGGGGATTGAGGTTCTACTCTGGTCATAGTATAGAGCCATTGCACGGGAGGTGTTAGGTGGCCTTCTTGTGCCTCCCTTTCAGACTTGTATCTTGGTGTGACATTTCCTTGTGAGTGGAAAGGGGCAGTGCTGTACAGCTGTTTCCGTGCACATCTTGTTCCAGAGTTATTACTGTCTTAGCCCTCCCTCACCAAGCAGAGCGTAAGAAAATGAGACCCAACAGCTGCCTGGGAGCGCATCTTCTGCTCTGATAATTAGCATGTGGTGATACTCGAGGCCCCCCGATCTAACTGGTCTAGTTTGAGGGACTAAGTTTCCCCAGAAATTGAGAGACACAACGTTCCTGGCAATGTACATTTGGGACTACGGGAGTAAAGGAAGGTCTCCCTACCCCTGTGCCAGGCTTGTGACAAGGCTAGGACAAGTCTTTCTTCAGGTAGATCCAGTTTAGATGAAGCATTTACTCAGCAGTGAAATGCAGAGCAAGTCCAGAAAAACACCTGGTAAGAAATCTTTGCGCCTTGGCCAGATGGCTTGGTTGGTTAGAGTGTCTTCCTGAAGCACAAAGGTTGCCGGTTTGAATCCTGGTAAGGGCACATACAGGAATAGATTGATGTTCCTCTCTCTCAAATCAATAAATTAAAAAAAAAAATTTTTTTTTTAAAAGCCTAACCTGTGATAGCACAGTGGATAAAGCATCGACCTGGAACACTGAGGTTGCCAGTTCAGACCTGCTGGCTTGCCTGGTCAAGGCACATGAGAATTGATGCTTCTTGCTCCTCCCCTCTTTTACTCTCTCTCTCTCTCTCTTTTGTTCTCTCTCTCTCTTTTCCTGCTCTCTAAAATGAATTTTTTTAAAAAAAAATTTTAATAAAAAAAAACAAAAAACTTTTGTTCTTGGGTTCCTGCACACTGCTAGAACAAAGGATGCAGGGAAGTGGGTGTTTGGAGGGGTTGCATTAGGGTCAGAGAACGCTTTTCTCTAGGGAGAATGTAAAGCCAGGGGAAAGAGAGCCGAGAGGTGAGCCGTGGAGAGAAGCAGACTGCGTGCCAGGGCCTTCCAGGGCCTGTTTGGCCAAAGACTTGCCACGTGTCTGCTCCAAGATTCTTTGGGCTACACCCCTGTGATAAAGTCTTTTATTTTTTTTCTTAAATTAAAAGTAAGAAAAATCTCTTTTGAGATAGTCTTTTGTGTTTAGTTTTGGTATTTCATGAGGCACCTTTTGCTGCCTCGGAACCAGATCAGGGTGGCGGTGGTGTGACTAGCCAAGGGACAGCACGGGCAGGGTCCAGGTGTGCAGGTGATAGATGATGGCTGGCGTTTGTTCTCCTCAGCCTCGGTGGGTGTTCTCCTCAGGCCATGGAGGAGAGACTGAAGCGGGTGACAGGTACATCCCTGCTCCTCTGATAAAGGGAAAAGGGGAGTTCTTGGGTCCTACAAGGCCCCCAGAGTATCGGCTCACTCTGGGGATACCTTGTAGTGCCTTCACCTTTTCTCCTTTCTTGTGTATCCTGAGTGGTCTCTGTGGAAAGTAACTGGGTCAGGAGCACCAGGCTTACCTCCTTGCATTTCTGTTTTCTTTTGCAGGATAACCCAGAAGTAGAAAAGCGAGATCCACAGGAATTAGTTGGTAAGTACCGAGGGGGACCCTGGGGGCATGTTTTTGAGCCTTGTTGGAGCTAACTGGCTTCCAGCCATGTGGGGCCTGTGGGCTTGGGGCTTCTCTCTGCAGGGCAGCTGCTCTGCTTGATCTTTGTCTCCTACACTCTCTCTCTCTCTCTCAGAGCCTTTGGCATTTCCTAAGATGTCTGGGTAAGACACCCAGGGAACAATTCTTCTTTGAAAATCGTTAGTGGTGTGTTTCATTGGGCTCTGGTCAGTTGCCAGTGTTGTCAGGAGGGACTCAGGGCCCCCATTCATCTGGGAACTCATTCCCCTTTTGCCCTGGACCCATCCTCTGTCTGTGTACCTCTTCTCCCTGCTCTGCTGGCATATTCATGTGCTCAAGGAACAGACATGTGGCCTCTACTAGCATTTTGCTCTGTCCCCCCAGGAGACCATGCCTCACCGTCCTGGGACCCTTTGTGACTTGAGAGCAGGGTGGTTATATTTCTAGAAAATAACATCCCAGTCCATGTTAAACCCCAGCCTCTTAAGCCTTTTACAAGTTCGTCAACTCCTTCAGAATGGCCATGGACTTGAACTGCTTTCCCAAAGCCTGACCAAGCCTCATAACTGTGATCATCTCTCCCTGCCTACTTAATCTTCACAAAGCAGGGTTTCTGCTGCCCAGCTGCTGGTCCCACGCCTCAGGGGGCCTGCAGAGCCTGCTTCCGGGCCTCCTCACTAATTCTGGCCCAGGGGAGCCCAGGACTCAGCCTGGAAGCTCTGCTTCCTACAGCCCTCCTTTTTGTAGACAGGATCCTTTCACTGGAGTGGAAAGTAGGGGCCCATTCTGGTTTTCTAACTGAAAGAACTGAAAATTTTTCCTTATGTTCATCTTCTGAGCATGGATTGGGTAGGAACATGACCACTTAGAGCAGCCCAGACCCTTAGTAGAATTTTGTCTTTACTCCTGAACAGAGTGAGTCTTTCAAGTCTTAAACACTGTAATTTTCCTAAAACCTTTGGGTTTGCTATCTAGAAAATGGCGCTCTAGCCTGACCAGGCGGTGGCGCAGTGGATAGAGCGTCAGACTGGGATGCGGAGGACCCAAGTTCGAGACCCTGAGGTCACCAGCTTGAGCGCGGGTTCATCTGGTTTGAGCAGAGCTCACCAACTTGGACCCAAGGCCTCTCCCTGGCTTAAGCAAGGGGTCACTCACACTGGGTCTGCTGTAGTCCCACGGTCAAGGCACATATGAGAAAGCAATCAATGAACAACTAAGGTGTCTCAACGAAAAACTAAGGATTGATGCTTCTCATCTCTCTCCGTTCCTGTCTGTCCCTAGCTATCCCTCTCTCTGACTCTCCCTCTGTCTCTGTAAATAAATAAATAAAAACTCTTAAAAAAAAAAAAGAAAGAAAATGGTGCTGTAGGGGCATGCCAATTGGCCCTGTGGGCAGAGGAAGCAGAGCACCCCCCTGCCAGGAAGCCCATGGCCTCCTGAGTGGGTGACCCATGGGATAAGGCTGAACTGGAGTAGGGGAATGCCTCTCCCCTCCCCTGCCTCACCCATCTTTGCTGTTTATTACCAAGAAACTGGGGGTGCGAGTGGAATGGTGGAGTCAGAGAGCAGCCTGCCCAGGAGCCTGAAGCCACATTGTCCTTCGATCCTGTGCTTATGGGTGACGGAATGCATGTGGGCATCAGCCTTCTCCACCCCAGCTTCTTCCACCACCAACTTTCACTTTTTCTCTCCTTGACACTTTTTTAAAAATAGCTCTATGGCCTGACCAGGTGGTGGCGCAGTGGATAGAGCGTCGGACTGGGATATGGAGAACCCAGGTTCGAGACCCCAAGGTCGCCAGCTTGAGCGCGGGCTCATCTGGTTTGAGCAAAGCTCACCAGCTTGGACCCAAGGTTGCTGGCTCGAGCAAGGGGTTACTCAGTCTGCTGAAGGCTCGCGGTCAAGGCACGCATGGGAAAGCAATCAATGAACAACTAAAGTGCCCCAATGAAAAACTGATGATTGATGCTTCTCATCTCTCCGTTCCTGTCTGTCCCTATCTATCCCTCTCTCTGACTCTTGCTCTGTCTCTGTAAAAATAAATAAATAAAAAATAGCTCTATGGAGTTGTAAACTTAACAAAGAATAAGAGTCACCAATGTAAAATGGGCCGTTTGATGAGTTTTGACTTAATGTAGTCATGTTAACCCCACCAGAACCATGATGTAGAACATGACTTAGAATGTCCCCTTGCAGAGGGTTTCCTCTAGCCTCAGGCATGACATGATCTTTCTTCACTATAGTTTTGCCTTTTATAGAATGTCACATAAATTAGGATTTCTCATCCTCGGCATTGTTGACATTTTTGTTTGTTTTTTAGATCCATCCATGTTTTTGAGCATATCCATAGTTTCTTTTTTTTTTTTTTTCATTTTTCGAAGCTGGAAACGGGGAGGCAGTCAGACAGACTCCCGCATGCGCCCAACTGGGATCCACCCGGCATGCCCACCAGGGGGCGATGCTTTGCCCCTCTGGGGCGTTGCTCTGTTGCATCCAGAGCCACTCTAGCACCTGAGGCAGAGGCCACAGAGCCATCCCCAGCGCCCGGGCCATCTTTGCTCCAATGGAGCATTGGCTGCGGGAGGAGAAGAGAGAGACAGAGAGGAAGGAGAGGGGGAGGGGTGGAGAAGCAAATGGGCGCCTCTCCTGTGTGCCCTGGCCGGGAATTGAACCCGGGACTCCTGCACGCCAGGCCGACACTCTACCACTGAGCCAACCGGCCAGGGCCTCCATAGTTTCTTTAGTGCTAAGTATCATTTCATAGTGGGGTTACACCACCATTCTTTCACCCATTCACCTGCAGAGGACACAGACAGATCTTTAAGCCTCAGTTTTGGTTACTGTTACCATTTCCTACTAAGGACGCAATAGCTGAACAGAGTGGCTTGCACTCACAGTCAGCCTCTCTGCATGAGCCCCACTCCTTTTGTCCACCCTCTGGATGGAGGACTCTTGGGCTATTCCTCGGATGTGAGAAGCATTTTTCTGTGTAGACCAACGGTTCTCAACCTGTGGGTCACAACCCCAGCGGGGGTCGAACGACCAAAACGGGTCGCCTAAAGCCATCGGAAATACATATTTTATTTAAAAATGTATAATAAATATGTATTTTCCGGTGGCTTTAGGCGACCCCTGTGTTTTGGTCGTTCGACCCCCGCCGGGGTCGCGACCCACAGGTTGAGAACCGCTGGTGTAGACAGCCCCAGGTTTGATGGGGCAAATGTAAGCAGAGGAGCTGACCTGTAAGTCTCTCTATCACTGTAGCTGCTTGAGTGCACTCTGTTTATCCCCTCCAGGTGCCCACCAATGCCCAAGGAGGTTTTGGCACGTGGCACCTGGGTAGTATCCAGTTGGGTTCTTCGTGTCTCCTGTGAGCTAGAGACACCCGTGCCTCCTGCCCACACCCCAAGCAGCATCCATGGGGCATCCCTTTACTCCCATTATTACTGACTAGCTGCTCCTGCTAGAGTGATACATGGCAGCTGTGGATGCCATTGCTGTTCACTGATTTGGGCGTGCATTGGTAAATCATGCTGACGGCAGACTTCTCAGTTTCTGAGTATGGCCACCCTCTTAGACCACTCCAACAGAACCAGGGGCAGCCACAGGTGCAGGCTGCCCCCAAGTGCCTGGACACATTTCTCAATTTATTTCCTGGGGAAATGATTTAAGGTTCTGTGGCTGCTCAGACAGCCACATTTATGGGTCTGGTGTCTTCTACTTTAGGTTCACGCTGGAACTTAGGCATGAACCACTAAATGTTGCTCCTGAAATCAATGGGATAAGCTTCTATCTAGTTTCTTGAATGTATCTCTTCACTTGCCAGCTAGTTCCTACGAATTCTCTTGTTCTAATCCAGGAGCTGAGGAAGACCTCTCCCTGTTTCAGCCTGAGTGTGGTGGTTGGGTTGCTATGGCAACACTGTCACACCCTGTTTTTCCAAAGGTTTTCCTGGCAAATGCCAAAGGGCATTCTTTGTCTCTCTGTCACGCGCACATGCATTCTCTATCCCAGAGAAGAATTTAACCCTCCCTGCTATGTGCCCAGAGTCTGCCCAGGCCTCGCCTGCTTTTGTTGCTGATGCTCATGAAATCAGAGGACCCGCTCACCCAGCTAACCACTCTCAGCTTGTCTGTGCGGCCAGCTTGAATGCACTCCTGTTTCTCCCTGGGCTAGGAGGAAAGAGGAAGTCAGAATGAGATTTGAATGTCAGCCAGATCTGGGCGTCCCCCTTGCTTCAGGAGTCAGGAAGCCGAAGAAAGGTGCTGGGCAAAGAGAGCGTGTACTACCCTGATTGAACTGTTCCGAGGCTGCTCTGGCATCTTCAGCCACAGCTGGGTGGGTCACCAGTCTCAGTCCTCTCGTCCTCACCCAGAATGGCAGCTCTAGTGCTGTGTTTTGGGCACACCAGTAACAGGTCCACGGACACACTGAGAGTCGGCACAGGCAGCTGTGTTGTGACACCCTGACCTGGGCTCAGCCCAGCCTTAGTACTGGCAGTATGTGCGGGCTTGTTCAGCCACAGCTGAGACTGGCAAAGCCAAGGATCTGTACTCTCAACCGTGTTCAGCACTGAGTTATGTCATCCCCATGGAGTCCCGTGGCTACTCGGGGCCCAGGACCTGACACACAGTGGGCACCCAGTAAGTTCTCACTGGGTGTTATTGGTGCTGGTTTGTTCATTCTTTCCCTTCATCCTGCCCCAACCCGTCCCGCCTGCTATTTGCTCATTGTATGGTCCTTTTCATGAGAGAATGAATGTTTTAAAGAGCAGACTCACTCTTACAACAAATAGTGTATTGTCTGAGTGATCCAGAACACAACTCTGCAGTCGCCAGGGTGGCCAGAGGCACAGAGAAGGGGGACGGAGAGAAACTTGGGTGGGCAATGGCAGGTCTCAGAGGGAATTGTCCCTAGGGAGTTGTGATTCTCCACATCAGAATCAAGCCTTTTGTTCCCAAGAATGGGGTAGACCAAAAGAAGGTTGATTGTTTTTGTTTTAAAGACAAAACTAATCTCCAACAGTTAATTTTTTAAAATGTCATTTATGCACAAGGCAGCTTTGAATACTTTGAGGCCCCCCCCCAACCTAGGGAGCCCTGTGCCCTGTTTCTCCTCTATCTTGGGGTAAGAAGGGTGGCGCCAAACAACTGAGTTTCCAGAATCCTGGGAGGGTGTTTTAGGAACACAGCCAGTGGAGGGCTGGAGTCAGTGGAGCTGGCTCACACTGTCAGCCAGTGTGCACAGCTCTTACCAGCCATGGGTTCAGCGACTTCACATTGGTAACTTGAAATTGGCCAGGGCACAATTTACACCATGGAAACTGGCAGATGCCGCAGATCCCAGCTGTTCCCCTCCCACCTCCCATTTACCATCACGCCCCAGACATGCTCTTTCTTGCTGTGACATGGTGGCATGCATTCTTTACACTTGTACCCTCTGCCTGAGCCATTCTTCCCCCAAGTTGGCACGTGCTGGCTCCTTCTGGTCATGTTTTCTCAACTCAAATGACACCACCTCTGAAAGAGACCACTCTGAACAGTGTTTTGTAACATTTGTTCATTCCTGAAAACATTTTATGTGTGCTTTTTTCCCCCATTATCTCCTCCCTACCCTAACCCCCACCTCCCTATAGGATTTTTATCTCTGCTCTCTCAACAGCGTCCTTTTCTGAAAGAGTGCGGAACATGTCACCTGATGAAATTAAGATCCCACCTGAGCCCCCTGGCAGATGTTCGAATCACTTACAAGTAAGCACAGAGCCTGACTGCTGAGGCCATGTAGATGAGGAGGCCTGGCCAGCTGTCTGGTTTAGTCTGACATTGAGAGGCTTCTGTAAAAGGAACAGCCCAAGTGGAAAAGAGCCTGAGTCCTGGTACCTCCCTTAGCCCACTGCCAGGAATTGGCTCTGTACCCACTGCCACCCTCTGCCACATCCCCTGGGGCTGCTCCAGCTAGGGCACCCTAACTTGTATGCGGTCCTAAGCCTAAGCAGAGAAGATATCATTTTTTTGGTGTTTTTTTTTGCAAGAGAGATAGTAAGGGAGAGAGATGGGGAGCATCAACTCATAGTTGCAGCACTTTAGTTGTTCATTGATTGCTTTCTCATATGTGCCTTGACTGGGGGCTCCAGCTGAGCCAGTGACCCCTTGCTTCAGCCAGCGACCTTGGGTTTCAAGCCAGCAACTATGGAGTCATGTCTATGAGCCCATGCTCAAGCTGGCAACCTCAGGGTTTCAAACCTGGGTTGTCAGCATCCCTCTATCCAGTGCGCCACCATTGGTCAAACGGGTATCATAATCTTTTCTATGCAGCCTATCCAAGCCAATGGGAACATCTCAGAAGGACTTTGCTAAGAAACTGAAGGACCATCAGAATGGAAAAGAACAAATGATAGAAATGCAAACCACACCTGATCTGTGGTGGCGATGCAGTGGATAGAGGGTTGACCTGGAACCCTGGTTACCAGTTTGAAATCCCAGGCTTGCCTAGTCAAGGCACATAACGAGAAGCAATCAGTGAATAACTAAAGTGAAGTAACTTATCTCACTCCCTCTTCCTTTCTCTCTAAAATCAATATCTTTTTTATTTTTTTTAATCAATATCTTTTTTTTTTTTTTTTCTGAAGCTGGAAATGGGGAGAGACAGACTCCCGCATGCACCCGACCGGGATCCACCCGGCACGCCCACCAGGGGGCGATGCTCTGCCCCTCCGGGGCATCACTCTGTTGCGACCAGAGCCACTCTAGCGCCTGGGGCAGAGGCCAAGGAGCCATACCCAGCGCCCGGGCCATCTTTGCTCCAGTGGAGCCTCGCTGCGGGAGGGGAAGAGAGAGACAGAGAGGAAGGAGAGGGGGAGGGGTGGAGAAGCAAATGGGCGCTTCTCCTGTGTGCCCTGGCCGGGAATTGAACCCGGGACTTCTGCACACCAGGCCGATGCTCTACCACTGAGCCAACCAGCCAGGGCCTCAATATCTTTTTTAAAAAAAAGAGAAAAAAGAAATGCAAAACACGAGTGTTTTTCTATGCATAAAATTTTTATTCTTGTATTCCAAAAAATGCCAGCTCACTAGCTTCTTGTCTTAAACAATTTCATTCAGACCTGACATGATGACATGAGGCTTTGATACCACAAGGAAGTGGAGAATTTAGTGTAGTTACTACCTTGGGAGCAGCCCTCAAGGGACAGCTGGGGTTTGTGTCTTTCTAGCCTCTGAGATTGTTTCTTGTCCCTCTGGAGGTCCCCTGTGAGTGGGATCTTGTGACAAACAATAGAGCAGACACCCATGGCTGCCCAAGAGTGGCAGCTGGTCTACCTGCTCTGCATCTGATTCCATAGACTCTACTGGAGCCTCTGGCTACACCACAGGTTGGGCCATCACCCTAATGGATGAATGACTAATAGGGCCTGGGGCTGTGGAATGCAGGGTGCTGGGGCTTTGGGCTCAGTGAAGATTCTCTCCCTTTCCCAGAAGTCTCCTCCCTTTGCTGAGTCATCAACCTCTACCTGTCAACCCCCAGCATAGTGTAATCTCCATACCAGGCAACAAGTCACAGCTTGTAAGGACAGTGTAGCAATCTGCCAGGAAGAGACAAACAGCCAGCTCAGACTTCAAGTTCAGAATATTTGTCCTTTTTGGATCCTCCTACTGGTAGATAATATGACACTGCATGCCTTTTCGTTCACCTGAGATGGGGGGAACCCAACTGATAGTGCAGAATACACAGAAAAGTCATCTGTGAGAGATGGGTTCACTGCCATATGCTGAGGCCTTGCTCCGTTACCGCTGCTGTAATGTTGTCCATCCTGGATTCTCTCATCCCTGGTAAATGAATTGAAAACCTCTGTTGGTGCTTCCCTTGGTCAATCTTGGCAGACAGATTAGCCTAACAAAGAGAGTCAATAACCTCTCTTGATGTTCCCCAGAGGGTGTCCATGGAACTTTTAACCCATCCTGCCTCCTCTTGCTAGTGAGAGCTGAGCTCTTGGCCCCTGACTGTGCCTCTTGATAAGGTGGCAGGAAGGCTGTCTATGAGCCTCCCCACAAAGGACTTATAGGAAGTGTGTGAGACCAAGTCCAAAAATCTCTAATCCTGCTTTCCTCTGAAAGGACATAGCCTTTTGGTCTCCTGCTGAGGACTTAACCCTGTGTTAAAATGTAAAAAAAAAAAATGTAAAACCAACCTTCAGCCCCTGCCCAGCACCGCTAGCTAGCTCCTGAAACTCCTCTTCTGATGATTCAGTAGCTGGTGATGCAGGTGGGGATTTGTCCCTGGTCTTCTCCATGACTTTTATGCCGTGACCTTCTTACTACTCACTGTAGTAAGGGACTACTCAGGGAGTTGGGAGAAAGCACAATGTAAACAGGCTGGTCTTGGTTTATCTTGCTCGTGTTCAGCACTGGTCAAAGGCTAGGTGGGGAAGGACACTGTGGCTGGGGCAGGGCTCTACGTGGTTCTCTGGATCTCCTATGTCCTTGTATCCACACAGCAAATGTGCCCACGGACTGGGCTTATGGGGAGTGTGGTGGGGTCATAAATGCCTTCTGTTTCTCTTCCATAGGACAAGATCCAAAAGCTTTATGAGCGGAAGATAAAGGAGGGAATGGATATGAACTACATTATCCAAAGGAAGAAGGAGTTTCGGAACCCCAGGTGAGTTTCCTTTAAGGCTGCAGGGTCAATTGAGTCATTGATGTTGGACTGGGAACTGGGATGCCCTCATGGAGGTGGAAACAGAGACCCAGCTAAGATCCCACCCAAGCCCAATGGGGCCGGCCATCACACAGACTGCTGTCCCAGCTGGAGGTCTGCCAATTCAGGCCCATACTGAACATAAACACTGTGTGGAGTGGAAGCCAAGAGGCCTGGGCTGGGATGGGACAGCCGGCTGGGTCCCATCCCTGCTCTGCTCCTTCAGCACATGACCCCATAAGGCCCCAGTTTCCTCATCTGTGCAGTGAAGGGACTGGACTAGACCATTATTGTGAGTTCTTCCACCTGTAAAAAGTCACTAATTCTGTGTGTAGGTGATAGGCTGTAGGAACAGAGCTGTGTCTGGGTCTTACTCTATCCAGTGCCTGAGCAAGTGACACACCTAGGAAAGAGTCTGGTGTGATGACAGCAGGGACCTGCCCTTTGTGTGGGCCTGAGTGGTAGCCCCAACCCAGCCACAGACTGAAGGTTTGATGTCCAGGTAAGACCTCAAAAATGCAGACCCCATCCTCAGCACGGGACTTGCCTTGGCCCCTGGCTAGCAGTCCATCTCTGCGAGAGTAGAGGGCAGGAATGACTTCTAACGTCAAGCCAATGGACATTTCCCTCCCATCAGGAAGCTTGATTAGAACAGTTCACCTGGGTTTACAGATTTTGTCTGAGCCCAGGACCTGTATAGTTTTGATCTCAAAACCTAATGCCATGCCAAGCCAGGAGCCTCGGGCCTGCTCAGGGTCTGGTGGTTTTCTTTTTTCAGCATTTATGAGAAGCTGATCCAGTTCTGTGCAATTGATGAGCTTGGCACCAACTACCCAAAGGTACGTCCTGTGCGTGGAGGCTGAGTGCTGAGGGCAAGCACGCAGGGCTGGCACTCGCTTCACTGGGTTCATCCCAGAGCTACAGAAGGGTCCATGTGACAGCATTGCTGTCCTGCAAGCCACTCCGCCTCTCTTGCTGTGAAATAGTCCAGTAATGAGAGTGTGGACTCACTGTGCTCTCATCTTCCAAAGAACAATTGGCCACTCCTGATTGGAGACCAGGGATAAGAGCTGAGCCTCTATGCCCTTGAAGACAGACTGGGCCCCAGGCCAAGAGGGTCTGTGGAAAGACTTGGGGAGGGGAGACTTGGGTTTTTAAGTTATTTGTCATCCGATGGCCCTTACTGACTGCAGCTTTAACCTTTTCATTGTTCAGGATATGTTTGACCCGCATGGCTGGTCTGAGGACTCCTATTATGAGGCATTAGGTAGGTAGCCATCTCTGTATTCGTTTGTTCACCTGTCAGCCCACCCGCTCACCCATCTATCCATCCATCGGTTCATCTGCCCATGCAGTTGGTTAGTCATCAGGCAGTATGTGTTTCAGGGTCTCCTCTACATTAGACCATGACTGAGGAGCTGATAGTCCTGAACCAAGACAGACACCATCCTTGACTAATGAGGCTTGTAAAACTGCAAAGAAGGAGGAATTCGAGCAATGAGTATTGTGATGAGTACAAATGAGGCCACCTAACCAGATCAGGGGTTGGAAGCTGAGGAAATCATGTTCAAGCAGAGATTTGAGGATGAATAGAGACCAACCAAGTAGGTGTAGACATTGTCCCATGCAGGGGGACAGTATGATATGAGGTCAGTGAGAGTGCGGCATTTTCTCAAGGGGTTCGTTAGGGAAAACGGAGGAATTTTAAAGGGTCCAAGTCCTCAAATGACAGGTCTTAAACCAGCAGCTCATGGACCAGATCTGGCCTGTAGATGTTTTGTTTGGCCCACACAAGTCTTGTCTTGCTTTAATTTGAACTAGTTACCAACATTTGACCTAAAAATAGATAATTCCAGCTTCTCACGGTCACTAGGAAAGTAGTCCACACTGGGCCTTCTGTATTCTCACCCGGCAGCTGGAGCTCAGGGCTGCTGGACCCCTACCCCTTGTATAGGACAGCCACAACTGCCAGTTTGGGACCCTACAAGGCCTAGATACCTCAGTGCATCGAACGAGACATGGGATGCAGCGAGTGCTGGACTCGGTCCATTGGCTTGAAGTGGAGAACTGTTCAGGGCTGCTTTTGTAATAGCTTATCTTGTCTTTGTAGCCAAAGCCCAGAAGATTGAAATGGACAAATTGGAAAAAGCCAAAAAGGAACGAACCAAAGTAAGTGATGGACTAAGGTCCTGGATGAAAGGGGCAGGTGTTTGGAGTGCATGGTTCCTGCTGGCTAAACCAGATGGCTTCCAGGCTGCCCAACCCCACCCCCAGCCCTGGCTGGTTCATGGCCTGACCATGTTCTGAGCAGCCTTAAGCGTGCTTTGTGGATGGAACAGGCTTTGCTGAATTGCCAACCTATCTCAGCTTAAAATCGCTTTCCAGTTGCTTCTGTTTGGTTTCTTGGGGTCTTGTAGTTTGCTGCATTTATACCCTCTCTCTCCTCCCCTCCCCTCCCCTGCAGAGCCCTGGTGGCTTTATTTCTGTTGGGTCATCAGTGTCCTCCCTGGCCTGAATGGAAGCAACTATTTTTCTGAGAATTCTCTGGTCTGTGCCTTTCTTGGCCTACAGAGCTGACCTTGGTGGCCTGCCTCAGTCCTTCCCTGTATGTCCCTTGTCTTATAGCCAGGGAACCCCTCAACTTTAGGACCCTGAGGACCACTTCTTCCCAAGCTGACTGGATCCTGTGGGAAACAGATATTTGATTATCAGACCAAATGCTCTCTAGGCATTTTATGACAAGAGTCTCCGAGAGAGAAATCTCAGGAAATATGCACTTCCCACCTTTGGTTTGGCCTGACCCTCCTGCAGCAGCTGCGGCCTCTGGGGTGCCCCCTCGCCCCTCAGGCAGAGGGGTAGGTGTACAGGCAGCTCTCTGGGAGCTGGTGCTGTGGAATGGTCAGGATTTCTCATTCTTGACCCTTGATGGAGTTGCTCTTCTCTCTGCTTTCCCTCCCCTTCCAAACCCCAGGCTTGCTGTAAAACCTTGTCTGAGCTGTGCTTCCCTTCACTGGCAGCACCGCTTGCTCTCCTGTGCATATGAGGAGGAGGGGCTGGGCATGTGAGGCAGGCTGCAGGCAGAGATTCCCTCGGGCGTTGGCAGAGACCTGGTGATGCCAGAAGGTGTCCATTGTGTGCTTGGGAAACTGCAGAGTAGTGAAAGTCCCCTCCAGGCACCTCTCCAACACCTCTCCCTTCCCCAGACCCTCACAGCAGAGCTGGTTCTCAATGCCTGCTTGTATGGTGCCAAACTCCCGTCCCCCAGAAGCATGTGCTGGCAAGAAGATGGGACCAACAGCTTTTCCCAGATCTTACTCTCTCCCTCTTCCCCTCTAGATTGAGTTTGTGACAGGCACCAAGAAAGGCACCACAACCAACGCCACGGCCACCACCACCACCACGGCCAGCACAGCTGTTGCAGGTAGAAGGCAGCTTGTCTGTTTCTAGCTATACGACAGAATGAGAGTCTCCCTGCCTTATGTGGGGGAGCAGACCCTGCAGAGACTGGGAGTCCCACTGAGAACATAGACCTCAGGTCTACCTTGCTGTGCTGTTTTCTCAGCCCAGAGTTTGCAAACCAGCTTTGGAAGGCAGGGTAGGCTCCCCAGTTCACTGGCTGCCCCTTGGCTTTCTGGGGCTGGCGTCCCTTCAGTTTCTGTTCCCTAAACTCTGGCTGCTGGTCTTCTGGAAATGGGGTGTGGCTGTTTGGCTTGTGTTGGTCCTGACTGTTCTCTTGTCTTATTCACAGATGCCCAGAAAAGAAAGAGCAAGTGGGACTCAGCCATCCCGGTGACAACCATAGCCCAGCCCACCATCCTCACCACCACAGCAACCCTGCCAGCTGTCGTCACAGTGACCACCAGTGCCAGTGGCTCCAAGACCACCGTTATCTCGGCTGTGGGCACCATTGTGAAGAAGGCCAAGCAGTGACCTAAGGGGCCAGCTTGGGGTGACTCGGACGTTCTCCTTTCTATTGAGGGAGGGGCTGCTCCAGGACTTGATAAGACTGCAGCCCAGTGACTGATGCCCATGGGGAGGTACCGCTTTGTATATTTTAGGACTGGGACCTGCTCCCCAGATGCCGCCCCAAGAGGAGCCTCTGTGTAGCATTCCAGCTAAAAGGACATTGCCACATAGGAGCGGGGCATCATGGACAATGTCCTCATACCGCTTGGGGTCTGTTGCTCTATTAAAAGTGCTATGTTCTTATATCTGGGTATCTTGGATGCATTGGCCTCTTCTAGCCTATTTTCACACAAATGCAAAAGCTCGGGTTCCCTCTCCATCTTCTTGGTTGGGATTATTTCTCAGAGTTGATGAAGTGGTGGCCCAGGAAGATGCTGTGGCCATTCTCAGTGTATACCACTTGACACGGGTAGGTGGAGGTTCAAGGAGTAGGTGAGACCCCTTGTCCCTGCTGTCTGCTCTCCTGATCCTAAAACCCAGCCAGTTCTCAGGAGCTGAGGCTGCTGCTTCTTTGGGGACAGTAGAGCCACCCTGACCACTTGGACACACCCAAGCTTTGAAATCAAGCCAGTTACCAGAAGACTGGGGTTGATCACCAACCCACACAGGGAGGGGCAAAGCGTTGTGCCTGGCCAGCGAGGCCAGCAGACTCAGCCCCGCAGGGGAGATGAATCACCTCCTGCCCTGGTAGGGGGCAGCTCATTGTTTACATGAGAGCCAGGCTCTTGGAGCAATCCTGCCACCACACCCTTCCCGTGCCTGTTATCTCTGCCCCAGAGCAGTTCCCAGGCAATGCCAGTGACCACTGGGCTACTCTCAGGGCCCAAACAGAAGTTCCCAGCCGCTGGCAGTCTGAAGGAGGTGTTTTTCTCTGCACCTCTCTTCTCCAGCGGAGGGCTTCATGTCAGAGAAGGAAGCCGCTGTGAAAAGCTAGCTGCATTGCTTCTGTGAGGCACGTGGAGGTTTGGAAAGGTGTTCCTAAAATTTCACCTGATATTGTTAACAATAAACCTGCCCCTGCCATCCCCAAAATAAAAATTGAATCACTCTCATCCCCTCCCCCCACACACATGACTTGACACTAGAGGACCATCTCTCTCCTCCCTTGATGGGAGAGGGGCTGCTGCCCCCATGGTCCCAAAAGGGTCTCTTAAGGGGCTTCCTGCCCTGCAGCCTCCAACAGGGCCCCCTTGGCATGAGGGTGCTGTTAGGCTTGTGTGGGACAAGACAGCAGTCAATTAGACTGCAACTGCTCTGGAAAACTGGTGGGTCTCAAGAACAACCAGTGATCCATCGGTCCCACTTGTGGGTATATACCCAAAAGAAAAGTAGGGTCTCAAAGTTATAGCTGTTCATATTCACAATATCCAACAGAGAAAGCAACCAAGGGTCCGCTGACAGACAATGGACAAACAAAATGTGGCCTATACATACAATGAAATATTCTGCATGAAAGAGGAAGGAAATCCTGTCACTTACTACAATATAGATGAACCGTGAGGACATTATGCTAAGTGAAAGAAGCCAGTCACAAAAGGACAAATATTCTGATTCCATTTTTTTTTTTTTAATTATTATTTTTTTTAATTTTTATTTATTTATTTTTTACAGAAACAGAGAGTGAGTCAGAGAGAGGGATAGACAGGGATAGACAGACAGGAACAGAGAAAGATGAGAAGCATCAATCATTAGTTTTTCATTGTATGTTGCAACACCTTAGTTGTTCATTGATTGCTTTCTCATATGTGCCTTGACTGAGGGCCTTCAGCAGACCGAGTAACCCCTTGCTGGAGCCAGCGACCTTGGGTTCAAGTTGGTGGGATTTTGCTCAAACCAGATGAGCCTGTGCTCAAGCTGGCAACCTCGGGGTCTCGAACCTGGGTCCTCTGCATCCCAGTCTGACACTCTATCCACTGCGCCACCGCCTGGTCAGGCTATTCTGATTCCATTTATATGAGGTTATCTTTACTAAAGGAGTAAAATTCATAAAGACAAAAAATTGAACAGTAGTTAACCAGCTACGGAAGTGTATACAGAGGATCCTCAGGTTACAACTGCCTCGACAGGACATTTCGAGTTTACGACGCTCACTCCCATAAAAACTAAAAAACTGAGACATGAGTGTTTCAGCTTACACCGTTAGCATCGTGCTTACGGACTAGGGTGAACTAGTTTGGTTGCGTGTGGCAGAATACACAATGTGGCATATGAGTGAGGAAGTTGTGTTTTTATGTTCTAGATTATGATTTTACAACTGTGTTAGGATAGGTAAGTGACAGGCTAGGGTGTGTTTCGACTTATACCAAAATTCAGGTTATATCACTGTCATAGGAACAGAACTGTCGTAACCTGAAGGACCCTTGTATTTTAAAATTGTTAAAATGGTAATTTTTATGTTACATATATTTTAAATCTTATTTATTGATTGATTTGAGAGAAAGAGACATCCACGTATTTATGAACTCTTTGGTTGATTCTTTTTTTTTTTTTTTTTTTTTTTTTTTTCATTTTTCTGAAGCTGGAAACAGGGAGAGACAGTCAGACAGACTCCCGCATGCGCCCGACCGGGATCCACCCGGCACGCCCACCATGGGGCGACGCTCTGCCCACCAGGGGGCGATGCTCTGCCCATCCTGGGCGTCGCCATATTGCGACCAGAGCCACTCTAGCGCCTGGGGCAGAGGCCACAGAGCCATCCCCAGCGCCCGGGCCATCTTTGCTCCAATGGAGCCTTGGCTGCGGGAGGGGAAGAGAGAGACAGAGGGGAAAGTGCGGCGGAGGGGTGGAGAAGCAAATGGGCGCTTCTCCTGTGTGCCCTGGCCGGGAATCGAACCCGGGTCCTCCGCACGCTAGGCCGACGCTCTACCGCTGAGCCAACCGGCCAGGGCTGGTTGATTCTTATATGTACCCTGAGTAGGGATTAAACCTGCAACCTTGGTGTTTAGGGATGCTGCTCCAACCAACTGAGCTATCTGGCCAGGGGCTATCTTATACATTTTTACTACAATTTCTTTTTAATCCTTTGGGTTGCTTTGTAATAATAATAGTAACTTTAATTTTTTTTTTTTTTACAGAGAGAGAGAAGGATAGATAGGAACAGACAGGAACAGAGAGAGATGAGAAGCATCAATCATCAGTTTTTTGTTGCAACACCTTAGTTGTTCATTGATTGCTTTCTCATATGTGCCTTAACCGTGGGGTTACAGCAGACCAAGGAACCCCTTGCTCAAGGCTGCGACCTTGGGTCCAAGCTGGTGAGCTTTGCTCAAACCAGATGAACCCATGCTCAAGCTGGCAACCTCGGGGTCTCGAACCTGGGTCCTCCACATCCCACTTCGATGCTTTATCCACTGCGCCACCGCCTGGTCAGGCTAAAAATGTTTTTTAAAATGCAAAAAGAAAAGAAACATTTCCCTTGCATTTTTGGAGGTACATAGTTCACCCCCTGATAATGAAGAGAACTTCTATTTTTTTTTAATTAGAAGGATAATTTCCATTAAATGTAGAAACAGAAAATCACAATTCGCCTGGCCTGTGGTGGCACAGTGGATAGAGTATTGACCTGGAAAGCTGTAGTCGCCAGTTCAAAATCCCAGGCATAGCTGGTCAAGGCACATATAAGAAGCAATCAATGAATAACTAAAGTGAGGCAACTATGAATTGATGCTTCTCTCTCCCCCTCTAAAATTAATAAAAATTAAAACAAAAAAAGAAAATCACAATTCATCAAAAAAATGATTGATCCAGGCAAGGATCAACAGTGGATACTAAAACTCATCAGTGAAAGGTTGTTGAGAACCAGGCAGGGTGACGAGGTATCATCACCCCCTCTAGATTACTTCATAATCACAAATAAAAACTGTATTTCTACCAAGACAAATGGCAGTCACTTCCTTAAACATCAGTAACAATGAGGCAGCTGACATGTGCCACCTATTAAAACAGCACAACCTATTGACCATCCTTGCCAAAAGTGTTTAACCTGAATCTAATCAGACTTTAAGCCTAACATCCAGTTTACTGGAGGCTAAAAAAACAAGTCTGGCCTGACCTGTGGTGGCGCAGTGGATAAAGCGTGGACCTGGAAATGCTGAGGTCGCCGGTTCGAAACCCTGGGCTTGCCTGGTCAAGGCACATATGGGAGTTGATGCTTCTAGCTCCTCCCCCTTCTCTCTGTTTCTCTCTCTCCCTCTCTCTCTCTCCTCTCTAAAAATGAATAAATAAAAAAATTTAAAAAAAAAACAAAAAAAAACAAGTCTGTCCTGGTTGGATAGCTCAGTTGATTAGAGCATCATCCTGGTACACAAGGTTGCGGGTTCAATCCCCAGTCAATGCACATACAGAAGCCAATTGATGTTTCTGTCTTTCTCTCTTTCCCTTTCTCTCTCTCTAAAATCAATAAATTTAAAAAAGAAAGAAAAAAACAAGTCCAATGACACCATAAGGAAGCAAATCCAGACTGGGACATTTTGCTGGTCAGCTGGCCTTTAAAAGGTCTACAGAGTGAGAGGGACTGTTTTAGAGTAAGAGAAAACAGTCCTGACCTGTGGTGGCACAGTGGACCAAGCATCGACCTGGAATGCTGAGGTTGCTGGTTCAAAACCTTGGCTCACCTGGTCAAGGCACATATGGGAGTTGATGCTTTTTGCTCCTCCCTGCTTCTCTCTCTCTATTTCCTCACTAAAATGAATAAATAAAATATTTTAAAAATAAAAATAGCCTGACCAGATGGAGGCGCAATGGATAGAGTGTCAGACTGGGATGCAGAGAACCCAGTTTCAAAACCTTGAGGTCGCCAGCTTGAGCACGAGCTCATTTCGGCTTGAGCACAGGCTCACCAGATTGAGCGAGAGGTTGCTGGCTTTGAGCGTAGGATCATAGACATGACTCCATGATCATTGGCTTGAGCCCAAAGGTCACTGGCTTGAGCAAGGGGTCACTCAGTCTGCTATAGTCCCCTAGTCAAGGCACATATGAGAAAGCAATCACTGAACAACTAAGGAGCAGCAACGAAGAATCAATGCTTCTCATCTCTCTCCCTGCCTGTCTGCCCCTGTCTGTCCCTCTCTCTGACTCTGTCTCTGTCAATAAATAAATAAATAAATAAATAAATAAATAAATAAATAAAAGCAAACACAATGGGTGACATGGATGGGACTTGAATTTGAGAGGAAACACAGCTTAGGGACAAATAAGAAATTTTAATATGGATTAAATCAGAAATTAAGACATTCTGGTTCATTTTCTTAGGTGCAATAAAATTACTGTGGTTGTGGGGGGACCAGGTGCATGCCTGAAATGTTGAAAGAAAATGTCATGAGATCCTCAGCTTAAATTTAAATATATATATATATGCATACATGACAAATGTGTAGAGTCAATATGGCAAAATGTTAACTCTTGATTGGGTCCAGGTGGTAAAAATATAGGTGATCTCTTCTTTTTTTTTACACATTTAAAAATATTCAAAATATAAAATTGGAGGGAAAAAAGCCGTAATTTCAAAGAGGGGTCTATTGGCAATCACCCAGACCTGAGGAGAAACCAGGCCTACAGACTATCCACCTAACAGGCCTCTCTCAGTAAGACAGGGCGGTTGATACTGGGTTTCTAGACTGGTCACCAAACTGTTTTGATCATATATCCCCTTCTATCACTTAACTAGTTTGTTTATTTATTTACTTATTTATTTATTTGGTATTTTTCTGAAGTTGGAAACAGGGAGGCAGTCAGACAGACTCCCGCATGCACCTGACCGGGACTCACCCGGCACACCCACCAGGGAGCAATGCTCTGCCCATCTGGGGCATTGCTCTGCCGCAACCAGAGCCATTCTAGCGCCTGAGGCAGAGGCCACAGAGCCATCCTCAGCACCTGGGCCAACTTCTGCTCCAATGGAGCCTCGCTGCGGGAGGGGAAGAGAGAGACAGAGAGGAAGGAGAGGGGGAGGGGTGGAGAAGCAGATGGACGCTTCTCCTGTGTGCCCTGGCCGGGAATCGAACCTGGGACTCCTGCACGCCAGGCCGACGCTCTACCACTGAGCCAACCGGCCAGGTCCTTAACTTGTTTATTTATAGAAACATGTACACTCTACCAGTAAGCAAGCAATGTACATTGTCAAGCACAAAGATAGCAAATTATCTATCATACCCTCAGAGAAACTGCTGCCCACTCTAGGGCTCCCTGAAGCAAGCAAGTGGTGTACTTCATTCTTCTGGCTTTCCCCAGCCCCAGTTCAGGAGTTCAATGGATGCTTGTGAAATGCATAAGTGATTGAAGTAATGAGTGCACAATTCTGGCCTACCACAGCCACAGGGTGAGTGCTGGGAAGTTGGGAACAGCAGTCCAAAGCTCAGAGGCTGCTCCATCCTGTTTAAGGGGCTTCACCTCTGGCAGAGCCTAGAGAGGAAAGCCACCCTACATGCTGTCCTCACTCAGGCCCTAAGACTGCAGTATGAGACAGCAAGGTTTTATTATTACTATTATTATTATTATTATAAAATGAATATGCAGTACAATAATTCTTAACACTTTGTGAGACAAGATAGTAAGAAACAAGGAAACTTCCTTGGCAAGTAGAATGGGGAAATGGAGGCCTGACCTGTGGTGGCGCAGGGGATAATGCGTCGACCTGGAAATGCTGAGGTCGCCGGTTCGAAACCCTGGGCTTGCCTGGTCAAGGCACATATGGGAGTTGATGCTTCCAGCTCCTCCCCACCTTCTCTCTCTGTCTCTCTCTCCTCTCTCCCTCTTCCTTTCTCTCTCCTCTCTAAAATGAATAAATAAAATAAAATAAAAAATTGAAAAAAAAAGAATGGGGAAATGGAGACAGATAGCTGAATAAACATAGCTGAATAAACGAGGTGAGCAATTTACAGCCAAATACTGAAGGTCACTTCCCTAGAGATAACACAACATCTAGACCTCAGTTGTATTTTAGCTCCAGGACCCTGAAAAACAGCAAAACCAGGTGGGTGACACCAAGACCAGGTACAGTGACCAATGACCCCCTATCCTGGAGCTGACCAATCAGTAGAGATCACTACCCTAAAAAAGCACATTGGTAAAATCGGATGAATATTCTATTGAAATCCTCCCCTAAACTCTCAGTCTTGCCTGACCTGTGGTGGTGCAGTGGGATAAAGCATCGTCCTGGAACACTGAGGTCACTGATTTGAAACCCTGGACTTGCCTGGTCAAGGCACATATGGGAGTTGATGCTTCCTGCTCCTCCCCTTTCTCTCTCTATCTCTCTCCCTCCCCCCCTCCTCTTTGAAAAAAAATGGAATAAGTAAAGTCTTTTAAACTCTCAGTCTTTAAAAACCCTCAAAACAGCCCTGGCCGGTTGGCTCAGTGATAGAGCATCGGCCTGGCATGCAGGAGTCCCGGGTTCGATTTCCGGCCAGGGCTCACAGGAGAAGCGCCCATCTGCTTCTCCACCCCTCCCCCTCTCCTTCCTTTCTGTTTGTCTCTTCTCCTCCCGCAGCCAAGGCTCCATTGGAGCAAAAGTTGGCCCAGGCGCTGAGAATGGCTCTGTGGCCTCTGCCTCAGGTGCTAGAATGGCTCTGGTTGCAACAGAGCAATGCCCCAAATGGGCAGAGCATCGCCCCCTGGTGGGCGTGCCGGGTGGATCCCGCTCGGGCGCATGCGGGAGTCTGTCTGACTGCCTCCCTGTTTCCAACTTCAGAAAAATACAAAAAAAAAAACAAAAAAAAAACCCTTAAAACAAAGGACCCAGTGTGCTTTCCCTCCCTGGAGCACACCCATGCCCTTCCCTTTCCCTCTACGTTCCCCACAGGCATGCATCTCCCTAAAACTCTAAGAGTACTCACAAGACTTGCAACCAGGGGAGCAAGTGGGTAGAGGCAGCTCATCCAGGGCTGACCCCCTGAACATAACTCTAAGGCCCCCTTTTCTCTGATTTCCCTGGTGTAGGCTCATTTCTTTCCAGTAAGGTTTTTGGAAAGTCAAGGAAGCCCCACCTGGGCTCTCCTGTTGCTTCTCCTATTCTAGGCCCTTGCTTGTTTCACTGTCCCCAGCTTTAATCAACTTACTCTCAAAATCACCTGCACTTGTGTTGTGACACATTTCCTGCGCGAAGTCAAGAACCCACACGTTACTGGCTGGTCCTAGGCAGATCCCAAGGACCAGGTCCCCTGTTGGGTAACATTTCAGGGCTAGTAACCTATTTGGGAATACAGTGCAAACTAAAGATCCTCTTCCCAGCAGGTTATCTTTCACATATGAGATCATGTGAGTTTTGTACATGATCTCAGATGGTTTATGAACCACCACCACCACTCCCGGCCCAAGGTCCACACATAGGCTCCAGGTTATGAAATTCTAGACTTCCAGAAACCTAAGGAACTTTGTGCCTTGTCTTCTTAGGCTTCCTGGGGTCTGGCACTTTCTGTCCTGAATACCTAGACCAGATTGGGGTTCCTTTCAGAGTGCTCCCAAGTCCAGGAGCCAGCCTCTCAAAGACGACTGGACAAGGTGGCTCAGGGGTGACAGTGGCTCACTCTCAGTTGCAGTGACCATTCCTGTGGCTCTTCCTTCCACATTCAGCCCCAGCTGCTCCCACTATCACTCAGAGAGTTGGCAGCACATGAGTCTGATTACAGATGAGAGCCCTGAGGATCAGGGAGGCATGGTTCAACCATGCCTTTATTGAGTACCTGCTATGTGCTGAGCACTTGCTAGGAGCTGGGGATAAAAAGATGTGAACCTCAGTGTTGGTGGTCCAATGAAGAAGAGAAATGCCAAAGTAGATCATTTCAAACCAATGTGGTGGCTTGAAGATGCATGGTTTGGGCAGGTGGCTACCAGCGATGGGATGTTCAATGGCATTGTTGGCAGATGGGGCTAGAGAAATAGATCAAGGTGAGGTCCTGGAGAAATTCTTGAGAAACTTTACCTCAAAAACACATTAATCAGCAGTATTTGTAAGATTGTACATGAAGAACTAGGGAGGTCAGATTTGTGAACCAGGTGTCAAGAATCACTACAAAGATTGGAGTGCCTACTCCCTGCCAGGTGGGTGCTGGCCTCTTGATGGTTATTGTTCACAAGATAAGAAGGTTTACTATCTTTTTTTTTTTTTTTTTTTTGCATTTTTCCGAAGCTGGAAACGGGGAGGCAGTCAGACAGACTCCCCCATGCGCCCGACCGAGATCCACCCGGCACGCCCACCAGAGGGCGATGCTCTGCCCATCTGGGGCGTCGCTCTGTTGCAACCAGGCCATCCTAGCACCTGAGGCAGAGGCCACGGAGCCATCCTCAGCGCCCGGGCCATCTTTGCTCCAATGGAGCCTTGGCTGCGGGAGGAGAAGAGAGAGACAGAGAGGAAGGAGAGGGGGAGGGGTGAAGCAGATGGGTGCTTCTCCTGTGTGTCCTGGCCGGGAATCGAACCTGGGACTCCTGCACGCCAGGCCGATGCTCTACCACTGAGCCAACCGGACAGGGTGAAGGTTTACTATCTTGCTGCGGGCCCTCAGGAACTAAGTCCTCGCTTTGAGCACCCTTTGGACACACGTGGGAGTTGGGCAGGTGGGGACCCTGAAGGCACCCAGTGAATAGCAGATCTGGGCCCATCTCTTGCACTGGCCCTGGAGGGAGGGAGACTGTACACTCAGTCACTGCCGTCGAGCAGTACAGAGGCTCACGGACTTGTGTCTGGAGAACAGAGGAGGGAGATCGGGTCAGGGGGCCAAGGGGCCACCCCTAGCCTAGGGCGGTCCAGAAACAGATCCTGGAGCCTGGAGGGGTAGGGAGGCGCTTTGCCTGGCGCACGACTGGAGCGGGAAGGGTTGGCTCCTCCCCTGTCCTTGCCGCCTTCGGTCGGATAGCCGGGCAGGGCGCCGCGGGAGCCGTAGCCTTTTCCGGGGGCGGACCCGGTTGCGCCCTGACTCCTGCCCCGACAGGTGCGCGCCGCGTGCAGGAATGCAAACCGCCTGACTCACCAGCGCCTCCTTCCTACCTGCCGCTGCCTCATAAAGCAGTCCCCTCCCCTCCCTGCCGCCCGCCCCCACTGCAGCCCGCCCTCCGTCCAGTCCAGCTCTGCGCGCTCCTGCTGCTCAGCCGGCCAGCGGAGTCCAGCGCGGGGAGGGCGCGACTCCGCGCCGAGGTAGGTGCAGCCTCCCAGCCAGCGGGCGCGGGGGCTCGGGGGCACGGGCTCAGGGCGGGAAGACAGTCAGGGGTCTCCGGGTAACACCCTACCCACCTCTCCAGGTCCCCAGACCTGGTAGGGAGAAGTGAGTGCCCACTTCAGCCTGGGCCGCTGCGCAGGGGAGTGGGTTGGGAGGACTGGCTGGCTTTTGTTTCTCAGTTCTTCCCCTTCCATGCTGCCCAGGGCTGGTGCCAAGCCTGCCAGGATGTGTCCAGGGGGCAGGCGCAGAGACTCTTGGCCATCAGACCTCTGACTAGAGGAAGGCAGCTGGGAGAGAGGCCTGGGTGTTGGGTGGGTGTGCAGAAACCAGTTAGGCCAACTGCGCTGGGTTCCTCCCGAGTTTGCAAAAAGGAGAAGGAACAGTAGGGTAGAGGCAAAGGCCTCCCTGTTGGGCTGGACGGGGCCTGTTGTGTGTGGTGCACAGTCCTGCAGGGGTCTGGGGAGTCCCTGACTCTCCTCTTGGTCAAGCACATGCCTGCCCTCCCCACAAAGTCAGCTCAGGATACCCTTCCTCCAGGAAGCTCTCCAGATAGCCATAAGCCCTGGGGTCTGTGCCTACCACTGCAACTTTCTCAGTGTCAACCCCCTGTCCTACCTGCTCTGCCCGTGGGGGGTCCTCTGGTTGTAGCTCTAGGTGGCTTCCTAGGGCAATGGCTGGGCTCCTCCTCCTCACTTTATGGCTTTGCCACACCCTGAGCCCAAGGCCTGAGCACAAGTGGCATGGTTGTTGCCTCCAACAGAGGAAGGGAAGTGAAGGCTGAGGGTCTCTGTTTTGGGGATAGGGGAGAGAAAGCACTTGAGGGACTGCAGAGAAGGGGGACCAGGAAATGGGGAAGTGGGAGGGGACAGAGCTGTGGTGGGCAGGTGCACATGTACTAAACTGGTCCCATGGGGTGGGTGTGAGGAGAGCTCTGAGCCTCTGCCCATGCGGGGCACAGCGTGTGTCTATGCACGCACATGTCCCTGAGTGTGGACACTCTGGGCATGCTGCACTGTGACAATGTTCAGGGTGGCAGTCATATACTCCTGGGACCTGGACGGTACATGAAAAGACCCAGCAGTTCAATGGCCCCTCTGGTGGCCTGGAGAATGCCCTGCGCAGCCCACCATAACCACATCTTCTGATGATGAGCCCACCATCCTAACTTTTATGTGAAATCTCCTTGTTTTTAGTGATGACAACTACTTCTAAAACTTTATGAACACAAATTGAATCAAACAAAACCTTCAGCCCTGGCTGGTTGGCTCAGCGGTAGAGCTTCGGCCTGGCGTGCGGGGGACCCGGGTTCGATTCCCGACCAGGGCACATAGGAGAAGCGCCCATTTGCTTCTCCACCCCCCCCCTCCTTCCTCTCTTCCCCTCCCACAGCCAAGGCTCCATTGGAGCAAAGATGGCCCGGGCGCTGGGGATGGCTCCTTGGCCTCTGCCCCAGGTGCTAGAGTGGCTCTGGTCGCGGCAGAGCGACTCCCCGGAGAGGCAGAGCATCGCCCCCTGGTGGGCAGAGCTTCACCCCCGGTGGGCGTGCCGGGTGGATCCCGGTCGGGCACATGCGGGAGTCTGTCTGACTGTCTCTCCCTGCTTCCAGCTTCAGAAAAATACAAAAAAAAAAAAAAAAAAACAAACCTTCAGTGCATAACTAGTCTCCTAACTGCCATTTTATAGCCTCTGAGGATAACACAGAGGTTAAATGGGGGAAGGTTCCCCGCTGCTGGCTGTGGGGTGGGGAATCCCAGCAACCTGTGTCTGTGCTCCTCATCTGGGAAATGCAACCTCCCCCACTGGGTTCCTGTACAGATTAAATAGCAGTTGGGCACATGAAGTGCTGGGTTTGTGCCCACTGTGAGCTCAGCCTATGGGCACAGGCAGGTGAGTAAGAGCTTACTGGGCCCTCCAGTGCTCGTACCTGCCTGTATAATGGTGCCCTAGGGAGCCCCGAGTCTGCAGCTTGTACTATGTGGCATGTACTATGTGGGTGTGGTGCCTACACCCCGAAGCTCCAGGCAGTCATTTCCGCCAAGGAGCAGCCCCTCTGCTAGCCCAGGGCTCCCTTACCCCACTGGCTCTGCCTGTGGAGGTGTTGAAGAAGCTAGTGGCCTCCTGGGGGCTGCAAACTTTGAAGGGAGAAAGAGAATGCCTTCCTACTCTCTTCTTAGGGGTCTCCCCAGCACTGTGGGAGCCTCAGCCTTCCAGAGCCTGCCACTACCCCACAATCCCAGACTGAGAGAGGGTCCAAGGAGTGGAGGCCAATGTCACATGCGTTGTCTTTTTTTTTTTTAATTGATTTTAGAGAGAGTGGAGAGAGAGAGAGAAGGTAGGGGAGAAGTAGGAAGCATCAACTCATAGTAGTTGCTTCTCATATGTTCCTTGGTTAAGCCCAGAGTTTCAAACCAGCGACCTCAGCATTCCAGGTTGACATTTTATCCATTGTGCCACCACAGGTTAGGTGGCTTCTTTTTAAAAAGTTATTATTGATTTTTTGAGAGAGAGAGAGAGAGAGAGAGAGAGAAACAACACTGATTTGTTATTCTATTTATTTACTCATTCTTGGTTAATTCTTGTATGTGCCCGACCAGGGGGTGGGGGTAGGGGATCCAGCCTGCCACCTTGGTATATTGGGACAGCACTTTAACCATCTGAGCTATCCAGCCAGGGTGGCATGATGTGGTCTTCAGCCACTGGGAAACCGGCCCTAGGGAAAGAGACCAGGCTAACTTTGGCCCTTGGCTCTGCAGGCCTGGCAGCTCAGGCCTGCCCTTTCTCTTTCTGTGGCGGCAGACTGCCCATCTTTTTTTTTTTTTTTTTTAAGATTTTATTTATTCATTTTAGAGAGGGGAGAGAGAGAGAGAGAGAGAGAGAAGAGGGAGGAGCAGGAAGCATCAACTCCCATATGTGCCTTAATCAGGCAAGCCCAGGGTTTCGAACCGGCGACCTCAGCGTTCCAGGTCGACGCTTTATCCACTGTGCCACCACAGGTCAGGCAGACTGCCCATCTTTTAAAAAGGCCTCAGGGGTGCCAGTCCCTGCCCTGAAGGACGCTGATGAATTGAGGTGGTTTAATAATGAACCCAAGGCAGACCGGGCTCCTGGGGTGGCTGACAAAGTGTGGGTATGTGCATGGGGGCAGGCGAGGGTGCAACCTAGCTCTGGGCTAACCTTTGAAAGGGTGAACTACTCAGAGGTCTCGAAAACTCTACTGTGGGGCAGGCAGAAGTGAGTGTAGGGCAGGGAACCCCACCTCTGACAGGCCAGGCAGCCATTGAGGAACCCAGCTGGAGACGTGGAGCCACACCTTCCCCACCGAAGACCCTAGATATTGAGAGGGGCCCCTCTCCGCCTGGCTGCACCACCCTCAACAGAGAGCAAGTGGGCCAGGACAAAGAGGTGACAGGAAGGCAGAGCCAGGCCGGCTAGAGGTGGCCCCCTATTGGGAAGCCCTATTCCTGCCAAGCCTGACCCAGGCCCACTGGGGTCTGAAAGGCAAAGGCAGAAGCCTCTGTCCTTAAGAATCCAACATAAGGCCCTGGCCGGTTGGCTCAGTGGTAGAGCGTCGGCCTGGCGTGCAGGAGTCCCGGGTTCGATTCCCAGCCAGGGCACACAGGAGAAGAACCCATCTGCTTCTCCACCCCTCCCCCCTTCTCCTTCCTCTCTGTCTCTCTCTTCCCCTCCCGCAGCCAAGGCTCCATTGGAGCAAAGATGGCCCGGGCGCTGAAGATGGCTCTGTGGCCTCTGCCTCAGGTGCAAGAATGGCTCTGTATGCAACAGAGCGACGCCCCAGAGGGGCAGAGCATCGCCCCCTGGTAGGCATGCCGGGTGGATCCCGGTCGGGCGCATGCGGGAGTCTGTCTGACTGCCTCCCCGTTTCCAGCTTCGGGGAAAAAAAAAAAAGAAAGAATCCAACATAGAGCCTGACCTGTGGTAGCACAGTGGATAAAGCATCAACCTGGAATGCTGAGGTCGCCTGTTCAAAACCCTGGGCTTGCCTGTTCAAGGCACATATGGGAGTTGATGCTTCCTGCTCCTCCTCCCTTTCTCTCTCTCTCTCTCTCTCCTCTAAAATGAATAAATAAATAAAAATTAAAAATTTAAAAAAAAAAATCCAACATAGAAACCCGACAGTGGGGTAAGTTCGGAGTCCAGAATCCTCAAAGGCAGGAGGGTGGGGGCCTCACTGGGTAGGTGGCAGGCCTGTAGGGCATCGAGCCACTCCAGGAGTGGCCAGGAAAGGGGCAGTGAAAAGAGGAGTTAGGGACTATGGGCCCTGCCTGTCCCAGGCTGGGTGGCCTTGGAACATCACTGAGGCTCTCAGAGCCTCAGTTTCCAAACCTGTGCAATGGGAATGGTATGGCTTCCCCTGTGGAGCTGTGACAGAGACCCAGTGAGCTGATGGTTCAGGCACTCTGTGTGAATTGTTGCTATTGTGCAGGTGGAAGAAGATGGCAGAGCTGTGGACTAGCCCATGGACCAGGCTGCTGCTGGCAGCCCTGCTGAGCGTCAGCTTCCCCGGAAACATGGGTGAGTCTGGCACACCCCCGCAGCACCTCTCTGGGTGGGGCACACCTTCAAAAAACTGTCCTCACATAGGGGAGTGTCATGGGATGTCTCACCCAGACACTCAGTCATTCAACAAACTGACCACTACACATGGTGAGACCTGGGGAGCTGTGAGCCTGAGCTGTGTGGCTCAAGAACAAAGGGGTGAGGAGACTTGATCTAGAAGAGAGAGAAGATGCCCACTCAGACCCACTCAGAGAATGGAGGCACTCAGTTGTGTTGAGGCCTCGAATTCAGAGGAGACAGACCGGTGACTCATCACCTACTCTCCAAGTGCCAGCAGTCCACACATGGCTCGAGCCAGCTTCTACCATTAAATTTGAAATTTGGCCTGTGGGTGGAAGGCATGTTGATAGGGTGAAGTAGATGAGTGGTTTTCAACCTTTTTACACTTGGGAACTGGTAAAAATAGAATTATTTTGGGGACCAGTAAGGCAGAAATCACCCTGAGCATAAGCAAATTTGACTAAGATCATTGGGTCTATAATCTTCATATAACATCAGAGTGGTTGACTCTTTCTCAGACTGGCTTGAAATTTCTGGCGGTCCATGGACTGGCTGTTGAAAAACACTGAAGTAGACCATGGGGTAATATTTAAACCATAGAGATTGGCAGCTGCTCCAAGTCAGTGCTTCCATTGACTCACCAGGTCCATTGTTAAACACTGACAATGGACCGGGCCATTGCCAGGGGCCCAGGAGACCACCCACTATGTACACTGGGTGCACACAAGTAGGTCTTTACTGTGGTTTTACTGAATGGAACCAAAGGGAATCTGAGGAGTTTACCTTTTACATACTAACAACCTGCTCTGTGTCAGGTCTTGGGCTAGGCACTGGGGATATACCAATAAACAAGACAGACACAGTCCCCTTTGTCCTGGTCATGTTGTCCCCATCAGCAAATGGCCCAGAGCCTCTGTCTCAGCTCCCACCATCCTTCCCTCGGCAATCGAGTGGAAAGTTCCAGGTGTGAACCCCAGTTCTGCTCGTTTCTAGCTGCGTTACCTGGGCAGACCATGTAGCTGCTGGCCTCCGTTTCCTCCTCTGTGAACTGGGGAGAGACGCCCCCCCTATCAAGTGTGGATGCAGGTGGGGATGGGCTTGGTCTTGGTGAGGTGTGGCTCAGTGCTCTGTATATTCCCCCATCCAGCCAACCGCTGCAAGAAGGCCCAGGTGAAAAGCTGCACCGAGTGCATCCGCGTGGACAAGGACTGCGCCTACTGCACTGACGAGGTGAGCTGCTACCAGCAGCCCACCTGGGTGCCCTGCCTTGATACACCAGGCTCTGGCCAAGTCTACACTGGCCACACCCTCAGTGCAGCCTCCTTCCATGTGGGTGTGGGGGAGCAGGCAAGGGTTAGAAAACTCAGGGGGTGACCAGGCGGTAGCTCAGTGGATAGAGTATCAGACTGGGATGCGGAAGGACTCAGGTTCGAGACCCCAAGGTCGCCAGCTTAAGCATGGGCTCATCTAGCTTGAGCAAAAAAAAAAAAAAAAAAAAAAAGCTCACCACCTTGGACCCAAGGTCTCTGGCTCGAGCAAGGGGTTACTCGATCTGCTGAAGGCCTGTGGTCAAGGCACATATGAGAAAACAATCAATGAACAACTATGGTGTCACAACGAAAAACTAATGATTGATGCTTCTCATCTCTCTCTGTTCCTGTCTGTCTGTCCCTATCTATCTCTCTCTCTGACTCTCTCTCTGTCCCTGTAAAAAACAAACAAAAATAAAATAAAATAAAATATAACTAAAAAAAAAAAAAGAAAGAAAAGAAAACTCGGGGAACAAATCCAGGGTTGGACAGCTAGGGGCAGGCACTGCACCCCTTGACCCCTTTCCTTCTGGCCAGCTGTTTAAGGAACGGCGTTGCAACACCCAGGCAGAGCTGTTGGCTGCAGGCTGCCGGCTGGAGAGCGTGGTGGTCATGGAGAGCAGCTTTGAGATCACAGAGGTGCCTGGAGTGGGGGGGTCAAGGGAGCTGGGGCCTCCATGCTCAAGGCTGGCTGTGTATGGGGGTCCACTCTGTCTTTGGCTCTGAAGTGACCCTCCAGCCAGCTGTTCCCTTCCCCTGGTCACAGGACACCCAGATTGACACCACCCTGCGTCGCAGCCAGGTGTCCCCCCAGGCACTGCGGGTCCGCCTGCGGCCTGGCGAGGAGCGGCACTTTGAGCTGGAGGTGTTTGAGCCGCTGGAGAGCCCGGTGGATCTGTACATCCTCATGGACTTCTCCAACTCCATGTCCGATGATCTGGACAACCTCAAGCAGATGGGGGAGCACCTAGGTACAGCCAGGCCAGCATGGAGGACAGGGCAGGGAATGCACAGGGTGGCTTCACCCAGCAGGGTGGGCACCTGCTCAGGAAGCCAGGGCTTAGGACAGCTTCACTCACCCCATGAGGAGGGACAGGACATCGGAAACCCCCTCAAATCCCCACATTCTCAGGGGAGTGTGCTGAGGGTCTGAGACACCAGAGAAGGCCATCTTCTCCAACATGCTCCATGCAGGACTTGGGGTCCCCAGAGTCCCATTTCCTTCATCTGTAAAGGACAGGGGCAACTATGAGCATGAACTCTGTCCAGCATGCAGAATGTCTGCATAGGTCACTCTCCCTCTTCTTCTCAAGCCAGCTCTGGCCCTCTGGGTTGGTGTGAGGGTGCTGGGGCTCAGCTACCCTCTTTTTCCTATTGACGCCCAGCCCAGGTCCTGAGCCAGCTCACCAGCGACTACACTATTGGATTTGGCAAGTTTGTGGACAAAGTTAGTGTTCCTCAGACGGACATGAGGCCAGAGAAGTGAGTGACCGAGTGGGCAGGAGTCCTTGCCACGCAGCACACCTCCTCTCCACCCAGGCATTTCCATGTCTTTTGGCTGAAATGAGCCAAGGGGACATCTCCCCAGAAATGGTGGGTGCTGGAGAATGCGGGGCCTCTCCCCCTGACACTCTTTCTCTCTACCACCTCTGCCCAGGCTGAAGGAGCCCTGGCCCCACAGTGACCCCCCCTTCTCCTTCAAGAATGTCATCAGCCTGACTGAAGACGTGGTTGAGTTTCGGAGGAAACTGCAGCAAGAGCGAATCTCAGGCAACCTGGACGCTCCTGAAGGTGGTTTTGATGCCATCCTGCAGACGGCTGTGTGCACGGTGAGGACTAGGGGGGATCATCCTCTACAAGGGCATGAGCTGCTCCCTGCCCCTGGCTTGCTCTGGTGCTGGGCAGAAGCCCCCTGGTGGCCTAAGACACTCTGGTTGGCCCTCAGTTACAATCTGGGTTAGATGTCCCAGTTGCTGTGGTCCCTCAGCCTGAGCAGTCACAACCTGCTTTTGCATTGGCCAGTGAGAAAGACATGAGTCCAGGAGTTCTGGAATCTTCTGTGCCCTCAGGCCAGCCTCCCACCCAATCTCCTCACTAAATGCCAGTCTCCCAGGGTCCACAAGCTGCCCAGTCTCCAACTGTTCTGGACAGCTGAAGAAGGCACTTTGTTTTATGTGCATATCAATTTTTTTTCATTCTGAAAATAATATGGCCATGTTACACAGTTTGGAAAACAAAGAACAGAAATTGCTCATGGCTTCACCACCATCAGAGAGGCAGCCCCTGATATCCCGCTGGCCTATTTTGTTTACTTTTCTTTATCTTAGATGGCTGACATCAGTGTACTTTTAATTCTGAAAGTTGCCTTTTTTTTTTTTTAACAAATACATTTTCTCTTCTGTAATACAGTTTTTTAAATCATCCCCTCCATTATCTAACAAAGTGCTGCTGCACCTATCTTAACTGACCTTTTTCATTTCACGTAGCAGGAGGTACATTTTCATAGGGAGTTAAAATATTCCCAAGAGTGGGTAAGACCTCGGAGAGACAGTCTGATGACCCTGGTTGAGATCATGCATGGTGCTCGCTGCCTGCACAGACCTGCACCCATCTCCTGTTCTCCGTTACTCATTTCTGTTTCTCACTGTCGTCACTCATGTGCTGTTGGTCATATGCACCATTCATGACAGTGGTATGCTTTCGCCCTGTGGCCTAGCTGAGCCCCATGCCAAACATCACACTGCAATGAATGTCCTCAGCAGGCAGCCTGCTCGATCGGCACCCCCTTCTTGCTCTCCCCAGAGAGACATCGGCTGGCGCCCTGACAGCACCCACCTGCTCGTGTTCTCCACTGAGTCAGCCTTCCACTATGAGGCCGATGGTGCTAATGTACTAGCTGGCATCTTGAACCGAAATGATGAGGAGTGCCACCTGGATGCCACAGGCAGCTACACCCAGTACAGGACACAGGACTACCCGTCCGTGCCCACCCTGGTGCGCTTGCTGGGCAAACACAACATTATCCCCATCTTTGCAGTCACCAACTACTCCTATAGTTACTATGAGGTATGTGTGGGGGATGGCCTGGCCCCTCGCTGGGTGAGAAAAAGGTGGGGTGGAGTCCATGGAACTTCTCAGACATTCCTCCTCCCTTCTTCCCTCCTCCCTCCTCTCTCCCTTCATCCCTTCTTCCCTCCCTCCCCCAAACTGTCAGCACCTCCCAGGTATGTCCTGGTGGGGCAGGTTGTTCATGTGTCTATCTCCCAACCCGGCTCTAGGCTGGTAAAGGCTAAGAGGCTAGACTCTGGAATATACTAGCAGGTTCCAGGCCTTAGTGACCTGATCTGTAAAGTAGGGATAACCCTGAGCTGTTATCTGGATTCAATGAGATGATATTTAGCCCGGGGCCTGGCACTCTCTCCTGCAGAAGCTGCACACATATTTCCCTGTGTCCTCACTGGGCGTGCTGCAGGAAGACTCATCCAACATCGTGGAGCTGCTGCAGGAGGCTTTCAACGTGAGTGGCAGTACTGGCTGAATCCAAGTCCTTCCCGGGCAGGGCTGAGAGAGGTCAAATGGGCAAAGGATGTCTCCAGTCAGGATTGTGAAATAAGATAGGCCAGTGAGGAAGGGTTCCTGGGGAGACCACCTGGGCCTAGCCCCAGGTTCCTGCAGGCTCTGCCATGCTGACCCCCCTACACCCTGGTCCTTGATGCAGAAATGGAGCAGAGCCCAGACCCAAGTGGGTAAGCCCAGGCTTCCTCAGACCACTAATCACTGGCCCTTCTTTCAGCGCATTCGCTCCAACCTGGACATCCGGGCCCTGGATAGCCCCCGTGGCCTGCGGACAGAGGTCACCTCCAAGATGTTCCAGAAGACGAAGACTGGGTCCTTTCATATCCGACGAGGAGAAGTGGTACGCCTCCATGGGGACCCAGGATAGGGAGGACAAGCACAGCACCCTAAAGGAGGTCAGCCTCAGCAGAGGTCAAGAGTATGGCCTCTAGCCTGACCGGGCAGTGGCGCAGTGGATAGAGCATTGGACTGGGATACAGAGGACCTAGATTCGAAACCCCAAGGTCGCTGGCTTAAGCGCAGGCTCATCTGGCTTGAACGCAGGCTCACCAGCTTGAGAGCGGGGTCGCTGGCCTGAGTGTGGGATCATAGATATGACTCCGTGGTCACTGGCTTGAGCCCAAGGTTACTACTTGAGCAAGAGGTCACTCGCTCTGCTGTAACACCCCCCCCCCAGTCAAGGCACATATGAGAAAGCAATCAATCAACAAACAACTAAGATGCTGCTACAAAGAACTGATGCTTCTCATCTTTCTCCCTTCTTGTCTGTCTGTCCCTATCTGTCCCTCTCTCTGACTCTCTCTCTCTGTAAAAAACAACAACAACAACAACAAAAAGTCTGGCCTCCAGAGTCCCACAGGCCTGAGTTTCAAGGCCCCGGGGTCAACACCTTAGAGGAGCTGGGCACCTACCTACATTGGCTTGTTCATAACCTCATCTGTAACATGGGATCTATCTGCACGGAGCTCAGGGTGTTGCTCCAATGAGTGAACAAGCCAAAGGAGGCTCTTGTTACTGTCATTGCTGTGGTTATGTGAGTGTACCCAGAAGGAGCATGTTTCCAGCCCAGAGGAAGAGCAGGCAGGGAGTTGGGTGTTAGGGACCAAGCACGTCAGGAAGCTTGAGGGCCATGGGTCTTCAGACACAACTGCCCACACCACCCCCCACCCACGGTTGTCCGGCTGGGCCTGCCTTGACTGACAGTAGGTTCCCGGCAGGGCACTTACCAAGTTCAGCTTCGGGCCATCGAGGACGTGGATGGGATGCACGTGTGCGAGCTGCCTGAAAATGACAAGAAGGGCAACATTCATCTGAAGCCTTCCTTCTCCGATGGCCTCAGCATGGATGTGGACATTGTCTGCGACGTGTGCACCTGTGAGCTGGTATGACATGGCCTCAGGGCAGGAAGGTGGAGCTGATCAAACCACTCCAATCCCCGAGTCATGAAGTAGAGCCTCTCGTGGCCATAGCACCTTCATGGGGTGCCCTGTGGGCCAGAGACAGCAGAAATGTCCAGTGGCCCTGGCCTTCCCTCCCCCTATACCCCACCATGTTCTCATTCTAGCAAAAAGAGGTGAGGTCACCTTACTGCAGTGGCAATGGAGACTTTATGTGTGGACACTGTGTGTGCAACGAGGGCTGGTGAGTGGACAGCGACCAGGATGACCACGGGCCCTGACACTGGGTACACCATGTGTGCCTGGCTGGGAGACGGGTACTCCCTAAGTGGGGGTAGTTCAAAGCACTTTGAAATACATAGATATATAGGATGTATCTGGAAAGACATGCAAGAATCTGGACAATGGAGGCTGTTGGGGTATGGGTATTGGGGGACAGGCATGGGAAGGAGACTGACTTGTCACTCCATACCTTTTGCACCTGTAGTGTTCTGAACCATGTGCACATATTATCTAATCAGAAATGAGCTCATAACTGGGGTAGGAAGGGCTTTTAAAGCCTAAGACAATGAACAAGTCTTTCATGAAGAAGAGATACAGGGGGATGGTCTCAGGGGACTGGGCTTTGAGTCAGCTCAGCCAGTGCTGTCCGAATAACTTGGACCCACTGTGGCCCTATCAGAGCCTCAGTTCTGTCATATGTAAAATGGGAGGGTAAAAGCCCCCAGCCTTGTCCTGGGCTGTGGGGAAGTGACTGGGTCATCCCTCAGGAGTGGCAAGACCTGCAACTGCTCCACGGGCTCACTGAGTGACACACAGCCCTGCCTGCGGGAAGGAGAGGACAAGCCGTGCTCAGGGCGAGGCGAGTGCCAGTGTGGGCGCTGCGTGTGCTACGGCGAAGGCCGCTACGAGGGTGACTTCTGCGAGTATGACAACTTCCAGTGTCCACGCACCTCTGGGTTCCTCTGCAATGGTGAGCCCAGCAGCCACGGTGGCCAATACTGGTGGCCTGGGTGTCCAGCCTCTGCCGTGCCCTACCAGTCTTCCATCAGAACCCAGGTTGGAGAGCCAGGCTGGAAATCAAGAATCCCCAAGTTCAGACCCAACCCTCCTCCAGACTCCCTGAGTGCTTCCCCCAAGTCCAGCGCCAACTTTGACCTCCCTCCCACTCCATAAACTTGATGCCCAAGCCCAGTGCAATGTTCCCCTTGTGTTTAAGAATCTGACTTCCTCCAGTCTGTACCCACCTTCCTTTTCCACTTTCCCATCTCATTATGGTGGCTACCACCCAGCTCAGCCCTCCCCTCAGTGCTTGCTGGGATATGGCATGGCGATCCTTTCTCTCTCAGGTATGTGTCCTCCAGAGCCCCACAGGGCCTACCATAGTGTGGCTGAGGACTTGGGCCCATAGTCTGGCCAAAGCTTTTGAGCTGGGTTGGGTCACAGAACCCAGATGGGTGGCACGTGGAAGGACTGAATGTTCAAATGGAGAGTGCTTCCTATGCTGATAGCTCTCTTGCTATCAGGTAAACATTTCCCTAACCTGCCGGACTTCTTTTTTTTTCTTCTCTCTCTCTCTCTCTCTCTCTCTCTCTTTCTCTCCCTCTCCCTCCCTTCCTCCTACTCTCCTCCCTCCCTCCCTCCCTCCCTCCCTTCCTTCCTTCATTCCTTCCTTTTTTTAGATTTTATTTATTGATTTTAGAGAGAGGAGAAGGGGAGAGAGAAAAGGAGAAGAGGAATGGGAAGCATCAACTCATCATAGTTATTTCTCATATGTGCCTTGAGTGGGTAAGCCCAGGTTTCGAACCAGCCCACCGGACTTTCTGTAAGAAGTGTGGCAAGTGCCTGACCAGGCAGTGGCGCAGTGGATAGAGCGTCGGACTGGGATGTGGAAGATCCAGTTTCGAGACTCCAAGGTCGCCAGCTTGAGCGCGGGCTCACCTGGTTTGAGCAAAGCTCACCAGCTTGGACCCAAGGTCACTGGCTTGAGCAAGGAGTCACTCACTCTGCTTGTAGCCCCAGGGTCAAGGTACATATGAGAAAGCAATCAATGAACAACTAAGGTGCCGCAATGAAGAACTGATGTTTCTCATCTCTCTCCCTTCCTGTCTGTCTGTCCCTATCTGTCCCTCTCTCTGACTCTTTCTGTCTCTGCCACAAAAAAAAAAAAAAAGAAGTGTGGCAAGCATCAACCCCACAAAGTAATGCAGTACAATAAGGGAAAGGGTCCTCAGTGTGCACAGGGAAAGCGGCGTTATGACAGGAAGCAGACTGGCTGTAGTGGGCAGACTAAGCCAATTTTCTGCAAAATAACTAAAATTACAAAGAAGATTGAGCTGAGGCTTGAATGTATTGAGCCCAGCTGCAGATCTAAAAGAATGCTAACTATGGAGAGATGCAAGCATTTTGACTTGGGAGGAGATGAGAAAGGAAAGGGCCAAGTGATTCCGTTCTAAGCTTCAGATTTTGGTTTGTTTTGGGGTGTTTTTTTTTTTGTTTTGTTTTTTTTCTGAAGTGAGAAGCAAGGAGGTGGAGAGACAGACTCCCGCATGCGCCTGACCAGGATCCACCTGGCATGCCTACTAGGGGGCGATGCTCTGCCCATCTGGGCCGTTGCTCTGTTGCAACCAGGGCCATTCTAAGCGCCTGAGGCAGAGGCTATGGAGCCATCCTCAGCGCCCGGGGCCAACTTTGCTCCAATGGAGCATTGCTGTGGGAGGGGAAGAGAGAGATAGAAAGAAAGGAGAGGGGGAAGGGTGGAGAAGCAGATGGGCACTTCTCCTGTGTGCCCTGGCCGGGAATCGAACCCGGGACTCCTGCACGCCAGGCCGACGCTCTACCACTGAGCCAACCGGCCAGGGCCCAGATTTTTGTTTTTATATGTTACAATAATATCTTAAGGATAAAAAAAATCTCATCAAATACCATATTTCCCCATGTATAAGACACTTCTATGTATAAGACACACCTTAATTTTGGGGCCCAAATTTTGAGGGGGAAAAATATTACATAAAGTTATTGAACTCAAGTTTTATTCATCATAAAATTCATAAAACTCCTCATCACTGTCAAAACTCTCATCCATTAGCTTGTCCTCATCTGTGTCTGATGACAAATAACTGTCTTTAGCAATGAGTGCAAAAACAAGCGCAAAAAAGTGGGAAATGCAAGTAAAAAAATATATAACCATTGTATAAGATGCACCCTGTTTTTAGACCCCAAAATTTTTGAAAAAAAAGGTGCATCTTATACCTGGGGAAATATGATACTTATTTAGCTCCAAATGTATACTTGCCTCTGGGGGCTAAGCCCCTGCTTTTCTACCCTTTTGTCCATTCTTGCTGTTGTCCAACATCTCTCCTCTTCAGCTGTCCATCCCAGAGTGTACTCAGAGGAATGAAAGGAGAGCCCAGTACCTCTGGAGTAAGACAGAGCTGGGGGAGAGAGAGGAAGGAGAACTTGCAGGGCTAGGAGGCAAGGTCAGAGTGTGAGGAGTTTGGCTTCCAGTTCAAGGTGGGTCCAGGTCTATTCTCATTCAAACTTTTTCTTAAAGGACCAGAAAATAAATATTTTCAGTTTAATGAGCCATTTGGTCTCTCTCACAACTGTGCAGCTCTGCCATTGTAGCAGATCGCAGCTATAGACAACACATCAAACAAGTGTGGCTGTGTTCCAATAAAACTTTTACAAAAACAGGAGGGAGGTAGATTGGCCTGCAGGCTATAGTTAATCAACCTTATTCTAGTCTAAGGATATTAGATGTTATCCTCTGGGCAAAAGAGAGTCATTGGAGGTTTTGATTTCATTTTAAGCTATTTGTATGTTGTTAACCTTGTTTCCAGACACCTTGCTAAACTCACTTATGAAATCTAATAATTTTCTAAAAGATTTTTAAAAATTTATTGATTTGAGATTTTATTTTATTTATTACTTTTTTTAGAGAGAAGGGAAAGAGAATGATAGAGAAAGAAAAAAGGGGGAAGAAGCGGGAACCATCAACTCATAGTAGTTGCTTCCTATATGTGCCTTGACCAGGCAAGCCTGGGGTTTTGAACCAGTGACCTCAGTGTTCCAGGTTGATGCTTTATCCACTGCACCACCACAGGTCAGGCTTAATTTATTGATTTTAGAGAGAGGAAAGAAAGGGAGAGAAAAGGGCAGGAGGTAAAGGAAGCATCAACTCATAGTTGCTTCTCATATGTGCCTTGACTGGGCAAGCTCAGGATTTCAAACCGATGACCTCAGCATTCCAGGTTGATACTTTATCTACTGGGCCACCACAGGTCAGACTGAAATCTAATAATTTATCTGTATATTCTTCTTGATATTTTGGGATATGTTTCTGACACTTGCAAGTAATGACAGTTTTGTTTCTTGCTTTCCAATTCTTATATGGTTTTTTTTTTTCTTACCTTATTGTATTGGCCAAGACTCATTAGAGATTCTTAAACACGGAAACCACATGATTGGGTATGTGTTTGGGGATGTCACTCTAGCTGCAGACTGAAAGGTAAAAGGTAGGATGGAGGGGGACAGATGAAGGGAAGAAGTTTTCAAGAAGGCGAAGGAGAGATGGCAGTACCCCAGTTGACAATATCCTAGCTCTCCAGGCTTCATTCCCACAGGTCCTCCCTGGCAGGTGGGGCACCCTGGACTACAGGTGTGAGTGGGCTCTCCTCTCCCTTCTGTCCTCCTCTCTGCAGACCGGGGACGCTGTTCCATGGGCGAGTGTGTATGTGAGCCTGGCTGGGAAGGCCCAAGCTGTGACTGTCCTGTCAGCAATGCCACCTGCATTGACAGCAATGGGGTAGGCTTGGACATGAGGCAGGCAGTTTGGGGTAAAGAGGGGGCCCTGGTCGGGACCACCCACTCTTTCAGGGATGAGGGTTCAGCTGGCTCACTGGTGCCTCCTCTTGCCTCAGGGCATCTGTAATGGACGTGGTGAATGCAGGTGTGGCCGCTGCGACTGCAGCCAGCAGTCCCTGTATACAGACACCATCTGCGAGATCAACTACTCAGCAGTAAGGCCAGGATTCCTGGGGTGTGGGCATGCAGACCCTGGGCACAGGGAAGGGTGGACAGGAGGGCCTGATCCTGGTGCCATGGGAGCCAGGTGAGGGTGTGAAGTCAGAGGAGGGGGCCTGGAAGAGGCCTGCACAACACAGTGGCTGTCTGCCCTTCCTCTACCACCCAGGTCCGCCTGGGCCTCTGCGAGGACTTGCGCTCCTGCGTGCAGTGCCAGGCCTGGGGCACTGGTGAGAAGAAGGGGCGCATGTGTGAGGAGTGCAGTTTTAAGGTCAAGATGGTGGACGGGCTTAAGAAAGGTATGGGGCAGGGGCCGAATATTGGGGGTGCTGAGAGCCTAGGCAAGGGGGCATTCAGTGGGTTAACAGGTGTCATTTGAGTTGGGACACAGAGCTGGGCAAGAGGCTAGTAATCTAAATTGAGGCTATGCAGTCCAGACAAGGGTTCCTGGGAGAGGTCACAGAACCCAGGCAGAAGGCACATAGACCCAGGCTGAGGGCACAGCTGATTAGGGATCAAAGTGTCTGGGGAGGGGCCACCTGGCTTGGGCAAGGACATGAGCAGAGGCGGATGAAGGTCGGTTGAGGCCCTGGATGCAGAAGAAAATATTGGGCCCCTTACATTAGAAAAAAGTGTCAAGTTGGAGTTTTGCAGGGCGCTTCGGAAGTTGGGGCCCAGGGTGCGCGCCCGGTGTGCCCGCCATTAAATTCACCTCTGGACATGAACTGAGCATGAGCACATATCAGGCCATGCAGGCACACAGTTTCCCCTCCTCTAAGTCAAATGCATTTTCTAGAAGCCCAGTTCCTAGGTGATGCTCAGGGTGGGAAAATAGGGGGGCATCATTGTCAACTTTGATGCTTCTGGTCAGGGCCAGGCCCCATCTCTGTGCCAGGGAACTTACATTCCTCCCCAGGGAGATGCCTCCTGCCCTATGGTGGATGGAGTGGGCCCCCAGAGTAGGGGACACCTCACCAGGCCCTGGGGCCCTGGGGTGCCCTGCTGACTGTCTGTGGGTGCAGCGGAGGAGGTGGTAGAGTACTGCTCCTTCCGGGATGAGGATGACGATTGCAACTACAGCTACACTGTAGAGGGTGACGGCACCCCTGGGCCCAACAGCACCATCCTGGTGCACAGGAAGAAGGGTGAGCTGGCAGCTGGACAGATGGAGGTGGGGGCCCATCGGAGCCTGGCCCAGGAATAAGCACCACCTTCCTCCTCCTCTTCCTCTTTCCTCCCTAGACTGCCCTCCTGGCTCCTTCTGGTGGCTCATCCCTCTGCTCATCTTCTTCCTGCTGTTCCTGGCACTGCTGCTGCTGCTCTGCTGGAAGTACTGTGCCTGCTGCAAGGTGACAGCTCCCTCACAATCCCCAGCCCCCACCCAGGGTCCTCATAGGTGGCAGAGGCCAGGCAAACCCATGTCTCTGCCCAGCTCTGATGCTTTCCCCACCCCAGTCCCTTGCCTTTGCCAACCATCGGTGGCTAGATACCTGGAAGCACCTGCCCTGGGATCAGCCACATGCAAAGGGCCTGAGAGCCAACAGAGAAGGAAGGGCCCTGCCTACCAGGAGCTGACAGTCTCATTGGGGAGAACAGACAAGAAACAGGAAGGCACGGAGGGTGGCACAGCATGGGCCACTGAATTGTAGGGGTAGGGAGAACGCTCTATAGTAAACTCCAATGTTGTGGGACATTAGTGTGTGTTACAGAGAAAAAGAGTTCTGTGATCAAATACATTTATCTTTCAGGGCTTCTGCAGGACTTTTCAGAGCCTTGATCTAATTGTATACACAGTGAAACTATAAGAGGGGTATGAGGAATGAATTTAGTGCTTCCCAACTGGAGTTGATCACAGAACCCTTAGAGAGGATCTCAGAAGAGCAGGGTCCCATGGCACAAACTTTGGGAACCCTCCATCACCCTCTATACTACCTCTGTGTGCCCTATACCTAGATCCCTGCAACTGCCTGGATATCCTGGTGTCTGGGGTAGGCACAGTGGCCCCTCTGGACCATTGCTATGGGTGGGGAGTGGTGGCTGGAGGGGTTTTTCTGGGCTGAGTAGCTATCCCAGCCCTCATCCCCACCTCTTGTCCCCTAGGTCTGCCTGGCACTTCTCCCTTGCTGTAACCGAGGTATGGGCCCAGCATCAGCAGGGGTGGTGGGGCTCTGACCACTGCCCCAGCTGGGGTAGAAGGAAAGAGAGGGCTGAGCCTAGGACAGAGGAGGGAGGCCCTGGGGTTCCACCTACAGGTTTGTGGCTGTGAGGACCTAGGGAGGGACCTCATTCTGAGAACCCTGTCCCGAAGGTCACATGGTGGGCTTCAAGGAAGACCACTACATGCTGCGGGAAAACCTGATGGTCTCGAACCACCTGGACACGCCCATGCTGCGCAATGGGAACTTGAAGGGGGTTGACAGGGTCCGCTGGAAGATCACCAACAACGTGCAGCGGCCTGGCTTTGCCACCCATGCCACCAGCACCAACCCCATGGAGCTGGGTGAGGGCCGGGGCTGGGTACTGCGGTTCTTGGCAGTGCTCTTGGTAACTGGGCATGTTCACTGCTATTCCCGGGTCTGGGATCACATCATTCCTCTTTTCTCTGGTGTTGGGCGCAGGCACAGGCCTGGCCAACTTCTACCCTTCGTAATGGTGCTACAGGCCTCAGGCCTCAGCCAGACAGGTGCCCCCCATCCTAGCATGGCTCCTGGAGGGGCTTCTGCAGTGCCCGCCATTCAGGAGCTAACGACCCCCACCCTTGCCTGCCCCCAGTGCCCTACGGGCTGTCCCTGCGCCTCGCCCGCCTTTGCACTGAGAACCTGCTGAAGCCTGACACTCGAGAATGTGACCGGCTGCGCCAGGAGGTGGAGGAGAACGTAAGGGCAGCCAGCTCCTCTGGGCAGGGTGTGACCTGGTGGGTAGGAGAGCCGCAGGGAAGCAGCTGTGGAACCCAGATTTTTCCGAGGAGGAAAAAGGGGCTTCCTTGGATACATGCCTGGTGTGGTGTTGCCCTGGGATCTGTTCCCTGTGAATGTTTCCTGAAGGGGACAAGGCAATGGGCATACCCATGAGTAGGCCCCAGCCAGCTCTGAGAGGTCCTCTGGTTCTGGATGGCTCTGGGTGAAGAGGTTCACCCAGGGCCCCGGCCTCACCGCCCTCCCTCACCTGGCAGCTGAACGAGGTGTACAGACAGATCACAGGCTCGCACAAGCTCCAGCAGACTAAGTTCCGGTGGGTCCTGCGTGCCCAGGGTTGGGTGGGGGAGCTTCCCGAGGGACCATCTGGCTCATGGTCCCCACTTTGTTCCCCACAGGCAGCAGCCCAATGCCGGGAAAAAGTGAGTTGTCCCATGGATGGAACAGCCCCAGCCACCTGCCCCATCTGCTTCTGCTCTGCCCCCATCCCATTTCCATCCCATAGGAAGGGCATGCCACATATGTCTGTTGGGTTAGGACCTTCATTCAAGAAATGCTGATGTGAAGCGCTTGCTATAAGCCAGGCCCTGTACAAACAGGTGGAACACAGGGAGCCAAAGGGACCACCCAGGACCAGGGTGGCCTGTGCAAACCGAGGCTAAGAGAGGTTAAGTAACTTGCCCAAGGTTACATGGCTTTTAAGAAATAGGGCCAGGCCTGACCAGGTGGTGGTGCAGTGAATAGAGCGTCAGACTGGGATGCAGAGGACCCAGGTTCGAGACCCTGAGGTCGCCAGCTTGAGCGCAGGCTCATCTGGTTTGATCAAGGTTTACCAGCATGAGCCCGAGGTCACTAGCTCAAGCAAGGGGTTACTCAGTCTTCTGTAGCCCCCAGTCAAGCACATATGAGAAAGCAATCAATGAACAACTAAGGTGTTGCAACAAAGAATTGATGCTTCTCATCTCTCTCCGTTCCTGTCTGTCTGTCCCTATCTGTCCCTCTCTCTGACTCTGTCTCTGCCACAAAAAAAGAAAAAGAAATAGGGCCAGAATTTTAACCCAGGCTTTAGCGCCTACGCCCTTAGCATCTTTGCTGTTCTGTATCTATTGGGCAAGAATAGCCTCATTTCACTGAGGCTCGGGGAGGCACAGGGGCTTGACCGTGGCTGCAGGATGAGATGATCGGACCAGCACAGGCCTCCTTGATTGCCTGGTTCTGAAGAACCTGCACTTTTTTGCTGCTTTGTATCTTGTCCCTTGATGGAGAGAAGACAGGCAGGAGGAGTACACAGGAACAAGTGCAGCCTCCTGGCCAATCTGACACCTTCTCACCTGATTTCCTTCCCTAGGCAGGACCACACTATCATGGACACGGTGCTGATGGCACCCCGCTCAGCCAAACAGTCCCTGCTGAAGCTGACGGAGAAACACGTGGCACAGGGGGCCTTCCATGAGCTCAAGGTGGCCCCTGGTTACTACACCCTCACTGCGGACCAGGGTAAATAAGCAGGCGCCCCCAACACCTCACTGTCACCTGAAACCCTGATGTGGCCCCAGCCCCTTATCTGCCCCCAAACACCCACCTAGGTGCACGGGGCATGGTAGAGTTCCAGGAGGGCGTGGAGCTGATAGATGTTCGGGTGCCCCTCTTCATCCGGCCCGAGGATGATGACGAGAAGCAACTGCTGGTGGAGGCCATCAATGTGCCCATGGGCACAGCCACCCTCGGCCGCCGCATGGTAAACATCACCATCATCAAGGAACAAGGTTGGTCAGGGTTGGGGGAGCAAGGGAGCAAAAAGAGGGGTCTGGGGCCCCTTGTTTTTGATTGGAAGTGGGGCCTGGCTGTGTGGCTTAGGCAGGTCCCTTAACCTCTGTGACCCTTGGTTTCACCATCTGTAAAATGGGCTTCAGGCTCTTATATAGGGTATGTGGCTATTCAGCTCTACATGGAGCTTGTTACAATCACAGGGTGCTGGGTCCTCCTGGAGCCACCCCTCATCCCTCCCCTGTTCTCTCCCTTATGGCTTTAGAGCAAGGAAATTGAATGGGCCTCCTTAAGATGCCAGAACATCAGAGTAGCAAGAAACTGGGGCTTCACTTGCCCAAGCCTATCTTGAGGGTGGGCAAGGCTTTGCACCAAGGCCATCCAAGCTGCCCTCCCTCCCTGCCCCTTGGACTGGGGGCCTATCTTTGGTTGTGTCCCCAGCTGGTCTCCTTTTTGTGCCCTGACTCTTCCAGGGTGTCTTTTGGACACTGTTCCAGCTCCCCCAACTTCTTCTGGAAAAATGTTTCATCCCCTTTCTCTGCCCTCCCCAGAGAGTGGTAGGGTGAGGGTGACAAGCAGACTCCTGGAGTCTGGGCTTGGCTGGGCCAGAGGGAGGGCTGGAGTTGAGAAGGGACTGAGGCTAGGACCCTCTGACTGTCCTGGGCCCCTTGCAGCCAGTGGGATAGTGTCCTTTGAGCAACCTGAGTACTTGATCAGTGGTGGGGAGCAAGTGGCCCGCATTCCTGTCATCCGGCGCATTCTGGAAAATGGCAAGTCCCAGGTCTCCTACCACACACAGGACAACACGGCGCATGGCAACCGGGTAAGGCTTCACCATGGGGTTGAGGGCACATCCCAGGGGTCCAGTGGGAGCGGGACATGGCAGCTGCCTTGGTTCCTGAGTGCTGGTGGTGGCCCTGGCTGGCCTCCCAAGGACATGTCCACCTGCTCCTGCTACCCTGTAGCAGGGGTCTCTTGTTCACTGAAAGTGCCAGTGATGCTCTGGGTGAGGCCCCATCACTGCCAGAGATTGGGGCCAGAGACATATCCAGACCATTCATGTCCCCTTTCCAACAAATCCTTCAAAGAAAAATGAATTCCCTATCTGTCCCAGCCCAGGGGCTTTGGCTTCTTGAGGTGAGATCACAGCCCTCGTATCCCTGGGCATACTCCCCAAATGCTGCCACTGCCCAGCAGGCCCTTCCAGGGCCAAGCCTCAAGAGCAGCCTTTCAGGGCAGAGAGTGACATATGTGGGCTGGTGTCCCCTTTATCACTAGGCCCCAGTCTCAGGGAACAGCCAAGTCCAGGTGGTGAACGTGCTTGGTTTGGCTTACAGATTTATTTTTCTGAGTTGATTACTGATATTTAAACACTACAAATATTCCAATCAAAAATTAACTCAGCATGACCAGGCAGTGGTGCAGCGGATAGAGCATTGAACTGGGATGTAGAGGATCCAGGTTCAAAACCCTGAGATAAAAAAAATAAATTAATTAAACAAAAAACAAAAAACCCTGAGATAGCTGGCTTGAGCGTGGGCTCACCAGTTTGGGAGCAGAGTTACTGACCTCAGTGTGGGATCATAAACATGACCCCGTGGTCGCTGGCTTGAGCCCAAAGTCACTAGCTTGAGCAAGGGGTCACTCACTCTTCTGCAGCCCCCCCGATCAAGGCACATATGAGAAAGCAATCATTGAACAACTAAGGAGCCGCAATGAAGAATTGATGCTTCTCATCTCTCTCCCTTCCTGTCTGTCTGTCCCTCTCTCTGACTCTCTGTCTCAAAAAAATAAAAATTAACTCAAAAAGCAATAAAATCTAGTCTTACTGGGGCCACAGGCCCATTTGGCAAAGGCAGGGGAGGATGCACTCAGCAGGTCCCAGCAGCCTGGCCACACCTGAATCTTTACTGCTAGAAACAGTTTGCATTACTGATTCAGTGCTCCCAATAAAAACTCTTTTTATTTTCTTTTTAGCAAGAGAGACAGAGACAGAGAGAGGGACAGACAGGCAGGAAGGGAACAAAGTCATTCTGCAAAACTACAACATAATTATCAAATTTAAGAAACTTCACATTATACTAGTACCTAATAATTAGTCCATACTCAAATCTCCCTGTGTTCACTTGTCCCAAGATGTCCTTGATTGCTTTTCCCCAATCCAGGAACCAATCAATGATCTGGCCTTGCAGCTTGCTGCCATGTGTCTTTAGGCTCCTTTAATCTAGAGCAGTGGTTCTCAACCTTTCTAATGCCGTGACCCCGCAATACAGTTCCTCATGTTGCGGTGACCCCAAACCAAAAAATAATTTTGGTGGCTACTTCATAACTGTAATTTTGCTACAGTTATGATTCGGAATGTAAATACCTGATATGCATTAGGTATTTTCCGATGGCTTCAGGCGACCCCGCTGGGGTCACGACCCACAGGTTGAGAACCGCTAATCTAGAACAATTTCCCAGCTTTGTCTTTCATGACTGACATTTTTGAAGTGCACACCCCCCACACCCAGCCAGTGTCAGTTGTCTTGCAGACGACTCCTGCTTTTCTTGCAGTTTCTATCTAATTTTTTGGGTTTTGTAGTATTTGAATTTGCCTGGTGTGCACAGTGGGCCTGGCTAGCTGTGCCTGGAATTGAAATGTTAGTTTGGAGCGCCACCCAGTGGTCTCATATGATGATTGCCCCCCCATTTCAGTTGATTTCGCTGTGCTCAGGTGGGACACTCAGGAAAACTCTGGGGCATTGAAAGTAAAAAGCTAGCCTGACCTGTGGTGGCGCAGTGGATAAAGCGTCGACCTGGAAATGCTTAGATCGCTGGTTCGAAACCCTGGGCTTGCCTGGTCAAGGCACATATGGGAGTTGATGCTTCCAGCTCCTCCTCCCATTCTTTCTCTGTTTCTCTCTCTCCCCCCCTCTCTCTCTCTCCTCTCTAAAAATGAATAAATAAAAATTAAAAAAAAAAAAAAGTAAAAAGCCAGAACTGATGGAAGCACTCCACCTAAGAGGCAGGACCTGGGGGCTAGCAGGGTCTTAGATTTCAAAGCTCCAGTGTGGGGGACCTAAAAATCTCAGCTCCTCCTGGCTCCACCACAACTCCCCGTGTGAACCTAGGCAAGTGTTTGTTTGTTTGTTTGTTTGTTTGTTTGTTTGTTTGTTTTTATACAGGGACAGAGATAGAGGCAGAGAGAGGGCTAGATAGGGACAGACAGACAGGAACAGAGAGAGATGAGAAGCATTAATCATCAGCTTTTTGTTTTGACACCTTAGTTGTTCATTGATTGCTTTCTCATATGTGCCTTGACCGCGGGCAAGCGAGTAACCCCTTGTTCGAGCCAGCGACCTTGGGTCCAAGCTGGTGAGCTTTGCTCAAGCCAGATGAGCCTGCGTTCAAGCTGGCGACCTCGGGGTCTTGAACCTGGGTCCTCCGCATCCCAGTCCGACGCTCTATCCACTGCGCCACCACCTGGTCGGGCTAGGCAAGTTTCTTCACTTCTGTGTGCCTCAGTTTCTCAGCTATAAGATGAGGACAATAATATCTCTATCTCACACTGCTGTGAGAATGCAATGAGCTAATATCTATACAGTGCTGCATGCTGCACAGGAGGTGCCATATCCATGTGGGACAGCCTGTGTGATGGTTGGCAGTACCCATGATGTTGGGCTGGAGAATGTGGCCTGATCTGACCTCTTCCCACTCCCAGGACTTTGTCCCCATGGAGGGCGAGCTACTGTTCCAGCCTGGGGAGACCTGGAAGGAGCTACAGGTGAAGCTCCTGGAGCTGCAGGAAGTGGATTCCCTCCTGCAAAGCCGCCAGATCCGCCGCTTCCACATCCAACTCAGCAACCCCAAGTGTGGGGCCCGCCTGGGCCAGCCCCACTCGGCCACTGTCATCATCGGGGACCGAGGTAGGCAGAGCCTGGGATCAGCTTAAGCAGGTGGGGAGGGAAGGTTGGGACTCTCTCAATGAAGGCTGCCTGTCTTGGCAAATGAAGATACAGGACATCACGTTCAATTTCCATTTCAGGTAAACAACAAGCACATTTGCAGTAGAACTATGACCCATGCAAAATTTGGGATATACTTACCCCTAAAAAAAAATGTTGCTTGACATTCCAATGTATCTAGGCATCCTGCATTTTATCTGACACACCTACTCTCAACTGGAGTGGCTGAGGTCACATGGCCACTGGCCTGCTGCGGGTGCCGTAAATCCCATCATGAGGCCTAAGCCCTTTGACTTCTGCCTTAGTTTCAGCTAAAAAGCAGGTGTTTCCAGTAGGGGAAAACAGTTCATATAGGTCCTTAGCCTCCAGTCTGTGAGCGCATTCCCAGAGGAGACTTGGAGGAGAAATGGGAGAGGAGGGAGCAAGGACGGAGTTGGGGAATAGAAGCAAATGTCTTCATGTGGAACGTTCCCTTGGCTGCCAAGGGAGAAGGAGGAGCAGATGATCCCCCTCCTCACCCTCATTCCTCCAAAGACCCTCTTGGGTCCTCCACCAAGCTTGGCAGGATGCCCCAGTGGGGGCATCAACTTGGGAGAGACTCCACAGGGCAGGTGTCTGCTGATTGCAGTTGGGGGTTTCACTGGGCCTCCTGCACCCCCTGGTGGTAAGAGTAGGTTCCTGCTCCCCTCAAAGAGGGGATGTCTGAGCTGGCTGCCCCGCCCTGACTTCACCCACTACAGATGACATGGACCAGAATTTCGTAGGCCAGACCAAATCACCACTCCCAACCTCCCACGGTGAACTGGGTGCCCCGCAGAACCCTAATGCCAAAGCCGCTGGGTCCCGGAAGATCCACTTCAACTGGCTGCCCCCTCCTGGCAAACCAACAGGATACAGGGTAAGTTGGGGGAGCAATGAGAATGGCAGATGGTGAGGCCTGGTAACCACTGGGGAGGTGGTTTACCAAGGCCAGAGGACCCTAAGAGAGAGGAAAGAGCATTCTCAGCTCCATGGGCCGAGCATGAGTGGACAGGGGGAATGCCCATCTGTGCCCAGGGAGCTTCCAGATGTTTGCCCTTCTTCCTGGAATGTGGCCCTCCCCCCGTTCAGGTCCCTCTCCCCCGTCACTCAACCTCTCAGAGCCTTGGAGTCTCATCTGTGCAAAGGGGACAATAGGGCAAGAGGTCAGTGGGGGGACAAGCAGCTCTGGTACTCACTGTTCCCCACTGACCAGCCCCTCCCTGGGAGCAGGTAAAGTACTGGGTTCAGGGTGACTCCGAGTCCGAAGCCCACCTGCTCGACAGCAAGGTGCCCTCAGTGGAGCTCACCAACCTGTACCCTTACTGTGACTATGAGATGAAGGTGTGCGCCTATGGAACGCAGGGCGAGGGCCCCTACAGCTCCCTGGTGTCCTGTCGAACCCATCAGGAAGGTGAGGTCTCACCAGGATCATCCATTGATGCCCTGATGCCTGTACCCCCAGTCCTGCCCTCCCACCTCCCAGAACTCCACCCTCTTTCTACCACTGACCCTCTTCCTGTAACCCTCACTCCCCAGTCCCCAGTGAGCCAGGGCGTCTGGCTTTCAACGTTGTCTCCTCCACTGTGACCCAGCTGAGCTGGGCTGAGCCAGCTGAGACCAATGGCGAGATCACGGCCTATGAGGTCTGCTATGGCCTGGTCAATGAGGACAACCGTAAGAACCTGGACCCTTCCTTCTGCCCCCAGGGATGACAGTCATGGAAGGGGAGGGGGCAAAGATGGGGAGTGAGGCCACATTGTCCTGCTTAGTGGATGGGCCCCTACTTCTGGTTGCCTGAGGCATCATTAGGCTTATGGTCAGGTTTAGGCCAGGTTGCATTTAAAGGCCAGGCCCAGCCTGATCAGGCGGTGGAGCAGTGGATAGAGCGTCTGATTGGGATGCGGAGGACCTAGGTTCGAGACCCTGAGGTCGCCAGCTTGAGCGTGGGCTCATCTGGTTTGAGCAAAGCTCACCAGCTTGGACCCAAGGTCACTGGCTTGAGCAAGGGATTACTCAGTCTGCTGTAGCCCCATGGTCAAGGCACATATGAGAAAGCAATCAATGAACAACCTAGGTGTCGCAACGCGCAATGAAAAACTAATGATTGATGCTTCTCATCTCTCTTCGTTTCTGTCTGTCTGTCCCTATCTATCCCTCTCTCTGACTCTCTGTCTCTGTAAATAAAAATAATAATAAAAAAGGCCAGACCCAGAAACTTTCAGGGCTAGAGGGGATGGCAGGCCTGAGATTGAGATTATACATGTACATCAGGATCACAGGTAGGGTGCCTTCCCACACAGGTACCAAAGTGGCTCATTTTTACACTGTTCTCTTAGAGCCAAAGTAGAGTTGCCAAATATAGCAAACAAAAACAGGATGTCCTGAATTTCACATAAACAATTATTTTTGTACATTTTATGTAGTATTTTAACTGGCAGACCTAGGCCAGAGCACCTGGCAGAACTTGTCTGGGAAGGGAGGGAAGTGTGGGCAACCCCTGCCGTTTGTCGAGATGAGAAAGTATTTGAGGGAAGTTGGTCCCACACTTTCCCCAGTCCAGGGACCTCCTCCTCATACTCTCACCTTTGCTTGGTCAGTCCCAGGGCAGGAGAACTCACCACCACCATATGACCTGTGGTCCTGAGGTGGGCCAGGCTCAGCACTCCCTGGGTGGCCACATGGCCACAGGTCAGCTGGGTGGACATTCACGTCTCCACCTTCACTTCTTCAACAGAACCTCTGGGGTTTGGTTGGGGACAGGGAGGTTAAGTGGTGAGAGCGCCCTCATCGCTGGAGTGAACCTCATGCAGAGGCACCTTGGACACAGGACCATTTATCAATTAGTAGAGGTGACTCTGGGACCAACTTGTCCTGACTGCCACTTAATTTAGTGATGAGCCCTTTGCAGAGTTGGTAACACTTCTCTAACACAGTCACACCCAGGTTCTCAGGGCTTGGCACACAGTTCAATAGCTGCTCACCATCTGCCTTCTTCCCTGAGCCTCTGGGTGCAGTTCAGGTCCTGCTATGTCAGAGACAGGGCTGGGACTGGGCCAGAACCTGAATGACCCCTCTAAAGCACTCTCCCTGGTCCAGGACCCATTGGGCCCATGAAGAAGGTGCTGGTGGACAGCCCCAAGAAGCGAATGCTTCTCATTGAAAACCTGCGGGAGTCCCAGCCATACCGTTACACAGTGAAGGCACGCAACGGGGCAGGCTGGGGGCCTGAGAGGGAAGCCATCATCAACCTGGCCACCCAGCCCAAGAGGCCCATGTCCAGTGAGTGGTGGGCAAGGAGGCTTGGAGAAGACACGGGGGGACAGGAGGCCAAGGCTGGGGTCTTGACTTACCCTTCCCTCCCCTGCAGTCCCCATCATCCCCGACATCCCCATTGTGGATGCCCAGAGTGGGGAAGACTATGAAAGCTTCCTTATGTACAGCGATGATATTCTACGCTCCCCAGCTGGCAGCCAGAGGCCCAGTGTCTCTGATGACACAGGTGAGTGGGCTGGGATCCCTGAGAAGAAGGTGGGGGCCCTGGGTAGAGGGTAGGGCTGTCACTGGTGTCCAGAGAGAACAAAGGGGCCATGAACCACTGTGCATGAAGGTCATAACCAGAAGTCCTCTCTCAGACCCAGATGAATATTTTCAGAGCCAATAGTTTGTCTGGCTCAGGGAGGACAAAGCCAACATGGCACACATGGAACCATGTACACATCTGTGCATGAGGACAGGGAGATGAACATGTGCTAGTGGGCTGATGCTCAGACTCATGCAAGTGTGCATGGACTCATCCCCATGGAACCACATGGAAACAGATTTGTGACTAAAAGTCTTCCCAGCTGTCATGCAGTCAGGACACTCAGGAGAGGGCTATGTGGGAGGATGTGGGCATGACCCAGGAGCAACCACTTGCCTTGTTCCTCCTCCTTCCTTGACTCCCTGCGCACAGTGGTACAAAGAGCCCTCCTTGGCTGGCACTCCTGGCTACATAATTTTAGCTCTGGCTCCATTGTAGGAATTCAGATAAATCACTTACCCTCTCTGTGCCTGTTTTGTGACCTGTAAAATGGGATGCCAATCACACAATGCCATGAGTGAAAATCCTCGAGGATTTTTATTTTCTTTCGTCCTTGTCTATGCCTCAGCCCCCAATGAGCATATATCTGCCCTAAAGGGACTGAGCTTGGGTTTACAAAACTTGCCCTTGAAAGTTTTGAGGGGCTGGTAAGACTCAGGCGCCCCAGCTCAGCTGCTACCAACACTACCTGTGAACATTCTGGCTCCTGTAACTGTTACTTGCAGGCTGGCAAGGGAGAGATCACTCTTCCCATTATACAAATAGGAAACTGAGGCTCAGAGCAGGGCGCCTTCACAGCTGCTGACAGCCAGGGCTACCTTGGTTTCCTGGCTCATCCATAGGCCTCTTCTGTGTGGAATAATGGTCTGCCTGTCCCCCAGCTCCCTGTGCCTGCAGTGCACCCCACCCCCCACCCCCACCTGGATCCCAAAGAGCCAGAGGACCGCTCACTTTGCGTCTCTTGGCTCCGCCGGCCTCCTCCCTGCCGGGTCCCGCCTGCAGCCTCCGGGGGCCCACTGCCCACTGGCGGTGCCAATGCACCCTTCGTTGTTCCCAAGGCGCCAACTGGAAGTTCGAGCCCTTGCTGGGGGAGGAGCTGGACCTGCGGCGCATCACGTGGCGGCTACCTCCGGAGCTCATCCCGCGCCTGTCGGCCACCAGCGGGAGCTCCTCCGACGCCACCGAGCCACCCCGCGGGCCCCCAGACGGCGGCGCCGAAAGGGGCGCAGGGGGAGCACCGGGGGAGGGTGGTGGCTTGGCCCATGGTGCTACGCCCGGGCGCCTCGGAGGTGACCGGCCCTGTCCGGTGTGCTCCAACCTCATACTCACCTAGACTAACTCATTTGCTGCCTCAGGACGCCACCCTGAGTTCGCTCTGGCCAGGCAGCCCATTTAAGGCCCTTGCTCCGCCAGGGCAGGAGCAATGGCGCGAAGGCAGACTCCAGCGCCAAAGGATCCCTAAAGCAGGCCCCCTGCCTGCTTTGGGATCTCCCCAAAGCAGGACTGCCCCCAGTGGCAGTGACCTCCATTATGATGCCTGCCCAGCTGGGTGCAAACAACTTCTGGTTTGTCATGCCCAGCAGGCAGGCCCTGTTACCCAAGTGGACCTCAGGGGATGACAAGGCAGGCACTTGGGCTTTCCCCAGAGCAAGGCTGCCTGTGGGGACACTGAGTCTCCAGCTGGGGTCAGCAGTATTCAGACTGTTCATAGTGGCATCCTGCCTGATCTCAGAATGAGGATTGCAGAAGCTTGTGTGGCCCCTTGGACTTCTCTAGGGACACTGGGCCTCTGTCCCTAATGGCCCAAGGGAAGCTGGTTTTATTTATGCCAAGGAAGGACTAGAGGGCTGGTAACCCTGGAATTCCCAGAGCCACCAAGTCTGGTGCTGGCCTGTCCAAGTGACCCTGTTCTCCCCTGCAGATCACCTGGTAAATGGAAGGATGGACTCTGCCTTCCCAGGCAGTGCCAATTCCCTGCACAGGATGACCGCAGCCAACACCGCCTATGGCACCCATCTGAGCCCACACCTGCCCCACCGAGTGCTGAGCACGTCCTCCACGCTCACGAGGGACTACCACTCGCTGACCTGCACAGAACACTCGGGCACACTGCCCAGGGACTACTCCACCCTCACCTCTCTCTCCTCCCACAGTGAGTGCCCGCCACCAACCCTGCCTCTCCTGCTGACCCTCTTTTCCAGCTCCTGGAGGTTTTGGGGCTGTTGGCCTGCTGTCACCCCTACCCATTCTCCAACACACACACTTCCTGCCCCCTCACTCTTGTTTTGTCCCACCCTAGGCCTCCCTCCCATCTGGGAAGACGGGAGGAGCAGGCTTCCGCTGTCCTGGGCCTTGGGGTCCTGGAGTCGGGCGCAGAGGAAGGGGTTCCCCCCCTTCAGGGACTCACCAGACTCTATAATACTGGCTGGGCAGCCAGCAGCGCCCTCTTGGGGCCCAGGTAGTACAGGGTGGTCATCCTGTGTCTCTGCAGCTGTCCTGCTCCATCTGTCATCCATGGTCCATTGCAGTCACTGCCCATGACCACCACCTTCCCCTCCATTCCATCCGGATCAGCGCTGACACCTAACAGCCTCTGCCTTCCCATGGGTGCTGGGCTGGGGCAGGAGGGGCCGAGCCTGCTGAGGGGCAGGGGCTGGCCAACTCATGATGCCTGCCCTCTCTTGGCACAGGAAGGGCCCACACCCACTCTGAGGATTTGCGGGAGGTACTAGGTGGTCTAGACAGGGTGTTACAGGGTGAGTGAGCCACCCAGCCAGCAGTCAGTGTAGATGTGACAGCTGAGGTAGGTCTGGGGATGAAGTAGGACTCCTGCTGACGGACCCCTGCCCCAGGCTGACTGTGGCCTCCTGTCTCCAGGTTCCCGTTTGGCTGCGGGTGTGCCCAACACACCTACCCGCCTGGTGTTCTCAGCCCTGGGGCCCACCTCTCTGAAAGTGAGCTGGCAAGAGCCACAGTGTGAGCAGGCACTGCAGGGCTACAGCGTGGAGTACCAGCTGCTGAATGGCGGTGAGAACCAGCAGGCTGCAGGGGTGTGGCCTGACCCCATGCTGTGATGCCCAGGGTCACTTGGCTATGGCAGAAACCCACCTAAGTCCCTTGAGCACTAAGGCCCTTCACCTGGCCTTCCTGAGAGGGTCTTACTCCTGTGCCCCACACCCTGCACTGCCTCCTCTTCTGAGTCTTCGTCCATCTCCCTGGGACTCTCCAGTTTATTCCCTATGCAAGGTTTTGCTTAATGAGGCCTCACTGGCACTTTTCTGGGCAGACACACTCACAGCAGCATGACCCGGGCCCATAAACAGCCAGAGCACAGGTGGGATTTAGGCCCCACTCATCCCTTGTCATATACAACCTCAACAACCACACCATACTAAGCTGACCCCAAACCACAGCTAGTTCTAGGTGGGTGATGACCAGGTCTTGGCAGCAGCCTAGGGAAGGATCACGCCAGGAGGACTCTAGCTGCTCTGTCTGCTCCTGCCCCCCCCCCCTCCAGGTGAGCTGCATCGGCTCCGCATCCTGAGCTGCTCTGTCTGCCCCCCCCTCCAGGTGAGCTGCATCGGCTCAGCATCCTGAACCCCAGCCAGACCTCCGTGGTGGTGGGAGACCTTCTGCCTAACCACTCCTACGTGTTCCGTGTACGGGCCCAAAGCCAGGAAGGCTGGGGTCCAGAGCGTGAGGGTGTCATCACCATCGAGTCTCAAGTGCACCCTCAGAGCCCACTGTGTCCCCTGCCAGGTAAGTTGCCACTCTCCACCGCCATGGCTGCCCCCAACCACGCACACACTAACCCCCTCTGCTGCCCCCAGGCTCTGCCTTCACTTTGAGCACACCCAGTGCCCCGGGCCCACTGGTGTTCACCGCCCTGAGTCCAGATTCACTGCAGCTGAGCTGGGAGCGGCCACGCAGGCCTGATGGGGATATCCTAGGCTACCTGGTGACCTGTGAGATGGCCCACGGAGGAGGTACTGCCCGCTCCAGGGTCAGGGCTGGCCAGGGGAAGGGTGGAGAGGTAACCACAGAGGCTAATGACATATTCCCTGCCCAGGGCCAGCCACCACATTCCTGGTGGATGGCGACAACCCTGAGAGCAGGCTGACAGTGCCGGGCCTCAGTGAGAATGTACCCTACAAGTTCAAGGTGCAGGCCAAGACCACCCAAGGCTTTGGGCCAGAACGTGAGGGTATCATCACTATTGAGTCCCAGGATGGAGGTAGGCTGCTTTGCCCCTTTGTCACCCCCACCCTTCTCTGGCCACACCCTCTTGCACCATCCCCTGAGTGGCTCATCTGCCTTAGGTCCTTTCCCACAGCTCGGTGGCCACCCCGGGCTCTACCAGCATCCACTGCCAAGAGAGTACAGCAGCATCACCACTGCCCACACCACCACCACCGAGCCCTTCCTGCTGGGTGAGAGGTCGGGTGGGGGCTCCTGGCTCTCCTGGGGGACCACAGAGCTAACAGAAGGCAGGAACACGGGCACTTCAACACCTCTCCCCCTGTAGATGGACTGGCCCTCGGGTCCCAGCGCCTGGAAGCAGGTGGCTCCCTCACCCGGCATGTGACCCAGGAGTTTGTGAGCCAGACAATGACCACCAGTGGGACCCTCAGCACCCAGATGGACCAACAGTTCTTCCAGACCTGAGCTCCCTACCTAACCAAGCTGTGTCCTAGAACCTGGGTCCCCACTATCCTCTCCTTCCCTTTGCTGCCTCAGCTATACCATTCTTGGACCCCTGGTTGCCCCACTGACCTGCATGCTGATCACAGGGCCAGTGCCTCTGGGGTAGGTGTCCTCTGGGAGGCATGAAGGGGGCAGAGGTTCCAGAAGGCCCTTCTGGCTGCCCTCACCCACCCTATCCAAGCGCATTTGTAACCAAAGAGCAGGGACCAGCATGACAAGGTCCCAGCTTTGTTCTGCACTTAATAAAAATATTGCTACCACTTGGCTCTGCCCTGTCTGTTCTTCCACAGCGTGCCCAGAGCAGGGGAGCGGTTCCAGCACCCACCTGTTTCTGATGGCCAAGTGCACATCCACCTCTAGAGACAGGCAGGTGTTGTGGTATGAGGCACTAGTAGAGACAGGCAGGTGTTGTAGTATGAGGCACTAGTTTATTGAGCACCCAGATACAGAGGGCAGGTGCCAGAGACAGAGCTTCCTGGCTTGCTGCTGGGCAGACCCGATGCCCACTGTGGCCACCCTAGGGGAGTGCCTCACAGGTGCAGCACCTTGGCACCATCGGCTGCCTGGGAGAGATAGAAGGTGGCAGTACCGCTGTACTGCGCCTGTGGGATAGATAGGTAGGGTCTGAGCTCAGCAGGACCCTGGGAACCTGCTTCAACCCCCCTCCCTGGGCTCTGGCACCCACACACCTGTATGTGCTGCATGGCTTGGGAAGCAGTGGAGGCCTCCACCAAAGTCACGGTGCAGCCACCAAAGCCACCGCCTGTCATGCGGCTGCCATAAACCCCGGGTGCAGATAGCGCAGCCTGCACCAGCTGGTCCAGCTCTGGGCAGCTCACCTCATAGTCATCCCTGCAGAGAGGAGACAGGAGGCACAGGTCTGAGACCATCCCCACTCTGCCCTGGGGCAGTCTGTGCCTGGGTGCCCAGGGGACCTCACCTGAGGGAGTAGTGACTCTCCACCATGAGGCGCCCAAAGGCTCTGTAGTCACCACGACTCAGGGCAGCTGCTGCCTGTGCAGTGCGCCTAATCTCCCCTACGACGTGCCGTGCCCGCCGAAAGCCCTCCTTGCTCACCAGCTCTCTGCCAGCTGGGGAGAAGAGGGGTCAGTAGACTTACCGCCCACCACCTCTGGCCCCTGCAGACATGGGGGATGGGGCACCACCGCTCCAGGGCAATAGGGGAGCCTCCAGTCAGAGACCTGGCTCTGACAAAGCTGCAGGCAGAGCCTTGGACTGGCGACTAAGCTTTCAGTGCCCCTTCCTCAACCTCACTAGGGGCGCCACAAGACCAGATGCAGTAACACACGCAGAGCTCCTAGCAAGGTGCCTGGCACTCAGTGGGTGCTCAATAACCAGCAGCTCAAGACCCAGACTCCTGGTGCTTCCAAGGTGAGGGAGACACAATGCTGCCTTTAAGAGGCCACAGTAGAGCAGAGGGGAGGAATCCCACTGTTTACGCTGGCACAATCATGGAGCCTCTGAGGGCTGGAGCTCCAGAGTTGGAGAAGGGAAGAGCCCAGGCCAAGGGCACCTTGTTATGGGTGCCAGGAGTCCAGCCCACAGCTGTTAAACAGAGACCAACGAGGGGCCTGATGAGGGGAAAAAGGGGGTGGGGAACAGATCAGAGACAAGAGTGGGAGAGAGGACAGTTGAGGACTCAAGAGGTGACTCTGAGGTTTCAAATAAGAGTGACAAGGACGAGGAAATACAGACATGGGGACATTAGGAGAAGCCTGTGGGGGAACGAGGATGACGGGTTCCAGTGTGGACCAGGGGAAGGCTCCAGGACCCCAGGTAGACATGGGGCCTGCAGCTGCGTGAGCAAGCTGCTGCAGGCTAAGATCTAAGTCTGGTGGAGCAGTGGGGGCTGGTGCTGTCTGCTGAGGACAAAGTCTGGGCAGAGCCAGCAGAGAAACAGGGCTGTGCAGGAGCAGATCCGCACTGAGGGGTACACAGTGCCAGCCACAGGCTTCTGTAGGGACACTGGGAGAGCTGAGATGCCAGGTGGCATGGGAGATGGGCAGGCAGATTCAGAAGATGAAGAGATAACTGGAGATGAGAATATGGGGGTGATAAGCATTAGGTACTCGTCCAAGAACATTGTCAGGAGAACCAAACTTAGGAGGGAAGAAAACTGGACATATTATGCAGCAGAAGGGGAAAAGCCAGGCAGAGGCCATAAAGGAGGGTGCTGTAAGAGAGTGGGTGGGGAAGGCTAGGGCAGAGCTCTAGAGAAGGCATAGGGGGTCCCTGCCCCTGAGGTAGAAGGGGTCCCCTCAGGAGTGGTACAGGACGGCTGAGCTGGAGGGCTGGGGCAGCAAAAATGTTCAAGTGTGAAAACCTTGGCCAATCCTATTAACCAGTGTCACACCAATAAATTTAATTAAAAACAAAAATCAAACAGGCCTGACCTGTGGTGGCGCAGTGGATAAAGCATCGACCTGGAAATGCTGAGGTCGCCGGTTCAAAACCCTGGGCTTGCCTGGTCAAGGCACTTATGGGAGTTGATGCTTCCAGCTCCTCCTCTCTCCTCTCTCTCCCTCTCTGTCTCTCTCTCTCCCCCTCTCTCTCCTCTCTAAAAATGAATAAATAAAAAAAATAAACTTTAAAAACAAAAATCAAACAAACAAACAAACAAAAAACCAACTTCGGCCAAGGTCACCTGCACAGAGCAGGCAGGGCCAGTCTGAATGTGACAGTTCACAAGGACAAGATAATCCCTAGGAACTGGCCAAAGTGTCCCTGAAATGGGCACACCCACACTGCTAGGGAGAGCACAATATCCAATACCAGCAATGTGGTCTGAGGTTAAGAATGTGGGCTCCCCTGACCGGGTGGTGGCGCAGTGGATAGAGCGTCGGACTGGGATGTGGAGAACCTGGGTTCGAGACCCCGAGGTCGCCAGCTTGAGCGTGGGCTCATCTGGTTTGAGCAAAGCTCACCAGCTTGAACCCAAGGTCGCTGGCTTGAGCAAGGGGTTACTCGGTCTGCTGCAGCCCCAGGGTCAAGGCACTTATGAGAAAGCAATCAATGAACAACTAAGGTGTTGCAATGAGCAACAAAAAACTAATGACTGATGCTTCTCATCTCTCTCCATTCCTGACTGTCTGTCCCTGTCTATCCCTCTCTCTCTGTAAAAAAAAAAAAAAAGGCCTGACCAGGCGGTGGTGCAGTGGATAGAGCGTTGGACTGGGATGCGGAAAGACCCAGGTTCGAGACCCTGAGGTCGCCAGCTTGAGCACAAAAACCTCACCAGCTTGGACCCAAGGTCGCTGGTTCTAGCAAGGGGTTCCTCAGTCTGCTGAAGGCCCACGGTCAAGGCACATATGAGAAAGCAATCAATGAACAACTAAGGTGTCGCCACGAAAAACTGATGATTGATGCTTCTCATCTCTCTTCATTCCTGTCTGTCTGTCCCTGTCTATACCTCTCTCTGACTCTGTCTCTGTTAAAAAATAAAAAAATAAAATAAAAAAGAATGTGGGCTCATAAAGCTAATGTGCCTGGGTTCAAGTCTCAGTACTGCCACTTACTGCATTTCCCATAAAAAAAAAAAAAAGAGAATAATAGTATCTGCTCTAGCATTCTCCCTCCCAGGAACACGGCCACACCTTTCCCTTCTCTGTTCCCCCTTTTATCCACTGGTGTGTATCTCCTAAACTCTAAGGGTCCTTATGAGACTGGCAACAAGGGGAGCAGTGGGTAGCAGCAGCAGCTCTTCAGGGGCTAACCCCCTCCCCCTGAACCTGTCTCCCTCTTTTCTCTGACTTCCCAGGGGAGCTAACCCTGCCTAGGCTCTCCTGTTGCTTCTGTTCTAGGCCCTTCCTTATTTCACCGTCTCCAGGTTTACTAAATTAACTCTCAAAAATGAAGGAGGAGGAGGAGGAGGAGGAGGAGGAGGAGGAAGAGGAGGAAGAGGAAGAAGAAAAAGCAGCAGCAGCAGCAGCCTGACCAGATGGTGGCGCAGTGGATAGAGCAACGGTCTGGGATGCTGAGGACCCAGGTTTGAACCCTGAGGTCACTGGCTTGAGCGTGGGCTCATCTGGCTTGAGCATGGGTTCATCAGCTTGAGCGTGGGATCATAGACATGACCTCATGGTCGCTGACTTGAGCCTAAGGTCACTGGCTTGAGCAAGGGGTCACTGGCTCAGCTGAAGCCCCCCAGGCAAGGCACACATGAGAAAGCAATCAATGAACAACTAAGTGATGCAACTACAACTGATGCTTCTCATCTCTCTCCCTTCCTGTCTGTCCCTGTCTGTCTCTGTCTCTCACTGAAAGAAAGTATCTGCTCTACAGAATTGTTAGAGAATTAAATGAGTTAATATATATATGACTTTCACACTTTTAAACAGACTACCTTCCTGGCCACGTGTATCTTCTCACTCTGTAATCCTACTCCTAGGAATCAAACCCTAAGGAGAAGAGAATGCAGAAAAGGACATAAATAAAATGTTCATGCCTGACTGTAGTGGCGCAGTGGATGAAGCGTCGACCTAGAACACTGAGCTTGCTAGTTTGAAACTCTGACTTCCCTGGTCAAGGCACATATGGGAGTTGATGTTTTCTGCTCCTCTCCCCTTCTCTCTCTCTCTCTTTCTCTCTCCTCTCTATAATGAATAAATAAAATCTTTTAAAAAAATGTTCATCACAGTATTAGTTGTTATTATCAAAAAGTACAATTTTCATATTAGGAAAAATAATAGGATCTCAAGCAGCCCCGCTGAGGTTGCAGCTCTGGGTTAATAGTGGTTAGGGGAGTGGCAGAGCAGCGCAGAGGTACTGGGGATAAGGCCCTGGCAGGCCCCGCAGAGTGCCCAGCTATCTCCAGGACCCAGCCAGCTCTCACCCTCCAGCTCCTCCAGCTGCACCTCCCGAAGGCTCTCCTTGCCCAGTGCCCGGGCCACTTCTTTGCACTGGCACCGGCGCAGGGGGTACTCACTGGAGCCCAGTGAGTGACGAACATTGGAGTTGGTGATGAGCACAGCCAGCTTGGGGTCGGACAGTGGCACCAAGCTTGTCTCCAGGGACCTGGGATGGAGTTGGAATGGGGAGATGACAAAGCCAAGGGTCTGCTTTCCATGGCCTGAAGTGGGCATGCTCCATCTAGAAGCTCCACCTTAAAGTGGGAGGATACAAGGGAAGCCCCAAACCTGCAGTCAATGAGCAGTGCATGGTCCTTCTGCGCCAGCAGAGTGATGAGTTGGTCCATGATGCCACAGGGCACACCTGCAAAGCTGTGTTCGGCCCGCTGACACACCTGGGCCCGGGCAGCTATTGCCCCCGAGTCTGTGGCACAGGGTGAGGTGGGGAGGCTGGGGCCCAGGAAGGGGCACAAGGGGTGGGTAGGAGCAGTTCCAATGATACTCCTGGGAGATTCCCCACCCCGCTCTGAAAGCCACAGCAGGGAAAGAAGCTCTGACCACAAAGAGACCTTAGAAAGGAAGGTGGATTGGGAGCTAGGTTCTAGGAGGTACCTGGGCATAGCTGCTGCAGGAAGGTGTAGGTGGCCACTTCCAGGGCTGCTGAGCTGGACAACCCACCCCCCAAGGGCACTGAGCTGACCACCACTGCACTGAAGCCGGGAAGGGAGACAGCTGCAAGGAAAACAATAGGTGATGGTAAGTTGGGGTATCTGGGGGGATGGGAACAGGAAAAGACATGTATTTTGATATGAAAGGAGGCAACTGCTTCCTGGGATATGTGTCAATTGTCAAAGACCACCAACCTGCTGGGCCAAGGGGCCCACCACCCTCCATCCTTCTACCCTAAGGCTCCTGGGACACAGCCTTCCTACTTCTCCCCATTCAGGGTTCTGGAGGCCAACAGGTGAAGGTTTAAATCCTGGCTCCTCCAATCATGTAATGGGCAACCCAGGGCAAGTTCTGGGCCCTCTCAGGGCATCAGTTTCTTCATCTGTACAATGGGATGCCTACCTTACAGTGGATTAGATGAGCTCATGGGTTTTATGGCTGAAAGGTGATGTTCTTGGTACCAGCCTAAACTTGACCCAGGCCCAGGCCCCATACCTGGGTAGTGCTGAATCACTCCCTTGACATAATTAGCCCACTGGGGGGTTCCAGGCTCCAGAGACCGCTGGGCTGTGGGCAAGGGAAACTGCAACCTTCTGGGCTCGTCAGCATCCTCAGAGGTGGTGAGGAGGGAGACAAGGCTGTCTGCCCGGGGGCTGCCCACCATCACAGTCACCAGCTCCAGAGCCTGGCAGGAAAGACAAAGCATATGCAAAGCTTCTGCCAGCTAATGACAGATGAGCCCCCCACCCAATACTAAAGTTCTGAGGAATGTGAGGCCTGGGACAGACAGGTAGGTGACCTTCAGGCTCAACAGGACAGGAATGGGAGTGTCTCAGGGAGGAGCCTGAGTGTTGAGCTAGCCTTGGGGGCTTAGGCCCTGCCCCCTGGGTTTTCAAGGGTGGGGCCAGTGCGGAGTGCAGACTTGGACTCTGCCCTGAGCCTGGATTGCCAGCTGTGGAGCTCAGGAGAGAGCTCAAAAGGCAAACGGAATCACCCCATCTGGTGCCTTCCCATTTGAGGTGGCCTCAGGTGTGCTGTACCCACTCGCTGGCCAAGCTGCATGGTGAGGTGGAAACAACCCCTGGCTGAAAGCTGGGAGAGCTGGGTGCTTGCTGGCTGTGTGACCTTGAGATCATTGGCCCCATCTGGGTCTGTTTCCCCGCCTGTAAACTGAACGGGCTGAGCCAGGAGGCTTAGGGCTAGTTCCTGCAGGGTCTGTAGGGCTTCACGGAAGTCAGAGTCCAATGCACCTCCTTCCATGTGCAACACTGGGGCCCCACATTTTGAGGTGGATCCCAGGTTGCTAGCTAGTAGCATGGATTAGCAGTCCACAGAGGGCGGACTGGAGCGAAAAGGCGTTGGCACACAGCCTCCCAGCCTACTTCCTCTCGGATTCCTGCTTTCTCCCTTCCTACGTGAGAAATGCACAGGCCCAGGGTCTCTCCCACGTGCTCTTCTCCCAAACTCGGCTGAAGTTTGGCGCGGCCCAACCAACAGTCTACGCGGAGACAAGACGCCTCCCCGCGCTCCTCAGGCTTGCCCTTCTGGCGGGGTGGCCGGCGCCCCAGGAGAGGCTCGGGGTCCCCTCCTAACCCCTCACCATGGGCAGCACCAGGCCCTGGTTGTAGTCCGTGTGCTCCCCGATGAGATTGACGCGGCCTGGCGCCGACACCGCCAGCTCGGGCTCAGCACCAAACTCCTCCCGGAAAGCCCTCCGGGCCTCGGCCAGCAGCTCCCCGACCTGGGGTTGTCCCGAGGCAGCCATAATGCTCAACCTCCAGCTCAGCCGGCGTAGCCCGGCCCGCACGGATGCTCGGGGCGGGGCCGCAGCGGGAGGCGTGCATTCCTGCCTTCACCGCCCCGCCCAGGCGCCGACGCTCTCCCCGCTCCCGGCCCCGCCCCGCCCCACCCGCCGCGAGTCCTTGTAGTCCTGCGGGGGGCGAGCGTGAGGAGCGACCGACATCGAAAGGGACTGCTGGGTGCCCACTGGAGTGGGTAGGGCCCTGAGTGGTATTGGCCGGACTGGAGAGATTTTTTTTTTTAAAGATATTTATTTATTTATTTATTTATTTTAGAGAAGAGCATTGTTTGTTTGTTTGTTTAGAGGAGGAGGAGCAGAAAGCATTAACTCCCATTGTGCCTTGACTGGGCAAGCCTAGGGTTTTGAAGAGGCGACCTCAGCGTTCCAGGTCTACGCTTTATCCTCTGCACCACCACCAGCCCAGGCCGGGAGAGCTGAGCTGCCCTTCTCTGGCTCTGTGCCCACAATTCACAGCCAGAGCGATCCAGCTGTCATCCAGCCGACCTGGGTGTCCCAACGGGAATCTTCTAGGTCAGGGGTCCCCAAACTTTTTACACAGGGGGCCAGTTCACTGTCCCTCAGACCATTGGAGGGCCGGACTATAAAAATAAACTATGAACAAATCCCTATGCACACTGTACATATCTTATTTTAAAGTAAAAAACAAAACGGGAACAAATACAATATTTAAAATAAAGAACAAGTAAATTTAAATCAACAAACTGACCAGTATTTCAATGGGAACTATGCTCCTCTCACTGACCACCAATGAAAGAGATGCCCCTTGGCCCTGGCCGGTTGACTCAGTGATAGAGCATCGGCCTGGTTTGTGGAAGTCCCCGGTTCGATTCCCGGCCAGGGCACACAGGAGAAGCGCCCATCTGCTTCTCCACCCCTCCCCCTCTCCTTCCTCTCTGTCTCTCTCTTCCCCTCCCGCAGCCGAGGATCCATTGGAGCAAAGTTGGCCCGGGCGCTGAGGATGGCTCTGTGGCCTCTGCCTCAGGCGCTAGAATGGCTCTGGTCGCCACAGAGCGACGCCCCAGATGGGCAGAGCATCGCCCCCTAGTGGGCATGCCGGGTGGATCCGGGTCGGGCACATGTGGGGGTCTGTCTGACTGCATCCCCGTTTCCAGCTTCAGAAAAATGCAGAAAAGGAAAAAAAAGAAAAAAGAAAAAAAGAGGTGCCCCTTCAGGAAGTGCAGCAAGGGCCAGATAAATGGCCTCAGGGGGCCGCATGCGGCCCGCGGGCCATAGTTTGGGGACCCCTGTTCTAGGTCTTAGAGTCCTGCAACTGTGAGAAGTCACCAATCCCTGTTCTTGGGTGTCTAAGAGGGCGGACTGGCACTCAGTGTAAATAGCAATAGAACAAGTTTGGTGGTGACCAGGAAATCGCTTTCTGCAGGCTCCTTTCCTCCGGTGGACACACTATCACAGCTCCTAGTTATGGAAGGCAGGAGGAGGGTGGCAATGGACTGCAGTTAGCCCAGCCCCTCTCGGAAGTACCTACCACAGCTGCTAAGGTAGGTTAGACAGTTGACCCGAGGGGATGCTGAAGGCTGAGGGAAATGAAGGGAGAGGCGGAAGTGGAGATAGAAAGGGATAGGTTTGGTACTGAGTTCTCTGTGGTGAGGTTCTAAGACTGACTGTAGTGATGGTTTCACGTATCTGTGAAGACACTAAAACCATTGATTGTACACTTTAAGAGGGTGAACTGTATGGTATGTGTCTTCTATCTTGGGGCTGGTTGAAATGGATTTCAATTCACGAGGCACCACTCTGTTGAGGCAATGGTGAGCAAAGCAACTCTTCCTCCAGGAATTCTATACCTCAGCTTTGAGGTCCAAAAGGCCTGAGCCCAAATCTGTTCCCTTGCTATTGTGTGATCTCAGGCAGATGACTCGGCCTCTCTGAACCTTGGTTTGTCATCTGTAAAATGAGGCTAGCGATTCCTCTCTAACAGATTGTTATAAAAGAAACTAATGAGATCATCTTTATTGAGGGCCCAGCTGAGTACCTAGCACTTAGTAAATGCAGAATAAATATTTGCTATTATCATCAGTCATCCATTAATTGAATAGACATTGGTGGACTCTCCTGTATGCAACTGGCGAGACAGATAAAAGCCTCAGGCAGGCCCTGGCCGGTTGGCTCAGCGGTAGAGCGTCGGCCTGGCGTGCGGGGTACCCGGGTTCGATTCCCGGCCAGGGCACATAGGAGAAGCGCCCATTTGCTTCTCCACCCCCACCACCTCCTTCCTCTCTGCCTCTCTCTTCCCCTCCTGCAGCCAAGGCTCCATTGGAGCAAAGATGGCCTGGGCGCTGGGGATGGCTCCTTGGCCTCTGCCCCAGGCGCTAGAGTGGCTCTGGTCGCGGAGGGGCAGAGCATCGCCCCTGGTGGGCGTGCCGGGTGGATCCCGGTCAGGCGGATCCCGGTCGGGCGCATGCGGGAGTCTGTCTGACTGTCTCTCCCCATTTCCAGCTTCAGAAAAATACAAAAAAAAAAAAAAAGCCTCCGGCAGCCTGACCAGGCAGTGGCACAGTGGATAGAGCATCAGACTGGGATGCGGAAGACCCAGGTTCAAGACTCCAAGATTGCCAGCTTGAGCGCGGGCTCATCTGGTTTGAGCAAAACTCACCAGCTTGGACCCAAGGTCGCTGGCTCAAGCAAGGGGTTACTTGGTCTGCTGTAGCCCCACGGTCAAGGCACATATGAGAAGCAATCAATGAACAACTAAGGTGTTGCCACGAAAAACTGATGATTGATGCTTCTCATCTCTCTCCGTACCTGTCTGTCTGTCCCTATCTATCCCTCTCTCTGACTCTCTCTCTGTCTCTGTAAAAAAAAAAGAAAAAAAAAAGCCTCAGGCAGGTCCTGGCTGGTTGGCTCAGTGGTAGAGCGTCGGCCTGGTGTGCGGGAGTTTCGGGTTCAATTCCCGGCCAGGGCACACAGGAGAAGCACCCATCTGCTTCTCCACCCTTCCCCCTCTCCTTCCTCTCTGTCTCTCTCTTCCCCTCCCGCAGCCGAGTCTCCATTGGAGCAAAAATGGCCGGGGCGCTGAGGATGGCTCTGTGGCCTCTGCCTCAGGTGCTAGAATGGCTCTGGATGCAGCAGAGCGACGCCCCCTGGTGGGTATGCCGGGTGGATCCCGGTCGGGCGCATGCGGGAGTCTGTCTGACTGCCTCCCCTGTTTCCAACTTCAGAAAAATACAAAAAAAAAAAAAGCCTCAGGCAGGCTAGCCCTCTGGTTAAGAGGTAGACACAATCTGGCCACTGAGACAAATGCTGGCACAGAGGAAAGAGCTTTTGAGTAAGAAGAGAGAGGTGGACTTTTGACTGCTGTGAAGCCCACACACTTCACTTGTTTTGTTTTTTAATTTCCATTGTTTCATTTTGATTGCATACACATCCATTTGACCCATCTTTGTCCTTTGTATTGTTTCAGTTGTTCTTGGAAAAGCTGGATTTGATCTAACAGGGCAATGCTTTCGTTTGCTCAAATGGACTCTGAAACATTGATTTTATTTGGGAGATGTGTTTACACTCAGTTTTTGGATATTTTGTTGTTCTTGTCATTTGTTTTTGTCTTTTGTGGGGGAGGTTGCAGCAAAGAAAGTAGAGGTTTGTGTGGTGGCGCAGTGGATAAAACCAGTTCAAAACCCTGGACTTGCCCAGTCAAGGAAAATACCAGAGTTGATGCTTCCTGCTCCTCCCCCCTTCTCCCTCTCAGCATCTCTCTCTCTCTCTCTCTCTCCTCTCTTTGTCTCCTCTCTCTCTAAAAATGAATAAATAAAAACCTTTTTTAAAAAAAGGCTGGTTCAGCCTGACCTGCGGTGGAGCAGTGGGTAAAAGCATTGACCTGGAATGCTGAGGTCGCTGGTTCGAAACCCCGGGCTTCCCTGGTCAAGGCACATATGGGAGTTGATGCTTTCTGCTCCTCCCCCCCTTCTCTCTCTGTCTCTCTTTCTGTGTCTCCTCTCTCTAAAATAAATAAATAAAATCTAAAATAAATAAATAAATAAATAAAAGTTCTTCTCAATGAAAATGTGTCCCTTGTTTAAAAAAAAAATTTAAAAAAAAAAAAAAAAGGCTGGTTCATTTTCAGGAAATGGCCTTATGACCGGAGATGGGGGGAGGGGGCTAATGCTCCAAGACCTCGTTCTATACTCAGTTCTTTTATCTCGTCTAGCATGTTACATGAAATTTGCTGAGAAATCTGCCTTAACTTTTGACACTCCCTCCCACTTCCTGGCTAAATGTCACAGGATTGGGGGAGGGGGGAGCTGGCACTTTAATTGAGACACTGCACTCCAGGCAAGGTCTGTCTTCTGTTTAGCTGGTCAAAAAACTCACTTGGCCTGACCTGTGGTGGCGCAGTGGATAGGGCGTCGACCTGGAAACACTGAGGTTGCCGGTTCGAGACCCTGGCTTGCCTGGTCAGGGCACATATGGGAGTTGATGCTTCCTGCTCCTCCCCCTTCTCTCTCTCTCTCTCTCTATCTCTCTCCTCCCCTCTCTAAAATGAATAAATAAATAAATAAATAAATAAAAAACCAAAACTCACTTGTATCAGCACTGTCAGAGGCAGCTGTCACACAAGACTGAGGCATTGTGACAGAATTCCCAGTAATATCCTCCATAGGACCATACTCTCCTGTGGTGGAAATACCACCCATGCCAGCTGGGTGCCTGGGAGTATAGGCAGGCCTAGAGGCAACTTTGTCCAGGCCATAGCAAGACCCAGCCTACCACTGAGGATGGCACTTCAAAGACAGCCCTTCCATTGTCTCTGTCTGTCTCTGCACCTAATTCTTAGCCCTTGGGCTCTCTGTCCTAGACTCAGTCTTTCTTCATACAGTGAAGTCTGCACACTCCTTGCAGCTCTGACTTCTCTGTTGCAATCACAGCCTGGTTCCTTGATGGACCTTGGGACCATATCTCCCAAGAAATATCTATCCACATGGTCTCTCAAAGTGTTTGTTCTCAGCCTGGCCTGTGGTGGCGCAGTGGATAAAGCATCGACCTGGAACGCTGAGATTGCTGGTTTGAAACCCCAGACTGCCTGGTCAAGGTGCATATGGGAGTTGATGCTTCCTGCTCCTCCCTCCCTTCTCTCTCTGTCCCTCTAAAAATGAATAAATTAAATCTGAAAAAATTAAAAAAAAAAGTGTTTGTTCTCAGCAGATGGCCCACCCTCTGCCCATTCTGGGAGGTTCATTTTGTAACTGTTCCCAGAGCTTTAACCTATCCCCTGACTTGGCTCCCCTTTGCCTTTCTGTAATATTGATAACAGCTTCTTCATTGACAATTCTTATTAGTGCCTGGTAGCAGCCCTGCTCTCAGCGCTGGTACACAGCCTGTAGGACAGTGATGGTTGTTTACTATGGAATCTGTTTTGATTGGTCAGTGCTCTTGACTTCTGTTGTCAAATATTTTATTTACTTTTTTTTTTTACAGGGACAGAGAGAGAGTCAGATAGAGGGATAGATAGGGACAGACAGACAGGAACGGAGAGAGATAAGAAGCATCAATCATCAGTTTTTCGTTGCGACACTGTAGTTGTTCATTGATTGCTTTCTCATATGTGCCCCTTGCTCGAGCCAGTGACCTTGAGTCCATGCTAGTGAGCTTTTTGCCTAAGCCAAATGAGCCCGCACTCAAGCTGGCAACCCCAGGGTCTCGAACCTGGGTCCTTCCGCATCCCAGTCAGATGCTCTATCCACTGCGCCACCGCCTGGTCAGGCTTTTTTTTTTTTTTTTTTTTTTTTGAGACAGAAAGAGAGTCAGAGAGAGGGATAGATAGGGACAGACAGCCAGGAACAGAGAGAGATGAGAAGCATCAATCATTAGTTTTTTGTTGCGACACCTTAGTTGTTCATTGATTGCTTTCTCATATGTGCCTTGACCGTGGGCCTTCAGCAGACCGAGTAACCCCTTGCTCAAGCCAGCGACCTTGGGTCCAAGCTGATGAGCTTTTGCACAAACCAGATGAGCCCGCACTCAAGCTGGCCACCTCGGGGTCTCAAACCTGAGTCCTCCGCACTCCAGTCCGACGCTCTATCCACTGCGCCACCTCCTGGTCAGGCAATCATCAGTTTTTTGTTACGACACTTTAGTTGTTCATTGATTGCTTTCTCATATGTGCCTTGACAGGAGGGGGGGCTACAGCAGACTGAGTAACCCCTTGCTCGAGCCAGCGACCTTGGGTCCAAGCTGGAGAGCTTTTGCTCAAACAAGTTGAGCCTGTGCTCAAGCTGGCGACCTCGTGGTCTCGAACCTGGGTCCTTCTGCATCCCAGTCCGATGCTCTATCAACTGTGCCAATGCCTGGTCAAGCTACTTATTTATTTTAATGATAATGTCCATTATCATTTTTAAATTTTTTATTTAGAGAAAGAGAGAGAAAAACATTGATTTTTATTGTGCCATTTATTTATGCACTCATTGGTTGACTCTGACCAGGGACCAAAACTTCAACCCCGGCATATGGGCACATTGCTCCAACCAACTGAACTACCCAGCCAGGGCCTGTGGTCCAATATTTTATTTTATTTTATTTAAAGATTTTATTTATTCATTTTAGAGAGAAAGAGAGAGAGAAGGGGGAGCAACAGGAAGCATCAATTCCCATATGTGCCTTGATCAGGCAAGCCCAGGGTTTCGAACCAGCAACCCCAGCATTCCAGGTTGACACCTTATCCACTGCACCACCACAGGCCAGGCATATATTTTAAAAATCACCAGAATTTTCAGATTACTTCATTAAATCCTTAGAAGTCTATTGGGTAGGTACTGTTTTATTCCCATTTTAGATGTGTCAAAGAACTCATCCAAGTGGAACAGCAAGGCCTTGAACTTGGATCTGTCTGCCTGAGCCATTCTGTCAGCCACTACCCTGTCCTCATGAGCACCATGACCTGCTGCAGCCTCTGCTTACTAAAGTGTTAAGATCTTATTAAGCCTGACCAGGCAGTGGCTCAGTGTACAGAGCGTCGGACTGGGATGCAGAGGACCCAGGTTTGAGAACCTGAGGTCGCCAGCTTGAGTGCAGGCTCATCTGGCTTGAGCAAAAAAGCTCACCAGCTTGGACCCAAGGTTGCTGGCTCGAGCAAGGGATTACTCGGTCTGCTGAAGGCCCGCGGTCAAGGCACATATGAGAGAGCAATCAAGGAAGAACTAAGGTGTCGCAATGAAAACTGATGATTGATCCTTCTCTTCTCTCTTTGTTCCTATCTGTCTATCCCTATTTATCCCTCTCTCTGACTCTCTTTCTGTCCCTGTAAAAATAAATAAATAAATACATTCTTTTTTTTTTTTTTTTTGTATTTTTCTGAAGCTGGAAACCAGGAGAGACAGTCAGACAGACTCCCGCATGCGCCCGACCGGGATCAACCCGGCACGCCCACCAGGGGGCGATGCTCTGCCCCTCCGGGGCGTCGCTCTGCCGCGACCAGAGCCACTCTAGTGCCTGGGGCAGCGGCCAAGGAGCCATCCTCAGCGCCCGTGCCATCTTTGCTCCAATGGAGCCTTGGCTGCGGGAGGGGAGAGAGAGACAGAGAGGAAGGAGTGGGGGGTGGAGAAGCAAATGGGCGCTTCTCCTATGTGCCCTGTCCGGGAATCGAACCCAGGTCCCCCTCATGCCAGGCCAACGCTCTACCGCTGAGCCAACCGGCCAGGGCAATACATTCTTAAAAAACAAACAAAAAAAGGCCTGACTTGTGGTGGCGCAGTGGATCAAGCATCAACCTGGAGCGCTGAGGTCGCCGGTTCAAAACCCTGAGTTTGCCTGGTCAAGGCACATATGGGAGTTGATGCTTCCTGCTCCTCCCTCCTTCTCTCTCTCTCTCTCTCTCTCTCTCTCTCTCTTCTATAAAATGAATAAACAAATAAAAAAAATTAAAAAAAAAATGAATGAATAGCCCTGCCAGTTGGCTCAGTGGTAGAGCATCGGCCTGGCATGCAGGAGTCCCAGGTTCGATTCCCGGCCAGGACACACAGGAGAAGCGCCCATCTGCTTCTCCACCCCTCCCCCTCTCCTTCCTCTCTGTCTCTCTCTTCCTCTCCTGCAGCCAGGGCTCCATTGGAGCAAGGTTGGCCCCAGGCGCTGAGGATGGCTCTATGGCCTCTGCTTCAGGCGCTAGAATGGTTCTGGTTACAGCAGAGCAATGCCCCAGATGGGCAGAGCATCGCCCCCTGGTGGGCATGCCAGGTGGATCCCGGTAAGGCGCAGGCGGGAGTCTGTCTGACTGCCTCCCCATTTCCAACTTCAGAAAAATACAAAAAAAAAAAAAAAAAGCCTGACCTGTGGTGGCGCAGTGGATAAAGCGTCGACCTGGAAATGCTGAGGTTGCCGGTTCAAAACCCTGGGCTTGCCCGGTCAAGGCACATATGGGAGTTGATGCTTCCAGCTCCTTCCCCCTTCTCTCTCTCTGTCTCTCTTCTCTCTCTCTCTCTCTGTCTCTCCCTCTCCTCTCTAAAATTAATAAATAAATAAAAATTAAAAATTAAAAAAAAAAAAAAAAGAATGAATAAATTAAAAAAAAAAAAGATCTTATTAAGTGGCTCATCCTCTTAGTAAGCAAAGCTCTCCAGCTTGGACCCAAGGTCGCTGGCTCGAGCAAGGGGTTACTCGGTTTGCTGAAGGCTACGGTCAAGGCACATATGAGAAAGCAATCAATGAACAACTAAGGTGTCCTAATGAAAAACTGATGATTGATGCTTCTCATCTCTCTCCGTTCCTGCCTGTCTGTCCCTATCTATCCCTCTCTCTGTCTCTGTAAAAAAAATAAAATAGCCTGACCAGGTGGTGGCGCAGTGAATAGGGCGTCGGACTGGGATGCGGAAGGACCCAGGTTCGAGACCCTGAGGTCGCCAGCTTGAGTGTGGGCTCATCTGGCTTGAGCTAAAAAAAAAAGCTCACCAGCTTGTACCCAAGGTCACTGGCTCGAGCAAGGGGTTACTCAGTCTGCTGAAGGCCTGCGGTCAAGGCACATATGAGAAAGCAATCAATGAACAACTAAGGAGTCCCAATGAAAAACTGATGATTGATGCTTCTCATCTCTCTCCGTTCCTGTCTGTCTGTCCCTATCTATCCCTCTTCTGACTCTCTCTGTCGCTGTTAAAAAATAAAATAAAAAAAAATTTAAAAAATAAAAAATTAATGAATAAATTAAAAAATATATCTTATTAAATGGCTCATCTACTTAGTAAGCAAAGCTCACCAGCTTGGACCCAAGGTCGCTGGCTTGAGCAAGCGGTTACTCGGTCTGCTGTAGTCCCACGGTCAAGGCACATATGAGAAAGCAATCAATGAACAACCATGGTGTCGCAACGAAAAACTGAAGATTGATGCTTTTCATCTCTCTCCGTTCCAGTCTGTCTATCCCTCTCTCTGACTCTCTCTCTGTCTCTGTAAAAAAAAAAAAAAAAAAAAAAAAGAATGAATAAATTAAAAAAAGAAGATCTTGCCTGACCAGGTGGTGGCGCAGTGGATAGAGCGTCGGACTGGGATGCGGAAGACCCAGGTTTGAGACCCCAGGTCACTAGGTTGAGTGAGGGCTCATCTGGTTTGAGCAAAAGCTCACCAGCTTGAGCCCAAGGTCGCTGGCTCAAGCAAGGGGTTATTCGGTCTGCTGAAGGCCCGCGGTCAAGGCACATATGAGAAAGCAATCAATGAACAACTAAGGTGTCGCAACGCGCAACGAAAAATTGATTGATGCTTCTCATCTCTTCGTTCCTGTCTGTCTGTCCCTGTCTATCCCTCTCTCTCTCTCTCTGTAAAAAAAAAAGAAAAAAAGATCTTAAGTGGTTCATGCACTTAGTAGGTAGGGGACAGGAGGGACAGCTGCTGTCCCAGACTGCTGGAGCCCCACTTCCCATATGGAACTCTCTCAGGAAGCCAAGCCAGCAATCAGATCTCTTGGGAACTGAACTGATTTTTTGCCACACGTGCCAGGAGCAGATCCAGCCAGCTGTGCTGTGGGGCTGCCAGGGCCATTCAGGTTGGTCAGCAAATATGTATGAAGCCTCTGCCATATGCCAGGCCCAACTCTAGAGGCAGGTAAGATTCACATCTTGCCTTTAGAGCACGAAGAGCTTCTCATTTCTCCCCCTGACCTCAGGTGCCCCTGCTTAGAGGGGTCAGAAGCAGGCCATGTCTTTATTTGGTGTTGCAACCATGTCCCTGAAGTTCCTGCCCTCTAGGTTGGGGACCACCCTGTTAATGGCCAGGATGCGAATCCAGATTCAACATGCAGTTGACAGCTCAGGGCTGTAGCCATCTCTTTTTGCATCTCACATTGGGCACTGCAGGCTGCACAGCGCTACAGGCCACCTGGGGTGGGCAGGAGAACTGAGACTGGCCAAAGGCAGAGTTCTGGGAAAGGAGAGGCCTATGTGCTGCAGTAGGACCCACAGGCCTGAGATGCCTGGGCCTTGGACCCAATTCCATGTTGTCCCCTCTGCTAACACTCTTGGCGCAGGGCTAGGAGGTGAGGAGCTAATGGGAAAGATCCTGGGCCCTTTGTTTTTTTTTACAGGGACAGAGATGAGAAGCATCAATCATCAGTTTTTCGTATCAGTTTTTCGTGTTCATTGATTGCTTTCTCATATGTGCCTTGACCATAGGCCTTCAGCAGACCGAGTAACCCCTTGTTCTAGCCAGCGACCTTGGGTCCAAGCTGGTGAGCTTTTGCTCAAACCAGATGAGCCCGCGCTCGAGCTGGCGGGGTCTCGAACATGGGTCCTCTGCATCCCAGTCCGATGCTCTATCCACTGCGCCACCACTGGTCAGGTCTGGCCAGTATGTTCACAAACAGCCCTTCGGCTAACTTCTCAAAGGCACAGGCTAAGGGCTCCAGGACAAAGGTGATAGCCTGGCTCAGAATCTCCTGGGAGCCAGAGGGAGCCCTGTCAGACCCCTGGCACTTCCAGCCAACATACCCGGCCCACACTGGTCTGGCCTAATTGGGAGAGTTGACAGTGAAGACATTACTAATACAGAGGTTCAACAAGCATAAATTGGCAGTCTTGAGCAAACCGTGATATATACACCTTTAAAGATGGGGGTGTGCCTGTCTCATTACTGAATATCCTCCCCCCGACCCCCAGCTGAGCCTGAAGGCAAGACATTTTTGGTCAGTTCCCACAAGAAATTTTGTGAAAGACATTATCATTCAAATGAAAACCATTAACAAGCGTCAACTTCAAAAACTTTATTTTCATTTGTTCATCAAGGGCACAGGATTCCTTCATCAGCTCCAACTGCTTGCTTTTCTCCTTACTGATTGTTCCATCACCTCATATCCAGGGATATCCTGTGTGACCAGCTTCCTAGAACCAAAAATATTTTTGCCCTCTGGTTAAGAGCATTCAAAATAAAGTATGGAAATGCAAGTTGCACTATTTTTTTTTTTATTCATTTCAGAGAGGAGAGTGAGAAAGGGGGGAGGAGCAGGAAGCATCAACTCCCCATATGTGCCTTGACCAGACAAGTGCATGGTTTTGATCTGGCGACCTCAGTGTTCCAGGTCTATGCTTTATCCACTGCACCACCACAGGTCAGGCCCTCAAGCTGCACAATTTAAGCAGCAGATTCCAAACTGCTCAATAAAAATCAAAGAACCTTCTGCATAGGGATGCAGATTGGGGTGAAGGTTCAATTATCACCGACTTGGGTTACCACAGGTAACTGAAGCTGACTCATCACAGCTGTTTCTCCTTGTTTGGACACTACTACACTCCAGAGCACATACCAATGTCTAGGACTTCCAACATCCTTGAAATGCACAATGTGAGTTTATCAGTATTGGTACCTGTTCCAGACTGGTCATGAATCTTCTAGACCAGTTCACCATATTGCACCCCACCTTTGACATTGTGTAATGTTCAAGTTACCAAGCCTCCCAAGCCTGATCTAGTTTGTCTCCCTTCACAAGCCCCTTAAATTTCAAACTAATTTCACCTAGAAAAACAAACCATTAGGGCACAAATGTTTTGCTACAGCTTCAAATGTATCAAATATTTTTGTCTGACTGGTGGTTCTTGTGCCCATGCCTTGCTTGTTGGCCATCATTGGTCAAGAAAACCTTTTGTACTTAAAAGGTGACTCAGACCAGAAAGTTTCTACCTCTGGAATTGTGTTAACCTTATGTATGAAGAGATTGATAAACATATTTCAGAGGTTCATGGGACAGATTCCAAATTTGAGCCCTAGCATTTTAAAGAAACTTTTCTTGGCCTATTTTGCACCCTGGAATAAATTATTTTATTTCTTGACAATATGGGGAGGGAAGCATATTGATACTTTGTCTTAAGCCCACACTGCAAATTCTTAGGAGAGGATCTTTTTTTATGTTTCTATAACTATTTTTGTAACTAAAAGGTTACTGTCTACACCAAGCAAAATCTAAGCTAAACTTGAACTTTAGAATACAAAGAACCTAGGATAAAGGATGTATTAACAGTTTGTACATTCAATTTAGGTTTTTGACACTATTAGTTAGATAAACAAGTTTATTTGTAAATTTAGTCAACATACATAATTGACCTAAAAACTTCGATAGAAGGATAAATTTAAAAACCACTTGGAAGACCATCCCTATAAAGTGATTTTTCCAGGACTACATACCAGATGTAACCTAACTGGATGCCATCTTAACTGGCAGAGGTCCAATAAGCTGGAGGTATGTGCCCCCCCCCCAAGTTGACTCTAAGGGTTATTATAATACAAACTCCACAAGGAAAAGAACCGGGGTATTGTTTTCTCTTGATAGAAGAAAAACTCATATCTAGTTATGAGACCAACCACAACACAAAAGCTGCACTAACTAGTTCAGAATATTAGATGATGCTGGTGTGAATAACTTGTATTCTAGAGCCCTTATAAATAAAATCCCCCCCATTAGTGTTTGCATTATCAGCTAGAGGATTAGTTATAGCATGTGGTAGAATGAGGACTTATGCAAGGTATAATTCACAAAGCATTTTACTACTTATGAAAACAAGTGCAGTCTAGTTAGAAAACCAACTGAACCCTAAATTACACACACCTAAATGACAAGACTCCCCACGTGAATGTAAAACATTTAATTTAAAAATGTTGACACTACAATATATAAAATAGCTATTATAAATGCACATAGTGTATTCTATAGCTGCCAGGTTTACTTTTTTTCTTTTTAAGGAAACTGTAAGTTACACTGTGGTTAAGACTCGAATCTTCACCCTTGAAAAAGCCCACATTCTATCACAGTGATGCATGGTCAGACTTAACAGCCCCAATTGTTAAACACTTGGATCAAGTCATAACCAGTTTTATTGCAAAAGGACCCTGTACACATTTATCAATTCTAGTACCTTAATAGCTACCCAACAAGTCAATTAACATAAACATGCATCATGAGAAGCAAGAAGTATCACCCATCCCTTCTGCATATTAGCAACTTGTCACTCCTGAGCAAGTGCTCACATCAGTGAGGTCTGTGAACAGTCACTTTTCGCATTCATCCTGAGTGAAAGATGGAATGACTTAAGTACAAATGCAACATATTATAAACAATTTCTTACAAAAAAAGTCACAAATTAAACCAAAGTATTGTACAGAATTTACTACAAAACACCGTAAAAACTGCCTTCGCTTAAGCTCTCTCCCCCCGTATCCGGCGAGCCAACTGGATGTCTTTGGGCATGATGGTGACTCTCTTAGCGTGGATGGCACACAGATTAGTATCTTCAAATAAACCCACCAGGTACGCTTCGCTAGCCTCCTGTTGAGGACAAGAGTCACACTATTAAAATCCCTTCGAAGACAGGAGAAACCAGCCTCAAGCCCCTCTCACCTACCACAGCCTTTGTCGTCTTACCTGCAGCGCACCGATGGCCGCACTCTGAAACCTCAGGTCAGTTTTGAAATCCTGGGCGATCTCCCTCACCAACCTCTGGAAAGGCAACTTCCGGATCAGAAGCTCGGTCGATTTCTGGTAACGACGGATTTCTCGAAGCGCAACGGTCCCAGGCCTGAGCAGGAAGATATAAACGGACACTAGTTAACTGACAGTGCCGACGCCCTACCAGGAACCGTTCTCGCACCAATCAGCACCGCCGAGTCATTGTTTTCCCTCTGCCTCGTAGCCTACCTGTAGCGATGAGGTTTTTTCACCCCGCCGGTCGAGGGGGCGCTCTTCCTGGCAGCTTTAGTGGCCAGCTGTTTGCGAGGCGCTTTCCCACCCGTGGATTTGCGAGCAGTCTGCTTGGTTCGGGCCATTTTCTTTCCCCTAAAGACGACAGCCGTGATTCCAGAGCCGCGACGCTCGCCAAGAGATAGAAGTGGGGGGAACGGGACAGGCTCGGCGCCCCTACCCTCCCGTCTCTTCGCACCCCACCTCGCGGCGGCAGATGGCAGAGGCTGCCGCCACCTCCTCCTCTCCCCCTCCCCCTCCCCTAACGACTCAGGTTGCGAGTAGCACCAGTCTCCCCCCGGGAGGGGCAGCGCAGGGAAGAGTCACTTCCTTTCCTCAGCGGGCGGAAGCCCCGCTGCCCGGAACCCGGCGCCGGGATCTATCACTTACCGACGTGAAAGAGAGCCGATTCCAGAACTCAGGCCCAGGGTAAAACCTCCCGACCTTCCACCCGCCGCCAGCCAGACTCAGCCCCCCAACGGCCGTGACCTGTGGCATTAACGGCTGGCGCAGCCTCAAGTCACCGGTAAATCCAGGAACACTTACCTAACACCAACGTCTTAGGATGCTTCTTCGTTCGCCCCGCCGCTTCTAGTACCCAAGTTAGAGCCGCAATCGTCCACAGAAGTTAAACAACGACACCCAACCAACAACCGAGCTACTTTGCTCCAAGCCCCCCCCGATGCCTCTGCTTTTATATCCACGCTTCACGCTGCGTCTTTGCGTCATAGGACCCTCATTTACATACACTAACGAATTTTTCTATTGGCCGGAGTTTTCGCCGACGCGTTGACATCCCCCGACACAAAGACCGTGCTTCGGCCTTGTCCTCTGATTGGTAGATATCTAGGCTGCTGATTGGCTATTAAAGTGACCTAACGATTGGATGAAAGCAAAGAGACATGGACGAATCAGAGTTTAGCACTAAGCGGCTCTTCTCATTGGATAAAATGAAGCTATGTTTGGATCCTTCCCTTGGTTCCAAAGCTCTACTATATTAAAGTCAATGCAAATAGATTGCATTGGTCCCCATCAAGGCTAAAGTGTTCAGATGGCCAGAAGCCTAACTTTATTTGCATCAAATAATGCAGTCCATGAAGGAAGAGGTTACTTTAATAAAATTTTTGTAAATATTTTCCAGTGTAAAATATGTTCTCTGTGATTATTTACTTTTCATTAACCTTTTAGTAGTTTTTTTTTTTATTTTATTTTATTTATTTATTTATTTATTCATTTTAGGGGGGGAGAGAGAGAGGAAGAGAGAGAGAAGGGAGAGAGAAGTGGGAGGAGCAGGAAGCATCAACTCCCATATGTGCCTTGACCAGGCAAGCCAGGGTTTTGAACCGGCAACCTCAGTGTTTCCAGGTTGACGCTTTATCCACTGCGCCACCACAGGTCAGGCAACCTTTTAGTAGTTTTAATCTGTTTTTTTTTGTTTCCAAGTTTTATTCAAGAACTCATATAGCCTGACCAGGCGGTGGCGCAGTGGATAGAACGTGGGACTGGGATGCGGAAGACCCAGGTTCGAGACCCCGAGGTCGCCAGCTTGAGCGTGGGCTCATCTGGTTTGAGCAAAAATTCACCAGCTTGGACCCAAGGTCGCTGGCTCCAGCAAGGGGTTACTCGGTCTGTTGAAGGCCCACGGTCAAGGCACATATAAGAAAGCAATCAATGAACAACTAAGGTGTCGCAATGTGCAACGAAAAAACTAATGATTGATGCTTCTCATCTCTCCGTTCCTGTCTGTCTGTCCCTGTCTATCCCTCACTCTGACTCTCTCTCTGTCTCTGTAAAAAAATAAAATAAAAATTAAAAAAAAAACTCATACAAATTATTCCAGACAGATGTTTTAATTCATTTTAACATTTGGACAGTTAAATACATAATATAAATGAGAATTAGAATTCAGTAAATCATGTTATATTACCAAGTATTTTATTTACCTTTCATAAATATTTTAACCAAAAAGCAGCTCTTGACTGACCAGGCGGTGGCGCAGTGGATAGAGTGTCGGACTGGGATGCAGAGGACTAAGGTTCGAGACCCCGAGGTTGCCAGCTTGAGCGTGGGCTCATCTGGTTTGAGCAAAAGCTCACAAGCTTCAACCCAAGGTCGCTGGCTTGAGCAAGGGGTTACTCAGTCTGCTGAAGACCCATGGTCAAGGCACATATGAGAAAGCAGTCAGTGAACAACTAAGATGTCGCAATGCGCAACAAAAAACTAGTGATTGATGCTTCTCATCTCTCCATTCTTGTCTGTCTGTCTGTTCCTGTCTATCCCTCTCTCTGACTCTCTCTGTCTCTGTTAAAAAAAAAAAAAAAGCAGTTCTTTTGTTTGGTAGGGTAGGGAGGGTAGGGAGGGGTAAATAATTGCTAGAAAGAAACAAATGTCGCCTGACCAGGCAGTGGTGCAGTGGATAGAGCGTCGGACTGGGATGCGGAAGACCCAGGTTCGAGACCCCCAGGTCGCCAGCTTGAGCGCGGGCTCATCTGGCTTGAGCAAAAAGCTCACCAGCTTGAGCCCAAGGTTGCTGGCTCAAGCATGGGGTTACTCGGTCTGCTGAAGGCCCACGGTCAAGGCACATATGAGAAAGCAATCAATGAACAACTAAGGAGTCGCAACGAAAAACTGATAATTGATGCTTCTCATCTCTCTCCATTCCTGTCTGTCTGTCCCTATCTAGCCCTCTCTCTGACTCTCTGTCCCTGTAAACAAACAAACAAACAAACAAAAAAAAGAAACAAATTTCACCCTGGACCGGTAGCCCAGTTGGTTAGAGTGTTGTCCCAATACTCCAAGGTTGCTTATTCAATCCCTAGTCAGGGCACATACAAAAATCAAACAATGAATGAATACCATTTTGTATTAGGCGGTCACAAAATGCTTTGTGATTTCAATATGCTTAAACAAGAAATAACCTCTAAGCAGATAGTTTTGAATTATGTAATTCAACTGAATGAAATTACTACAGACAAAATGGCAATAGTCCTACGACAGCATTTGCATGTACATTAAGAGTAAAGAAAAGCCTGATTAGCCTGACCAGGCGGTGACGCAGTGGGTAGAGTGTCGGACTGGGATGCAGAAGACCCAGGTTCGAGACCCCGAGGCCAGCTTGAGCGAGGGCTCATCTGGCATGAGCAACAAAAAAGAAAACCTCATCAGCTTGGACCCAGGGTCACTGGCTTGAGCAAGGGGTTACTCAGTCTGCTGAAGTCCCCGGGTCAAGGCACATATGAGAAAGCAATCAATGAACTAAGGTGTCTCAATGAAAAAGTGATGATTGATGCTTCTCATCTCTCTCTGTTCCTGTCTGTCTGTCCCTGTAAAAAAAAAAAAAAAAAAAAAAAAAGAAAGAAAGAAAGAAAGAAAAAAAAGCTTGACCAGGCGGTGGCGCAGTGGATAGAGCATCGGACTGGGATGCAGAGGACCACGGCCAAGGCACATGTGAGAAAGCAATTAATGAACAACTAAGATGTCGCAATGCTCAACAAAAAACTAATGATTGATGCTTCTCATCTCTCCGTTCCTATCTGTCTGTCCTTGTCTATCCCTCTCTCTGACTCTCTCTCTCTGTCTCTGTAAAAAAAATAATAAATAAATTAATTAAAAAAAAAAGCAAACAAATGCATAAAAATGTTAATTCCGCCTGACCAGGCGGTTGCTCAGTGGATAGAGCATTGGACTGGGATACGGAAGACCCAGGTTTGAGGCCCCGAGGTCACCAGCTTGAGCGCGGGTTCATCTGGTTTGAGCAAAAGCCCACCAGCTTGAACCCAAGGTCGCTGGCTCCAGCAAGTGGTTACTTGGTCTGCTGAAGGCTTGCAGTCAAGGCACATATGAGAAAGCAATCAATGAACAACTAAGGTGTTGCAACGCGCAATGAAAAACTAATGATAGCCCTGGCCGGTTGGCTCAGCGGTAGAGCATCGGCCTAGCGTGCGGAGGACCCGGGTTCGATTCCCGGCCAGGGCACACAGGAGAAGCGCCCATTTGCTTCTCCACCCCTCCGCCGCGCTTTCCTCTCTGTCTCTCTCTTCCCCTCCTGCAGCCAAGGCTCCATTGGAGCAAAGATGGCCTGGGCACTGGGGATGGCTCTGTGGCCTCTGCCTCAGGTGCTAGAGTGGCTCTGGTCGCAACATGGCGACGCCCAGGATGGGCAGAGCATCGCCCCCTGGTGGGCAGAACGTAGCCCCTGGTGGGCGTGCCGGGTGGATCCCGGTCGGGCGCATGCGGGAGTCTGTCTGACTGTCTCTCCCTGTTTCCAGCTTCAGAAAAATGAAAAAATAAAAAAAATTAAAAATAAATAAAAACTAATGATTGATGCTTCTCATCTCTCTCTGTTCCTGTCTGTCTGTCCCTGTCTATCCCTCTCTCTGACTCACTCTCTGTCTCTGTAAAAAATAAATAAATAAATAAATAATGTTAATTCCTATCCTTGCCTAAATAAATGTCGTGAATGGATTGCAATATTCAGTACTCCAGTGGTTCAGGTATATAATATACCAAAACAAACTTAAGGTTAAGACCAAACAAAGCTCATAAATTGAAATAGAGCCTTAGACATTCTACCAAATAGTTTGTACTCTGGGTTCACCAAAAATTTTGAGTTACTGCCTGACCTGTGGTGGCACAGTGGATAAAGCGTCGACCTGGAAATGCTAAGGTCGCCGGTTCAAAACCCTGGGCTTGCCTGGTCAAGGCACATATGGGAGTTGCTGCTTCCAGCTCCTCCTCCCTTCTCTCTCTCTGTCTCTCCTCTCTCTCTCTCTCCCTCTCCTCTCTAAAATGAATAAAAAAATTAAAAAAAAATTGAGTTACTAAAATCTTTTTATTGCCCTGGCCAGGTAGCTCAGTTGCTTAGAGCATCATCCTGTTATGCCAAAGTTGTAGGTTCAATCCCTGGTCAGGGCACCTACAAAAATCAATGACTGTGTAAATAAGTGGAACAACAAGTTGATGTTTCTCTCTCACTCGCTCCTCCTTCCTCTCTCTCCAAAATCAGTTAAAAAAATTTTTTTGTGACTGACAGGTAGGGAGAGAGATGAGAAGCATCAATTCTTTGTTGTGGCACTTTAGTTGTTCATTGATTGCTTTTTCATATGTGCCTTGACGGGGGGTGGGGGGGTTAAAGCAGACCAAGTGACCCCTTGCTCGAGACAGCTACCTTGGGCTCAAGCTCGTGACCTTGCTCACATTAGATAAGCCCGTGCTCAAGCTGGAGGGCTCGGAGTTTTGAACCTGAGTCCTCCGTGTCCCAGTCCGACGCTCTATCCACTGCGCCACCGCCTGGTCAGGCAGTATGGGTTTACACTCACCTATTTAAGGCCAATTTATGGAAATAATTTGCCCTTCTTACTTGGCAGTCATACAGATTAGTTTTTCTTTTTCCTAAATTGCGGTGTGTGTGGGGGAGAACAACAAAGAAAATGGAGAACTGCCAATGTTTATATAATCAAAACAATGCAAAATGTGATGTTCTGGTTCCTGTTCTGTTACAGGCTTGCTGAGTAACTCTGTGCATGATACTTAACCTGTCTTTCAGTTTCTTTTGTAAATTAAGCAGCTTGGATGATATCTCCCAATTCTACCAGTACACACTTATTCTGAAGCTCAAGATGAGCACTTATTTAAAATCTAGCACTACGGCCCTGGCCGGTTGGCTCAGCGGTAGAGCGTCGGCCTGGCGTGCTGGGGACCCGGGTTCGATTCCCGGCCAGGGCACATAGGAGAAGCGCCCATTTGCTTCTCCACCCCCCCCCCTTCCTCTCTGTCTCTCTCTTCCCCTCCCGCAGCCAAGGCTCCATTGGAGCAAAGATGGCCCGGGCTCTGGGGATGGCTCCTTGGCCTCTGGGCTGCCCCAGGCACTAGAGTGGCTCTGGTCGTGGCAGGCAGAGCGACGCCCCGGAGGGGCAGAGCATCGCCCCCTGGTGGGCGTGCCAGGTGGATCCCGGTCGGGCGCATGCGGGAGTCTGACTGTCTCTCCCCGTTTCTAGCTTCAGAAAAAAAAAAAAAAATCTAGTACTATGAAGTATATTATTTATTTATTGCTTTTAGAGAGGAGAAACATTGACTTGTTGTTCTATTTATTTATGCCTTCATTGGTTGATTCTTTTTTTTTTTTTAAGATTTTATTTATTCATTATAGAGAACGGGGGAGAGAGAGAGAGAGAGAGAGAAAGAGACAGAAGGGGGGAGGAGCAGGAAGCATCAACTCCCATATGTGCCTTGACCAGGCAAGTCCAGGGTTTTGAACCAGCAACCTCAGCATTTCTAGGTTGACGTTTTATCCACTGCGCCACCACAGGTCAGGCTGGATGATTCTTATATATGCCCTGACCTGAGGTAGAACCCACAACCTTGGTGTCCAGTTCTAACCAACAGGGATACCTGACCAATGCTGAACTGTATGTCTCATTCATATCACACTTGAGTGTTTTGGGATAATGTAAAAGCCAAACTGAGAATTAATAATAGGACTAAAACAGCCTGAACTGTGGTGGTGCAGTGGATAAAGCATCGACCTGGAAATGCTGAGGTCGCCTGGTAGAAACCCTGGGCTTGCCTGGTCAGGGCACATATGGGAGTGGATGCTTCCAGCTCCTCCCCCCCTTCTCTCTCTGTCTCTCCTCTCTCTCTCTCTCTCTCTCTCTCTCTCTCTGTCTCTCCCTCTCCTCTCTAAAATGAATATATATAAAAAAGGACTAAAACAATACACTCTTTTTTTTTTTTTTTTTCATTTTCCCAAAGCTGGAAACGGGGAGGCAGTCAGACAGACTCCCGCATGCGCCCAACCGTGATCCACCCGGCATGCCCACCAGGGGGTGATATTCTGCCCCTCTGGGGCGTAGCTCTGTTGCATCCAGAGCCATTCTAGCGCCTGAGGCAGAGGCCACAGAGCCATCCCCAGCGCCCAGGCCATCTTTGCTCCAATGGAGCCTAGGCTGCGGGAGGGGAAGAGAGAGACAGAGAGGAAGGAGAGGGGGAGGGGTGGAGAAGCAGATGGGCGCTTCTCCTGTGTGCCCTGGCCGGGAATCGAACCCGGAACTCCTGCACGCTAGGCCAACGCTCTACCACTGAGCCAACCGGCCAGGGTCACTTTTTTTTTTTTAAACAGAGACAGAGAGAGAGAGTTAGACAGGAACGAGAGAGATGGAGAAGTATCAATCATCAGTTTTTCATTGTGACACCTTAGCTGTTCATTGATTGCTTTCTCATATGTGCCTTGACCATGGAGCTACAGCAGACTGAGTAACCCCTTGCTAAAGCCAGCAACCTTGGGTCCAAGCTGGCGAGCTTTGCTCAAACCAGATGAGCCCGCGCTCAAGCTGGCGACCTGAGTCTCAAACCTGGGTCCTCCACATCCCAGTCCCACACTCTATCCACTGCGCCACCGCCTGGTCAGGCCCAATACACTCCAACTTTTATTTGTCCTTTTGTAATTTTTCATCTTCTAATGCCCCTAGTGGTTAACTGTTTGGCCTGTACAAGAAATATCAGTTTCTTAACTTTGCAGGAAGACAATTTGGTTTGTGATAATGAGGTTAGTAGTGATAGATATGTGTATTCCAAACTGCCCTCTTGATGTTCCGCTTATCTGTCAGACCTCACTCTTACTGTACTATTGCCCCTGAGACAGAGGAATTCCAAAAAGCTGACAAGCCACCCCAAGGAGGGGCTCCGGACATACCAGGACTTTTTTTTTTTTTTTAATTTTTAATTTTATTTTATTATTCAATTTTAGAGAGGAAAGAGAGAGACAGAGAGGGAGAAGGGGGAGGAGCTGGAAGCATCAACTCCCATATGTGCCTTGACCAGGCAAGCCCAGGGTTTCAAACTGGTGACCTTAGCATTTCCAGGTCGACGCTTTATCCACTGCACCACCACAGATCAGGCCATACCAGAACTTTTGATTCAACACCCACATGCTTGAACCCCCCCCCCCCCCAAGGAGGAGCATTCCGGACATACCAGGACTTTTGCCTCAGTATCCCCTCAGGCTCTATATAAGTCGCCCCTAGTCTGTAACTCGGTGCACTTCTTCTGGAGGAGTGCCCCCACAGGTCTTTCTCCTCTAATAAAGCCTGCACATCTGGTGATGGAGTGCCATCTCATTCTTACAAGTAGGAATTAAATATGTGTGATTCTTAAACATTAACAATTTTCCATTCACCCACCCTCCCTCACTCCTAACTTTATTCGGAATGTGTTATTTAAATGGAATGATCATTAGTTAACAAAAGCGTTAAAATATCTATGAAGTAGGCCTGGCCTGTGGTGGCGCAGTGGATAAAGTTTCGACCTGGAAATGCTGAGGTTGCCGGTTCAAAACCCTGGGCTTGCCTGGTCAAGTTGATGCTTCCAGCTCCTCCCCCCTTCTCTCTCTCTCTCTGTCTCTCCCTCTCCTCTCTAAAATGAATAAAAAATATATATATGAAATAATTTTGTAAAGCTCACAGCATCAAATGCCTAGGTCTGGGGGAACTGGCTTATTTCGCAAAGGCTACAAAGCAAAATAACTTAGCTCCACTGGTGGGAAGGAGGGAGGGGAAACATTTTTCCAAATAGAAGGACTGATGTTCAGAAAAGGAAACTGGAGTAGATTATAAATTGCACCCCGTACTCAAACCTAGGCTCTTCCTCTGGCACAATGTGATGCTTCTCAACACCCTTGCAACTTGCCAGTGTACCTGAGACTATTCTAGACAGAAATTAAGTTCGTCTTTGGCCTCTAAATGTACTGGAAACAAGTTCGTCAGGCCAGGTGTCGAGTTGAAAAGCGAAAGAAATCGTGGAGTTCCAGGTTTCGGGTCGCTAAAGGTTTATGGAGCGCCCCAACAAAAACGCGGGGGCAGAGGATTGTGTCATGTAGCTCTTCTTTAGCAAAGCTTTCTCAAGTTGATTTCTAGCAGGCCTACTTTTTCTTCATGCCCAGTCCCTAGTCCCGCTGCAGACTAAGTACTTTGGCGCACTCCAGGTGCCTGAAGCACAAACGCCCAGAGATAGGACGGATGATACCAGATTCCCAAGCACTGTTCCGGGCCGGTATGTTCTGAGCCCAAACTATAGAAAGCTTGGAGGCGAGGTAATTATTACAATGTTGGTAGTAAAATTACACTTGGAACTGTTTCACAGGAGTCGTCACAGCCTCCCTACCTCTGGGCCCCAACTACTCCAGTTTCAAGAAAAAAATACCCCTACGAAACTGGAACCACGCTAAGAAGAAACGCGGCCAGACTGCAATTCCCAAAAGTAGTCGCGGGTCCTCAACATCCGGGACACCGTCTGCATGGATCCCTGGGTACTGTGGTCCGTTCCTTTGGCAGCAACTCTCTATCGACGGTAAAATTCCAGCCGAACCGAGGACCACAACTCCCAGCAATCCTTGCTGCCATGTGGGGGGTCTTCACGTTCTCGTGGCGCGGCGCAGGCGCACTGAGTCTTCGGCGCGGACCGCGCAGACTGAATAATAAAAGGGGAGCGGCGAAGAGGCAGGAAGACAGGACCATGTCGAAGGGCCCCGGGCCCGGCGGCTCCGCAGCTTCCTCGGCGGCCCCGGCCGCTACCGCTCAGGTGCTGCAGGCACAGCCCGAGAAACCGCAGCACTACACGTACGTAGAGCGCCCCCCCCCCGCCGCGCGCGCACGCCTGACGTCAGCGGCCAGCGTGAGTCACGCGCGCAGGGAGAGCGCGAGGCGGCCTCTCCCTCCCCCTTTTTCTCCTCTGGCCGGGCCCAGACCGGTTTCAACCTGCTGGGGCTGGTCCCAGCTACTTCCAACTGCCACCAATCTCTGGTCCGGCCGTGGGGCGGGAAAGTCGGTCCCCGCCGCTGAGTTTGGAAGGCGGGAGATTGGGGTGCGGAGTACACACATCTTAGGCCAGGCCTTTGGGGCCTAATAGTTCCTGAGATCATAAAGCACAGCACCAGGCACTTGCGGAGCGATAAGAAGTCCAAGGCATGACCAGTAGGAGTTCCTTAGGGGCCAACCCTAGAACCAGCTATGAGTGACGATTAGCGTGAAGTCCAGGCTTTTTGACCCCTCTAAAGCCCGTATGTTTTCCACTTAGTTGACCTAACCCGGAGACCGGGACCCTGAGCATGATGGGGTCTGAGTATATATCCTCAGGCCCAACCAAAATGTGGCATCAGAGGGAAAGCCCCAAAAGCTGAGAGTCCAGTACAGTAAGGTGGAAAACCTCTTGGAATCTGTTTGCATTTACGTGTAGGTCCCTGTCTTCCTTTCCATTGCGTTTGAAGGCACATTAAGCAACTACCAGGTGCTAGGTGCTTTGGGATAAAGATTGAAAGAGGCGAGCTCTCCATGTTAAGCAAATTGTTGGTTTCCCTGATGCTCTTTGAGTGCCTCTCATCCCTGTGGGTTCCTGAGCCATGTGCATGTTTAGCAGGATCTCCAAATATACCTTGGGCTTGCTGTAGATTTGAAACCTGGTAGCTTCAACAACCTTTAAGAGCCGCCTGGTGAACCAAGAGCAGGAAGCATCTGAGTAGAACGAACTAAAAGTAGACAGGAGCTCGTCACAGAAGTAAAACCCACTGGGAAACTGTTCTGGGGAAGTGGAGCATTAATTTCAGGAAATGTGTGGGTTTCTGTGAAATTCTCTGTAATTGGTTGAAATCATTTGAAGCTATTTCTTGACAATAGACTCATGTTAATAACTTTTCTAATGTGTAGTGGCTTTGCTGATCCTTTCTTACTGGAGTTCTTTCTGCAGTCCTTCCAATGTTTTGGTGAGATGGTTTTACCTTAGAGAATAGTAATTAGTTGAATGCTGTGGTCAGTCAGTAGTCTTGATATGGAAACCTACAGACTTGGCATAATTGGAACTTTATAATCTTTGGTTGCTAAATGCCTGTAACACTTGAGTAACATGAGTCTTAGTTTCAGCAACCTCTTTCTGTGTTGTGTTGTCATTGAGAATAGTGAGGAGTCCGTTGGAAAGGCTTTCTGATCATTATGGAATTGACAGATGAAACAAGTGAGCAGCTGTATGTAAATACATGTTAACGTTTTAGTCTTTGTCCTCTTGATGCTCACTTGCTGAGCAACTACTCCTTGTGGGATAAGTGCAGAGTAATCAGGCTTGGCTCTTGAGATGACTTAGAATATCAACAGTAGTGGGTGAAACTAAATTTGATTGGGTGGTTGGAGATTGTAGCTGTTCTCATCTCTTTTCTGTTACATATTTGTGTGTGTGGTGTGGTGTGGTGTGTTTTCCTTGGTAGATTTGTGGGCATTCACAAGCTGTGATGGTTGGAAAAACTTCATTTCTTTGTCTTCCCAGGTCTGAGGAGCAGGGAGTATCAGGTGATGGCATCAATACAGTTGTTCAGTCTGATTTTTTTTTAAAATGAACCCATTTGTTGCCTTTGGGGGTTAGGATTAGAGCATGGGAACATTTTTATATTGATTTCAGTATTTGTTAAAATATTTTTGAGCTGCCCAGCTCAAAAATATTTTTTATGCTCCACTGCAGGATGGATTTCCACAATTTGTTCCAAACTGAATATGGCCTTAGCTATTGTTTTGATCTTATCATTGAATACAGATAAAGAGCCCTTGGTTGTTGTTTTTTTTTTTTTTAATGTTTGTATTTTTTTCCCTTCTTTTCCAAGTGAGAGGAGGGGAAATAGAGAGACAGACTCCTGCATGCATCCCAACCGGGATCCACCTTGCAACCCCAGTCTGGAGCCGATGCTCTGACCATCTTGGGCCATGCTCAAGACCGAGCTATTTTTAGTGCCTGAGGCGGAGGCTCCATGGAGCTATCTTCAGCGCCCTGACCAGGATTTGAACCTGGACATCCATCCACACATTGGGCCAACGCTCTACCACTAAGCCAACGGGCCAGGGCAATGTTTGTATTTTTTTACCCGTCAAAAATTTTTAACCTTACACATGAATTGCATTATTTTTGTGTACTTTTTGTACCTGTATTATTAGAGATTATGTGACATGCAGTAATCGTTGGAGTAATCGAGTTCCACTCATCATCATGGCAGACAGTCTTAGCAAACACAATCGAATGCACCAAAGGCAAAAGTTGCCTTCCTGCAGGCATTGGTTCCCTTCTGTATGCCTTTTTCCCTTTATTTTGTCCCACAACTAAAGTCCTAGAGTTTGAGCTCTCCTTTTTCTAAGCCAAGAGAATCATTCATAGTATAGTTTGAAGGATAATTACTTTACTGGTGTTTTTTCTAATCTCTTGAATAATCTTGATTTAAGGGAAATTTTGAGATAATCCATTCAGCAGGCATTTGTCCTAGACCTGAGGAATCCGACTTTTTTAGAAAATGGTTTTAGCAGAATTTCCTCTGTTGAGGAATTCCAAGTATGTGATTAGCATTCTAAGATGATAATATGCATGTATTGGTACTCTTCCAATACAAGAACCATGTGACCTCTTGTTAGGTAATTTGTCTTTTTACTTCATAAAGACTAAATTTCATCCAGGTTTATTCAGAACAAGGCCATCTTATATATTAGATGAGTTTTATAAAAACAGATTTAAGAATGGGAAATTTTGGAGCAATTACATCCTGAAATATATCTACAAAATTTAGCTAATTTGGGGCTTTTTACTGTTTAACAATTATATTATTTTGACTATAAGAGCTGCAAAGACATTAAACCATGTTTAGATTCCTTTACCTACAGTTAATTCTCAAACTTCTTAATGCCCTGTGTTAAAGGAAAGTGAAATTCGAGTTCCATGAAGGTTTCTTGTAGTTTCTTGGCCACTGAGTGATTTCTTACAGGTAGAAAGAGAATAAATATTTTATAGCTTCATATAGCCAGGTGTCATTGTAATTTAGGACTGTTTTCTGGGCATCTTTAAACAAGGATAATGTAGCTCTACTTCCATAACTAACTATTTTGAGGCAAATTTATTAGTTTCTGCATTATATAAGTGTCATGAACTTAGCTTGATTGCATCTGATTGTGTTTTAGAAAATCCAGGAAATGAATATGTTTTTAAATCATTTTTGTAAATTGCAATAAAATTGTAAATACGTTGGTAGAGTACAACTTGTTGCACAGCAGAAGTCACTGGATGCATTGCTTAGCAACCTCAGCAAGAATGAGTTAAATTACCGATAAATATATTTGGATCTTGTTTACTAATTAAGTAGAACTAATTTCTTGCAAAACCATAATTAGGACATTGTGGTCTGTAGTCAAGCCCACAAAATCTCTATTTATAAGTGTTAAGTGCCCATGCTAACTAGCTTAGCACCTAGTTAATATTTCTATCTCACCTAAATTAATGATTAAAGTGAAGATTTGCTTAATGGTTAAGTTTTTTTGTTTTAATCCAGCTATGTTAGATACTAAAGAAGGCTTCCCCACAATCCATATGCATCTGCTTTGACTGGTGGTTTCTATCAACCTACAAAGACTGTGACTTATTGGTGAGGGCAGCTGGACAACTCTGAGAGCAACTTAGAGAAATCCATCTTGGGCACACTCTATAAAGGAACTCCTTCTCTGGAAATAGCACCCCAGATAAGTGCACAAAAGCAAGACACCCTCGTGGACCTACTTCCTCCCGCTTTCAACACCCTGATGCCTGAAGGTGAGGTCTCCTTCCTGTGTGTCTTAGAAGCCATGAGCTCGCTTAGGTAATGAGAGCCCTGCACCACACAGCTGCAGGCTTTTTCTGCCTGACCTTTGCCTAAAAGTTATTGTTCTCATTAGGAGAGACTGTAGGTCAGAAGAGTGATAAAAGTAAGTTTGCATTTATAGCTACATTACTTGAATAGTGGATTGGTTTAGGCATTATTTTTTTAAATGGGGCATTATTTGCTTAATGATTGTTTTTCATTTGTTGTTGCCTTTTTTTTTAATCCAGCTATACTTGATACCAAAGGAGGTTTTCCCACATATGCAACTTCTGTATTTTGATCTGTTTTTATTTTTTATTTTATTATCCTTTTTTTTGTTTTTGTTTTTGTTTTTGTTTCATCTTCCGGAGTTTGAAGTTGCAACTATGGACAGCTATGATTAATCTTAGTCAATTGTCTTCTTTTAACATCTTGGTTAAATTTAGGGCACACGGATGTGTTATGTGAAGATGGATATTGAATGTCAGTTTTTCTGCCATTCTTTGTGTGTGTGTGTGTGTGTGTAAATTACATTAGCCTAAGTGCTAAAAATGCCAAGAATTTGGGTTTAGTATCCTTCTGGACAGTGCACTTTTCTTGTTTTCTTACTGTAGAGATACTCTATAGATTCACTCAACCAACCATCTTAAATACCCACATGGATAACAGGTCTATAGAGAAACTTTGAGTAATATCAGTGCATATGATAATAGGTATGGGGGATATTTATGGGGTGATGGAAATGTTCTGGGACATAACATGGTAAATAAACTAAAAAACACAGTAATGTACACTTTAAAATGCTGAGTTTTTATGTTATGTAAATTACATCTCCATATTTTAAGAAAGAGGTTTTAAATAATCAATGCATGTGAGTCCGTACTACTAAAGCACATGGGCCCTCGGGGTTTGGCAGCATCATTCAGTGTGGGAAAGCCTGCAGTTTATGGAAAGCTAGCCTTTTCCCAGCTAGCTCAATGGTTTAGTCCGTGTGTATCCATTTGAATGAAAGCACCCATGTTGTAAGTCTGAGGAGATGCTTTTGAAATTGAATACTCAGCAAGTTTGAGACTCCTGGTTGTTGGTAGTTGTACTTTAAATTGTCTGTGAGTTGACCGCCATTGTAAGGAACAAGCATATTTTCCCCAAAGCCTTTGTAAAATGAATTGTTTTTATTTCCTAATGTGCGTGGGAAGTAAAAGAGAAGGTTGCTCTTCTGCTAAAATGTAATAGATTCCATTCTTCAGGTATTATGATGATTGTTTTAATGTTCACATGGGCATTTAGGGACAGGCCATGTGTTTTAGGCATTTAAAATGATAGTGGCTGTAATATTTTAGTTCAGATAATCACAACAAATTTTTTATTATTTCTCTATAAAATCCCTCAACTTGCACCCCTTTTTTCTTTGCCAGTGTGTAGAATTTGACAGCAGTATCAAAAGCTGAGGAGGAGGAGATGGAAAGGAGTCTAGCAACTTAAGAAATCTCATAGTGGCCCTGGCCGGTTGGCTCAGTGGTAGAGCGTCGGCCTGGCATGCAGAAGTCCCGGGTTCGATTCCCGGCCAGGGCACACAGGAGAAGCGCCCATCTGCTTCTCCACCCCTCCCCATCTCCTTCCTCTCTGTCTCTCTCTTCCCCTCCCCCTCAGCAAGGCTCCATTGGAGCAAAGATGGCCCGGGCGCTGGGGATGGCTCCTTGGCCTCTGCCCAGGCGCTAGAGTGGCTCTGGTCGCGACAGAGCAATGCCCCGGAGGGGCAGAGCATCGCCCCCTGGTGGGCAGAGCATCGCCCCTGGTGGGCGTGCCAGGTGGATCCCGATCAGACGCATGCGGGAGTCTATCTGACTGTCTCTCCCCGTTTCCAGCTTAAGAAAAATACAAAAAAAAAGAAAAAAAAAAAAAAAAGAAATCTCATAGTGTTCTCTGTGAGGTGACCTTTTTCCTGTTGGTGGCTCAATTTATTTAGGAGATAAGATACTAAGGCCTGTGACAGTATCATCCTGTCATATCTGAGCTTATTGAAATGTTTTCTCCCTTTCCTTATCCTTTACATCACAATTTGCTTTTTGTATTCTTAAGTTGACTCATTTGTTTCCTATTAGTACTTGAAACACCATATGGCCACCATAAGTCCTAATAGAATGACTTATAATGAGGAGGGAAAGGCCCATGTTCCCACCCTCCTGTGAAATTTTGGCCCATTCACAAAACTAACTCCATTGCTTAGAAAAGAAGAGGTTGATAAAAACTTTTGGCGTTTTTTTTATTACTTAAAACTTTTAAATAGTATCTACGTTTTTATTAATTTTTTTAAAATGGTTTTATTTATTCATTTTAGAGAGGAGAGAAAGAGAAAGAGAGAAAGGGAGGGGGAGCAGGAAGCATCAACTCCCATATGTGCCTTGACCAGGCAAGTCCAGGGTTTTGAACCAGCAACCTCACCGTTCCAGGTTGATGCTTTATCCATTGCACCACCACAGGTCAGGCCAGTTTTTATTAATTTTGGTAAGAACATTACTTTAGCATTTTGATACCACTTTTACTGCTAAGAGGTGCCAGACATTTGTTAGCCTGCCACTTTAGAATTTGTGTAAATCACATCTATCCGAACATAAGAACATTAGATGAATTAGAAACCTGTACTTGTATTTTTTTTCTTTTTTTGACAGACAAAGAGTCAAAGAGAGGGATAGATAGGGACAGACAGACAGGAAGGGGGAGAGATGAGAAGCATCAATTTTTCGTTGTGGCACTTTAGTTGTTCATTGATTGTTTTCTGATATGTGCCTTGACCATGGGGCTACAGCAAACTGAGTGACCTCTTGCTCAAGCTGATGACCTCGGAGGTCTCGAACCTGGGTCCTCCGCATCACAGTCTAACACTCTATCTACTGTGCCACTGCCTAGTCAGGCTGTATTTTCTTTTCTTTTTTTTTTGTTTTTTTTTTACAGAGACAGAGAGAGGGATAGACAGGGACAGACAGACAGGAACAGAGAGATGAGAAGCATCAATCATCAGTTTTTTGTTGCGCATTGTGACACCCCAGTTGTTCATTGATTGGTTTCTCATATGTGCCTTGACCGCGGGCCCTCAGCAGACCGAGTAACCCCTTGCTTGAGCCAGCGACCCTGGGTCCAAGCTGGTGAGTCTTGGCTCAAACCAGATGAGCCCGCGCTCATGCTGGCGACCCCAGGGTCTCGATCCCGGGTCCTCGGCATCCCAGTCCGACGCTCTATCCACTGCACCACCACCCGGCCAGGCTGTATTTTCTTATTAAAAAAAAAACAATTTTGGCCCTGGCCAGTTGGCTCAGCGGTAGAGCGTCGGCCTGGCGTGCGGGGGACCCGGGTTCGATTCCCAGCCAGGGCACATAGGAGAAGCGCCCATTTGCTTCTCCACCCCCCCCCCTTCCTCTCTATCTCTCTCTTCCCCTCCCGCAGCCAAGGCTCCATTGGAGCAAAGATGGCCCAGGCACTGGGGATGGCTCCTTGGCCTCTGCACCAGGCGCTAGAGTGGCTCTGGTCGCGGCAGAGCGACGCCCCGGAGGGGCAGAGCATCGCCCCCTGGTGGGCAGAGCCTCGCCCCTGGTGGGCGTGCTGGGTGGATCCCGGTCGGGCGCATGCGACAGTCTGTCTGACTGTCTCTCTGACTGTCGCTTCAGAAAAATACAAAAAACAAAAACAAAAACAAAAAACCAATTTGTAGTTTGAGGCCTAACCTGTGGTGGCGCAGTGGATAAAGTGTCAACCTGGAACACTGAAGTCGCCGGTTCAAAACCCTGGGCTTGCCTGGTCAAGGCACATAATGGGAGTTGATGCTTCCTGCTCCTCCTCCCCACCTTCTCTCTCTCTCTCTCTCTCTCTCTCTCTTTCTCTCCTCTCTCTAAAATGAATAAATAAAATCTTTTTTAAAAAGTTAAAAAAAAAAACCTTAAATTTTCTATTGAACTGGGAGTCCTTTATAATCAGTATCTACTCATCTAAAATGAGTAGAGCATGTTAAAATGAACATTTCTGGGGTTTTTTGTTTTGTTTTGTTTTGGGTTTTTTTTGTATTTTTTTGAAGCTGGAAACAGGGAGGCAGTCAGACAGACTCCTGCATGCACCTGACCGGGATCCACCCGGCACGCCCACGAGGGGGCGATGTTCTGCCCATCTGGGGCGTTGCTCTGTTGCGACCAGAGCCATTCTAGCACCTGAGGCAGAGGCCATAGAGCCATCCCCAGTGCCCGGGCCAACTTTGCTCCAATGGAGCCTTGGCTGCGGGAGGGGAAGAGAGAGACAGAGAGGAAGGAGAGGGGGAGGGGTGGAGAAGCAGATGGGTGCTTCTCCTGTGTGCCCTGGCTGGGAATTGAACCCGGGACTCCTGCACGCCAGGCCGACGCTCTACCACTGAGCCATCCGGCCAGGGCCAACATTTCTGTTTTTAGTAACTTATGGTACTGTAATTATAATTATGCCCTGTCAAAAACTCGCTGACATATTTTGAACAGCTTTCCGGGTCATTTATGCTTATTTGCTGCTACTCTTGTTTTCCCTTTAGCTCAGTTAAGAGAAGCATAGTTAATAGTGTGATGTTTAAGAGTACTGACTCAGAGGCCAGACTGTCTGGGTTTAAAGACCAGCTCTTCTATTTACTAGCTAGGGGACCTTGGGCAAGTGACTTTCCTCAGTGTGTGTTAGTTTCTGGAGGATAGCAATAGTACCTGTCCCGTGAAGTCATTATGAGGAATAAGTGAGTAATATATGCAAAATGCTTAAAACCATGCCTGGAACTTAGCACAATATAAGTACTATTCTTACCAGTATCTGAAAAAGGCCCAAGTTTCAGTTGCATTGCTACTTCCTTCAGCAGCCCTAAACAGATAGATGCCTTCTTTGACACCACATGGGAGTAAACTCTTTAGTTCATAAGTCACATATGGGTTAGGGTTGTCCTCAGAGCACTCTCCTCTCTTTTGCATCCGTTTGAATTTTACTTCAGTCGTCATTTCTTGTATAGCCTCCACCAGACTACCTGTATCTTACACAATGGATTTGTACTGTAAATGAATCCACTTTCTTAGGACCAAAGAATTTGTTGTACAGAAAACTGTGCAAAATAACACATCGATTTAAATGTAATACTAAAATGTTCATCAAATTGGAAGTTTTTCACTCCATCTGTGTCCAAAAAAACTTTGAATTAAAGTCAAGATGTTATCTAATTTAGGGAATAATGAACCAGGGTTTACTCCTCAGATAGTCTCCAAAGTCAGTGGCAAGAGTGAGGCTTACATGAACTTTTCTCTCCTCAGTTTTACCAGTTCTGGGATCCTTAGGGCAAGGGAACAATTATAGAAAGAAGGAACTAGGGACAGACACATAGGACTTAGTTATACATCAACATTGTAGCATTCATGCCTGACCAGGCAGTGACACAGTGGATAGAACAACAGCCTAGGATGCAGAGGACCCAAGTTCAAAACCCCGAGATTGCCGACTTAAACATGGGCTCACCAGCTTGAGTGCGGGTCGTTAGCTTGAGCATAGGATCATAGACATGACCCCATAGTCGCTGGCTTGAGCCCCAAGGTTGCTGGCTTGAGCCCAAGGTTGCTGGCTTGAGCAAGAGATCATAGCCATGATCCCATGGTCACTGGCTTGAGCCAAAAGGTCTCTGGCTTGAAGCTCAGGGTCGCTGGCTTGAGCCCAAGGTTGCTGGTTTGAGCAGGGGTCACTGGCTCAGCTGGAGTCCCCCTGTCAAGGTACATATGGGAAAGTAATCAATGAACGACTAAGGTGCTACAGCTAAGATTTGATGCTTCTCATCTCTCTCCCTGTCTGTCCCTTTCTATCTCTATCTCTACAGCTAAAAAAAACATTGTAGCATTCATGATTCTCCTTAGTTCTTGGGGCGAAGATAGCTCTCAGTTGTCAGACCTCTCACAATGAAGAGTGGGTGAAATCATTTGCCAGTGGGTGGCTCCCCAATCCTAAAACATTTTCTTACCTAAGTGCCTATGGTACCTGTGTGAGATTCTGTATATGTATCTCTGTTTTAGGATAGTTTCAGTGTTCTTTAGGGGGTTCATTCTGGCCTTATCACAGCTGCTCTTTGGCTAAAAGCCAGTTTATAGGCTTAAAGCCTGTCTTTTTTTTTTTTTTAACTTATTTATTTATTTTTTACAGAGACACAGAGAGAGAGTCAGAGAGAGAGGGGGATAGATGGGGACAGACAGACAGGAATGGAGAGAGATGAGAAGCATCAATTATCAGTTTTTTGTTGCAAGACCTTAGTTGTTCATTGATTGCTTTCTCATATGTGCCTTGACCGTGGGCCTTCAGCAGACCGAGCAACCCCTTGCTCGAGCCAGCGACCTTGGGTCCAAGCTGGTGAGCTTTTACTCAAGCCAGATGAGCCTGCGCTCAAGCTGGCAACCCTGGGGTCTCGAACCCGGGTCTTCCGCATCCCAGTCCGACACTCTATGCACTGCGCCACCGCCTGGTCAGGCTTTTTTTTTTTTTTTTTACAGAGAAAGAGAGAGAGAGGGATAGACAAGGACAGACAGGAACGGAGAGATGAGAAGCATCAATCATTAGTTTTTTGTTGCGACACCTTAGTTGTTCATTGATTGCTTTCTCATAAATGCCTTGACTGCGGGCCTTCAGCAGACCAAGTAAACCCCTTACTCGAGGCAGCAACCTTGGGTCCAAGCTGGTGAGCTTTTTGCTCAAACCAGATGAGCAAGCTGGCGACCTCGGGGTCTCGAACCTGGGTCCTCGGCATCCCATTCCGATACTCTGTCTACTGCACCACCACCTGGTCAGGCCTGGCCTTGCCTTTTTTTGTGTGTGTGTGTGTATTTTTCTGAAGCTGGAAACAGGGAGAGACAGTCAGACAGACTCCCCGCATGCACCCGACCTGGATCCACCCGGCACGCCCACCAGGGGGCAACGCTCTGCCCTCCAGGGGGCGATGCTCTGCCCCTCCGGGGTGTCGCTCTGTTGCGACCAGAGCCACTCTAGCGCCTGGGGCAGAGGCCAAGGAGCCATCCCCAGCGCCTGGGCCATCTTTGCTCCAATGGAGCCTCAGCTGCAGGAGGGGAAGAGAGAGACAGAGAGGAAGGAGAGGGGGAGGGGTGGAGAAGCAGATGGGCGCTTCTCCTGTGTGCCCTGGCTGGGAATTGAACCGGGACTTCTGCACGCCAGGCCGACGCTCTACCAGTGAGCCAACCGGCCAGGGCCCTTTTTAAAGTTATTTTTTGGCAAGTTCCAGCGGTGTTATTTTTACAAAATTGTGTGGTTTCTGGGTTATGTTTGATGTCAAAACAGAATGTGTGTGTCTTAATTAAAGTCAAAAACTGAATTTAGAACTGTGATTAATTTACCTAAAGCTCGCCAAAAAAGAGAAAAAATTTTGCCTGCCCTGTGGTGGCGCAGTGGATAAAGTGTCGACCTGGAAATGTTGAAGTCGCCGGTTCAAAACCCTGGGCTTGCCTGGTCAAGGCACATATGGGAGTTGATGCTTCCAGCTCCTCCCCACCTTCTCTCTCTCTGTCTCTCCTCTCTCTCTCTGTCTCTCCTCTCTCTCTCTGTCTCTCCCTTTCCTCTCTAAAAAATGAATAAATAAAAAATAAAAAAAAATAGAAAACATTTTAAACAAATTTTAAAATATGTGCATATTATATATATAGTTATATATATTACACTCACTTGGATAAGTAATTTAGTATTTTTTGTTTTATTTATTCATTTTATTATTATTTTTATTATTATTATTTTTTTTTTGTATTTTTCTGAAGCTGGAAACGGGGAGAGACAGTCAGACAGACTCCCGCATGCGCCCGACCGGGATCCACCCGACACACCCACCAGGGGCTACGCTCTGCCCACCAGGGGGCGATGCTCTGCCCCTCTGGGGCGTTGCTCTGCCGCGACCAGAGCCGCTCCAGTGCCTGGGGCAGAGGCCAAGGAGCCATCCCCAGCGCATGGGCCATCTTTGCTCCAATGGAGCCTTGGCTGCGGGAGGGGAAGAGAGAGACAGAGAGGAAGGAGGGGGGGTGGAGAAGCAAATGGGCGCTTCTCCTATGTGCCCTGGCCGGGAATCAAACCCGGGTCCCCCGCACGCCAGGCCGACGCTCTACCGCTGAGCCAACCAGCCAGGGCCTCGTAATTTAGTATTTTAAAAAAATTTTTATTATTATTATTTTTTTAGTTTATTTCTAGAGAGCAGGAGAGAGAGACAGGAACATCTATCTCTTCCTGTATATGCCCTGACTGGAGATCAAACCAGTAACCTCTATGTTTTGGGACAAAGCTCTAACCAACCAAGCTATCCCGTGGTGAGAGAGAGACAGACATGAAGGAAGAGAGCTGAGAACCATCAGTTCTTCGTTGCGGCACCTTCGTTTTTTGTTTTTTTTGTTAGGGACAGAGTGAGAGTCAGAGAGGGATAGATAGGGACAAAACAGACAGGAACAGAGAGAGATGAGAAGCATCAATTATTAGTTTTTCGTTGGGACACCTTAGTTGTTCATTGATTGCTTTCTCATATGTGCCTTAACCATGGGGCTACAGCAGACTGAGTAATCCCTTGCTCAAGCCAGCGACCTTGGGTCCAAGCTGGTGAGCTTTGCTCAAACCAGATGAGCCCACGCTCAATCTGGCGACCTCGGGGTCTCGAACCTGGGTCCTTCGCATCCCAGTCCGACGCTCTATCCACTGCGCCACCACCTGGTCAGGCCCTTTGTTGTTAATTCATTATTTTCTCATATGTGCCTTGAAGAGGGGTGCTCCAGCTGAGGCAATGACCCCTTGCTCAAGCCAGCATCCATGGGCTCTAGCCAGCGACCATGAGGTCATGTCTATGATCCCATATTCAGGCCAGCGACACTTCACTCAAGCTGATGACATCGGGGTTTCGAACCTGGGTCCTCAGTGTCCCAGGCTAACACTTCATTGCACCACCACCTAGACAGGCTAATTTACTATTCTTAATCTTCTTAGTCTCCTTGAAGTTGAAAATAATTTATTCTCAGCCCTGGTCGGATAGCTCGGTTGGCTACAACATTGTCCCAACGCACAGAGGTTGCCCGTTCAATCCCCAGTAAGGGCACATATAGGAACAGATGTTCTTGTCTCTCTCCTGCTCTTTCCCTTTCTTTCTAAAATCACTAAAATAAATATTGAAAAATAAAAATGAGAATCTAGCCGGTTGGCTCAGCAGAACGTCAGCCCTGCATGTGGAGTCCCGAGTTTGATTCCCGGCCAGGGCACACAGGAGAAGTGCCCATCTGCTTCTCCACTCTTCCCCCTCTTTTTCCTCTCTATCTCTCTCTTCCCCTCCCACAGCCAAGGCTCTACTGGAGCAAAGTTGGCCCAGGCACTGAGGACTGACAGCTTGGTGGCCTCCGCCTCAAGCACTAGAATGGCTCTGGTTAGCAATGGCCCCAGGTGGGCAGAGCATTGCCCCCTAGTGGGCTTGCCAGGTGGATCCCAGTCGGGTGCATGTGAGAGTCTGTCTCTGCCTCCCTGCTTCTCACTTAAGAAAAATACAAAAATATAACAACACAAAAAATAGAATTTATTGTTAATCCTTTCTGTATCATCACTGTTGGTTTAGTGGGGCAGGCACTCCAATTCCAAGTAGCCTAATTTTTGCTGTTTAAAAAAAAAATTTTTTTTTAAATTATTTGTAGATTGATTTTTTTTTTTTTTTTTTTAGATTGATTTTAGAAAGAGAAAGAGCCTGACAAGGCATTGGCGCAGTGGATAGAGCATTAGACTGGGAGGCGGAGGATCCAGGTTCAAAACCCCGAGGTCACCGGCTTGAGCACGGGCTCATCTGGTTTGAGCAAAGCTCACCAGCTTTAGTCCAAGGTCATTGGCTTGAGTAAAGGGATATTTGGTCTGCTGTAGCCTCCTGGTCAAGGCACATATGAGAAAGCAATCAAATAGCAACTGAGGTGCCACAACAAAGAATTGATGCTTCTCATCTCTTTCCCTTCCTGTCTGTCCCTATCTGTCCCTGTCTTTGTCTCTCTCTGTCTTTGTCACCAAAAAAAAAAAAAGAGAGAGAGAGAAACATCAGTTTGCTATTCCACTTATTTATGTATTCATTGGTTGATTGTCATATGTGTCCTGACCAGGGATCAACCCCATAACCTTGGTATATTGGGATGAGGCTCCAACCAACTTAGTTACCTGGCCAGGGCCTTTGCTAGCTTTTTAGAATTTCATAAAATAAAGATAATTCAATAAATGTTGAAAGTATTGTTTTTATTTATTTTTTATTTTTTACAGAGACAGAGTCAGAGAGAGGGACAGGGACAGACAGACAGGAATGGAGAGAGATAAGAAGCATCAATCACCAGTTTTTCGCTGCTACACCTTAGTTGTTCACCGATTGCTTCCTCATATGTGCCCCGACCAGGGGGCTACAGCAGAGAGAGTAACTCCTTGCTCGAGCCAGTGACCCTGGGTCCAAGCTGGCGAGCTTTGCTCAAACCAGATGAGCCAGCACTCAAACTGGCAACCTCAGGGTCTTGAACCTGGGTCCTCCGCATCCCAGTCCGATGCTCTATCCACTGCGCCACTGCCCAGTTAGGCTGAAAGTATTATTTGATTTTTTTTTTTTTTTTTTTTTGTATTTTTCTGAAGCTGGAAACGGGGAGAGACAGTCAGACAGACTCCCACATGCGCCCAACTGAGATCCACCCGGCACGCCCACCAGGGGGCGACGCTCTGCCCCTTCGGGGCGTCGCTCTGTTGTGACCAGAGCCACTCCAGCGCCTGGGGCAGAGGCCAAGGAGCCATCCCCAGCGCCCGGGCCATCTTTGCTCCAATGGAGCCTCGCTGCAGGAGGGGAAGAGAGAGACAGAGAGGAAGGAGAGGGGGAGGGTTGGAGAAGCAGATGGGTGCTTCTCCTGTGTGCCCTGACCGGGAATCGAATTCGGGACTTCTGCATGCCAGGCTGACGCTCTACCACTGAGCCAACCGGCCAGGGCCTATTATTTGATTTTTTAAAAACTGAACGCCTGGCCTGACCAGGCAGTGACGCAGTGGATTGAGTGTCGGACTGGGATGCAGAAGGACCCAGGTTCGAGACCCCAAGATTGCCAGCTTGAGCGCGGGCTCATCTGGCTTGAACATGGGCTCACCAGCTTGGACTCAAGGTCGCTGGCTTGAGCAAGGGGTTACTCGGTCTGCTGAAGGCCCACGGTCATGGCACATATGAGAAAGCAATCAATGAACAACTAAGGTGTCGCAATGAAAAATTGATGCTTCTCATCTCTCTCCCTTCCTGTCTGTCTGTCCCTATCTATCCCTCTATCTGACTCTCTCTGTCCCTGTAAAAATAAATAAATCAATTAATTTTTTAAAAAAGGTTTAAAAATCTTAAAAAAAAAATCAGATACAAGCATCTAGTTTTTCTATTGTTGTTTTTTGTGAGACAGAGAGAGGGAGGGACAGACAGAAGGAGAGAGATGAGAAGCATCAATTCTTTGTTGTGGCACCTTAGTTGTTTGTTCTGGGAGGGGGAACTACAGCAAAGCAAGTGATCCCTTGCTCAAGCCAGCCACCTTAGGCTTTAAGCCAGTGACCTTTGGGCTCAAGCCAAGGACCATGGGATCATGTCTATGATTCCATGCTTTATTCAGTGACCCCACACTCAAGCTGGTGAACATGAGCTCAAGCTGGATGAACCTGTGCTCAAGCTGGCAACCTCAGGTTTCAAACCTGGTCAGATTTTATTGGCCCTGGCTGGTTTGCTTAGTGGTAGAGGGTCAGCCCGGCATGTGGATTTCCTGGGTTTGATTCCTGGTCAGGGCACACAGGAAAAGCACACATCTGCTTCTCCACCCCTTCCTGTTTCACTTTTCTCTTTCTCTCTCTCTCTACCCCTCCTACCCCCCCCCTTCCGAAGCAGTGGCTCGGTTGGAACAAGTTGGCCTTGGGCACTGAGGATGGCTCCATGGCCTTGCCTCAGGCACTAAAATAGCTCTGTTGCTGAGCAACAGAGCAACGCCCAGATGGGCAGAGCATAGCCTTCTAGTGGGCTTGCTGGGTGGTGGATCCCAGTTGGGGTGCGGGAGTCTATCTCTCTGCCTCCCCTCCTCTCACTGAAAACAAAAATTATTGATTTGAGAGAGAGAGAGAAAGGTGGTGGTGGGGAGCAGGAAGCATCAGCTTGTAGTTGCTTCTCATATGTGTTTTCACCAGGCAAGCCCAGGGTATCTAACCAGTGACCTTGCCTGTATTTGATTTTTAAAATTTTCAGAGGACAGCCTGACCTGTGGTGGCGCAGTGGATAAGGCGTCAACCTGGAAACACTGAGGTTGCGGGTTCAAAACCCTGGCTTGCCTGGTCAAGGCACATACGGGAGTTGATGCTTCCTGCTCCTCCCCCTTCTCTCTCTCTCTCTTTCTCTCTCTCTCCCCCCCTCTAAAATGAATAAATAAATAAATAAATAAAAAGAATTAAAAAAAATTTTTTTTTCAGAGGACAGTATTAATAGTTTTTGTAAAGCAGTTTAGCACTATGTATGGTACATTATGATCCTATCTGTGTAAAAATACTGGGAGACAATTTACCAAAAGGTTTATGTTTTTAATGATAGGATGCAAGGTGATTTTGTCCTTTAAATGGGCATGTAATTTTCATAATCTTTCACATTTATAAATAAACCATTAATAGGATAATGTGATGTTCTAGAAAAGAGTGAAAGATGGTTTTGATTTAAAGCCAGCACTTAGTGGGGCAAGCAGAAAGGCACTCACTGCTCCTCAGTCAAGGCAAGTTTCTGAACAGTCACAGTGTCCTCCCAGCTTTCTGGAGCCCTTATACTGGTCAGAGGTGTGGTTTTCTCTCACAGATCAGATACCTTATGTACTCAGGGCCTGAGTGGTTTCTTGACTCGTGGCCACAATAGGTCACTTGAGTCCTCTTGATTTGAGGTCATCTAGGTTCATTAGCTTTTATCCTTGGATGCGAGGGTGTATTCCTGGAAGGTAAGAGTGTGAAGAATTTAGTCCTATGGCCCTGAACCCTTTGCCCTCCTCAGGGAGGTGGTAGTTGGTGAGTCTTTCCTCCTTGATTAGACCTCAGGACATCATGGGTTTTCCTCAGAGCTGGTTGAACAGTCTATTTAGTTTCTTCAGTCTTGTGTTTTCAAACCTTTAAAATGAAAAGATGGATTAGAGTTTAATGGAGACAGTTGTGCATTTTTAGCGAAAATTTGTTTCATTTCAACCCATGAAAGTACAAAAGAGTGGTTTCTTTTTAAATTTTTTATTTTTAACTTTATTTAGTTTTTTGAGAGAGAGAGAGAGAGAGAGAGAGAGAGAGAGAGAAGGGGGAGGAGCAGAAAGCATCAACTTCCATATGTGCCTTGACCAGGCAAGCCCAGGGTTTTGAACCGGCGACCTCAGCATTCCCAGGTCGACACTCTATCCACTGCGCCACCACAGGTCAGGCTCTTTTTAAATTTTTTTAATTGGTTTTTGAGTAAAAGAGAAAACTGATTTATTGTTCCATTTATTCCTTTGTTGATTCTTGTATGTGCCTTGACTGAGGATTAAACCTGCAACCTTGGTGTATCAGGGTGATGCTCTAACCAACTGAGCTACCCAGCCAGTGTAAGAGTGATTTCTAAGTGGTATTCCCCTTGCCTTCTGGGCACTGCTTTGCCCATTAACACAAGGTTGGAGGGGGAGAGGGAGAATGGGAAATTCTGACCCAATATTTTGGTTCCTAGGTAGTGGATGTTAACTTCCATTAATAACTTTAAGCAAAAGGTTAAAAATTTCTTTTATCTCATTGTAATTGGTTGAAAGTGGGCTCTCTGCTTCCAAGATTCAAACATCAGCCCCTTTTTTCCTGAAGTGCTTTTCTGCAGGACAGTCTGCCCTACCTGCTGAGTTACAACTTCCCTGCACTGTAATGCTTTTCACAAGGGAATAGGATTAGGCTTTCAGCTGTCAATGCTCTGTCCTGCTGGTAGCATCATGAAACTATTGGTGTTGTTTTGTGGACTTTGCCCTTGCTGAGACATTTTTATTTCTCGTTATAGTCATTCAGCAAAGCTTGTCACTGTATTGAGTTCCTCCAAACTTGCTATCAAGGACTTTATAATCTAGTAGTAGAGAAAAATATACACATTATTAATATGCAATGCAGAATAAGGGGTATAAGAAATGTTGAAAGTGCTGCCTGACCGGGCAGTGGTGCAGTGGTGCAGTGGATAGAGTGTTGGATTGGGATGCGGAAGAGCCAGGTTCGAGACCCCGAGGTTGCCAGCTTGAGCGCGGGCTCATCTGGTTTGAGCAAAAGCTCACCAGCTTGAGCCCAAGGTCGCTGACTCGAGCAAGGGGTTACTCGATCTGCTGAAGGCCCGTGGTAAAAGCACATATGAGAAAGCAATCAATGAACAATTAAGGTGTTGCAATGCTCAACGAAAAACTAATGATTGATGCTTCTCATTTCTCATTGCTGTCTGTCTGTCCCTGTCTATCCCTCTCTCTAACTCTAAAAAAAAAAAGGTGCTGCAGAAACTTAGAGCTGGTGATAATGGCAGGAGGGGAAGGAACAGGTCAATTAAGAAAGGCTTCTGGGCCCTGGCTGATTGGCTCAGTGGTAGAGCGTCGGCCTGGCGTGCAGGAGTCCCGGGTTCGATTCCCGGCCAGGGCACACAGGAGAAGTGCCCATCTGCTTCTCCACCCCTTCCCCTCTCCTTCCTCTCTGTCTCTCTCTTCCCCTCCTGCAGCCAAGGCTCCATTGGAGCAAAAGTTGGCCCAGGCACTGAGGATGGCTCTGTGGCCTCTGCCTCAGGTGCTAGAATGGCTCTGGTTGCAACAGAGCATCGCCCCCCGGTGGGCATGCCGGGTGGATCTCGGTCGGGCGCATGCGGGAGTCCGTCTGACTGCCTCCCTGTTTCCAACTTCAGAAAAATACAGGCCCTGGCTGGTTGGCTCAGTGGTAGAGCGTCGGCCTGGCGTGCGGAAGTCTCGGGTTCGATTCCCGGCCAGGGCACACAGGAGAAGCACCCATCTGCTTCTCCACCCCTCCCCCTCTCCTTCCTCTCTGTCTCTCTCTTCCCCTCCTGCAGCTGAGGCTCCATTGGAGCAAAAGATGGCCCGGGCGCTGGGGATGGCTCCTTGGCCTCTGCCCCAGGCACTAGAGTGGCTCTGGTTGCGACAGAGCGACGCCCCTGGTGGGCGTGCCGGGTGGATCTCGGTCGGGCACATGCGGGAGTCTGACTGCCTCCCCATTTCCAGCTTCAGAAAAAAAAAACCAACAACAAAAAAGAAAAATACAAAAAAAAAAGAAAAAAAGGCTTCATAGAGGTGGCATCAGAAGATTCATTACCATTGACTTCGGCCTTGAAGATTTCTGCAAATAAGGAAGGGGACATGAGCAAAGGCAGGACGGAAGTCAAAGCTCTATTTGCAAGGACTCCACTTTTACCAGCCAGAATGGAGAGGAATTCAGTAAAATAAGGCGGAAAACACAACCCAGGCCAGTTGTGTTTAGGGCCTGGAATGTTAGCCGAATGGTGGTTATCAGTGGCTACTGGGGGAACCTGAAGGCTTTTAGTAAAGTGAGGATTAAATTTGGACTCTAGGGAAAAGAGCACTATGCAGGATGAACTAGACAGGAGAGGCCCAAAGTGAGACCAGTTTATTAAAAGGAACTTGACCACCTGACAAGGTGGTGGCGCAGTGGTTAGAGCGTTGGACTGGGATGCGGAGGACCCAGGTTCGAGACCCCGAGGTCACCAGCTTGAGTGCAGGCTCATCTGGTTTGAGCAAAAAATTCACCAGCTTGGACCCAAGGTCGCTGGCTCGAGCAAGGGGTTACTTGGTCTGCTGTAGCCCCACGGTCATATGAGAAAGCAATCAATGAACAACTAAGGTGTCACAACGAAAAACTGATGATTGATGCCTCTCGTCTCTCTCTGTTCCTGTCTGTCTGTCCCTGTCTATCCCTCTCTCTGACTCTCTCTCTGTCTCTGTAAAAAAAAAAAAAAAAAAAAAAAAAGGAACCTGACCTATCTCAGTGGGAGTAGAAATGTAGAGGCTTAAAATGACATAATATGTTGCCTCTGTATGCTCTGTGGCACCCTTGCTGGCTGGCCTTGTGGAGCCCTGGCATTATGGTACTATGGACATGGCTGCCCTAAAGAAGCAGGCTCACCAGGACCTCTCTTTCTCTGACAGGATAAAGTCAGAATGACCGCATCGTAAATTCTTTACCTGACTGCCTCCCTGGGTGTTCACTGAGGCACTGACACCAAGCAGACAGGCACCACTGTTAGGGTTGCCAGAAATACAGGATGCCAGTTAGATTGGAATTTTAGATAAACAAGGAATAATTTTTTGTTATGTCCCACAAAATCTTTGGTCTGCCTAAAATTCCAGTTTACCTGATGTTTGGTGTGTAATCTTATAATCCTTACCATTCTTCGTTCTCTGCTGTTGGTCCTGGGCTCAGCTTCCTCCTCTCTTATTTTCTACCTGTTTCCTCCTGAGTTAGTCTTTCAGTGGGTGCCAGAGTCAGGAAGAGTAAGTATGTCCTGCCCAGGAGGGGTCAGCGTGCTTTGGGGGATGGGTGTCCCGACTCAGTGCCAGGGTTTGGTACCTGTGTAGAGCATGAGTTGTAACTTTCCATCTAAGCAGACAGAGAAGGAGACGGGATGAAGGAAGGACCTTTTGTCCTAGTGCCAAAGGGGACAGGAGAGCATCAGGCCCTCGGGAATTTTCCAGGTTTCTGCCAGTGTCTCAGAATGTACCTGGGACCTGGCGATGATGTCCCTGAAATTTGGATCCTCTTGCATCTCATTGCCCCTTTCTGGTTTCTCTCCTACCCCACTGCCATCCTGCAGGGGTACTTGGAGCTCATAGACCCAGATGTACTCCATTTTTTTCACATTCTTCACCCACTAACTAGCACCTCCCCTTCCCTTTCCCATACCTCTGTCTCAAGGATCCTGCTCTGGCTTTCCAAAGAGCCCTGAGCAAGCCTCCTTCATAACTTTTCCCACACTTGATTGATTCCATCTGTTACTGGTGTCTCTCCCATGGAAATGGGCTTTCTAAGGACAAGGACCTGCTTTGTCAGTGTCCTCATTCCCCACTACCATGCCTGTACCTAGTAGGTGCTCAGTAAATATGACCTGATGAACAGCAGGACTCTGAAAACTTAACTAGTAAGTGAAGACTAGTAAGGCTTCAAGTATCCTGGCACGAGCCAGACATGAGCTAGATTCTCTGGCCTTTGTCCCATGTCCTCCAGCTCTAGGCGCTGCTCTAAGCCTGGACCGTTGCTTCAGGTCAGGTTGTTTGTCCTTCTATACTTCCTTTTGCACACAGCTTTATGCAACTTCTAGAAGCATCCTCCTCCTTGTTGGCATCAGATGCTATCAAACTGTTTGTTGCCTGTGTAGGGTTTGAGGGAATGGGCAGGGAACTGCATTGCTGCCTGTTCCCTTTGGGGTGAGGGTGGGGGGCAAATCTAAGAAACCCCTCTACCTGACAACATAGAGTAAACAAGGACAGAGTGTTTTTGTAAGGGGGTAAGTGAATCTGAGGCCCTCCACTGGATGATGTATGGGAGAGGAGCTTTGGGGATGTCTTGGCTATTACATGCAGAACAATGAAGACAGAGAAAGTTTGGGAGGAGGCCAAAAGGACAGACAGAGCCCCCAGTCCCCAAGTTAGTCATTTGTGACATGACTATGGACAGGCAGGGCTGAGAGATTTTCTTAACCTGGGTAGTGCTAGGAAATGCCTCTGGGAGGAGGTAGGTAGACAGGACAGTAATTTGAGTCAGTAGTCAAAAGGGATGCTTTGTACCTGGGCTTTCAGTTCCAAGCAGCAGCAGCCTCCCTGGCTGTCAGCCTGGAGCCCAGCACAGCTCGTGGGACAGGTGAGGCCTCCAGGAATTGGCAGGCAGATCTGGGCAGCAGAGAACCCCCGGGAAGTTTGAGGAAGATTCCTTATGCTCTTGTTTGCAGCCCTCTGCTGGGAAACCTCAGGGAGGGCTCAGAGAACCAGCCACTGATGAAACTCTCCACTGGTTACCATGGCAGACAGCTGACAGCTGAGGCCCTTGGGGGTTTATGGTTTCTTTCCTTCAGGCTGGCTTAGTACCTGGGCATTGGGAGAGATCCACATGCTGAGGTCCAGCCTTTTCTCTGGACCTCTTCTGGTGGCCCCATGAAGCTAGCACCCTCAGGGGACTTGATGGCCAACTTCTTGCTGGAAAACAGGGGCTTCACTCTTTGCTCCTGGCCCACCTTATGTGGGGGCTGTCCCTGCAGGTACCTGAAGGAATTCCGCACAGAGCAGTGCCCGCTCTTTGTGCAACACAAATGCACTCAGCATCGGCCCTACACCTGCTTCCACTGGCACTTTGTGAACCAGCGACGACGCCGGTCTGTCCGCCGTCGGGACGGCACGTTCAACTACAGCCCTGACGTCTACTGCACCAAGTACGACGAGGCCACAGGCCTCTGCCCAGAGGGCGACGAGTGAGTGCCCCCCAGCCTGCCCTCAGAGGAGCCCACGTCTTCTGGGTCAGATGCCTCAGAATAGGCCAGGCAGAGTCTGAGAAACCAGCCCAAGGCTGCTTTTGGGGGCATGCTGCAGCTTGGCCCTCCTTCCTGTGGTCTGGACCTGAGCTCAGATCCTGCCAGCCTCGGGAAGTGGGGGGCTTCTCCTTTCCACTTGTGGGAAACCATGCACAGGACTTTCTTCTGCTAAGCATAAGGGTCATATCTGAACCAAAGTGGCTCCCTGGGCCTCTGTCATGGTCCCCTGCAGGTACCTAGGATCCTCTGCAGCCTGCCATCACCTATCTTATCTCATACAGTTCCTTCCAGAGAAGGAGCCTCTCCAGTTTTCCACTGTGCTGACCCTAGAAATTTTACCACAATGCTCTCTAAAGAAGCAACACAAATGACAAGGAGGTGGCAAACCAGGGAACATCACTGAAAAGGAACATTTATTTACCCTGTTTGTCATTTGTTTCAACCTTGTAGAGGTAGCTTCTGCAGCTGCTCTCTCTCGCAAAGGTCAAGGCTTGCTGACCTTTTTCCCAGCCTAATGATGCATTTAGGGCACAAGACCTTTTACTCCTCTGAGAACCCCTGAGCTAGGCAGCATTTCTTCTCCCAGGAACACTGCCCCTACACGCCCCACCCCCCAGAGCTTTTCTTCTGGGCAGCCTTCAAGAGGACTTGCTGAGCAGGCTAGAGGGGGGATACCAGGCCCTCTCGGGTCTCCTTCAGGCTACAGCACCAGACTGGCAATGGGGGGTGGTTCTGTTACTGCAGCAGGGTTTATCACTGCTGGCCTCCCTGACCTACCACTAATGCACTGTCCAGTCGTAAGGAAAGGGTGGGGACTGGTAGCCCAGGCTGCCGGGGGCACAGATTAGTGACCCCCCCCTGCCCCGTTTCAGGTGCCCATTCCTGCACAGGACCACAGGGGACACTGAACGCAGGTACCACCTGCGCTACTACAAAACTGGCATCTGCATCCACGAGACAGACTCAAAAGGCAACTGCACCAAAAACGGCCTGCACTGCGCTTTTGCCCATGGGCCTCATGACCTCCGCTCCCCTGTCTATGACATCAGGTGGGCTGGATACCACTCTGGACTGAAGGCTTGGGCTGGGGTGGTGGCCTGGCTTCTGACACGAGTACCACAGCTAAGAGTGCAGGGCTGGCACTCTGGTTCCTTCCCCCTCATGCCCCTTCCCCGCTCTCTCTGTCTTGTTCTCTCCTCCCAGGGAGCTCCAGGCCATGGAAGCCTTGCAGAATGGCCAGACCACAGTGGAAGGAAGCATAGAGGGTCAATCCACGGGGGCCGTAAGCCATGCCATGATAGAAAAAATCCTCAGTGAAGAGCCACGGTGGCAAGGTAACGGTGGCCACACAAATGGCCAGGCCCCTCCCACCAGACATTTGTCCTCACTCTTCTGCCCATAGGTGTCCTAAGGACTTGGCTCAACACCACTTCTGGGAGGTGCTCGGCCCTCATCCCACCTTACATCCAGCCATACACAGCCCTGTCATTGGTCATTTGGGGGCACATCCAGGGGAATTTCCCCAGGCACGCCTTGTCCTGTTAACCATCATTCTAGATGCACCCCAGATTTCTCACGGGGCTTTCACACATACATACTTGTGCTTGTATGTAAGTACATGTAGTCTTGAAGCTCCTAAGGGTGTCCTTCTCACCTTGTGAACTGTGAGTATCCCCAGTGAAGGAGAACATTCACCTCATCTCTGTCCTGGGTCATCTCAGTTCTGGCCCATGAAAGGGTGCCTTGCTCATACCTTAGCTCCTTGACCCCTTTCCAGTGGCTTCTCCTTCCCCCTTTCTCCTCCCCACCTGACCTCTTCCTCTGGCCCCTGAGCAGAGACCGCTTATGTGCTGGGGAACTATAAGACGGAGCCGTGCAAGAAGCCCCCACGGCTGTGCCGCCAGGGTTATGCCTGTCCATACTACCACAACAGCAAGGACCGGCGGCGGAGCCCCCGGAAACACAAATACAGGTCCTTTGGCCCAAGCAGGGCAGCCAGGGGAGGGAAGGGTGGCAGGGATGGGAGCACAGCTGGGTCTGCTTCCACTGCTCTCAGAAAGCAGGGAGGCCCAGGTACAAGGAGGAATAGTCAGAGTAGCAAAAAAATGAGAAGCCTGCCTGGATCCTCCACTCATGAAATGAGGAGGGGCTGGGGTGCAGCCATCTTTGATGCCCTTCAATTCTGACTCAGAGGGGCATCTGCTAGGGCCACGCCATGGCATAGAAAGTGTGTGGTGGCTACAGCCTGGCTGTCCTTGGGCTGCATAGTACTTGGTAGGAGGCTATGGCTGAGGGAGCAGAGCTGGGCAAAGCAGCAGAGCCTGCCTCTGGCTCTGTGGGGCAGGGCTGTAGTGGCATTCCCCAGATCCTGGCCTCTCCCTCTAGCATCCATGTGACCTCATCCTCTCATTGGACCAGGTCGTCTCCGTGTCCAAACGTGAAACACGGGGATGAGTGGGGAGACCCTGGCAAGTGTGAGAATGGGGATGTCTGCCAGTACTGCCACACCCGCACGGAGCAGCAGTTCCACCCGGAGGTGAGCCTGGGAGGCGGGCCGGTCCTTTCAGGGGCAAGTGAATGTCCGCAGTCTCTTTGGGAAGCAAGGCAGGGCCCACCCTAGGAGAGGAATTTGAAGCCACAAGCTCCCAACTGGCAGTACCTAAAGGAGACTTGCCCCTTAATTTGGCAACATCCCTTGTTCAGAGCCCACATTCACCAAGTAGCCTTCTGTTCCCAGTCTGTTTCCCCAGGCCTCCTAACAGAAAGGGCATGGCTGGGCCTGATGCCCTGCCCATTCTGGGTTTTTTGTTTGTTTGTTTGTTTTTCATTCTGGGTTTTGCATCACTGAACTGGTGCTTAATCCAGTGACATCTGGATAAAAAAATAAGAAAGCCCCAAACAGGTACCTTGTTCCAGACCAGAGTTTAGGGTAACAAGCAGCCTCCTTAATGCAATTCCCCAGCCCACTGGCCCCTTGGTGTAGCCCTGAGCCATATCAGTATGTCAAGATCTTGTGTAAGGTACATAGAGGCACATGCTGCCCCTTCCCCTCATCCCATGGAGACCAGGACACCTAAGATAGACACATGGACAGAGACCACCTTTTGTGGGCTATGGACAGCAGGGTGGAAAGTTAGACCCAGTATAGGTCCCAACCTAAATTTCAACCGAGCAGGCCTTGGAGTGAGCAGGTACTACCTATAATCTTGGCTCTCCTAATGCCCAGAGGCACATTTGGAGGTCACCAAGACCCTGAGTGAAGAGCAGCATGGACAAGATCCCTTTGAGAAGTTGATCAGGGCTAGTTGGTTCTTTGACTCCACAAGGAAGGGTGTCCTCAGAATGGGACGGCAGTGTCTGATTCAGGGGTTTGACTAAGGAAGTTGGTAGGGAGAACTGGAAATGGTGTGGAATGGGGAGGAGAAGAGAGATTAGTACGCTAAGGCACCCATTCCTGCCTGTCCCTCTCTGCCCATGCCTGACCCACCTCTACTCTGCCCTGTCCCTCCAGATCTATAAATCCACCAAGTGCAACGACATGCAACAATCGGGCAGCTGTCCCCGAGGACCTTTCTGCGCCTTTGCCCACGTAGAACGTAAGCTGCTCTCATTGGCCTGAGGCAGTGTCCTCTTTACCCTCCCCTCACCCCATGCTGCTCAGGCTCAGGCAGGGGGAGGCACCCTCCCAGAGTCTACAAGGCAGATCTCAGGAACCATCCCATGCCACACAGGTGGCAGGCATCACTAATTGAACATGGCATTCTGTGCTGCTGAGCCCTGCCCAGAGCAGAGCTGTCCTATCAAGATATCATGCAACTCCCTTACGTCATTTTAGATATTCTAAATGAAGCAAAAGAAACAGGTTAAATTAATTTGAACACTATATTTTTATTTAATCCATTATAAAATATCATTTCAAAAATAATCCATGTAAGAAAATCATCAAGATATCTTACTATTTTTTTCAAACTGTCATTGGAAGTATGTATTTGAATGGTTGCTGCACATTTCAGTTCAGAGCACCCATGTTCCAAGTGTTTACCAGCCACATGTGGCTCTGGGCCACCGCATCAGACAGGGCAGCTCAGCTCTCCACACTGCACTCCGGACCACTACTGCCAGTCTCAGACGGAGCTCAAGTTACAACCTGTGACCACCTGAGTCCCCATGCTGGCTGTCTTTCACCTCTTCCCCAGCTCACACCTTCTCTCGGGGATTGGAGTGAAAAATACACTCACAGCCTTGGGAGGGGGATGCATATTCTTAGCACAGAGGTGGGCCTTAGCCTTGGGCACTGGGGCCACCAATGGGGGCAGCACAGAGACCTGATTTATGGCTCAGGCTTTGGAGTCTTACAAATTGAGGTTCTCATCCCAGCTCTTGTTTCCTAGCTCTATCACCTTGGGAGTCTTGACCTTGCCTCTCTGAGCCTCAGTTTCTTTATCTGTATAGACCATAATATTACTTATGTCTTACAGTCATTGTGAAGATTCACAATTAATACAACTTGCCTGGCACCTAGTAAGTGCTTAGCACATGGTATTAATAGAAATAAGGTAGGACCCTTCCCTCTATGTACAGGGGATGCATAGTCCTTTGAAAGAGACCCAGATGCACTTCTGGCTCAGGAGTCTGCTGACACCCTGACGCTGTCTCTTGCAGAGCCACCCCTCAATGATGACCTGCAGCCTTCCTCAGCTATGTCTAGTCCCACTCAGCCGGGACCTGTCTTGTACATGCCATCTGCTGCTGGAGACTCAGTGCCCGTGAGCCCCTCCAGCCCGCATGCCCCTGACCTCAGCGCCGTACGTGCCTGTCCAGGGGGTGGGTGGGCACCACACCTACCTAGGAGCCAGCACCTGCCTCTCATGCTCCCCACTCCACCCCCTCAGCCTGTGCTTGTGGAGTAGGCCTTGGGGTTCTTTCCTTTCTGCCCTGGGGTTCTTTTCTCTATCAAAAGTGGGTGGTGGGTAGGGGTTAGTGTTTCCCAGAGCGTGTGTTAGTAAGCCTGGGTAGAGTTGGTAGAACAGAGCCTTCTGTGTGTGTGTGTGTGTGTGTGTGTGTGTGTGTGTGTCTCTCTCTCTCTCTCTCTCTCTCTCACACACACACACACACACACACACACACACACACACTGTTCCCTCATGAGGTTCTGGGTCTCGTGGGTGGGGGTTGCTTTCCATTGGTAGATGGAAATGGAAGTGAGCCCCCTGCTGAAGAAGCTCCCTTTGAGGAGGGGCTGGAGGGCATTCTGATGGGGTCAGGCCCTGTGCCCCAGCCTACATTTTACCCACCAGCCCACTCCCTTCTCTGCAGCTCCTTTGTAGAAACAGCAGCCTCAGCAGCCCATCTAATCTCTGTGGCTCCCCCCCGGGCTCCATGAGGAAGCCCTCAAACCTGGAAGGCACTGTCTTCCCTGGGGAGTCTGGCCTCGCCCCTGGCAGCTATAAGAAGGCTCCTGGCTTCGAGAGGGAAGACCAGGTGGGAGCTGAGTTCCTGAAAAATTTCAAATGCCAGGTAAGGGATGAGAAGGTCAGCCCAGAGAGGTTAGCCTTCTCCGTGGAGGGGTGCCCTGGAATGGGTAGCATAATCTGGAGCTAGGAAGCTCTGTCCTCAGCCTCCTCAAGCCTGAGCAGAGTGAGTAAGGCTGTCCTGTTTTACAGATGAAGACAGGAAGGCTAGAGAGACTGAGCACCCTTCCCAGTGTCACAGAGCTGCTAATAGAGGAACAGGGATGCAGCCTGGGTCTTCTGCCCGATGCTGCCTTGACATGGCAGGGCCTTGGGGAGCATGACAGAAGCAGTTCATAACTGAACTTTGAGGCTTGGAGTCACCTGGGAGGAGAGGAGCACCCCCTTTGACTCCTAGGGTAGGGAAAGGCTTAAGAGTGTAGAGGGAGAGCGGGGTATAAGGGGGTTACAGGTCTTTGCCCTCAACCTGGCCCTGGTACCTGCAGCCTCGGTGAGCCATGGCAGGTTGATGATACTTGGGGGGACTCCTGGGCTTGTACCACATTCATCTGCACTCTGACCTTTCTCTCTCAGGCCAAGTTAAAACCCCACTCGCTAGAGCCCAGGAGTCAAGAGCAGTCTCTGCTTCAGCCCAAACAGGTACTGAACTCTCAGCCTGCTTCTAGCACCTGCTGTGGACAGGACAGGTCTATAGCCCCAGGAGGCTGCAGAGAGTGGGAGGTACAAAGCAGAGGGCAGGACGAAAGTGGGCCCTAGCCCCAATCCAGAGAGGATGGGGTCAGGCCCTGGAGCCCCTCACCTCCTAGACTCTCATTAAATGTCAGTAAAGAAAATATTGAGTGTCTATATGGTGCCAGGCACTGACCTCACTTCTGCCTTCCCCTATGCAGGATTGTAGGGTTGGGTGGGCCTTGCTGCCTCCAAGCCACACCCCTCCAACTCCAGCTTCTTGATTAGGTGTTGAGAGGGTGGGGCCCCATCAGAGCAAGGGGGCTGTAATGCCCATTTCCTTCTACCCCACCCAGTTTCCTTCTCTAGCCTCTGGCCATGGCCTCCTGGGCGGGCATCCCATGGCCTCTCCTCACTCTCTCGTTGCAGGACATGCTGGGCATCCTCCCCGTGGGCAGCCCCCTGACTTCAAGCATCTCTTCTAGTATCACCTCCAGCCTGGCAGCTACCCCCCCTAGCCCCGCGGGCTCCAGCAGCGTTCCTGGCATGAATGCAAATGCTCTGCCCTTCTATCCCACCAGCGACACGGTAGAGTCGGTCATAGGTAATTAGGTCATTTCTGTTGCCAAGTCCAGGACTGGGTCTGGAGTCAGAGACACTAGGTCTTGGGAGTGAGACTCAAACCAGCATGCTGGTTACTTTAGACATCTGACTGAGGGGAGTCAGGGTAGCACTCTGGGTCTTTGAGCTAAAGAGGAAACAAACCCAAGGTGTAGGGCCAAGACTATCCCTTATATTAAATTAGAGATGCCTCTTCCCCTGGGCAAGTCACTATCATTCCACGACAGAACATCCTTCAGTTTGCATCCATTCCCTCAACTAGGTTTCCTGGTGCAGTTAACAACCTGCACAGCTGTCCTGGTCATTAGAAGTCACTGCTTTTCTCTTTTAGCAGTCATTTATAGGCACAACTTTGTGCCAGGCCCTAGTGCAAAGACTGGGGTTGCAAACATGCTCTTGACTTCAGGGAGGGACACTGTTCCCACCTCATGGTCCAGTTCCGCAGAGGGCAGTGTGCATCAGCCACTGAAGGCCCAGAGCCAAGCCTGGCTTTAGTGAGCTCCTGGAGGGAGACATACGAATCATAACATCAGGAGACAGTGCCTCTGTCCAAGGCAGGAACCCTGGACTAGGACTTGATTTCCCCTGGGGGTATCAAAGGCGGCTTCAGAAAGAGACATTTGAGTTGGACTTGGCTAGGCAGACAGCATTAGGGGTCACTGTGTCAGAGAAGCAGCCCCAGCACAGGCAGAGACTAAAGGGAGGAGGCAGGCAGATGAGGCAGGGTGGGCAGTGAGGTAGTCAAGGACAGGTTGGTCTAAGAGGCAAGGCCTGGAGCTTTGGACTGCATGCCCCTTGGGAGGCTGGGAGGCTCAGACCCTGTGACTGCTCTATCATTAGAGTCTGCCCTGGATGACCTGGACCTGAATGAGTTTGGGGTGGCTGCCCTAGAGAAGACTTTCGATAACAGCACAGTGCCTCACCCGGGCAACATCACCATCGGTACTGGGCTATGGGTGGGCCAGGTGTGGTGGGAGGGCTCCTAGGGGTCTGCCTGGCCTGGGCTGGGCAGACAGAGCAGACCCCTGTTTGGTGTGGCCCCACGTGGCACCCTGCCCTCACTTGGCCTGTTTTCCTGGGCCTCTCTTGCAGGTGGCAGTTTGCTGCAGAGCTCTGCACCCGTGAACATCCCTGGCTCCTTGGGCAGCTCTGCCTCCTTCCACTCAGCATCCCCATCCCCTCCTGTTAGTCTCTCCTCACATTTCCTGCAACAGCCCCAGGGCCACCTGAGCCAGGCAGAAAACACGTTTTTGGGAACCTCAGCATCACATGGATCTTTGGGTAAGAAGAGATGTGGCTCACTTGAGACTGGGGCTTTTGAGACTTTTTTTTTTTTTATTCATTTTAGAGAGGAGAGAGAAAGAAGGGGGGAGGAGCAGGAAGCATCAACTCCAATATGTGCCTTGACCAGGCAAGCCCAGGATTTTGAACTGGCGACCTCAGTGTTCCAGATCGATGCTTTATCCACTGAGACCTGGCCTTTTGGAAAGTGTCTTTTGGGCTTTGTGTCCATGGCTAGAGGCAGTGCAGAGCAGAGGTTAGAGCAGGGGTTCTGGGGCTGGAGGTGAATCAGGTCCCTGTCTCACAATTCCCTCAACTGTGTGATCCTGGACAAATGACAGCCTTTCTGTCTTAGTTTCTTCTGCTATAAAGTGGGAATAATGGCTGCACCCACGTCATAAGGTGGTTGTGAGGCTTAAATGAAGCAAGAAAGAAGACAGGGCTAGTGCGCAGTAAGTAATGGCTTAGAGCTGTCAGGACCTGGTTCTGCTCATGTACCCAGAGCTCCCAGGGGTGGATTGCAACAGCCAAATTCACAGGAGGTCAAAGGAGAGGTCTGAACATCTCAGCCTGAGCTCAGGGTAGCCTTCCTAGTGGGCAGAGGCACCAGGGAGACCCAGCTCCAGCCCTGAGGCTGTTGGCTGGACTGGGAGTTCTGGAGGGCAGGTCAAGCCATAGTGGTTAGAGGCGTGGTGTGCAGACCTGCAGGATCTGGTAGCTACCATGTGCAGGGTTCTCATCTCTTGTATGCCGGGGCTGGTGTGAATATTCACCAAGGTAACAGTAAAACAGCACAGCACCCAACCTGCTTCCTCTCTGTAAACAGTAGCTGCTCTTAACTTCCCTGCCCCCTGCAGCTAATCAAGAAGCTCAAAAATCCCCTCCCCAGAGGGCATTGGTCACATTGAGCCATCAATCCGCCCTTGGGCCAGGTTTGGGACCTTCCCTAATCTCCATATATTAGGGCAGCATGGTGATTTCTTCACACCTTTGCTTTCTTTTTTTCTTTCCTTCTTTCTTTTTTTTTTTTTCTTCCTTTTCTTTCTCTCACTCTCTCTCTTTATATTTTTCAAATACAATTTACATTTGATATTTTGTATTAGTTTCAGGTGTACAGCATATCATAGTGATTAGAGAACCCTATACTTTACAAAGTATTGGCGGCATACCTAGTTATTACAGTATTTTTTTTTTTCAGGGACAGAGAGGAGTCAGAGAGAGGGATAGATAGGGACAGACAGACAGGAATGGAGAGAGATGAGAAGCATCAATCATCAGTTTTTCATTGCGACACCTTAGTTGTTCATTGATTGCTTCTTCATATGTGCCTTGACCATAGACCTTCAGCAGACCAAGTAACCCCTTGCTCGAGCCAGCGACCTTGGGTCCAAGCTGGTGAGCTTTTTGCTCAAACCAGATGAATCCACGCTCAAGCTGGCGACCTCGGGGTCTCGAACCTGGGTCCTCCGCATCCCAGTTCAACGCTCTATCCACTGCGCCACCACCTGGTCAGGTGGTTATTACAGTATTACTGACTACATTCCCTGTGCTATCCTTTACATCCCCGAGCACTTTCCAGTTTACAAGGTGTCTTTTCTGTTCTGTGTTGATGCTGTCAGCTTCAGATGCTTAGTCTTATATTTATCAGGCTTGTTCCATATTCTGGAGGCCAGTAGTTCTGCTTCCTGGCCACACATCCATTCCTTCCCCATGTGGTTATTGAGCAATTTTATAGGTACAACGTGAGCTCAGTAATTCCTGCTGGCCTGGTGCCATCATCTCTGGGGAAGGCAGTGGGAACAGACATTAGATCATACTTAGAACTGTTGTGTGGGGTCAGAGGGCTGGGGCTAGGGTTCAGAATAATAGAGGGACCTCTCAGGAGTGGCTCCTCCCCAAGAGAGCAGATGCCACCCAAGTGTGGAGTAGAGGTGTGCAGGCAGATTTTGCTGCTGGGACAGTGTCAGTACAGGGATCCTGGGTCCCCCCCCCCCCCCCCCCCCGGGCCAGGGCAGATGGGCTCAAAGGCGGCACACACCACAGGATCTCCACACAGGACCATGTCCATCATATTGTTGGGTGCACTGGTGTTGTTTAGGCAACGCTGTCTTAAATCCTTTTGGTTCTGGAACATCCTGGCTGGATTAGTGGGAAAGGAAGCCAGAAAGAAAACACTAGAACAATATAGTGGGCAGAATGAGCCCAGAGGTGGATACGGTTCTGCTCTGGAAGACAGGTTGCCCTGAGAGCCACAGAGCAGGGGCACACAGGGTGTCAGCAAATGTCTGGTGGATGAGTGAGTGGGGGGTGCATGAGCGTGCAATGTAGAGGACTAGCAAGAGGAGGCCGTGGGAGTCAGACAGCTTAATTGTACTGGCTCAGCCACTTCCTGTCGTAACACAGAAGATTGGACCTGGGCTCCCAGAGCTCTTTCTGCTCCAGCTCTGCTGTTATTGGGCTACGCTGGTCTGTCTTTTCTCCTGAACCAACTCTTAAGCCCCACACCAAGAAGGCTCCGTACTTTTTAAAAAAAAAATTTTTTTAATTTATTTTTAGAGAGGAGAGAGAGAGACAGAGAGAGAGAAGGGGGGAGGAGCTGGAAGCATCAACTCCCATATGTGCCTTGACCAGGCAAGCCCAGGGTTTCGAACCGGCGACCTCAGCACTTCCAGGTCGACACTTTATCCACTGTGCCACCACAGGTCAGGCAAGAAGGCTCCCTTCTTTCTAGCCTAAAGTCACTATCACAAATTACCTTCACAGACTGCTCTCTTTACAGCACTCCATAAGTCTGAATTACCCCATTTTACAGAGGAGGATATTGAGGCTTTAAATTTAAATGGCAGCTGATAGGTAGCAGGTGGCACCATAATAGGTCTCATTCAGCTGCAGCAACTACATGTCCCTGCCAGATTCTCAGGCCCTACACTGCTTGAGCCTGGCACAGTAACCCCTGGAAGCCCTGGGCAGGGCCTTCCAGAGTGCTGACCTTCCTCCCCTTCCTGGTGCAGGTCTGAACGGGATGAACAGCAGCATCTGGGAGCACTTTGCCTCTGGAAGCTTCTCCCCAGGCACTTCTCCTGCCTTCCTGTCAGGGCCTGGGGCTGCTGAGCTGGCCCGGCTCCGACAAGAGCTAGATGAAGCAAATGGCACCATCAAGCAGTGGGAAGAGTCCTGGAAGCAGGCCAAGCAGGTACTGAACCCCCACGCCCACCCTCCCCAGAGCTCATGCCCCTTTTACACAGGGCACAGGGGGTGGAGGAGGCCAGGGATCCTGGCAAACAGCAGAAACTCAGTTGTATTCTCTTTCCCCCTATCAGGCTCTTGGGGTGACTGGGGTCCCAGACCTGGAACTCTATGAGCTGTTTATGTGATCTGGTCCCAGAGCACTGCTTGCCTCTTCCAAGAAGCCCTGGCTCTCCAGGGCTCAGGTTCTGAGACGAGCCCTCTGTTCAGGGATAGCTGTGCTGGCCCAGCCCCCTTCGCTGCTCACAGAGGGTCTCGCAGGTCCTGAGACCTTTCTTCTCTGCAGGCTTCCTCCCTGCCCCTCCCCAGACAGCTGACCCAGCTCCCAGCAGGTCCTGCAGCCACAGTGGCTTATACAGGCTCCCAGATATACACTTTCAGGGGGTGGGGGCAGGGGGCCAGGGCCATTGTGATGAGTTGGTGCGTGTTTGGCCCACAGGCTTGTGATGCCTGGAAGAAGGAGGCAGAGGAAGCTGGTGAGCGGGCCAGCATGGCAAGTGCTGAGTGCGAACTGGCCCGCGAGCAACGGGACGCGCTAGAGGTGCAGGTGAAGAAGCTGCAGGAGGAGCTGGAGCAACTGCACTCAGGGCCCGACCCACAGGCCCTGCCCACCTTCTCAGACCTGGAGGCCCTCTCACTCTCCACCCTCTACTCCCTCCAAAAGCAGCTGCGGGCCCGCCTGGAGCAAGTGGACAAGGTCAGCGCAGGAGGTTAGGGGAGCACTGGGTAGGGGTAGAAGTAGCCATATCCAGTGTTTGGACTCTGGCTGGTCCATACTGCTCCAGGGATGGCCACCCTCCTGAGAGCCTCTGCCCAGCAGCTGGGCCAACACAAGATGCTGGCCTGCTGGAGGGGAGCTAGGAAGAAAATGTTGCTCACTTGGGAAGATGAGAAAGTGGGAGGTGGGTCCATGCCCACCCCAGCATATTTAAGGATAGGCACCAACCTGAGCTGTATTAGTATGCCTGGGCCCTAAGTCACATCCTACTTTTCCACCTTTGAGCTCTGTGTGAACCAACAGACATACCAGAATGGTTAGTCCCCAGGGCTACTCTTTCTGCATTCCTAGATGCCCTGCTGGAAGCCCAGGGGAGCCTCACACAGAAGGAGGAATTCTTTCCTTGATAGGCCTTTGGCAGCAAAGACCCACATGTGGCCATGTAACCTCAGGCATCCCACTACCCTCTCCAGGCCCCACTGTTCTCATTTGGTGACCTAGGGTCACTACAAGATCAGTGTGAGGAAAAACCCTCAGGATGGGGGCTGCTGAGCAGCCTGGCTCTTCCCTCCCTCGGGCTCTGACTCCCCACAGCCAAAGCCTAAAGCAGAAATTGGGAGGTTTGAGGTCATCGGCCTGAATCTAATCTTGCTCTCTCACTTGTCAGCTGGGGTCTGCGAGCATGACCCTTGAGCTCTGTACTTCCGTTTCCTCATCCCAGGGGGGCTAAAGTAAGAGTTGAGGGACTTTTCTGACCCAGGGCCATGCCAGCCTTGGAGACCAGGTCAGTGACCAGTGTCAATTTCCCCGCAGGCCGTGTTCCACATGCAGTCGGTGAAATGCCTTAAGTGTCAGGAGCAGACCCGAGCAGTGCTGCCGTGCCAACACACTGTCCTGTGCGAGCTGTGTGCCAAGGGCAGTGAGTGCCCTGTCTGCCAGCCGGGCCACACTCACACCCTCCAGTCGTGACCTTGCAGGCCCAGCCCAGCCTGGCTCACATCTTCCCACCTAGAACTTTTAAAAGTGTATATATATATATGTATGTATGTATGTATGTATGTATATGTGTATGTATATGATTATGTATATGTATACATTTCTGTATGTATGCAGGTATGTGTGGGCAGCCAGTGTGTGAACAGTGTGTGTATATCTGTATATAGATATAGACACACACTTTAAAACAGATTAACCAAGCACTTTTTAAAAGAAAAAAAAACTATTTTGCAGTCCTCCCCCTGTGCACTCCCTCCCTTTTCCACTTTCCTCTCCCACCAGCCTTTTGACAGGAAATCTATATCTGTCTCTTTTTTATGTAGGAACTAATGATTTTTAACTTCTTGGGGCTTGAGCAGGGAAGCATGGGAAGCTAGGAGAGGCCATGGGTAGGGCATAAGCCTTCAGGGTAGGCCCTGTTCACCCCACCTCCCCAGGCCAGGGCGAGAGCCACAGTTGTGGAGGCTCCAGGCAGACCTGGTACCTGGCTGTGAGGTCTGAGAGGGTGTGCTGGAGGTCCAGGCCAGCCTAGCTCCTAAGTTTACCAAATGTGTGTTTAGTGCGGGGCTGGCGAGCCCAAGTAGCCCTGTTCCCAACCCTGGGCCCTTGAAGTCCCCTCGAGGGGCAAGGCCTGGGAGTCTACCAGGTTCCAGAGACAGGGAGTTTGCCTCAGTCCTTTCCCCTGGGTCCCAGAGCAGCCTTCCTGGCCCCAGGGCCACCTACCAGGCTGGCACTGCCTTCTCCATTACTCCCAGCTGCCTTCAGCAGTCTCCCCACCCTCTTGCTCTTCACCCCCTCCCTCTGGCAGCTAGCAGGGCAATTGGTAGGGAGGAGCTGTAGACTGTGAGGACCAGGGGGGCTTAAGCCCTGCCCTCCTCGGCAGGAGGGGCTGCGTATGCATTCCTTGGTGCTCTCTGAGTGCAGCTGACGTCCTGCCCCTGCTCGGAGCAGACGCCTGTGTGCATGTGTGTGCGTGCCTGTCCAATGTATAGTGTGTCTTAGCTTCCATTTTAAAAATTGTTCTGTACAGAGAAATGCAGCAGGGTGGGAGGGCGGAGTGGGTACAAGGAAGCCACCCACTCCCAGCGCAGGGTGCCTGGGGTGGGGGCAAGAGAGCTGCAAAGGGTTTGGCCCCAGCCCCTTTGGGCTCAGCACGAGGAGGAGGGCTTTCAATGAATTAAGTGAAAACTTTTTTTTACAAAAATGCAAAAATCAACAAAGCTCCAAATCTATTGGAAATAAAATATAAACTTGCAGTGGTAGCTTGTTTGCATGGAGTGGAGCGCGGCCTCAGGTGAGGTCTCTGACAATGAGCTGGGCCTGCTCAGCTGTCCCAGCTGAGGCTCCAGCCAAGGAAATAGTTCATGCCCCCACCCCCAGGCTGTGGCTGGCAGCTGCAGAGGCCTAAGGGCTCTCTGGGCTCGAGTACTCTGTGCCAAGCCTGCTCTGGTTGAAGTGGAGACCTCCCAGCTCCACGACTCATTTCTTTAGGGCTATGTTGACAGTGGCCACTGGTTGTTTTTTTCCAAGACAGCAGGGCCCCTAGTGTCTTTTCATAAAAACATTAGAGAAACACGGGCTCCAGAGGAGGTGTCCTGCTTTCCACCCTGTGCTGAGGGCTGAGGGTCTCAGCCTTTGAGCCAGCATCCCTTCCCCTGCTCTCAGCTGGCCTATTAGGTGGCTGTGAAAAAACACAGCTAATGGGCTCCTGTGTGGGTCTCGGGCTCAGAGCTGAAAGGGAGTATGTAGCTATCTCAGACCTCCCCTAATCATGTATGTGCAGGCTCAGAGAGGTTAAGTGACAAAGGTCACATAGCTATAACTGGGCCCCAGGCTCTGACTCCCACCACACAGGTCACTGCCCCCTAGGCAGGGCTGGGACCCCACTCTAAGCCCTGCTGTTTAGAGCAGCCACTTAGCCTCAGCCTAATTCCCTGCAAGGCTCCCCACTCATGATGCTCCTTCTGGGGTTCCAGTGCTAGGCAGCAACCACAGAAATGGATGTGCCCGGTAGGGTTTTGTTCAAAGCCCTTGGGCCACATACTAGTAATACCAACTGCCCCAGCACCTGCTTCTGTATCAGTTACTCCCAAACCTTCCGTCCTGCTCTAACATGGGGGAGTAAGGATCAGGGCTGGTTAGGAAGGGGTTTGCATGACCTGACTGGTCTGGACCCCACTTCAGGCCAACAGTATTTTCTAAGAGGACAATGGGTTATATATTTTTTTATTTTTGCTAAGAAAGTTTCTAGATGGCAGGTACTGGCTCCAGGAGTTGTCCTCAGTAGATATGGTTGGCCAAGCTGTCCTTTCTGCTTTTGCCCCTCCATGCCAGTCCTATTGCCTGCCAGCTCTCACCTAGCAGAGCCAGAAGGTCCCTGACTCTGGGCTCCCTTCATTATAGCTAACCCCCCACCCAGGGCAGCTGCAGCCTCATCTTTGTCAGGGTCCACTCTTCCCCAGGAGGCTGGAGGTGCTGAAGAGGCCTGAGGGAGCCTGGCCCCTACCCCAGTGGCTGGAATAGGTATGCTGGGGGACAGAAGGCTGAGACCCAGCTTTGCCAGAAGAGCTTTACCCAGAGAGGAGAAAAGGCAGGAGATGCAGGCAGCTGCCTGTCCTCCCCCAGGTGCTGGGATTTGACAGAGAATTCTAGGCCAAGCCTGGAGGAAGGGAGGAGGGAATATAATTACTGCTAATCGTGCCCCCATCACTTTGGGATCCTGCTCTGGCAGGAAACCAGAGAGGATCTGTACTCTGGGCCATCTGCATGCTGGGGCTCCCAGATGTGGCAGGGCCCTTCCAAGTGTTTTGCCAGGCTGGAGGGCTGCACCGTGGTAGGGAAGACCTAGACCTCCCAGCAAAGCCTGTCCCTATCAAGGACCCAACCCCATCCCCAACCTCCACTGCTGTCGTCCTGGCTGAGGGGCATGCTGGGAGGCCTGCTTGGCTCGCTGACGCCGCAGCTTCACAAACACCTGGGCCTCATGGTCACCCTTCCGGCTCTCCAGCAGCTGCAGGATTGGGTCCTCTGTGAAGAGAGGTGTTTGGGGGTCAGATTGTGGGGGAGAGTCAGTGCCTGAGTAGTAGAGGGACAGCACTGCCCATTCTGCAGTCTGCAGCCAACCTGGGAACTAGTGATGGATCCACACCAGCCACGCCCACAAGACAGCCTGACGGACAAGCCTAGAGACACTCTCACTGCCTCCAGGCCAAGATGTGCTTCAGGTGGCGACTATTACTTTTTTTTTTTTTTTTTGACAGAGGGACAGATGGGGACAGGAAGGGAGAGAGATAAGCATCAATTCTTCATTGTGGCAATGATTACTTTCATATGTTCCTTGACTGGGGGCTAAGGCAGAGCTAGTGACCCGTTGCTCAAACCAGCGACCATAGGGTCATGTCTATGATCCCACACTCAAGCTGGCGACCTTGGGGTTTCGAACCCAGGTCATCTGTGTCCCAGTCCGACACTCTACCCACTGTGCCACTGCCTAGTCAGGCATGACTATTATTGCCTTTTAATATATATAAGAATCTTAGCAGCTCTGGCTGGTTGGCTCAGTGGTAGAGCTTTGGCCCGGTGTGTGGAAGTACCAGGTTTGATTCCTGGCTAGGGCACACAAGAGAAGCACCCATCTACTTCTCTACCCCTCCCCCTCTCCTTTTTCTCTCTCTTCCCCTCCTCTCCCCTCCCACAGCCAAGGCTCCATTGGAGCAAAGTTGGCCCAGGCACTGAGGATGGCTCCGGTTGCAAAGGAGCGATGACCCAGATGGGCAGAGCATCAACCCCTGGTGGGAAGGCCAGGTGGATCCTCATCAGGCACTTGTGGAAGTCTGTCTCTCTGCCTCCCCACTTCTCACTTAAGAAAAAAAAAAATTTTTTTTTTAAAAGCCTGACCAGGCGGTGGCGCAGTGGATAGAGCATTGGACTGGGATGCAGAGGACCCAGGTTCGAGACCTCGAGGTCGCCAGATTGAGCCCGGGCTCATCTGGTTTGAGCAAAAAGCCCACCAGCTTGCACCCAAGGTTGCTGGCTCCAGCAAGGGGTTGCTCGGTCTGCTGAAGGCCCGTGGTCAAGGCACATATGAGAAAGCAGTCAATGAACAACTAAGGTGTTGCAACGCACAATGAAAAACTAATGATTGATGCTTCTCATCTCTCTCCGTTCCTGTCTGTCTGTCCCTGTCTATCCGTCTCTCTCTCTCTGAAAAAAAAAAAAAAAAAAAAAGGAGCCTGACCAGGCAGTGGTGCAGTGGATAAAGTGTTGGACTGGGATGTGGAGGACCCAGGTTCGAGACCCCGAGGTCACCAGCTTGAGCCCAAGGTCACTGGCTCCAGCAAAGGGTCACTCGGTCTGCTGTAGCCACCCCTCCCCCTGTCAAGGCCCATATGAGATATCAATCAATGAACAACTAAGGAACCGCAACAAAGAATTGATGTTTCTCATCTCCCTGTCTGTCTGTCCCTATCTGTCCCACTCTCTGACTCTGTCTCTGCCACACAAAAAAAAGAATCTTAACTAGCCAGTGAACCTAATTGTTCCTTAGTTTATTCACCTGTAAAACAGCAATAATAGTATCTGCTTCATGGGGTGCTGTAAAAGTCAATATACGTCACGTATGCAGAACTGGCTCATAAGTGCACAAACATGACCTATGCCTGTTATCAAGATTGGCCCCTCTCCCCAGGTAAAATTGGTGACCTTCCCCCACCAGAGAAAGTCATACTACACTAGCTTAAATTATAGTGGTTTCTTTTTTTTTTTTTTTGTATTTTTCTGAAGTTGGAAACGGGAAGGCAGTCAGACAGACTCCCGCATGAGCCCGACAGGGATCCACCCGGCATGCCCACCAGGGGGCGTTGCTCTGTTGCAACCAGAGCCATTCTAGCGCCATAGAGCCATCCTCAGCGCCCGGGCCACCTTTGCTCCAATGGAGCCTTGGCTGCGGGAGGGGAAGAGAGAGGGAGGAGGAGAGGGGGAGGGGTGGAGAAGCAGATGGGCGCTTCTTCTGTGTGCCCTGGCCGGGAATTGAACCCGGGACTCCTGCACACCAGGCCGACGCTCTACCACTGAGCCAACCGGACAGGGCCTTATAGTGGTTTCTTGATTAGACCCAGAGATCTCAGCAACACAAGCCACCACGCTGGCTCTACCTCTAAGGAGGGATTCCTCTGACCCCCAACTTCACCTCTCTGGGGGCCCCTGTCTGAACCTTCACAGGCTGCCCCTCCCTTAAATCCCCAGTGCAGGGCTGCCCCCCGCCACTCCGCGTGCTCAGGCCTACCGTTGATTGTAGGGTAGGTGAGGGGCAGGCGTGTCTGAGGCACCTCCCCAGGCTCTGTCTCGTTCAGGCCATGCACTGAGCACAGTGGCAGGAAGGCCTCCCCTTCCAGGTCATCAGCCCCCAGTGTATCATAGTCCAGCACCGTGAGCAGGAGACACGCCCAGTCCTTCTGGCACGACTCAGCAGGCACCAGGCTGGGTCGGGGAAAGAGTTGGGCTCAGCTGCTTGCCCCACACACTGCCATCCACCCCCCACACATGGGTTCACCTCCTGGGTCCTCAGGCCAGGCCTGGGAGAATGATGCCCAGATGGATAGGGGAGTGGGGAAGGACTGCAAAGTATGGGCTATGAGGTAAGATGCCTGCTCTGACTGTGGGCTGATGCTTTAAACCAGGGGGCCCAGTGTACCCGGGCTCACCTGTCTTAGAGAACAGAAGACTTCTGGTTCAGGACCCTTTCCTGGAAGCAACATATGTAGGAGTCTTCTCCCAACCATCTTGCCCCTCCCAGCTTTGGGACCTATACCAGCAAACCCTTGTCCCAAGTGCCCCTCCCTGGGACCCAAGTGAGTTCGTCTCAGGGGAGTCTCCTGACCCCAGCCAGGAGGACCAGGCCTAAGGCAGGTTCAGGGCTGGGGAAGCACTGCAAGCATGAGGACCCACTCACAATTCAAAGGTCTCATCAAACAGCGGGTGAAGGTCCTTCTTGTGCTTTTGGGTCTCCCGGGGAGCCAGCTCAGGGAACTCGTGCCTGGGCTCCAAGGTCAGCTGGACAAAGGGGTCACTGGAACCTGGCAAATGGCGAAGGGAGGGGACAATTGCTAACAATATCCCAGCCCTCCAACCAACCTGACTCCCTACAGCTGTGCCCCACTCAGCAGCACTGCTCTCTCCTGGTAATCCAGAGAAAATGCAGAATGCTCCCACTGGGCGAGCAGATCTCTCAGGGACTCCGAGAGCAGGGCAGGGACAGAGACTGACCAGTGAGCAGCCTCCACTCACCATTGGAATCCAGGGGCAACAGGCTGGAAGCACTGAGCAGTTCCACACGCAGCTTCTGCTCGGAGTTGTGGTAGGAGGCCTTGACTGTTACAGCTCCTAGCTCTTCAAAGGTGGTTTCTGCCTAGGAGTGGGGCGTACAGGCAGCTTCAGCTGCAGCAAGGCTTGTGAGGCGGGGCCACGTGTGCTTAGTGAGGGCCTCAGAGGATGGGAGCCTCACCTGCTGCTGGAGGCGGGCACAGAAATACTTCTGAATGAGCTCCTGGCTGGAGGCTGCCTGCAGCTCCAAGTTCCTCTGCAGAGCCTGAGAACGAGGCCCAGCCGAGAAGTCACCTGAACTGTCACAATCACACCCCAGTGGTGCCCTTCAGAAGCTTGCAGCCCAATAAGGAGACAGTGATTTGGCAGGGAAAGCTCTGGGCATTCTGGGACCACAAGCAGGGGAACATTCCCCCAGCACTGCCCTGGCAGGCAGCCAGAGGTACAGATTTCACAGGTGTGCTACCCATGTGGTTGCATAACACCACCTCCACCATGCTGAGAATATCATGTTTGGGTTAATGCTCTGCTGTTGCTATCTTAGCATTTTAAATAATTGTTGAAAAAGAGGACCCCATTTTCATTTGGTGCTCGGTCCTGTAATTATGAAGCTGGTCCTGGACACAGGTGAGCCCAGGAAGGCAGGATCCCCCTACCCTAGATGCACCAAAAGTCCTCTACCTTGAAAGTAGCTGTGTGCAGGGCCTCAGGCGGCAGACCACAGCCCTCTGCATAGAAGCAAATCTCCAGGTTCTAGAGGATGAATAGACAGACATCAGATGTGACCCCACACACACTCTCATCAAGGTTATTATTGCTGTCACTGGTTTTATTACCTGCAGCACAATTTTCAGCCTACTAGAGGCCAGGGGGCAGCTTCGCTGGGAGGAAGCCACCTCCACCAGCACCATGAGTGTGTGGGTCCAGAGCAGGGTCAGAAGGCTGGGGTGAGGTGCCCAGGGATGCCAGACATAGGACAGGAAGATGGAAGAGGAAGAAGCATAGATATTTTTGAGAAAGGATGGGCCTGGGTCCTGTTGGCCTCACAGGACCCAGGCCCATCCACAGCTACTCCCCACTCCAACCCTCCACCTGCTTCACAAGTGAGCCTGGGGCCAGTGCCACAGGCAGGCAGCATAGGGAAGAAGGGCTGATTTCCTGAGGGAAGAAGGGCAAGGAGGGAGGGGGGCACAAAGAAGGCCAGTCTATCTAACATGTCTCCCAACCTAGTGAATGTCTTCTCAGAATTATCAAACCCCAACAAACAAGGTGTGGGGGAGGTTGGTCCCCCAGTGGCAGAATCCTGAGTCAAAATGGCAGGGGCCAGCCTGACATCAGGCTGGGACACAGAGGACCTAGGTTCAAAACCCCAAGATCACCAGCTTGAGTGCTGGCTCATCCAGCTTGAGTGCAGGGTTGCTGGCTTGAACGTGGGATCATAGACATGACTCCATGGTTGCTGGCTTGAAACCCAAGGTCGCTGGCTTGAACAAGGGGTCACTTGCTCTGCTATAGCCCCCCCATCAATGCACAAATGAGAAAGCAATCAATGAACTAAGGTGCCACAACAAATAATTGATGCTTCTCATCTCTCTCCCTTCCTACCCGTCTCTCTCTTACACAAAAGAAAAAAAAAAAAAGGATGGCAGTAGCCAAAATGAATAGAATTTCAGCATACCACGTGAATAAGTATCTACCTGTTGGGAGAAAATAATAGCAACCAAGCCACAAGCCTAATAACTACCTGAATTGACTGAAATTTCACATATCAAAGTGGAGTCAGGCAGTTAAGAACAACAACAAAAAAAATGTGTAATTAAGAATGGGGGATGGAAAAAAAAAAAAAAAAGAATGGGGGATGGTCCTGGCCAGTTGGCTCAGTGGTAGAGCATTGGCCCGGCATGCAGGAGTCCCGGGTTCGATTCCCGGCCAGGGCACACAGGAGAAGCACCCATCTGCTTCTTCACCCCTCCCCCTCTCCTTCCTCTCTGTCTCTCTCTTCCCCTCCCACAGCCAAGGCTCCATTGGAGCAAAGTTGGCCCAGGCGCTGAGGATGGCTCCATGGCCTCTGCCTCAGGCGCTAGAATGGCCCTGGTTGCAACAGAGCAACACCCCAGATGCGCAGAGCATCGCCCCCTGGTGGGCATGTCGGGTGGATCCCTGCCGGGCGCATGTGGGAGTCTGTCTGACTGCCTCCCCATTTCCAACTTTGAAAAAATACAAAAAAAAAAAAAAAAAAGCCCTGGCCGGTTGGCTCAGTGGTAGAGTGTCGGCCTGGTGTGCAGGAGTCCCGGGTTCGATTCCCGGCCAGGGCACACAGGAGAAGCGCCCATCTGCTTCTCCACCCCTCCCCCTCTCCTTCCTCTCTGTCTCTCTCTTCCCCTCCCGCAGCCAAGGCTCCATTGGAGCAAAGTTGGCCCGGGCACTGGGGATGGCTCTGTGGCCTCTGCCTCAGGTGCTAGAATGGCTCTGATTGCGGCAGAGCGACACCCCAAGATGGGCAGAGCATCGCCCCCTGGTGGGCATGCCGGGTGGATCCCGGTCAGGCGCATGCGGGAGTCTGACTGCCTCCCCGTTTCCAACTTTGGAAAAATACAAAAAAATAATAATAAAATAAATAAATAAATAATAAAAGAAGGGGAGACGTTTGCTTGACCAGTGGTGGTGCAGTGGATAAAGCATCAACCTGGAATGCTGAGGTCAACGGTTTGAAGACCTTGGGCTTGCCTGGTCAAGGCACATTCGGGAGTTGATGCTTCCTGTTCCTCCCCCAATCTTTTCTCTCTCTCTCTCTCTTTCTCTCCCTTTAAAGTGAATACTACTGCTACTACTAATAATAAAAGAATGGGGAAGGTTTACATTAAAAGTAGTTAGCTTAGGGCCCTGGCCGTTTGGCTCAGTGGTAGAGCGTCGGCCTGGCGTGCAGAAGTCCCAGGTTCGATGCCCGGCCAGGGTACACAGGAGAGACGTCCATCTGCTTCTCCACCCCTCCCCCTCTCCTTCCTCTCTGTCTCTCTCTTCCCCTCCCGCAGCTGAGGCTCCATTGGGGCAAAAGATGGCCCGGGCACTGGGGATGGCTCCTTGGCCTCTGCCCCAGGCGCTAGAATGGCTCTGGTTGCAACAGAGTGACGCCCAGGATGGGCAGAGAATCGCCCCCTGGTGGGCGTGCTGGGTGGATCCCAGTTGGGCGCATGCGGGAGTCTGTCTGACTGCCTCCCCGTTTCCAGCTTCAGAAAAATACAAAAAATTAAAAAAAAAAAAAAAAAGTAGTTTATTCAACAGTTTTATTTTATTTTAATTTATTATTTTTTTTGTGGAATAACAAAAAGCTTTATTGAGTACAGCGCATCTCCCGCCCTTCCCTGGCCCCGAGGAAAGATGGAGGCCAGGGAAGTCACAAGGATTAAACCACGTGGGAGATATTTAAAGGGTCCCTGTAGGGAAGTCGGGCTAATATGACGTGGATTCAACAGTTTTATTATGTACCAGACACTGTTATAAGGGCGAGACAGTAGAAAGGAAAGCTCCTACCTTAGTGGAGATCAAATTCTGTTTTATGTAAAAATCAGAGCCAAACAACTGGCATACTGTGGCCTAAGTGGCTCTCATGGGGCCCCACTGCATCATTAGTATCAGAGCAGAGCTCTAGGGGGAGGGGCCAGCAGCCGCCTCAGGGCCAGAGGACCTATCATCATTGTGACTGTCATCATCACTGCAGTACACAGACCACTTCCTTTGTGCAGGCACTGCTCTTAGCACTTCACATGACTCATTTAGTCCTTAAGAGGGGCCAGAATTATGATCATCCACACAGAAAACTTAAGTAATCTGCTCAAGGCTATCCACCAATCAGTGGTAAAGCTGGAGTCTGAATCCAGCTCATCCCGATCCCATGCCCTTGACCTCATTCCCTACTGTCTGGTGTGCTGAGCCCCTGCTTTAAGAAAGACTCAAACTAGAAGTGCCTCTCAATCCTGGGAGAGGAACACCAGTTGCCTGTAACGTTACAAGAGTATGACTGCAGTCTGCAAAGCAGGAAGGTGGCCTGGAGCTAACGGAGAAAGGATAGGCAGGTAGTAAGTCAACTCCCTGTCCCTGCAGCAAGCATTTAAGCAGAGGCTGGTGACATCCTCCCCTGCAAATGGATGCCAGGAGGGAGGGGCAGGTGGAGGAGAGGTGAAGCGGTAGGCACCACAGGGCCAGGCAGCTGTTACAGACCTGTTGAAGTTCTCCTGCACCAAGTTGGTGTTCATGTAGCAGAGCTCCACCTCCAGGAATTTCATCAGGGGTAGAATGGCCTGGGGAGAGGGGTGGGCAGTACATCCAGCTTTGGTCCATTCAGTTCCCACCCCAGCTCCCTTGCCTGACCAGGGAGAGGGAACAGGACTAGGAACTTTTGTGTACAGCATTTGGAACTTCTGCAGGAGCTGGCCCTGCCCACAGCTGGCTCTAGTCACACTGGCCTTTTGAATCTGCTAGGAATGGTCCCGCCTCAGGGCCTTGGCCCTTGCTGTTCCCTCCCCTAGAAAGCCCCTTGGCTCCTCTTGCTTCCTCTAGGTCTTGACTCAGCTATCTCCCATTGAGTAAGGCCTTCCCTGACCACTATCTAAAAATACAGCCCTCTGGCCTGACCTGTGGTGGCGCAGTGGATAAAGGGTTAGCCTGGAGAGCTGAGGTTGCCCCTTGAAACTCTGGGCTTGTCTAGTCAAGGCACGTAAGGGAGCTGATGCTTCCTGCTTCTTCCCTCCTCCTCTCTCTTTCTCCTCTCTAAAATGAATAAAATCTAAAAAAAATATTTTAAAAATACAACCCTCTGACACTTCCCATGTCTTTTGTGTTTTTTCTCTTTAGCACTTAGGATTATCTAAGGCTCCATGTGTGTGTCCATATTCGCATATGTAACCACACCTATTTAGTTACAGCCACAGCCCTCTTTATATATACTTAGTTCTTCTTTCATCTCCCCCACAAGAATGTAAACCCTAGAAAGGCAGGGATTTTTGTCATGATGTTCACTATATATATCCCCTGTACTTAAATCAATGCCTAGGACAAACTGAGTGCCTAAATAGTTGATGAATTACCTCCCAAAACATCAAAGGTATGCATTACTATCTCTGCTGACAGATGAGGAAACTGAGGTCAGTTGGCTTGTGTGAATAGGGCAGTTATGCTGGTAGGCAGCCGAGAAAAATGGGTGCCCACGTCTGTTTGGCTCAGAGTTCAAATCCTGCTCCACTGCAGCCCCCACACTAACAGTCAATGGTGGGAGAGCCCGTGGACTGTCCCAACCCTGCCCCTTTTGCATCCAAGGAAGAAACCAAGACCTGGGAAGGAACGTTCCTTGCCCAAGTCTAAGGGATTTAACTATCTCTGACACTCTATGACCTTTGGCTTCCTACCACCCCCCTCCCCAGCCCCTTTGCAATCCTAGACCCATAGAGTTTGCAAAGGTCAGCGAGCAGGAAGGGCACTCACATCCTCCAGCAGGACGGACTCCCTGACACCCACCAGATTCCAGATGTGCTTGGCAATGCCCACCTCCAGCTGGGGACACAAAATAGTAGGGGAAAGGCCAGGGCCTGAGTTTAGATCCAGGAAAGGGTTGGGGCAAGTTCTGGTGGGGGCGCTTCAGGCTGAGGATGGGTGGGGCGAGGTCACTGCAGGTCAGATAAGGTACCTGCTCAGCTAGGGTGCGGACTCCAGTGCGAATCTCATGGCTTAGCCCTGCTAGAGCACCCTGCAACTGGGCATGCAGTGTGTTCTGCAGCTGCCCTTGCTCCAGCACAGCCCCCACTCGCTGCTCCAGTGCCTCCCATGCCAGCTGGGTAGGCAGCCTGCCAATCACCAGCCGCAGCTGCTCCATGTCATTCACCACCACGCACAGCTGGGGGCAGGCATGAGCACAGATATGTAGAGTTTCCTGAATAGTGGTAGGTGGGGCAGTCTGTATCCCCACCCCAGCCCAACCCCAGCTTGGGCCCTTACCATATTGGCAGCCTGGCCCTGGTCCTTCTGGCCTGCAGCGAGCTCACAAGCCCGGGCCTTTATTAGGCTGCAATACACCAGGGCCAGCCGACAGGTGTCCTAGGGTGGGGAGATGATTAATGGTGAAGGCACAGGAATGTCAGTGACTTGGGGGATTTAGGACCTAGGCCTTTGAAAGCTGTTTGGGAGAAACAGGGCAGGGTGAGAATGAGGCTGTCCTAGGTGGGGAAGAGCACGTGGAAGACGCAGCACCTCCACGAACTTGACAGTGATCATGAAGGCCTCCTCTGGGTCGGGCCAGTCCAGCTGCCGGGCAGTGTGGCTGATCTGGGCGAAGCAGGTAGACAGATCCACAGCTGATGTGCTATGCTTGGTCAGTTCACCCAGGGGCACCAGCTGGGAGACAGGAGAGCACTCAGAAAGGAGGGCTCAGGACTTGCCAAATTCATGTCCCTACTTTCCTCCCTCCTCCTGCAGGCATTCAGAGCTTCTGCCATCTGCAAACAGAGTCAAGCAAGTGGCTACAGGAGAGCAAGCAAGGCTCTGTCTGTAAACAACCAGCCTAAAAGCATTCTTTCTTTTTCTAATGTTTATTTTATTGATATTTAGAGAGAGAAGTAGGGAGAGAGAGATAGGAACATCAATCTGTGCTCTGACCAGGGGTCGAATCGATAACCTCTGCACTTCAGGACAATGTTCTAACCAACTGAGCTATCCAGCCAGGGTTACAAGCATGCTTTCGCCAGTTACCTGCTTCTGCACATCCTCAAGTCGCAGCAGAGCCTGAAGCCCCACCCTAAAGCTGGCCCCACCTCAGCCCAGGTCCCAACCCAGCCCCGGCCCCGCCCCCACCTTGTCCATCTGCACAGCACGCCGCACCCGCGCAAGAGCGACACTATATGTCTTCTGCAGCCAGGAGGGGATGGCCGGCTGGAACCAGTGATGGAAGCCCTCGAGCGCCAGGACTCCGTCTCTGGGGAAAGCCAGGACTCAACCGGGGGAAGGCCGGGGCCAGCGCAGGCTGCCGGCTCTTCTGGATTCTCCTGTCCCCTGCCCACCCACAGCCTGCCTGCTGCTCACCTCTCCGAGGGCACTGGGCCCAGCTGGCAGAGATCCTTGAGGCTCATGTAGAGCTGAAACAGACTCTCGCCCATCTCTGGGGACATGGGGACACTCACTGCTGCTGCTGTGTGGTCCTGCACCCGCTTGGCCACCTGTAAAGGGATGGTGTGGTGGGCAGGGCTTCAGAGCAGGGGCGGAGAGAGAGGCCTAGAGACATGGGGAGAGACTCACCAGCCACTGAAGCTCCAGAAAAGCCATAGAGAAGAGGTTGATCTTAAGAGCACTGTAGGAAAGGCAGTGGCTGTGACCTCATGACACACATTGGGGGTCCCTCTGATCCCCATTCTGAGCCCCTGCCCAACTAACTCCCTCTTGACCCAGCCACCTGCTCACTTGTGAAAGATCTTGTTCCACATATGCTTGCACTGGTGCAGGTCGCCAATGATGTCCTGTACCAGGCTCAGCAAGGCCTTGCTGGCCTCCAGCATGCCCTGGCAGGGATACAGGTGAGCTGAGCAGGGCTGGGGGAAGCAGATGACCTACTTTCCACCCTGCACAGCCCCTCACCTGCACCATGGGCTGATGGTGTTGCTGCTTCAGGTGGAACCATTCAACGGTGCCAGTCTATGGGCAAAGAGGCAGTTAGCAGTTGCTTGACCCAGACACATGCCCTCTCCATCCCCAGGGTGGGTACCATACCCGCAGTGCCTCAGTCACCAGGCGGGGCAGTGGGGCACTGTCAGGGCACAGTTCTCTGAATGCTTTCATCTTGCACATCTGTACCAGGACCCTGTGGAGTCAGACAACTTGCTACCCTATACTCACTCACTCCTCCAGCAACTTCCTCACCCCTCTATGTGCCCCAGCTGTCCCCTTGTCCCTGATCCCACTGACCTGAGGAGAGACTGCAGCCGGGCTGGGGAGTCGGAGACGGAAAGGGGAAAGACAGTGCGGAACCTCCGGATGAGGGAGAGGCCATAGGCCAGCAGGGAGCTGAATGAGGTGGTCAGCTCTTCTAACTGCAGGCCAGGAACATGCTGTGAGGCCAGCCCTGCTGATGGGGCTCAGCCACTCCCCCTCTCTGGGCCTTGCCTGCTCAGCTCCCGTCGCCCTGCCCGAGCCCACCTGTTCCTCTTTGAGCCGGCCCTGGATCCACTGGTACTCAATGCTGGTGATGGGGTGCAGGAGGCAGCTGCTGGGGAACTCCAGGCTCTGGTAGACACGACTGTAGGCCAGCCACTGCCTGCGGCAGACAGAAGCCTGGCCACGTTGGGCACTTCCCTTCCCATTGCTCACCCAGCTTCGGGGAGGGCCAGAGCTTCCCCCTGCCCCAAAGCTTCCTGGAGTTACCCATGGACCCGTAGAGACTGAAAGTAACCCATAGGATATTTTTGTTTCTATAGTGCTTTTCTATTTTTTAGATTTATTTATTTATTTATTTATTTATTTATTTATTTATTTATTTATTTATTTTTAGAGAGAGAGGATAGAGAAAGAGAGGGGAGAAGTGAGAAGCATCAACTCGTAGTAGTTGCTTCCATTATGTGCCTTGACCGGAGAAGCCCAGGGTTTCAAACTGGCGACCTCAGTGTTTCGAGACAACTCTTTATCCACTGCGCCATCGCAGGTCTGGCCCAATAGTGCTTTTCAAACATGTAAATTAATCACCCATCTTTTAAATTAGGATATTTGTGACTTAAAAATTCAGGCTTTCTTGCTTCTTTTGGAAAATCAGATTTGGTGATGTGAGCATTCATGCACATGCAGATAACACTGGCTGGAACTTCCCTTGAGACAGACAGTTCAGGGGAGACTTCTCAGAGGTGACGGTGGAGCTGAGACCAGGCATGAGTGAAAGGATGCAGGAGGGGGTGGGGAGAGAGCCACCCAAGGACAAGCCTTGGTACTACTGTTCTTGTTGGAACATAGCAGCACCTGCATGACAAGCTTGGGCCCCAGGGGTGGGGTAGAGTGGGGCGAACTAGACCCTCACCATTGGAGCCTGTTACTGCCTGTTCCAGTCTCCAGTCTCACCTGTATCCCTCACCTGTCCAGGAATACCTACCTGCTCACAGTCTTAGAGCTGCCTCTTCCTACCCCTGACCCAAATGCCAATGTCTAGCCCCAGCCCAGAACAGCACCCAGTGTGCCCTCTTCTGACTCCTCACGTGCACTGAAATGTCTGTGAGCTCACACATGCCCCCTCTTAGGTCCCACAATCTGCTATGGCACTGGGAATGTGACAGGCCCTCAACACAGATTCCATAACCTCAGTGCATAGATTTGTTGACTGGAAGACAATGGTGTTTATTCTATTTTATTTTTTTTACCAATCAGCTTTCTAATATTAGCCCCTTCTCTTGGCAGACTCTTTCAGACTTTCCATTTCAAGCTTCTTTCAAATGGCTATTTTTTGCATATGTATCTAAAAGTTGCTAATAAAACAAAAACTGTTTTTTTTGTTTATTCTATTGGAAGGCAATGGTGTTAAGAAGTGGGACTAGGGTCTGGGGCAGGAGAAGCGAACTCAAATGCCCAGAAGGACTAAGGTGATGTCAGGGAGTGAAGTGGGCCTGATGGCGCCTGTGACAGTCTGGGGAGGACATGCTACTCTGCTCTGACCAAGTGCAGCCCAGCCAAATGACAGCTCTGACACTGGATGAGAAGCAGGGGATGAATTTGTAGGGGACTTTCCAGATTTTCACTGTAACTGACTCAAAACTGAAAACGCAGTTTGGGCCACACAGAAATCTCTCAAGGGTTAGACTTTGGGCTGCCAACCCCAATGGGGATAGGCAGGGAGGGAGAAAGTGGTGCACTCACGCCATGGACTGGTGGAAGTCAGACAGGTCCTTCTGTGTGGCATGGAGAAATAAGATGGTGGCAGCCTGGGGATTCAATGACCCATCCCAGGAGGTGCTCCCTGCCTGAGGGTACAAGTAGAGAGGTATCAGGGCCTGGCAGGCAGACCCTGGCCCTGCCCAGCACTGGAAGGGCAGTACCTGGTGCTGGGTGACCTCGTGGGACACGAACTGCTGCAGCAGGTGGAGATGCACTGTATAGCTGGGCTGGGTGCGGCTGGCGGCCGTGGCTCTCTGCAGTCGGGCCAGTGCGACCGTGAGCAGAGCACCCCATGCCCGCTGTGGTTCGTCCAACCCAGCTGGTCTACCAGGAGGCCCTTGGCCCTGGTCCCAGACCTACCCGCTTGTGAATGAGCTGGAACTGGAGGTGGCACTGACCACGGTCTGGGTAGGTCTCAGTGCACGGCTCCAGAGGGTACCACTGATCCTCCCGGCAGTGCAGGTCCTGGCAGTCCAGGCAGTCAGGAGATGCCCATGCCCATGAGTGGGGACAGGAAGGTGTGGCGGCAGACCCCCAAGCTCAGCTTGGTGTAGACCTGGAACCACTCCCCCAAACCCCTCACAAACCCCCTTCCTGCCTCTCTCCTGGGCCTCTTTCCCCAGCCCACTTACCTGTAGCCTCAGAACTACATTCCCTAGAAAGTCATCCTGGCCTTTGTCCTTCCGGGCCTCCTTAAAGATCCTGTTCCAGGCAGGATACATGAGGGAGGGAGATGGGTCAAGAGCCTGAAGTGGTCAGGATGGCATGTGACCCCACCTGTGGTCACAGAGGCTAGGACAGAACCTGCAGCCCAGCAACCAGTATGCATGTGGTTGGGGGAGTATAAGGAGCCCCGACTCCTTCCCCGGGGGCCCCTGGCACTCACCTTCGCAGCCCATGCAGATCTGTAAGCTCCCCAAGCTTCTGCCTGACAGATTCCACAGTGTCCAGGTCCCTGGTGGGGCAGCAGTTTGAGCTGGAGGCAGAGAGGGGGTCCTAGGAGCCCCTGACCCCTTCGGTTGGAGGATCTGACACCCTCACCCCTACCCCCTTGTCGCTCGTCTTTTCCACCTGCCACAGCAGGGCACCTTCCTCACCACATGTCCAGATGGAAGCTCGAGTTGCTTATGTCCTCAAACTCCCTGTAGGGAGAAAGGCATGGCTGAGGCCATGAAGGGCAGAACCGCTGTGCAGGCCACAGGCGACCCCGCCCACTGCCTGTCCCATAAAGCTGCCGTCCCTAGTAGTATCACCCACTGTGGAATCTTAGCCCCTTTCTTTCTTTTTTAAAATATTTTTTTTACAGAGACAGAGAGAGAGTCAGAGAGAGGGATAGACAGGGACAGACAGACAGGAACGAAGAGAGATGAGAAGCATCAATCATTAGTTTTTTGTTGAGCATTGCGACACCTTAGTTGTTCATTGATTGCTTTCTCATACGTGCCTTGACCATGGGGCTACAGCAGACTGAGTAATCTCTTGCTTGAGCCAGCGACCTTAGGTCCAAGCTGGTGAGCTTTTGCTCAAACCAGATGAGTCCGCGCTTAAGCTGGCGACCTTGGGGTCTTGAACCTGGGTCCTCTGCATCCCAGTCTGACGCTCTATCCACTGTGCCACTGCCTGGTCAGGCTTAGCCCCTTTCTTTAAACTTCCTCTCCCCTCCCCAACACACCCCTCCTAAATAAGGCTTCATCATTTAAGGTTAAGGCTAAATCAACCTAGCTGTGCTGACCTTCCACACCCACTAGCATACATGGCATTTATGCCACTGCAGTCTTATCCATTTCTCCTGCTGCAGGAGTAGGCTGCTCTTCTGGTCAAGCCAGGCCCCTTCCCGAGCCAGGAAGTCCTGCTGATCTCACTGGCCCATACTATGGAGAGTAGCCCCAGACTGAGTGGGGGCTGGGACAGGACCACGTACAGGATGAAGGTCTCGTCCCAGACAGGGTTGAGTGTCTGGGCGATGACCTGGGTGCGGTGGGTCTGTTCCTCAGGAATGGTGTGCTTCACCACAGCCTTCTGCTGCCGCCGTGACCCAGGGCTGCCTGCAGGCATGCCCACCCCCTGCTCGATGCCCAGCAGGCAGTAGGGGTCACTGAATCCTGGGGAAGATGGGAGGACAAGGCAGCCAGAGTGTTGGCTGGGCTCCTTGGGAGGGTTCCTCACCACTCCCCACCCCGAGAGCAGAGCCCCTCACCACCCTAGACTCTTAAGTCAAGGAGCCATCAGTGCTGGGGCAGCCCTGGGGGCCATTCGGGAGAGTGGAGCGCCCACCATGAGTGCTGGGACAGGTTGTGATGGGAGAGTAATGAGCCAGGAAGGAGGCCTTCAGGCTCCCCACCACCTACTCACCACTGACATCCTTGCCCAGAATGCCCTTGGCTTGTTTCACCGTGGCCTTCAGACAAAATATTGGCTTCTGGAGAGAGAGATGGGAGCACCTGAGTCCCAGAGGGAGCTGGGCTTCCCAGTCCCTGTCCTTGCCCAGGATGACCCTGGGCCAGGGTTACCTGGAGCTCCTGGACCTGCTGTAGCCTCTGCTGATGCTCCTCGGGTTCCACGTGGAAGGCCTGGTGGGTGGGAGTGCGGGAGGCTTGGGGCAAGGCCGGGGGAGTGGCCAGGGAGGGAGCTAGGAGTCCTGAGTCCAGGTGCAGGACAGGGTGGGGCAGGCGGGATGGGGACTGGGCTTACCTCCTGCAGGTATCGCAGCAGCTCAGAGGCCTCCTGCACGTGGTTGGGCTCAGGCTTACCCAGGCGGTGCAGGACGGTGTAGAGAGCTTCCTCATAGAGCAGGACCCGCTGAGACATAGCAGGGTCACCTCAGGGTCCCTGTCCACCCACCAAAAGTTCTGAGCCCCACCAATCCCTAGGCATCAACACCACATGCCACACATGCAGGAGAGCAGAGGAGGCTGTTGGCATCAGCCTTGGCCGGGAGCCCAGGGGGCTGTTTGGGAGGACATGGGGCTGCTTCCCAGCACCTCTCTGTGCCCCCAACACTCCGATTCTTACCTCCTCAGGGGAGAACTGGTGGGATGGAGGCTCGATCTGGGGAGCAAGATGAAAAGACAAAGTGCCCAAGAGGCCTGGGCCTGGACAGCAGGAACGGCTCCTCACAGAACAGGCCCAGGCCCTGGGCTGTGGGGCTCCCGTCTCCAACCCCACCAGTGCCGCACACCTGTTCCCACAGCAGGCCTCCTGGGGCTCTGACCCCTGGGCTGCCTTCCTCATTCCCGGGCCTGTGGTTGGTGAGTTCCATTGGCGCTCAGCTGCCCCAGCAGCGTATGCTCTCAGCACCCGGGGCCCCCACCTCCTTTACTTCCCCAGAGGAAACAGCACTGCTTATCGGGGCCACGCTCGCACCCAGCGGCGGAAGTGAGGCCCAGCAGCGGAGGTGGGAGACTGGGGGGTCATATCAGCAAGGCTGGAGGTTGCTCAGCTGGTCCCCAAGCAGTCTGGCCCCAGCAGGGGCACTCCCTGCCTAACCGAGATGGTGCTTTTGGAGCTGGAAGAGCAGAGTGGGGTGGGAATCTGGTCCACCAGAGAGAGGGACCTCAGACCCCAGACCTAAGGACAACGGGTGGCCCAGAAAACACCCTGCTCTGCTGACCCAGAAGGCTCTGCCCAGGGGACAGGGTAGGCAAGGGAGGTGACCACACCCTCAGCTCCAGCCCCAGAGAGGTGAGGCCCTGGCTAAGACTGCAGAGCCCCACCCAGGCCAGCTCTTCTCCCCACTGAGGTCACTCCTACCTCCTGAGTGGTTTGGGGCAGGGGATCCTGCAGCTCTGGGACCCTGCGGCGCCTTATCTTGATGGCCTGGCGCAAGAGGGGAGGGCGCTGCTGGGTATGGTTGAGTGTCGCCATGGTGGTCAGCTCTGCCCTTCCCCTCTGCTGTGCCTGCTGCTGCCGGGTGAAGATAGTGAAGCCACAGGATTATGCAAAGAGTTCAGGGCTGCCACCCTGTGCCAGGGGAGGGGCAAAGGAGGGCGGGTAGGGAGAGGGTCAGGTCAGGGTTTCATCACCTTAAAGGTCCCCTCAGGCCTCTGCACCTTCCTCCTTGCACTGACCTGGCAGGGATCCTGGGAGGAATTCTCCAAGGCTGGAGGCAGAAGTAGATGCAGTGGGCGGGCCTGCCTCACCCCATCCTACCACAGAGGCTCTGGGGAGGATCTAGTGCTCTCCAGCAGGGCACGTCAGGCAGGCCAGACATTAGCCCTGCCCCATCCCAGGTGCTGTACTGACCTGGGCTAGGGACTGAGGGAAGTCACCCTGGATGGGTGGCTTCTCACCCATAGACTTCCTGCATGGGCCCCAAACCTGAGTTGGGAGTGGGCAGGGCATAGGCTTATAGCCAACTGCTCAGCCTGCTCTACTCCACAGGTGACATTCCACCAAGGTGACGAGGCCAAGCTGCACCAGGCAGGGACAGCCCTATGGCCCCTGCCCCCACAAGGACAGTCAGGAGGGTGCTCCCTTCAAATGTCCTTGTAGGGGATTTAGCCAACCCCAGCAGTTCCTGAGCGGGGCTGGCGAGAAGGGTGACTGAGAGGCAGTGCCCAGCCTCTGTTGAGAGCGCACCTTGTTCCAAAAGAGGCAGGAAAGTGGACACTTTACTTTCAGAAAGTGTTCAGCTTTCTCAGATCTGAGAACTGCTGATGCCATGCCCAGGGCCTTCCTCCAGGACAAGGTGGGTGGGCAGATCTGGGCACAGACTTTGGCTTTCTTACTCTCCCCTGCTGGGCACTAAGGTTCACAAGGAGGGTGGCAGGGAGCACGTCCTGCAGGGGCCAGCCTTGCCAAGCTTCAGAAGTGCTCCCATCACTAGCCAGACATGCCCCTCCTGGCCAAGTCTGGGGCCTGCCTGGGCCACATTTCCATGAGGTGCTGAGCACACATTAGCAAACCTGTCCCTGCCTCCAAAGCCTCCCATCCAGGGCAGTTGCTGGGCTGCACCATGCCCCAGGGGACTCAGTGGGTGGGCACAGGTGCTGAGTAACCACCAGGGAATAGAGACAGGAGAGGCCTTAGCTTCCTGGGCCCAAATGGGCCATGAGAACAAGGGACTCACACAAGCAGGGAACACTGTCTCCTGAGCCTCTATGGGGCCCTCAACAGCCATATAGCTTTCCTTCCCAGGGTTCATTTTGGTCACCACAAAGACAAACACAGTCCAGTTATTTCATTTTTACTACTTCACATTTTCAGCAAACATATCAAGGTGCAAACAGGGTTTATTTCATATTAATATATTAACTGGATTTTTTTGTCAAATAAATAGGGAATTCTCTTTAAATAACCATCTCCTCATTTCACAGCCAGTCCAAGGAGCAAATGAGAGCAAATCTGAGTGCATCCAGGGGCCATATCACTAACTAGGAGGGGAGCTTAAAGGGGGCAGGCTGGAGACTGCCTAAAGGTTGTGGTCAGCACGCAACCAGGCCAGGTCCCGGGGTCAGTGGCCTTTGTTCCAGCCCATCTAGCAGCCCCAAGTGGCATGCTGGAATGGACATGTGTTCTCTAGTTCCAGAAACCCCTTCTAGATGGCAGAGAAAAGGCAAAAGGAAACAAATTCCAGGAACACTAGCAGGGAAGCAGAGGGCTCCCTACCTGAGCCTCAGCATCCTGGTCCTGATGTTATCCACCCCTGGAAACTCATGTTAAAGCTCCAAGACACACAGTGGTGGCAACAGAATGACCAAGGACAGGGCAAGGGAAGGCAGGTGTGACTGGGGCTGGATGCTGGCTGGAAACGGAATGTGACCTGACAGTCTGGCGGAAGGTGGCCTCCACGGCTAGGTCCAGACCAGAGTGCAGGAACAAGAGCAGGGCTGACAGGGCCCTCAGGAGGGCCGGAGGCTGAGGATAAAGTGGCTACCAAAACAAGGGAGCTGGACTGCGGCAGAGGAGGTGGCCAGAGAGTCCCTCTGTGGGTAGAAGCTACTAGAGCAAGACAGGAACGCGGGGGATGCTTGGCGCTCCTGAGGAGAGCCCCAGAGATACCGAGAGGGAAATACGCCGAACACAAGCACTGTGAGCTCTGGGCCAGTGTGGGAAGCTGAAGGCACAGCTCCGAGTCAAGGAGCCGCTCCCTTATGTCAATGCCAGTTCCTGGTGTTTTATAATCAAACCTGGAGGAAGAACAAGGCCTCCCCTCCATCACCCCCATCCCAGATTCGGCTCCAAGGGGAAGGGAAGGAAAGAGCAATGACAGGCAGAAGGCAGGGGGTGAGGGGTCTACTGGGTCTTCTTATCTTCTGGGGGGTAGTAGGGAGGTGGCGGAGGCTGGTTCTATGGAAAGAAGAAAGGAAAGATTACCATAAGAGGTTCAAAACAAGCCAAGGCCTTCCCCGCTCCTAAATCCCAGGCAACTGTGACCACCCTGCTCACCGTAGGCATATAGACATTGTGTGGGTTGCCCGGGTTGTAATAGGCACTGGCAGCTGCTTCTGCAGCCTTGGCTTCAGCTATGAAAGCAAACACATGAGGGATAAGCCTCCCACTCTTCCAGGCACCCCTACTGTGGCTCTCAGCCCCATGACCCCCCCACCCCCACCCCATGCCGCTCAGGGCAGCTGGTGCTGGGACCAGGTCTATAATAAAACAGCATTCACATTTCCTCACAACCCCATTATGTGGTACTATTACCATCTGCTTATAGCTGAGAAAGCTGAGGTACAGAGGGAGACTTTCCTGGTCCCAGGGCACACAACTAGCTAAGAGCAGAGTGCAAGGATCTAGCTCTTTGCCCTGAGGCCATCGCACTGCCAGTCCCCATGGGATAGCCCTAGGCCAGGGGTCATTCACCATTTGGGGCTCCAAGCCAGCCTCTGGCCGTTCTCTGACACTCTCTGTGCAGCCATGGGGGAGGACTGATCTCCCAGGGCTGCTTGAACAGCCCGGGGCCTCACCTGCAGGAGTAGAGGGGACATCAGGCCCACTGACTGGTGGTTCCATGGGGCCAGGGTAGGGTGGTGGTGGGGGCGGCACATAGCCCATGGCCCCATCCATCATGGGAGGTCCTGGATAGAACTCTGCTTGGCAAGAGAGGGACAGGAACCCAGTGAGAAGCCCAGTCCTCTCCAACTCCTGTTAGTCCTGAAGCAGGTCATAGAACAAGTCTCCCCTTTACACCACCCTGGCCTGGGTGGGGCTGGTTAGTGGGTGGGATGAGGGGTGGTCAGCAAAGGACACTCACCAGGTGGGAGTGGTGGGTAGGGGTAGCCAGGAGGGCAGGGGTACATTCCATTGGCGACTGGCGGGGGAAAGACATAGGCCCCGCTGGGCAGGTAGGAGTACCCGTAGGCTCCAATGGGGGCTTCGCCTCGGGAGGCTATAAGTACAGGGGAAAGAGAAGTGAGTTTCTCAGGCCTTGGAGTTGGGGAGAGGGTGGCCCCACCCCTGTGAGGGGAGCTTCAGGGTCCTAGGATGTGCCCAGCAGACATGCCTTATCCACTCCCCACCCACACTGACGTTAGCCTTGGTCAGAACGAGGTGAGGGGTCAGGATAGGGAGAGGTCAGAGCTGGGGAAGGAATTGATAGGGGATGGAGGGAAGGAGGAGGGCTCAGGGATGAGGTCAAGAGTGGGCCTGGGCAAGGCGGGGACAACGGGAGGATATCTGCTGTACACATTTCTCAGTGGTTTACAATGGTTGTCTAAGGGCAGCGTAATTGTTGGCCATTTTGTTTTTATGAGGCCATAGCAAAATGTTCTTGAGTCCACAGAGCTTCATCAACAAGTCCCACACCTGCCCCAGGCAGGGGAAAGCCAGCTGATAAGGTCCAGGGTAGAGTGGTGTTAATTAGAGGCTTCCTTCCTAACTCCCAGCCCTGGTCAGCCCAGGGCCCAGAGACCTGTCTCTTGAGTGCTTAGAAACAAAACAAAATGTAAACTCAAATGGACAAAAACCACATACTTCACTGTGTCCTTGGTCCCTAATTTTTAGTCTTGATACCTTGAGATGCCACCTGTAGCATCCGCTGTCCAAACTCGATGGCGCCCCCTGCCGTAAAGGTCAATTTGTACGACGCAGAGCCTTCCCAGCCACCTAAGAAAGAGTGCAACAGTTCAAGAAAAGAACATAAATCACTCTGAAGAGATGGCTATTTGTCCTTTTCAGGTTCATGTCCAATGTCCTGGAGGCCTGTGGGGATGTGGCCAGCTCTCCAGTGCCTCAATTTGATCAGGACTTGAACATCCCCACCAGCTGCCTCCACACCAGCACTGTAGGCTGCATGCCTCCTGCCCATGACTGCTTGGAACTAGGGACTCTTCCTTCTTGGAACAAGCCTGTCTTCCTACTCAGCACTGAAAGTATAGCTGCCCTAGGGCCTCCCACTCCCATTAAAGCAGCTTCCCAGGAGCAGATCCAGTTAACAACCGCTGACGGTCAAGTTCAGAGCAGAACTTAACCCGAGAGGGCTGAAGGATAGATCCCTGGCCCCTCTACCCTGGCTTCTGCCAAAGGGGAACTGTGAGCTCCTCAAGAACTGTAAGCCTGGCGTGTTTGGCGGGGGAGGTGAGTTGGACACAGAGCTCACTGGTGTCTGTGAAAGAGCCTGCCACCAAGCAGGACCTCCTGGGCATCACAGAGGGGCAGCTGGCTCCTCCTGGTTCCAGGGAAAGCCCTTTCACACCTAAAATCTGAATCCATTCCCCAGCACATAAGTATTTTTACTTAGCATGCACGCATTTTGCTGATTTCACTCTCTACAAAGGTGATGTGAACTTCCATTTTATTTATTTATTTATTTTTGTATTTTTCTGGTTAGAATCGAGGAGGCAGACAGACTCCCACATGTGCCCAACAAGGATCTACCCAGCATGCCCACCAGGGGGCGATGCTCTGCCCATCTGGGGCGTTGCTCCATTGCAGCCAGAGCCATTCTAGTGCCTGAGGTGGAGGCCATGGAGCCGTCCTTAGCGCCTGGGCTAACTTTGCTCCAATGGAGACTTGGCTGCGGGAGGGGAAGAGAGAGGTAGAGAGAAAGAAGAGGGGGAAGGGTGGAGAAGCAGATTGGCGCTTCTCCTGTGTGCCCTGACCAGGAATCAAACCCGGGACTTCCACACGCTGGGCTGATGTTCTATCGCTGAGCCAACCGGCCAGGGCCTGAACTGCCATTTTTTAATTTTAGAAGCTGATTCAGAGCCAGGAAGAGGATAGGCTAAGATAATAAGGGACCAAAGAGGACATCTCCAAGGCAACAATCAGAGGCGCTCCAGAGCACCCCTCTGGAAACCGCATCCATGTCCCTAAGCCCCCGTCACCCACCTCCTGCCTCTGCTTTCACTGTTCCCTTGATGTAGTTTGCACCAAACACAGGTTGCTTGATCTCACAGTCCTTCATCAGATAAAATGGCATCATGAAGGACTGCATGGCATCCTTCCCCTTGGACAGAAAGATGACCTGCGACAAGAGAAGACGAGAACCATCACCAGCCAAACCATGGCCCACTGGGCCATCACTTCCTGTGTGTGATGAGTCCACACCAGCACTGGGCAGGCAGCTCAAGTCAGAGTCCAGCAGCCACGGAACTCTGCACCAGCCGCTCCTAAAGAGAGCTTTTAAGAAAAGTCCTGACATGGAGAGACTGGACACATGTATTCACAGGACAAATGTGCCACTCACAGACAGCATGTGAGGATTTAAGTGGTGGTGAGGAGATAGCAGATGCAGTACAGAAGTGACAGGGCCTGCAAAGCTAGGGCAGAGAGACAGGGGCAAGGCAGGGAAGGATTCCTGAAGGGAGAGGTCTAGCCTGAGCTCTGCAGAACTGCGAGTGAAGGAGTGGCGGGGATGGTAAAGCCTAGGACAAGGTGGCTGTTGTAACCTTCCCTCAGACTCACTGTCCAAACAGCAAGAGGGATGGGGGACATCAACTTATTGTTCCACTTAGTTGTGGACTCATGGGTTGCTTCTCATATGTGCCCTGACCAGGGACTGAATCCCCAACTTCAGCGCATGGGAACGATGCTCTATCCACTGAGCAACCCACCAGGGCCCAAACAGCAAGAGTCTTACATCCGTGCTTGGAGAATCTTGTTTCAAACTCACAACTTCAGTGCCTAAAGATGCCATATGAACCACCAGAAATGGGGTTTGAGCCTCTCCTTTCTCCACTAAATCCTGGTGACTAATACTTGAAGATATGCTCCTTTTCTAACCATTTAAGTCTAACTTTTGGGTAACTACAGACTCTTTTCCAAGAATATCCATCTGTATTTCTCTGGAAGTCTCTCAGTATCTGCCTGGGTAACTTGCAGGCAGGGCATATTGTGCAGTTTGGCATTTCTTACTCTGCAGGGTTTTGCCGGGCTCTCTGCCCAGTGCAGAGGCTGCGGCCATGCTAGTAGTATCTTGTTTACCACATTTATCACTCTAGATGTGCAAAAGCCTCCTAGGCTGCTCTTATAGAAATCAAAATAATAATAGCCTCTCTCCTCCAGGCCTAGGTCATTCCAGCAGCTGCATCCAGATACAGAGATTTTTAGCAACAGCTCTAGAACCTGCATGGACTCACTGCCCTGCGGTCAATTTAGCTGCCCAAATAGCCTGGTGGTTCTAGAACCCAGAGGCATGTGGCAGAAAAACACATGGAGTGAGGAACTAACATTCACCTCGTTCAGAGGCCAGTAGACTCATAAGCTGAGGCTGACCTAAGACTCACAACAGTCTGCAGGAGCCACAAGCCTCCAAACCAACCCTTGTGCTATGCAACTCACCCGGTAAGGGGTAAGGTAGACAGTGCCTTTCTTGGTTCCTTTGAAGGCCTCTGGAACATTCTTCATGTCACTGAATGTAAGTTCCACCTGGTCATAGGACATGAGGATGCTATGATGAGAAAGAGAAAAGGCCCTGATGAGACAATCTGCAGCCATGATCTGTTACCCCAGGGACTGGACCCTTCTGGTAAGCAGGTACCTGGGATGTCATCTGTAATAGTTTCAACACTGCTGCAAGGAAACCATTACTATAGTGATGGAAGAGACGACCAAGTTGAGGTTCCACAGAATTTCCCCAAACCTGTCATAGAGCCCAAGTGGCCAGCACAACAGCAGAGCCCCAGGGCTCTGGTGACCCCACTATCCATCAAATCGGGTTAGATTATCTGAGTTAACTCTATTCTGAGGCTTTATGATAGGTTTTGTTTTTGTTGGTTTATTTTTTTTTTAAGTGTTCTTTTTTTATTTTATTTTATTTATTCATTTTTAGAGAGGAGAGAGACAGAGAGGGAGAAAGAGAGAGAGACAGAGAGAGAGAAGGGGGGAGGAGCTGGAAGCATCAACTCCCATATGTGCCTTGACCAGGCAAGCCCAGGGTTTCGAACTGGCGACCTCAGCATTTCCAGGTCGACGTTTTATCCACTGCGCCACCACAGGTCAGTGTTGGTTTATTTTTTTAATCTTAACATACAAACATTCTAAGACATGACTACACATTACAAAAGGGCTGACTTCAGGGTGCCTTCAGGTACTCAAGCTGAGTCTGCAGGGACGTCATTCTCTGAAGCCCTTGAGATAATCCTGTATGCGCATTATTCTGGGAAAAGCTATACCTTTCATCACTCTCAAAGGGATTCATGACTTGAAAAGGTTCACTATTTTACACATGAAATTTTATTATAATTGTTTTTAGTGAGAAAAATTTTTGTTGTTTTTTTCAAATCAAAAATGGAAGCTCGCCTGACCTGTGGTGGCACAGTGGATAAAGTGTCGACCTGGAATGCTGAGGTCGCTGGTTCAAAACCCTGGGCTTGCCCAGTCAAGGCACATATGGGAGTTGATGCTTCCTGCTCCTTCCCCTTCTCTTTCTCTCTCTCTCTTTCTCCCCCCTTCTCTAAAATGAATAAATAAAATCTTAAAAAAAAAAAAAAAAAAGGAAGCCCCGGCCAGGTAACTCAGTTGGTTAGACTCTAAGAGCATCATCCCAATAACGCCAAGGTTGTGGGTTCAATCCCTGCTCAGGAAACATATAAGAATCAACCAATGAGTGCATAAATAAGTGGAACAACATTTCTCTCTCCCTAAAATCAATTTAAAAATATCAAAAATGAAAATGTATGATTATTATTTTTTAATTCATTTTGGAAGTGGGGGGAGATCAATTTGTTTTTCCATCTATTTGTGCATTCATTGGTTGATTCTTGTATGTGCCCAGACAGGGGATCAAGCCCATAACCTAGGTGTATCAAATGGCACTCTAATCAACTGAGCTACCTGGCCAGGGCTTTCCACATGAAATTTTAAACACTAATTTAAACTTTAAAGAAATGTTTTTTAATTTATTTATTGATTTGAGAGAGAGGAAGGGAGAGAGAGAGAGAAAGAGACAGAAACACCAATCTGTTTCTTTATGTGCCCTACCCAGGTACTGAACCAGCAAGCTCTGTGTATTAGGATGATGTTCCAACCATCTAAGCTATCTAGCCAGGCTTTAAACACTAATTTAAATTTAAATTATTGCATATACAATTTTTTCAGAAATGAGACTGAGGCATTTTCTGAAATAAAGCACACCACTATTTAGCAGCACTGAGCCCTAAGCCAGGTAGGAGGCCTAAGAGGACAGATACTGGTACATTGTCTCAGACAAGTCTCACTGAGAGAACAAGAAAAATAGCCCTGGCCGGCTGGCTCAGTGGTAGAGCATCGGCCTGGCGTGCAGGAGTCCCGGGTTTGATTCCTGGCCAGGGCACACAGGAGAAGCGCCCATCTGCTTCTCCACCCCTCCCCCTCTCCTTCCTCTCTGTCTCTCTCTTCCCCTCCCGCAGCCAAGGCTCCATTGGAGCAAAGATGGCCCCGGCGCTGGGGATGGCTCTGTGGCCTCTGCCTCAGGCGCTAGAGTGGCTCTGGTCGCGATATGGCAACGCCCCGGATGGGCAGAGCATCGCCCCCTGGTGGGCAGAGCGCCCCCCCCTGGTGGGCGTGCCGGGTGGATCCCGGTCAGGCACATGCGGGAGTCTGTCTGACTGTCTCTCCCCATTTCCAGCTTCAGAAAAATGCAAAAAAAAAAAAAAAAAAAAGACAGTCCTGGAAGATGTTTCCAAATGGCATAAAAAATGTTTGTTAGGGCCCTGGCCGGTTGGCTCAGTGGTAGAGCGTCGGCCTGGTGTGTGGGGGACCCGGGTTCGATTCCCAGCCAGGGCACACAGGAGAAGCGCCCATCTGCTTCTCCACCCCTCCCCCTCTCCTTCCTCTCTGTCTCTCTCTTCCCCTCCCGCAGCCAAGGCTCCACTGGAGCAAAGATGGTCCGGGCGCTGGGGATGGCTCCTTGGCCTCTGCCCCAGGTGCTCGAGTAGCTCTGGTCGCGGCAGAGCGATGCCCGGGAGGGGCAGAGCATCGCCCCCTGGTGGGCAGAGCCTCGCCCTTGGTGGGCGTGCCGGGTGGATCCTGGTCGGGCACATGCAGGAGTCTGTCTGACTGTCTCTCCCCGTTTCCAGCTTCAGAAAAAAAAAAAAAAAAAAAAAAAATGTTTGTTAGGCCAGGGACTGGCTCACACACAGAGGCTACAAAATGGAAGCATGTGAGGTTTCTCTGATTATAAAATAACAAGGTTGGTCTAAGTTCATGTGGTCCCATTTGTCCTCTTTTTCCTCCCCAATATCACAACTTTCTTCACTGGAGATAGGTAAGAGGGAAGATGACTGGTACCAGCAAAGAGAAGTACAGCTCAGAGAAAAGAGGTCATTACCAGGAACAGGATGGTCTGGCAAACTGTGAGCAGGTAAGATGGAGGGAAAATCAGCATTCTAAGGTCATAGGACTCTAGGCATTCTCCTCTGACGCATCAAACATTCTCCGGTGACAGGCCCTTGTCTGGGTGTTGGCCCTGTTTAGCTGGCTACAAGGCTCTGATCCAACTAAGTCTCTTCTGGGAACTCAGGTTCCTCCTAAGCTCCTTCTGTCTTCAAGAGCTTCAGGCTCAGCATAGATCAACCAGGGATGCCTGGTCTGATTCTTTCTTTCTTTCTAATTGATTTTTTGAGGGGAGAGAGAGAGAGAGAAAGAGAGAGAAACATTAATTTGTTGTTCCATTTGTGTTTGTGATTTTTTTCTTATTTATTTTAGTGAGGGGAGAGAGACAAAGAGAGAGAAGGGAGGTAGGAGCAGGAATCATCAATTCTCATATGTACTTTGACCAGGCAAGCCCAGGGGTTTGAACCGGCAACCTCAGCATTCCAGGTTGAGGTTTTATCCACTATGCCACCACAGGGCAGGCTATGATTCCTTTTTGTGTGTGAGAGAGAGAGACAGGGAGAGGAACAGATAGGGAAAGACAGACAGGAAGGGAGATAAGCATCAATTCTTCCTTGCAGCACCTTAGTTGCTCACTGATTGATTTCTCCTATGTGCCTTGATGAGGGTGGGGGTGGGGGGTGTCTATGGCAGAGCGAGTGACCCCTTGCTTAAGCCAGTGAGCCTGTGCTCAAGCCGGCGATGCTGGGGTTTCGAACCTGGGTCCTGTGTCTCCATATGACACTCTATCCACTGCACCACTGCCTGACCAGGCAGTGTTTATGATTCTTGTATATGCCCTGACCCAGGCTTGAACCCAACCGCAATATGCAACCTTGTTAATACGCAACTTTGGCGTATCAGACATTCTAACCAACTGAACTATCCAGCCCTCTCCTGGTTAATCTAGTCTTTTTTTTTTTTTTCTGAAGCTGGAAACGGGGAGAGACAAACTCCCGCATGCGCCCGACCGGGATCCACCCGGCACGCCCACCATGGGGCGACGCTCTGCCCACCAGGGGGCGATGCTCTGCCCCTCCAGGGCGTCGCTCTGCCGCGACCAGAGCCACTCTAGCACCTGGGGCAGAGGCCAGGGAGCCATCCCCAGCGCCCGGGCCATCTTTGCTCCAATGGAGCCTTGGCTGCGGGAGGGGAAGAGAGAGACAGAGAGGAAGGAGGGGGGGGGGGTGGAGAAGCAAATGGGCGCTTCTCTTATGTGCCCTGGCCGGGAATCGAACCTGGGTCCCCCGCACGCCAGGCCGACGCTCTACCGCTGAGCCAACCGGCCAGGGCTGGTTAATCTAGTCTTAATGCCCAAAGAGCAAGGAGACAGAGAAGCCATCCAAGGAACCCAGACATTAGAGGAGAGACAGAATTAACAAGGGGGTTGTGGCCCTGGCTGGTTGGCTCAGTGGTAGAGCGTCGGCCTGGCGTGCAAGAGGTCCCAGGTTCGATGCCCAGCCAGGGCACACAGGAGAAGCGCCCATCTGCTTCTCCACCCCTCCCCGTCTCCTTCCTCTCTGTCTCTCTCTTCCCCTCCCGCAGCGAGGCTCCATTGGAGCAAAGATGGCCCGGGCGCGGGGGATGGCTCCTTGGCCTCTGCCCCAGGCGCTAGAGTGGCTCTGGTGCAACAGAGCGACGCCCCGGAGGGGCAGAGCATCGCCCCCTGGTGGGCGTGCCAGGTGGATCCAGGTCGGGCGCATGCGGGAGTCTGTCTGTCTCTCCCCGTTTCCAGCTTCGGAAAAATACAAAAAAAACCCCCAAAACAAACAAACAAACAAACAAAAAACAACAAGGGGGTTGTTAGAAAAATTTTGAAATTGGGATATCTCTGCTTTGGGAAGTTACCTATGCCAACAGGTATTCAAGAAAAAGAGGCAAAAACAGGCCTTTTTAAGAATGGACCACATGCCAAGAGATGTGTTAAGACACTTGACAAACGTTTTCTATTTATTTTACCTCTTGCCTGTTTGAGCAGTTCTGGAATATACTGGTAGTTTCACCTCTAGTATTTATTTTGGAGTCAAGATTCCTTTCTTGCAATTCCATCTGTTCCTTACAGCTCGGTGACCTCAGGCAAGTTACCTAATCTACCTGAGCCTAAGTTTCGCTACATGTAAAACGTGTATAGCCCTGGCTGGATAGTTTGGATGGCTGGTACATCGTCCTGAAGTGCAGAGGCTGCAGGTTCCATCTTCAGTCAGGGCACATACAGGAAAAGATCAATGTTCCTGTCTCTTTCTCTCCCTTCCTCTCTCTAAAAATCAATAAGATAAACACTAAAAAAAAGAAACAGTAAAATGTGTATGATAACGTATTAAATAAAGTACAAGGGCAGTCACTGACACGTAGCTAACATAGTAAACAGTCAATAAATCGCAATTATTTTTGTGTGAGGCGCTTTTCATCACTTACAAGCCACCGATTCCCCATTCAGCCGCCCTGCCCCCATCCCACAGCTGATCATGAATTCCGTTCCCTCCCCCGCGATCCACCCACCTTCCTCCAGCCCCGCCCCCAACCGTTACCGACCCACCACGCCGCACCCCATCAGTTTCCCCTGCTTGCAGTTTTATTCTCCACTGCCCACACTCTTGACGCCCTCCCTTTGGTCCTCCAGGTTCCTTCCGCAGTATTTTCACCTCTCCGTGTTGTTGACGAGCACTCCGCCACCCTCCGAGTGATTCTTGTTGAGCGCCATAATCTCTCGGAAAAGGGTCCCGAGACTCGTAACGCAGTGCGCTTGCGCCCCTCTCTGGCCCGCCCTCTGTGGCGTCGTTTGTATTTAGAGTCAGCCAATCATAGCTCTTGAGTTGAGGCTGGCCCAACCACTTGATTCCGAGTGTCACGTGGTAAGAGTTTACTCCCTCTCCCTCCTAGTTTCGCCTGCATCACAAACAAGTTGAAGACTACAATCCCATAAGGCAGTGCTCTCTCAACCTCTCCGTATGCTAATGAGGGTGTATTCTGGAATTTCTAGTTTTCCAAACCATAGGGCTGGATTGACTCACTACTTTGCATAACTAATGTCCGGTGCACTCCCCGTGTAGTCCCTCAGAGGGACGGGAATAAACAGTTGGGATCATCACCAGGGAAATTAATTGTAAAAACGACACACAGAATGGGGACTGTAACCTTAACCTGGTGTGTGAGGTGCTACCCAGTCACCTAACATGCATCTTTACTTTTTCTACAAACATTATGAGGCATTTACTATGTGACTTTACCCCTGATTTGGTTACATATGTAAGTGCAAGACCAAATCTCTGTTCCAGGACTTGTTGGACTGACTGACTGGCTGGCAGAGAAGTCAGGGAAAACTGCCATCCTCTTCATAACATCAAAACCAGACCCTCACTGGTGGGCGGTAAGAATCTCCCTATTACCCCTCACCAAATTCATTGCCTTGTGCAATACGCCCCCACCTCACCGCTGCCTCCACCACAGCAGGCCTCCAGGTGGCGCTGCTCCCTCTAGAATGTTCTAGCTTTGCATTCTGTTCCAGCTCGTCCTGTAAGGTCCTTACTGGAAGATTTCAACAAGACTGAACGAAATTAAATAACCAATGAATGCATAAACAAATAGAATAACAAATTGATATCCTTTCTCTTCTCTCTCTCAAAAAAATAAAAATAAAAACAATTGAACGAAATGAGGCACAATGTGGGTGGGGCCTGCAGCTTACAAAAGAGCTGACTCATTTTAGCTTGTGACTCAGCACTGGGTGGCTGGAACTGGGCATCTGTAGTTAGGTTAACTCCTCCACCTCCAACAACTTTAAGGGGGAATGTGACTGTCTCACTGCCCACGTGGAGGTGCTAGTGCATCATTAATCTTGAGAGTGCAGAGTTTCATTTGAGGCAAATGTGATTTCCTGACACATAGTGGCCAACCTCAGGATCCCTCTACTTGACATTTTCTTAGAGACAGGAAGGGAGAGAGATGAGAAGCATCAACTCATAGTTGTTTCACTTGGGTAGAGACGTTCTGCATAGATGTGCTTTGCCCCTAGCTCAGGGGTCAGGAACCTTTTTGACTGAGAGAGCCGTGAACGCCACATATTTTAAAATGTAATTTCGTGAGAGTCATACAATATGTTTACCACTAAATACAAGTAAATGTGTGCATTTTATGTAAGACCAACACTTTTAAAGTACAATAAGTCTCTGAATTCTTTTTAAAAATGTTGTTATGCCGTTGCTAACCAATGTTGAATGAAGTACTTCTTACTATTAATGCGACTTCTGGTGCTACACGGTTTTGCTGATGGCTTTGTAGTCTGGTTGATAGGTGGTGAGGTTAAGCTTCATGCAGGCGTTGAGACTTCCATCCATTAAACGTGATCGTAGGTTGGTCTTAACGTTCTTTAGATGTGAGAAAGACTACTCACATGCATACATAGAGCCAAACATTATCCGTACAGCAATACTCACACGCTGCAGTGTGTGGTGTGTGATGGGAAGTGCGTTCCAAGTTTTGACAATCAGCTGGTCTGCAGGTTGAAGTTTTTTCATTTCTCCCCACTTGTGTTTGCTCGCCAACTCGGCTTGCTGTCATGCAAGTCTTTCCAAATCTTCATTCAGTGATTTGAACTTATTCACCCACATGTCTGAGGCCTTCAGGTCAGCAGCTTGTAGCTCAAAAATCTCTGACGGAGACACTGGGGATGTAACTCAGGTCAGCGCTGTTCACTGCACACTCATGTGGATGGGTGATAAACTTAAAAAGACGATGCACTCACGAAACTCTCCAAAGCGCGCTTTGAATGACTGTAGGAGATAGATTGGAAGCTCGCTAGCTACTGGAGCTCAAGATGATGTTGAGCAGGGTCACTTGCTGTGCATGTGTAAGGACCAAGAGAAGATCAGAAAATAAGCAGGGCACTAATGGAACAGGGAACTTAAGGGTTACAGGCAGGCCCTGCTCCTGTTCTGTTAGGAGTAACATGCCCAAGGTCGTTCAAGAAGCAGAGACAGATAGGGACTCTGGGAAGCTGAGAGAGAAGAAAAAAAAAAAAAGAAAAAGAGACAAACGTTTGCATTCTATTGGTTAAAAGACCCTTATCAGAAGTTTAGGTTTGGAATTCGCCAATGAGCTAGACCCCAGCCCCTGTTGCTATGCTATGTGCAGCCCCCTTAGCAAATAGGTTACCGCCACATCTGCTGCTGTATTAGGCTTGCTTGCTTAGCTTATAAAAAGATTTAGCTGTGAGCGCTAGGTGCGATTCCCATCTGTAGCTCCTTGTGAGCACGGTGTTTCTGGACACCTCGGGAATTTGCCCCTGCGCAGGTAAAACTGGCCAATAAAGTTACATCTATACTCCTGAAAGTCTCCGACGTTTGTTCTTGAACCCGGTGGATGCTACATCTCTGGGGGCTCGCCCGGGATTTCCCTTGGTGGAGTTTTTGGTCGGAGACCAGAGGGACAGTTCGAGTTGAGTAAGTACTCTTTGAGGATCCTCATTTGGTTTTGTTTTTGAGCTCCGGAGCATATAAACCTGAGGTAGTAGGTGGGATGCCGCTGGTAACCTACCCAGGGCTTTCAGAATGGGACACCGTTTTCTGAAAGGAATTGTTAACTCTAGGAGTTAACTCTAGAAGTGACCGGTCACATTAGGAATTTCTGCGCCGCGCTGCGCTGCGTTTTGTCTGTGTGTGAATGCCTGAATTGAGTGTGAGACAATCTTTTACTCTAGCCTTTTTTTGCTTATTGGTTGGGGTATTTTGATAATTGTTTTGTTAATTCTTGAAGGTTTAGAAGCAGACAAAGCGGGATACAGAAGAATGGGACAACAAGAGTCTGTACCCAGTTCTCCACTTGAGTGCCTGCTAAACAACTTTTCTGATTTTCAGAAAAGAGCCCAGGGGTACGGAGGGCCACCTCTGGACTGAGAGACCCTCCGGACCTTGAGTCAGTCAGAATGGCCCGCCTTCAACGTAGGGTGGCCCACTGAGGGAACTTTTGATCTTCCTATTGTGTTTGCTGTCCGAGCTATTATCTACCAGGTGCCCCATCCAGACCAATATTTGTATATAGATGTGTGGGTTGATATTACCACAGATAAGCCAGGGTATATCAGAAAGTACATAAAGAATGGCAAGAGAGAGAGAAGGGCAATATGTGTTACTGCAAGTAACCAGAGGGCAGGGAAAGGCAGTGGGAAGGAAAAGGAGAAGACCAATTCCCCGGTACAGTCCACTGTACCGTCATCTAGAATTTACCCTGTCTTGCCTGAACCACTGGAGGATCCCTTAGACCCAGTAAATTTCCCTCCTCCCTATCGGCGGCAGGGAGGACCTGATTCCACGCAGCAGGACGTAAGTAGATTTTTGAGTCCACCACACACCCGAGGAAGGGTGATTTATTCGCCTTCTCCTTCGGTAGGAGATGCCGCCATCTTGCCTTTGTCTCCTGCAGGAGGCACCGCCATTTTGCCTCCTTCTGCAGGAGGCACCGCCATTTTGCCTCCTTCTGCAGGAGGTGCCAAGGGGAGCGCGGCCATTTTACCGCTCCGGGAAGCGCCGCCGGCACCAGATGCTGGTCCACGAGTGCCCCCTCGCTTCATCTATGTGCCTTTTTCCACCAGTGATTTGTACAATTGGAAGCGGGAAAATCCTCCTTTTTCTGAGAAACCGCAGGGACTAATATCCTTGCTTGAGACAGTTTTTAGGACCCACCAGCCAACGTGGGATGACTGCCAACAGGTCTTACAAACTCTTTTTACTACAGAAGAAAGAAATAGAATAATGAGAGAAGCAGCAAAAGCAGTTTTAGAGGACGGGGGAACGGATGGGGAAGCCGAGAATGTCCTTCCCAAACAGCCCCCAGCCTGGGACCCGAATACCTCAGGGGGAAGGGAAGCACTCTTCCAGTATCGCCGGGCTCTGTTGCAGGGTTTAAAAGCAGCAGCCAGGAGACCCACTAATTTCAGTAAGGTAAGTGAGGTTATCCAGGGAAGGGAAGAATCCCCCGCCGCATTTTTAGAGCGGCTAATAGAGGCCTACCGGGTTTATACCCCTATAGATCCAGAAGCTGAGGAGAATCGCAGGTTAGTAAATATAGCTTTTGTGACGCAAGCTGCATCAGACATTAGGAAGAAGCTTCAGAAATTAGAAGGATTTGAAGGGAAAAATAGAAGTGAGCTAATTGAAATAGCTCAGAAAGTATATATAAATAGGGATGACTCAGAACTAGGGAGAGCAGCTGTCAAGATCCTCATTGCAGCTCATAAGTCAGAGAAGAAGGGAAAAGGAGAGCAGCAAAAAGGCAAAGAGAAAGGTCAACCACGGAAGCAAACAGGCAAGGACCAGTGTGCCTATTGCAAGGAGAAAGGACACTGGAGGAGAGATTGCCCAAAGTTACGGGTTAACAGTCAGAAGCTAAAGCAAGATCCAGAGGTCTTGCTCCAAACCTTGGACTGACGGGGCCAGGGCTCCATTTCTGTCGGCTCCCAGGAGCCCATGGTCACCCTAACAGTCGAAGGAAAGCCAATAGACTTCCTGGTTGACATGGGAGCCACCTATTCAGTTTTAAAGAAGCCACAAGGACACATACAAAAAGAAAATACAAAAATAATAGGGGTAACGGGAAAAGCAGTAGCTTATCCACGGACCACCGCAAGAATCACAAATTTAGGTAGAGGCACTATTACTCACTCATTTCTAGTCATTCCAGATTGTCCTTATCCTCTCATGGGCCGAGATCTCTTGCAGAAACTTCAAGCCACGATAACCTTTAAGCAAGAGGACAGCAGTTCCCTGGAGGGGAAGGAAAAAGTCAGTCTCGAGGTAACGGTGCCCATATCTGAAGAATACTTGATGGCAGTCCTACAGGAAGGTAAGGATGAAGTCATCGGGGTCCCAGAGGAAATACGGGAAAAGGTGCCAGGGGTGTGGGCAGAAACCAACCCACCAGGCTTAGCCGCTCATCAGCCACCTGTCATTGTGCAGTTGCTGAGCACTGGTAACCCCGTGCGGGTAAGGCAATATCCCATACCAGCACGAGCTAAGCAGGGCATAGCACAGCATCTGAAGCGCTTACTAGCGGCAGGTATCCTCCAGGAATGCCAGTCAGCCTGGAACACACCTTTGCTCCCAGTCCAGAAGCCTGGGACCCAGGACTATCGCCCGGTGCAAGATCTGCGAGAAGTAAACGCCCAGGTAGAGACTATTCACCCAATGGTGCCAAATCCCTACACTTTGCTAAGTTCGTTACCCCCTACTTGTACATATTATTCAGTACTGGATTTGAAGGATGCTTTCTTTTGCATTCCATTGGCCTCCAAGAGCCAGGAGATATTTGCTTTTGAATAGAATGATCCGGAAAATAGACTAGTGGGACAGTATACATGGACCAGGCTTCCTCAAGGGTTTAAGAATTCTCCCACTATCTTTAATGAAGCTTTGTGTAAGGACTTGCAGGGGTTTCGAGCTGCCCACCCTTTAACTGTGTTGCTCCAATATGTGGATGACCTCCTCATCGCTGCAGCCGAAGAAGAGCAATGTAAGACGGCCACCTTAGACCTACTCCAGGATCTCCAGCAGATGGGGTATCAAGTCTCTGCCAAGAAGGCCCAGATTGTCACCCAAACTGTAAGTTACTTGGGATATAACTTACAAGGGGGACAAAGGACATTATCCAGTCAAAGGATTCAAACTGTGTTGCAGATCCCAGAACCCACTAACACAAGGCAAGTGCGAGAATTTCTGGGAGCAGTAGGATATTGCAGACTCTGGATATTAGGATTTGCAGAGCTGGCCAGGCCCCTCCACGAATTGACATGGGGCAAAGAAGAACAGTTTATTTGGACAGACAAGGAAAGGAAGGCTTTCCAGGCACTGAAGGAGGCCCTAGTAGCTGCCCCAGCATTGGCCCTACCAGATATGGCCAAACCTTTCCAGTTGTACATTGCTGAGAAGGGAGGGATAGCCTTGGGAATCCTCAGCCAAGAGCTTGGGCCATGGAAGAGGCCTGTAGCATACCTATCCAGGAAGCTAGACCCCGTAGCGTCTGGCTGGCCAACCTGTTTAAGGGCACTTGCTACTACCTCAATCCTAGTTAAGGAGGCCAATGCCTGACCTGTGGTGGCGCAGTGGATAAAGCATCGACCTGGAAATGCTGAGGTTGCCGGCTTGAAACCCTGGGCTTGCCTGGTCAAGGCACATATGAGAGTTGATGCTTCCAGCTCCTCCCCCCTTCTCTTTCTCTGTCTCTCCTCTCTGTCTCTCTCTCTCTCTCCCTCTCCTCTCTAAAAAAAAAGAATAAATAAAAAATTTTTTTTTTAAAAAAAAGGAGGCCAACAAACTGACATTAGGTCAGGACATCCAGGTTATTGGAGAACACTATCTAGAACAAGTGCTGTGTGCCCCACTGGATAGGTGGCTCTCCAATGCTCGATTGACACAGTACCAAGCACAGTTATTGAATCCCCCAGCAGTGCAGTTCTTGAAGACGGCAGTCTTGAATCCTGCCACCTTGCTACCGTTGCCAGACCCATCAGTGGTCTATGACTGCAGACAGATATTGGACACTGTCACAGGGGCCAGACCGGAACTCAGGGACCAGGCCTATGAGAAGGCAGACCTCACGCTGTTCACTTATAGAAGCAGTTATGTCCAAGATGGACAAAGATATGCAGGAGCAGTTGTAACTACCCAGGACAGTGTCTTATGGCAGAGAGCATTACCAAAAGGTACTTCTGCACAGCGAGCAGAGCTAATTAGACTTACATAGGCCCTCCAGATAGCTGAGGGCAAAGTGGCCAACATTTACACGGACAGCAGGTACGCCTTTGCCATTGCTCACATTCATGGTGCCATTTACAAAGAACAAGGCTTGCTAACGACAGGGGGAAAAGAAATTAAGAATAAAACTGAGATTTTAGCCCTGCTCGATGCCATTTGGCTTCCCTCTAAAGTAGCCATAATTCATTGCAAAGGACATCAAAAGGGGGACTCTCCAATTATTCAAGGAAACCGTTTTGCTGACATAGTTGCCAGAGAAGCTGCAAAAGAAGGAACTGCAGACATTCTACCGCTTTTGCCTCAACCCGTGCTGCCTCCCAACCCTAAGTATACTCCTGAGGAAGAGCAAGAGGGAAAGCAATTAGGGGGTAAAAGAAATAAGCAGGGGTAGATAGAACTACCTGACACTAGACTCTACCTACCCCAGGGAGTTATAGGAGAGATTGCAAAGGAAGTCCATGCAAGTTCCCACCTAGGGCAAAATAAGATAGAACAACTAATTAAGAAGTACTACAGGGGACCCCAGCTTAGGGATATCATGCAATCCATAGTTTCTAGATGTAAGGCTTGTGCTAAGGTCATTGCTATAAACAAGAAGCTCCCCCCTTTAGTTAGATATAGGGGAAAGTGCCCAGGAGAGTTATGGGAAATAGATTTCACAGAAATGACTCCAGGAAAGGCAGGATATAAGTATCTACTGGTGTTAATAGATACTTTTACAGGATAGACGGAAGCCTTTCCCACCAAGGGTGAAACTGCTTCCACAGTTTACAAGATCCTGCTAAGAGAGATCATCCCTAGATATAGAATTCCTATAGCCATAGGATCTGACAATGGACCAGCTTTCATCTCTAAGATTTCCCAGGAATTAGCTACGAGGCTAGGAATTGATTAGAAATTGCATTGTATTTACAGGCCTCAGAGTTCAGGACAAGTAGAACGAATGAATAGGACATTAAAGGAAACTCTAATTAAATTAAGAGAGGAGACCAGCGAAAACTGGGTAGAGTTACTCCCTTTTGCCCTGTTCCGGGTTAGGTGTACACCTAACACTAATAAATGGACCCCCTATGAGCTTATGTTTGGACAACCCATTCCAATGGTACCCCAGCTCACCAGAGAGGAAATAGAGATGTCTAATCATACTTTCCTCAAGTCCCTACAGGCATTGCAGCAGATTCGGAGAGAAGTAAGGGAGCTGCGGGAACAGAGAGCTGCAGCATTGGAAGACAATGCCCAGAGGTTGTCGCCACCGGACCCTGGACAGTGGGTTTGGGTTCTCAACCACCATTGAGGGAACCTAGAGGCGCGGTGGCAAGGACCATTCCAGGTGTTGCTCAGTACCCCTTCTGTAGTCCGGATAGCAGAAAAGCCCTATTGGATTCATCTCTCCCACGTGAAATCAGCCCAACCACCTGACGAAGGATCCCGGAGATGGCAAGTCAAACAGACCCCTGGAGAGCCTCTAAAGCTCACCTTCTCCTCCACTTAGGACTGATGACTTTTTATTATTTACCCAGCAAGGGACTAGAGTTGCAGGAATGGGTTTTAATCAGGACAGCAGATGGCGCAGTTATAGCACAGAATAACACCTGGGATAGTAGCACCTCCATAACACTCCAAGCTGATTTATCAAAGTTTTTTGAAGAAAAATTCTGTGATTCACCAGCAGCTTGGAGACATTCTGATTCAGACAGGAGCCCGCTCTTAGATAACTGGCCTAGCTCATACACTGCAGGTAGTAAGTGTGCACCTCATGTTAAAAATAGGGCTTTATGGTATACTCCACACTATGCCTGCCCTGAACCCCCTTCCGGACAGCGCCGAATTTGCGGGTCTCACTCAGATTATTTTTGTAAAGCGTGGGGTTGTGAAACACTTGTCAGTGAATTTCAATGGAGTCCACCGAAACCAGACCCAGACATAAGTCTCTTTCGATTAGGAACTAGATTAGGGGGAAGAAGGCCCAATGATGGTTGGGATGAGGACTGTGCTAAAGATAATTGTAACCCTACTATCATTACTATTAAGAAGCCTAAAGACCCAAGTTGGAATTCAGGAAAAACCTGGGGGCTAAGATTATATGTAACTAGACATGATCCTGGTACCTTTTTCACCATTAGAAAGCTTCCTACAAAGAACAGACCTTTCCTAATAGGAGTAGGGAACGGGCTGCCACCTAGGCCCCCTGTCAGCCTCCCAGCAGCATACACTCAGGCAGCACCAAAACTCCCGGACAGTAAGACAGGCCTAGACCAGAGCGGAGCTACCACGACTCCTACTGTAGACTCTTTCCCAATAGAGCCAGAGGAGCAGGACCATAAATTGCCTTTTTACACTCCCAGCCCGTTACTGGGAAGACCATACCACCAAGAGACGTATGCCCTAGATTTATTGGATAAGGTATTCCCCTTCTTTAACAAGACACAGGCTGAAATTACAGAATCTTGTTGGCTTTGCCTTAGTCCCAGACTCTCTTTCTATGTAGGGCTTGGAGCCCTTCCTTGAGGGAAGGGGAACTGGCTCCTACTACAGTAACCCTTACAAGGGACCGGAACCAGGATCAGATGAAAGATTGTGTCTCAGAAGGATCTCTCACTTTAGCAGAGTTCCATGGGAAAGGAACCTGCTACCTCTTAGCAAATTTCACCTTAGGTAATTCCAATTACAGTGACTATTGCCTTAACCAAGAAACCCTACTCGCCACCCTAGAGGACCTGAAAGTGACGAAGGCACCTGAAGGACTATGGTTTGTGTGTACTCAAGGCATCTTCAAGTGTATAGTCCCCACTCATCCTGAACTTTGTGTAAGTGCTTACATTATTCCACAGGTATATCTGTATAGGGGAAATCCTGAATTCCTTGTGGCTCCCCTGAGGCAGGAAAAATGAGCTCCACTTCTTATCCCTATCATAGCTACCATAGGAATTGTAGGGTCAGCAGCAGTAGGGACAGCATCCCTCATCCAAAGGGAACTTACCCTCAGACAGCTATCCAAAACATTCTCCAAAGATATTACACTTCTCCAAAACCAGGTAATATACCTCGAGAAGCAAATAGACTCCCTAGCCAAGGTAGCCCTTCAGAATAGGAGAGGACTAGACCTCCTCCTCCTCGAGCAAGGAGGACTGTGTGCTGCTCTAAGAGAAGAATGCTGTTTTTATGCTAACCACTCTGGAGTAATTAGAGAGAATATCAAGGTACTTGCAAACAGATTAAAAAATATGAACTTAGAAGAAGATAACCCAGGATGGTATGCCTCTATGTTCAGAACCTCCCCTTGGCTAACCACTCTTATATCTACAATTGCTGGGCCATTACTGATACTTTTGTTAGCTCTCACTATTGGGCCTGTAGTTATTAATAAACTCCTTACATTTATTAAGGAAAGAATCGAGACTGTAAAAGTGATAGTTCTGTCTCAGCCTACCTACACCATCCTTCCTTCTGATGAAGAATCAAGGGTTTGATTTATGCCCTAATAGGAGTAGGGAATGTAAGGACCAAGAGAAGATTAGAAAATAAGTAGGGAACTAATGGAACAGGGAACTTAAGGGTTACAGGTAGGTCCTGCTTCTGTTCTGTTAGGAGTAACATGCCTAAGATCGTTCAAGAAGCAGAGACAGATAGGGACTCTGGGAAGCTGAGAGAGAAGAAAAAAAAAAAAAAGAAAAAGAGACAAACGTTTGCATTCTATTGGTTAAAAGACCCTTATCAGAAGTTTAGGTTTGGAATTCGCCAATGAGCTAGACCCCAGCCCCTGTTGCTATGCTATGTGTAGCCCCCTTAGCAAATAGGTTACCGCCACATCTGCTGCTGTATTAGGCTTGCTTGCTTAGCTTATAAAAAGATTTAGCTGTGAGCGCTAGGTACGATTCCTATCTGTAGCTCCTTGTGAGCACGGTGGCTCTGGACACCTCGGGAATTTGCCCCTGCGCAGGTAAAACTGGCCAATAAAGTTACATCTATACTCCTGAAAGTCTCCGACGTTTGTTCTTGTACCCGGTAGATGCTACACATGCATCTTTAAACTCTCCCAGTTTTTCAAAGTGTAGTAAATGACCTGTTTCAATGTCGGCGATGAAGAGTTCCAGCTTGTTTTCAAATGCAAACTGCTTGTTGAAGGGATAAGACTGTATTTCCAATGCCTTGCATTTTCACATTGAGCTGGTTCAGATGTTCAGTCATGTCCACGAGATAGTAGAACTTCAGGAGCCACTCAGTGTTAGCTAACTCAGGATGCTCGATGTTTTTCATTTCAAGAAAAGTCCGGATTTTGCTCACACAAGCCGTGAAACAGCTGAGCACCTTCCCTCTTGACAACCAATGCACATTGCTGTGCAGAAGCAGATCAGGATAATTATTCCCAACTTCATCCAGCAGTGTTTTAAACTGGTGGTCATTTAAAGCTCGGGCAATAATAAAGTTGACCACCCGAATGACCAGCAATATCACCTCACCAAGCTGCTTGCCACACATCTGAGCACAAAGCACCTCCTGATGTAGGATGCAGTGAAAACTTAGTATGGGTCTCTTTTCATGTTCATGAAGAAACACTATGAATTCTCTGTTTTTCCCCACCATGCACGGAGCACCATCAGTACACACCGAAATGTTTATCCATGGGCAGATTTTTTTCTTTAGCGAACTCAGTGAAAGAGTTGAATAAATCCTCCTCTCTTGTTGTCTCTTTCATAGGCAAAATAGCAAGACTTTCCTCACATAGTGTGTCACCGACAGCATACCTTGCAATCACACTGAACTGGGATAAATGGCTTACGTCTGTTGACTCATCCAAAGGGAGAGAAAAGAATGGTGCTGCATTTATGTCGTTCACTTGTGTTGCCTCAATTTTTTTTTTTTTGTATTTTTCCGAGGCCAGAAACGGCCACTCCCGCATGCGCCCAACTGGGATCCACCCGGCATGCCCACCAGGGGGCGATGCTCTGCCTGTCTGGGGTGTTGCTCTGTTGCATCCAGAGCCATTCTAGCACCTGAGGCAGAGGCCATGGAGCCATCCCCAGCACCTGGGTCAACTTTGCTCCAATGGAGCCTTGGCTGCAGAAGGGGAAGAGAGAGATAGAGAGGAAGGAGAGGGGGAGGGATGGAGAAGCAGATGGGCACTTCTCCTGTGTGCCCTGGCTGGGAATTGAACCCAGGACTCTTGCATGCCAGGCCAATGCTCTACCACTGAGCCAATCGGCCAGGGCCTCAATTTTTTTTAAAGACTTTATTTATTTATTAATTTTAGAGAGGGGAGAGAGAGAGAGAGAGAGAGAGAGAGAGAGAAGGGAGGAGCAGGAAGCATCAATTCCCATATGTGCCTTGACCAGGCAAGCCCAGGGTTTTGAACCAGTGACCTCAGCGTTCCAGTTCGATGCTTTATCCACTGCGCCACCACAGGTCAGGCTGTTGCCTCAATTTGATTTGCCATCATGATGGTATGATCGTGAACATTTCTTGCTGACAGAGGCATGTCTTTTATTCGTTTGATTATCTTGTCTTTATCCGAAAAGTCATCAAAAAGTTCACTGGCGGCCCTGGCTGGCTGGCTCAGTGGTAGAGCGTCGGCCTGGCATGCAGAAGTCCTGGGTTTGATTCCCGGCCAGGGCACACAGGAGAAGCGCCCATCTGCTTCTCCACCCCTCCCCCTCTCCTTCCTCTCTGTCTCTCTCTTCCCCTCCCGCAGCGAGGTTCCATTGGAGCAAAGATGGCCCAGGCACTGGGGATGGCTCCTTGGCCTCTGCCCCAGGCGCTAGAGTGGCTCTGGTCATGGCAGAGCATCGCCCCCTGGTGGGCAGAGCATCGCCCCTGGTGGGTGTTCCGGGTGGATCCCGGTCGGGCGCATGCGGGAGTCTGTCTGACTGTCTCTCCCCGTTTCCAGCTTCAGAGAAAAAAAAAAAAGTTCACTGGCAACATCAAGTATGAATGTTTTGGCATACTCCCCATCTGTGAATGGCTTTCCATTTCTCACAATTGCTAAAGCACCAGCAAAGCTAGCCGAATTCCAGTCGCCTTGTTGGATCCAAACACGGTGTTGCTGCTGACTAGCTTGCACTCTGCACAGTAGCTCTTGACATGCTTTCTTCCTGCTGTCCCCCGCTGGATATTTTTTTATTTTTTTTTATTTTACTTATTCATTTTTAGAGAAGACAGAGAGAGGGAGAGAGAGAGACAGAGAGAGAGAGAAGGGGGAAGGAGCTGGAAGCATCAACTCCCACATGTGCCTTGACCAGGCAAGCCCAGGGTTTCGAACCGGCGACCTCAGCATATCCAGGTCGACACTTTATTCACTGCGCCACCACAGGTCAGGCCCCTGCTGGATATTTTGATGCAAATGTAGTATGGTGTGTGTTGAAGTGCTGCTTTATATTTGACTTTTTCATCGATGCAATTTTATCATTGCATATTAGACACACTGCAGAACCTGCTCTCTCCACAGAGGTGAATTCCTCTGTCCATTCCTGCTGAAAACTACGATACTTCTCATCTTTTTTTCTTTTAGCCATCTTCTTCGTCAAAAGGGTTTCTGCAATTAGCTAGCTGACTACTTGATTAAAAGGAGGGAAGTTTACTTCCTGACCTCACAACAACCTGTGTACCTTACACATTATCCAATAAAAATTTGGTGTTGTCCTGGAGGACAGCTGTGATTGGCTCCAGCCACCCACAACCATGAACATGAGCAGTAGGGAATGAATGGATTATAATACATGAGAATGTTTTATATTTTTAACGTTATTATTTTTTTATTAAAGATTTGCCTGCGAGCCAGATGCAGCCATCAAAAGAGTCACATCTGGCTCACGAGCCATAGATTTCCGAACCCAGCCTTAGCTGGTCTCCTCTGGTAAGAGGTGTTGGGTGTTTTCATTCCACCCAGGAAAATGCAATCTTTACTGGAAATGGGAAGTGCTAGAGGGGAACTGACTTATAAAGACAGAAGTCCCTGCCTCTGGTCCCTGATTGGCCCATCCTCACACAAACAAGGACTCCAAATTTCACAGTTTGATTGGTCCAAAATGCACTGTCCTTATTGGTCAGAATGTAGTCACTCTAATTGGTTGGTGAAGAAGCTGCTGGAGGCAAGCAGCTTTGATTGGATGGTAAAGCCTCAGTCATACTGGTTAAAATAGGATGCCAGAACCTTCTGTATTTACTTTTTTTTTTTTTTTTTGTATTTTTCTGAAGCTAGAAAGGGGAGAGACAGACAGACTCCCGCATGCACCCGACCGGGATCCACCCGGCACGCCCACCAGGGGGCAACGCTCTGCCCACCAGGGGGCGATGCTCTGCCCCTCCGGGGCATCGCTCTGTTGCGACCAGAGCCACTCTAGCGCCTGGGGCAGAGGCCAAGGAGCCATCCCCAGCGCCTGGGCCATCTTTTTGTTCCAATGGAGCCTCGGCTGCGGGAGGGGAAGAGAGAGACAGAGAGGAAGGAGAGGGGGAGGGGTGGAGAAGCAGATGGGTGCTTCTCCTGTGTGCCCTGGCCGGGAATCGAACCCAGGACTCCTGCACGCCAGGCCGACGCTCTACCACTGAGCCAACCGGCCAGGGCTTACTTTTTAAAAAGATTTTATTGAGCCTGACCAGGCGGTGGTGCAGTGGATAGAGCGGCGGACTGGGATGCGGAAGGACCCAGGTTCGAAGACCCCCGAGGTCGCCACCTTGAGCGCAGGCTCATCTAACTTGAGCAAAAAGCTCACCAGCTTGGACCCATGGTTGCTGGCTTGAGCAAGGGGTTACTTGGCCTGCTGAAGGCCCCTGGTCAAGGCACATATGAGAGAGCAATCAATGAACAACTAAGGTGTCGCAGCGAAAAACTGATGATTGATGCTTCTCATCTCTCTCCATTCCTGTCTGTCTGTCCCTATCTATCCCTCTCTCTGACTCTCTCTAAAAAAAAAAAGATTTTATTGATTTGAGAGAATCAGAGAAGAGGGGGAAGGAGTGGGAAGCTTCAACTCGTACTAGTTGCTTCTAGTACGAGCCTTGACTGGGCAAGCCTGAGATTTCAAATTGGCCACTGCAGCATTCCATATGAATGCTTTATCCACTCTGCTACCACAGGTCAGGCTCCAGAACCTCTGTTATAAGGGCTGGCTCACATAGCAGAAACATAGTGCAGGCAGGTACTTCAGTGCAGGTTTCTCTCTGAAGTGCAGTTTGCACAACAGGCTTCTCCTGTTTAAAAGAGCCCTTTTTAATAGGTATCTTCTTTCTCAGGGTACACAGACTAAAACACACAGTCATGAATACACACACAGTGCTGTGGCCATACTGAGGCCTCCTGACAGGATGGGAAATGTGATAAAGAGGAAGTCAAAATGGAGAAAGACAGCAGGCTTAGCTGCTTCCAACTTTTGCGAACTTTATAAAAACACATCTTCAGGGCTCCTCTCAGGCTGCAGAGGGGGCCAGTGGTTTCCAGTACTCACACTGAACAGTTGAAGGGCAGTTCACTGTTGAACTACGTCCCTGCCTGGGCCCAAGTCTCAGAACTCAGACCTTCCCTGCCTTCTAGTCCATATGGACTCCGCCCGTTTCCAGAAATGGCTCCTTTTCATGAACTGTAACTGTTCCTATTCTCCAGACCTGAGCAGTGTGCTAAGTAGGGGTGTGGGTATGCCTGAGCTACTGCCTCCCACCAGGACAGCCATGTAGGGTCCAAGGTGAGAGGGCCCAGGACCCTATAGACTCCCAGGAAACTTCATCTATTTGCACCAGTAAGCAGACAAGTATCATTTGTGTTGTTGAACAAATAATCATTTTCTATGCATGCCAAGATATCATAAAGGTTGGGCCACAGTTTACCAGTTGTGATATTGTCTTATTTTTTTTAATTTTGGTTCACAGTAAAAAATACATTTTATTTTATTATATTATTTTTTTTGGAAAGCAAATTTTTATTCTCTAGAAATATATATAAAAAAGAAAAATTCCCACAAAAGATACTATTCTCGCATTTTCCGATCTTCTTTTTCTTCTTCAACACCCCAGATATATTATAACTTATTAAACTTCACATAGGCCTGGCTTGTGGTGTTGCAGTGGATAAAGCATCAACCTGGAATGCTGAGGTCTCCAGTTCTAAACCCCAGGCTTGTCTGGTCAAGGCACATATGGGAGTTGATGCTCCCTGCTCCTCCCCCTTTTTTCTCTGTCTCTATCTATGTATCTTTCTCTCTCTCCTCTCTAAAATGAATAAATAAAGTCTTAAAAAAATACTTCACCCAGGTGTCCAGACAATGCTCCATCGATGTATTCTTCTGTGTTTGCAAGCTACGTGTTCATATAGCTATCTGCAGATACTAGGTAGCCTTTGTACTCCATTCCCCACTTAAGTTTCACTGTTACTGGCTTTCTTGTTAATCCATTGAGGAAAGGTTTGGGATTGAGGGGTGTTGGGCAAACAATGTGTAAAAAGTGTGTTAGTTTTGTTCACTTGTATTTTGCCTGATTGGTGCATGAGCACGGAGAAGCACCATGTGTGTATAGTCTATGTAAGGCTGGGGGTGCTTACCCTTAGGGTGGTAGATTGCAAATTGCTGATTGCCCACCACCATTGGGATGAGCCATTGTTTGCTACTGTTTGCCAGAGAAAATTTTTTCCTCTAGCCTGTTTTTCTGGAGAGCTCAGAGAGAGAGGGAAGCAGTTTTCCCTGCCTGCTTGCTAGTCCACTATCGCAAGACTTTAATAAATGGAATGGTCCACCATTTTCTGGCTCCACAATTTCTTTATTGTCTGCTCGAATCCAATGTGAACTTGCATGGCCACGGACACCGGACTTACAAGGGGCAAACCCATTGCAACTATGAGCAAATGAAGGCTACTCACCACTGACCCAGCTGCCATCAGAACCTTGAGACTGGAGCACCTACAGCAGAGCACGTATTGTGATAAAGTGCCAAGGAACTGCAAAATTGTTAACAGTATTTTAAAAGGAAGAGTCAGGCCCTCTTACCCCTCCTTTCTGAGGAAGAAAAAACAAGAAGAATGCAAGAAGAAGAGCTTGCAGGGGCAAAAGTCAGCTAGTCATAGTTTAACTATTTCCTATAGTTCTCTGGAAGGACTGATGCCACTTGCTAAACAGAGCAAAGAAGATAGAACCTATCTGAAAACCCCTTCCTCTTCTCCTTTCTCAAAAACCTTTAGGGAACAATGTTTATGTACCTTAATTAAAAATTCCTACACTAATCCTGACTCACTCTCCCATCCTGGAGTCACGAGAAGGACATATACCTAGACAAAGGAATCACGAGCCCCGCCCCTTGCATGAAAACCCTGTATTCTGTGACATTTTATATGCTTTCTCATAATCATCATTTTGAAATTCTTTGTATGTGCAAAACTTGTAAAGCAAGCAGGGACTAACTTTAGACTTTAAGGTGACCAACTTTTTTACAGTGAAAGAAGTACAAAAATAAACTGAAGAAAACAATATCATAAATAAAGGACACATTTTATTTATTGCAACAGTAATACACTATAATATGATAAATGCATAATAAAAACATTTGTGCCTGACCAGGCGGTGGCACAGTGGATAGAGCGTTGGACTGGAATGCAGAGGACCCAGGTTCGAGACCCTGAGGTCGCCAGCTTGAGCGCGGGCTCATCTGGCTTGAGCAAAGCTTACCAGCTTGGACCCAATGTCACTGGCTCCAGCAAGGGGTTACTCGGTCTGCTGAAGGCTACGGTCAAGGCACATATGAGAAAGCAATCAATGAACAACTAAGGTGTCGCAATGTGCAGCAAAATACTAATGATTGATGCTTCTCATCTCTCTCCGTTCCTGTCTGTCTGTCCCTGTCTATCCCTCTCTCTGACTCACTCTCTGTCTCTGTAAAAAAATAAACAAATTAAAAAAATTAAAAAAACATTTGTAATATTTTATATTATAATTATGCTTACATGCCTATTAATTTTTTTTTTTTTTTGTACTTTTCCGAAGCTGGAAACGGGGAGAGACAGTCAGACTCCCGCATGCACCCGACCGGGACCCACCTGGCACGCCCACCAGGGGGCGATGCTCTGCCCCTCAGGGGCGTCGCCCTGCCGCGACCAGAGCCACTCCAGCGCCCGCTGCAGAGGCCAAGGAGCCATCCCAGCGCCCGGGCCATCCTTGCCCCAACGGAGCCTCGGCTGCGGGAGGGGAAGAGAGAGACAGAGAGGAAGGAGGGGGGGTGGAGAAGCAAATGGGCCCCTCTCCTATGTGCCCTGGCTGGGAACCGAACCCGGGTCCCCTGCACGCCAGGCCGACGCTCCACCGCTGAGCCAACCGGCCAGGGCCATGCCTATTAATTTTTAATAATAACTGTAAAAAAAGTACTCATTTAGATATAAATACGTCATATCACATGCAATGGGTCAACTCTGCACCGATCAAATACGAACATTAGATTAGTCTTCTAATATCAAAAAGGAGGAAATGTAGGAGGACACTTTTTGAGGGAGGACAGAACTTACAAAAGAAGGACTATCCTCCCTAAAGGAGGACGATTGGTCACCTTATAATAAGCTAACCCCAACGTTCTTAGCAAAAGTAACTTCATTTAGCTTCTCTCCTTATCCTAAACTAAACATTTCCCATGATTGTGGTGACAGGGATAGGTTGTAAATCCTAGAAGGTTTGGGAATGTCTGCCAGGTATGTGAAACATTTATCACTATTGTGTTATCTGGTCTTAGTGTGTAGGAATGTTTTTCCTTTTGATAGATCCTATAGGTAAACATTGTAACAAGACAATAAAATTCAATGAGCTTGTTAGTAAGATTAATGACTTTTGTACCATGCTCCTCCTCCTTTTCCCCCAATCAGTATGTGATTTTGTCTTTAAAAGCAGCCTCAAGCCTGACGAAGCGGTGGCGCAGTAGATGGAGTATCAAACTGGGATGCGGGGGACCCAGGTTCGAGACCCCAAGGTCGCCAGCTTGAGCGTGGGCTCATCTGGTTTGAGCAAAGCTCACTAGCTAGGACCCAAGGTCGCTGGCTGAGCAAGGGGTTACTTGGTCTGTTGAAGACCCGTGGTCAAGGCACATATGAGAAAGCAATCAATGAACAACTAAGGTGTCACAACGAAAAATTGATGATTGATGCTTCTCATCTCTCTGCGTTCCTGTCTGTCTGTCCCTATTTATCCCTCTCTCTGACTCTCGCTCTGCCTCTATAAAAAACAAAAACCAAAACAAAACAAAAAAACAGCCTCAAAACTGTGTTCCTGGCTACACGATTTGGGTTTGATATACCCCACGCACCAACTGCTTAATAAAGCTCCTTCTAAAATTTCTTCTGTAACCTACCTTGGTGTCTCTGTGAAACCAACTCGCTGGTTACATTACAACAGTATAGCGGTGCTTCAAGAGAAAAATCAAGAAATACATTTTATATCAAGACCCAATATGCCTGATAAGGTGGTGGTGCAGTGAATAGAGTATCAACCTGGGACACTGAAGTCCAGGTTCAAAACCTTGAGGTTGCCGGTCTGCACATGGGCTCACCCAAGTTGAGAGCATGGTCGCGGGCTTGAAAGCATGATCACCAGCTTGAGTGATCACAGACATGACCCCATCATCACTGGCTTGAAGCCCAAGGTTGTTGGCTTGAGCAAGGGGTCACTGGCTTGGCTTTAGCCCCATCAGTCAAGACACTAAAGTGACTCAAGTACAAGTTGATGCTTCGCACTTTTCTCTCTTCTGTCTCTCTGTCTCTCTCTCTCTCTCTCTCACACACACACACAAAGAACCAATACACTCAGATGTATATTTATAAGTGGAACTGAAAGAGGCTGGGAGGTGAGATGCAGGTGAAGCCTGCAGCAAATTTAGCAGGAGGCCTGCTTTCTCCCAAAGATGTGCAACAGTTGTCATGTGCAGAGGTCATGATGACCCAGTCTCTTAGCCACTGCTGTTTTCTCACCAGAGACTCCCCAGAGAGGCTTTGCAACTCCTAACTATTAGTGTGGTACCCCAGTGCTACACCACTTTCCCAGTGGTGGGATTCCCAGTTTGCACTGATTTGGCCGAACCTGATACCTAATTTTTTTTTTTTTTTTTAGAGAGGGGAGGGAGACACAGAGAGAGGAGAGACAGAGAGAGAGAAGTGGGGGAGGAGCTGGAAGCATCAACTCCCATATGTGCCTTGACCAGGCAAGCCCAGGGTTTCGAACTGGTGACCTCAGCATTTCCAGGTTGACATTCTATCCACTGCGCCACCACAGGTCAGCGATACCTAATTTTTTGTTGAGTTCAGTGAGCTGGTTGTTGTGGGAGACTGACAAAGTCCTTACAGTCTAGGGTTTAGTCTAAAACTAAGCTCTTCCCCACACCCTCTGAAAGCCAAGCTCTTCCCCACACCCTGGGTTGTTGCATGGTGGGGGATGGTGCACTCTTAAGAGGATTCCTGTTTATCTTTATTATGTGCGGCTTAAGTGTCTGTTTGTCGCCCATAGCTTATTGATTGCTTGCGTAACTGTACTAGCCAATGGGGTGAAGTTGCCATGGCTGAACGCAAATTTAGCGGGTCAGGGGGAAGGTGAACATTTGTTTGCATTGGCAATCATCTGTTTTACATAAAAACTATGTCTTAATGTAATTTCTTTTAAGAATGCCTCCTAGAAAATACAGCACTGAAGAGGAGAGAAAAGGAGCTAAAGCTGCACAAAAACGGCTTTCTCGACAAAAAGAAACCACTGAGCAGAGAAAGACAAGGCTTGCTTCAGTCACAGAGCAAATGCGTCTTTCTCGGCAAAATGAGACTGATGAGCATAGAGAAACAAGGCTTGCCTCAGATGCAAGACAAAAAAGCCTGTCTCGACAACATGAGTCCCTTGAACAAAGGCAGGAGAGAAATGCAAAAAAACGACAGAGTAATGCTGACCGAAACGCAAAAAGGATTAAAACAGTTTCAAACGGAGAAACTTTAATTTTTGAGCATTCCTCTGGTAACATGAATATTAAATGTGAACACTGTCAGTCCTTAAACTTCAAGTTAGAAACTAATCGATTCGACAAAGATTTTCTCAATGTTGCAAGTACGGAAACATTGTAGTTCCACTAATTGAGAATTATCCACCACTCTTGAATAAATTATTGACTAATCAGCATCCAAATAGCAAACAGTACATGGATAGCATTTGATCCATTCGTTTGATTTTGCGTCCATGAGAAACAAACCAATTGACTTGCCTGGACCAGGACTTTATTGCTTTCGACTTCATGGTCAAGTTTACCATCAAACTGGAACTTTGCATCCTTCTGACGGGAAAAGAAAGTTTGCTCAATTATATATACTTGATCCCTCAGAAGACAGTCATAATAGCTAAGTCTTTGACTGGCTCCTCTAAAGGTGAAATACATGTCATGCCAAGAATTGATTTGGCTCCATCTCAAACAGGGTTGCTGTTTCAATTGAGATGTAGACAATTTCCTGTAAAACTTGCCTTTGCTATGACCATCAATAAGTCTCAGGGCCAAACGCTTAAGCGTGTTGGCATTTTTTTACCTGAGCCTGCATTTGGACACGGTCAACTTTATGTTGCCTGGTCAAGAGTTCGTGAAAGAACGGACATAAAATTAAAAATAATTGATGGTCCTCTGCAAGGCGAGCTTAAAAATGATGGAAAGATCTACACAAGAAATGTTGTGTACAAAGAGATCTTTGACATGTGGATTAACATTTTATTATTTAAATCACCTTTATTTATTGAGCTAGGGTGGCTCTTTTTTGTTTGCTTGTTTTTGTTTTTGTGTGACAGAGACAGAGAGAATCAGAGAGAGGGACAGACAGACAGGAAGGGAGAGAGATGAGAAACATCAATTCTTTGTTGTAGCACTTTAGTTGTTCATTGATTGCTTTCTCATATGTGCCTTGACCAGGGGGCTACAGCAGACCGAGTGACCCCTTACTCAAGCCAGCGACCTTGGGCTCAAGCTGGTGAGCCTTGCTCAAACCAGATGAGCCCGTGCTCAAGCTGGCAACTTTGGGGTCTCGAACCTGGGTCCTCCACATCCCAGTCTGATGCTCTATCCATTGTGCCACAGTCTGGTCAGGCTAGTGGTGGCTCTTAAGAAATGTACCGCCATGCCTGACCAAGCGGTGGATAGAGCGTCGAACTGGGATGCTGAGGACCCGGGTTCAAGACCCCGAGGTTGCCAGCTTGAGCGCGGGCTCATCTGGTTTGAGCAAAAGCTCACCAGCTTGGACCCAAGGTTGCTGGCTCAAGCAAGGGGTTACTCGGTCTGCTGAAGGCCCGCGGTCAAGGCACATATGAGAAAGCAATCAATGAACAACTAAGGTGTCGCAATGCGCAATGAAAAACTAATGATTGATACTTCTCATCTCTCCGTTCCTGTTTGTCTGTCCCTGTCTATTTCTCTCTCTGTCTCTGTAAAAAAAAAAAAAAAAAAAAAAAAAAGAAATGTACCGCCAGTGGTTTCCTTCATTGCACTCTACTTTAAGCAATTAAGCAAGTAGAAGGGGGAAACCCCGTGGGGCACTAAGCAAAGGGGCGTCCTCGCCGCCTGCCCTGGGTAATTCAGTTTGAATTAGCAGACACCTTTGCACAAATCATTTTAATTACAATTTATAATATCTAGAACAGCGGTCATTTCGTATGACCGCCGGGCTTTCTAGTACCTTGATATGTGACTTTGTATCAGAGACTTGCTTGTTTTGCAAATGACTTTGCTCTCTGCACTATAAAATAAAGCTCACCAGGGGTGTAGGTGCCTTTTGGTAGATCATCAGCCACCAGAAGACCTTCTGATTTCATTCTTTTTCTCTCTCTGTTTATTTCTTCATTCCCTACTGTTCTCCCTCAGGACTTGGACCTGGACAATTATGAGTCGTGCTGGTTTGCGGCAGGTTGTTAAAATGGCACTTGTGATCAAGGTTCTCTCTAAGGTAGGTGCCTGGGCAGCTGCCCAATGTGAAAATCACAAATTTACATTCCTTACTCTCTCTCTTTTTTTTTTTTTTTTAGTGAGAGAGAGACAAAGAGAGGGACAGACAAGGACAGATAGACAAGAAAGGAGAGAGATGAGAAGCATCAATTCTTCATTTTGGCACTTAGTTGTTTATTGATTGCTTTCTCATATGTGTCTTGACAGGGTGGAGGGGGGTTCCAGCTGGGCCAGTGACCCCTTACTCAAGTCAGTGACCTTGGGCTCAAGCCAGCAACCTGGGCTTCAAGGCAGCGACCTTGGGCTCATGATCCCACACTCAAGCCAGCAACCTCGGGGTTTCAAACCTAGGTCCTCTGCATCCCAGGCCAATGCTCTATCCCAGTGGTCGGCAAACTGCGGCTCGCGAGCCACATACGGCTCTTTGGCCTGAGTGTGGCTCTTCCACAAAATACCACGTGCGGGCGCGCAGGTACGTGTGGGGGTTGTCTGTCTGTCATGCGACGGGAGACACAGCGCAGGCGGGCTGCAGGACACGCAGTGTGGTGGAGGCATGCGCGATTCATGCACGAGTTGAGTGAGCCAGTCAGTCAGCTGTCTCATGTGCAGTGGTTAGTGCTGGCCGCGTTTGCAAACCGCGCACGGGTGACAAAAGTACCTCCTATTCGAAGAATAAAGTTACCTGTATTTTTCCAGCCAGCTGCAGATCCTACAGGTATTTTTGTCATCAATTTAAGAATTGTAATTATTTTGTGTTGGTGGCTTTATTATTATAAAAAGAAACATTTTTTTAGGTGCCCTGTCAGACATGGCTACAAAGAAAAATGGCAGACGAAAACCGTGAATTTAAAGTTGAATGGACCTCGACTTTCACGTTTATTCAAAACTTAAATGGCCTTTCAACCTGTGTTATTTGTCAGGAAAAATTGGCCCATAACAAGAAATCAAATTTGGAGAGATGCTTTACATCTAAATACATGTCATTTAGTACTAAATATCCTGTCGGGGATGCAAGGAAGAAAGCAGTTGAGAAACTTCAGAAGAGTCAAGAAAAATCAAGTTCTGTATTTAATTACTGGATGCAATCTTCCAACAATGTTAATATTGCAAGTTTGTGGTTAGTCAAGAGATTGCTAAGAGAGGAAAATCATATACAGACGATGAATACATAAAAAGTTGTTTTATAAATGCATCCGAAGAGCTGTTTCAGGATTTTAAGGACAAGGCAAATATTCTAAAAAAAATTAGAGTTACCATTGTCTGCTAAAACAGTGAAAGATAGAACAATCAAAATGTCTTCAAATATAACCATCCAGCAAGTTGAAGATCTTAAACTGGTTTCAACTTTATCAATAGCAGTTGACAAGTCTTGTGACATAAATGATACAGTGCAAGTTTTGCTTTTTGTACGATTTATTTCATCTACAGGTCCTAAAGAAGAACTTTTAGGATTATTGCCACTCAAAGGTAAAAAATGTGGAAAGGATATAGCAAATGCTGTAATTGAGTGTATGGAATAACATATTCCACTTGATAAAATTGTCTCAATTTCAACAGAGGAGGCAAAAAGTATGATTGGTGTAAGAAACGGGTTTGTTGCTATTTAAAAAAAAAAATTAATCACAAGATACTTACTTACCATTGCATCATTCATCAAGAAGCGCTTTGTGCACAGACATTTCCAGAAGAAATGTGCAGTTATGGAATTGGTGATTAAAATTATCAACTCCATTATAGCTAAAGCTCTTAATTATTGCCAATTTAAAGGATTTTTAGTTGAAATGGAGAATACACAGATCTTCTGCTGCATAACAAGGTACATTGATTATCAAGAGGAAACGTTTTGAAATGTTTTGCTTCCTTTTATTAACAGAAATTAAAGCATTTCTCCTTGAGAAGGGTGTTCACTATCCAGAACTAATGAACGATCAGTGGATCAAAAAATATTATTTTGTGGTAGACGTTACGTCTCATCTAAATCAGCTTAATCGTAAACTACAGGGGAAAGGAAACAGCATTTTTTCAATGTTAGAAGAACTTATTTCATTCAAAAACAAATTATCTCTTTTTGCTCAAGATTTTGAAAGAGAAACTTTGATTCACTTTCCGAGCTTGTTGAAACATCGCCAAGAAAATAATTCTGATATTGACACTTGCTATTTCAAAACAACACTTTTAGCCTGACCAGGCGGTGGTGCAGTGGATGGAGCATTGGACTGGGTTGCGGAGGACCCAGGTTCGAGACCCCGAGGTCGCTAGCTTGAGCGTGGGCTCATCTGGTTTGAGCAAAAAGCTCACCAGCTTGGACCCAAGGTCGCTGGCTCAAGCAAGGGATTGCTTGGTCTGCTGAAGGCCCGCAGTCAAGGCACATATGAGAAAGCAATCAATGAGCAACTAAGGCAGGGGTCCCCAAACTACGGCCCGCGGGCTGCATACGGCCACCTAAGGCCATTTATCTGGCCCCTACCACACTTCCGGAAGGGGCACCTCTTTCATTGGTGGTCAGTGAGAGGAGCATAGTTCCCATTGAAATACTGATCAGTTTGTTGATTTAAATTTACTTGTTCTTTATTTTAAATATTGTATTTGTTGCTGTTTTGTTTTTTTACTTTAAAATAAGATATGTGCAGTATGCTTAGGGACTTGTTCATAGATTTTTTTTTTATAGTCTGGCCCTCCAATGATCTGAGGGACAGTGAACTGGCCCCCTGTGTAAAAAGTTTGGGGAAAAAAAAGTTTGGGGACCCCTAAACTAAGGTGTCGCAAAGAAAAACTGCTGATTGATGCTTCTCATCTCTCTCCATTCCTGTCTGTCTGTCCCTATCTATCCCTCTCTCTAACTCTCTCTCTGTCCCTGTAAAAAAAACACAACAAAACCCCAAAAAACCCTACTTTTAAATATGAGGGAAGCTTTTCTCAACAGGTTTCAGGAATTCAGAAACAGCAAACTGACTTAGCCTTTGTTAAAAAACCTCTTAATGCTCCTGTAGCAGAATTCAATTTTTCTCCCTTTAATATTGACATTTGCAACTTTGAAATGCAATTGCTGGATTTAAAAAACAAAGAATTGTGGAGCTTGAAATTTGAACGTCTTTGTGCTGATATAGCAATATTGGAGAAAAACAAATGTGAACTTAGTTCACAGCACAAGTGGTCTGCTTTGAAAGACCTGGAGAAGGAAGATATGTTGATTTTTTAACACCTGGAATAGTATTCCTGACTCATATAATCAGCTGAAAAAACTAGCGTTTGCTGTTCTTTCCTTATTTGGGTCTATATATCCATGCGAACAATCATTTTCAAGCATGAACCTTATCAAGAATAAGTTGAGAAGTCGTCTTATTGATGAGAACCTGGAATCATACCTAAAATTAAAAACATACAAACCTGACTTACCCAAACTTTCCAAGGAGATGCAAGGCTTGTTCACATTAGTGTTTGTCAGTCATTGTCATGATTTAATTTTATGGATACCTTACAATTTAATTTTATCAATAAATAATATCGTTATTAAGTATGATATCAAGTTTTATTCAATGTACCTATAGTTTAAGACTTAAAACTTTTTTTTGGTTTGTTTGGGGGTTTTTGGTATTTTTCCAAAGTTGGAAACGGGGAGGCAGTCAGACAGACTCCCGCATGCGCCTGACCGGGATCCACCTGGCATGCCCACCAGGGGGCGATTTTCTGCCCATCTGGGGCGTTGCTCTGTTGCAACCAGAGTCACTCTAGAGCAGTGTTTCCCAACGTGGGGCCCACGCCCCACAGGGGGGCAATTCGATAGTTAAGGGGGGCAATTTGAAAATGGACTCGACACGACTTTAACTCTTTCGCCCCGGGCCATTTATATGCAATGCTAGATATTGGTGCCAAATTTAACAAAAAATGCAATTCTTAAATAATTGCGGTAAATAATTATTAAGTATAATTTCATTTGATGAGACCAAAATATCAACTGGGTGATTGGCATCGTCAAATAAACTTCGTCCTGGGTTCACCGCGGAGCGTGCCGTCTACTGCGGGGAACCCCAGACGTTTTAAAAACTCGCTAAACAACGCAGTTATTCTCACCTAATTGGCCCATCGCAACTTCTGTAGTGTTTCACATCATTCAGTTGGTGTTAATTTGAAATAAGTGTCAGTCAAAACTGTTGTAAAAGCTCATTGATTTAATAAATATACATATATATATTGTATAGATATAATTGGTAAGTATTTGATTTTATTTTTATCAATATTAAACTCTTTATTAAGTACTTCTTGCATCGGGGCTAGAAAGCACTAATATTTTATAAATATTATTGGGGCTATAATAGTGCATGCATGACAATTTTAATTTTAGAAGCATAACTTTCCAGAAAATTTTGTCAAGTGGAAAAAATATAGATACCTTTTGATTTGCGGTGGTAGTGTAGTAAATGTGTTATATACATTTAAATAAATATGGATTTTTAGTATACGTTTACTCTATGTCACATTGAATATATTTTAACACATATTTTAATATTAGTTTTTTTATTTATTGATTGATTTTTTAGAGAGAGAGGAGTAAGAGAGAGAGACAGAGAGAGAGAGAAGGGGGAGGAGCAGGAAGCATCAACTCCCATATGTGCCTTGACCAGGCAAGCCCAAGGTTTCGAACCGGCGACCTCAGTGTTCCAGGTCGACGCTTTATCCCACTGCGCCACCACAGGTCAGGCCTAATATTAGTTTTTAATTGATCTTATTTTTATTTCTTATAGCCCATAGTAAAATGAGTGGTGCAAGCAAGAAAAAAACTCGTCAATATTTGGAGGAATATTTAAAATTTGGGTTCATACCCGCTGTTCACGATGAGCGGATTCCTTTTTGTCTTTTATGCCAGCAATGCTTGACCAACGAATCAATGAAACGAGGTCGTCTTGAGGCGCATTTGAAGGCGAAACATAGTGCTCATATTAATTCAGATTTGAGTTACTTTAAAACTTTAAAGAAAAATTTTGAAAAAAGAACAACATTAAAGTCTTTATTTACTGCTCATACTTCAACTAATAATCGTGTTCTTGAGGCTAGTTATCAAATTTCTTTATTCATCGCTAAAACTGGAGAAAATCACACTATAGGAGATAATTTAATAAAACCGTCAATATCAGCATTTCTTAAAACGGTTCTTGAAAAAGATGACAAAGATGTAAAAGCTATGCCACTCAGTGACAATACTGTTAGCAGAAGAATAGACGAAATGAGTGAGGATATTGAAAAACAACTTATTGAAAAGCTGAAAACAAGAAAATTTTCCTTGCAAATGGATGAATCAACTTTGAGAGACAGTGAGGCAGTATTGATAACTTACGTAAGATATATTGATAAAGGACATTTTGCTGAAGAAATGTTGTTCTGTAAAAGATTAGAAAGCACCACTACCTCCAAAGATATATATAATAAGCTAAAAAACTACTTAGATGTCAATGATATACCAACTAAAAATATAACATCTTGTGCTGCAGATGGTGTTTCCAATATGATGGGCAAGAAAAATGGCTGCTTAAAATTGATGAAAGATGTGAATCCAGAAATGATTCTTGTGCATTGTGTTATTCATAGGGAAAACTTGGTAGCTAAAAACATCTCGCCTGTTCTGAATGAAGTATTACATACAGTAATAAAGTGTGTTAATGCTATTAAAGCTAGTGCCAAATGTGAGCGTCTTTTCAAGCTATTTTGTGAAGAACAAAATGAAGACCATGTGAGACTTTTACTTCATACTGAAGTAAGATGGCTATCTAAAGGAAACTGTTTGAAAAGATTTATGGAACTGTTTGATACTCTTAGTGATTTTTTAAACGACAAACCTGAAATGAAATATCTGTTAACAATAGATGGTAAAGCATTTGTGAGTTATTTAGCCGATATCTTTGAAAAACTAAATATATTAAATAAGCAACTTCAAGGAACAAATGAAACTCTTGTCGATGCAAAAGCAAAGATATTTGGTTTCATTACCAATATTGAATTATGTCAGAAACATATTAACAACAAAAACTTTAAACAGTTTCATTGGCTCCAAAAATGTGAACTGATACCGCTTTACTTGTTATTGTCAATCATTTTGTTACATCCCAGCGAGAGAGACTACAGCAGACACAAAATAAATTTTACAAGTTTTATTGCAGACCTGCACAGGGACTGCAGGCAACCCATGCAAGGGAGCACTGCAGCCCCCCAAACCTGCACAGGGATGCAGGTAACCCACACAGGGGAACACTGCAGCCCCCCAAACCTGCGCAGGGACTGCAGGCAACCCACGCCTCCGAAGAGACTGGAGCACTGCAGCCAACCAAACCTGCGCAGCCAACAAACTGCGCAGGGACTGCAGCCCCCCAAACCTGCACAGGGACTGCAGGCAACCCACACAAGGGAGCACTGCAGCCCCCCAAACCTGCGCAGGGACTGCAGGCAACCCACACAAGGGAGCACTGCAGCCCCCCCAAACCTGCACAGGGACTGCAGGCAACCCACACAGGGGAACACTGCAGCCCCCCAAACCTGCACAGGGACTGCAGGCAACCCACGCCTCCGAAGAGACTGGAGCACTGCAGCCCCCCAAACCTGCGCAGGGACTGCAGGCAACCCACGCCTCCGAAGAGACTGGAGCACTGCAGCCCCCCAAACCTGCGCAGGGACTGCAGCTCCGAGCTTCTAAAATGGCTCCTTTTTATAGGGTGGCTGTCTAGGATGAGCAAGCATCATACAGAAGCTGATGTGGCTGTTAGTCATTGGCTAGGGAGGTCGTGCGCAGTTACGGGGGGGGGGGGGTATTACTCAGTGGAGAATTTCAAACATAAACTTCTGATAAGGGTCTCTGACTCAATGCAGGATGTTGCTGAACTCTTTGTTCTCAGCGTCACAGGGACCTTGTACACTCTTGGCAGCCCCAGCATGTCAGTACTCCTTGAATCTAACAATTTGAATATTCTATCAGCTGATTTAAAAGAAAGATTTTCTGATTTAAAACAAATTGATTTCTCAACATGGATGATGCAGCCAATGTTAGTGGATTTGTCTGATATATCAAATATACAGTATCAAGAAGAACTCGCAGAATTGCAAAATGATGAGTCAGTTAAAGCTTTATTTAATATCAAAGGAGCGATGGCATGGCTTTGTGAGGAAACAGAAATCAAATACCCAAATTTAACCAAATGTGCAAGAAAACTATTGCTACCGTTTCCATCTTCATTTTTAGCTGAATGTGGATTTAGTGCTGTAAATGATTTACTGGTAAAAAAAAGAAATCGGCTGGATATAACACAACGTGGAGACTTGAGACTAAAGCTAACCAAATTGGAACCTAATATAAAATGTGCAGCAAGCATCAAGCACAAGGATCACACTAAATTAAAATAATAAATTAATATAGAAAAATCTGTATTAAAATTATTTGGAATTTAAATTTCTGTTTTTCATTATATGTTTTGAAATTTTACTTACTGTGTTTTGTTAACAATTTCATAGTGATTTCTTCCTAGAACCTATCATTTATGTTTATTAAGTGAACAAATCAATTTTTTAATGTTAAAAATTATGTATGTTACATAGGAGGGGACATAAAAATTTTAGAAAGGTTAAGGTGGGGCATGGCACAAAAAAGGTTGAGAAACACTGCTCTAGAGCCTGAGGCAGAAGCCATGGAGCTATCCCCAGCGCCTGGGCCATCTTTGCTCCAATGGAGCCTTGGCTGCGGGAGGGGAAGAGAGAGACAGAGAGGAAGGAGGGGGGGGGGGTGGAGAAGCAGATGGGCACTTCTCCTGTGTGCCCTGGCCGGGAATCGAACCCGGGACTCCTGCATGCCAGGCCGACTCTCTACCACTGAGCCAACCGGCCAGGGCCTAAGACTTAAAACTTTAAGTAAAGTTTATTAAGTTAATTTTAGGGAGCATTGTGGAGTGAAAGAAGATATAGTGTCGAGGATTGAGAAAGGCATGTTGAGATGGTTTGGACATATAGAGAGGATGAACGAAAGGAGATAGACAAAACAAGTATACAAGACGAGTGTGAATGGGAGAGTTGGAAGGGGTCGACCTCAGCGAACGTACCTCAATCAGATTGAGGACGTTTTTAGCAAAGGCCAGCTTAGTAATACCCTAATTAAGTTAATAACAATGTACCTACCTACATAGTTTAAGTTAAAAAATTTTGGCTCTCAAAAGAAATTTTAATCGTTGTACTGTTGATATTTGGCTCTGCTGACTAATGAGTTTGCCTACCACTGCTCTATTCACTGCACCACCGCCTGGTCAGGCCATTCCTTACTCCTTTTTAACCTTCATCTGCACAACAGCGTATTCTAGACGCCCATAATATGTAGTAGTCGTTCTATCCATAGATGAAAAAAATTGTAAGTGAGGACACCAGTCAAGAAGCCTGACCTGTGGTGGTGCAGAGGATAAAGCGGTGACCCAAAATGCTGAGGTCACCGGTTCAAAGCCCTGGGCTTGCCTGGTCAAGGCACATATGGGAGTTGATGGTTCCTGCTCCTCCCCCCTTCTCTCTCTCTTTCTCTCCCTCTCTCCCTCTCTAAAATGAATAAATAAATATTTTTTAAAAAAAGAAGCAATATGGAAGTATCTTAAATAACAGTTTTATTGTTTTTTGTCAGGCATTATTTAATATTTTTTCATTAATATTTTAAAACTTTCTTATAATCTAGTTTTGTGTATCTCTTTTATTGTTCTTATTTAGGTATTAAGTGCATGAAATAGTAAACTACCTTTCAGTATATCTTTTTTTATACTTAAAACGATCATTAAGGCAGAGAACCGGTTGTTAAATTGTTTGAATCCCACCACTGCTCTTGCATCGTGACAGCACCCAATTCCTAGTTAATCCCTGCTGCTTCTAATCTCCTATCTGAGACAGCAACCAATCCTCAATCCTTGCTGTCTGCAGATGCCCTCTCAGAATCTTTCAGAACCCAAATCTGACAAAAACCACTTCCCTCCTCCCTCTGGTGGGTGACTGGGCATCCTGTGATAACTCTGGAGATTGTGCCTCCTGAGGGCTGACGAGGCTTTACCAAAACAGCTCTCCTGAAACATACCTACTTTTACTGTATGCTTCTGTCATGTTAGTTATGAGCAAATGGAAAAGTCTTGCCTGACCTGTGGTAGTGCAGTGGATAAAGTATCGACCTGGAATGCTGAAGTGCCTGTTGGAAACCCCGGGCTTGCCTAGTGGTTAAGGCACAAATGGGAATTGATGCTTCCTGCTTTTTCTCCCTTCTCTCTCTCTCTCTTTCCCTTGTCTAAAATGAATAAATAACAATCCAAAATAGAAAAAAAAGAAAAATCTTACTACAATCTTGCATGCAAAGGAAGGCCCCTGGTGGGCCAGTTTCGAGGTTCCTTTTGGAAGTGTCATTTTATAGGAAGAAACTGTCAGAGAGACACTGTTTGGCCAAACTTGACTGAGCTCCTAACTAAAAAGAGCTGGATGGGAGGGTTGCTAATTTCCCAGGAAAATTGTTCATGCCATCAACCCTTTGAGTAGTGAGGGCTTTTTTTGTTTTGTTTTTTTATTTTTTTTGTATTTTTCTGAAGCTGGAAACGGGGAGGCAGTCAGACAGACTCCCGCATGCGCCCGACCGGGATCCACCCGGCACGCCCACCAAGGGGCGACGCTCTGCCCACCAGGGGGCGATGCTCTGCCCATCCGGGGCATCGCTATGTCCGGATCAGAGCCACTCTAGCGCCTGGGGCAGAGGCCAAGGAGCCATCCCCAGCGCCCGGCCATCTTTTGCTCCAATGGAGCCTCGGCTGCAGGAGGGGAAGAGAGAGACAGAGAGGAAGGAAAGGGGGAGGGGTGGAGAAGCAGATGGGCACCTCTCCTGTGTGCCCTGGCCGGGAATCGAACCCGAGACTTCCACACGCCAGGCCGATGCTCTACCACTGAGCCAACCGGCCAGGGCGAGTAGTGAGTTTTTTTTCATGCTCGTTGACCCTTGGGAGTATTTTTTCAAAAAATGAAATTAGTTTCAGTTCCAGTTTTATTAACTTAAAATCATGTTTGTTTGATAACCAATTTAAAGAAACAAGAAGCACATACAATTGCCTTTTTTAAAATTTTTAAAAAAAATTTATTCATTTTAGAGAGGAGAGAGACTGAGACAGAGAAAGGGGGGAGGAGCAGGAAGCATCAACTCCCATATGTGCCTTGACCAGACAAGTGCAGGTTTCGAACCGGCGACCTCAGCATTCCAGGTCGACGCTTTATCCACTGCGCCACCACAGGTCAGGCTATAATTGCCTTTTTTTCATGTTGCCTTACACATGTATGATCATACTCTGGATGGTCAGGAGGCATGAGGACATATATGAACGTTTGTACTACTCAAAGGGTTAGAGGCCAAGGAGCCATCCCCAGCGCCCGGGCCATCCTTGCTCCAATGGAGCCTCAGCTGCAGGAGGGGAAGAGAGAGACAGAGAGGAAGGAGAGGGGGAGGGGTGGAGAAGCAAATGGGCGCTTCTCCTGTGTGCCCTGGCCGGGAATCGAACCCGGGACTTCTGCACGCCAGGCTGACGCTCTACCACTGAGCCAACCGGCCAGGGCCTGCTTAAGCATTTAACCATGAATGCTATTTTTTCTCCAGAAGGAGACTGAATTACATCAGCTAAAAAAATATTTGCCCTAGACCAGGTTTGGGAAAAATTTTATTTTATATTGTACTGCAACATTCTCTATTTCATTTTGTTATTTTTTTGAATTGCTAATTGTTACCTGACCTGTGGTGGTGCAGTGGATAAAGCCTCAAACTGGATGGAGTGCTGATGTGCCTGTTTGAAACCCAGGGCTTGCCCAGACAAGGCACATAGGAGAAGCAACTACTGTGAGTTGACGCTTCCTGCTCCTCCCCCCCTTCTCTGTATCTTCTCTCTTTAAAAATCAATAAATAAAATCTTTTTAGTATGTTTTTTATTTGTTTTTGTTTTTTTTTGTTTTACAGAGACAGAGAGAGTCAGAGAGAGGGATAGATAGGTACAGACAGACAGGAACAGAGAGAGATGAGACGCATCAATCATTAGTTTTTCGTTGTGACACCTTAGTTGTTCATTGATTGCTCTCTCATATGTGCCTTGACCATGGGCCTTCAGCAGATCGAGTAACCCCTTGCACGAGCCAGCGACCTTGGGTCCAAGCTGGTGAGCTTTGCTCAAACCAGATGAGCCTGCACTCAAGCTAGTGACCTCTGGGTCTCGAACCTGGGTCCTCCACATTCCAGTTCGATGCTCTATCCACTGCACCACTGCCTGGTCAGGCTAAATAAAATCTTTTTAAACATGCTAATGGTTATGTACCAAACTGATTTTGTAATCCTCAGCTTGAAAGCCCCTTTTTCATACAGAAGAAAGGACAAGGTGGGGCTGACAGGGTGGGAGGGGAGGTGTAAAGGAGGGGAAAAGTACCCATTCAACTAGGACCTGGAGTTTCTGGAGCAGAAACTGTCCCATATTTGTGGTCCCCAAAGCAGTGTGCTAAAGGGTGTGTCAGTATGATTTAGGTAGTTCTCAGCCTCTTGGTGTGGCAGTATAATTTTTCTAGATACTGCATTTTGCTTTACTGTTCATGTGGTAGGAGACTCAAAAGACTGGGAAGCATTTTTCCATCTTTCGGCAGAGAGGGGCGGCAAGCTTTCTTGTCCCCAGGGCAGGTTTTGGCTTCTCTAACAGTTGTTCTTAGTACTGGTTGTGTTAGATTCAGGGAGTACTGACATGCTGGGGCTGCCAAGAGTGTACAAGGTCCCTGTGATACTGAGAACAAAGAGTTCAGCAACATCCTGCATTGAGTCAGAGACCCTTATCAGAAGTTTATGTTTGAAATTTTCCACTGAGTAATACCCCCCCCCCCCCCGTAACTGCGCACGACCTCCCTAGCCAAAGACTAACAACCACATCAGCTTCTGTATGATGCTTGCTCATCCTAAATAGCCACCCTATAAAAAGGAGCCATTTTAGAAGCTCGGAGCTGCAGTCCCTGTGCAGGTTTGGGGGGCTGCAGTCCCTGCGCAGTTTGTTGGCTGCGCAGGTTTGGTTGGCTGCAGTGCTCCAGTCTCTTCGGAGGTGTGGGTTGCCTGCAGTCCCTGCGCAGGTTTGGGGGGCTGCAGTGTTCCCCTGTGTGGGTTACCTGCATCCCTGTGCAGGTTTGGGGGGCTGCAGTGCTCCCTTGCATGGGTTGCCTGCAGTCCCTGTGCAGGTCTGCAATAAAACTTGTAAAATTTATTTTGTATCTGCTGTGGCCTGTCTCCTAGGATGTAACAGATGGAGGCCCCCAGCGAGATTGGCCGTGTAAGACCCCTCCTCACGGAGTGGGCTGCAGCAGACGTTGGTAGCTGGCCAGCCTCCGGCAGTTGCCGTTTGAAACAGAATTTGGCTGATTTGAAACCTTTGGAGTCTCGAGACTGTTTGTACTTGCAGGTTTTATAGGTTACTCAGCAAACTGTTCAAAGACTGTCCAAGAGGCACTTCTAGCAGTACACCACCCAAGGACTGACTCCCACGTAGACGGGTCCAGACACCATGATCCTGACAACTCCCACTACTGCCAAGGTAGAAGGCATACCCGCCTGGGTCCACCACAGCCGGCTGAAGCTTGCAGTCCCAGCAGAAACACCTTTGTGGACAGCGAAGACTGACCCTGCCAACCCTTGTAAGCTGACCCTGAGAAGGACAGCATGCCCTGCTTCAGCCACAAACCAGAAGTTAACTGGTCCATGCATGGAGACTTTGGGGAGGGAGGGAAACTAAGGTAAAGGAAAGCCAAGTAAGTCATCTTAAGGTTTGATGCATGTACTGCTATGAGTCATACAGAAAGGGGTGTAAGTCCCTTGGCTGAGAGAGAAGCTACAAGGTAAATGAAAGTTATGTATGTGCTCATAGTTACCACTATAGAATAACCTATGAATATTGGTCATGTGTCCAATAGGCTACTTAGGAAAAGGACACCTCCAAAAAGCAATCTTTAAAAGAGGATTACTTAGTACTAACTTAGTCTTTGCTGAAGGTTAAGGTTTTTAGGAATTAAGAATTCTGATAAATTAGAAAGGAATTGTATGGTTTTAATAATAGAAGGTGGCCCTGGCCGGTTGGCTCAGCGGTAGAGCGTCGGCCTAGCGTGCGGAGGACCCGGGTTCGATTCCCAGCCAGGGCACACAGGAGAAGCGCCCATTTGCTTCTCCACCCCCCCGCTGCGCTTTCCTCTCTGTCTCTCTCTTCCCCTCCCGCAGCCAAGGCTCCATTGGAGCAAAGATGGCCCGGGCGCTGGGGATGGCTCTGTGGCCTCTGCCTCAGGCGCTAGAGTGGCTCTGGTCGCAACATGGCGACGCCCAGGATGGGCAGAGCATCGCCCCCTGGTGGGCAGAGCATCGCCCCTGGTGGGCGTGCCGGGTGGATCCCGGTCGGGCGCATGTGGGAGTCTGTCTGACTGTCTCTCCCTGTTTCCAGCTTCAGAAAAGAAAAGAAAAGAAAAAAAATAATAGAAGGTATAAGGTGTAGAGGTACTTTTGAAAAGAAAAGGAAAAGCAAGTTGTTATGAAGGCCAGTTATTTCTGGATAAGAAAGTGCATAAAAGTTGAAGGTTTATGTAAGTTGCAGAAGGTTTGTGTAAGTTGCAGAAGGTTTGTGTAAGTTGCAGAAGGTTTGTGTAAGTTGCAGAAGGTTTGTGCAAGTTGTAAGAAGTTAGTACAGAGAAGAAAAATGCAAGGCAGAAAGAAATTAGTCCGTAAAGCTTGTAGTACTAAGGGCACACTATCAGCGTGCCAGCACATACTAGGGAGGACCCCTGACCCAATTAGCTTATAGCTACAGCTAAAGTAGAAAATTCTCATGAGCCCTAGCCTTATACCATTCTCCCCACTGATGAAGAATCAAGGATTTGATTTATGTCCAAAAGAGATGGGGGAATGTTAGATTCAGGGAGTACTGACATGCTGGGGCTGCCAAGAGTGTACAAGGTCCCTGTGATACTGAGAACAAAGAGTTCAGCAACATCCTGCATTGAGTCAGAGACCCTTATCAGAAGTTTATGTTTGAAATTTTCCACTGAGTAATACCCCCCCCCCCCGTAACTGCGCACGACCTCCCTAGCCAATAACTAACAGCCACATCAGCTTCTGTATGATGCTTGCTCATCCTAAATAGCCACCCTATAAAAAGGAGCCATTTTAGAAGCTCGGAGCTGCAGTCCCTGTGCAGTTTGGGGGACTGCAGTCCCTGCGCAGTTTGTTGGCTGCGCAGGTTTGGTTGGCTGCAGTGCTCCAGTCTCTTCGGAGGCGTGGGTTGCCTGCAGTCCCTGCGCAGGTTTGGGGGGCTGCAGTGTTCCCCTGTGTGGGTTACCTGCATCCCTGTGCAGGTTTGGGGGGCTGCAGTGCTCCCTTGCATGGGTTGCCTGCAGTCCCTGTGCAGGTCTGCAATAAAACTTGTAAAATTTATTTTGTATCTGCTGTGGCCTGTCTCCTAGGATGTAACAGTTGAACACAGAACTTTCCAGATACTTTGAAGGTACAAAGGCTCAGACTTTTGTTTGCAGCCAAGGCTCCTATAGCATGCAGTCGGGGCTGTAGAAGCCGGAGGGCAGGTGGTGTTGGTGGGGGAGACGATAAAGTAGCTGGACCTAGAGAGGAAAGTGTGCTTTTCAGACCTCAGGGACAAGAATAGAGTTTGGAGGATTCTCCAGCCCCTCAAACCCCATGCTGCTACTGGCAATTCCAAGAAGTGGGGTGTGGTTACTGGAGCCTGAACACCAGGAATTGTGGTGTTGGATTGTGTGAAAGTGTCCATTTGGGAGGCGGAAACTGTAGGGTGGTGGGCAGTGGGGGACGGCCATGTGGGGAACCCAGACCCGGGAACTTAGGCTAGGACTGCCCACAGCCAAGCGTGCCAAAAGAAACTTCCCAGGAGTCCCTTTGGAAAAAAAAAAGCGACTGTCCACTAGCCAGTGAGATTTCACTACATCATATTAGCTTGACCACCCTAGAGATCCTTTAAATATTCCACACCGACTTCATCCGCACAACTTCCCTGGCCTCTGTGTCCCGGGGACCAGGGAACCTCGTGGGACGGGATGCGCTCTGTACTCAATGAAGCCTTTTATTATTCCACACTTTGTGGCTCCGGCCCCTTCCTTCTTCCTTGGCGGGGAAAAATACCTTACATTTTGGTGCCAAAAACCTGGGAGGTGTTGAAGTCCGCAAGGACCGCTCCTCTTCCCTTCCCCTCCGAGAAAGAACCAGGACCTCCAACCTACCACCTACTTTGGCACATGATGCATTAAGTCCCCTGACTCCAACCTCTCCTCAGTTTTTTCCTCCGAGACTCCCTGTCCAAAACCGCAGCTGCGTCAGGGACTTCTTTCCTTTCCGAGTGTGTGTGTACCTGTGAAGACATCCTGAGCACAACCACTTTACTTTATCCATCCAGTGGCCAGAGCTTGAGTTGCAGGATGCCAATATTCAACTCTGACCACTCTGAGGACTGAGGGCGGCCATGGAGGCACAGGAATCTAAACCTAATCCAAAAACACTCCTGGAGTTGCCTTTTCCAGAATCTCTCCCTCGGTAATGAAGAAGAAACTGTTCTTTTTCTCTGCTGTGGCCAGGCCACAGAACCCACTGGATAATTGGACCAGGTAGCCTCCTGAAGGTGTTGAAATCCATGGGAGTCCGAAAAGACCAGAGTAATAGGCTTTATTGAAAGGAAGAAAGGAACCCTGCCGGGCACGTCTCTGGGGAGAAGGACACCAGTACAAGCTAGGGGATGAATTTTATAAGGTAAAAGAGAATCTCGAGCAAGTGGGTGTTGAATCAAAAGTCCTGGTATGGGCCCTGGCCAGTTGGCTCAGCGGTAGAGCGTCGGCCTGGTGTGTGGAAGTTCCGGGTTCGATTCCCGGCCAGGGCACACAGGAGAGGTGCCCATCTGCTTCTCCACCCCTCCCCCTCTCCTTCCTCTCTGTCTCTCACTTTCCCTCCCACAGCCGAGGCTCCATTGGAGCAAAGGATGGCCTGGGCGCTGGGGATGGCTCCTTGGCCTCTGCCCCAGGCGCTGGAGTGGCTCTGGTCGCAACAGAGTGATGCCCCAGATGGGCGGAGCGTTGCCCCCTGGTGGGCGTGCCGGGTGGGTCCCGGTCGGGCGCATGCGGGAGTCTGTCTGACTGCCTCCCCCTTTCCAGCTTCGGAAAAAAGGAAAAGGAAAAAAAAAAAAAAAGTCCTGGTATGTATGGAATGCTCCTCCTTGGGGCAGCTTGTCAGCTTCTTGGAATTCCTCTGTCTCAGGGACGATAGTCCATCCAGTAAGGGTGAGGTCTGACAGATAAGCGGAACATCAAGAGGGCAGTTTAGAATTCCTGGTAAATTCACGTATCTATCATTTCTCAACTCTGTGGTATGATAAAAAGAAAAAGAGGTGGGGGGAAGGAAAGTGTATGGGGTTCAGGAAGAAGGTTTGTCTCAGACTGGCCATTTTCTGGAGCTACTTTCTGCTGTTATCCCTATTGGTGCCTCCTTCATGAACTCCCCCCCCCGGTAGTTGGAGTTGGGGTTGTAAAAGCATTTGATTGTAGGTCATCCTGGAGATTTCTCTCATTGGGGCCTGCAGGAACTTGATCAAGACAGAGGCAAGCATTAATATTAGGCACAGAATTAGGATTGGCTCTATAATTGGTGCTAGCATTGAGAACAAGGGATTTTTCCACCATTGTTTGGAGTAGAGATGTATTTATAGAGTTCCAGATTTTTCTGTTTCGCGAGAACAGGTTTCAGGGTTGGTGTGTAGGGTTAAGTAGATTTTTCCAATTTTCTGATTGGCGAAGGTCTGCATGCGGTTCTGTAAGAAACTAGTGAACAAACGTAAGAGGCAGGGTCCAAAAGTTAGAAAAATAAATAGAAGAGTGAGTGGACCAATGAAAGGCAATAGTTAAGATACCCAGTTTGTGTGAAACCACTGATTCTATTACTCGGTTTGTTTTTCATGAATTTTCTCGGCTTCAGAGAGAGAGAGAGAGTAAGAATAAGACAGGGAAGTGGTCAGTCCCCCTGCCCCTAGACCTACTTTTGTAGAGATTTCTAAAGCAGCAAGAAGAGGAATTACCTGTACAGCTCGTTTTGTCCTTAGATTGATGGGTAGTGTACTAGGAATTGAAAGAGGCTCATGAGGTGGGATTAGGTTGATATTTGGGGTGAGATAGATTAGGGTACAGGTTTCTGTCCAGTTAGTAGGGAGACACATATAGTTGTTATGCCGTTTTTCTACTTTAGCAGCAGTGGGAGTTGTCAGGATCACGGTGTATGGACCTGTCCACATGAAAGTCAGTCCTTGGGTGATGTAATGCTGGAAGCACCTTTTGGACAGTCTTTGAACAGTTTGCTGAGTGACCTATAAATCCTGCAAGTACTTGGGGAAAGGTGGTTACATTTCTAGTTAGAGTTTAAGTCATAGTGACCACTGCTTCTAGCTGGAATTAGCAGTAGGTTCTAGCCTACAATAGGCATGGGGCATTGAGACAAGAGGAATAAAGGAGATACTATACATTAAATAAAGCAACAAATTCAGACTGTCAATACCCACAGTAGTGATCTTCGAGGGATAAATAAAACTAAAATATTCAGGCAAGGCATAGTACATGACCCTTGTGTTTACAAGAAATGAGATTAGCTTATCTGCTACTTGGAAGAAATACCTTAGGCTCGTGAATGATGTCCTTGGGCCTTCAGTGGCAATTCCCAGCATGCTGGGCAAGGTCAGGTCACAGGTAGCTTGAGCAGGGCTAGAAGAGACTGAGCCCTCCCTCCATGGAGCAAGGAGGCAGCTTACCTTCTCATGTCCCTCTTTCCACAGCAAAGACATGTAAACCAGTGGGATTGGGAAGCCTCACAGGTTTCAGTTCAATGACCTTTCTTTCCACTCTGGAGGAGGGCCCTGATGGAATCCTATGAAGCCCTTTAGGGTGCTGGAGCCTTTTTTTTTTTTTTTTAATGTTTTTTTTCTTTGTTTGTTTGTTTGTTTTTTTAGAAAGGAGAGAGAGAGGGAGAGAGACAGAGAGAGAGAGGAGAGAAATACCGAGAGAGAGAGAAGGGAGGAGGAGCAGGAAGCATCAACTCCCATATGTGCCTTGACCAGGCAAGCCCAGGGTTTCGAACCGGCGACCTCAGCATTTCCAGGTTGACGCTTTATCCACTGCGCCACCACAGGTCAGGCAGGGTGCTGGAGCCTTTTAAGAGAGTATGCCAAAAGCTGGTATTTCCTGACTTCTTTTGGGACTTATTTGCCTTTTCTGTTACTCGCTTGGCCGTTATAGACCTTAAAAGCCATGCTCAGATTTCACTGAGGGGTTTGACTAAGAGAGAAAAATTGGGAATCCAGTGTCTAAAGAAGCCTATTAGACCAAGGAAAGAAAGGATTTGATCTGCAGTGGTAGGTGGTTGGAGACTGAGTTTGATTTAGGGTAAGACTTCAGGTGGTGGGGGTCAAGGCGATGCCTAGATAGGCTACGAACTGAGAATGAAGTTGAGCCTTAGCAGAGAAGACACGATATCCCTTTACTGCGAGGAAGTTAAGAAGGGTGGTGGTGTGTCTCCTTGAGGCAGGTAGGGAGGGGCTGCAGAGGAGTAGGTTATTTACATATTGTAAAAGAGTACTAGTTTTGAGATTGCATGCTGCTAAATCCTGAGCTAGCACCCGCCCAAACAGGTGTGGGCTGTTTTGGAACCCCTGGGGTAAGACAGTCCATGTAAGTTGCTGGGCTGCATTAGTGTCTGGGTCAGTACAGGTGAATGCAAACAGAAAGTAAGGTCAGGGAATGGTAAAGAAGGCATCCTTGAGGTCTAGGACCATGAAGTGAGTGGTGTTTGAGGGAATGTGTGACAGTAACTTGTAGAGATTAGGGACTACTGGATGGAGGGGAATTACTGCCTCATTGATTAGGTGTAAGGCTTGTATGAAGTGATACATTCTTGAAGGTTTTTGAACAGGAAGGATGGGGGTATTGCAGGGAGAGTCTGGTGGGATGAGTAAGCCTTGATTTAAGAGGAGTATAATTATTGGTTTAAGGCCTTAGAAACAGACACAGTTACATGTTAAACAAAGACTTCAGATACACGTTATGAATTAAGGAAATTTTTTAAAAAATATTTTTTATTTATTCATTTTAGAGAGAGAGAGAGACAGACAGACAGACAGACAGAAAGGAGAAGCAGGAAGCATCAACTCCCATATGTGCCTTGACCAGGCAAGCTTAGGGTTTCAAATTGGCAACCTCAGTGTTTCCAAGTTGACACTTTATCCACTGTGCCACCACAGGTCAGGCTGAATTAAGGAATTTAAATGAGGGTGCTTTACTTGTTTCAAATAAAATTATACTAGAGATATTCTCTGACAGACAAAGAGACAAAACAGATTACTCACCCACACTGCTCAATAGACAACTCTGCTTTCTTAAGCTTTTCGAGATGGCAAGGAGTTGCCAGCATAGAGGGGAGGAAGAGAGAAAGCAGACGGATGGACAGTGTGAGCAGTTGGATGGAAAGAAGGAGGTTCAGAATCTGCAGGAGAAGGAGAAGATTGAGGTGCTAGTGGTGGCACCACGTGGTTAAAGGAGTAAAAAAGATTTGGAGCTCTACCCTGGCCGGTTGGCTCAGTGGTAGAGCATCGGCCTGGCATGCAGGAGTCCCAGGTTCGATTCCTGGCCAGGGCACACAGGAGAGGCGCCCATTTGCTTCTCCACCTCTCCCCCTCTCCTTCCTCTCTGTCTCTCTCTTCCCCTCCCACAGTCAAGGCTCCATTGGAGCAAAGCTGGCCCGGGCACTGAGGATGGCTCTGTGGCTTCTGCCTCAGGCACTAGAATGGCTCTGGTTGCAGCAGAGCGACACCCCAGATGGGCAGAGCATCGCCCCCTGGTGGGCATGCCAGTTGGATCCCAGTTGGGCGCATGCAGGAGTCTGTCTGACTGCCTCCCTGTTTCCAGCTTCAGAAAAATACAGAAAAAAAAATAAAAAAGATTTGGAGCTCTGAAGAGAGGGGAGAGGACGAGGGGGAGAAGGGCATAGCTGTCTCTTTTTCCAGCAGGAGAGGAGAAAGAGAGAATGATATTTGCAGGTGAATGAAAAAGAGGATTCAGAGAAGAGAGGGGAGGGGGCTTTATGGAGGGAAGAGACTCAAGTGAAAGAGATTTTCAGAGGGACCAGAGAGGGGTCCTGAGAGAGGGGTGCCCCCGGGGGTCAGGCAGAAGAGAGAGAGAGTTGGGAGTCCGTGGAGAAGGAAATATTAGGAGTAGAAGCTTTAGGTGAGGTTTCTTTGGCCAAAAAAATGGCCTGTGTGTAGAATAGGTGGCACAGAAATTAAGGACAGGAGTGAAGGTAAAAGGAAGCCTGCACGTAAGGAATTTATGATGCCCTCCCTATCAGGTGGCCGAAATTATCTAGGTTTCTTAGTATGTTGTAATTGAATGTCCCGTTTTCAGGCCAATGGGAGTCATTGTCTAATTTGTATTGGGGCCATGCTGTGTTACAGAAGAAAATGAGTTTTTTTGGCTTAAGGTCATAGAGGCCCAACCTAGTGAGGTTTTTTATGAGACATCTTAGAGGGGTCTGGTTGGAAGGCTTAGACTCTGAAGAGCCCATAGTGGAGACAGGTGATCAAGAGGGGGCATCCTCGCCTTTTGTCACTGTCACAAGAGGAGAAAATCTCCTCTAGGGGGGACGTCCCTGATAGAGGTCGTCACCACCTGTCAGGGAGCTCCGAGAGAGAGAGTGGAGAGGTTTGGCTAGGCGCCTAGTCTTCCATGCAGTCTACTGAGACTGAAAGTCAAACCCCTCAAAATGTGAGGCGTGTCAGAGAAAACCGTCCGACCAGAGAAAATTTTGTGGAAAAGAGAAGCCAACTGGAGAAGGGGAGGGAGAAACTCCTTATCTTTCTGGTCCAGCAGGGGTTCAGGACAGGGTTAGACTGCCAGCCAATCAACGTTTTGTTTGTACAATTACATGTCCAATCAATCTGTTTGTACAATTACACATCCAAAACAGAATCAGGGAGTAAGCCTGGGATGAGCTGCCGCTGCCCATTGCTTCCCTGGTTGTAAGTTTGGATGGCGAAGAGGGATCATCCAGGCAGTTAGTACCCTGTCCTGGGTTTTGGCACCAAATGTTGGAATCCATGGGAGTCCTAAAAGAGCAGAGTAACAGGCTTTATTGGAAAGAAGAAAGGAACCCTGCTGGGCACTTCTCTGGGGAGAAGGGCACCAGTACAAGCTAGGAGACAAATTTTATAGGGTAAAAGAGAATCTCGAGCAAGTGGGTGTTGAATCAAAAGTCCTGGTATGTCTGGAAATGCTCCTCCTTGGGGCAGCTTGCCAGCTTCTTGGAATTCCTCTGCCTTAGGGGCGATAATCTAGTAAGTAAGGGTGAGGTCTGACAGATAAGCAGGACATCAAGAGGGCAGTTTAGAATTCCTGGTAAATTCACGTATCTATCAGAAGAGACTTTTGGTTTTAACACCCTCACCAATTTAACTATCGCCAAAAGAACTGGGAACTGGTTGGAGATCCCTTACATTCAGGGCTTCTAGTTATTCACGCTCCCGTCCTAATCTTGGTGCTGCCTGTTCCACCATGCAACCCTTTTTTTGGCCAGAGAACCCTCACCTAAACCCTCCACTCCAAATCTTTCCTCCTTTGCCCAACCCCCAACTCTCTCCCACTCCTGCCTGACCCCCGGGGCGCCCCTCTCAGGACCCCTCTCTGGTCCCTCTGCGGACTTCTTCGCTTGGGTCTCTCCCCCCCAAGAGCCCCCTCCCTTTGCAGGATCCTGTTTCTCATTCACCTGCAAATACCAGTCTCTCTTTCTCCTCCCCTGCTGGCCAGAGGCCCCCTCCCTTCTCCACTATGTTCTTAAGCCCCTCCTCCATCAAGTCACCCTTTGCCAGCCATTGGCCCTGTCCTGCCTCTGGCTCCATCTGGGTGCCGGGCTCCCCACGAGCCCCCCTCCTCTTATTCCAAGCCCCCAAACCCCTATCTGAAACCTGTGAGCATGGCATTTAAAGTTTTTAATAGTCTCAACTAGTAGAAACAGGCCAAGGCTGTTCGCCAGTCCCTCATGCAGCAGAAGGTAACGCTCCAAACCCAGGCTCTCGTGGCAGCCTGAGGCCGGCAGAGCAACAGGAGCAAGATACAGGAGGTGCCCGACCCAAGTCCAGGCCGCAAAGAGGAATCCCACCAGCAGCTTGCTTTAAATATGGCAAAAAGAGTCACTGGTCCTGACAGTGTCCCTGCCTGCGGCTGCCCACTGAACCTTGCCCTGACTGCAAGTAGCCCGGTCACTGGCGGAGTGATTGCCCCTTTGGGCAACAGCCTTTTCTTCAGCATCTCTATGTGGAGGACAAGCCGCCAGAATGGGAAGGCCAAGCTAGCCAGACAGGCCCATCATTTGAACTCCTAGACATCATGGACGGCTGACACGGCCTGGACTTGGAGACCCCCATCATCCTCACCAAACCCAGGGTAATGTTGCAGGAACAGGTAAGTCCATCTCATTTCTTGTGGACATGGGAGCTGCCATCTCTGTTTTGCCATTACACTCTAGACCAGGCATCCCCAAACTACGGCCCACGGGCTGCATGTGTCCCCCTGAAACCATTTATACAGCTCCCGCCACACTTCCGGAAAGGGGCACCTCTTTCACTGGTGGTCAGTGAGAGGAGCACTGTATGTGGCGGCCTCCCAACGGTCTGAGGGACAGTGAACTGGCCCCCTGTGTAAAAAGTTTGGGGACCCCTGCTAGACCTCTAGTTCCCTCACGGGTCTCGGTTATGGGAGTGGATGGGACCCCTTCTTTTCCCCTTCGCACACCACTCCTGACATGCAGTTTTGCCTCAAACTTGCCTCCATGCAGGACCACTGGCAGTCGGAACCATTGGACCCTACCCATCTCCAGCTCACCAAAAGGCTGGACCCTGCAAATCCCCCTATTACTCCTCTTTTTTTTTATCCTTACAGGGCCGCACCCACAAAATTTCTCCAATCACAGCCAAACAGATGTTCCTCCTGACACCCCTCAAAGCCACCACCTTCCGATCTCCCCCTCCCCACGATGCCCCTAATCAGCAGGAAGTAGCCATACAAATAAGTGGTGCCCCTAATTAACACAAAAATATCGGAATGTAGGGTGGTGGGCAATGGGGGACGGCCACGTGGGGAACCCAGACCCGGGAACTTTGGCTAGGACTGCCCACAGCCAAGCGTGCCAAAAGAAACTTCCCAGGAGTCCCTTTAGAAAAAAAAAAAGCAACCGTCTGCCAGCCAGTGAGATTTCACCATGTCATACTAGTTCGACCACCCTAGAGACCCTTTAAATATCCCACACCGGTTTCATCCGCGCGACTTCCCTGGCCTCTGTGCCCCGGGACCAGGGAACCTCATCGGACGGGATGCGCTCTGTACTCAATAAAGCCTTTTATTATTCCATACTTGGTGGCTCAGGCCCCTTCCTTCTTCCTCAGCAGGGAAAAATACCTTACAGAAACCACCTCTGCTACCTGAACAGAGAGAATTTACTCTAAAGAATTAACACAGGTATAGAGCTACACTGTCACTTTAAAGTTAGGTGGGTAGGTAACTAACCAAGTGAAACAAAAAATTTCTGAGGAGTCCAGAGATGCCCAAAACAGCCACCAGTCTTAGGGCTGGGAGACCAAAGGGAAAAATTGGAATTATTAAAACACAGAAGCTTGCTCTGGCCGGGTAGTTCAGCTGGTTGGAGTACCTTCTCAATGTACCAAGGTTGCAGGTTCAATCCCTGGTCAGGGCACATACAGGAGTCAACCAATGGGTGCATGGATAGGTGGAACAATAGATCAATGTTTCTCTCTCTGTCTCCACCCACTCTTTTCTGTCTCTAAAATCAATAAACAAAACAAAACAAACTTGAAGGAGCAGTCCCCAGGAATTAAAACCCATCCCTCTAAGGAGGGGCCCATGCCAGCTCATGCTGGTGTCTCTAAAAGGGGTTACAGGTGCTGGTTCTGCGAAGACTGCAAAATATACAAACTGTTTTTAGCTGATGCTAAGGAACTGTGGCTGAGATGGTGAAGAAGCCTTCCTGTGATAGTGGAACAGCCAGCCACTGGGAAGCAGGCAGCAGATTCTCTTCAGCCCGGCTGCTCTCTAATGCCCTCTGTTGGCAGAGCCTGGCAGGGAGCAGTAGGCAATGAAGAAGTGTGGCCAGCACAGTACCAGCCCCAGCATCAGGAAGCTGAATTTTGAGGTGTGGGAGGGGTGGGTGGGGGATGTAGGGTTGATTTATGTCCCATGCGGATTCATATGTTGAAATCCTAACCCCTAGTACCTCAGAATGTGGCCTTATTTGAAGTCTGGTTGTTGCACGCCTAATTAGCTAAGATGAGGTAATCAGGGTGAGCTAATCCAATCTGACTGGTGTCCATATAAAAAGGGGAAATTTGGGCACAGAGACACACAGGAAGAATGCTATGTAAAGATAAAGGCAGAGAAGTACAAGCCAGGATTGCCAAATATTGTCAACAAACCACCAGAAGCTGGGGAAAGGCCTGGAACAAACTGCCCCTCACAGCCTCAGAAGGAACCAGTCTTTGTGTGTGTGTGTGTGTGTGTGTGTGTGTGTGTGTGTGTGTGTGTGTGTGTGTGTGACAGAGACAGAGAGAGGGACAAATAGGGACAGACAGACAGGAAGAGAGAGATGAGCAGCATCAATTCTTTGTTGTGGCACCTTAGTTGTTCATTGATTGATTTCTCACATGTGCCTTGACTGGGGGGCTACAGAAGAGCGAGTGACCCCTTGCTCAAGCCAGCGACCTTGGGTTCAAGCCAGCAATCTTGGGGTTCAAGCCAGCGACCTTTGGGCTCAAGCCAGGGACCATGGGGTCATGTCTATGATCCCATGCTTAAGCCAGTGACCCCTTGCTCAAGCCAGATGAGCCCGCATTCAAGCCGGCGACCTCAGGGTTTTGAACCTTGGTCCACTACGTTTCACTCCGATGCTCCTCTATCTATTGCGCTACTGCCTGGTCAGGCTTTTTTTTTTTTTTTTTTTTTTAGAGAGAGAGGAAGGGAGAGAGGGAGAAGCTTTGATTTGTTGTTCCACTTATTTATGCGTTCATTGGTTGATTCTTTCAAAAAATTGTTTTTAATTTTCCCATTGATTTGAGAGAGAAAGAGAGAGGAAGGAGGGAAAAGGAGAGAGAGAGAGAGAGAGAAAAATATCAACTCATTGTTTCACTCAGCTGTTCCAGTTAGTTTTGCACTCATATGTGTCCTGACCCGGATTGAACCCACTACCTTGGTGGATCAGAAAAACACTCTATCCACTGAACCACTGGCCAGGACCTTAGTTGATGCTTCTATGTGTCCTCACCGAGACTTGAACCCACATCTTGGCATATTGCGACAATGCTCTTACCAAATGAGCTATCCGGCCAGGGCTCAAAATGAACATTTCTTATACGTGAGGGTTATGGAACAAATTTATGCTGATACACTGCATTTTTTCCCACTCAGCTGGTGGTTATCTTTCAAATAAGCCAATGAGAGAAAGAAAGCTCTTGGTAATCTTCAACTTTCTGCAGTTCATTTGCTGTTGGTTAGCCGAACTATGAGGACAGAGTGGCAGCTACCATGTGAGAAATTGGTGATGTAGAAGTGAGCAATTTTGGGGTGGGCCATTTTGGCTGTGGATATTTCAGTAACACAAGTTCCTTGTTTCTCCATCAGGTGGCAGAGCCATGGCACATCTGGGGCTGTTTCTGGTTGCTATGAGGACGAGCCCCACCCTGAGGTTTCCCTGTCCAGACCTCCCTGCTTCATCAAGTTTGATTTCCCCAGACGTAGCTGCAGGAAACTCTGAGCAGTTCCTGCTGTAGGAGTGTTTACACAAACCTGCTGTCAATTTCCACTCTGTGCCTCCCAAAACACAGAGATCAGCTCCTCAAGAAGTCCTGCAAATCTGTGCTGAAAAGGAGGTGATGCAGGGGGCCTGGGGCCACCTGCAGCTGTCTCAGCTCCTGGCGCACCTGCTGCTCCTCTACACCTGCTCCCCCCCCCCCCCCCCCGGCTTGCCCCACCATGGAAGGCACGAGCCCTGGAGTCCCACTGTCTCCAGCAGTCTCATTTCTAGAGGCCTCCACCTTCCATACACTTGGCCTTCCACTTCTCAGGGAGGAGGTGCTTTCAAGTGCCTCTCAGACCCTTTCCCCCTGCAGGCCTTGTTTCCAGGAGAGAGCCACAGCTGGGACAGCTCCAGGCTACCCCAACCCCTCCTTTTCCAGGTTCTTAGGACAGTGTCTGGCACATGGTAGGTGTTCAATAAGCATTTGTTGAATGAATGACTCCCTTTTCCAGCCTTCTCTCCACCTACCTATGATGTCCAGCACTGAGGAGCCACACCTGGAGGTGCTCAGGGAAGGAAGGACCAGGAGAGGCTCTTGGGGTATGGACCCCACCCTGCTATTTCTGAGTCCTCCTTCCCAGAGTTTGGGGTGCTCCTCTCCATCTCCCTGGAAAGATACCAAGTGGGGTAGCCTCAGTCACTCTCATCTTCTTTTTCCTGTACATAAGCCCATCTCTTACTTAAATTACAGAGTGATTTTACACTTTCAAATCTGATTTACTGCTTTCCCATGTGAAACTCTGCCATGGCTTCCCATTGCTCCTAGGAAAAGTCCAGAATCCTGAACAGGCTCTGGACCTCCAGAACCAGCCTATCCACCTATTCCTCTTGCTCTTCTTCCTACAGCCTGGCTCCTGAAGTACTCTGGCCCAGTTTGAGGCCATGCCCATCCTTTTTGTCTTGCTAGCTCCTCTTTGTCCTTCAGACCTCAGCTGTCCCTTCAGGGAGGTCCCCTCTGGGAATGCCCCTCCCCAGCCTTACTAGGGCCCCTTCTCATGGAGACTGTCTCTTTCTTTTCTCTCTCCCTCCCCCGCCCCTCCCCCAAGTCTCTGGGGATTTGTGTTTAGTAGTGTAGTGTAGGGGAGGCAAAACTTTTCCTCTCCTCTCTTAGTATCTCCAGCTGGGGCTGAGAATTAACTTGACATAAAACATATTTATAGGAGAAAAACCTACACATTTTATATTTTTCCAGGTGCATGGAAGCCTTCACAGGAAAATAGAGACCCCAAAAACGGTGAGACCTAAGTGATTATGTATGAGGTCGAACAAAGAGTAGTAATTGTGGGAAAGTAACTCAAATATATGAGGAGACTAATCAAGTCTCTTTAGCTCAAAATAGTCGACATGTCAAACTGGTATATTTTAGGGAGGCATGCACAGTTCGAAGGCATTAAGTTCATACACATTATTGTGCAACCATCACCACCATCCATCCATCTCCAGAACTTTATTTTCCCAAACTGAAACTCTATTCCTATGAAATGCTACCTTTCCCCTCTCCCAGACCCCTGGCAACCACCCTCCTATTTTGTTTCTATCAGTTTGCCTAGGGACCTCGTAGAAGAGGAATTATATAAGATTTGTCCTTTTACACCTGGCTTATTTCGTGTGGCACAGTGTCTTCAAAGCTTATCCATGTGGTAGCACATGTCAGAATTCCCTTCCTTTTTAAGGCTGAATAATATTCCGTTGTATGGATAGATCACACTTTGTTTACCATGCATCTGTCAGTGGACACTTGGGTTGTTTCAATCCTTTGGCCTGGAATAGTGCAGCTGTGAACGTGTGTGTGTGTGTCTCTTCAAATTCCTGCTTTCGGTTCTCTTGGGTGTGCCCCAAGAAGTTGATTGGCTACCTTTTTTCTTTTGAACACTAATTGCAGCTACAAAGATCACACAGACATTGTGTGGTTCCCCCGAGGGCAGGTATCTCAGCACTGTTTTCCCAGCCCTGAGCCCGTGTCCCACACTGAATAAATATTGTTGAATGACTGAGTGTAGGTTTCCAGTCTTAGCGGGTGGGGCAAACATGGGCTGGGCTCATCTCAGCTCTTGAAGAACAGATCCAGGGATCCCCTCCCCACCCTGAGGATCAACAAATCTTCCCAGAATATTGATTTTACTCACTTGTTCACAGGAATAATAAAAACAGCAAAAACCTTTACTGAAAGCTTCTTCTGTGCCAAATACTTTGCTTAAATTTTCTCATTTAACTCTCAAAATAATGCCGTGTGGTTCTACTCACCCTTATTTTACAAGTGAGGAAACTGAAGCTAAGTACCTTGACCAAAGTTGCACAGTTAGGAAATGGCTGAAGTGGAATATTTAGCCAAGACTTTTTGATGCCAGAGCTCACACACAAAACCATTCTTCAATGCTGGGGCAGTAAATGTTTGTTGGTTTTTTTTTTTTTTTTTTTTAATATTAAAGCATTAGCACAGATATTATGGAGGAAAATTCAAATTTTGAATGTCATTTGAAGATAAAATGCACAAGACAGAGAGCTTATTTCCTGCCTCCTTGGTGCTGGGTTCCGTTGAACCTCTAATTCTGGGTGTGAGCTCCATCAGGCCTCTTGTCTGAGGGCCCTGGGGAAATAGGCTGGATCTTCCATGTTGGATGAAGCCAACAAGGGCCACCCAGGACATCCAGCCACTCTGATGCCTCTCCTGGAAGATGTGACTGTGCAGAAAGGGAATGATTTTGTTCCAGATTTTGAACATTGGCATCAAAGGGGAATATGTGTGTTGGGTGTGGGACTGAACGCAGCCCAGACTCTGCAGCTAAATGCTATTTTCCTCCCTGGGGAAAATTCCAGCCCAGCCCAGTGGAGCCTCTGCAGACCTCAGCCTCTCCCAGTCAACCCGTCTTCCTGGCAGCCCTCTTAGTTGGCCACAGGCTGGGTCCAGCCAATCCTGCCCTCTTAGTTGGCCACAGGCTGGGTCCAGCCAATCCTGCCCTCTTAGTTGGCCACAGGCTGGGTCCAGCCAATCCTGGAGGGGAAGTGAAAGAAGGCTCTTCAGTGAGTGTTCCTTGGGAGGGGATGGGGGGAAGCTGGAAAGGGGAAGGGGGTGGAGAGAGGTCTGCCTCTGTCTTACTGGAGTATGAGGGTGCTGGGAGTGGTGAGGGGTGCAGGATCCAGCAGTTTACAACTGTCAAGAAGGAGTGATGCTCAAGTCCATTGCTTGGTCTGTTGTTTGGAATTCCAGAGTTCATTTTCCCACAAAAACAAAACAAAGTGGAGGTTGGCTCCCTGCCTGGCCCAAAGGAGCCAGATTCAGCCAATAAAGACACAACCTTAGAAGAACCTTCACATTCTCAACTATTATGGTCTGTGACTGGTGGGGGCACTGGTGAGAGCTTGGGAGACTGCAGATCCTGGGGCAGCTCTGCCAAAGGCTCCGGTAGCTGTGGAAACTGGGCCAGGCTGAGGGCAGCTCTTCCACGGCTGCTGCAACCCTGGGAAACAGGGTATGTGCATGTGTGTGTGTTTAGACCTTTCTAAACCCAGGCCACACCTAAGCATGCAGCATGGCACGAGGGTCCCGGACTGGGTAGCCTGGGGCAGCTCCTGCAGTCTCGATGCCTCCGTTTCTTCACCTGGAAATGGTAGTTTGGACTAGATGGGACGGTTTCTAACATTTTTTCTTTTCAGCAGTTCTCTTTTTTTAAGCAATCTTGGGTAAAATATACCTAATTAAAGTGTTGGTGGGGTGGTGAGGGCTAGCCCCCACCCCTGATGCCCCTTCCCACCCTGCTAGCCTGTCCCGTCTTGGGCACCTCCTCAGAACTCCAGGTCTTCTCAGATCATGTTTCCAAAGTCATCGGACTGGATTCATGCACAAAAATACACAGACATACACGCAGGCAGACACACTAATACACAACACAAGCGTGCATAGACACGCAGACACACATAACACACAGAGACTCACTCACACCGGCCCTCCGGCTCTAGCATGATCCTAGAGTGAGTCAAAGAGGAAGGGCAGGGGCTTGAGTAACACTCCAGACTGGGGATGACACCGAGACCTGGGGTTGGGCCCAGCCAGGCAGCCCCTCAGCCATGCAGCTGCAGGGGTGCCAGTTGCCTGCTTGAAGTTGTGAAGCTGGAATGCTGTGGATTGGGGTGAAAATGCACAAAGCTCCATGGATGTTTGGGGAGCTGGAAACCGCCGCAGGAGGCAAAGGATGCTGTGGTTGCAGGCTTGACAAGTCAGACTTGACTTCTACCCAGGAAGCACCAGTCCTCGTCTGTCTGGCTAACATGCCAGGGCCCTGCAGGTCAAGGACCCGAGGGGGTGGGCATTGTGAAGCATGGGGGAGGGGATTGAAAGTTGATGGGTGAGGGGACTCTGAGAAGCCACCATGAGTCCACAGTGTGACAGCCACAGAGCAGCCTCCCACATTAGTCCCAGTGCCTGGGTAAACCTTTGCTGTCTAGGGAATGGAGCTTTGAACACAAAGCACCAGCAGCAAGGAGGCCCCGCCCCAAAAAACAACATCCTGGCTGCCTGGGCTGAAGCCCTAGCTGCAGGAGGGACTATTTTTAGCTGCTAAGGCAGCCAGGGCAGAACTTGTATGGCCTTGCTGTCTGGCTGCATAACTCACCCATTGTCTCGACTGACCTCAGCCAGGCGCTGAGAGGCCTCTGTCTGCCCCAGCCTTGTCTGCTGGGGTCTTCTCTGGGGCCCTTGAGCCATAGAGAACTGAAAGAGGAGGGGGCTGACCTGGAAACACACCTTGTACTTCAGGGAGCACACCATCTCTTTGCAGAACTGGGGCATCCCAGGCCAGGATGGGGGTTTGGGGGCAGCAGGGAGCACTGGGCCTTCCTGGGAGAGAAGATCTGCTGGGGTGCAGGGTGTGGGTCTCCCCAGGCTGAAGGCCAAGCACTGTTCCAGCTGCACAGCTGGGTGCAGAGCCCACAGAGACAGAGGCATAAGGCAGATTCCAAAGCACACAGGTCCCTTTATTGTGGATGTTCTCCACTTCAGCCACACCCTGGGGTCAGCTCAGTCCCATCCTTCATGCACTGAGAAGTTATATGTGTGAAAAACTAGGTCTCAAACTTGCTTGCCTACGCCCAAGTATCCTGCTCTCGGGGGTATGATGTCTGCATTTAATTTTGGTCACAAACACCGTAGGGCAGGTCTAGAATAAGACTGTGGCACTAAGGATGAAAATAGCTGATGGAAACCTGGCCATCCAAAACAAACACTCGGGCAGTCAGAATGACCACGGGGCTGGACCCCCATGGGAGAAGCACCTCTAGTTGCCCCTGTCCAGAACCTGGGAGTAGGGTTGTCCCCAAGTGGCAGACAACCTGTTTTAGCCCCTCTTCCAGGGCCAGGGCACTACCTCTCAACAGGACTCTTGGGATTAAGGGCTTTGTTCCTTTCTCCTCCCTTTCAGGACCAGCTCCTAAAAGATGAGAAATACTGGGAATTCTTGGGTGGAGAAAAGGATCGAAAAGGGAGTCATTCATTCAACAAATGTTTATTGAGCGCCTACCATGTGCCAGGCACTGTCCTAGGAGGAAAAGGAGGGGTTGGGTTAGCCTGGAGCTGTCCCAGCTGAGGCTCTCTCCCAGAAACAAGGCACTTGAAAGGGCCTGGGAGCCTCCTCCCTGAGAAGTGGAAGACCAAGTGTATGAAGCTGGAAGCCTCTAGAAATGAAAGTGCTGGAGCCATGTGGGACACCAGGGCTGTGCATTCCATGGGGCTAGTGGGAGTCGCAGAGCTGCAAGTGTGCCAGAAGCTGAGGCAGCTGCAGGTGGCCCCAGGCCCCCTGCATCACCTCCTCTTCAGCACAGATATGCAGGACTTCTTGAGAGGCCCAATCTGCAGATGGGCATCCACACTTTCCAGGAAGAAGGCGGGCTTCAGCCTGCTCCTGAAAAGCCCTGCAAAGTAGCCATCTAGGTGGCTCTGGAAGGGGTCAATGGGGGAGGCTAGGGGGTCACTCCGACGGGCCCTGGTAGCCTTCAGCCTCCGCAGAAGGTTCATCTTGCCATCCCGCACAGCATAGAATGCCAGGGCTCGGTCTGCGTATTCCAGGCAGATCCCGACTGTGGGCGAGAAGGGGTGAGGCAGGGGAGCCTCCAGCCCGTTGAACCAGATGGAGAAGCTGCGTCCATTCCACTGCAGGCAGCAGGAGTGGGCATTGCGGCCCAGCCGGCCCCGGTCATAGGGCTCTTGTGGGGAGAAATCTTCAGCCATTACCCCCATGCTGACCCAGCCCTCAATGATCTCCACCTCCCAGTAGTAGGTGCCCCGGTCCAGGGCACCCTCGCCCAGCACCTGCTCACAGTGAGTGAAGCGGGTGGGCGATTCTGGGTAGTTGATGGGACACAGAACCCTCTTCACACCTTTGGTTCCAAACAGGTGTAAGAACTTGTCTGCCGTATCACTGTCCAGGTCCACAATGTAGGCAACTGTTCCCATGGACGGGAGAGAGATGCAGGGCTCAGGGCCAAGCTCAGATGGGGTGCCCCCTTCCCTAGGTGCCTGCCTCCCCAAACACAGCCTCTCTCCATCTTTGCAGTAAGCACTACTGCATCCTCTGGAGAGTGCCCTGTCAGCTGGCCTAGTTCACCCGTGAATCTAGGAGGGCAATCTAATCACTTGTGTGCTGGGACCCAGCACTGCAGCCATCGTAGGGCCCAGTGTGAACAGAGCAGAGCCCAGGGTCTACTCACACTTGAGGAAGTAATCCCTGGACGCCTCACTCTCCAGGTGGCCGGTGCTATCTGGGTCCTGGGTCTCAGCATCGGCTGCAAAGAGGAGACAGTGGGGAGGTGGTTCTCTAGCTCCCTGGGACTGAGCTGCTATGCAAGGTGCCCCTCCCATAGCTGTGACCCGAATTCCTTCCTTCCCCCAGTTCCTCCCAGAATCCCAAACCTTCTGGGATGGGCACACAGCTCAAAATAGGGCAGCCTGTGATCACATATATGCCTGGTTCTCAGTTTCTTCCCCTTTCTCCATTTTCCCCCAGACCTCAACCCCTCTGAAGTTGAAGGGTAGGCTAGGAGAAGCACCCTCTGCCCTGTAGGCTGTGGCCAAACCTACTAACTGGTCATTACAGGATGCTGGCTCTGGTCACCAGCAATATTCGGGTTCCACCCTGCAACAGGCACAGTTTCCATCCTCTACTCCCGAATGGGCAGCAGGCCTGGAGGCCCATGAGGAAAGACTGGGGAAAGGTGAGTCACTTGGAGGGGACACCCACCTTCTGTGCTGAGCTTCTGCTGCCCATCCTCATCACTGCTCAGGCCCCGCAGCTGCTCCCACTGGCTGGCGCAGGCCATGGTCAACACTTCTCTCAGTGCTTTCACAGCTTGGGATGACTTAGTGAAGCTGAGCTCCCGTGGGGGACCAGGCCTGGGGCCACACCCCTCCTCCAGGGCCAGCCTGAGTACTAGGAGCTCCTGTGCCAGATAAATGGCCATTAAGGCCCTCTGACCATAGTTCCTCTGAGGCGGGGGTGAGACAGCTTTGCAAGGAGCTGTCACAGCCCTGAAGGCTAGGGCACCCACACCTTCTCCTTCAGCCTCCTGCCCCCATCCCTTTCCCTGTGTCCCCTCTAATCTGAAGAGCTGCTCTCACCTGCAGGAAGCTGACTGAATCGGCCTCAGGGACCTGAGTGAGGTTGTGATGAGCCCGGCTTAGCCTACTACGCTGTTCCTCCTGCCTCCGAAGGTCGCCCTGGGCATGGCCCAGCATGGTTGCTTCCCCCTCCTCAATGAAGCTCAGCACCTTTGTCTGGAACCCCTGCAGAGTGGCTGCAGCTTCTGAAAACAGCCGGCTCACCCTCTCCCGCTCTGCTGTGGCTGCACTCTGCACAGGATGACAGTGGGAGCAGCGGTGAGGGGACAAAGGACATTACTCTTTGGGCTCTATCCTTCCCAGACCCCCCCATCCCACCTTACCCTGTTGAGGGGACAGAGGGACCAGCTGGAGCTGCCCTGAGTCTATGCCAGGTCAGGGGAGACACGTGCTCAGTGAGACTGCGCAATGCCCTGAGCATAAGCTTCCTTGGAATGGACGGAACCACGTTGCAAGCTCACAATGTCAGGAGTTTACTGCAGGAGGGGACAGGGTTAGGGTTGGGTCTGACCTTGATGAGGGCCACCGTCCGCCGGGACTGTGCAATGCAGGCGCTCAGCTCATCCATGCGGTCCTCCACAGCACTCAGCACTTTGGGCTGCTCGGCCTGTGGATGACATCCTTCATGAGTAGGAGTCTGGTAGAAACCATAACCCTGCCCTGGCATCCCAGGCCTCATCCAGGAGCAGGAGAGGGGTGACCTGGGAGTGCTATCTGTGCATAGGTGGGACTGGGAGTGGCCATAATGTCCCACAATATGCCAGAGATGCCTCAAACCCAGGGTGGTGCCATGCCCAAATGCCCAGGGAGAGTGCGGGGTGGCCGTAGTTGTCTACCTCCCCTCTCTGACCAGTGGGCAAGTACAAGGCTGTCCATGGTCCTCAATGTCACTCACACTTATTTGAGAACTTCCTTCAGTGGGGAAGAGGCAGGGAATGGGGTGAGGGGCTGCATGAGTGGGCATTCAGCTGTTCTGGGGATCCCTGTCCTCAAAGACTCTGTGCCCCCAATCCAGGCCTGAAAAATGGGGATTCCAGGCAAATCCGCTAGGTCTTATGAGTCACAGCTCCAGGCAGGAGAGACGGAAAATCCTAAGGACTGAGGCGCCAAGACCGGGCTGGAGGCCAAAGGAAACTGGGGGCGGAAATAGTGGACAGACTAGCGCACAGGCTCCCACCAAGGGCCCCGGAACAGCTGTACAGAGCAGTCTGTGTGCTCCACCACATTTCTGTCGCCTGCCACATCCATCTAAACCCGCTGCCTCAGCCCTGGGCAAATCTGAGCTGGGACTCGCATGAGCCTGCCTGGTTTATCAGCTGCGCTGCGAGAGTCAGCCGCCCAGAAACCCGTGGGCCTACCCCAGAGCCTTCCTGCCTTAGATCCCCTTAGGCCCCGCTGAGGCTTCAGGCCCCCCAGCCCGCCGTCCGAGTCCTTTTCGCGTTCTCACTGGATCCTCCCTCACCACCCCCATTCCATCTCGAGCAGAATGTCCTACAGTGAGAGGAAGAGATTGTCAGGGCTGGAAAGAACAGCAAAGATCCTCAAGTTACAGGACAAAATTGACCAACCAGGGAAGGATGGGGGTGGGGCAAGACCCTTGGGCAGCTAGCGGGGCAGGTCACCCGCCCGCCTCGACCCGCCAGCGGTGCCCGCGCCCCACCTCCTGGAGCGCGCGCTCCTGCTCCAGTGGCACAAGCTCGTGGCCCCGATGCTCCTGGGAGGCACAGGCCTCGCACAGACACATGCGCTCGGCGCGGCAGTAGCGCTCGAGGGGCCGCAGGTGGCGCGGACACAGGCTCTCCTCCAGCCGGCGCAGCGGCGGAACCAGCCGGTGTCCGCGTAACGCGGAACTGCGCTCGTGCGGACCCAAGTGCGCGGGGCAGAAGGAAGAGAGGCAGGAGAGGCAGGAGAGCGCGGCGGGCAGGGCGGCGCCCTCGGGGCACGCATCGCAGCGCACCGGTTCTTCGCCATCCCGCCACGGCTTGGGCGCGCAGGGAGCTGACGGCTCCGGGGCGCTGGCCCGCGCACTGGGTGCGGCGGAATCGGGGGTCGGGCCCGAGGCCGGGCTGGGCCCGGGGCCCGACCCCTGACGGAGCTGCAGCAGCTCGGACAGCGTGTGGTTCTTGCGGAGTTGCAGGCCGTCGGGGAAGGGCTCCTGGCACAACGGGCAACGGGCCGCGCCTCCAGATGCGCCGGCGCCACCCGCGCCGCGGTGCGGCCAGAGTGCGCCCAGGCAGGCGAGGCAGAAGTTGTGGCCGCAGGGCAGCGTAACTGGCTCCCGCAGCGGCTCCAGGCAGATGGGGCAGCTGAAGGGCCCACTGCCGTCCATGGCTCCGCGGCCGCTTGGGCACCGCCTGTGTGCTGCTCTTGCCTGGGAGGGACTTGACCATTTGCTCCGGGGATCCGCCCCCTGGGACAGAAGCCAAAGGTCCCGCCCCCGTCGGTTCTCAGCTTGAACCGCCCCCCAGCGCTACAGGCCCGCCTAAGCAGTTCCTGACACCCAGGCCCTGCTCTGACGGAGCAGTTGGGCCGCCTCTGGGCCCCGCGGAACACCAAAGGGCTTCTGAGCGATGGCCCCACGTGGGCCCGCGGATCTGACAGGAGGGCGCTGCTGTAAGGTGTATAAGAGGGAGGATGGAGGGCAGAGAATGCCAGGGGAGGAGACACACCTGAAAAAACCTAGGAAGGAGTTCACCCCTCCCTTACTCTTCCAAGTCTCCCCCACCATGGCCAGGCCAGGGGAGCCCAGTGTGTCAACCCAGCACTTTCGTCCACCAGAACCCTTCTCTGCACCATTAGCAAAGTTCCTGAACTGCTGACGGCAGAGGAAAATAACTGCTGATGTGTTTTGGTCCGTTAGCGACTCTATTTACCCTCCGTGGGGAACTTGGACTTTCCTAAACCTGAAATGGGAAGTTGACGTCATCCTCCAAGCCCGTTGTCTGAGCAATTCGGTTGGGGTCCATGGACACTTATGGGCACCTGTAGTGTGCCAGGAGCTATCATTGGGGTTCCCCAAGTGGGGAAATTTGTTAAGATTCTATGCACTTAAAATGGTGCATTTTATTGTATGTAATTTATACTTTAATAATGTTAAGTTTACAAACATTAAAAAAATAAAGTAGCTTTGGACTATAACTCAAAGTATAAAATAAGCATCCAGGTGTGCATGCTGAAATATATAAGTAACTGGGAGAATAGACAGGTTTTCCATTCAGAAGAATTTCAAATAATTTTTGTAGATACTCCAAGGAGACAGAATTTTCCACACTGTAAGTAGGGGCTGTGCATAGTAACTTTCTTCCAAAACAAAATCTGACAAACACTACCTTAGCCAAGTGATCAAGTTCAACAGTGATAAGTCTTGTTGATAGTAAGTACCCTTGATATGAGGTGGTCTTCCTCCCCAAAATTTGATACCCCCATTCTAATCACCATTAAAACATCAGACAAGCCTGACCAGGCGGTGGCACAGTGGATAGAGCGTTGGACTGGGATGCTAAGGACCCAGGTTCGAGACCCTGAGGTCGCCAGCTTGAGTGTGGGCTCATCTGGTTTGAGCAAAATCTCACCAGCTTGGACCCAAGGTCACTGGCTCGAGCAAGTGGTTACTCGGTCTGCTAAAAGCCCGTGGTCAAGGCACATATGAGAAAGCAATCAATGAACAATTAAGGTGTCGCCATGTGCAATGAAAAACTAATGATCGATGCTTCTCATCTCTCTGTCCCTGTCTATCACTCTCTCTGTCTCTGTTAAAAAAAAATCAGACAAATCCCAACTGAGGAAAAGTCTGCAATATACCTAACGAGTACCCCTGAACACTGTCATCAAAAACAAAGAAAGGCTGAAAAAAAAAAAAAAAAAAGAAAAGAAAGGCTGAGAAACTCATAGCCAAGAGAAGAACATGATGACTGACTATGATACGTATCTGGATGGGCTCCTGAAAAGATGGGGGAAAGTGAGGAAATTTGAATAAATTGTGGAAATAATTGAATAATTGTGGAAATTTGAATATTTAATGAGGATATATGTATCCATATTAGCTTTTTAAAAAAATGTTTATTTTCTTGCTTTTCTAGAGAGAGAAAGGAGAGAGACAGGAACATTTGTTCTTGTATGTGCCCTGACCAAGGATCAAACTCACAACCTCTGAGCTTCAGGACAACATTCTAATCAACTAAGCTATTTGGTCAGGGCCACATTAGCTCTTTAACTGTGATGAGTATACCATAGTCATGTAAGATGTTAACAAAAGGGGAAATTGGGAGTAAGGTATATGGGAACTCTGAATTATCTTCACAACTTTTCTTTAAAACTATATAACTATGCTAAAATTAAAATTTTTTTTTTAATTTTTTAAATTCATTTTTAGAGAGGAGAGAGACAGAGAGGGAGAGAGAGAGAGAGACAGAGAGAGAGAAGGGGGGAGGAGCTGGAAGCATCAACTCCCATATGTGCCTTGACCAGGCAAGCCCAGGGTTTCGAACCGGCAACCTCAGCATTTCCAGGTCGACGCTTTATCCACTGCGCCACCACAGGTCAGGCCAAAAATTTATTTTAGCAATATAGAATAATTGAGACAAATTTGCCTACTCTGATGCCTGCAGACCTTCTGCTGAGACCCCCGAGTGGAAGAAATAAAGGGGAGAGAGGAGTGACCCAATTAGAGCTGGGGTTTCACCTTTCTCACTGTGCCCAGGCCCCTCTTACAGGGGTGCAGTCTATAAAGCCCTTTTCAAAGTAATGCTTTGAAGTGCACAAAGAAAAATGCATAGATTCTATAGAAAACAATTATGTTGTAATACAGATACAAAATATTAAGAAAACAAATTTGTGATAAAGATATATATGTGTTTAACATAGTAAATAACCAGAACTAATGGAAACCTAACAATTACTATATTTGTGAAGCAGTGATGAACATAAATATTTTAAGTTCTCTGTCATCACTGCAATATGCTATGATATATGCACATGATATATGATATATCATATATGATATATAATATGGCTGGGTAGCTCCGTGGGCTAGAGCATCATCCCCATACACCAAGGTTGAGGGTTCAATACGTGGTCTGGGTACATGCAGGAATCAACCAAAGGATGCATAAATGGGTGGAACAACAGGTTGATGTTTCTCTCTGATGTTCCCCCTTCCTCTCTCTAAAATCAATTTTTAAAAATACATAAAAAAGAAAATATCTTGCCCTGGTCGGTTGGCTCAGTGGTAGAGCATCGGCCTGGCGTGCAGGAGTCCCGAGTTCGAGTCCCGGCCAGGGCACACAGGAGAAGCGTCCATCTGCTTCTCTACCCCTCCCCCTCTCCTTCCTCTCTGTCTCTCTCTTCCCCTCCCGCAGCCGAGGCTCCATTGGAGCAAAGATGGCCCGAGCGCTGAGGATGGCTCTGTGGCCTCTGCCTCAGGCACTAGGATGGTTCTGGATGCAACAGAGTGACACCCCAGAGGGGTAGAGCATCGCCCCCTCATGGGCATGCTGGGTGGATCCCGGTTGGGTGCATGCGGGAGTCTGTCTGACTGCCTCCCTGTTTCCAGCTTCAGAAAAATGCAAAAAAAATCCTTAATTTCTATTGGTAACAAGCCACAGCTGTTGCTAATAGTATTGTGGAGTGTTCTATCCATTCATAACAGAAATACTAAATTTCAGCTTGAAGACAATGAAAATAAAGAGAAACTTCTCCCCAGAAACCCAAGTTAAGAATGTCTAACTTAGAAATATGCTATACAGAGCCTCATGACATCCTCCCTGATAGGAAGGAAGAAAACTAAGATCTATTAAATATTAAAAGAGAGGTGCCACCCACTCCTGCCTGGGGGACTAATGGGAAAGGAAAGGGGAATTGTTAAGGCACTCTTGAAAGAAGTGACATTTGAGCTAGGCTTTCAGTGATTGCTAGGACCAGGCATGCAGAAACTAGGGCAGGATCTTCAGGGCAGGAGTAGCAGAGGAAGATGGCCTGGGTGTGCCTGGTTTGGTAGGAGGGTGGTTAATGAGTTCCATACATTGGTTTCCACAGGGAGCCCTTGATCACGAGTGTCCCTTGTTTGCCCAAACCAAGAATGGTTGGTTAAGAGGCTTAGGCACCAGCACCATCCTGCTCTGAGGCTTGGCAGCCAGGCTGCTTGGGCTTGCTGAGACCTGCCTTATTCTGGAGGGTGCCTCTCAAGTTAGGGGTACTCAGGCACATCCCAGTTAGCACTCTGCTCCCCACCCCACAGCCTGTTCAGAAAGATCTGCTCCTCCCAGGAAGGCATGAAGATTCGATTTGTGAGGGTGGTAGCATTTTGATATTTCATTTGCATTATTGTAGCTTTAAAGTTGCTTGTCTAATATATTCATTCTTTTTCTCTAATTTTTCCATTGATTAGAAAGAGAGGGAGGAAAGCAGAGAGAGAATCATCTTATTGTTTCACTTAGTTGTGTACTCATTGATTGCTTCTTCTATATGCCCTGACCAGGATCGAACCTGTGACCTTTGTGTGCAGACACAATGCTTTATCTACTGAACCACTTGGCCAGGGCCTAGTCATTATTTTTAAATGAATTGACTCTTGGGGGAAAGGGCAACTGGCATGTTTGAGCTCTGCTGGAGCATGTCCACACCTGCATCCTCTTTTTCTCTACCCCTGCAAGGACCGTGTTGTGAAGGGTGGGAAATGGAATTCCAGCAGTCTACATGCTGCCGCAGGTCACATAGCTAGTCCTGCAGAGGAGGAAGAATTTAACCCTGAAGGTGCAAGCTGAAAAAATCTTAAACCTCATATGTGAGCCTGTCTGGCTGCAGTACTGCTTTTAAAAATATAATAATGAAGTTGAACAGGAACAAAAACGAACAAGGGAAAACAGCCACCCAGCTTCATTTGCATCTTTGAAAGAAACTGAGATAGGATCCAAGCCACGTTCTTTTTGTTATGCTTTTGAGATATATATGAAATATATATATATGAAATATATATATATGAAATATATATATATATATATATTTTTTTTTTTTTTTTGTATTTTTCTGAAGCTGGAAACGAGAAGAGACAGTCAGACAGACTCCCGCATGCGCCTGACCGGGATCCACCCGGCACGCCCACCAGGGGCGACGCTCTGCCCACCAGGGGGCGATGCTCTGCCCCTCCAGGGCGTCGCTCTGCCGCGACCAGAGCGACTCTAGCGCCTGGGGTAGAGGCCAAGCTCTGCCGCGACCAGAGCCACTCTAGCGCCTGGGGTAGAGGCCAAGGAGCCATCCCCAGCGCCCGGGCCATCTTTGCTCCAATGGAGCCTTGGCTGCGGGAGGGGAAGAGAGAGACAGAGAGAAAGGAGGGGGTGGGGGTGGAGAAGCAAATGGGCGCTTCTCCTATGTGCCCTGGCCGGGAATCGAACCCGGTTCCCCCGCATGCCAGGCCGACGCTCTACCGCTGAGCCAACCGGCCAGGGCCTGAAATATATATTTTAAATAATGGATTTCTATTGATTTCAAATAATATATTTAGAGAATTTAAAAAGTAAACAATTTAATGAGTCTTATAATAATAAAAACTGGTAGTCCCGTGCCCTGCCTACTCCAGTTTCTTACTCCCATGGACAACCAGTTTCTTTCAGCACTTACCTCCATATCTCTAAAGCTTGTCCTTATGAGCCTTGAGCTACCGCGTGGATGCTGTGCTCAGATTTCTGGAGATTTAGAATCTTATTCACTTCTCTTTTGTGTTGAACTCCATTGGTTGGATCGCTGGTTTTTCTTTCCTTTTGTTGACTTATTTCCTTACTTTTGAAAAGTCCCCTGAGAGCCTTCTGAGAATGGATGTGGGAGTGCCTGCATAGGGCTTTGTTGAGGCTTCATCCTTGATTGACAGTTTGGCTAGGTATGGGATTCTAGAATGGACATCCTTTCCCCTCTGAATCTCAAAGGCCTGGCTCCATTGTCTTCTAGCTTCCAGTTCCGTGACTTGAAGCCACATTTCCTATAGTCACAGTGCTGCTCCCTTCCTTCCCTTCCTGCTGGGGGAAGAGCAGCTTTCTCTACCCCTCACCTCTCTGGTCTCCAACTTAACTCCAACTCCATTCAACTCTGAGCCCATGTCTTCTTTTCTTTTTTTTTTAATTTTTATTTATTTATTTTTTTTTTTTTACAGAGACAGAGAGTAAGTCAGAGAGAGGGATAGACAGGGACAGACAGACAGGAACTGAGAGAGATGAGAAGCATCAATCATTAGTTTTTCATTGCGCGTTGCAACACCTTAGTTGTTCATTGATTGCTTTCTCATATGTGCCTTGACCGTGGGCCTTCAGCAGACCGAGTAACCCCTTGCTGGAGCCAGGGACCTTGGGTTCAAGCTGGTGGGCTTTTCCTCAAACCAGATGAGCCTGCGCTCAAGCTGGCGAGCTCAGGGTCTCGAACCCGGGTCCTCTGCATCCCAGTCCAATACTCTATCCACTGCACCACCGCCTGGTCAGGCTTCTTTTCTTTTTAATACTTAATTAAACATCTTTTTTTTCCAATTACAGTTTACATTCAATATTCTTTTGTATTAGTTTCAGATGTACAGCATAGTGGGTAGACAATCATATACTTTACCAAGTGATCTCCTCAATATTTCTAGTACCCACCTTGCACCATGCATAGTTATTACAATATTATTGACTATATTTCCTATGCTGTAAGGATCCATCCCTGTTTTGTAAAATTTCTCCTGCCCCCCCCTTGTTCTGTCTGTGTGTCCATCCTCCTGATTATTTCCTACAGAAGCCCAGAAACAGTGAGCAATAGGGCAGAAATGCTGGAAATACCCACTGCCAGTTCAAATGTCACACCCTCACATCCATGCTTCTTTCCTGTCTATAGCAGTGCCTTTTTCTGTCAGAATACGGTGGCTCGAGTGAAATGAATTTGAAGGAGCTTTCTGAGAGATTCTAAATGCTTGTTCCACACCTAGAGGAGCACTACTCCAATGCACACTCTATAGAAATGGCAGTAGCATCTTGTCATATGACATAAAGGTTAATAGTCACAACACAGAACACTCCCGCAGAACAGAACAGAAAGGACCAACAACTTGATAAAAAATGACCCCAAACACTTCCCACCATGGTAGCAGAAAGGAAGCAGTCTTCCTTCTCTGTCCCTTGCAGAGTGTGGGCTCAGCCACTTTTACATGTGTGTTGGGGTTTTGGGATCAAGAGAGATGGTTGCAACCTGCACTGTGGGGCAGCCAGCAGTGATGGCCACATGGTCAGCTCAATCCTGCTTCCTAGCCCACTAGGCCTTAGCCTGGCTGTCAGTGAGGTTCTGCCTGCTTCCTGTTACTGTCAGTCTCCCCCGTGTTAGAAACCCCTTCTCAAGTTTGGGGACCTTCCCACCTAAGGAATCTTGCTGGTAGTTCCTTGCTCAGGCTGTAGCTATCAGAGGCCTGGCCTTGTCCTTGACCAAAGAGCCACGCTGCTGAGAAGCAAGGCCATGAGGCAACCATGGCAGTGACCAAGTCCAGATAGCAATGTGGGAGGGAGATATATTTTAACAAACCCAAAAATATTTTTTGTATTTTGGAGTATGTGTTTTTTTCATGGGTTATTCTTTAAAAAAAAACACCACTTTGTGAAATAGTTACATGCGAGTACATAAAACCTGTATGTACAGTATACACCCTTGTAATCACCACTCAGATCAAGAAGGGGGACGTTTCTAATAATAAAATTATAGCAGCCCCACAGCCAGAAACACAAGCAAAGACATGTGCAGGGATCTTCATGGAAGCATTTTATGAACAGCAAAATACCGAAGCAAAAAGGACCCAGCGGTGTGCTGACACTTGGCAGGCCGAGGTGCCAACACATCAGCTGATGTGATAGGGTACAGTGGGCAGAGAGAAGAGCAACTTGACTCAAGGGTGCTTCGTTTTCTTCTTTTGTATGAAAACAAAATCTTCAGTTGCTCACTGTTTTTCTGTCACGCAATTCCACTTCAGCTTATGTACCTAAGTACAAGCCGTAAATATGGCTTGTGCAAAGCTCCCTGCTCAAAAATATTCATCATGGCAGTATTTTTATAGCCTCAAATAAAATAATTTGAGTGTTCAATAATGAGTAAATAAGTCTTTTTTTTTTTCAAATAAAATTTTATTTTAATGGGGTGACATCAATAAATCAGGGTACATACATTCAAAGAAAACATTTCCAGGTTATCTTGTCATTTAGTTCTGTTGCATACCCATCACCCGAAGAGAGATCGTCCTCCGCCACCCTCCATCCAGTTCTCTCTGTACCCCTCCCCTCCCCCTCTCCCTCCTCCCCCCCCCAATAACCACCACACTCCTGTCCATGCCTCTTAGTCTCGCTTTTATGTCCCACCAATGTATGGAATCCTGCAGTTCCTGTTTTTTTCTGATTCGCTTATTTCACCCCGCACAATGCTACCAAGACTCCACCATTCCGCTGTAAGTGATCCGATGTCATCATTTCTCCTAGCTGAATAGTATACCATGGTGTATATGTGCCCCATCTTCTTCATCCAGTCCTCTATTTTTTTTAGTGATTAAAAGCCTTTAAGCAAACTCTTGGCCAATACAGCAAGAATCCCTAAAAGAGTAGTGTCCTTAACATGTTCACCAAGTCCAAGTTGGCCCCATCACCATGCCAAATCCCTGAAAAATGCAACCCAACCACAGTTCAGTCTGTTAGGAGCTGTCACAGGGTGCAGGAGTCCAGGAAAGTTCCCCACAGGAAAAGTCCGCATGGCACTGGAATTGCTGTCACCATTCTATACTTTGCAGCTCATGTCCAAGTCCCAATGACCGCTGCTTCTAGCTGGTAATGATTCAGGTAGACTGGAAAAAGCCATTTGCAGCATGCGTGGATATGGAGCTTCTGTTCTCTGCCTGGAGAGTTGAGACCAGGTTGCTTTTCCCTGGAGCTCTGTGACTGTGGCCTGGTAAAGAGAACCTTGGGATACACTAAGCTGGGTGGCAAAGGTAAATTCATAATACAAGTTGGCAAAAGGAGGAAAGAGAGCTCTAAATTAGAAGTAGGTCCCAGCCTGAAATATGAGTGGGGCATTGAGGTAGGAGGGATAAAGGAAACACTATATATTAAGTAAAGCAGCAGAAAATAGGACTATCAACACCCACAACAGAGATCTTTGAGGGAAGAATAAAAAACCTGACTATTCAGGCAAAACATAGTTAAGTGGCCCTAAATAAGTCTTGATAGTCATTAGAATGACTTTTTATATAGTAATCATTCCAGAAACAATTTTTATAATGTGAAAAATGCCTGTTAAATAAAAATACAGAAAACACAATTTTTATGGAACACAATCACAAGGATGTACAAAATAAAAGAGACTAAAATATATCAAAATGTTAAGGAAAAAAAAAGAGATAGAAACAGGAAAGGAGGAGGTAAAAAGCACTTCTCTTTCTCTAGAGAAAGCTGATGCTCCCCTGGTCTACAATGTCTTGGTGGGAGGTACACTGAAACTGACGAATATGCTATTTTGCCATGGTCTGTGGCATGTACTGTGCTGTACCAGCTGTCCTGTAGGACCAGGAGCCCCTGGCTGCTACCCTAGCCTCTGAGATCCAGGTAGTACCTACAATTGGGCTCTGCCTGGGGCAGGGGCCTCTCATTTTCCTCCTTTCCTAGTCCCAGTCCCATTCAAAGAGGCTGGAAAAGTCAACTCCAGTTTGGGAGGGGTCACCCATCCCTGCAAGTGGCCCAGCCTGGTCCTGAGTTCATCTCTTAGCCAATAGCTGGTCCCATGAGAGCTGTGGCCTCAGGTCCCCAGGCCAGAGGGGCTGGAGAAGCTCTTGGGCACACAGGCATGATGGCACCTGTTCCCAGCTCAGAGTTCCATCCTGTGCCTTCCTCAGCTGAGCCCTGAGGCCTCTTCCTGGAGCCCTGGAGGGAGCTTGGCCTCAGGCCGATGGCACAGGGTCAGGGTCCTACCCTCAAGGAGCCAGAAGACAGGATAGAGGGGCCGGGTGAAGATGGCATGGAAAGTACACAGGCATTGAACTTTGGGCTCCAGGCTGTAGAACGTGAGGCAGCCAGAGCCCAAGTCCAAATCCATGCCCAGTATCTTCCCCGACACCCCTGGGAGGTGCTGGGCCTCCCCATTGTGCCAGGCCTGGGCACTATCCTCCTGAATGCAGAGCCCCCACGAGCTGGGCCCACGGCCGATGTTATCTGTGTGGGGCCCCTGCTTGTGCCGTGTCAGTTCCCGGTAGGCAACACCCAGTGTCACTGAGTGGTTAGATGTGTGTACCTCCCAGTAGTGCCGCCCAGAATGGAAGCTCTGGGTGCACTGAACCTGCCAGAGCTCAAAGCTGCCTGGCTCAGCTGGGCCCCGGGGCTTTCGACAGTGCTTAACCTGTTGGTCCTGCTGAGACAGGTAAAGGTGGCGGTTGGCGCTCTCTGGGTCAAAGGTCAGATTGCGATAATCTGTTGGGGAGAGATGGACTGAAGGTGAGCAGGCAGGTTGCCTGTGCACATGTATCCTCCTGTCCCCAGAGGAGAGAGATAGCAACAGAAGCTCCATTGCCAGAACACTAATAGCTGCCAGGCAGCACACTGCATGCAGGTGACGGCGCTGGGCGTCATCACGGCATTCAATCCTGCAGCAACCTCTGAGGTGAAACCTTCTGTTAGCCTCACTTCACAGATGAGAAAACTGAGGCCCACAAAGGTAACCTAACTTGATAGTAGTGGAAGAATCGTGACTGATCCCAGATTTCTGTAACTAGGAACTCCTTATACGTATACCCTACTTACTGGCTTCACAAGTAAAAGGTGTGCATGCAACAGGTGTGTAGGAGGGTGAAGCAAGACCCAGGGAAGTGCATGGACAGGATAGTCAGCACATGCCAGACACATACTCACAAGTGCACGTGTGTACATACATGTAACATGTGTGCACAATGCACTACACACACACAAGTGCGCACATACATGCACTAGGCTTCCTTACTCTGCCAGAGTTTCCTCCTCAGCTGACAAACCGGGCTTGGGACCGATGCCAGAGTACTTCGGGCCTCTAGGGGGCAAAGCAGTGTTAGGGGAGTGATGGGGAGGGGAGCGCATGTGGGGCTGCACCCTGACTCCACACCCACTCCCAATGGAGGAAAAGCTGGGCCCAGAGGGATAGGGAGAGATCTGAGGTCAGCTTTACCCATGGGACCCAAGTCATCAGCCTTAGCTGGTACCCCACAGGGGTCCCCCTTATCCAGGAGGAGGCCACAAAGCTGGCTCAGAATCTCCTTCAGCCCATCAAACTGCTGATCTTCATCCCACTGCAGAGGAGTCAGTGGCCCGAGAGGCCCTGGAGGCACCAGCAGCTGTGATTCCTGAGTCCCAGGACAGTGGCAGTAAGCCCAGGTGCAAGGGGCAGGCCCACCGGTCCCCTAACCTGTTGCCTTTGCCCTGGTACCTGGAGAAAGGTTCTGTCATCCGACTGCTCCAGGAGGTCCTGGATCTTGCGGTCAGAGCAAGCCACTACCTCCAGGTGGCCCCGTAGTCGCTGCTCCTCCTTTTGGGCCTGTGCCAGAGCCTGTGTTTTGGCCACCTCGATGTCCTTCAGTGCCAAGACCTGACGCCTCTCCAGGGCCTGCAGCAGGCAGCTGAACTTGCCAGAGACCATAGAAGCCAGGATACAGGCCGACCTCTGGATGGGCACAGGAGGAGCCCAGGGTGGCCAGGGCCCTGCCCTACACCAAGGCAGGTCAAGGCCACAGCTGCCCACTGGGCTGAGGGGTGTGGATATGGGGAGTAGAGGTCCCTGGAACCTCTTCCTCCTGTTCAGCTCGTCACTCTCAGATGCTAGGATGCATTTTCAAACTAGCAGGGACCAGCTGGTGGCTGGTGGAGTGAGATAAACAGGCTTATACCTGGATCTGGCTGCTTTGCTGCTGCAGCTCCTGTAGCTGGCTCTCAGCCTGGGTGGCCTGCTGCCGGGTGACTTCCAGTATGGTTCTCAGCTGGGCCTGTGGTGCCCACCAAGGGACAGGGGACAAGTGACAAGAGGGGGTCAGGATTGGCTGTGAAGTCCCCCCTCAGTCAATCAACAAATACCTAGAGATGCTAGGCACCTCCTTCTTGTGCCATCCCTGGCAAGGCTGACTAGTGGGCCAACACAGAGAGGACTGGCCTTGGTCTAATCCCCAGGAGATTTGGGTCAGAGTTCCAGGGAGGCCTAGACACCCCCCCCCCAGAATAGGGTGGTGCATAGGCAGAGCAGAAGCCTTGGGTTGAAGACTTGACCACCAGTCCCTCTTGCAGTCTGAGCAACCTAGGGCAGATCACCCACTCTGGGCTATAATCCCCCAATCCCCCTACACAATAAATGGGAGCAACACTTCTGGCCTAGGTGGCTTAGCCAGGAAGGGGTGATGGTTCAAAGGACCAAAGTTGTTTGATGAGTAGGCAGGGCAGTGCTGTTGGGCAAATAAGTTTGTGAAATCTGTTTTTTGGGGGTTTGCTCACTTATTGTTAAAAATGGCGCTTCCCACGTGAATGGCTGCCACCCAGGTGATACGGCTAATTACCTTCATGCTTGGGAAGGGTCTTGGTTATGCTAATATTGCTGGAGGAGGGATTATCCACTGGAAAAGTTTTAAAAGGAGGAGCTAGGAGGCCACTTTGGAAGGAGACCATGTTGTTGTAGGCAGAGAGGTCACATGGTAGTTGGAGAGAAAGCAAGATGGAGGTGTGCTGAAGGGGAACAGAGGTGAGGGGCTTTGTAAGCTCCACTGGTGAGGGCCTTTAATTTTAGGAAAACTCAGATGAGTCAGTGGCTTTGGGAGCCCTGAATGGAAAGGGAAGTGTTTTCTTGGTGTGTATTTACTTGCTTGCCAGGAGCAAGCTAGGATTAAAGCTAATGGCCCACCAGCTCTTGGCTCCGTTGTTTCATTACGATCTATCTGAATCAAATGGGAACCTGCACGGGCCAGGTGGCTGTGATGGAGGCTGCAACTACTGGGCTTACAAGTGCATATATAAAGATGGGCTCTTCCAAATGCCTGGCGGGTGCTGAGCCAAGCTTTGGGCATGAGGGGAAGAGGGCGCTCTTATTTGGTTATGGTCCCTCTTGTTCCCGTAGAGCAGGGGTTGGGAACCTATGGCTCGCGAGCCAGATGTGGCTCTTTTGATGGCTGCATCTGGCTTACAGACAGGTCTTTAATAAAAAATAATAATAACGTTAAAAATATAAAACATTCTCATATATTACAATCCATTCATTTCCTACCGCTCATGTTCATGGTTGCGGGTGGCTGGAGCCAATCACAGCTGTCCTTCAGGACAACACCAAATTTTTATTGGATAATGCCTAACGCTCTCACGAAATTACATTTTAAAATACATGGCGTTTATGGCTCTCTCAGCCAAAAAGGTTCCCAACCCCTGCCGTGGAGGATGCAGTCTCCTGGGAGCAGGAAAAATTCTCACTCCCTTCCTCCTATCTCACCAGCAAAACTCTGAGGTATGGATGGTTATCCCCACTTCCAGATGAAGAAATGGGTGAAAGACATTGAGTTTGGCCAAAATCATCATATCTTCCTAAGTTCTGCCTTTGTCCAGGTTTCCAGTAGGAAGTGAGAGGGCAGACTTTCCTGGAGTCACCAGATTCTTCCCAGAACAGATTCATGCAATGCATGCCCCACAGAAAGCCAGGGACCATGGAGTCACGTCTAGGATCCGATGCTCAAGCCAGAGCCCTTGCACTCAAGCTGGTGAGCCCACGCTTAAACAGGGGCCAGCGACCTTGAGGTTTCAGCCTGGCTCCTCAACGTCCCAGGTCGAGGGCCTATCCACTGCGCCACCACCTGGTCAGACCTAAGTCTGTTTTCTGACCCACTACCTTGGAATAAAACACCCCAAAGCTACCTACTGCTGAGGCTGCCCAAGCACAGAGAGCAGGGCGGGGCACCCCAGCGTGTCACCTCGCGCTCCTGTCGCTCCGCGTCCAGCGGCACCCGCTCGTGGAGGCGACACTCGCTCATTGTGCACTCGATGCACACGCAGCGGCCCTCGGTGCGGCAGAAGAACTCGAGCGGCTGCCCGTGAAGGGGGCAGCGCGCACCGTGGTCTGAGCCGGGGTCCGTGTGGGGGGCCGAGGTGGGGCCCTGCGCTGGATAGGGCCCGGCGCGCACCACCTCGAGCACGGCGCTGAGTGCCACGTTGCGGCGCAGCTCGGCGGCGTCGGGGAAGGCCTCCCGGCACTCGGGGCACTCCTTTACGCGAGTGCTCAACCAGTTCCGGATGCAGGTCCCGCAGAAGCTGTGGCCGCAGGGCAGTGTCACAGGGTCCAGGTAGAGCCCCAGGCAAATGGCACACATCAGCTTGTCCGCCAGCGGCTGCTTGGCCATGGCGGCATTAGCGGCGGTGGCGACCGGGAAGGGGGGGAGGGTAAGTCCCCGAGCCACACCGGGGAAAGTCCGGGCCTCTTAAAGGGACCGCGAGCCCTGCAAGTGCGACGGGGAGAAGCAAAGACCAGCCTAGGGAGAAGTGACAACCTTTTTCAGAAGACCCGGACCAGCCGCCGCCACTCCTAGTGCCCGCCAGCTTCAGCGTACCCAGTCTAGCTCTGCGACTCCAACCCACACTCGGCCCACGGCCTCCCGTCTCCATCTAGGCTCAGAGGCATAACTGCCTGCCTGCCACCCCAAGCTGGGAATTGGAGTCTAGTTCTTTCTGGTCCCACCCTGGGACCTCCACCCCACTTCCCCAGACCCTCAGTCCAGCAGCTACAGAGCAAGGGATACGGTCCCAGCCACTAGAGACAAGAACCCATGAGTCTCTAGCTTCCTGGCTGAGGGGCATCACCAAACCTCTTCTGGGCCCTTCATCTGAAAAAATTTTTTTTTCTTTTTTCTTTTTTCTTTTGTATTTTTCTGAAGCTGGAAACGGGGAGAGACAGTCAGACAGACTCCCGCATGCGCCCGACCGGGATCCACCCAGCATGCCCACCAGGGGGCGACGCTCTGCCCACCAGGGGGCGTCGTTCTGTTGTGACCAGAGCCACTCTAGCGCCTGGGGCAGAGGCTAAGGAGCCATCCCCAGCGCCGGGGCCATCTTTGCTCCAATGGAGCCTCGGCTGCGGGAGGGGAAGAGAGAGACAGAGAGGAAGGAGAGGGGGAGGGGTGGAGAAGCAGATGGGCGCTTCTCCCGTGTGCCCTGGCCGGGAATCAAACCCGGGACTCCTGCACGCCAGGCCGACGCTCTACCACTGAGCCAACCGGCCAGGGCCATCTGAAAATTTAATACCACTCTCACCTACCTCCCAGAGAGTAGGGGGTACCTGGCAGTAAGAGCAGGGGACACACAGGTAATGCCCATTAAATGCTCTCTCCTGACCCAATGGGCTCTGCTGCACTTTTTCCTTAAGTTGTCTCCAGGCATTTACCAAATCAATATTGTCTCCCTTCTCTAGGCTACAGGTAAACAATAAGGTGGAAATTTCTGGTTACCAAGAGACAGACCAACCCAGTGTTTTTATACCTGCTTTAATGGAAACCAAAAGCACTCTTTAACTGCACTTGGAATCCCACTCTGTATGGGCTCCGCTGCTCTTGGTTGTTCTGGAACCTCACTTATTTACGCATTCACTGGTCTACTCCTGTATGTGCTGACTGGGGATCGAACCTGCAACCTTGGTGTGTCAACAGGATGCTACTCGGCCAGGGATAGAACCTCACTTTTTAGAGTGCTAGCTTGCCTGCAGCTGTGCAGATAGGGCTTCTGATTGCTAACCCCCTGCTCTGGGGCAGTGTGTGGTAGGCCAGAACCAGCCAGAGGATGGTTAACTCTTTTCTGACAAAGCCAGCCTAATTTAGAGGCAGGACACCCTCACTGAAATGCAGCATCGCATCTTGTGTTATAAATAAATATGTGAAGCTTCTTTTCCTGGAAAAGTACACAGATCTCTTGTTTGACTACTAGGCTGTCTTTTTCTTTAGAGGGAAGAAATATCCTAACTGCCCAGGGAGGGCACAGGGGCTTTCTCGGTCCCCAGCAAGGGTGTGTGTGCCCGAGGCCTCAGACCTGTGGTGACCGGCCTGACAGGCAAGGAGCCTGCACCATGCTGTGAAGAGCTGAGCAGGATTCAATGCTTAGGCTGTCAGATCTCTTCCCAGAGGCCTCTTGGAGTGGCCACAGCCCAAGGTCTACTTTCCTTCTGGATCTGTCTTCAGCCACTGGGTCACAGGGCCTCTTTCCACCCATGAAGCAATACAACAACTGCACTGGGGCAGGGGTGTGTGGTAGGGGCGTGTCTGGTAGCTCCCGGAACACAGACCCAGACAAGCTATAACAGAAATCATCTTTATTCACACACCCACCCCCTGCCACCACCCCTGAAGGGAGCCTCTTCAGTCCCAGGTCCTGGGTCTGCTGGGAGGGCCACAGAGGGACTGCCTCAGACAGGGCCTAAAACCCCCCAGCTTGGCCCTCTGGAGCTGTGTATTGTGGTTCCTGCCTGTGGAGCATGAGAGGCCCAGTCTACTCTGAGGTGGATAGCAGTCTGGCCACTCAGTAGATGCCATAGGTGGGTTCGTGACTGTCTCTGTACCGGTCCAAGTAGCGCAGGGGCTGCCGGTGGGGGAAGCACTTCTGCTTGGGGTGATAAGGGGGTGGCCGCACAAACTCAAATACCGGCTCCCGCATGTCTATAAGAGGGAGGGGTGTGGGTGTGGGGAGCTGCTGGCCTGAGCCCCTCTGCTTTGTCTCTAGGCTCAGACTAACCAGTCAGCTCACCTGAGGAATGGCTGACTCCCCATGACCACAGAGAACTGCCTGTTAGGTCAGGACAGGTCTATAAGCTCAGGCCAACCACCTGCCTCCTCCAGCCCACTGTACCCTTACCTAAAAGCTGGTGAAAGGTGTGGGTAACCGAGTCATCCCAGCGACACTGGAAGAAGGCCAGACCAGCAGGAGTCATGGCTTCCTGGTGTTTCTTATAGAAATCAAAAGTGTGGAAGGTCCGTTGGCCAAGCTGGTAGCTATAAAGATGGGGAGATTTAAGAGCAGGAAGGGGAAGGGGACAGCAGAGCCCCACACCCCCTTTGGTCCCACAGGCAATCCCGAGAAGCCCCTTAGGGCCTGCCTAGCACTACTGTCCACCCATTTCATGGCCTGAGTTAAGAAAGGCAAGGAGAACTAAGCAAGACTGACCATTGTTGGCAAGCTGGCCTGAGGCCAGGGGTAGGAGAGTATGGAGGGCATGTGTGTGTGGGGTGTAGATTACCAGGGTGAGGGCCGGGTATCCCCAGAGAAGTCGATTAGCTTGTTCTGCTTGAAGAGCAGGAAGGCAAAGCGATGGAAGCCAGAGCCCCGAGCAGGGAATGGGGGGAGGTAGGGACACGTCTCCTGTCCTTCAGCCATCCTGTTGCCTGGGATGTTGGTTCTGGTAGGAGGAAAAGCAATCCATTAATGGCCACTGGACAGAGTGGCAGCAGGATCCCCACCAATGTACTCCCTGGAGGCTGAAACAATTTCCGAAGGACACAGATCCTTAAGGATCTGTATAATTTAATCACGTAGGAGGCAGAGCTCTGTGAACTTTTGGAGCTCAGAGGTGGAAGATGCGGGTCCCAAAGGCAGTCAGGGTAAGTGCAGAGCCAAGCAACCTGTTTGCTGGGGACCCACTGGTGCTGCCATGGCCATTCTAGCTGGAGACCACGCAACCTCTGAGCTGCTTCTCTCTGTTTCCTGAAGTTCTGGGTTTGTCAGAGTGCCTGCCCAGCTCGGTACTGGGATGGGCATTGTACCTACCTGGAGAGGCAGCCCCAGAGGGTCCTGCTGCACAGGCTGGTAACTGCAGTTGAATAAAAATGACAGAAACCAGCCTCCCAGTCACTGGCCTTGATTACCCAGAAGTCCCAAAGCTGGGGTCACCTGCCTAACTTTTGTCCCCTGGCCTGATGCTCAAAGCCAAAAGCCACTGAGAAAACAAAAGGCAGGCCAACCTGAACATGTCACAGCTGCCAGACTATCCAGAGCCCCTAAGGGTAGCTAAGGAATGTGGAGGCATCGTCCTAGATTTACAGGGGAGGAAATGAGCTCAGGGAGACAAAGAAGCCGGTGGGATCAGCCAGGGTCCGCTGCCTGCCTTTCTTCTGTGCCTGTCTTCAGTCACTGACACTCAGGAAACAGATATAAGAGGCCACCCCTGGGGGGGAGGGGCTGATCCAAACTCCCACTGTTAATCTACGGTGAAGCCAAGACTGAATTTAGGTACAGCTCTTCCCAGGATGCCAGGGCCTCCTCCCCAAGCCCAACCCCACCCTAGGTACTCACACCAGCCAATGGACATACTCAGCATCTGGCTCCACCAGGTGTCCATCTACACAAAAACAGACCCATTGAGAGGGCCCTGCCACCCCCTCCCATGGAAAGAGCTGGGCTGGAGTTCTCCACCTGGCCCCTCTCCCAGCTCCCCAAGGCCCTGGCTCATGGGAAGTGAGGGGAGCAGAGAGGCCCAGTGTGCCCTAGACACCTACCCAAGTTGGTGAGCAGCAATGTCCACATGGAGCTTTCGTCTGCCTCATATGTCACCTCTGGGACCTGGGCAGCCTGATGGGGAAAGAATGAGGGAGCTATCACCCCCACTAGGGACAGACAAGCTGTTATAAAAAGTCCTTGTATCTGGAAAGCAGGAGTCCGAGGGAGCCTTGGCAAAAGGAAAGCCCACTCTGATCCAAACACCCTTCACAGCCCCTCTAGAGGCAGTCGAAGGAACCGCGCAGAGTTGCCTATCCAGAGATCTGAACCACAAGAAGGCCCACATGTCAATGAACAGGGCTGGAAGAGCACTCTGAAGACAGTGGGCCAGTCAAAAAAGAGTTTTTTCTTTCATTTTATTTTTGTAACTAACATTGCTGTTTACTAGAAAATCAAAAAGAGGCAAAAAAATCAGATCATGTTGAGGCCATGCGTGTGCCCTTAATCACCATAAAAACCACCTCTATAAATGCTATCAAAAGGAATTGTTTGTGATCCTACAGTGGGATGTGTCTGGGTAGAGGCAGGAAGGGGCACAGCTAGCAGTTACCTCAGTTGGAGTGACTTCATTGCCATGGTACACAGGCATCAAATCATCCTCACCCACTGAGTAGGCCACATGCAGGGGAACGCGGGGCACGAAGGTGGCACCCTGGAACAGATCTCGGTAGAGGCCGTAGTACTCTGCCAGACGCTGCTTGTGGTAGGGGCCACAGGTCCTCTCCCATTCAGCTCGCACAGCCTCCAGTGGGATGCGCACTGGGAAGGAAAAAGGCCAGTTGGAACATGGAGGGGGCAGGGACACACCAGAGCCCTCTCTCCTGTGTGGGCTTACCTGTGCGGAGGCGGGCAGCTTGCTCCTCCTCCACATTGGCCCGCAGCTCCCGGAGGACCCCTTTCCGCTCCAGGAGCTGTTGAGTCCGACAGACCTTTGGTGGAGGCAGCCCAATGTCAATTTTGTCTTTGGGATCTAGGGAGGAAAGATGTGCTGGAGGAAGTGGGATCAATTATTGGTAAAGCCCCGGGTCCTTACCTAGTCCTCTCACTTGCCCAAGCTCTGCTGCTAAAGCTTTCCTTTTAATTCATGAAACTGTGTAGTCTGCTCCAAAGACCTGAACAGGATCCCAATTATAGTTGGGATCACCATCAAGCCTGTTCACAGGTGTCTAGACACACACCTGTGTCCTCAGTAGAAGACCTGAAGCTAGAAGGACTTGAAACACTTCTCACACAAACCATACAAGTCACCTGGGAAATTTAACAAATTTTATTCTGATTCAGCAGGTCAGAGTGGGGCCTGAAATCGCATTTCTAACAAGCTCCTAAGTAATGCCCTTGTTGCTGGTCCCAGAACACATTCTGAGTAGATAACTTTTAACCCAATACCTTTTTTCCATTTACATTACACAATAACAATAATTAAGACACACTAAACCCTTATTAAGAATGGATTAATCTAGGAATTCCAATGGACTGTGTCCTTTAATCCTCATAATTCTGTGATACAATTATTTGATTTTTTAGTTGAAGAAACTGAAGCTCAGGGAAGTCACTTGTAAGAAGTTGACTTGGGTTGAATCAGTCTGTACAGATTCCATGCCTGGCACCTTAAGCACCATAAACACTGCCTCTGTAAATGCTTTCCAAAAAGATGCACATGGAAGTTGCTCAAGGGCAGAGTTCCCGAGTCACCTTGCTCAGGGCTTTCAAGTTTATGCACCAAAGTATTGCACACTATGTGGATGCAAGGATCCAAAGATGGTTAAGACAGGCTGGATCCCTGTCCTTAGGGAGCTCACAATCTGGGAGGGAGACAGCGAAAAGTAAGGATACAGTGTGGCCTGGGTTACATATTGAGCATTTTAGGAGCACAGAGCGGCGTCCTAACTCGGAATGGCGGGGTGGGGAGGACGAACACGTATTTTAGGGGTAGAAATAGCTACGGTGGAATTCCAATAGTGGGGGACAGAATTTTCCAAGCAGTGGGGCGGGCCAACAGGTGTGAAAAGTCGTGGCTGGACAAAACCGCCAACGGAGATACAGGCTGGCCCCATCCCGCAATGCTCAAGGAGGATGCCGGTGGGGCCCCCGAGTCTTGAGTCTGGCGCCCACAGCCCCTTTCTCCGGTCGCCCCGCACCTGACTCCTCCCCAAAATGTTCCCGGTAGCTCCGCCACCAGTGCGGGGCCCGTGCTTCCTGCTCCGCCCGGCGCCGGTAGCGGTCGAAGCTGCGGTATTTCTCCAGCCGATCCAAGTTGCTCACATCGATGTCCTCGTTGGGCATTGGCCCCAGAGGTGGGGTCCGGCGGCTCAGCGCGGCTGCGGGCAGAGAGCAGGACGTCAGGCGGGCTCGAGCTACGGCCCAGCCCCGCAGAGGCCGAAGCGGGGAGTGGCTCGAGCCCCAGAGTTTGGGCTAAATGGGAACCTGTGAAAGCCCCACACCCCTATCCCCTCACCCGATGTGCTGAAGCCTCGCCACCCCACACTTCCGCCCAGCAAGGTTCGCCACCAGGGCGCCGCCATCTTGCTTCAGGTCGGGCAGAGGCGGGCGGGACTAGTTTCTGAGTGCGGCGCGGAGGCCCCGCCCACAAGGCCCGCGCCCCGCCTACAAGGCCCGCGCCCCGTCTGCTAGGCCCCGCCTCCGGGTCCCCGACCTAGGAGCAACGTCCCTGCCCAGACCCTAGATCGGGGGTCTCCAAACTTTTTACATAGGGGGCCAGTTCTCTGTCCCTCAGACCGTTGGAGGGCCGGAGTATAAAAAAAACTATGAACAAATCCCTATGCACACTGTACATCTTATTTTTAAGTAAAAAACCAAAACGGGAACAAATACAATATTTAAAATAAAGAACAAGTAAATTTAAATCAACAAACTGACCAGTATTTCAATGAGAACTATGCTCCTCTCACTGACCACCAATGAAACAGGTGCCCCTTCCAGAAGTGCGGTGGGGGCCGGATAAATGGCCTCAGGGGGCCGCATGTGGCCCACGGGCCGTAGTTTGGGGACCCCTGCCCTAGATTCCTCCTTCCCGGGAGCCTGAAGTCCTTTCTACCCGAGGGGGTCCTGAAGTTCCCAGTGGATGACTGGGCGGAACTGCGAGCAGTCCAGGCTCCTGCCTGCGGCATGCCACCAGGGGTGGCACAGGCCGGGGGCGGTAGGCCGGGCCAGGCAGCTGCCCAGATGCGCGAAGGTCGTCGCTTTGTGGGGTTCCAGTGAGGCTCGACCCAATCCCAGAAAGCAGCGTCCTGTGCCCCCAGTGGTGCAGCGGCCCTGGCAGGGCAGGGGGTGAGAGCACGGATTCTGCAGTCAGGCTCCTTGGGCTCAAATTCTAGACTGTGCCCTGGCCTGATAGCTCAGTTGTTAGAGCGTCCACACAAAGCACAGAGGTTACTGGTTCCATCCTCAGTCAGATCACAGGGACAAACCAATGTTCCCCTCCCCCCTTCCTTTTTCTCCAAAATTAATAAATAACCTGACCAGGTGGTGGCGCAGTGGACAGAGCGTCGGACTGGGATCCCGAGGACCCAGGTTCGAGACCCCGAGGTCGCCAGCTTGAGCGCGGGCTCATCTGGTTTGAGCAAAACTCACCAGCTTGGACCCAGGGTCGCTGGCTCAAGCAAGGGGTTACTCGGTCTGCTGAAGGCCCACGGTCAAGGCACATGTGAGAAAGCAATCAATGAACAACTAAGGTGTTGCAATGCGCAACGAAAAACTAATGATTGATGCTTCTCATCTCTCTGTTCCTGTCTGTCCCTGTCTATCCCTCTCTCTGACTCTCTCTCTGTCTCTGTAAAAGAAAAAAAAAAAGTTAATAAATAAAAAAATTTAAAATGCAATTCTAGATTGTGACCTTCATCACACCCATTCATTTGCCTCATTTGGGACAAAATCAGATAATCATAGTACCTACCTCAGGGTTGTTAAGATTAAACTAACATGTACGCACTTAACTGCCCTGGCTGAGTAGCTGAGTTGGTTAGAGTGTTGTCCTTATACACCAAGGTTGCGGGTTTGATTCCCGGTCAGGACACATAAAAGAATCATAAGTAAGTGGAACAACAAGTCTATGTTTCTCTCTCTCTCCCCTCTTCTCTATTTAAAATCGATTAAGCCTGACCAGGCGGTGGCGCAGTGGATAGAGCATCAGACTGGGATGCAGAAGACCCAGGTTCGAGACCCTGAGGTCGCCAGCTTGAGCGTGGGCTCATCTGGTTTGAGCAAAAATTCACCAGCTTGGACCCAAGGTCGCTGGCTCCAGCAAGGGGTTACTCGGTCTGCTGAAGGCCCGCGGTCAAGGCACATATGAGAAAGCAATCAATGAACAACTAAGGTGTTGCAATGTGCAACGAAAAAACTAATGATTGATGCTTCTCATCTCTCCGTTCCTGTCTGTCTGTCCCTATCTATCCCTCACTCTGACTCTCTCTCTGTCTCTGTAAAAAAATAAAATAAATAAAAATAATTAAAATCGATTAAAAAAATTATAAAGCATTTACTTTGGTACATGTATTAGCTTTTGCTCACTTCCAACTTACTAGTATCCACACAGCAGCATAAGCCACCTGGTTAAGACAATGTCTGCATAAATTTTGCCAGGGCTGTATTGCTCATTGTATGTGTGTGTGTGACAGAGATAGAGAGACACAGAGTGGAACAGAGAGAGACAGAAAGGAAGGGAGATAGATGAGAAGAATCAATTCTTTGTTGTAGCAACTTAGTTGTTCATCGACTGCTTTCTTATATGTGCCTTGACCCTGGGGGATGGCTACAACAGAATGAGTGACCCCTTGCTCAAGCCAGTGACCTTGGGCTCAAGCCAGCAACCTTGGGTTTCAAGCCAGTGACCCTGCACTCTGGCCGGATGAGCCCGTGCTCAAGCCAGCGGCCTCAGGGTTTCGAATGTGGGTCTTTCACGTCCCTAGTCTGACGATCTACCCACTGTGCCACTGCCTGGTCAGGCTGTGTTGCTCTTGAGATCCAAAGCTAACAAGGTAAACTTGGTACTCCAGGTGATCTGGTCCCTGTGTCCTGGTACTCCAGCTTCCGTGACACCAAACCATCTTATCTTCACTTACTCAGCACTGTGCTCTCCCTGACACAGGACCTTTGTACATGCTATCACTTCTGCCTTCCACTCTTCACCTTTCCCCCTGTGGCTTGGCTGCCTCCCAGCCCCAGTCAAGTAGTCCCTCCAGAAAGCTTTTCCTGATGTTCCAAGCTAGGGCTGGCAACCAACTCAGTTGCTTTGGTACTAGCAGAAGCTTGACTCTCACATGCACACCGAAATGGACTGAAGGAATCTCTCCATCCAGCAGGAAGTAGCACCACACCTTGAAATTGGTTTACATAAACGGCAGCCAAAGAGCTAAACCTCTCACCATTACTGCCAATTCACCCATAAGTGCACACCTACTATGTGTTAGGGCCATTAAGACCTAGTCCTGCTCTTGAGGAATCATCTCTCATTAATTTGTGAAATCCTGCTAACTGCACACAGCAAACTGAAGGTTGCAGGTAGACTAATACTGTCCATCAGGTCAGGAGGACAAGTTTACCTTGTTAGCTTTGAATCTCAAGAGCAACACAGCCTGACCAGGCAGTGGCACAATGGGTAGATCGTCAGACTAGGGACGTGAAAGACCCACATTCGAAACCCTGAGGCCGCTGGCTTGAGCACGGGCTCATCCGGCCAGAGTGCAGGGTCACTGGCTTGAAACCCAAGGTTGCTGGCTTGAGCCCAAGGTCACTGGCTTGAGCACAGGGGTTCGGATGTTCTTAAGGTTTTATATGTTTACATCTGACCTCCTTTGCTATATTTTTTTCTTTTTTGCTTCTGAATTCTCTTCTATGTACCTCTAACCTCACCCTAGCCAGCTAGTCCACAAACAAAGAAGCACAAGGCCTCCAGGGGTAAAGCCACAGGCTTGGGGGTCAACCTCGTGGCTTATATTTCTATCTATCTATCATCTATCATCTATCTATCTATCTATCTATCTATCTATCTATCTATCTATCTATCTATCATCTATCTATCTATCTCTCCATTACTCCTTACTTTTGAGAAACATGCTTGCTCTCTTTCTATCCTAGAACCTTCTAAGAGGGGTTCATTTATAATATAACTGTTTGAAAGGCCAAGAATGACTTCTCATATATATCAACTTGAAGCAAATAATGTGAATAAGGTGTGAAAAGAGAGGTGATGGCCCACCAGTGTCTTTTTTTTTTTTTTTTCTTCAGAGACAGAGAGAGAGTCAGAGAGAAGGACAGACAGGAATGGAGAGAGATAAGAATCATCAATCATCAGTTTTTCATTGCGACACCTTAGTTGTTCATTGATTGCTTTCTCATATGTGCCTTGACCATGAGGCTACAGCAGACCGAGTAACCCCTTGCTCGAGCCAGCGAGCTTGGGTCTAAGCTGGTGAACTTTGCTCAAACCAGATGAGCCCGCGCTCAAGCTGACGACCTCGGGGTCTTGAACCTGGGTCCTCTGCATCCCAGTCTGACGCTGTATCTACTGCGTCCACCGCATGGTCAGGCCCACCAGTGTCTTTTTTTTTTTTTTTTTTTTTTTTTACAGAGACAGAGAGAGAGAGTCAGAGAGGGATAGACAGGGACAGACAGGAACGGAGGGAGATGAGAAGCATCAATCATCAGTTTTTCGTTGCGACACCTTAGTTGTTCATTGATTGCTTTCTCATATGTGCCTTGACCGTGGGCCTTCAGCAGACCGAGTAACCCCTTGCTTGAGCCAGCAACCTTGGGTCTAAGCTGGTGAGCTTTTTGCTAAAGCCAGATGAGCCCGTGCTCAAGCTGGCAACCTCAGGGTCTCAAACCTGGGTCTTCCATGACCCAGTCCAACACTCTATCCACTGCGCCACCTCCTGGTCAGGCGACACATCTTTCCCTTGTTCCATCCATACTGACCCTCCATGTCAGGTACCAGGTTTTGTGGGGTCACTTTTCTGTGACTGCATCACTGTCCTCAGTCTTCCCTGCACCATTGCAAGTAGCCTTCTAATGGCTTGCCTGTTCTCCCTCTTGACTCTTCTGGTCCTCCATCCACAGCCACAATGTATTTTCTTTTTTCTTTTTTGTATTTTTCTGAAGTTGGAAACGGGGAGGCAGTCAGACAGACTCCACCATATGCCCGACCAGAATCCACCCAGCACGCCTACCAGGGGGCGATGCTCTGCCCATCTGCGGCGTTGCTCTGTTGCAACCAGAGCTATTCTAGCACCTGAGGCAGAGGCCACAAAGCCATCCTCAGCGCCCGGGCCAACTTTGCTCCAATGGAGCCTTGGCTGCGGGAGGGGAAGAGAGAGACAGAGAGGAAGGAGAGGGGGAGGGGTGGAGAAGCAGATGGGCGCTTCTCCTGTGTGCCCTGGCCGGGAATCAAACCCTGGACTCCTGCACACCAGGCCAATGCTCTACCACTGAGCCAACCAGCCAGGGCCAACACAATGGATTTTCTAAAATGCAAATATGGTCTAATCCTGTATAAAACCTTTCAGTGAATACCCATTGCTGTGAAGATAAAAATTCAAACTTTTCAACAAGGTATACAAAACTATATCGACATGCTCCCTAATTTTAAACTAATTTCTCAGTCTTGAAGGCCAAGTTCTCCCCTGTGTGGGTCTCCCTGTACGCCCCCCAACTTGTGCCTGTAATCACCCAAATATCTGTCAGGTGATCGCTTAAATGCTAGCTGCTCCTGGACTGTGCCCTCCAGCTCTTCACACTGTTAGTGTTGAGAGGACCTTTCAAGCTTCAAGGCTTCTAACAGGCCCAGGTGCTTCCCTCCTCAGAGAGCCACTGCCCAGTAGGCGGCAGCTTCATCTACTTCACAATAGACCCATGCCGGCAAGCTCCTCCGGAAGGCGCAGCCGTGATGTGGCTGGGGTTTGGAATTGTCCAGGCAGAACTCCAGCCCGGGCTCTGCCATGCGCTGTTACCTTGGGCAGATCATTTAACCTCCCTGGGCCTCAGTCCTCTCACCTTTGAAGTAGGGGTGATAACCATCCCCTTTAGGCTGTGGCGTGGAGCTTGTAGGCTGGAGAGTCCCAGCACTGGCCAGTTTCACAGCAAATAACAGTGCTACAGAGCAAACATTCTTTTTGTTTAATCATAAAGTTTAATTAGGGTTCAGGAAAAATTGAGTGAATAACTTTCTCTGAAAAAATACATCAACTCTGAGAAAGATTGCAGTTATTGTGGGAGAGGTTGGTAAGTTAAATTACTGTTTTCGCCTGACCAGGCGGTGGCACAGTAGATAGAGCATCAGACTGGGATGGAGAGGACCCAGGTTCAAGACCCTGAGGTCACCAGCTTGAGCGCAGGCTCATTTGGTTTGAGCAAAAAGCTCACTAGCTTGGACCCAAGGTAGCTGGTTTGAGCAAGGGGTTACTTGGCCTGCTAAAAGGCCCACGGTCAAGGCACATATGAGAAAGCAATCAATGAACAACTAAGGTGTTGCAACGAAAAACTGATGATTCATGCTTCTCATCTCTCTCCGTTCCTGTCTGTCCCTATCTATCCCTCTCTGACTCTGTAATAAAAACAAACCAAAAAATTACTGTTTTCTATTCTGAAAATAACAAAAAGTTCTATTTCCTGTCTGGTTGTAGAGATACATGTGCCCAAAATAGCTGAGAATAAACACCACAAGAAAGGCAAAAGCTGTAAAGCTAGGGCATGCTACAGGCTCTAAGAGAAAGTCTCAGAAATACCCAAAGTGGTAACAAGGAACATTCGGCTGGAATTTGGCATTCTTCTCAGTCATCTTTGTCTTTTCTCCATGGTTAAGGATGTGTGTGAATTCAATGTAATTGCAATTTCCCTTTTTGTCAATAGGCACTTCTCTACAGCTTATACACTTCCTTGTCTGTAAACTAATCTCCCATTATTGTCAGCAGCTCTCTCAGGTAACCTTCCTGAATGGTGTCAGCTACTTCTTCATCAAAGAAAACAAAAGCATGTTTGATGACGTCTTCTCGGTCTGTGCCATCCAAACATCATGAGGAACATGGTATAATGTGGGACCTGGTACTTCATTCATCATGGCATCTGCTCATTGGTTGCATTTTTCCCCAAGGAGGAAAGCATCTCATGTAAATCTTCCTTGTCAAGGAAACCAACTCTGTTCTGATCAAGCATGTTGAAGGACTCTTTGAACTCCTAAATCTGTGACTGGTCAAACATTGGGGAACACACTGGATGTTGTGCGCTGGGGGCACTTCTCGGTGGTCTTGGCCTTTGCCCTATGGTAGTGGTTAGATCCCTGCACAGCCGCAAGAATCTGAGCACTTCAGTGACCCTTCCCGCTGCCTTCCCTGCTGTGATCACCACCTCCTACAACCAGAGCCACTAATATCCATCACTTCCGGCCTCTACAGAGCAAACATTTCTAAGAAATAAGTACAAACTGATGAGCCATGGGGCAATTGTAAGAATCCAGTCATTAAGAATATAGGCCCTGGCCGGTTGGCTCAGCGGTAGAGCGTTGGCCTGGTGTGCAGGAGTCCCGGGTTCGATTCCCGACCAGGGCACACAGGAGAGGCACCCATTTGCTTCTCCACCTCTCCCCCCTCCTTCCTCTCTGTCTCTCTCTTCCCCTCCCGCAGCGAGGCTCCATTGGAGCAAGGATGGCCCGGGCGCTGGGGATGGCTCTGTGGCCTCTGCCTCAGGCGCTAGAATGGCTCTGGACGCAGCAGAGTGATGCCCCAGAGGGGCAGAGCATCGCCCCCTGGTGGGCGTGCCGGGTGGATCCCGGTGGGGCGCATGCGGGAGTCTGACTGCCTCCCCGTTTCCAGCTTTGGGAAAATGAAAAAAAAAAAAAAGACTATAGCACCTGCCTGCCTGACCAGGTGGTGGCGCAGTAGATAGAGTGTCGGACTGGGATGCAGAGAACCCAGGTTCGAGACCTCGAGGTCGCCAGCTTGAGCGCGGGCTCATCTGGTTTGAGCAAAGCTCACCAGCTTAGACCCAAGGTCGCTGGCTCAAGCAAGGGGTTATTTGGTCTGCTGTAGCCCCACAGTCTAGGCACATAGGAGAAAGCAATCAATGAACAACTAAAGTGTCGCAATGCGCAACAAAAAAAACTAATGATTGATGCTTCTCATCTCTCCGTTCCTGTCTGTCCCTGTCTATCCCTCTCTCTGACTCTGTCTCTGAAAAAAAAAAAAAAAAAGAATATAGCACCTGACCAGGCAGTGGTGCAATGGATAGAGAATTGGACTGGGACACAGAGGACCCAGGTTTGAAACCCCAAGGTTCAACAGCTTGAGCACAGGGTCATCAGCTTGAGTGCGGGGCTGCTGGCTTGAGCATGGGATCATAGACCTGATCCTATGGTTGCTGGCTTGACCCCAAGGTCGCTGGCTTGAGCAAGGGGTCACTCGGTCTGCTGTAGCCCCTCCCCCCCCCCCCCCGCAGTCAAGGCACATGTGAGAAAGCAATCAATGAACAACTAAGGTGCCACAACAAAGAACTGATGTTTCTCATCTCTCTCCCTTCCTGTCTGTCTGTCCCTATCTGTCCCTCTCTCTGGCTTTCTGTAAAAAAATTGATATAAAAGAGAAATGCTCACATATGTGCCAAGGAGGCATGCACAGCACGGTTTATAATATGGAACCCTGGAAATATCCTAAACACCTATTAGAAGAATGAATAAATTATGGTATATTCAAACAATGAAATAGTATTCAGCAATTAAATTCATGAACTGGAGCTACATGAAACAACATGAATAAATGTAAGAAAAAAAGCTGGGAAAAAAGTTTGCAGAAGAACGTATACAATATAATACTATTTAGTTTTTAAACACACACAAATCAATATTCTGTATTGTGAATACATATATAGAGTGAAACTAAACCATAAATAGAAGGGCTAGCTCTGAATCATGTTTGGCAAGAGATGAATAGGAGTTAGATTTTAAAAAGATATATAGCAATTTAACAGGTCCAAGATGAAGGCTGTAAACTGTTGGTAAACAAATTAAGAGCCCTCTGAAAGCTGAGACAGAGGCACAAACTGCCTGCTCAGGGCCCACTGAGCACAGCATTCTCTGCTTTCCTGCTCACAAAGGGCATTTCCCCCAACCCGCTCCTGATGGTGATAAACTGCTCAGAGAGAAACTGCTTTAGAAATAATGTGACTTTATTGTCTGATGTGGGTCTGTGACCTTTCTACCCTTCTCCTGCTGGTACCCCTCAAACTAACCTTGGTATGTAAATGTGTCCACTTGGGGTGGGGGACATCCTGAGTGTGTCCCTCAGGGTCCCCAGTGCTCTGTATCCACCCAGGGCAGAGACCCTCGCTGTCACCTTCATTTCCACCCAGCTGTGCCTCCATGGCAGGTGAACAGAACAAGAGAAGCCTTCTTGCCCAGTTCCTCCCCCAACCCCTCTATCACCTCTGGCTCCCCCCTCCTCTGGGGAGCCTATTAGGAGAAGATTACAAGGTCACTGTCCATGTGGAGACAGTCACTCAGGCGGCTGGGAACAGGGCAGGGACTTTGCATGAGGCCGCCTGAGAGCAGGAAGGGCTAGCTGAGTCCCAAGAGCATGTTGGAATGTGAGGCAAAACCTGGCTAGCCATGGTGCCTCTCTGCCCCTGTCCTCCCCTCTGCCCCGGCCAGGAGGATAGAAGGCCCTTCAAAACAGGAGTGTGGTCTGACTCCTCGTCAGCCCCATTAGGGAGGGGACCCTGTGCTGTTTCCGCCGGCCTCTCAGGTGGGGAGGGCAGGAGGCTGCTCGTGGCATCCCTTGAGAAGATACCCTGCCTCAGGAGAGGTCCAGGAAAAAAGATCCCCAAACCACCTGCCTGCCAATGAGGGGAGAGGGCTACAGAGCCCAGTCAGACCCTGGGGTCTAAGATGTACGTCTTCGGGGCAGGAGAACCAAAGCTGAGGCTGACAGTGTCTTGGGCTGAGACACTCAGTATTATGTCTCCCCACAGGCCACTGTACCTCAAGCCTAGAGGCACGGGGCACCTGCCTGCCTCAGCCACAAGCCAGCATGCTCAGAAAGAACACCCTTGCACTCTGTCCACCAGAAGAGTTGTTATCAGGCCCTGGGCATTGCAGGCTTCCCTGGGCACCCCTCCCTGGTGCTGGCAGATAGCAGGGTAGTAGGAGACACTGCCGGGGTCTGCGTCCTCTGACAAAGAGGCGGCAGGCCTTTCAGGCCGAATGGGAAGTCTTGTAGGAGCCTTTCTTCAGGGCCTCCAGGAAGAACTGTTCATTCTCCAAGAAGTCTCGGTCCTGAAAGGCAGAGAGCTGGATGAGCAGTCCTCTGGCTCCCTCCTGTACCACTTTTGTGAGCAGAGACACAGACTCAAGGGACTGAGAGTGAAGTGGAGTGGGTGCTAGCCGAGCCAGCCCTCACTTGGGGCCCCTCCCCACTTAGACCCTGGCTCTGGGAAGCAGCAAGCTGGAAGGGGTTAAGGGGCATGGAGGAAGAACTGGCATTGGAGGGAGGGACCAGGTCTCAGTCCTGGTGAGGCCACTTGCTAGCAATGACTTCACCTCTCTAAGCCTGTCTGTAAACTGGAGATAACATGACCTGCCTTAAGGGTTGGGGAAGGGCAAAGGCTTATAATGCACATAAAGTTGTCAGTACAGTGCCTGAAACACAGGAAACGCTCCATCAGTGGTAACTGCTATCATTATTAGCACTGGGTTATCGTGAGGTTCAACTGAGATGTATGCAATGGCTTCAAACAGAACCTTGCCTTGCAGGACAGGTCTCAGAGATGCTCACTAAGCAATCTGCACTATTATTCTCCGCCAGGGGGTGGGCTTGGCCCTCCTCAGAGCAGGATGTGCTCCTCTCTGCCTCTGCCCTGAGCTGCTTATCATCAGTGTGACCACGGGACCCTGGTCCAGAGAGAATGGCGGGCCTGGAGTGGGGGCCACCTCTGCTATGGGGTGCTCACCTGCTCAGCTGTGTATTTCAGTAGCATTAGCTCTGCGTGGAGGAGCGAGGGGCCCTGGCTGCCAAGTGGCTGGCTTCCCTGAAGATTGGTGGAAGCAGGAGCCACCATGGCTGAAAAGGCTGAGGAGGAAGTCAGGAACTGAAGCATTAGTAGAACAGGATGGCCACAGCCCGTCTCTCCTGAGCCTTCTCACCACTGTGGGTAGGTGCAGCCAGGACCAACCTTCTGGGCACATACACCAACTCTCAAAAGCCTTTGAAAATGCTCATGGGATTTTACCTGGCAAATCCAATGCTAGGAATTTATTAAAGGGAAATAATCAGACAATGGTGCAGAGATGTATGTACAAAGATTTTCACTGATGTGCATGTATTTATCTTAGTGACAAAAAAATCACCTGGTGGAAAACCATTAAAAATATGGACCAGCCTCATAATGGAAACTTATGCTAACTTATGCTGACTAAAATGTTAAAATACGGATATGAAAACATGTCCCATAAGTATATTTACAAGTAAAAAAATCAAGGTACAAAAGAGCATATGCTATAATGCCAATTTTGTTTTTGGCCCTGTTTTTGGCTCTGTAGGTTAGAGCGTCATCTTGAAATGCCAAGATTGTGAGTTCAATCCCCAGTCAGGGCACATACAGGAAGCAACCAATGAATGTACAACTAAGTGAAACAACAAATTAATGCTTTACTCTGTCTCTCTCCTTCTCTGTCTCTCTAAAATCAATCAATAAAAATAAAATAATAAAAAAAAAACATGCACATGGTAGTCTAGAACGTTGCACACCAAAATGTTAAAAGTGGTTCTCTCTAGAGCAGGGGTCCCAAACTTTTTACACAGGGGGCCAGTTCACTGTCCCTCAGACCGTTGGAGGGCCAGACTATAAAAAAAACTATGAACAAATCCCTATGCATACTGCACATATCTTATTTTAAAGTAAAAAAACAAAACAGGAACAAATACAATATTTAAAATAAAGAACAAGTAAATTTAAATCAACAAACTGACCAGTATTTCAATGAGAACTATGCTCCTCTCACTGACCACCAATGAAAGAGGTGCCCCTTCCGGAAGTGCAGCGGGGGCCGGATAAATGGCCTCAGGGGGCCGCATGTGGCCCACGGGCCGTAGTTTGGGGACCCCTGCTCTAGAGAGTGAGGTTGGGAGTGACATTTTAAAAAAATTTTCTTCCCTCTATTTTCAAATTTATTTTTCTGTAATGAACATGCATTACTTGTATAAAAGTGGTAATGAGATGATTTAAAGACTTAGCCCTCTGACTGGCACGGAGGGAGGCAAGGGCAGGATGCTCCTGGCATTGCCCTGCCCAGTGGCCAAAGTCCCGCCCTTCCAGAGCCACTTACCACTTGGGCTGGAGGCTGCTAGACCCTGGGCCCTGGCAAGAAGCCCCATGGAGATGGAGGGCAGGTCCTGTCGGACACGGTCCAGATGCAGCCTCTGCTGGGCCAGACTCAGATGCTCCTATCCCCATCCCCAGAAAGACACAGCTGTGAGGGCAGCAGGCTGGCAGTGGGGATTGGTGGAGATTGGTGAGGACTGGTGGGGGTTGGGGGAGCCAGACTAGAAGCCAGAGCTGGGAGGGGCCTTGCCTGGTGCACATGCTGCTCCTGCTGCTGCAGTTGCTCCTGTTGCTGTTGCATCAGCTGGAGCCGGGCCCGCTGCTCCGACTGTACCTGCAGGGCCTCGCGCAGCAACCGCTCCGCCTCCTCATACTTCTCTGAAGCCACCTGTGGGGAGGCAGCCCAAGTCAGTCAGGATGGCTGAGGTCAGGGCATTGCCCAAACCCCGGCACTGCCCTGAGCTGAGCTGCCTGGCACCTGGCTCATCCTCTCCACCTCCTCAGCACGGAGCCTGCTGCGCTGGGCAGTGGCGCTGACCCTCTCCTTCTCTAGCCGCAGCTCTTGCCGCTCCCGCTCCAGAGCCTCCCTTTCGGCCGCCAGCTGATCCTCCTTCACGCAGAGCGCGTTTGCCCTGATCTTCAGCTCTGCCTGCTCCTGGAGATGGCAAAGTCTTTACTGCAGTGTCCGCTCAGGAGCTGAACCAGGTTCTGCCCACGGTTCAAGAAGACCCTGGCTTGCCTGCCTCGCTGCTGCAGCTCCTCATGACCCTGACTCTGGGAGGAGGCCTGGGGCCAGGCCTCAGTGCTGCCCCCCTGCCCCCGGGCTCAACTTCTCCAAATCCCAGTTTCTTCATTTCTGGAATATCTAAGTCATGGAGACGTGATGAGGATTGAATAACTAATATATATAACACACCTAAGACAGTAAAATGGACTTGTTATTTTTATTATTATTTAGTGAAAGAAAAAGAAAGGGACAGACAGGAAGGGAGAGATGAGAAGCATCAATTCATTGCAACTCCTTAGTTGTTCATTGATTGCTTTCTCACATGTGTCTTGACCGGGGGTGGTGGGGGCTCCAGTCGAGCCAGTGACCCCTTGCTCAAGCCAGTGACCTTGGGCTTCAAGCCAGCGACCATAGGGTCATGTCTGTGATCCCACGCTCAAGCTGGTGAGTCTGTGCTTAAGCTGGATGTGCCCGCACTCAAGCCAATGACTTCAGAGTTTCGAACCTGGGTCCTCAGCGTCCCAGGCTGATGCTCTATCCACTGCACCACGGCCTGGTCAGGCTACTTATTATTATTGATTATTCTGGTTGCAAGTAAAACTCTGCTGCTATGCTCTTTGCTAAGCTGACCCATCCTGAGGGAGGAGCAGACAGTGAGGACTAGGAAGGAAAGGGGCAGGGCTTGTGGCTTTGGGCCCTACCTTGGCCAGGCTGATGAAGGTGCCCTCCCGGTAGGTTTCCACCTGCAGCGCCCGCTCTGCCTCTCGCTCGGCCCTGTCCTTACTCAACTTCTGTTGCGCAACAAACTCAGCCCACTCAGCCGCCAGGCGCCGCCTCTCCTCCCCACACTTGAGCATGACAGACTTCTGCTCCTCCAGCAAGGCACTCTGGGATGAGTGTGCAAGGGCGAGGGGTGAGTGTCCTTGGGCATAATGGCAGGGATGGCAACTGAACATGGTGTGGCTGGCTCACCTTGGCCCTCTCCAGCTCTTCCCGCTCCATGGCCATCTGCTGGGCCATGACCTTCCTCTGCTCCTCCAGGGCGCGCTGCATGGACTCCGCCTTGGACTGCTCAGCACTTACCCGCCAGCGTTCCTGCGGCAGGTCGGGGCTGAGAATGCATTCCCCCATAGCACTCCACCTGCCCCCAGTCAAGCCTGACCTGTGTCTCCCCTATTATGTCACAAACACCTCCTTCCCAGAGAGGTGTGAAACGAGGGGCACTTGAAGACTCAGCCCAGCTGCTGGGGTTAACTGCACCAAAGCTAAGAGCCCAGGGACCTCTGCTGGGAGGCTCCGAGGGCAGCCCCTGAATTGCCAGTGACAGCACTCAGCCTGCCTGTCTCCCCATCAGCCAAACAGGCAGAGCACCAGGGTGGCCATGACATCGTGCATGCCTGGGGTTGCGGGGCACATGAGCATGAGGTCAGATGCTAAACTGTCCCTGGCCCAAGGCAGGGGCTTAATAAAATTACCACAGGCAAGACTGAATACATATGGTTCATAATATGAAAAGATCTATATCTATGTATTGCTGTGTCCACAGGACATACATGATCTCATCAGTGGCTATCTCTAGTTAGTAGATAATTTTCATTTTCTGCTTTATTGTTTCTTCCTGCATTTTAGTTTTTCAGTGAAATGTATCATGTTATAACCTAGTACAAAGGAAAGGGAAGGTATTTTTAACAGAATAATGCTTACTCCTTTTTTTGTGTGTATTTTTCTGAAGCTGGAAACGGGGAGGCAATCAGACAGACTCCTGCATGTGCCTGACTGGGACCCACCTGGCACGCCCACCACAGGGCGATGCTCTGCCCATCTGGGGCATTGCTCTGTTGCAACCAGAGCCACTCTAGCACCTGAGGCAGAGGCCATGGAGCCATCCTCAGCGCTTGGGCCATCTTTGCTCCAATGGAGCCTTGGCTGCGGGAGGGGAAGAGAGAGACAGAGAGGAAGGAGAGGGGAAAGGGTAGAGAAGCAGATGGGCGCTTCTCCTGTGTGCCCTGGCCGGAAATCGAACCCGGGACTCCTGCACGCCAGCCCGACGCTCTACCACTGAGCCAACCGGCCAGGGCCATGCTTACTCTTATATGTGAAAGATATGTAGGGAGTTCAAAATGTATCTGTTAGATAAGAGTATTTCTCCCAATGTCACAGGCATCAGCTGTCATGACAGATTCCAGTGACTGGAAAGAAAATGGGACATGAGCCTGACCAGGTGGTGGCGCAGTGGATAGAGCATCAGACTAGGATGCAGAGGACCCAGGTTCGAGACCCCGAGGTCACCAGCTTGAGCGCGGCTCATCTGGCTTGAGCAAAAAGCTCACCAGCTTGGGCCCAAGGTCAACCCCTGGCTCAAGAAAGAGGTTATGGCCCTGGCTGGTTGGCTCAGCGGTAGAGCGTCGGCCTGGCGTGCGGGGGACCCGGGTTCAATTCCCGGCCAGGGCACATAGGAGAAGCGCCCATTTGCTTCTCCACCCCCCCTTCCTTTCTGTCTCTCTCTTCCCCTCCCGCAGCCAAGGCTCCATTGGAGCAGAGATGGCCCGGGCGCTGGGGATGGCTCCTTGGCCTCTGCCCCAGGCGCTAGAGTGGCTCTGGTCGCGGCAGAGCGACGCCCCGGAGGGGCAGAGCATCGCCCCCTGGTAGGCAGAGCGTCGCCCCTGGTGGGCGTGCCGGGTGGATCCCGGTCGGGCGCATGCGGGAGTCTGTCTGACTGTCTCTCCCCGTTTCCAGCTTAAAAGAAAAAAAAAAAAGAAAAAAGAAAGGGGTTACTCAGTCTGCTGAAGGCCCATGGTCAAGGCACATGTGAGAAAGCAATCAATGAACAACTCAGGTGTTGCAACACTCAACGGAAAACTAATGATTGATGCTTCTCATCTCTCTGTTCCTGTCTGTCTATCCCTCTCTCTGACTCTCTCTCTGTAAAAAAAAAAAAAGAAAATGGGACATGCAGCTAATGGGCATTAGAGGAGCTCAGCTGCGGCAGGCATGGGCACTTCCAGAGGCAGGGATGAGGGAGGCAGAGGCAGGAAGTGGGGGGGGGGCATCTCAGAGGGAAGTTGGGAGCCTGAGGGGTGAGCTCAGAGTACCGCTGACATGTACTGGGTGCTCTGCAGGAGACAGGCCCTGAATAGGGTGGGCGAAGGACCCACCTGCTCCAGCAGCCGGCTCTGCTCATTCAGGCGGGCCTCCATCTTCCCAATGACCTCCTGGAGCCGGCTCCGTTCCTCCTCCATGTTCTGCTGCTGCCGGCCCAGGCTCTCCTGTAGAGCTAGGAGCAACCCACAGGGCACTCACTATCTTCCCATCTTCCCACAGAGATGGGAAAATAAGGGAGGGACACACAGGCAATGCAATACCTCGGAGCTGGTTGCCCTGCTGCTGAACGCCTAGCTCCCGCTCCTGGGTGGTGGTGAGGTATGAGGCCTCCACGCGAGAGGACAGCTCATTCAGGCTGCTAGAGAACTTTTCCATCTGCTCGATGATACCATTCAAGGACCTAGGAAAGATCTGTTCACCCTGGCCTGGGGATCCCAGTACCATCCCTGGGGTGGGCAGGGCTGGACTTCGCACGAACCTTGTGTGGGAGGTGGCGCTGGTGACAGCATCAATCTCTTGGTCCTTCAGCAGCTTCAGCCGCTGCAGCTGTTCCTCGTGGTCCTTGCGCATGTCCAGGATGGAGGCACTGCAGGGCCATGGGGACAGTGGACCGTGGGCTACTTCTCAAGGGAGAAGCATGCCTCTGGGAGTAGTGCTCCCAGGCCTCCCCTTTGCCTCCAGGAACTGCTTCAGGTTCCCTGGCTTCTTAGCCTTATCTGTCTTGGTGCCTTAATACCACATCCACTCTCTAAGAGGGAGATTGCTTTCATTATTCAGCAAAGGACAGTACACAGAGGAAAACACAGGCATGAGTGGATGCTAATTAGTGTTAAAAGGCTGGCTCTGCCCTCACCGGCCAACTCACTCATGTACCTTTTCTTAATTTTGCTCTAACCTAGAAAGGCAAACAGATGGACACAACGGGCACAGCCCAACCATTTCCAGGGTTGATGGGTAACTAGACTCAAGAGGTTCAGCAGCAAGTTGATTAACTTGGGCTGAGTAAGCCCACGGTTGCTTGCTGCTGCCAGGCCCAGCCCAAACAGCAAGGGTCCTGAGGGTACTCCCTCCCACCTCTGTAGGAGCAGTGTCACCCTACTCATGGGTGCAATGAGTCAGTGTGCTGACCTGGGTCTTCACCCAGAAGGGAAGAGGTAAGGCCTTGGTTCAAAGGCTGCTGATCACGGCTTGGGGGTCTCACGGCAATCAGGTTGCTCTGGCTGCCCTTGAAGCCCACTTCCCTGCCCGCCAGGCCTGGGGTCAGACCCTCACCGCTGCAGCTCCCGGACCCGCTCCATCTCCTGGACCTTCTCTTGCTGGATGGCCACCAACCGCCGCTGGTGCTGGGCGGACAACTCCTCATTCTCTCTCCGCAGGCACTCTTCCCGTTGCTGGTACAAAGTTTCTAGCTCCTTGATGCAGCTTCTGCCAACAGAACACTCAGCTGTGGGGCTCAGAAGGCAAGGGCGGCCACCCTCTGGGTCTCTGAGCACATCAGCTGGGACTGGCCATGGGCAGAGGCGGGGGTAGGTACCTGTGAGCATTCTCAATGAGCTCCAGGTCGGCCTGGTATCGCTGCTGCAAACTCTCCAGCAGCAGCTTGTGCTGGGTCCACTCTAGCTCCAGCTTTTGCACCTGAGATGGCAAGAGGAACAGAGTGGAGGGCAGGGAGGCAGAACCCTCAGATCCCCTGGGGAAGCCATCCAGTTGTCACAGTGACACCTGTCCATCACAGCCCTGCCCCTAGCCAGCTTCCCCTCAACCCTCACCCGGGCCTCCAGCTCTACCAGCCGGGCCTGACTGCACAGCTCAGCCTGGGGCTCAGGAGTGCCACTCCGGAGCTGCTTCTGGTATAGTGTGCCCAGCAGCAGGCTCTGCACCAGGATACCCGGGCACAGGGGCTGCCAGGAAAGAGAGCTATTCCAGCTCAGGTAGGGGCAGGGACTCAGCAGAGCCCAGCTACTTCTGGCCCTCTGCTTACTGGGCCTTCTAGGCCTGGCATCTGATCTGGGTGGGGCTGTAGATGGGGTCAAGGACATGACACCTAGAGGCCAAGGATGGAGCCCTGGAGAGTCACATGATCACTGCACCTCCCTTCTCAGGTCTGGTTGAGAATAAGGCTCCCTTCTTTCTCAGAACAATATATTCTCCAACAGTGGCCCAGATTCCTAGACAAATGGCCAAGTCCCAGGAGAGTCTTTTCTTTTTTTGAGAGAGAGAGAGAAGCAGACAGCCAGAGGGAGAGAGATGAAAAGCATCAACTCATAGCTGCAGCACCTTAGTTGTTCATTGATTGCTTTCTCATATGTGCCTTGACTAGGGAGCTCCAGCTGAGCCAGTGACCCCTTGCTCAAGCCAGTGACCTTGGGCTCAAGCCAGCAACCTCGGGGTTTTGAACCTGAGTCTTAAGTGTCCCAGGCCGACACTCTATCCACTGCGCCACCACCTAGTCAGGCCCAGTAGTCTTAATAACAAAACCTTATGACACTGGCCCTTTCTGTCAGGCCTGAAGTCCAAATATTGATAGCTACCCTGCTTCCTGCTGATTGCCCACCAACCCCCAACTCCAAAGGTGCTTCTGGGTGACCCTGGCTGGTTGCTCAGTTGGTTAGAGCATTGTCCTGAAACACCAGGGTTGTGGTTCAATCCATGGTCAGGGCACATATAGGAAGTGACCAATGAATGTACAACTAAGTAGAACAACAAAAAATAAATGCTTACTCCTTTTTCTTTGTCTCAAAAAAACCAATAAATCGCCTAACCAGGTGGTGGCACAGTGGATAGAGCATCGGACTGGGACACAGAGGACCAGGTTTGAAACCCTGAGGTTGCCAGCTTGAGTATGGGCTCATCCGGCTTGAGAGCAGGCTCACCAGCTTGAGCACGGGGTCGCCGGCTTGAGCTTGTGATTCCATGGTTGCTGGCTTGAGCTCAAAGGTCACTGGCTTGAAACCCAAAGTCGCTGGCTTGAGCAAGGGGTCACTCACTCTGTTGCAGCCCCCCAGTCAAGGCACATATGAGAAAGCAATCAATGAACTAAGGCGCTGTAGCAAAGAACTAATGCTTCTCATCTCCCTTCCTGTCTGTCTGTCCCTATATATTCCTATCTATCCCTCTCTCTGTCAAAAAAAATTTCTTTTTAATTTAAATAATTAGGCCTGACCTGTGGTGGTGCAGTGGATAAAGCATTGATCTAGAATGCTGAGGTCGCCAGTTCAAAGCCCTGCACTTTTGTCTGGTCAAGGCACATATGGGAGTTGATGCTTCCTGCTCCTCTCCCCTTTCTCTCTCTGTCTCTCTCTCTCTCTCTCCTCTCTAAAATGAATAAATTAGCCTGACCAGGCGGTGGCACAGTGGATAGAGCGTCAGACTGGAATGCGGAAGACCCAGGTTCGAGACCCCGAGATCGCCAGCTTGAGCATGGGCTCATCTGGTTTGAGCAAAAATTCACCAGCTTGGACCCAAGGTCACTGGCTCCAGCAAGGGGTTACTCGGTCTGTTGAAGGCCCACGGTCAAGGCACATATGAGAAAGCAATCAATGAACAACTAAGGTGTCGCAATGCGCAACGAAAAAACTAATGATTGATGCTTCTCATCTCTCCGTTCCTATCTGTCTGTCCCTGTCTATCCCTCACTCTGACTCTCTCTCTGTCTCTGTAAAAAAATAAAATAAAATAAATAAAAATAATTAAAAATAAATTAATTAAATGAATAAATTTTAAAAAAACAAAGAAAAAAACCTTCTGGATCTATGTTTGAAAAGAAAGTCAATTAATCAAAAAAAAAAATAAAGGTGCTTTTGGGATACGCTCCTGGGGGGCTAGGCCTCTTCAGTCCCAGGGGTCAGAGGTGACTGCCACATCTGAGAAATAGATGGAGGGGTGGCGGGAGGATGGCAAGGATAGAGGAAGCTTTGTAGACAGAACAACAACTGCAGCCCTGCTTCCTGACTGGAGCATTCCTGGCTTCCCCGCCTGGGTGCCACCTCTAATTCCCTGTTGATGCTGGGATGTTAGCACCCGGCTCTGCCTGGGAGCAGCAAGGCTACAGGAATAGGAAAGCGCTGGCGGGCAGGGCCAGGGTGCACACTCTGGTATCCTGGCAGGCTGTCAGGTCAAACTACTGGTGTTGTCTCTGAGCATGGGAGAACTGATTCATGGGCCTGAGACTTATAACTATTTGTCGACCCTCCTTACCTGGACAGGCACAGAAAGCCCTGTGGGTTCCTGGGAGCTTGCGAAACATATTGCAGGCTCTGAAAGATCAACAGCAGAGAACTGAGCAGGAAGGAGGCCCATGGAGACCCCAAGGTGCCGTGTGTGTGTGTGTGTGTGTGTGTGTGTGTGTGCGCGCGCGCGCGCACCCTCCCCACCACAGTGCCCACCCAGTGCACAGTGAATAAACATTGAATGACAGTCCAAGGAGTGACAATGGACATGTTACAGGCACTAGAGTTAAGTTCAAGTTCAAAGCTTTTAGATTGAGGCTCTGTTGACTCTCTTGCCAGGTCCAGATGTCCTTTGGGTTCCTCCTCTCTGTATGTTGTTCTCACTTCTCTTCTTGGCTCTCAGAGTCAGTGAGGAAGCTTTCTTGGCTCTCAGACTCAGTGAGGAAGCTTTCCAGTGTCACTGTGTTCTGGAAGCCCCAAGCTCAGAGTGCCTCTTTCTTACCCAGAGTTAACTCCCCAAACAAAGCAAAAAAACAAACCAGTACTGGAGAGGTATCCAAGGGCAGAATCCTCCTTTGAGTCACCTGCAGTGAGGGCCAAGGTGGCTGGGTTCCAAGTCACAGGGGACCTGAGGACATGGGTGGGGGGTTGGCAATAAAGGAAAACATCAGTTTCATGCCACTGACTGGAAAGGCCTCCGTGGCTGGCAGTTTACTAAAGTGAGATCTTGGGGGTGAAGAAGATGGGGCACCAGTTTCAAGAAGCTTCTTAATTAGTGGGCCTAATACAAGGTATTGGATACCATATACCAACTGTCTAAGGGGAGGGAGGCCATGTGGCCCCAGTGTGCCTCTCACCACTCTCAGCCAGGCTGCAGACATACCCCAAGGCGGCAGGCCAGGCAGGTGGCTTTTGTGCTGCTGGTGCTGAGGTCCCTTCAGCAGCTCTTTGCTCAAGCCCTTGAGTGCTGGTAACAGATTGGCTGAGGAAATAAACGTTAAAGTGCAGGTGGGAGCAGTCCAGGTCAGGCTGGACAAGGTCAGGACAAGCCTCCACCATGAAGCTGTGTGGCTGTTCCTCTTCCCACCTCCCCCAGCTCTCCTGTTCCCACCATCCCATCATGGGAATTTTCCCATGTCAAAGCCCTTGGGCTTGCAAAACACCCTCCCCACCCCAGTGCCCACCCAGTGCACAGTGAATAAACATTGAATGACAGTCCAAGGAGTGACAATGGACATGTTACAGGCACTAGAGTTAAGTTCAAGTTCAAAGCTTTTAGATTGAGGCTCTACTGACTCTCTTGCCAGGTCCAGATGTCCTTTGGGTTCCTCCTCTCTGTATGTTGTTCTCACTTCTCTTCTTGGCTCTCAGACTCAGTGAGGAAGCTTTCTCCTTGGTTTCAGGTCCAGGCCAAAGCTGGCCTCCTCAATCACACCAACCCCAGGGCTGGGTGATGTCCCTGGCCTGTCACTTCACCTCCCCTTTGCTCTGGCCACACAGCATCTTGCCACTCCCTCTGGATGACCCCAGCCTTTCCAGCCCCTTTGGCCTTCCTGCTCTCAGGAGTCACTCACTCTCCTGTCCCACAGGACCATCATTCTGTGGCTTCCTTCCCCAGGAGTCACCTCTTGGCCACTGTCTTCTCTAAAACCCCAAAGAGCACAGGCAGATCTCAGTCCATATATACATCATTTACTTCAGCTCAGGCCATCCCAAGTTCTGATGATTTGGACACTGGCTTTGCCAACCCAAGGGCACTGTGGGTGGAATCCTTGCTCAGAGGTGGCTGCATGTTTGCTATATTAAGGCATCTTCTGTCTACCACCTGGTCAAGTCAGCACCTGCCTCCATAGCAGTTGGGGTGTGAGTGTCAATAGCCCCCTGATTCCATTGTGTCTGCACCCGGGCAAAGGCTGGAACTAGATACTCTCTGTGCAGCGCCCAGAGGAAGAGAAGCACAGGGAAGAAGTGGACTCTTCCCTGGCCCTCCATCCAATTGAGACAGTAGCCCAAGCCCGTACCTGCTGGAAGGGGGTCGGCCAGCTGCCTCCACTGAGCTCTGGTCTTTAGAGGTCACAGTATGCTCTTCTTTGGCCAGACCTTGAGACTTCTTCTGAGACAAAGCATAGCTCAGCCAATCCTCCTCCTCCTTCTGATCAGATGTTCCCAGCTGGGAAGGCTGGCTGGCTTTGGCACCCTTGGGTGGTGGCTTTGCCCCCGCGGAGGACAGCCCAGCTGCAGCAGAGTACAGGCCTGGAGCAGAATGCTGGCTCTCGGGATGGGGCACAGTGGGGGTAGAGAGCACAGAGCCTCCCTTTTGAGGCTCTCTAGTGGGAGAGGAAGGGAGCAGGCCCTCCTCTTCTTCCTTCAGGCCCAACCAGTCAGCTCCTCCCCTCCAGGGGTGATTGGGGCTGATTGTCGCTGGGGTGCTCTGCTTGGAGCCTGGTTCTCTCTTGAGATCTGTGTCACCTTCTGCTAAGAACCTACTTCAGATAAAAGAAAGGGGTCTAGGACAGGGCAAGCAGCCTGTCCCAAGGAGCCTCTGACCAATCCTTCCCTCCACTGTTGGGGAGTGACTGTTTGGCTCACACCAAGGAGTCTAGATGCCCAGGGGTTCTGCATAGCCCACTGGATCAGGCAGCAGAGCAGTGGCCGCTAAATGCTGTTTGAGAACACTATGAAACACAGATGTCTTGAAATCCAGCACATGAACCGGGAACAATTTCACCTGTCGCAAATAGGACCAAGTGAAACCATCGGCACACACATCCAGGGAAAAATCAGCCAGATCAAGTGATTTTCCAGAAACAGTTGTTGTTACCTGCTCATTTATTCTGTCACTGCCTAAATGTTTCACTGGCCAATGGCAGCTGGTTCCAAGGTCCAGAATATATGGGAATTGGAAAAAAATATTGATGTGTACAGAGGGTTATTTAAAGAGGAAGAAAGGCTGATGAAACCAAGATGGCATAATGTTAAATGCTAAGTCTGGGCAAAAGGTAAGAGGGTGTTTTTTTATTGTTCTTATGATTTTCCTGTGAGTTTGAAATTATTTCAAAATACAAGACTTAAAATATATACCGGGGAAAAAATTAAAAATTCAGACAATTCTCCTTTTGAGGAGGCTGGGAGCAGAACTAGGGCCCAGCTCCTGCTGGGGACCACCTCCACCACCTTGGCCTGTAATGGGATGTGACTGGGCCACCTGCAGAGCCTAGTGCCCTACACAGTGCAGTCTCCCAACCAGACTGTCAATGGGATGGGGCGAGGCTAGCTCATTACCCAGCAGGTAGCTTGTCTCCAAGGTCAAACTCCCAGTAGGCCTGCTTACCTGACCGACTGCTGGCAGACCTGCCGGCCCTCGGAGGAGCCCATGGTAGGCTGATAGGCCCCAAAGGTGAAGTCCTCATTGCCCCAGGAATCTTCTTTGTCTGTGAATTAAAGAACCTGTGACCTATTTTTTTTTTTTTTCCTGAAGCTGGAAACAGGGAGGCAGTCAGACAGACTCCCGCATGCGCCCGACCAGGATCCACCCGGCACACCCCCCAGGGGGCAATGCTCTGCCCATCCAGGGCATCGCTCTGTTGCATCCAGAGCCAGTCTAGCGCCTGAGGCAGAGGCCATGGAGCCATCCCCAGCGCCTGGGCCAACTTTGCTCCAATGGAGCCTCGGCTGCGGGAGGGGAAGAGAGAGACAGAGAGGAAGGAGAGGGGGAGGGGTGGAGAAGCAGATGGGCGCTTCTCCTGTGTGCCCTGGCTGAGAATTGAACCCAGGACTTCCACACACCAGGCCAATGCTCTACCACTGAGCCAACCGGCCAGGGCCAGCTGTGACCTATTTTTATTTATTTTTTATGTATTTTTATTTTTTTACAGACAGAGAGAGAGTCAGAGTGGGGGATAGACAGGGACAGACAGACAGGAACGGAGAGATGAGAAGCAGCAATCATTAGTTTTTCGTTGCGCATTGCGACACCTTAGTTGTTCATTGATTGCTTTCTCATATGTACCTTGACTGTGAGCCTTCAGCAGACCGAATAACCCCTTGCTCGAGCCAGCGACCTTGGGTCCAAGCTGGCGAGCCTTTTGCTTAAGCCAGATGAGCCCGTGCTCAAATTGGCAACCTTGGGGTCTCGAACCTGGGTCCTCCGCATCCCAGTCTGATGCTCTATCCACTGCGCCACCGCCTGGTCAGGCCAGCTGTGACCTATTTTTAAAACTATTTTATTTATTGACTTTAGAGAGAGACAGAAATGTCAGTCTATTCCTGTATGTGCCCTAACCAGGGATTGAACTGGCAACATCTGTGCATCAGGACAACATGCCAACCAACCAAGTTATCCGGCCACAGGAGCCTGTGATCTAGGGCAGGGGAGTCAAATTCTGCTGTGGCTACAGAAGTCTGCTTTAAAAAAAAGCTGAACTGGGCATGCTCCTCCTCCCTGGAGCACACTGCGTCTTTCCCTTAACCCTCTTCTTCCCCACAGGCATGCATCTCCTAAATTCTAAGGTACCCCACAAACTTGCAACCAGGGGAGCAGTGGGCAGCAGCAGCTCATCCTGGGCTAATCCCCTTAATCTGTCCCCAAGGCCCCCTTTCCTCTGACTCTCCAGTGAGCTGACAGCAGCCCCATATTGGCTCACTTCTTTCCCATAAGAGCAAAAGCAACCCTGTCTAGTCGATCTCCTGCTGCTCCTTCTGCCCTAAGCCCTGATGTGTGAGAGCATGCAGGTGAAGCTGCTCTGGAGGTAGGGTGGGGCTGGGCATCAGGTCAGCTCCACATCTCCACCTCCAGCTCTCAAGAACATGAGGGAGCTGCTAAAACTGCACCAGCAGAACACTGCCCGGCATCCTTTAGGTGAGGCCAATGAGCTGCGTGTGTAACAAGAACGATTCAACAGATGGCCCCTGGGCCATCGCTTTGAGAAACATTGCAGTGGTTTTCAAACTGTGAGTTGCTACCTATTAGCAGGTAAAGAAACCAGTTTATTATTATTTTTTTTAATTTTTTATTTATTCATTTTTAGAGAGGAGACAGAGAGAGGAGAGAGAGAGACAGAGAGAGAAGGGGGAGGAGCTGGAAGCACCAACTCCCATATGTGCCTTGTCCAGGCAAGCCCAGGGTTTCGAACCGGCGACCTCAGCATTTCCAGGTCGACGCTTAAGAAACCAGTTTAATGAGCTGCATATCAGCCCTGGCCAGTAGGATCAGTAGTAGAGTGTTGGCCCAGTGTGTGGATGTCCCAGGTTCCAATCCTGGTCAGGGCACACAGGAGAGGCGACTATCTGCTTTTCTACCCCTTCCCCTTCTCTCTCTCTCTTCCCCATCTACAGCCACGGCTCAATTGGCTTGAGCAAGTTGGCCTCAGGCACTGAGGATGGCTCCATGGCCTCCATCTTAGGTGCTAAAAAATGGTTCTAAAAAAAAATGGCTCTGGTTTCAATGGAGCAAAGGCCCCAGACGGACATAGCATCGTCCCCTACTGGGTTTGCCGAGTGGATCCTGGTCGGGGCATATGCGGGAGTCTATCTCTCTGCCTCCCCTCCTCTCACTAAAAACCCCCAAAATAAAACAACAAAAAAACCTGCTTATCAATGTAATTATAAATCAAATAATATAAATTAAAAATAGTTTTGAGCCCTGGGTTCAATTCCCGTCCAGGGCACACAGGAGAAATGCCCATCTGCTTCTCCACCCCTCCCCCTCTCTTCTCCTCCCGCAGCCAAGGCTCCGTTGGAGCAAAGTTCGCCCAGGCGCTGAGGATGGCTCCATGGCCTCCACCTCAGGCACTAGAATGGCTCAGGTTATAACGGAGAAATGCCCTAGATGGGCAGAGCATCTCTCCCTAGTGGGCATGCTGGGAGGATCCAGGTCGGGCGCTGTGGGAGTCTGTTTCTCTGCCTCCCAGCTTCTCACTCCAGAAAAATACAAAAAAAAAAAAAAAAAGAAAAAAAAGTATTAAATGTGGTAATTACTATTTCAGGACATTTATCTTAGTTATAAATGCACAAATAATGTGTGTGTGTGATGATGCAAAGCTTCTTTATTACAGGTGTGGCAAAAAACAACTCTGGAGGTCCCCCAACCCACCTCCCTGCTTTGCAAGCTTCCTTACCCTGTGGCCTCTGGTACTTCCTGTCCAGCTTGAATTTCCAGTGCTCCCCTGTGCCTGGGTGAGCCAGACGTTTGGTGGCAGTGCCTCGACCCAGCAGCTCATCCAGCTTGGAGCGAGCAGGACTGGACCCTTCCCTGCAGGAAAGGACACAGGGCTGTTACATGTGAGTACGAGGGGTTCCTGTGGGCCCACGCTGTACCCACTCTCTAGTGTCTCCCTGGACCTGAAGCAACAGCCTGGCCAGGGACTCTCCCTGCCTAAGGATCCTTACTGGTCTCCTGTCTGCTTCCTTTCTGTTTCAGGGCTGTCTTCAAATCCCAGGGTGGCCGTAAGGTTGTCTTCATCATCAAATAATAATTCTTCTTTCTTTCGGATGGGGGTGACCCTAGGAGTTAGGGGAATAGAAGGACCTAGGAGACAGAATACCGGGCATAACGCCCACAGTCATATTGTCCTCTACTGTGATGTTTGGATGGGCTAAGGGAAGTGTTTCTGTGCTACCCTGACCTTTGGATGGAGCAGCAAGCATCAAACACATCTGGCCTGCCCACAGGACCTGACCCACCTCAATGCCGACCTTCCAGGCTCACACCCCCCACCCTCATTCTTAGAGAGGAGTAATCTTTTGATTCTGGATCTCAGTCCTACAGTCCCCACCCAGTGGGTCTCTGGCTCTGCACTGCAAAGTTCAGTTCGCAGGCTGCCAACTGCATCTTCCCCGGACAAGAAACAAACCCACCCTCCATACCTTGATCTCTGACTGGGGCTGGGCTATTTTTGGAAGCCACTTTACTCTCTGTCTTAGGTGGCTTCTTGGTGATTCCTTCCTCATCATCGGGGAGAAGTCCTGCCAACGGGTCTTCCAAGTCTCATAGCCGGAAGGGAAAGCACAGGTCAGACTGCACTTACCCCAGGAAGACAAGCCTTGAGCTGTGCTGGAGGAGCTATTATGTTATTATTCTTCCCAGCTGCTCTGATATAAAGACAAGCCCCTTGACATCTAGAGGGGACTAAGTGAGGGGGCTCTGACACAGACCAAGCTCCACATGAGAAGAGGGAACAGGAGAGTGGCCTTGGGCCTGTGGGCCAACATGACTAGCATGTGACCCCAGACTCTGCTGTCTGCACAGCCTTCGGGAAATGTCCCTAGGCATCAGAAGAGAAGTCAAATATTCATGTATTCATAAAGGGAAAGGAATTTTTCCTCTACTTTATAAAATCTTTAGTTTGATGTCTGGCTTCAAAGTCCTTGCAAATAAATTCCCTAAATATTTGGGTGAATACATGTAACAGCCCTCCCTGGATTCACAAGGAACTAAAGCAGTGGCACCAGTTATCTGCTCCTTGTCTGACTCACAGTGACTCAGCTGTGGGCAATATGATTACCCCATTCCCAAAACTGGAGTGTCCCAAAAGTGTGATTATGAGTCCTGTGGTACCTTCAAAAGAAAACTTCTTGTACTGATGCCCAAAGCTGCGGGGAGATGCAGATGGTTTCTTTGTGGGAATGGCATCCCCTGCAGAGAGCACAGAGAATGCAAGGTCATGGGCCTGCATCTGTTCTGGCCATGGTTCTTCTACCACTCCGTGACTGGGCCCGTGGGATGGTGTGTACTTCTCCCAGGTGGAGCTGAGGGACTGTGACCACGGACACAGCCATGGATTGTCTACACCTCCCAGTTCTCACATAGGCTTCTGGCAGGGAAACATAGTCTGGAAGCCACCTGTCCCCTAGTGACAAGGCCCTCCAGAGACATGGGTCTGGGAGATGCACAGGCTACCATAAAACTCTCCAGTTTAACTCAAATGGCTTCTCCAGGAGCTGCCATGTTGGACTTAGAGGGATTGGAACAGCCCTAGGAAAGAAACTCAACTTGTCTCCCTCTCCTACCATAAACACGCACGTCCACAGCTCCTGGTCTCTCTATACCAGGCAGAGAAAACCCAGAGGACAGTCAAGTTTCCTTCTTAGCATCTTCCACACCTCCAAAGCCTCCATAGATTTAAGGAGCTATGTCTTACTCACCTTTCTCATTGGCTAGTAATATATCAGCAGGTTTGGAGTTGTTAGGCAGCTCTTCTTTCCCAGAACCCTTTGCACCACTTTTGCTAGAGGCTAAATGAGACTTCTTCAGACCTAAAACATCAGCATCCATGTCATCCAAGTCCTGGAAAATTGGGAAGGAGAAATTCTCACGGGTGCTCAGATGGTGGTTGCTAAGTGCCTCCATGCTCCTAGCAGCCTGGTGGAGATGTTGCCTCTTTGTCTATGTGGGACAAATGAAGAATTGACCTGACAGGGTCACAGAACAAGGACAGAGGCAAGGCCAAAGCACAGAGCCTCCACACGTCCAGGCTTAGACAGGCCCAAGTCTGGGGTTGGGAGTCAAAAGCAGCTGCTCTTTGAAGCCGGAATGAGAAGGTGCTAACATCTGCTCTCAGAGCTTCTCCCAAAGGCTCAGCCAGTGTTGAAACTGCCTGCAGGGGGAACCAAGCAGCAGGACCCTGGGACAGCTGCTGGACAGTGAGAAGGGGCTTGAGACTTTTTGTCCAAAGCCAAGGAAAATTTTGGGTTCCTTGGCCTGCCTGGGTCAGGGGAAGCGAAGCACATTTGGAGGCAGGAATGTGAGAAGGCTATTCCATGTCAATGGATTTTCTATAGTGATGATGTTAAAAACCAGCAGGAACCAAGCCAGGAGCCACTAAGCCCTCAGTACAGACCCACTGAAGGATAATTTTGATAAGGGATCAAGACTTCATCCGAGGAGGGCAGCTGGCACCCCAGGGGCAGAATTGTGAAGAAACAAAGAGAAATGAGAAAATTACTCAAAAAAAGATGAGTTGAAAAAGAAAACAGAATCAAAGGTAAGCAGAGATGGGTGGAGGCTTAGCTCATGGTTCTGGAATGAGAGACAAAAGTCACCACCAAAAACTGAGTCAGAGGACACGAGGGTCACACCAGGGTCCCAGCTGGCTAGGCTTGGGAAAGAGCAATTTTAAGCTGAGATTAGAGATGCTGAATCTGGAGGGAAGGAGGGAACAGACCCCAGTTCCTCGGGGCATCCACAGGGCTGAGGGCAGGTGCTCAGCCTCCTCCCTGCCCAGACAGGGGCGATGTGGGTTAACCCATGTCAAGGGGTCAGGAAGGATGCTGCTGGAAGGGAGGGGAGGGAAAACAAAGGCCGGTTTAAGGCTTTAGACTTTACACTCTGGCCAGGCCACCTGAGTGCTAACAGATTATAAAAGTCTTCAGAATGTATGTCTTAAAATTCCATTGCCAAGATTAGCTTGAGGGTTGATCTAATCAGAGGACAGCTGTACTGAAGGGAACTTGGCAGGGGGTATGAGAAGAAATAGGGGAAAAGGTTAAGAATAAGCTTTAGAGGAGGTAATCTTTCCTGGTCTTTCTGCCAGGTAGGGGGCAGGTGGAGGGATGCGGCCAGGTGAGTCTTCAGGAGGGAGTGGCCCCATTTCACCAGAGGCCTGAAGCATAATGTGTCTCTGGGTGGGCAAATCCCTATAAACCAGGAAAACTGATGCATCCCCAGAGGGGCAGAGGGCATGGATGAGCTCCAGTCTTGCCCAAGGAAGGGCTCAAAACACAATCTTTAAAGAAAGAAATCAGAGGAAGAATGAAGTTTTGGCACAAAATACGAGCACCCCACCCCACCCCTGTTCCCAGAATGTGCACGGGGCTTCAGTACCTTCATGGCCTGGAGTAAAGCCTGCGGGTCTGCATCTGAGATGTCTGAAACCTAAGTCCACAGCAGGGTGAGGACTCATGTTAGTCAAGGCCCTTCAAAACTCAGGGCACTAGCCCCTGTGGCCTGCTTAGGGCAGGAGCAGAGCCAGGCCAGTGGGGCATGAATAGGAGCGTGCTGCCCTCCATGGGGCTGGGTGTTGTTTGAGTTCCAATCTGCCCAGGCATGGAGACCCAGACAGTGCTGCCACTTTCGCTTCCTCCCAACTAGAAAACACCACTTCCATCACAGGGCTCAAACGGTGCCGCTTCCCATCCGTGTGACTGGATAGCAGTGGAGTTTTATTATGGAAGCACAGTTCAAAGGGGCAACATTCAAGGCTCCAGTAGCTGCTAGGAGCTCTACTTTCTAGGGTATCTCACTGATAGGAAGGAAAAGGATGTTGTTTTGGGCACTAGGGAACCCTTAGGTATTGTTTTGCTTTAAGAACTGGCTTTGGCCTGACCTGTGGTGGCGCAGTGGATAAAGCGTCGACCTGGAAATGCTGAGGTCGCCGGTTCGAAACCCTGGGCTTGCCTGGTCAAGGCACATATGGGAGTTGATGCTTCCAGCTCCTCCCCCCCCCCTCTCTCTCTCTGTCTCTCTCTCCCTCTCTCTCTCCTCTCTAAAAAAAATGAATAAATAATAAAAAAAAGAATTATTGTTTAAAAAAAAAAAAAAAAAAAAAAAGAACTGGCTTTGCAGGGCCTTCTAAACTTCTGTGAGCAGCCCCTTGGCCACAACACTCACCTGTTTCTGGGGACAAGCAGAGAGGGTGGGGAGTAGGAACTGGACCAGGCTCACCTCGGCATCATCTCCTGCTAGTTCTGCCATGGTGCTGAAGGTATTGTTTTCCAGGAGGGACCTGAAAAGGGGCAGAGTCAGCACCCACTGGCATCCCTAGGGCACCAAGTGACTCTACGAAAAGAATAATGGCTTAGAGGGTCCAATTGAACTTGGAGAGACATGCTTTTCCGGGAGAACAGTTACTAAAAGGAATTTTGCCGGCCAAATGATGCAGTGATTTTTAACTTTTTAAAAAAGGGGTAAAGGCCCTGGCCGGTTGACTCAGTGGTAGAGCGTCGGCCTGGCGTGCAGAAGTCCAGGGTTTGATTCCCGGCCAGGGCACACAGGAGAAGCGCCCATCTGTTTCTCCACCCCTCCCCCTCTCTTTCCTCTCTGTCTCTCTCTTCCCCTCCCGCAGCCAAGGCTCCATTGGAACAAAAAGATGGCCCAGGCGCTGGGGATGGCTCCTTGGCCTCAGCCCCAGGCGCTCGAGTGGCTCTGGTCTTGACAGAGCGACACCCCGGATGGGCAGAGCCTCGCCCCTGGTAGGCATGCCGGGTGGATCCCGGTCGGGCGCATGCGGTAGTCTGTCTGACTGCCTCCCCGTTTCTAGCTTCGGAAAAATACAAAAAAAAAAAAGGGGTAAAGCCTCTTTAAAACCTAGCTGTCATGGCCCTGGCCTGTTGGCTCAGCGGTAGAGCGTCGGCCTAGCGTGCGGAGGACCCGGGTTCGATTCCCGGCCAGGGCACACAGGAGAAGCGCCCATTTGCTTCTCCACCCCTCCGCCACGCTTTCCTCTCTGTCTCTCTCTTCCCCTCCCGCAGCCAAGGCTCCATTGGAGCAAAGATGGCCCGGGCGCTGGGGATGGCTCTGTGGCCTCTGCCCCAGGCGCTAAAGTGGCTCTGGTCACAACATGGCGACGCCCAGGATGGGCAGAGCATCGCCCCCTGGTGGGCAGAGCGTCGCCCCCTGGTGGGCGTGCCGGGTAGATCCTGGTCGGGCGCATGCGGGAGTCTGTCTGACTGTCTCTCCCTGTTTCCAGCTTCAGAAAAATGAAAGAAAAAAAAACAAAAAAAAAACTAGCTGTTGCCTGACCTGTGGTGGCACAGTGGATAAAGCGTCGACCTGGAAATGCTGAGGTTGCCAGTTCGAAACCCTGGGCTTGCCTGCTCAAGGCACATATGGGAGTTGATGCTTCCAGCTCCTCCCCCCTTCTCTCTCTCTGTCTCTCTCTCTCTCTCTCTGTTTCTCCTTCTCCTCTCTAAAAAATGAATAAATTAAAAAAAAAAACACCTAGCTGTTAAAAACAACACGCCTAGGCCCTGTAGAGCGTCGGCCTGGCATGCAGGAGTCCCGGGTTCGATTCCCGGCCAGGGCACACTGGAGAAGCACCCTTCTGCTTCTCCACCCCTGCCCCTCTCCTTCTTTTCTGTCTCTCTCTTCCCCTCCCGCAGCCGAGGCTCCACTGGAGCAAAGATGGCCCAGGCGCTGGGGATGGCTCCTTGGCCTCTGCCCCAGGCGCTAGAGTGGCTCTGGTCGCAACAGAGCGAAGCCTCCTGGTGGGCAGAGCTTCGCCCCCTGGTGGGCATGCCGGGTGGATCCCGGTTGGGCACATGCGGGAGTCTGTCTGACTGTCTCTCCTCGTTTTGGCTTCAGAAAAATACAGAAAAACAACAACAACAACAAAAAAAAACCACGCCTGACCAGGCGGTGGCGCAGTGGATAAAGCGTCGGACTGGGATGCGGAAGACCCAGGTTCAAAACCCTGAGGTCGCCAGCTTGAGCGTGGACTCATCTGGCTTGAGCGTGGGCTCATCTGGCTTGAGCAAATAAGCTCAACAGCTTGTACCCAGGGTTGCTGGCTCGAGCAAGGGGTTACTCGGTCTGCTGAAGGCCTGTGGTCAAGGCACATACGAGAAAGCAATCAATGAATAACTAAGGTGTCGCAACGAAAAACTGACGATTGATGCTTCTCATCTCTCTCCATTCCTGTCTGTCTGTCCCTATCTATCCCTCTTTCTGACTCTCTCTCTGTCCCTGTAAAAAAAGCCCAAAAAACCCAAAAAAACAAAACAAAAAACATGTAGCCTGAACAGATGGTGGCACAGTGGATAAAGCGTCGGACTGGGACGTGGAAGACCCAGGTTCGAAACCCCAAGGTTGCCAGCTTGAGTACAGGCTCATCTGGTTTGAGCAAGACTCACCAGCTTGAGCCCAAGGTCGCTGGCTTGAGCAAAGGGTCATTCAGTCTGCTGAAGGCCCATAGTCAAGGCACATGTGAGAAAGCAATCAATGAACAACTAAGGTGCCGCAACGAAAAATTGATGCTTCTCATCTTTCTCCCTTCCTGTCTGTCCCTCTCTCTGTCTCTATCACACACACACACAGACACACACAGACACACACAGACACACACACACACACAAGCCAGGTAAGAGCCCTCGACAGTTGGCTCAGTGGTAGAGCATCGACCGGCGTGTGGAAGTCCCAGGTAGATTCCTGGTCAGGGCACACAGGAGAAGCAACCATCTGCTTCTCCAACCCTTCCCCTCTTATCTTCTCTCTCTCTCTTCCCCCTCCCACAGCCAGGGCTCAAATGGTTCCAGCAAGTTGGCCCTGAAGTGCTTAGGCTCAGCTGCCGAGTAGTAATGGAGCAAATCCCCAGATGGGCAGAGCATCGCTCCCTAGTGGACTTGCTGGGTGGATCCTGGTCCAGGCACATGCAAGAGTTTATCTCTTTGCCTCTCACTGAATAAATTAAATTAAAAAAATAGATAAAAAAATAAATAAATAAATACAAAAACAACAGGCAAGAAAGAAAAACACGTGCTTTCGCTAAAATGAAGGTAGGGTGGAAAACTCACAAAACTCCTCCCTATCACTCAACTGTCAGGAGAACCTTAGAAGGAGAACCTGAAAATCACCAATCTGGGCCAATCCTCTTATTCTGAGGATAAGGAAATTGAGGCTCAGGGGTTCAGGAATTGTCCAAGGTCACACAGTACATAGCAGGTGTAGGACTACAGTTAGGACTTCTGACCCCTAGTTCCGTCTCTTTCCATGCCCAAGGCTCCTTTGCTGACATTAAAAGCAGGCACACAGTATGTGGGATGTGGGGGTGGAGAGGAGAGCAGCTGGATGGGACTAGGTCACGGATACCCATTCAGTCCTGTGCTTACTTTGTCCTAGCCCTTGCAGAAGACAGAGTCTGGGCTACACCTGTGTTATCTCTGGCACTTGAAGCTAGTATAACAGGCTTCTCAGGTAGAGTCACTGAAAAAAAAAAGAGAAAATATGTCACTCAGCTTCAGAGAACTGGTGTGAAGATGAAAAGAGTCGCAGGTTTCCCACCAATCTGTCTCCTAGACCTTCCTGTGAAAAAATGGGCCTGTTGGAGGAAGGAAATGGGCCCCATAAGCAGATTCTGATGTTGTCCCTTAAAAAACCTGAATGGCGCCCTGGCCGGTTGGCTCAGCGGTAGAGCGTCGGCCTGGCGTGCGGGGGACCCAGGTTCGATTCCCGGCCAGGGCACATAGGAGAAGCGCCCATTTGCTTCTCCACCCCCGCCCCCCCCCTCCTTCCTCTCTGTCTCTCTCTTCCCCTCCCGCAGCCAAGACTCCATTGGAGCAAAGATGGCCCGAGCGCTGGGGATGGCTCCTTGGCCTCTGCCCCAGGCACTAGAGTGGCTCTGGTCATGACAGAGCGACACCCCGGAGGGGCAGAGCATCGCCCCCTGGTGGGCAGAGCATCGCCCCTGGTGGGCGTGCTGGGTGGATCCCAGTTGGGGGCATGCGGGAGTCTGTCTGACTGTCTCTCCCCGTTTCCACCTTCAGAAAAATACAAAAAAGAAAAACAAACAAACAAAAAAAAAACCTGAATGGAGGAGGGGGCAGTATATTTCCAAGCAGGTCATCAAGCCTAACTGCCAATTGGTGACAAATAAAGAATCTATAGACCCCTACGGAAACGCATTGTTCGCTGTCATTAGAACAAACACATGGGCCTCTACTTGCTGGGATCTTCTGGGCCAGGTATGGGGAACCGCAGCCTTGCTGTCCCGGGTGAGCTTTGCATGACCCTGACCAGCTCCTCAGAACATCAAACATGGACATACAGGTAAGAGACTAGCCTGACCTGTGGTGGCGCAGTGGATAAAGCATTGACCTGGAAATGCTGAGGTCACCGGTTCGAAACCATGGGCTTGCCTGGTCAAGGCACATATGGGAGTTGATGCTTCCAGCTCCTCCCCCCCTTCTCTCTCTCTGTCTCTCCTCTCTCTCTCTCGCTCTCTCTCCCTCTCCTCTCTAAAATGAATAAAAAATTAAAATTAAAATAAACTTTCCTTTAAAAATAAAGAGAGAGACTAACACCAAGAATAATAAGGAATCTTATAACACACCAATTAAAAAATGGGCAAAGGATCTAAAAAGATCCTCTCCAAAGAAGATAAACAAATGGCCAATAAATATATGAAAAGATGTTCAATGTCAGTAGTCATTAGGAAAATGCACATCAAAACCACAATGAGATGCAACTGCACAGTCATTAGGATGGCTAGAATTAAGAAGACAGACAGTAATAAGTATTGACAAGGATGTGAAGAAACTGTAACCCTCTCACACTGAGGAAGGAAATGTAAAATGGTGTGGATGTTGTGGAAAATAGACTGACAGTTTCTCAAAAAGTTAAACACAGAGTTACCATCCAGTCCAGTAATTCCACTCCTAGGTTTACATCCCCAGAGCACTGAAAACACAGCTCCAGGCCCTGGCCCGTTGGCTCAGTGGTAGAGCGTCGGTCTGGCGTGCAGAAGTCCTGGGCTCGATTCCCGGCCAGGGCACACAGGAGAGGCGCCCATCTGCTTCTCCACCCCTCCCCCTCTCCTTCCTCTCTGTCTCTCTCTTCCCCTCCCGCAGCTGAGGCTCCACTGGAGCAAAAGATGGCCCGGGCACTGGGGATGGCTCCATGGTCTCTGCCCCAGGCGCTGGAATGGCTCTGGTTGCAACAGAGCGAAGCCCCGGATGGGCAGAGCATCGCCCCCTGGTGGGCATGCCGGGTGGATCCCAGTCGGGCACATGCTGGAGTCTGTCTGACTGCCTCCCTGTATCCAGCTTCAGAAAAATACAAAAAAAAGAAAACAACAAAAAAACCCCACAGATCCACACAAAAACATGTACATGAACATTCATAACAGCATTATTCACAATAGCTTAGGCAAAATGTGGAAATCACCCAAATATCTCTCAACTAATGAATGAATAAACAAAATGTAGCATATCCATGCTGTGAACTATTGCTCAGACATGGAGAGGAATGAAGAAGGAGACCTTGGGAACATTACAGTAAATGAAAGCCAGAGGCAAAAGCCACATAGCGTATGATTCCATTTTACATAAAATGTCCAGAGCCCTGGCCGGTTGGCTCAGTGGTAGAGCGTCGGCCTGGCATGTGGGAGTCCCGGGTTCGATTCCCGGCCCCTCCCCCTCTCCTTCCTCTCTGTCTCTCTCTTCCCCTCCCGCAGCCAAGGCTCCACTGGGGCAAAGTTTGCCCGGGCGCTGAGGATGGCTCTGTGGCCTCTGCCTCAGGCACTAGAGTGGCTTTGATTGCGGCAGAGCGATGCCCCAGATGGGCAGAGCATTGCCCCCTGGTGGGCATGCCAGTTGGATCCCGGTCGAGCGCATGCAGGAGTCTGTCTGACTGCCTCCCTGTTTTCAACTTTGGAAAAATACAAAAAAAAAAAAAAAAAAAGTCCAGAATAGGCAAGTCCATAGAGAGAGTAGATGAGTGGTTGCCTGGGGTTGGGAAGAGGAGAGAATAAGGAGTAACTTCTAATGGGCATGGAGTTTCTTTATGGGATAATAAAAATGCTCTCAAATTACACTGATGATGGTTATACAACTTTGTGAATATACTAAAAGCCAGTGAAACATACACTTTAAAAAAAGAAAATCAGGCCCTGGCCAGTTGGCTCAGCAGTAGAGCGTTGGCCTGGCGTGTAGAAGTCCCGGCACACAGGAGAAGCGCCCATCTGCTTCTCCACCCTTCCTCCTCTCCTTCCTCTCTGTCTCTCTCTTCCCCTCCCGCAGCCAAGGCTCCATTGGAGCAAAGTTGGCCCTGGTGCTGAGAATCGCTCTATGGCCTCCGCTTCAGGTGCTAGAATGGCTCTAGCAGTGGAGCAATGCCCCAGGTGGGCAGAGTATCGCCCCCTGGTAGGCATGCCAGGTGGATCCCAGTTGGGGACATGCGAGAGTCTGTCTGCCTCCCTGCTTCTAAAGCGTCGACCTGGAAATGCTGAGGTCACTGGTTCGAAACCCTGGGCTTGCCTGGTCAAGGCACATATGGGAGTTGATGCTTCTGGCACCTCCCCCTTCTCTCTCTCTGTCTCTCTCTCCTCTCTAAAAATGAATAAATAAATAAAAAAATAATAAAACATTGTTCAGACGTAAATATAAATAAAAATTTTAAAAAAGTAAATTTTGTCTGACCAGGTGGTGGCGCAGTAGATAGAGTGTCGGACTGGGATGCGGAGGACCCAGGTTCGAGACCCCAAGCTCGCCAGCTTGAGCGCGGGCTCATCTGGCTTGAGGAAAAAAAAAAAAAGTTGGCCCTGGCCGGTTGGCTCAGCGGTAGAGCGTCGGCCTGGCATGCGGGGGACCCAGGTTCGATTCCCGGCCAGGGCACATAGGAGAAGCGCCCATTTGCTTCTCCACCCCCCCTCCTTCCTCTCTGTCTCTCTCTTCCCCTCCCACAGCCAAGGCTCCATTGGAGCAAAGATGACCCGGGCGCTGGGGATGGCTCCTTGGCCTCTGCCCCAGGCGCTAGAGTGGCTCTGGTCGCGGCAGAGCGACGCCCCGGAGGGGCAGAGCATCGCCCCCTGGTGGGCAGAGCGTCCGCCCCTGGTGGGCATGCCGGGTGGATCCTGGTCGGGCGCATGCGGGAGTCTGTCTGACTGTCTCTCCCCGTTTCCAGTTTCAGAAAAATACAAAAAAAAAAAAAAAAAAAAAGCTCACCAGCTTGGGTTGCTGGCTCAAGCAAGGGGTTATTCAGTCTGCTGAAGGCCCGCGGTCAAGGCACATATGAGAAAGCAATCAATGAACAACTAAGGTGTCACAATGAAAAACTGATGATTGATGCTTCTCATCTCTCCGTTCCTGCCTGTCTGTCTCTATCTATCCCTCTCTCTGACTCTCTCTCTGTCCCTGTAAAAAAAAAAAAAAAAAAAAAGGAAATTTTATGTAAATTATATCTCAATTTAAAACAAAAAAACAAGCCTAAATCAGGGAATTCTGAGAAGCAGCACTTACTCTCATCCCCCAGGAGGTCATATAGGACATCGTCAGTGGAGCCTGGAACAGAAAGGGTAGTGTCATGACTTCAGGAGGAAAAAAGAATGGTCCTTACAGCCGCAAGTCTAAGACCTCATCTAGGACCTCAGGGCTCTCAGACATTGGACCTTAGGCTTAGCTCTCTCTTCATTGACCATGAGATGTTTTCTAACACTTTGGCAACAAGTCACATCACCTTACTGAAAGACCCCAGGGTAGAAACTGAAAAGAACTTTCTCAAAGGAAGATAGTGAAGATTTTTAGTAGAATCTACATTCTACATGACACAATGGCCAATAAGCCAATTTTCCAGACTCCAAACGGAGCCCAGTGTGCCTCTTTGGGAAAAGTGTCCAAGATTTCTGAGCACATACAAGCTTCTTTCATACCAACAGCCTCCGAGTACCCTCCACCTAAGACCCCCAGAACTGGTCTGGAGGCACACCTCCTTGGCTACTTTCCGATGGGGCATGTGGGAAGCCACGTGCAAGTACTGAGTAAAATCCCATCTCTCCACTCACCTTTCAATCCCTTTTTTGTCTTTGGTGCCTAAAATGGGAAAAAAACATTTCAACGAGATCAAACAACAAATGTGTGTTGAAACCAAGAACACTGTATGTTTTGCCTTTTGCCAAGTCAGCAGAGGAAAAAGGAACACAAATGACATTTAGAGCCATGAGCCCTTTATGCTTTCCTAGTTTCTGAGAATAGACTCATTCAGAGGCGGAAATATTACCCACTAACCACCGTGGATACCACTGCAGATGTCCCCTCTAACCCCCATGAGCAGAAGTCTCTCCTTTTCCCTGAATTCCAAATGCCAAATGCAAACCCTCCCAGCCAAAATGCAACGTGATTGGGAATGTTTTCCTCTATCCCATATCCCAAAGCCGGTACAGTGACAGAGTTAAAAGTGCTTCCAGCTGGACATTCAGAGGCTCAGAAGAAATGCTCACTCATCACAAGTTCAACATCAATGCTACTGCCCATCACTCTTCTGGCGGGGGTGCAGGGGGTACCACATCCTGGTCCTCATGGCCCAATCCCTGCAGTGCTCCATGCAGTCAAGATCTTGGGGGTAGGGGGAAAGGCTCACATTCCCACACATCTTACTCTGCTTTCTGCCTACCATCTCAAGGCTCCGGGGGCTGCTTGCAGCTCCTTCACAGTGCTGTCCACCTCATTTGAATTCTGCCCATATCAGGTTCACACTCCCTAACGAAGAAAATCAAAGTGGTTGCTTTAAAATGATGTAGCTTTAATTGTGCTTGAGCCCAAGGCTTATGAAGATTTCTCTGTTTACCCATTCAAGAGGTCAAAACCTATTTCCATAAATTAAAAATTCCTAATAGCAGGAACAATTCAGATGAGAGGCAATGTGTTTTGGGTAACTCCAAGCTTTCGGAGGCCTGAAGATGACTTGAATAAAGTGCACTGCTCCCCATTCCTCACTGGAAAGAGGACGTGGGGGGATGGCAGGTGCCCATTTCAGAAAGCAGGTGGGGTGCCCAGCATAGCAGCCAATGCACTTTCCCAGGTAACACACACCACTCCTTTCTAGGCAGCATTCAGCAGTTGACAGGCCGTCTTTTCACTGACAGTGGAAATTCTTCACACTAACTAGAAATCCAACCCAGCCCATTAATAAAGAATTATCACTCTTTCCCTCCCTTTCCTCAGCGTCACTAGAACCGACCTTTGGCACTCCTTGGAAGGAAAGAGTCAGAGGAAGTCAGCGCTGTTACTCTGGTGTTTGCCTGTCCTGTCATTAGAATGCAAAGTTTACTTGGGGGTGACCCACAGGGGCCACTTTGCATGTTTCTGTTTCTTTTTCTCTGCAATGGCAATTTTTACGACCTAATTGTGCAAACACGTTTTGTCTCATATTACATCCAGGAACTTCCGGTCATCTCCTGGAGATCGTGTCCCAGCTTCCCAAACTGCGGGAATTTCTGAGGTTTGCGAAGGCCACAGGGCCACAAGTACCATCACATCCACATCGTCGCATTTGCTCAGCCAACTCAGTGCCGGTCATTTTAAAATCCCAAGCCCGCCCCTTAGCAAGGGCCCCGCAGGAGGCTTGCCCTCGGTCTAGCCACTCCGCGCCCTTCCATGCGTCACCCCTCTGCACGATGAGCCCATCTCGACCCCAGAGCAGCCGACGATCCTCCCAGCACCTAAAATTCCCCGGTTACGCACCTTTCTCTTCGGGGGCACAGTCGCTGGGACTTGTCCGAGTCATAGCCACGTTTCCGGGTTCCTCTCGAGCTCAGGTCGGTCAGGACCCCTCGGTTAGGACCCACGCTTCGGATCCCAACGAACGCCCATCACTGAGTCAATCACCCTGCTTCCAAAAGAAAGAGGCGCCTGGCACCCTGGGAGTTGTAGTCCAAGGCTCGCTCACATGCCAGAGCCAAAGGGACAGGAACGCCAAGATAAACTACATTTCCCAGATACACTACATTGCCGCGCTGCTCCGCCCGTTGCTAAGGAGCAGAAGACTCTAGTGTTCAATGCGGGTCGGTTTCTTCTGTCATTCCCTGGAGGCCTGGGCGCCAGGACCGAGCACTCTTCCAAAGGTGACTCCTGATGAGGAGGGTGTGTGAAATGTGTTAGATTGTAAGACTGAAATGTCAAATTATGTATTTATTTCACATTCCAAAGCTTAGGACAGTGGCTGTGATCTTCCTGAGAAAAGAAAAGAAAAACGGAAAAAGGAAAAAGGAAAGGAAAGGAAAGAAGGAAAGAAAGAAAAAGGAAAAAGAAATATCAAAGATGCAAAGCCAGAATGAAACCCAATACCATCAGCAATAAAGACACATAACACTTTTTGTGTTACAGATTTTATTATGGGTCTTTCAATTTTACAAAGGAAAAGGGAGTTAGTGGGTTGGTTTACCCGCAAGGAAAGCAGTGCTGGCGGGTCACCACTGCCTAACCATGATTAACATGCACTGGACCCATGCATCTTCTCTGTATTCCTGCCCCCACTGACACGTTTAGCCAGGGATGGGTAACAACACAGGCTAAATGTGTCTTGTTAGGTAGGAACTGAAGAGCCACTGAGCCATTTCACCCGCAGGTGTTGTAAAGTACCAAAAGCTACAGAATTAATATTAATGTTATAAGAGGCTTGAAGAACATTTTATTAATTTGGGTTAAGGTGTGCAGAGAAATTGTGAGAATAGTCTCTGTACTGTGTGATTGGCATAGTCAGGATAGCCCTTGGCATTGTGTTGTAAATGCAAAGGGGAGGGAAACATGGATTCCCCAGACATTCCACCACGCCTGTGGGGAAAAGGGTGAATGGCTAGCCAGGTACAGGGAGAGAAAAACCAAAATAAACCTTTTCTCATAGCAATGAGCCATTTGCGGGCATTTGTCCCCACTGAAACTATCTCTCCTATGTAAATGCGTGTGGTTAACACGTGTGACTCTGGACAGAGAGATGGCAGATAAACACTAGATAATATAGGAATACCTTTAATATGTAAAGAGACATCTTTCTACCATTGTGTTGGCTTGTAAATTTTGTTTTCCCCAAAAGGGTGTATGGCTTGCAAATTGAACGTGGCCCTATCATGTTAAAGGACATATGACTATAACCAATAGTGGTAAGGAGCTCCTAATTGCAATTTTTGCTTCTGTACTTCCCACTTACAAAACTATAAAAACTAAGTAGAACAAAAGGCCGGTAAGCTCTCTGTCAGATTTCTGTTGGAGTTCCTGCCGCTTGGCCAAGCTAGACAATAAAGCTTTGATGTGTAAACGACGGACCTTGTTCCTGACTTTCATGTTTCAGTCCCTCCGAATTTGGCTTAACAGGAACCAAAGTTAAACCACACAGTGAAAGAAACAAAGGTAGCAAAGTAATTATATACTCCAAAGGATATGTCCCATTCTTGAATCTTCAGAAATTGTAAATAAAATGTTTACAAAGTAGTAGTAAGAAGATCACTTATTTGTTACTCATCTATGAAACAACAGTGTTGTGGCAAAACAACTTATTTTGGTTCAGACTTTTTCAAATCACTCAATTTCCCATGATCTTTGTAAAGCCAGGAGCCACGGCCAGGGCCACTATCACAGCAGCTGCCTGGCCAGTGCAGGTTCGCATTGGATTCGGACAGTCGGTAAAGAAACAATGGAGCCAAAAACTGACAGGCCATTTTCTTTCATTCTAGCTTGCACCCGGCGGGCAAGTAAAAACATACACTGGGCTCCAAAACCCACTCACATTCAGTGCTCACAAAGCCACTGACTTATCCGAGTTTCCTAGAATCAAAGGTTTCTAGCTCACCAGCCTTATTCTCCTCAGTTCCCCATCTCCTTCCTTATCCCAGATACAAAC